>NC_090447.1:1354213461-1355463461 GCF_031143425.1 Pleurodeles waltl | reverse complement strand
ACTTTATAATACGACAGTGGGGAGGCCGCCAGCTTGGACATAAGTCACATGCAAGCCTCCAGAGCAGAGCGTATATTATGTTTAAGAAACAGAGGCTTTAAAAAGTGACACTGTACGTTGTGCAACACAGGCCATACAAATAGTACATGGTTTAGGTCTTAAATAAAAAGATGGCAGAACTCATATTTTCTCTCCTTTATTAGGACATTATCCCCAATGCCATTAATCAGGCGAAGGGGGAGCAAATCCATTCTCAGTAAAAGAATTAGGCCCTCTATATGAACACAGCGATAAACATCATCTACTGCCGTGGGAACGGCGAACAGAAGACTGCCATTGGCGGTAAACAGAAACCCGCCATATAATGATGAAAAAATCTGAAACTGACAAAAATCACCCTGCCACCAATCACCGCCAGGACCATGTCAGCGGAAATGCTGACCTCCCACCCCGCCACCGCCGAGCACACAAACACCCCGCCCTTCAAATAATGAACCACGCACCAGGGACGACATCCGCGAGAGATGAAATGACCTGTGTGGGAAGGTCTGGTCCATGGCATCGCAGCACCACATTGCAGTCCAGAAGACTGGGGGAGGACCTCCACCAGCACCACCCAACTACACTGACTGGGAGGAAAAGGTACTGGCAATCCTGCATCCTGAGGGACTCACTGGACTAACTGGAGGAATGGATTCGGGTAAGTCATCTACAATTACCCCATATACATCACACCTGGAATGCATGCAAAATCCCACCCCTCCAGCATCCACCAGGACCACAACCCCACCCAAGCCACAAGCACCTAATACAGTCCCCCTGCATGCCCACAAACCCACTAACAGGCCCACATCCCCCCCATGTTCACTGCCACCCACCCCTGCAAGGAAACACAATGGCCTACCGCACCCACACTGCACATCCACATCCTAAGCAAAAAGCAACGCTAACCTCACCAAAGCATCCTGCATGGCCCCAAAGTGTTTAACCTGCACAAAACTGCCCAGGCCTGTGAGCCCCATCTGATCATGCTAATGTAACAGACATGTCCATTCCTCCCAACAGGCACCACCACCCATGCCACCCTGACAGACAGGACAAGGAGTGGCAGTGCCCGACAGGGAGACAGAGGCACCTCCCAGGACACTGAGGATGGAACCCTGGACACTTACGATCACCCTCACACAGTCCTGGACTGTCACCATCCAGCAGCCTCACCCAGGATACTAGTGACACCCCTGCCACCCGGCCAACAACATCAGCCCAGGGCAACCGTCCCCACACCTGTGTATCCAGGCCACAGACTGGTGGAACACATGGACAGAGGCCACAGTCACCCCCTACCAACAGGCAGGAAGACGATGACCCCAGTACAAGTGGTACCGCCAGACCTGTGCAGGGGACACAGGCACAGGGGGCTAGGCCCAGTGGGAGGGCATCCGTGGTCCAGTGGGGAGGCCACAGGATGGATGCTGCAGCCCATGACGTGATCTCGGAGGTCCTGGGAGCATATCACCATACCCAGGACAGATTGGCCCAGATAGTATCCACCCTGGAGCAGAGTCAGAGGATGCAGCTGGCACAGCACCAAAAGGCAATGGAGCAGTGGAAACTGCACAATGCCACAATGGCCAGCATAGCAGGCGCGCTGCTGCAGCTTGTCCCAACACAGCCTGAGGCCCACACAGAACAGGAAGCCCCTACTACAGCCCAGGATACAGACCGGACAACATCAGCATCAGCAGCAACTTCACATGTACCACCCTCTCGGGACACACAGGGGACATCCATCTCAACCTGTACCGGCCAACACCAGGCGCCCAAACAGACCCTCAGGCCCATATATGGCACAGGAACAGCTGCCAAGAACAAGGCCCCCTCTAAGAAGTTTCTCTGCCAAAAACTGTCCTCCAAGTGTCACACTGAATCAACCATCAAACAGTGCTAAAAATACTACAAACTCTTGTAAGCATGGATGAACCTACCACTACTGCCAACAATGCTGCAACCATCTTGCCATATTGGACAACCACCAGTAGCCCACTCCCATCACTGTAATCTGCACAATGTAATCCCTGCACCAAATAAAACACATGTTCACCTGTAACAATGTCCCCTGTCATTAAGTTTGAACAAAGTGAAGTATGGATGCAATTGGTTGATAACTCTTTTATTGGTATCTGAGTAGCAGGAAAAGCAGCACCCACCGTACATGTTGTTATGCCTACATATGTGCTGAACTTTTAGACTATATTTTAATCTGTCCTAAGCAGACCGGGTCACAGTGGCAATGAGCATTGACCGAACACCCCCTAGATGACAAGGCACACTGACAGTATGATGCACAGACAGCAATCTCATCCAATTGTCCCACAAAGGTACTGGAAGTAGAGTTGTATCAGTTGTGTCCTGGTATTTACATCTTCCCCCTCCTCATCACCACCATCACTCTCATCCCCTCTCTGAGGAAGCTGGTCTGGATATACAGCACCCCCGTCCTCCAAGAGGGGGATAGAATTTCTCACAGACATGCTCTGCAGCATGCAGCAGGCCACCACTGTTCCACGCACCTTTTCAGGCCCATAGGCCAGGGAACTGCCAGAGATATGTAGACAACGAAATCTAGCCTTCAGGAGACCTATTGTGCACTCTATCGCACTCCTAGTACCTCCATGGGCCTCATTGTAATTCCTCTCTTCATCTGTTCCAGGATTCCTCGCTGGTGTCAGGAGCCAACGCAAGTTGGGATAGCCAGAATCACTGAGAAAAAGGTGCAAAACAGGACTTTCATTGACCAGCCTGGCTGTCTGCTATGTGGCAATAAGTGACAGAAACACCTACGTATGATCCACCCTCTGTCCTCTTGTAGTTGTTCCATCTTGTGTGGCACACTATTGTTCCTCAGCACAAAGGAATCATGGACTGAACCAGGGAGCATGGCATTCACATGTGTGATGTACTGTTCTGCAGTATACACCAATTGAATGTTCATGAAATGAAAGTTCTTCCTGTTTCTGTACACCTGTTCACTGGCTCTTCGGGGGATGATAGCTATGTGGGTGCCATCGATGACACCTATCACATGGGGTATTTTGGCAAAGGCATAGAAATCCGACTTGATGGCAGGGAGGTCAGCACTTTGGGGAAACCTCACATAGGACTGTAGGTGTCGTACAAATACATTCAGGAATCTTGACAGTATAATGCTAAATATTGGCTGTGAAAAACTTGCACCCATGCCCACTGTAACTTGAAAAGAGCCCGTGGCCAGGAAATGGAGTGCAGAGAGCACCTGTACTTCAGTAGGGATGGCATGCTGATTAGGATTTGCCGGTGTCAGTGCAGGATCCAGTAATACACAAAGTTCAAGAATAGTTGCCCCAGTGAGACTGTAATTGATAATGATGTGACGCTCCACCATGGTCCGCAAATCAACAAGTGGTCTGTACACCAATGGGGCCCTATCTCGCCACAAGGGTCTGTACCTAGGAGGAGTTGAAAACATGTGTGAGGTACACACATACATCTGCACACATTGTTTCACATTCAGCACTGCTGGCATGCTTGTCGACGACACTAATGCATAGTGTGTGTGACATAACAGCAACATGACCACAATGATATATCAGGGCTGGTCAGGTGAGGTAATGTTTATTGTTACATGCCTATGAGTGTTTGGGGGACAATAGGGCCTGCATTGTGCAGATGAGAGTTTTACAAATGCGTAGTTAAGGCCAAAATGTCTCCCCCTGTAATCCAGAACTGTGGAAGTGACCTCATACCGCTAGCGGTTGACGTAATAGCGTAAGGTGGTGTTTACCGCTGTGCACAAATTCATTGGTTAACATGGATGTCAATGGGGATTCTTAGCATATCATGATCGCCGCTGGCGGTGATGGTGCACACCGCTGAGGTGCGTACGCCAACTCATCACCCCAACTTCACTTGACTCCCTGATCTCGTGCATGCAGGTACTCCACTGAGTGTACTGCTGTGTCCTGCCTCTGGTCATGAAAATGGCCCGTGTTGCAGGGGAAAGGGCCCCGGCCTTCACCCAAGAGGAATTGGAGAGGCTCGTGGACGGGGTCCTGCCCCTGTACGCCAAGCTCTACGGACGGGCAGAGGTACATGTGAGTAGGAGGATTGGGGGACAATGGATGTGTGTAGTGGTAGGTGTTGGCTGCATATATGTGTGCACTTGTGACACTGGTTGGTCCAGGGTTCCTGACATGCTGCGTGTGTGTGTGCTGTTAGGTGGTTTGAACTGTCCATCCCATAGTGGACGTATAGCCAGCAGTATATGATTGGCCAGTGTCTGATCTCAGTGTTACCTTTCTGTGAGTCCCTTGTAGGTAAGCACCCACCAGAAGAGGGGACTTTGGCATGCCATAGCCAAGGAGGTGCGGACCCTGGGGGTCTACAACCGGCGGAGCACCCACTGGAGGAAGAGGTGGGGGGACCTGCGGCACTGGGCGCAAAAAATCTGCGAGGCCCAGCTGGGGAAGTCCTCCCAACGGGGAATGGGTGACCATCGGGCACTGACCCCCCCTTATGCAGTGCATCCTGGCGGTACCGTACCTGGACCTGGATGGGCGCTTGAAGCCTGCACAGCAGTCACAAGGGGGTGAGTACACATACCATATTTTGGACCCTTGATGGATGTGTGTGTGTGTGCATTCGTAGTTATGCTGTCTAGTTGCAGGGACTATGACTGATGTCCATCTACATAATGGTGCCCGTGGGTAGTAGGGTTGTTTTGGTCAAGTCAACAATACATCAGGTCCTTAAGTTAGTTGGGGAATGGCTGTAGAGCAGGGTTCTGGCCACTAGTCAGGGCCATAGCCATGTGTATAGCGGTAGGTGCTGCCTGTTGGAGGGTTTTCTGGGTGGGTGCATGTGTGAACCACTAATGTACCTATTTTCAGGTATTTACAATTTCTCTCCTGTTTTGTCTCCCCATCCCTGTTCTCTTCTGTTGTCTGTGTACATCAGCATCATCTGGCGAGGGAGCTGAGGCACTGGTGAGTGGGGATGCAGCAGGCCCACCGATCCTCGGAGGCAGAGTCATCCAATGCCAAGGGGACCAGTGGGTTGGAGGGCGAGGGGAGTACCTTGGGGGAGGCAACTACAACTGGAAGTAGTGACTCCGATACCTCCTCCAATGGGAGCTCCCTGGCGGTGGCAGACCCTAGTGGGCCCACCCCTACTGTGTCATCTTTTGCCACCCCCATACCATCACTGCCCTCCCAGTTGCTCCCCACCGAGCTGCCCGTGCCCGCTCACCCAGAAGGGTTGGTGTCTCCTTCGCCCCAGGCACCTCCTCCCCTGCCCCAGTCAGCCATGCTGCCCTCACGGAAGAGGCTATTGACCTCCTGAGAAACATCTCTGTAGGGCAGACAACCATTGTCAATGCAATCCAGGGGCTAGCATCGGAGATGCAGCAGACCAGTGCCTATCTGGATGGCATTCAGGGTGCCGTGTCTGGCTTACAGAGATCTTTTCAGGCTCTGGCCTCCTCTTGGACAGCAGCCAGTGTCCCTGGTCATTCTGTCCCCCCTCCAACCACCTCTACCCCTTCCAGCACCCCACTCCCTTCACCCGTCCAAAGCACACATTCTGACACGCAGGCACACACCTCAACACACAAGAAGCACACTTCAAAACACAAGCACCACACCTCCCACCACAAGCATACACACATCCAACATACACATGCACACACACCAACCTCCACTTCCCCCAGTGTGTCTACCTCTTCTGCCTCCCAGTCTGTCCTCTGTACATGCACACCCCCAGGCACTGCACCCTCATTCAATGTTGGTGACCCTATTCCTGCACTCACCACAATAGCAAACATCCATTCATGCACCCAGACACCACACCTGCACTCACCACAACGACAACATCCATTTACACTGGCAGCCTGTCTTGTCCTACTGTGTCCACCCCCCTCCTCCCAAGACACTCAAATGCACCAAAACACATACCCATCACACATCCACCACACCTCAGCATCCTTTCCAGTCACCTGCACCCACATCACACACTTACACCTCTTATGACCACTCCCTCTACCTCCACTCCCACGCCTTCCTCCAGGTCCACCCCAATTGCACCTAAGAAACTTCCTCTCCTGTGTTGACCTATTCCAGCCCACTGGCCCACCCCGTCTCGTCCCTAAACGTGCTCACCTCCTTGCCCTGTCCACTCCTCCCACGTCACAGCCCGCCCCTGTCCGCCCTTCACATTCCCTCACCTTCCAAGGGCAAAACCAAACCCCCTCAACCTGCCAAACGAAAATCTAAGCCCCTGTCGTAAATCCCCCGCCCCTGTTTCCTGAAGTGCCTAGATGCTCCATTGTTGCCCCTATGAGGTGGAGTACCATAGCACTTGTGGGAGTCAAGTTGGGGCCATAGTGGCTCATCGGACTCCTTTTACTATGGACTGGCCACTGGCCTTCTATGCACTTCAGTTGCTCAGTGAGCATAATAAAGGTTAATGTGTGGCCGGTGTTGTTAGAGGCACACTCTGGATTGGTGGTTTCTCGTTTCATTGTTTAGGGGTGTGGGGCACATGTATGTACTTTGGGCAGGTTAGATGTGCCTTGTGTCGGGTAAGTACCTTTTGCTGTGGGGTGTATGGCTTGTGCTGCTGTGAAGGGTTGTGGGAGCGTTGCAGGGTGGGTGGAGTTGGTGGGTATGTAACTGTGCCCTTTCTTCCCCTTTTTTAGTAGGTTACGGTACTTACCATCGTCC
Organism: Pleurodeles waltl; assembly: GCF_031143425.1. NCBI lineage: Eukaryota > Metazoa > Chordata > Amphibia > Caudata > Salamandridae > Pleurodeles > Pleurodeles waltl. The sequence continues at coordinate 1,355,456,706 of NC_090447.1, read as the reverse complement.
TCTTCGTCGGCGGTCTCGGTCGTGGAAGTATGTGGCAAGAAGCAGGGCTGGCATGATCTGCAACTCTCTTTCCATGTCTGCTTCGGCGTGTTGTGTGAGCCTCTGGTGAGTGTTTCCTTATATTTGGTTTGTTTCCACCTGGCTTTGTGTGGAGGTGGTTCCCGCCCCGGAACTGACGGCGGTCTAGTGCTTCATTATTTGATGGACAGGTAGGGCCTTTCCGTCGGCCTGTGGGCAGGCTCTGCTGTTGTGGTTCGCACTCCTCTGCTGGCGGTGAGTGGTTTTCAGGATGCCTGTGTTTTAGTTGGTTCATTATTTGGCAGTACGGACCGCACGTCTGTTGGCGGTTGTTACCGCCAACGCTGGCGGAGCAGTGTTTACCGCCATGTTCATAATGAGGGCCTTAGTCTTCTGACTCCGTGAAGAATATTCCAAGTTAGATAAGGCTGAGGCCTGTTCTCAAAAGTGCTATCCTGGATCACCAGGTTTCTCATGTTAGACTGGCACAGAGCAGTGTCTCTGGCCAAACTTATTTTATACAAATAATTCTTTATAAAACTCTTTAGCAAAAGCTTTGACATAAAAGAGACTACATTCAGAACAACCCAAAAGTTTCCTTTGCCACCTCAAAAGACCTGAAAAAGGCACTATTTTCTTTTCGAAGACAAAAAACTTCAGACTTTAAAGCTACATGAAGGTTTACACCCTCCCCACCCAAGAGCGAGTTCCCCACCTTAACACCACCACCAGAGCAAAGATATGGGAAAATCAGAAACCAAACTCCAGGCAAAGGGCATGGGGGGGCAAGTGTATTCAAATTTCAAATCTTGTAGAATATATGTCTTTCAATTCCCTTGAAAAAAGCCCCAACATCCTGTATCCAACAGCTTACACTCATAACATAGAGGGGGTGATTTTTACCATAAAGATCAACAGAATGTTGCCAAAATATCATCTCCTACATTATTTATAGAATCTATTGAGGGCATTTGCCTGGGACAAGGCCCTGCTCACACAGAGATTTTTATGAACATCATCCCTTCCCCTGCTAGAAAAGATCGTGCCTAAATAAAGTTGCAAATTCACCTTTTCTAGCTTCTCTTCCCCTAAAAACCAGTTGACCTTCTCCCTAGACCTTATACCCTTCTTACTACAAACCAAGATTTTACTTTTGGAGATGTTTATTTTCAAGAAAGAGACTTCTGCATACTTCGTCAGGACGGAGAGGCGATGTTGCAAGCCAACATGGGTTAAGTCCATCATAGCCACATCATTGGAATACAACAGGGAACAAATAGACATTGTTCCCACCTTTGGAGGATCCCCTGGGCCTGACCTAGGATACCGGAAGATGGTAAATGTAGAAGGAAAACAACAGGAGGGTCAACAAGCAGCCCTGCTTTAAACCATTTTTCATTATAACCTTTCAGATGACCCCTGAATTCCGCCCATGAGAAATTGACATCATCATCCACATGTAGCACCACTGGATTAGCTTCCTAAAAGTTGCTAGAATACAACTTGGAGATATAACTCACCCAGTCATTTTCTAGGATGGGAATAGCATGTTCAGTCACCCTAGCATCATAGTATTCAGCAACCAAGCACCAGAATGTCTGAGAATCCCTAGAGGCCACAGCCTCTCTTAGATTAATCCACTTAGCATCCCATCTCTTCCTGAGCTCTTGAGCTTTAAATCTACAACTTCTGCATTTAAGGTGATCAGTTTTGTGCTGTCTTATGGAGTAAAACAACAAGTGCTATTTCCTTGTCAGGAGGTTTCATTTCCTGATTTAAAGCCTTCAACCTAGGATTTCACTTTTTCAGTGGCCAAGGGCCTTTATATGAGGAGCCACAATTGCAAAACCCCTCTATTTGGGATTCATAAATGGATATGAGGTCACCTCTTTCAGACTCATTCAAATGGGTGCACATTTTTTAGTCTTTAGGCCTAAGGACACAACTTCTTTAGGGGTCCAAAAGGTTCAACCATTCCCGGGCACTAACTCCAGAAGGTTAAAGGCTATTGTTGCACCTATTAGGCAGTGATCACTCATATCAGTAAACTCTTCAAAGAATTAGAATGAAAAGTAAAGGTGGCAGGAACATCTGTGGGACTTCTTCCATTTATGATAACCAGATTATACTTCCACATAATTTCAAGTAATAGAAAATCATGCTTGTCATTTCTAAAGTTTTCTGGTAAGAAGATCTCTGGTATGGATCACAGGTCCTCTTTCTTAGCAAAAGCAAAGGTTGCTTATGCCGTGTTAGAGACCTTTATATTTAAATCGCCAACAGTTATGACTAGGGGACAATCTTTGTCCATATTAATATCATAAACAAAGGCAAAAAGTGAGTTTGCCAAGATTTTCACAGAGGGATGCACATATTTGCTAATATAAAAAAGAATGGATGACCTCTCTTATCACAAAAAGGCAAGTTCAAACAGAGGCACAAATTAAAGGGATGCAGGAAAATCACTTGTTTACAGCTCACTGTATTCTTAAGTAAGATTGCCCCCCCAATGAACATGCCCACTATCAGATCACCTTGAGTATCATGAAAATACAAAATAATATGCAAATGAAATTTCAGAGCATGACCAGGTTTCTTGCAAACATATGATTAGCGGGTTAATAAACTTCAGGGAATTCAGTTGTGCCTCGTCATAACCCAGCCAAACTAAACTCCAGAACAGAAGCAGCCCACTCGAGCTACCTCAAAGGATTGCCCTGTTTTACAGCAGGTCGGTGTAGGAGGCTGGCCTGGGTTGTAGTGGGTACCAAGGAGTACTTACACTCTGTACCAGGTCCAGTTATCCCTTATTAGTGTAGAAGAGGTGTTTCTAGCAGCTTAGGCTGATAGAAGGTAGCTATAGCAGAACAGCTTAGGCTGAACTAGGAGACAGTCAAAGCTCCTACTATACCACTGGTGTCATATGCACAATATCATAAGAAAACACAATACACAGATATACTAAAAATAAAGGTACTTTATTTTTATGACAATATGCCAAAAGTATCTCAGTGAGTACCCTCAGTATGAGGATGCCAAATATACACAAGATATATGTACACAATACCAAAAATATGCAGTAATAGCAAAAGGAAGTAATGCAAGCAATGTAAAGTTACAGTAGGTTGCAATAGGAGCACATAGGTATAGGGGCCACACAAACCATATACTCCAAAAGTGGAATGCGAACCACGAATGGACCCCAAACCTATGTGAGCTTGTATAGGGTCGCTGGGACTGTAAGAAAACAGTGAGGGTTAGAAAAATAGCCCACCCCAAGACCCTGAAAAGTAGGTGTAAAGTGCACCTATAACCCCCAGAGAGCACAGAAGTCGTGATAGAGGGATTTCTGCAAGGAAGACCAACACCAGCAAAGCAACAACAGTGGATTTCCAGACCTGAGTACCTGTGAAACAAGGGGATCAAGTCCAAGAGTCGCGACAATGTCGAGAGTGGGCAGATGCCCAGGAAATGCCAGCTGAGGGTGCAAAGAAGCTGCCACTGGATGGTAAAAGCTGTGGATTCTGCAAGAACGAAGAGGGCTAGAAACTTCCCCTTTGGAGGATGGATGTCCCACGTCGTGAAGAAGCTTGCAGAGGTGTTCCCACGCAGAAAGACCGCAAACAAGACTTGCTAGCTGCAAGGGTCGCAGTTAGGGTTTTTGGATGCTGCTGTGGCCCAGGAGGGACCAGGATGTCGCCACTTGGATGAGGAGACAGAGGGGGCGCCCAGCAAGTCAGGGAGCCCTCACATAAGCAGGCAGCACCCACAGAAGTACCGGAACAGGTACTTGGAAGAGGAGTGAACTGGAGTCCACCCGAAGACACAAAAGGGAGTTCCATGACGCCGGAGGACAACTCAGAAGGTTGTGCACTGCAGGTTAGAGTGTCGGGGACCCAGGCTTGGCTGTGCACGAAGGAAATCCTGAAAGAGTGCACAGGAGCCGGAGCAGCTGAAAATCACGCGGTACCCAGCAAAGCAGTCTAGCGTGGGGAGGCAAGGACTTACCTCCACCAAACTTGGACTGAAGAGTCACTGGACTGTGGGAGTCACTTGGACAGAGTTGCTGAGTTCCAGGGACCACGCTCGTCATGCTGAGAGGGGACCTAGAGGACCGGTGATGCAATCTTTTGTTGCCTGCGGTTGCAGGAGGAAGATTCCGTCGTCCCACGGGAGATTTCTTCAGAGCTCCTGGTGCAGAAAGGAGGCAGGTTACCCCCAGAGCATGCACCACCAGGAAACAGGCGAGAAAGCGGCAGGATCAGCGATACAAGGTTGCAGTAGTCGTCTTTGCTACTTTGTTGTCGTTTTGCAGGCGTCCTGAGCAGTCAGTGGTCGATCCTTTGGCAGAAGGTGAAGAGAGAGATGCAGAGGAACTCTGGTGAGCTCTTGCATTCGGTATCTGAAGAATTCCCCAAAGCAGAGACCCTAAATAGCCAGAAAAGGAGGTTTGGCTACCTAGGAAGGAGGATAGGCTAGTAACACAGGTAAGAGTCTATCAGAAGGAGTCTCTGACATCACCTGCTGGCCCTGGCCACTCAGAGCGGTCCAGTGTGCCAGCACACCTCTGAATCCAAGATGGCAGAGGTCTGGGGCACGCTGGAGGAGCTCTGGGCACCTCCCCTGGGAGGTGCAGGTCAGGGGAGTGGTCACTCCCCTTTCCTTTGTCCAGTTTCGCTCCAGCGCAGGGCTGGGGGATTCCTGAAGTGGTGTAGACTGGCTTATAGCAGAGATGGGCACCATCTGTGCACATCAAAGCATTTACAGAGGCTGGGGGAGGCTACTCCTCCCCAGCCCTGACACCTTTTTCCAAAGGGAGAGGGTGTAACACCCTCTCTCTGAGGAAGTCCTTTGTTCTGCCTTCCTGGGCCAGGCCTGGCTGGACCCCAGGATGGCAGAAACCTGTCTGAGGGTTTGGCATCAGCTGCAGTGAAACCCCGGGAAAGGCAGTTTGGCAGTACCCGGGTCTGTGCTAGAGACTCGGGGGATCATGGAATTGTCTCCCCAATGCCAGAATGGCATTGGGGTTACAATTCCATGATCTTAGACATGTTACATGGCCATGTTCGGAGTTACCATTGTGACGCTATACATAGGTAGTGACCTATGTATAGTGCATGCGTGTAATGGTGTCCCCGCACTCACAAAGTCCGGGGAATTTGCCCTGAACGATGTGGGGGCACCTTGGCTAGTGCCAGGGTGCCCACACACTAAGTAACTTAGCACCCAACCTTCACCAGGTGAATGTTAGACATATAGGTGACTTATAAGTTACTTAAGTGCAGTGGTAAATGGCTGTGAAATAACGTGGACGTTATTTCACTCAGGCTGCAGTGGCAGGCCTGTGTAAGAATTGTCAAAGCTCCCTATGGGTGGCAAAATAAATGCTGCAGCCCATAGGGATCTCCTGGAACCCCAATACCCTGGGTACCTCAGTACCATATACTAGGGAATTATAAGGGTGTTCCAGTATGCCAATGTGAATTGGTGAAATTGGTCACTAGCCTGTTAGTGACAATTTGAAAAGCAGAGAGAGCATAACCACTGAGGTTCTGGTTAGCAGAGCCTCAGTGAGACAGTTAGTCATCACACAGGGAACACATACAGGGCACACTTATGAGCACTGGGGCCCTGGCTGGCAGGGTCCCAGTGACACATACACTAAAACAACATATATACAGTGAAATATGGGGGTAACATGCCAGGCTAGATGGTACTTTCCTACAGTCGGGCATTGTTCAGCACTCCCACCCCCCAACTCCACTTAAGGAGTACATCCTTGAATCATTTACTTGTTGATTAACCACAGGACCCTCCAAGATTTTAAATATTCATCCACTTTGTCCAAGCATGAAAACTAAGTCCTTAGGCATCCCTTGTTGAAGAACATCAGAAGGCACCATTGCAGCAACCATCATAGATCCAAATGATGAGTCATGGTCTCAAGATGCTCCACCACAGGCACAACATCAATCCCCCTTTTTGAAAAATAATCACAGTTTTGCACAACCAGGTTTGGGTTAACAAGGGAGCCGAAAGTAATTCAAGAAACAGGGGTCAGTCCACCTTATTGATATCACTGCTTTTTATCAGCCTTCATTTTTCGGTCTCCAAAAAATGATTTAAGATAGAACCTTTGTTCACCAAGGGAGACTCATTATCAAATAACAAAATAAAATTCAGGGAATTTGACACAAAGTTCTACTCTAAACCCATCCCAGAGAAAGAACCAGACCCACACTCCTCTACAAGCTCCTTAGACCTTGGAACAGAAACTGTAGCCCCATGGTTGAGCACAGGGGAAGATTCGATACCAGGAGCTATTTGAGCAGAATGTTCATCAACATTTCGGGAATTCAAACAGTTAATTACTTGGTTACCTCTGCTAACCTTTCCTGAAGACGTACTACCCACTTTATGGCAGCCAACAGAGCTAAAAAGGGTCACAGTGCACTTTGCTCCCTCTCCTGCAGGTGGCAGTTGAGAAGCCACAACCTGAAGCCCTCCTCCCACCAACAAAACCAAAGAGGCACCTGAAGCCAAATGCAGAATTCCTGAATGGCCTTGGGAAGCCACAATGGGAGTAAGGGGATCAGCTAAGATTACCTTCCTCTCTTCGGCCATGGAAATCAGGATGTCCGGACATGACTTGATTGAGTAAAGAGGTTGGGTACTGCCCCCCAATACCATTGGCATCACCTTACCAGGACCCTCCCATCAGGACAAATACGAAAACTTATTTTATTTGCTTTACATTTCATGATTCTTCTGATCTTTTTCTATTTACTTTTCTTTGTAGCCACTACCTGACTTGGTAATGAGGGCCCTGCCTTGGATTCCCACACTGAGCCACTAGCTACAGGGTCTGGGTTTTGCAATACTGAAGGAGGAGGATCGACCTTGCACCCAACACTACCCACTGCTTCTGCCGGAGACACTAATCTCTTCTCTCTTCTTCCTAGATTTGTTAATTACTTTTTAGACCCTTTTTTGAACATCAGGAAAATCTCAACCTTATCAGCTACTGAAGAGTAATTCTGACCCAAAACAGCCAACTTCAGCCAAGGTCCTCATTGCCATGTGAACAACTATTTTTAGAGGACACCACATTTTGCATTGGTTTACCCACTTGGACGAAGGCACCCTTTATCTCTCCAGCAGGCAGCCACAAAGACTTTGCAATATCATTAACGTTATTTGCAAGATTATTTACATTTGAGCCACCTAGCCTATTTACATTCAGATTTTCCAGTAGAATTGCTGACATGTCTAACACAGGATTGAGATAGATACCGATTTTTCTGATAGGTACAAAAAAGGAGATAAGATTTTTTAATACAAAACAGAGATTTTGATGTAACGCCACCTTCGCCACCTTTGTTACTTTTATTCAACTGCGTGCTAGTAAGAAGAAAGTGATCATGATCTTTTTTGGAAACAGACACCGCATGCGTAGATGAATTGTGATATTAAAGCGGCAAGAAGGGACAAGGGGGTGGGTGAATGAATTAAAAATAGATTGACCCACATCCTCCAGAGAGTTCGCAGGAGAACAATCAAAGGAAAACCCCTGCCCTTTCAAAACCAGAGAAACAAAGGCAATGTTGTGCAAGGTAAAGTCCTCCACAAGGTCACTGCTTGTGAAGTTAGCTTCTGAGTCTACACGTTCACTAACATCCTGACAAGAAGAAAGCGATGGCATAGGACATACTCCCAGGAGCAGCTGGTGACCTTTCAAAGTGGTGGGGTGAGCAAAATGCCCCACCACCTCCAAAAAACAAAAACACATTTTCCCTCATACAAAAGCCCATACTAAATAAAAATTCCCTCAAATGTGCAAATAAAACAAACACAAACTAAAGTACATGCATTACTCATTTTATATTAAATAAAATAAAATTGTGCTTACCCATGGGCTCCACGTCCTTCTTGCTGTTCTTCTGAAGACTGTGAAGCAAAGATCTCTCTAAGCAATCCAGATGCTTCTCTCATGCTGTCAGCCAGCATTAGGGCAGTGCCAGGAATCGATGGAGCAGGTTGCCCTGATGCTCCTTCAGGCCCTGTAGGCCAGTGCTATGTCCCCACTCAGCTGTCTATGACAGCTGGATGGAGCGCTTCAAAGTGCGCATGTCACTTTGGCTGGTGCAAGACAGCCACCTAAAGTGACATGCGCACTTTGAAATGACTGGCCACGATGACTCCAGTCTGCCAATCGGCAGCAGAGGACATGCCTTCCTGGCTCGGGGACAGGCTGGTGTCTGCGGCGCACCTTGATTAAAAATAAAATGGCAATTAAATAATTTCATTGCTATTTCATTTTAAAAACTTAGCACAGCTCACAGCGGGAGTGGGGAGCCATGATCCCATGCCCTCATTAAAAACCTACTGCTGCAGACCTGAGAGCCTTTCTCTGAGAAAGCCCCTCCAAAGGGCTGAACTAGGGCAGCCGTTGATATTGCCTCTGACGGTCCGAGTCCCAAAGCCACACCCCCAGAAACTCCAGACACTAGAGAAGACCCAAGGTACTCACTGACCCACCAACCTGGCTTTGATCGGTTCTGGAATCTCCTTTATATTATTTGTTGGTGAAAGACAGGCGTACTTCCAGACATCCGGGCTTGAAGATGGAGTGAGTGCAGCTGAAGCAGAAAGCACTGGTATAGAGGTGCTAAAGGCTTTGTTGGACAAAACATTAAATTTTTCTGGAAAAAATAACAGAAATAGAAGAATGAGATTTATAAAGTTGCTTCTGGGATCCTCTATTGTAACTGGTAGATTTCTTAATTTTGTGATCTGAAGTGGATAGAATTATGCACCCACATTGCAATTTATTCAGTGTCATCATAGCCAGGAAGGCAGAACGCTGAACTAAAGGGGTGGATTTCAGCTGCCCCTAGGTACAAGCTGCCCTGGCCTAATACCGGCTGCCTCCACATTTAGAAGGGTCACACTTTAACAAGGCCACTCTAGCCTTGGAACCACTGAGCCACCTATTGACACACGTCTCCAATCACCACCCTTCGGTGTGCCCCTGGTTATCACTATGAGATCCACCCAACTCCAACTACAGTTGTCACTAATGTCACAAATTAGAGCAAGGGCAGCCAAACATGCATAGTGTGTTCAGGCCATGAGCTATAGATCATTAGGCACCTCCGGCAACAGCGGGATGCACTTGCCTTAGTACCTCTGTACCTCTGTACATGTACCTCCTCTTGGCAATGGCCAGTCCGGTGGCATCGGATGGCAACCGATGGTGCCCAATATCAGGAGCTCCTGGTAGAAAGCTGACTACCGCTGACTCCAGTAGAGTGAGGGGCCACAGGAATGTGTGTTGAACCAGGGGGTACCATGTAGGTACAAGGTGGCAAAAACAAGGGCACAAGTGGGCTCCAGGTTGCACAGGGGAGCCGGTGAGCAGCTACACAGGCAGTGACCACAGGCCGCAGCACCACGGGGGCTACAAGGGGTTGCGGGGGACCATGACACTGCAGTAAGCCACTAGATGAGGTGGCAACTCCCCACGGTGGATCCTTGCGGCTCAAAGTGGGCTCAAAATCGGCTCAAAGAACTGGGCTGCACAAGGGCTGACAAATATCGATAAGTGGCTCTGAAGTGACTTCCGCGGCACCTGCTGTGGGTGGAGCAAAGAGCGGCAACATCGGTATCAGGAGGTAGGTCATTAGCCTTCTGCCCTGCTCTTATCATATTGAAGTATTTCTGACTACTTAGGTATTAAAAATCTTGTTATCTCAATGCCCCAATTTCTAAATATTTTTCTTCTCTACTATACAATATTAGCAAGACCCTCCCCTCCTCATATGAATTTGTGTTGCTTTGTTACTGTAATTTTCATTCATATATGCCTATAGAACAAATTTGACAGAGTTGATATTCTATCCTCTGTTTTTATCTTGTTAAGTTCTGGAATTGCTCCTGTAAGACAAACAAAAGTTCCAAATTAAAATTTGTTTTGTCTGCTTCACTTATATATTTTGGGGTGGCCAGGATCATCTTATTTTTAGGGAGGAGTGCAAATGTCCATGTTCGACTTGGACCTCTGTGCAGGAGCACCCCCAAACTTTTTGCCTTCATGGATCTTGTTTTTTTAACCTATTTTGTTGGCCTTAAGACTCTGTGCACTTTACCACTGCTAACCAGTGCTAACATGCTTGTGCTCATGTTTTGGCATACACCCAATTAACACATTTAATTTACTTATAAGTCCCTGGTAAAAATGTACAACAGGTACCTATGGGCTGTATATTAACCAATACTAGTGGGCCTACTGCACTTATTGTGCCACCCACTTTAGTAGCCCTTCAAAATATGTCTTAGGCCTATGATTCAGCCTGTGGGCAGTTTTAAACTACCCTTTTGACCTGGCAAAATAAACGTTTTGCCAAGCCTAAACCTTCTGTTTTAATACATATACGCCAACCCTAGGGTAGGCCCTGAACAGCCCTTAAGGAAGGGTTCACACTTCCTTTTTCACTATTGCAAGGCCTACCTCTCCCATAGGATAACATTAGGTTACCTTATTATATTTAAAAAGTAGTAATGTCTGTCAGGAATAGGTATTAATGTCATGTAAACAATCACATTAATTGTAATTTAAAATCCTCTTTATTGGTAAAGTCAGATTTTAAGTGACAATTTTTAAAATTTAAATTTTAGAAAGTTGGCATTTTCTTTTCCTATCCATTTTCAGCCTGGAGCCTGCATCCTGGGTCACATAAATCAGTTTAGTGGCGGATGGCCTTTGTGTGTTCCTCCTAGACAGTGACACACTGTGACACAAGAGGGCACTAGGAGTTGGAAGGATGGGCCATCCTGCCTCGATAAGAGAGGTGAAGTGGAGCTTTGCACAGCCCCACTCAAATTTAAAAGGCACACTCAGAAAGGAATTCACATTAGCCTTGTGTCATCCCAGACATCGCGGGACTAGGACAGAGAGGAAGGAAATTCCAGAATCATCTGTGGGGGGAACCTCCAGATGTTTCTACCACTTCAAAGCTGGCGCCTGGTATAAAAATAGGACCCTCAGACCCCCCTCATCAGTACACACTTGGACCTGTGGATTTTACAGAAGGACTGCCCTACTGCAAATGGACTGCCCTGCTACTTGAGGCCTTCCCTGCTTTGTGAGAAGGAAGACTGGACCTGCTCCCTTCATTCCAGGTAGAGTGACCCCAAGGGTCAGGTGGATGACCTCCTGTTCTGAGCTACAGGAACACAACAAGCTGCAGAGGTCTGCCTGCAACTGGCCAGCTGACCTGCTCACTGGATCAGCCTGGATCTGCAACAGGACCTGCCTGAGCCCTGCTGGTCTCTGTAGGAGTGAGCTCCTGGTCTCCAGGAGGTGCCTCTGCAGGTCCTGGACCCTTGGCTGGCATCAGTTGAGCTCCTCTTTGAAGAAAAGAAGAAATCCTGACTGAAGTTTCCAGCTCTTCGTGACTGCGAATGGGCCCTTTTGTGCCAAAATCTTGCTGCCCTTGATGTCCACCAATGTGAACCTTGGGTGAACCTGACTCTTCACACTACAGTGATCTCAAGTGACGACCAGTATTGAGAGATCTGCATTTCTGCTGGAGCATTGACAGCCTGTGGTGATGACCAAAGAGAAGCTCCAGCAACGACCATCCGTGACAACCAACAGGACCTGCACACTACAGCAATGACTGGTTGCGATGCCCAGTCTTCTCTTCACCCTTCAGCGATGACCATCTGCAACGCTGTACCTGCTCCTTGCGGCCTTCTCCATGGCAAATTGGACACTGGACTTTGAGAAGGTAACTTTTTCAGTGGGACTAACCTGGTCCATATGCCTAGCCAGCCCTCCATCACAGTCAGCCTGAACTTGAGACTTTCACCTGGTCTTGCACAACCAGATAACCATGATTGGTGTATTGTGGTGTTAGGTGCTATACTTACCTACATCTTTCTAATTGCATAGCTCCGATTCTACTGATTGGATATTTGTCATTTTGGTCTCATTTTTTTCATTAAAATGTATTCGATTTTTATAAATTGGTGTGGGTTTTGCTGCTAAGTAAAGCCTGACTGACATCAGTTGAGCTCCTCCTGTAAAGACAAGGAGAAATCCTAACTGAAGTTTTGAGCTCTTCTGGACTGCAAAATGGTCTATTTGTGCCAAGATCTTGCTGCCCATGATGTCCACAAATGTGAAGCTTGGGTGGACCTGATTCTTCACATGACAGTGACCTCAAGCGACGACCAGCAAAGAGAGATCTGCACTTCTGCTGTAGCATTGACAGCCCATGGTGATGGCAACATGAAGCTCCAGCAACAACCATCAGTGACACCCAACAGGATCAGCACACTACAACAATGACTGGCTGTGACGCCCAGACTGCTCTTCACACTTCAGCGAGATCATCCACAACGCGGTCCCTGCTCCTCGCGAACTCCTCCGTGGCGAATTGGACACTTTGTGCTGGTCTTTGAGAAGGTAACTTTTCAGTGGGACTAACCTAGTCCCTGTGCCCAGCCAGGGCTCCATCATGGTCGACCTGAACTTGAGACTTTCACCTGATCTTGCACAACCAGATAACCATGAGTGGTGTTTTGTGGTTTTAGGTGCTATACTTTCCTAAATCTGTCTATTGCACATCTCCGGTTCTACTGATTGGAATTTTGTCATTTTGGTCTTGTTTTCTTCAATAAAATGTATTCTATTTTTCTAAATTGGTGTGGGTTTTGCCTCTAAGTTAAGCCTGGCTGATTTTGTGCCAAGCTACCAGAAGGTTAAGCATGGGTTAATTTGGTGTCTTTTGTGGTTCACCCTGATAGGGAAGGTGGTTCTTGGTTGAGAATGGTGCTCACTCCCCTCAAATAATAACCCACTTGTTCACAGGCATAAACTTTACTCCTGGCTCTGCTTGACCACCACCCTCCATGCCCTTCTCTGAATATCCACCTGCTGCAGGTCACGCAACCACCATTCTTTTGGCTGATGCTAATGACCTATACTCTTTACTTTTATGACCTTTTCAGAGAGATTGTGAAAAAGGTTTTAGCACATGCAACAGAAAAGGTGAAACTTTGAGGGAAAAGAATGAAATAAGTGCCCTACTCAATGTCTTCCACAGTGGGCAATGCCAATGTCAGTAAAGGCATTAGACTGCTCACAGTCTTCCACTGGTTCTGGAGGTGGCCTTGTGCCTTGGGCCTTGTGCCCAGTGTGCTTCATCCTGGGAAGGAAGGGGTGAGTGGATGGCTTCTTTCACTGGTTCTGGAGGGGACCTTGTGCCCAGTGTGCTTCATCCTGGGAAGGATGTGGTGAGTGGATGGCTTCTTCCACTGGTTCTGGCGGGGGCCTTGTGCCCAGTGTGCTTCATCCTGGTAAGGATGGAGTGAGTGGATGGCTTCTTCCAGTGGTGCTGGAGGGGGCCTTGTGCCCAGTGTGCTTCATCCTGGGAAGGATGGGGTGAGTGGATGGATTCTTCCACTGGTTCTGGAGGTGGCCTTGTGCCCAGTGTGCTTCATCCTGTGAAGGATGAGGTGAGTGGATGGCTTCTTCCACTGGTTCTGGAGGGGGCCTTGTGCCCAGTGTGCTTCATCCTGGGAATGAAGGGGTGAGTGGGTGGCTTCTTCCACTGGTTCTGGAGGTGGCCTTGTGCCCAGTGTGCGTCTTCCTGGGAAGGAAGGGGTGAGTGGATGGCTTCTTTCACTGGTTCTGGAGGGGGCATTGTGCTCAGTGTGCTTCATCCTGGGAAGGATGGGTTGAGTGGATGGCTTCTTCCACTGGTTCTGGAGGGGGCATTGTGCCCAGTGTGTTTCATCCTGGGAAGGATGGGGTGAGTAGATGGCTTCTTCCACTGGTTCTGGAGGGTGCCTTGGGCCCAGTGTGCTTCATCGGACAGCTGCCCACTGAGGCTGATGCTGCTGGCAGTGGTGCTGGTGGAGTGCTGGCAGTGGTGCTGGTGGCAGTGCTGGCAGTGGTGGGGGGAGGCTCCAGCCCATTCCCTGCAGCCTCGGACAGCTGCCCACTGGGGCTGCTGCTGCTGGCAGTGGTGCTGGTGGCGATGCTGGCAGTGGTGGGGCGAGGCTCCAGCCATTCCCCTGAAGCCTCAGATGGGTGAATTACTATGGTTGGTGATGGGGGCTCCGAATGAATCCCAGCACCAGGCCTCCTGTCCTTCCTGCCTGCTGGTGACAGCGCCTTGCCCTTCCTTTCAGCAGTTGGGTATTGCCCCTTGCCCTTCCCTCCTGCAGCTGGTGGTGCCTCCATGCCCTTTCTAGACGCTGCTGGTGGTGCCTCCTTGCCCTTCCCTGTCGCAGTTGGTGGTGGCTCCTTGCCCTTCCTTGATGCACCTGGTGCAGGCACCCTGTCAGTGTTGCTGCCTGGTGCCCGGGATCCTCTCCCACCTGCAGTAGCTGTCGACACTACTGTGGCCGTGGACTGGGTAGCTGAGGTGCTCACCTGAGTTCTGACCACCTTGGCCCGACGAGAAGGATGGGGGGGAGTGGTAGGGAAGAGGTCAAGGGTGGAGAGGAAAAGCTTCTTAGGGACATTGGGGAGGGAAGAGGGTGAAGGTTTGGGAGTGGAGGAAGAGGGAGTGGTTGTAGGAGGTGTCTGTCTGCTATGTTTGGGTGCAGGTGCATGGGCTGGATGCTGTTGTGAAGTGGATGGCTGTTGGGTGTCTGAGTGCTTGGTTTGTGTACTTTGGGAGGAGGGGCACAGACACAGTGGAAGAGGACACAGGGTACGTGTGCATGGATGTGGGGGTATGACTGCCAGTGAGGGGCGTGTAGTGATAGGCGCGATGGTGATAGTGGATGAGGATGTAGTGCGTGCAGGTGTAAGTGTAGGCGCAACTTGGAGGGAGGTGGACGAGGAAGAGGAGGGGGACACAGTGGAGGCAGTGGATATTGGTTTGTCTGCATCTGGATAGTGTTTGTGTGAGTGCCTGTGGGATGATGTGTGGTGCTTGTGTTTGCCTGAACCACTCCTGTGTGTTGTCCTTGGTGCATGCTGGTCTGCCTGTGAGCTTGGGATAGGTTGGGGTTGAGGGGAATGGGATTGGGCAGAGGAAGTTGAAGGGGGAGGCTAGAAACAGGGACAATGGCTGCCATCAGGGAGGAGCCCAGAGCTTGGATTGATCTCTGTTGGGCCGTCATGCCAGAGTGAATGCCCTCCAGGAATGCATTTGTTTGTTGCAAATGGGCTGCCAGCACCTGAATGGCATTCACAATGGTTGACTGCCCAACAGAGATGGATCGCAGGAGGTCAATAGTCTCCTAACTCAGGGTAGCAGGGCTAACTGGGGCAGGGCTTGAGGTGCCTGGGGCGAAGGAGATGCCCACCCTCCTGGGTGAGCAGGCTCGGGAAACACACAGAGGGGCAGTTATGAGGGTGGTGCTGGCACAGGTGGTGGCGGCTGTACCTGTAGTTGGGGTGGGCACAGAGGTGTCCGCCACCACCAGGGAGCTTCCATCGGAGGAGGTATCACTGTCAGAACTGTCCCCTCCAGTCCCCGCCGTGGTGCTCCTCTCACCCTCCATCCCACTGCTGCCCTCACTGTCTGTGGATTTGGCCTCCTAGGCCCTGTGGGATGAAGCTCTCTCAGTCGCCGATGCCTCTGCTGCTCTGCCAGATGATGCTAATGCACATAAGGACAGGGTGATAAAACAAAAAAGGGGGGGAGAGACAAAGGATACCCTTGGTCAGTGGCGGCAACAACACTACCGTTGGCGTACACGACACACAGACACACAGGGAACAGCCCTACGCACTAGGCAATGCACTAACAATCACAATGCTAGTCACCAGCCCGTGGAAGGGATACCTAATGCCAATTGCAGCATACCTGAGACCCAGAGACCCCCTGCCCAGTAGTGGATGCCTACTAGCTTGGTTGGTGGAGGTGTACATCAGACCCTGCCCAACATTTGACCTACCCTGCAATGTCTGTCCTGGCCTAGGGGCACCCACAGGCCCACATCCCTCACCCGGATGCCACCCCACCACGCGCAAGTAGTTTGTTGGGGCACTGTACTCACCCCCTTGTGGCTGCGGTGATGCCCCCAAGCTCCCATCCAGCTCCGGATAGGCCACCGCAGTATGCGGGCCATCAGGGGTGTCAGGGTTCGACGAGCACCCCTTCCACGATTGGAGGCCATCCCCAGTTGGGCCTCCGCCGCCTTCCGTGCCCAGCGTCTCAGGTCCTCTCACCGTTTCCGACAGTAGGTGCTCCGCCTGCCGTAGACCCCTAGGGTCCGCACGTCGTTGGCGATGGCACGCCATCTGCCCTTTTTAGGTCGAGCATTCGAGGCCTCTTGTAGTATATACTTCTATACTTCTTTGTGGGGTCTCTGCTTTTTCACTGGTTTGTTACAGTGTCCTAAACAAATCCTTGCTTGCTAGTGGTCAATCCTTGCTCTTTGTCCCACCTTTTCCACAGATCTACACTCATCTGGAGCATGACCCTAGTACTTGTACCCTTCCACTTGTGCCTATGTAGCATGTGCTCAGGGATTACTTTTTTCTTAGGCTAATAGTATTTGACCAGACTGCTGGATGTTTCAGTGGCTCCAGGCTGTTTCTGTTTACAGGGCTGCAGTCTATTACTTATTTTCATCTGCAGTCATGTGTGACTTTGTTTATTCAGTTCCTTACTCTCGCTCTTGCATTCTCTGCTCTTGCATTGCAAATGCTTGTTCCTTTTGTCTGTCTCTGCGAGCTCACGGCGGCGCTTTGAAACGGCCGCTTATGTCAACTGTTTTACTTTTTATTTTCAGTTTGTGTGGCAAGAAAATGCTAATGACTCTAACTCGAGCGAGCGCCAGACCCATTGCAGTTCAAATGCTTCTTTTTTGGCTTTCCAAACACGCTCAGTCAACGGCCGTAAATCAGGTCCTTATCTTATTTGTATTTTTTCTATGCTCTCTTTCTTCCCCCTTTTTGCGAGGCGCTCTCAATCAAATGCGATCATGGCAGCTGTTCTTCTTGACCTTTCTCGCCCAAACGCTTACCAGCTTTTGACTCAGTGCTAAGAGAGTTACAAGGGCAGAGCAGCCTCGACCGTGCAGCTGGTTTCGGAAGCGAGGGCATAGTTGAGAAAAAAACACACTCCATTTTTATTACTAGTGCTTTGGTGCGTGCTTTTGCCTCAGAACTTTAGCGTGCTTCTGCCTCCATTTAGATAGATGGCTTTATTCATAGTTTGTGTTGAGTTCTTTTTTTTGTATGTCAAGTCTGCAGAACAAATAAACTTATTTGGCACTTACAGGCACTAGGAGACAGAGAGAGACTAGATTCTCGGAGCCCACCTCACAGCGCCCGAGTCCTTGACTGCAGTTTCTTCCCGCTCCTTTTCTGACACCGAGCACAGCTGCTGTTCTGTGGAAGCAAACAGTGCAATCACAGCCAGCAGATCTCGACAAAGAAAAGCTGTGATTTCCCACACTCAGAACACTACCCTTTATATGAAAACCACGTGCTGTCTCACTACCAAAGCCATCAGCTGCTACTACGGGCAACTCTGGGACTTACAGTCTTTTCTTCCGGAGCACTTGGAAAATATAAACACAACGGGATGTGTGACTCATTTGTTCAGTCTATATTCCACCATGGATGTCAGATGCATTCCATAGCAGGAGTAGTCAGTTGATAGTGTTTTTCATTTTACTGAGGCCAAAGCTTTGATAAATTGCTAGATTGCCAACTGGGGAATGTTTGCCCCTGATATTGATATATGAGTAATTATAGTCTTCATGTTTGTTGAAAACATTTTTTTGTCCCTCCTTAATTATATTGTATCTCAAGTTGATTTGTTTTTAAAACAGAACACATGTAAATAAATGCATGTCATTAAAAGCAGCTGTGTTTCAAGGATAAATCGGTAATTTGATGAACACCTTTCTGTTTTGTTTTCGGCCAATAAAATGTCATCCTGCCCCTACTAAATGGGAGCAAACACAGAATTTAACAGAGTGGTGCTGGGGGGTGTAGTCCACGCTGAAAGGCACCGTTAGCAAGTTTGCAGCACATGGAGTAACTTTCCAGGGAGACACAGTTTGTCAACAACTGGATATGAATTATACAGAACTGCTTGGGGACAGAAACCCCACCAATTCCTTTTGGGAAAACTAATGACAAATAGGAGCTTTAAAAGGACATTTATCAAATATCTCAGTGCAAAAATCATGTATTACAAAGGCAGTTCCACTGGGCTTTTAACGCTCAGCCCCTCACTGTGCACTGTCTGGAACAGATCAATTTCACACTTGTGCTTTAAAAGGAAGGCAGCAGGTTTTGAAGGTTTTTTCAGCAGTGACTTGCGATTTACTGACAGTGTCTCAGCCCTTCCTGCCTCTCAGGGGTAGGATCATGGTATCTCTTCCTTTTGATAAATGGTTCACATTTTAGTATTTACATTTTGCTGCACGTTGGGTTATCAAAAGGAGTAGATAATACGTTTTGTGTCTAAAAGGCTGGAACTCTGTTAGTTTAGGGCCCATTACTCCTGTTTAATTTTTTACATGCACAGCGGAACGTACTACATGCCAATCCTACTAGTCCGCCAGAAAACATCTTTGCCCATAAGATAGACTCTAGCCCATTATATTTTGGAATTTGATAATTCAATTTTTCAGTTTAAAAAAAAAATACGGTTCCCTATTTTGAAATGATTTACCTTTGACCCAGCCGTTCTAGCTCTTTGAATTGTTAACGCTCAGCCTTAGGTTTACGTGTCAGGAAGCTGTGTTGGGATTTACTCTCAACTTACTATAAAGTGAATTGTTGGCACCTTTGTGGCATTCAGAGCAGGTGCTTCAGGATGGAGACGACCCCCCCCCCGACACAAGAGGAACAATCAGAGGGTGTGTGGTGGTCTGCTTTGGCACATGGTCCACTAATTACTCTAATTTCACTGGGAAACAGTGAAAAGCAAGATTGCAGATCGTCTTGACTTTTGTTAACTCCATATGGTTACCATTGTAAATGTTCTTTGACCTTCACAAGCATCTAACCAACATTTGTATTTATTTGAATACATTTTAGCTGCAGACAACTAAAAGTGCAAGGCATCTAGACGTACTGTACAGCAACCAATAACCCTTACTGTGAATGTGTGGTAAAAACAAAAGGGCTGGTACTCTTGAGACTAAATCAGTCACTTTACTTATTAATTAGGTAAGCAAGTTTTAATGCCAAAGCAAATACATTTACTAAAACAAAAAAATATTGATGTTCAGTTTGTGATGTAAAAATAATTATTTTGTGCAGGGCTGATAGTTTGGGATATAGTTAGTTACTTCTGCCCACTGTTTAGGAACATTGGAATAATTCCTTCTGGGAAACATAGAAGCTTGGTGCAGAATCCCTCAGTACTTTAGCTGCATCTGTGAACAGACAAGCTCCCTTTGTGTTTGTTTTAGTATGGTTTGCTGACAGCTGACTAAAAGGGTGATGCGGGTAACCGTACTACTCACCATGGACCAATGTATCAGCTTGATAAATGGGAACCCCTTTCCTGAGTAAAGGACACATGCGTAAGAATTACCATTACCGGCAGGCCTGTAGTTTTGTTGTTTTAAGAGATATATTAGTATAATAAATGTTTCATTGTTCGATGGGAAGCTGCATATAACAATTGGCTTCCTTTCCCTTTTAATAGTTGGCAGACAAACATTACTCAGTTAAGTACAAGTGGTGATTCCATTGTTAGAGCTGCGATTGGAATATTGACGGATTTCGCAAGGAGAGTCTCTGATTCGCACAAGTCATGGTCTCTGCTTCCCATCGAAGCCATGTCTCCCACAGTGGCAGCTGCCTCCCCACCCCTGCTCTTTGAGGGTGCCCCTCTCTTCACCCACCGCCCCAGCGACACTCTCCATCCTGCAGGACCCCCACACTGCTCCTTGCAGAATAACTCCCTCTCCCCTCCTCCACATGCAGGAGCCTCCTCTCCTCTCCCTCCTGGAAGCAGCCCTCCCCGTCTGTACTCTCTGCATTAATTACTTTTACGCAAATATGTATATCCTTTCTCATTTAAAACTCTCTCACACTAAAAATGTATCACTTACTGTCTCACCCTCAACAACATACACACACCATTTCTTATTTTTTCTCTCAATCATTATTGGAAACAAGTAGGAAAAAGTTGCCCACAACCACACTAACTTTATAAGTTAATACAATTTAATTAACAAAACCAAACAGTCTCTATCTCTCACACTCTCTCACTCTCTCACACACTGTTCCGACATCTCTCAAAAAATTAAAATCAAAACTTCAAACACGCTTTCGTTCGTATGAATTTTCCAACTTAACATCATTAAAACACACAGTATACTCCTCTTCTTACAGTTGCACGCACACAAACACTAATACTTTATACGTCTGTTGCATACCCTATCCTTTTTTCACTCTTTCACACACACGTCCTACTTCTCCATCGTACAATCATTCACCAATTCATACACAAACTATCACTATCTGTCTTCCTATCTATTCTCTTCGGATCTCACCCCATCTATCCACATAATACCATTACACAAATGAACCACACACAATTCCACAACTAACAACTCCAAAACAAAACACATAATTCCACCACACAAAACAGAAATCCACTGCACTCCAAACCAAAAACATAAATAAAAGACATTGTAATTTACAACACCAGTAGCTCTAACTCTCACAAATGCGAGACCTATTGGCATAGCCAGTGCTTGTTTTGATGGGTGCTGACCTGCAGAGAAATACACATAGGAAAAGGTATCAGTCAGACCATCTTGCCTCTTATACTCATGGCCCACCATAGCCCTCACATCCCCTTACGCACAGACATTGCCCACCATACATGCAGCACGCTGCCCAGGGCCCTTCCACCAACCCCCCTACATGAGGCCCTCACCCACAGCACTCAATCCATTCATGCCCCATGCATCGTGCTCACATTGTACTCACCTGTTGGTCTGGAGGCCCATACAGCATTCGGTACTGGGGTAGGACCCCATCCACCAGTCTCTCCAACTCTGCAGCGGTGAAGGCAGGGGCCCTTTCTCCAGTGGCACGAGCCAGACACAGGTCACAGCAGCATTTGCAGTGTAGGTCCTCTCCTGTTTAAGGTCAGGTAGCAAGTGAGTGACCATTGGCCACTGTAACCCATAGGGCCCAATGGTATCCAATGAGAAGTTGCACGGCGGTTCTCGACCGCCTCCCGCAACGGTGCACAACGTCAGCGGAATTACCTCATTTCCACCTGTCTCTCCATGCAGGACAGGCGGACGCCATTTCAGGGGGGGGGGGCAGGCCATGGCACCTAACTGCTGTCACAGAACACATAGGCACCATTTGGGCCTATCCAATTATATACCGTTACAGTCACAACATACAATGCAGTGTAGTGTTTGGAAATATGGAATACTGACCAGCTGCTCACCGTTTGCCCCCTAGATTGCAACCGCTGCGGATGAATAGGAGATGGAGACATGCCCCCGTTTATAGGCCCCTGGTGGACTTGGCAACAATGGAGGACAGGCACATTATCCCCACCTATATACTGGACAGGGCCACAATCACAGAGCTGTGTGCCGAATTGGAACCTGACCTGATATCTGCTATCCGTCAGCCCACTGGGATCCCCCCTCTTGTGCAAGTGCTTTCAGTGCTCCATTTCCTGGCAACTGGCTCCTTCCAAGTGACAGTGGGCTTGGCAGTAAGAATGTCTCAGCCAATGTTCTCAATAGTGCTGACCAGAGTGTTGTCTGCCCTGATTAAACACATGCGCAGCTACATCGTTTTCCCCCAGGTGGAGGATTTGGTCACATTGACAGCAGATTTCTATGTAATGGGACATATCCCAACATTATTGGGGCAATAGATGGTACACTTATTGCATTTGTATCCCCCCTTGGAGAAATGAACAAGTGTTCAGAAATCGAAAGAGCTTTCACTCCATGAATGTGCAGATAGTGTGCCTGGCGGACCAGTACATCTCCCATGTCAATGCAAAGTATCCTGGGTCTGTGCATGATACCTTTATCCTGAGGAATAGCAGCATCCCATATGTGATGGTTCAACTCCAGAGGCACAGGGTGTGGCTAATAGGTGAGCCCTGGTTCCCACCCAGTAGGTGTTGGTGTATGGGTATGGTGTGGGCCCTAAGGGATAGTGTGTGTCTAACAGTTGTCCCTCGATATTTGCAGGTGACACTGATTACTCCAACCTCTCATGGCTACTGACCCCTATGAGGAATGACAGGACAAAGGCAGAGGAACGTTACAATGAGGGGCATGGGTGAATAAGAAGAATAATAGAAAGGACATTCGGCCTCCTGAAGGCCAGGTTTCGTTGCCTCCATCTAACAGGCAGATCCCTGTACTACTCACCCAAGATGGTGTGCCAGATCATCCTGGCATTCTGTATGTTGCACAACCTTGCCTTACGTAGCCAGGTGCCTTTTCTGCAGGAGGATGAGGCTGGAGATGGGCGAGTGGCAGCAGTGAGCCCTGTGGACAGTGAAGATGAGGAGGCAGAGGATGAGGATGAGGACAACAGAAGTGCTATAATACGACAATACTTCCAATGACACACAGGTAAGACACTATACTTTCACTTTACATTGACAGTTTTGTGTTTGACATTGTCACTGGCAGGCTGATTTTCCCACTTCTATGGCCACTTACTGTACCCTTTGGCATCTCTATTTTCAGATATTTATGCCACACTATCGCTCCTGGTGTGTTGACTGCAGCCAACTACAGGTCATTCCTATGTATGCATTACTGTACAGTTGTATTGCAGTGTTTAAAGCTTGTTAAACAAATACATAGTTTAATCATTTGACAGACTCCATACTTGTATTTATTCAAATGGTGTTTATTTAAGTGTTAATAAGTAGAGGGGGTTGTGCAATGGGCTGGGGTGATAGTGGAGGAATGTCCAGGGAGGAGTCCAGCCTATTTGTATCACAGGTGCGTTGTCCAAGGGGGCATAGGAAGTGGAGCAATGGCAGTTCAAAATGGACAGGGTGACAGAGTGGGACACAAGGGTGACAATCAGGAGAGTCTTATTTCCTGGCTGGGGTCTTGGCAATAGTCTCTGGCTTCTGCCTGGGTCGCAGGGACCATTTGCGGGGTGGTTCTCCTTCTGCAGGTGGTGGAGCGCTGGTGGCCTGTTGTTCCTGTGGCGGGGCCTCCTGTCCACTAGCGGCAGCGGAGGTGGAAGGCTGTTCATCGGTTTGGCTAGTGTCAGGGGGCCGCTGGTGTGCCACTGCCTCCCTCATGGTGTTAGCCATGTCTGCCAGCACCCCTGCAATGGTGACCAGGGTGGTGTTTATGTTCTTCAAGTCCTCCCTGATCCCCAGGTACTGTCCCTCCTGCATCCGCTGGGTCTCCTGCAATTTGTCCAGTATCTGGCCCATCGTCTCCTGGGAATGGTGGTATGCTCCCAGGATGTTGGTGAGTGCCTCCTGGAGATTTGGTTCCCTGGGCCTGTCCTCCCCCTGTCGCACAGCAGTCCTCCCAGCTTCCCTGCTGTCCTGTGCCTCTGTCCCCTGAATCGTGTGCCCTCTGCCACTGACCCCAGGTCCCTGATCGTCCTGTGTTTGTGGGGTGGCCTGAGGTCCCTATAGTGGTGGAAGCACTGCTGATTGACGTGTCCTGGGGACAGGGGAATGGGCCCACTGGGTGGGTACTGTGCTGGTGTTTCCTGAGGGGGGAGGCTCTGTGGTGGTATGGGACTGTGCCTGGATTACCGACTGTCCGGAGATCCCTGATGGCCAAGTTGGTCATCCAGATCCAGGCACCCAGAGCAGCTGTAATCACTGTGGGCCTCTTCTGAGGGGGGTAGAACTGGATGTTGCTGGCTCCTCCTCTCTGGTGACGTTGGGTGGGGGACCTGTGGGAATGTAAATGCAATGTTATTGTTTCTGTGTGAGTCATCTTGTGCATGGGTGTGTTGCCCTCTATGGTTGTTATTGCACGGTCAGCTTTGCCTTGTGTGAGTAGTTATTTTGTGGGATAGGTGATTCTCTCTATTGTGCATGCAGTGGTGATAGGTGTATGCAGGTCTGTGAGTGGTGTCCATCCATTGGTGTTACATACAGGGCTTGGTATTTGGGTGAGTGGGTTGTGATGGTGGGGTACGTGGGATGTGGTGCAATGATGGGAGTGAGGGTAGGGGTAGAGGTTTGTGATGGCATGCAGGTAGGGGGGGTGATAGTAATAGAGATTTGACTTACCAGAGTCCAGTCTTCCTGCTACTCCTGCCAGGCCCTCAGGATGCATGATTGCCAACACTTGCTCCTCCCATGTTGTTAGTTGTGGGGGAGGAAGTGGGGGTCCACTGCCAGTCATCTGTACAGCTATTTGGTGTCTTGCTGCTGTGGAATGCACCGTCCCCCATAGGTCGTTCCACCTCTTCCTGATGTCATCCCTTGTTCTGGGGTGCTGTCCCACGGTGTTGACCCTGTCCATGATTCTCCGCTATAGCTCCATCTTCCTTGCAATGGATGTGATCCGAATAGCTGTGGCTCTACCCGGATGATTTCCTCCACCATTACCCTTAGCTCCTCCTCTGAGAACCTGGGGTGTCGTTGTGGTGCCTTGGGTGTAGTGTGAGTGGTGTGGTTGAGGATGTGTGGGGTGATGTGTTGGGGTGTGTGATGTAAGGTGCGTGGATGGTGTATAGGTGATGGTGGTGTGTGGCTGTGGTCTTGTCTGTGGTCTTGCTATCTCTCTTGTGGCAATTGTTTTTTTATCGTAAAGCGTTGTGGGTAATGTGGGTGTGTGTTTTATAGTGGTGTGGGTGTGGTGTGTGTATGTGTGTCAGGTGTGTGTTATTCAAATTGTCCAATGTGGTGTTGTTTTGTTAGGTTGTGTGTATTTTGAGAGCGGCGGTATGTACCGCCAATGGTTTAGCGCCATTTAATGTCAGCCGCAGTGATTCGTGGGTCATAATGCTGTGGGCGTTGTTCTGTTGGCGTAACGGTGTGGGTTTTGCTACCGCCAGTTTATCACTGACCTTTGGGCTGGGGGACTTGTGTGTGTGGCTGTATAGAGACGAATTGCTATGTGTGGGTCATAATATGGGTGGCGGTAATCCGCTGCGGCGGCAGTATGTTGGCGGCAGTCAGCATAGCGGTAAGCGGTACTTACCTCCAATGTCATAATGAGGCCCTATATCTGGACAGGCTTTTCGAAAATGTGCACTCTAGGCGCTTAGAAAATGTTGATATGCTCAAACGCTATCAGACAAAATGGCTGCAGAGAAGATGGATGAAAATACAGTTTGCTCTTTATCAGCAAATATTCAAATACTGTCAAGGGAAGTTGTTTTCACAACTAAGCAGCCTGACAGCCAATTTTCTGATAAGACTTGTTCGTGTATCGATGGAGGGTTTTTCAAATGTCAGGATCATCATAAGCAACAGGGAATTTGTCCTCTAAACACTTGCTTCGATCTTTACTATCCCCTCGAATAGTTGAATACTGAGGGGCGAAGACACAAAATATTCTTCGTGAAATTTTGTGAAATTACGAGAAAATTCTAAAAATATTTCAAATGTATTTGCATTCAAATTGAAGACGAGGGCGTGCCTAACGTTCAAAAGTCAGGCATGATACAGCAGGACACTAGTTTGAATAGGAAATGCCTCAAGTCGCAGTATTACTGTTCTCACAAAACGTCTCAGGACGTAAACAGTCTCCCACAGGTAAAAATCATAACACATTTTTCAAAATTTGAATAGTGTTAAATTTACAGATTCCATGGGATTTCACCTGTGTATAAAAAATCATTCAGGTTTGCTCATCAAGTTGTATATAAACAAATATATTATCCCAAAAAGTGTTTGGCAAGTGAACAATTTCCCAAAAATAACTGTGCTTCTTTGAAATCATCGATTTTGTCACCTGGTATAACTTGTCATTACGGGGACAAAAGGCATTGCAATATAAATGTCAAGCAGGGGCAGGTGTTGTTATATTTGACCCACTATACATTTTACATTGCAAGTTATGAAGCTCATGGGCTGTTATCAAAAACATGAGGCACATTGTCAGAAGCCCTTTTCACTAGTGGGAAACTATTCCCACTGCTGCATAGGGCTTTTCAGGCCAGTGAGTACATTGGTGACACTTGACAGTCGTCCTCGAGCCCTTCTCTGAGCATCTTTCTCCTGCCAGTGTCACAATTCAAGCTCCCTCTTCTGTCACCATATTTCTGAAATAATTAATACTCTTTCATAAAGGGCATATGATAGTAAAGCTACTAGTCCAGGTAAATAAAAACACCAGTTTCATCGATCTATTGCATCTGTTCTCATCTTACCCCCACCATACTGATCCAGAGTACCTCACTCTTTCTCAACGAGTATCCCCTCTTTCCTGCCCTTCTATCCTGGAGAATATATATAATGTTTGCAACTCTTGCCCTACCGATTTCCTCTTGCATATGAACTCAATGAATGTGATTGGGAACGTGATATGTATCATCTCTATTTCTTAGAGCCCTTCAGTGTTCCAAACAGATTATTTTTATAAATCTGCTAGTTGACAAAACATAGAGCTTGCCACTATACATGTGATTATGTATATTCAACAACCTCTATTGCATCTGAAGAAATAACTTATCTACTCTGATCTTTTCTTTTGAGATATTTAGGACCTATTACACACTACACTTACAAAGGTTGTTTAGAAAAACAATAGCGAGTGTTGGACCACAAATGGGTGATATCTGTTAACCCATTTGTGGTGCCAGGTTTGCTGAACTCCAGTGGAAAGACACAATATTGTTGGATCCAGAGAAATGAATCCATCAGGGCTCTCAATAATCTCTCTTAGCAGGATTCTCTGTAAAGTTAGCAGCACACCTTAAGTGCTATTCTTCTTTTTAACTAGAGAGATAGTTGAGTTTCTGTTCAGTTGGATTTCAGTCTGCAGTGAAGTCTGATGGAAATAGATGGGAGTTAAAACAAAAGGTTTGACTAGTGAGGACACAGGATTTCACATCTGGCATATGTCTGTTCATTGTCCCTAGTACTGTATTAATATTGCCTTGTATAACTCATTTAAATGTCCTCCAAATATCTCTTTGTGAGAAGAAGAAAAATTGCCAGGATACTATACAAGTGTCCCAAGTCTCTATTCCTTGTGTGGGATATTGCATTGGTGCTTCCTGAGATTTATGGTTCACACTTGCAGTGGCAGGACTTCATTTTGTGTTCAACAGTGGTGCTTGTCATACGTTACTGGTTAAATGTGATCAAATGACTGCAGGCCCTGTTTCCGTTCTTTGGCTTCCATACAGAATGCTTCCAATGGCTATGACATGGATTCTCTTTTCTGCCCAATGCCACCGCTTCAACAGCTGGAGATATACTAGCTTCTCACTTGGAGCCTTGTATGTGACCTTGGAATATTGTTCTCATGATACCCTTGTGGAACTGAAATAAACGCTTCCATATTTTCATGTTAACTGCGATGTACAAGGAACATTGGTATGTTTTGGTTGAATCAGAGCAGTAACGAGAAAGCCTTATTACTCTGCTGTAGTCTCAATGAAGAGCTGGAAGAGGAGTAAATGGTCACATTAGCCACCTTTAATAATACACATTCTTCTTTCCTTGTGCTGACCACATGATCCACCATCCAGTCTAGTACTGCTTCAGTCTCAATCCCATTAAAGTTAAACTTTTCTCATGTATAGGAAGTATTATAAACAAAAGCTTGGGAAAAGTCTTGGCATTCACAGATACTTTGACATTTAATGTGAATGATTGCATTATTGCCTCACTACAGGCACAAACATATAGCGATGCCGGGGTGTGGTATGAGAATACTGTGACCTAAATATTTTTTTATCAAAATAGCCTATCCTAAGTATCACTTACAAAAACATTGAATCATTAGATTTAATGATAGACACTTTACACACACTGAGCAATACCTTTGTGAATTAAAATTGGCCACTATATTTTTATCTTCAGTATTCTGACATTGGGAGAAATTGGGTTGTTGGTTGAAAGGGGTGTGAACACGGTTCAAGCAATAGTCACAATCCCTACCAGGGTGAACCACAAAAGACACTAAATTAACCTGTGCTGAATTCAATGGTAGCTTGGCACAAAAGTAGTCAGGCTTAACTTATGAGCAATGTGTAAAGTATTTATACGGCACACAAACAGTAAAAAGGTGAAAACGTAGCACCAGAAAAATCCCATACCAATTTAGAAACACAGAGTAAATATTAGTACATTATTGGACACCAGCACACCAAAGTCCAATTAGTAGAACCAGAATTCTGAATTTTTAAAGTTTAAGATGAAAAATTGTGCCTAAAAGATCATATGCCAATCCTGGACATCAAGTCACCCAAGACCGGGTCAATGTAAAAAAATAGGGCACCCGCAATAGAGCACGAGTCATATAAAAGAAGTGGATTTGGCTTGGTTGCCATGTAACTTTGGACTTAAAGGAAATTTAGAAGAAAAACATTTTGAGGAGGTGAAGTTCAGAAGGGCAAGGCCACAGGCAGTCTCCAAGGATGGAGGGTCATTGTCACAGAGCCCCCGGATGAAGCTGAGGTGAAGAAGATTTCATCGCTCAGACATAGGGGACAATTAGTATATTGGCAGGCACACTGCCAGGCCCGGGCGGCAGCGGTCGAGAACAGGCAGCCAAGCCAGCGACATCCAAACTGCCGCATTTTGACATTCCAGCGGGGCTGGCAGTGTATTGGCACCACAGTCATGGTGGCAGCAAGCTTCGGCTTTAGTAATAGCCTGAAACCAATGCCGGCTATGTTCCTGGCCTGCCAGCCAGTCCGACGCACTGTGTCCTTGCAGTATACCTAGCAGGTGACACAGTGTGCGCACCACACCAGCTGGCATTGGGGAGCTGATAGTGAGCGACAACTCACATTTTAGAAGGGCACAATCACCCTAAGGCCATTGTGGTCCATTCCCTGCCTTTTCACCAACCTTCACCCAGCAGGCAACCCGGTAGGTGAAGGTCAGTGGAAGGACTGAAAGTCTTGATCAGCCCGGTGGTGGATGTTGCGGGTCCACTTCCATGGGTCACCTCTGCCTATCCCGCCATGGGACCTGGAATATCGGCAGAGGTGGCAGTCTTGTGGTGGTCTTCCTGATCACCTCATAATCGGGCAGTAAGACTGGCAAGAAAGTGATGGCGTTGTAGTCAGAATCAAGCCTTTAGTCACTTTTGGAAGCTGCAAATCTCCAGCAGCATGAGTCTGTAGCTGACAAGAGTTCCAAAAGGCCAGACACCTCTTTGGGGAAAGACCACTGAACATGATTTGCTGCTTTTGGAAAGATTGTAATGAGAACTGTCACAAGTTTTGAATTTTGCCTACCTGTGCACCTTTAGCACCGACACCAAGGGTCCAGGAGTGGGTTAGGACTCACTCAGGCTTTGTCCAGGTGCAGGTTAAAGGTGGTTGGGGTGTTTTCTACCCCTGAGGATTTGATCAGGAGGCCAGCCAACTAGCACTTTGACTCACTCTAGTAGTCCTGGATTCATGTGATGAAACAAGTCTCAAGAAGCAGAGCAGGTCTCTGAAGGTTCAAGGCAGGCTTGAAGCAAAAAGGCAGTCCTTCAAGGTGTAGCAAAGTAGCAAAGCAGTCTGGTGGAGTACACAGCAGGCAGTCCTGTAACAGTCCTTCTACAGGTGCAGAAACTGAACTGAAGGGTGGGTCTGAGGGTCACATTTTGTACCTAGTACCTACTTTGAAGCAGAAGTTTCTGGGGAGTTCCCTTTGGAATGCTTGACGTTTCCTGCTTCCCTTACTCTGGCTTTCTGTTTAAAAAATGCCAGTGTGACAAGTCCTTTGTGTGAAGGCAGAGCACGGCCTATTCAGTTGACAGTAGGGCTGTGACCTGCTCCTACCCCCATCCTGCAAGTCTGTGGCTCACCCAGGCACACCTAATCCCTCTACTGAGTGGCTGTCTGGGAGGAATAAACAAAGTCCAACTGCCAACTACATCCAATCATGTGACCCAGAAACAGGCTGCAGGCACCAAATTGTTAGGTCAGGAAAATGCCAAATTTTCAAAATTGTAACTTAAAATACAACTTTACCATTACAGAGGATTTTTTATTATAATTTCTCAGACACCAAACAGGAAATGTACACCTGTTTTTAATCAAAAGTTAGCACTTAGTAAATGTAATAAGGTAACCTAATAGTATCCTATGGGAGAGGTAGGCTTCATGGCAGTGAAAAATGAACTTGGGAGTTTTTTACAAAAAGGACATGTAAAACCTGAAAGCACATGTCCAACTCTTTAATTACAATGCACTCTGCTCAATGGGCTACGTAGGGCCCATACTCAGGGGTGACATATGCAATTAAAAGGGAGTTTAAAGATTGGCAAAGGGGTTATATTACAAGTCGAACTGGCAGTTCAAACCTGTATACTGGCTACGAAGGCAGACCTGGGGATGTTTTAATAATCTAATTAAGAGCATGGATGTAATTTATGACCCCTTGCTTTCCCCTTGTGACCCCCTGGCACTGCCTTTGTGAACCCTGAGCTCAGAGGTGGCAAAATCAGTGCCAAGAGCAAGGAGTATCTTGCAATTCTAGTGTCTAACTCCAAGCTTGTTTTCTGCTAATTTTTATTATACTAATAGTGAATAATTGTTAGAAATGGGGGTCTCTAATTGGCAGTCAGTTTGCACTCTGTCCAAGCAGGGACCCTCACTCTGGTCTGGGCAATGGAGATACACACTTAGATAACTCCTGCTCACCCCCTTGGTAGCTTGGCACAAGCAGAACGGCTTATCTCAAAGGCAATTTTGGGGGCTCTTTTGTTCACAAGATCCTGCCTTGCCCCAAGCCTGGCCCCAGACACACACCAGGGCAGACGCAGCCTATTCAGGTGTAAGTGACCACTCCTCCCTCCACTCTAGCTCAGATGGCTCATCAGGATATACAGGCTACATCCCAGCTGCCTTTGTGTCACTGTCTAGAGGGGATTCACAAACAGTCCAACTGTCAGTGTGATCCAGACAGGGAATACATAAGCATGCAGAGTCACGAAGGTTTAAGCAAAAAAATGCTCACTTTCTAAAAGTGGTATTTTCAAACTAACAATCTAAAAACCACCTTCACTAAAAGATGTATTTTAAAAGTTTGCATTCAGAGACTCCAAACTCCTCATCTCTATCTGCTCTCAATGGGAAACTGAACCTTAAAGATATTTAAAGGCAGCCCCCATGTTAACCAATGGGAGAGATAGGCCTTGCAACAGTGAAAAACAAATTTGACAGTATTTCATTGTTAGCACATATAAAACACATTAGTACATGTCCCACCCTTACCAATCACTGCACCCTGTCCATTGGGCTACCTAGGGCCTACTTTAGGGGTGCCTTACATGTATAAAAAGGGAAGGTTTGGGCCTGGCAAGTGGGCACACTTGCCAGGTAGAAGTGGAGGTTTAAATCTGCACACACAGACACTGCAGTGGCAGGTCTGAGGCATGTTTACAGGGCTACTTATGTGAGTGGCACAATCAGTGCTGCAGGCCCATTAGTAGCATTTGATTTATAGGCCCTGGGTACCGCTACTGCACTTTACTAAGGACTTACTAGTAAATCAAATATGCCAATCATGGATAAACCAATCACAAGTACAATTTTCACAGGGAGCACTTGCACTTTAGCACTGGTCAGCAGTGGTAAAGTGCCCAGAGTAACAAAAATTGCAAAAACAGAGTCCAACACACAGTCAAAACATGGGAAGCAGCGGCAAAAAAGATAGGGGAGACCACGCCAAGGATGCTAGGTCTAAAAATAATAGTCTATTATTCACTATTAGTGTTGTAAAAAATGGAGCAGCAGGATCTGGAACAGACCTTTACTAGTGCTTAAGGTAAGAAAAAAAATGCTTTAAATGTATGTTGTGCGCATGCATGTGGGTGAGAGTGAATTTGGCTGTATATGTGTGAGTACTTATGTTTGTATGTGGGATCATGTGTGTGTGAGTAAATATAAGTGAGTAAGAGTGAATGAGAGAATGTGAATGATTCAGTTAGGGTAAGAGTAAGTGTAAGAGACACAGTGAAAATGAAGGAGTGCAAGGGAGGGCTGACCCAGACCGGTGGCATATTTATGAGAGGTTTGCACTGCCCTTGTGTCACTTTTAGTGAGGCAGCGGTGGTGCAAACCTCTCATCCATATCTATGAGGCCACGCAAAGCAACGTTTAGTGGCTTTGAATGGCTTCACAGGTACAGAGTAAGGCAAGGCAGTGCAAATTGCTGCATTGCCTTACTCTGCACCCAGGAAGTGTTCCATGGGTGTTGTGCTGGGTTTTCCCATGCAAAACCCATAGATTTTGATGTATTCCCAGATTTACAAGAACTGATAAACAAAGGGATGGACCAAAATCTTATGCCTCCTAAGGGGAGGCGTAACGAGGAGAAATATCTTCATTTCGCCTTGTTTTTTCCTCTTTCTGCAACAAACATAGAAGGATGAAAAAGAGGAAAAAGTCTCCCAAGATTGTTTTTGTGCACCATCCTGCACAAAAAATAATCCTTCCGACAACGCAGACACCATTGTACCATGGTGCAAGGGTGCCTGTGTTGGCACTAGGCAGCAAAAAAACGGTGCTAGCACAGTTGGAAAGGACAGGAAAGCGCTGTATTGCATAGATAAGGTGCATGCTTGCCCTTTCCTTTTGATGCAGCGCAGTGCAGAAAGATGACTTGATGCTCTGCCCTGTGCTAAATTCTCATCGCTTTGGCTCTGAGTGTGAAGGAGTGTAAGTGAATCTAAGTGAGCATAAGTGAGAATGTGTTATGCATGCAAGTCTGGTGTTGAGCCTGGCATGCCTCTTGGCTTATAGAAACACCATTGTTAAAATGCTATCACCGGCATACTGGAGTCAATACTTGCACATGGGATAGTGCACAGACAGCAAAAGTAGCAAGATTCTGGCACTGTCATATTATATGTAATGCTTTGGCAAAAGTGGTACCCATAGCAAAACACTGACCTTCTTCTTATTGGAGCTAATGTTTTGCCATATGGAGGACATTTACGAAATTGTGAAACATAATTGGTTCAACTCATTGGGACTGTCAGATTTCAATAGCTTGGCACACCATCAAAGGACTTGAAATGCACTATTTGAGTCCATTAGGGAGAGAAATCCTTGCCATCCATTCTTCACTAGACAACGTCAGATTCACTTTTCTTGCTTACTGCAGTTCAGGTAACTGTTCCCTTAACATATTATATGCTTACCTTTACGTAGATGATATCCAGAAATAGACATTTGTTTGTGTTGAATTAATCATGCAATTATTACATGACTTCACCAGTTTTAATTATTGTGCTCGGGATTAAAGTCATGTGACATCACTGCCTAAGAAGCTTTAAAGTCAAAGGTCACATGATGTTACGTCCTGTGAGAACAATAAGGTCAATGGGTACATGATGTCACTTCCGCTACCCCTATTTTGGTGAATTGACATCCATGCTTAAGAGGGTGCCACATTACGTGTTGCAGGCCCACTAGTAACATTTAATAAACAGGCCCTGAGTATACCACACTGGGAGGGACTTAAAAGTTAATTTAATATGACAATCAGGTGTAAGCCAATTTTTCCATGTTTAAAGGAGAAAGCACCAATTAGCTGTGGTAAAGTGCACAGAGTCCTAAAGCCAACAAAATATGAATTTCAGCATAACATGCATGGTTTGGGGGAAGACAACCCCAAGGCTGACTAGTCTAACTCACATACAACAATACAACAGTGGAATGAATCTGCTCATTCCTCATGCTTCTCATCAGCAAAGGTAGTTGCTGAAATATCCCAATTAATAAAATGTTTCGGCTCGGTTGTGAAAGTATTGTTTAATATTTACCGGGAGTCTACTAGCATAAGCGGTGCCCTTGGTAAACTTTTTATGCTCTACTTTTTTGGACTTATGCGTCCTCTTACATCATTTCCTCCATGTTTTTAAAGATCCTCATTTCATATGAAATGACATTTTTTTCAACCTCAACTTCCTTTTTCAATGTTTAATTCGAATTTTCATCAGTGTCATGAAGTGTTTTCGCATTTCAATTTTCTTCGACTTATATGGTGTGGATAGAGATGCTGTTTTTTTTAACTAACTCGTCAAGGGAAGTACAATATGTAAATAAGCACGTACACAGAGGCATTCTACCACGTACTGCACAAATTGACATAATACTGCGGTAGACGTTATGCTATGCTAAACTATTTTTTTGTGTTCTTGCATTGCATATTCAGTTGATTCTTTGCTTTTTATGTTTATTACAAAACTTGTAGGAATGTGAGGATTTTCTGGTAACGAGATATAGGGGGTCATTCCAATGTTGGCGGGCGGCGGAGGCCGCCCGCCAGAATTCCCCCCTCCGAAATACCGCGCCGCGGTCAAAAGACCGCGGCGGGTATTACAAGTTTTCCCCTGGGCTGGCGGGCGGTTGCTGAAAAACCGCCCGCCAACCCAGGGGAAAACAACCTTCCCACGAGGATGCCGGCTCGTAATCGAGCCGGCGGAGTGGGAAGGTGCGACGGGTGCAGTGGCACCCGTCGCGTATTTCAGTGTCTGCAAGGCAGACACTGAAATACTTTGCGGGGCCCTCTTACGGGGGCCCCTGCCGTGCCCATGCCATTGGCATGGGCACGGCAGGGGCCCCCAGGGGCCCCGCGACCCCCCCTACCGCCATCCTGTTCATGGCGGCTTTCCCGCCATGAACAGGATGGCGGTAGGGGGGGTCGGAATCCTCATGGCTGCGGAGCGCGCTCCGCAGCCATGGAGGATTCACACGAGCAGCGGAAAGTCGGCGGGAGACCGCTGACTTTCCGCTTCTGACCGCGGCTGAACCGCCGCGGTCAGAATGCTCGTTGGAGCACCGCCAGCCTGTTGGCGGTGCTCCCGTGGTCGGTGGCGCCAGGGTCAGAATGACCCTCATATTGTTGCTACCAATATGAGATTCCAAAATATAGGTAATCTGCTTGTCTTTTATTTATTTAGTCTTTATTAGCGTGACAGCACCACAGCAAAACAACTTCAGGAATACTCTAAGAGCTTGCTGTTAGATTAAAATCAAATTTAAAATGCCCTTCCTTCTCGCCATTCTGGAGATGCCACCATTTTGAATCACCTCTCTGCTATAGTTGTGACTACTGAGGTCACCATTCTAAGCTCCCTGTTTGCCCAGTAGGGTATACTGGGGTCAGAATTAACATTTCCATCTGGAATATCACTATGAGTTAGCAAAGTTCATGGGATAAATTCCTTTTTATGGGGCATAACCTGCCAGACTTATGTCAGGTCTTTCAACACAGGTTTTCTGTATAGTTTAACACTGATATATACCAAACTCTCTGAAGATGGCAAGTATGGGGGTTTGTCCGGTGGGTGTGCAGGTCGGTGGTATTTTTAGGGCCTCTTGGAAGAGGCTAGGGCCTTTCTGGGGAAGCAGGAGGAAGTTGGCCATTGCCTCCGCGGTGCCTCTGCTTGCAGCCCTTGCCCTTCTCCACTTGTGGTTTTACTGGGCACAGATCTGACTCAGCAAAATCGGATCCTGTGTTTACAGAGTCAAAAACACCAGACTACTGTTGTTTGGCCAAAGCGGTATTCCCATGGAGATGCTGTTCTTGGCAACTAGTAAATGGAAGACTAGTGATCATTGATTAATCTGTAATGAACCCTACATCTGTAAACTTGAAAAGACCCATGCTCCCATTTGTAATCATTGAGTGATCATTACTCCCTGCAATTTCTATGAATTCTGAACCTTATGAATGCAACACCAGCCACAGAAAAACTATTTGCTGCAATAATTTGTACCCGTCTGCTCTGTCTTTCTCACCTCCTTAGCCAAGCACTTATCCCACATCTAACTTCATTACTCACCATATGCTCATGTGCACAGTTGGCATCCCAAATTTCTGCTGTCCACTTTCCGGAAAGGACCTTACAGTCATACCTACATCACCATATGACTCTCTTCCTTCGTACTTAGACCATAGAGCAGTCACCATCCTTGCTGCAGTACAAATAAATTTATGGCCATTTACAGCCTTCTTTGAACCCATTGGAAAATCTTAGGAGAGCTTGACGTAACTGTGTACTATTCACCATGTCTACCTTCCCTCCTACCCCTCAGCAAACATAACCTAAATTTAAAGAGCGACCAACAGACAACAGTCTAACTGACCATTCTCTGGGCACTCAGAAATACAGATTTAGTCTGAAAGTTACTTTCATCTCTACTTTGGCCAGCTCTTTCCCAACACTCCACAACTCTCCCTGAGAATTTACCCACATACATGTTGAGGGAGCATTTTAAAATAATGAAAATGAATGCAATAACATGTAAAAATATGTAGGCCTTAGATGAAAATTAAATGTTTTAATTCAAGTAAACAGATGAGACAGAACCACTTACACCTACTAGGATTGAAAAGCTAATGCTGTAGTTTGGCAAAGTTGACATAGGTTAGAAATGTGAAATGTTAAAACTTTCGACAAAGCTGAATTGTGAAAAAGATGTTTTCAGACAAAGAAGATAGTTTAACCTTTCCATAGGCATATCTTCAAATGATTATAAAAATGTATTAAAATGTTATAGCTTCATTCCACTAAATGTTTCAAAGTACATAATTGCCTAGTTTAGGAATCAATAGGTACATTGTGATTTAATACTGTAGAATGATGTAAAAACTTAACCATTAACTAAAGTTTTCTCTAACAGAAGTCACTGGTTGGAACTCTCACCTATGTATTTAAAATGTTGCAAAAGTTTAGAAGCTTTGTTTTATATTTGTGCATGCTCCTAGAGTAGGTTAGCACCATTCTTTGAGACACTTTCTTCGGATTTTCTGCAGGAGATTTTCTCTACGCCATTCTATGCCACTTGTCTGAACTATGCTGCTCTGAGACTCTACAGAGTTTCTGGAAATTCTCTTTTTGGGAAGTTCTGTTTTGGTTGATATTTCAGTTCGATTCTGAAGCTGTATGCTTTAACCTCTATTTGGAGCTCTTTATGGGTTCCGATTGACACCTTTTCCTCGTTCTGCGCTAAATAATTCTTAGACTTAGATTAGGAACTTTTCCATTATGGAACTGCTTTGACGATATTTGATTATACTGCGTTATTAAGTGGTTGATGTTAGACCTGACAGCCTTAGGGTGGTCATCCCCCCAACTTTTTACTTGCCTCCCTCCATTTTTCTGACACTGTTTTTGTTGGTTTTAGGCCTTTGTGCACTTTACCACTGCTAACCCGTGCTAAATTGCATATGCTCTCTCTTAAACATGGTAACATTGTCTCATCCCCAATTGGCATATATGAATTACTTATAAGGCCCCAGTAAAGTGCACTATATGTGCCCAAGGCCTGTAAATTAAATACTACTAGTAGGTCTAGAGCACTGATTGTGCGACCAATCTAAGCAGCCCATTAACCATGTCTTAGGCCTGCAGCTCCCTTGTGCATTCCACCCAGACAACCATAAACACAGGACACTCAGTCACATCTGCATACATCTGCGTATGGAATGGGTCTTTCTGGGCTAGAAGGGTGGAGGACCTGACTCTTACATTTCAAAGGCCAGTGACCTGCGCTTCACACAATGGATTGCTAAACCTCCTACTGGGAACCTGACAGACAGGACTGAACTGAAAGGGGAACTTGTGCACTTCAAACTACTCTCCCCCACTTCAAAGGCATTTTGGGGTATATAAACTGGATCTCTGACCCCACCAACTCAGACACTTTTGGACCTACACCTGCATCCTGTCAAGAGGAACTGCCTGGCTGCCCGAGGACTCATCTGGACTGCTTTGCTGAGAAGGACTGCTGCCCTGCTGTTGCCCTGCTGCCCTGCTGGCCTCTGACTTTGCTGCAAAGGACTCTGCCTTCCCAAAAAGTGCTCTCTAAGGGCTTGGATTGAGATTTCCTCCTGTTTTCTGAAGTCTCAAGGCCAGAAAAGACTTCAGGGGTCACAGTTGCGGTCGGACCGCCGCCAAAGTGCTGGTCTGACCACAACATTATGACCGTGGCAGAGCCGCCACAGTCAAACCACTGACACGGCCAGGCTGCTGCCAGCCTGCAGCCTGGTAGTCCCCGTGGATGTAATCTTCCAGGGCAGCGCTGCAGGCAGCACTGCCCTGGGTATTACGAGTCTCCATCCGCCAGCCTTTCCATGGCGATAAACACCACCAGGGAAAGGCTGGCAGAATGGGGGCCCTGGGAGCTCCTGCACTGGCCATGCAGTTGCATGGGCAGTGCAGGAGCCCCCATGCACAGCCCTATCGTGCATTCCACTGCCCGAATTACGGGCAGTGGATTGCATGACAGGTGGTCCTTCACCCGCCGCACTGCCACATTGCCGTCCAGCTCTGTTAAGGCCCTGTTGCCCGCTGGGCTGGCAGGCTGAAACTCTGTTTCCGCCCGCCGACCCGGCAGGGAAGCCATAACAGGGCTGGTGAGATTCAGGCCGCACAGGTGGCCTAATGGCCGAATGGCATTGGCGACGCAACACGTGCTGAAATCAGTGTAAAGCCTGCATTGCGACCGAGAAATCACCGCACAGCCAACCGGAACGATGCAGCCCCGACATCCCGAATGGAAATTCGACACAGCGCCTGCCTTGTGACAGAAAATGTGACGCATCACCTACCGGATTGACGCAGTGCCCGTGCCTTCCTCAGGCACATAATTTTTTTTCTCCCCATTGTTCCTGAGAGTCAAAATGTCCCCGCAATGCAGTGAGGAACCAAGACTGCGTACCAAAAAAAATTAAGCCTGACTGCTCAGTGCCAAGATACCAGAGGGTGGGCACAGGATAATTTGGATTGTGTGTGACTTACCCTGACTAGAATTGTGGTCCCTACTCGGACAAGGGTGTATACCTATTCCAACTAAAGACCCAATTTCTAACATCAGTGATCAGCGGTGAGAATAGGGGTTGTGTTTGTGAAGTGCCATACAGTAGCTACAATACCTACCCACAGTTAAAGGTCAATTTGATTTTTTTTCTTTTTTGCTGTAATTTCCCTGCTTGATATTCTTTAACCAGTATCCTATACAACTTGTCTCTGACGGTCTCAAGGAGGAGTTTGACCTAGCCAAGCTGGAGGCATGCACTGCCTGCCAGCTGAAAGGGTTCTGCGAGGGGATGGAAGTACCTACCCGGCAGACACCAAGGAGGAGTACCAAAATAAGGCACTGAGGGCCTGGGCAGAAGCCCGTTCACAAGAGCATGTTGAGTTGGGAAAGCAAGTGGATGGCTCACCCAAAGATTTGCCAACAGTAAGTGGGGGTGAAACCCCTGAATTTGTGCTCCTGCTAAACCAGGGAGCAGTGTCTCAAGTCACGGCCTGATTGCGGAAGAAAGGAGAGAGGAGAGAGAATTCAGGCTCCAGTTGGCAAGATTAAACATGGAGGCAGAGGAGAGGAAAGCTGAGAGAGAAGCCAAACAAGCTGCGGCTGAAAGGACCTTGGGTGAAAAGAAACATATCTTGGCTCATGAGCTGAGTCAGAAAGAGCTGGAGCTCAAGTCTAGGCAG
This sequence comes from Pleurodeles waltl, assembly GCF_031143425.1. NCBI lineage: Eukaryota > Metazoa > Chordata > Amphibia > Caudata > Salamandridae > Pleurodeles > Pleurodeles waltl. Next base: position 1,355,417,124 of record NC_090447.1, on the reverse strand, counting down.
TCTGAGTCCAGCTGTGATGGTGGTAGCCTACATACAGGACCTGCTGGAGACAAAAAGGTTTGTCTACTCAAGGATGTGGTGCCAAGTTATGTGGTGGGAGATGACATTGTTAAGTGGTTTACTGCATATGAAGTTGCACTAAGAGCTCATGGGGTTCCTAAAGAGCAATGGGGGCAGGCTTGTGAAAACACGTGTCAATAGTTGGGAGGGACACACTTCTTACACTAGAGGTTGGGGAACTGAACAAGTATGCCCCTATGAAAGCCATTTGGTTGCCAAATTTTGACTGACCCCTGAAAAGTGTTGCCAGAGATTCAGGGACAGTAGTAAGCTCCCCAACCAAACCTGGGTAGACTTTATTGATTTTTCCAGTAAGGCACATAGGTGGTCATTCCAACCTCAGCGGTAAAAGGCGCTTACCGGCAGACAGAAGACCGCCATAACACCGCCGCGGCCGCGGTAAACCGCCACGGTCATTCTGACCCACAACAGGCAAACCGCCAAAATACCGACATCCACAAAAGTCCGCCACACCAAAGGTCAGCGATAAACTGGCGATGACCAAACCTCCACCGTCACGCCAACAGAAATACGCCCATGCCATTACGACCCACGAATCCACGCGGCGGTCTTTCAACCGCGGTATTCTATTGGCGGTACACACCACCACGGTCGAAATACACATACTCGTACAAAACACTACCACATTGGACAATTCGAAATACACACACCTGATACACATACACACACCACTCCCACACACCCAATACAATATAAAACACACACCCACATCACCCACAAACCCCTACGACCAGAAATTCTGAGAGAAGGCGAGAGAGAGACACCACAGTCAACTACCAAGCATCCACAGGCACACAATACCAATACCCACAGAACTTCCACGCACCTCACACAACACACCACTAAATAGCACCCCACCTATCACTACACACTCCACCCCACACATCATCCACACCACCCAAAGGCACCTCAAAGACACCCCAGGTTCTCAGATGCTGAACTCAGGGTCATGGTGGAGGAAATCGTACGAGTAGAGCCCCAGCTGTTCGGGACACAGGTGCAGCACACCACCATTGCCAGGAAGATGGAGCTATGGAGCAGAATAGTCGACAGGGTCAACGCTGTGGGACAGCACCCAAGAAATAGGGACGACATCAGGAAGCGGTGGAACGACCTACGGGGGAAGGTGCGTTCCATGGTATCAAGGCACAACATCGCGGTACAGCGGACTGGCGGCGGACCCCCACCTCCTCCCCCAGAATTTACAACATGGGAGGAGCAAGTCTTGAACATCCTGCATCCTGAGGGCCTCGCACGAGTCGGTGGAGGAATGGACTCTGGTAAGTCTCATCTTCACTACTTCATCCCCCCCACCCCACCTGCATGCCAACTCATACCCCCACCCTCACCCTCACCCCCATCACAACTACCCCTTGCAAATGTCTCACCATCACAACCCACCCATCCCAAAACTTAGCCCTGCATGCGGCCCCAAAGCATGGACACCCATCACCAAAGCATGCCCAAAGCACATACCCATCACCCCCCCCCCCAAAACACCGTCACAACAGCCCCCACAAAGGAATGCCAGCACTGGGGTACACGGGCACCCACCCATTGCACGCCATTGGCACACACAGAAGCAATAACCATACTTTTATACCCCTGCAGGACCCGAACGCCAGGTCACCACGCAGGAGGGTCCACAAATGTCCACTCCACCCCCAGAAGAGTCCCACAGTGATGACAGCAGCTCTGTCTCCCTGGATCTAGATGACCAGCCCGGTCCATCGGGGACCTCGGGACAGTCGGTTCCCCTCAGACAGGCACAGGCCACAGCAGACCTTCCCCCGTCTGGGAACACCAGCACAGCACCCACCCAGCGGGCCCATACCTCTGTCCCCAGGACACATCAATCAGCGGTGTGTCCACCACTACAGGGAACCCAGGCTAACCCACCACCCCAACAACAACAGGGACCTGGGGGCAGTGGTAGTGGGCACACGGTCCAGGGGACGGAGGCCCAAGGAAACAGGGGAACTGGGAGGGCTGCTGTGCGACAGGGGGGGGGACAGGCCAAGGGAACCCACTCTCCACGAGGCCCTCTCCTCCATCATGGGAGCATACCACCGCTCCCAGGAGACGATGGCGACGGTCCTGGCCAGGTATCAGGAAATCCAGCTTCTGCAGGAGCAACAGTATATGGGGTTCAGGGAGGAACTAAGAAACATCAGTTCCGCCCTGGGTACCATCGTAGTGGCCCTGAATGAGTTAATCACCACATTGCGGACCACTGTGGCACCTCAAAGGGCCCCTGACACTAGCATAGACCAAGAACTGGCTACCACCTCCGCCGGCGCTAGTGGACAGAAGACCAACAGGCCACCAGAACCCCACCCCCTGCAGAAGGAGAACCACCCCGCAAGCGGGCCCTGAGATCCAGGAAGAAGACAGAGTAACATGTCAAGACCCCCGCCAGCAAAGGATACCGCCCTGATTGTCATCCCACTGACCCACATTGTCACCCTGTCCAACCTTAAACTGCCCCTGCTCCACTTCCCACAAGGCATTTGGACAATGCACCTGTGAACCTGATAGTCTGGACTCTGCCATGGACAATCCTCCACCATCACCCCTCACCGATTTGCAACCACCCATCCAAATTAGAGCACTTGAATAAACACACTTATTGCACATAAACAATCTGGAGTCTGTCTGTGATTTTAACAAATGTATTAGACATGACAGTGCCAAAATTGTTATTCACATTGTGATGCCAACAAACCGCTGTCACACAGCTGTAGTCCATGGGGAAACAAAGCAGATGTCACGCAGTGGGGCCCACAGCTCTGAAAACGGAAGGGAAAGTCACAACACAGTTACCATACACTGGGGGAAAAAGTCAGACAGTAGAGAGGTAGGAGTCCTTAAGTAAATGTAATATGCCGGTGTGTACTCTTACCTGTGTGTCACTGAAAATATTGCTCTATTACTGTGTTCCTGTTGTCTAAGTCGTCCTCTCCGGCTTCCTCTTCTTCACTCTCCACAGGCTAAACAGCTGCTACAACACCACCATCTGGACCATCCTCCTGCAGAAAAGGCACCTGGCGGCGCAAAGCCAGGTTGTGAAGCATACAGCAGGCCACGATGATCTGGCACACCTTCTTTGGTGAGTACATTAGGGATCCACCTGTCATATGGAGGCACCTGACCCTGGCCTTCAGGAGGCCAAAGGTACGTTCGATCACCCTCCTAGTCCGCCCATGGGCCTCATTGTAACGTTCCTCTGCCCTGGTCCTGGGATTCCTCACTGGGGTCAGTAGCCAGGACAGGTTGGGGTAACCAGAGTCCCCTAATAGCCACACCCGGTGCCTCTGGAGTTGACCCATCACATACGGGATGCTGCTATTCCGCAGGATGTAGGCGTCATGCACTGAGCCAGGAAACTTGGCATTAACATGGGAGATGTACTGGTCTGCCAAACAGACCATCTGTACATTCATCGAATGATAACTTTTCCTGTTCCTGTACACCTGTTCACTCCTGCTGGGGGGTACCAAAGCCACATGTGTCCCATCAATGGCACCTATGATGTTGGGGATATGTCCAAGGACATAGAAATCACCCTTCACTGTAGGCAAATCCCCCACCTCAGGGAAAATGATGTGGCTCCTCATGTGTTTCAGCAGGGCAGACAACACTCTGGACAACACCTTGGAAAACATAGGTTGAGACATCCCTGATGATATGGCCACTGTTGTTTGAAATGACCCACTTTCTAAGAAATGGAGTACTGACAGCACCTGCACTAGAGGGGGGATCCCTGTGGGTTGGCGGATGGGTGACATCAGGTCTGCTTCCAGCTGGGCACACAGTTCATGAATAGTGGCTCGGTCAAGCCTGTATGTCAGTATGACATGTCTTTCCTCCATTGTCGACAGGTCCACCAGTGGTCTGTACACGGAAAGATTCCTCCATCTCCTCGCATTGCCCAGCGGACGGTGCCTAGGAGGGACAACAGCGAGCACAGAGTCAATCAACCCACAGGTACGTTCCCACAGCTTGCACACAACACGATTCACTATGCATTGAATGGTTTGTATGAGTGTTGAGGAAAGGCCTAGGTATGTGTGACGCAGTAGAAATTAAGCCATGTGGGCCCTTGAAATGGCGGCTGCCTGACCTGTGAAGTGTGACAATGGGATGTGAGGTCAATGCGCTGGCGTGGCACACCGTGGCGGTAGGCGGTCGAAGACCGCGGCGCAAAGCCGCATTGGTTAACATAGAACCCTATGGGTTTCACGAGCCAATGACGATGGGCGCCGGCGGTCGCGGTACGCACCACCGCGGTACGCACCGCCGCGGTACGCACCGCCGCAGGCGTGACCGCCATTTTCTATCTACTTAATCACTTGATACCTGATCTTCCACAGGAGAGGACCTACACTGCAAGTGCTGCTGTGACCTCGGTCTGTAAGAGACAATGGCTGCTGCGACTGGGGAAAGGGCCCCTGCCTTCACTTCTGAAGAATTGGAGAAACTCGTGGATGGGGTCCTCCCCCAGTATGCGCTACTCTACGGTCCTCCAGACCAACAGTAAGTACACTGGGACCATGCTTTGTGGGCAATGCCTGGGTTGAGTCGGGTGGATGAAAGATGGTGGGGAGGGGAGCGATTGAAGCATGCATCAGACGACAGATAAGAGCATTGGCCACATGGCAAGGGTGGGGATGGGGGGCCACTCACATCAAGCATGCAGAAAGTGATGATTTTTTTTCTCCCCCTGTACATGTCACATAGGTCATCGCCCACCAGAAAATCGCTATTTGGCGTGCCATCGCCAAGGACGTCCGGACCCTGGGGGTCCACAACAGACGGGACACCCACTGCCGGAAGAGGTGGGAGGACATCCGACGCGGGAGCAGGAAGACGGCGGAGGCTCTGCTGAGGATTGCCTCCCAACGTAGGAGGGGTGCCAGTCGTCAATTGACCCCCCTGATGTCCCGGATCCTGGCGGTGGCCTACCCCGATTTGGATGGGCGCGTGAGGACATCACAGCAGACACAAGGGGGTGAGTACACTCTCATTCTAGTGACTTTGCGCGCAGTGGAGGTATCTGGGTGGGGGAGGTGGGCTGTGGGTATCTCTAGGCCAGGGCGATTTCTGTAGGCTAGGCCCCTCCGTAAGGCATGGCCCTGTGCCCCCGCCCCCCACCTCTGTAGGGTGCCAAGTACAGCTATTCATGGCCCTGTCTCATCTATGTGTGCAGTTGTCGTCCATAGGCTTGTAGGCCATGTCCCACTGATTGAGTAGTGGACCCCAAGTGCGCAGCGTAGTGCAGGGGGCTTCTGTGTCTGTCCTCTCCGCCAACGATAGCGGTAATCCATGCACTCAACATGTCTTTCTTTCTCCCCCCCCTTTTTTGTGGTCTTCCTGTTCATGTATGCATTAGCATCATCAGGCGGAGGAGAAGTGGCATCGGAGCACGAGGGAGCTGCATCCCACATGGCCCTGGAGGGCCATGCAACGGACTCTGAGTACACCAGTGGGACGGAGGGTGAGGGGAGCTCCACAGCGGGGACTCGTGCTGATATCAGTGGCAGCGACTCGTCCTCTGAAGGGAGCTCCCTTGTGGTGGCGGCAACATCCGTGCCCCCCGCAACAACAGGTACAGCCGCCACCCAGCACACCAGCACCGCCCTCCCAGCAGCCCCTCAGCGTTTGCCCCGTGCCCACTCACCCAGGAAGGGGGGCATCTCCTTCGCCCCAGGCACCTCAGGCCCTGCCCCTGTCACCCCTGCTGCCCTCAGTGAGGAGGTCATTGACCTCCTGAGGACCATCATTGTTGGGCAGTCTACCCTTTTGAATGCCATCCAGGGTGTAGAAAGGGAGGTGCACCGGAGTAATGCATACCTGGAGGGCATTCATTCGGGTCAGGCTGCCCATCAGCGATCGTTCAACGCTCTGGCCTCAGCACTGACGTCAGCAATTGTCCCTGTCTCTAGCCTCCCCCCTTCAACTTCCTCCACCCAGACCCAATCCCCTGTACCTCTGCCTATCCCAGACCAGCCTGCACACACCTCAACACCCAAGGGAAGCTCATCCAGACATAAGCACCACACATCACACAACCATTCACACAAGCAACATCCACATGCAGACACACCAACACCCACTGCCTCCACTGTGTCCCCCTCCTCCTCGTCTCCCTCCTCCCTCCCTGTGACATCTTTACTCACACTTGCATGCACAACACCTTCAGCCACTACGTCCATCACCAGCACACCCACCAGAACACTCCGCACACGTGCAGTCACCACCCCACTACCATTTACACGTCCCCTGTGTCCTCTCCCAGTGTGTCTGTCACCCCCTCTTCCAAACCACACAAACGCAGGCAGCCACCCACCCAACAGCCATCCACCTCACGACAGCCTCCAGCCCAAGCACCTGCACCCAAAGACACCAGACTTCACACTCCTACAACCACATCCTCTTCCTCCACTCCCATACCCACTACACCTAGCCGTCCCTCTCTTTCCAAATTGATTTTCCTTTCCAAACTTGACCTCTTTCCAACAACTCCCCCACCCCGTCCATCGAATAAGACTGCAATCAGCACCTCAGCCACCACCAAACCAGGACCTACCAAGACTGTTGTCCAAGGACTGTGGAGTCCCCCACCCTCAAGGGCAACTAGTTCTGCTAGGAGCCAAGGCACGGCCAGCCCACCCCTGGAAAAACACCCAAAGATCACCAGTGCCTGGCGCGAGAGGCCAAGGACACCAGGGACCAAAATCCCTACCCTGGCTCCGGCTGGAAGTGGGGTGCCACCTGGCACACCGCCAAAGGTGGGAAAGGGCCACAGACGACCAGGGAAGTGTGGGAAGGGCAGCACGCCCGACAAGTCCGGCAGCAGGCCAGCTGCCCAGGAGGGCCCCACCAGCCCCATCCCAGGTGTGCAGGAGGACACCCAGAGGCCCGGTACGGCAGCCGAGGAGGGCCCCGCCAGCCACAGCCCAGCTGCCCAGGAGGGCCCCACCAGCCACAGCCCAGCTGCCCAGGAGGGCCCCCCCAGCCACAGCCCAGCTTCCCAGGAGGGCCCCGCCAGCCACAGCCCAGCTGGGCAATGAAGGAGCGCCAACTCAAGCACCGCTGAACAGGGCAAGGACCGCTGAACAGGGCAAGGACCGCCAAGGCAAGCACCGCTGAAAAGGGCAAGGACCGCCAAGGCAAGCACCGCTGAACAGGGCAAGGACCGCTGAACAGGGCAAGGACCGCCAAGGCAAGCACTGCTGAACAGGGCAAGGACCGCCAAGGCAAGCACCGCTAAACAGGGCAAGGACCGCCAAGGCAAGCAAGGCTGAACAGGGCAAGCACCGCTGAACAAGGCAAGGACCGCCAAGGCAAGCACCGCTGAACAGGGCAAGCACCGCTGCACTGGGCCCTTCATCTCAAGCACCGCTCAGCTGGGTACCGCCATCTCAAGCACCGCTGAACTGGGCCCTTCATCTCAAGCACCGCTGCACTGGGCCCTTCATCTCAAGCACCGCTCCGCCGGGCACCGCCGTCTCAAGCACCGCTGAACTGGGCCCTTCATCTCAAGCACCGCTGCACTGGGCCCTTCATCTCAAGCACCGCTCCGCCGGGCACCGCCGTCTCAAGCACCGCTGAACTGGGCCCTTCATCTCAAGCACCGCTGAACTGGGCACTTCATCTCAAGCACCGCTCCGCTGGGCACCGCCGTCTCAAGCACCGCTGAACTGGGCCCTTCATCTCAAGCACCGCTGCACTGGGCCCTTCATCTCAAGCACCGCACCACTCCGCTGGGCACCGCCGTCTCAAGCACCGCTGAACTGGTCCCTTCATCTCAAGCACCGCTGCACAGGGCCCTTCATCTCAAGCACCGCTCCGCTGGGCCCTTCATCTCAAGCACCGCTGAACTGGGCCCTTCATCTCAAGCACCGCTGCACTGGGCCCTTCATCTCAAGCACCGCTCCGCTGGGCACCGCCGTCTCAAGCACCGCTGAACTGGGCCCTTCATCTCAAGCACCGCTGCACTGGGCCCTTCATCTCAAGCACTGCTCCGCTGGGCCCTTCATCTCAAGCTCTGCTCCGCTGGGCACCGCCGTCTCAAGCACCGCTGAACTGGGCCCTTCATCTCAAGCACCGCTGCACTGGGCCCTTCATCTCAAGCACCGCTCCGCTGGGCACCGCCGTCTCAAGCACCGCTGAACTGGGCCCTTCATCTCGCCTGTCTGTTGGCGGTGACCGCCGCGCTGTTTGTCCCGCCGTGGCGGTCGGAGTGTTAATGTGGCGGTCTCTGTTGGCGGTTTCCGCCAGGGTCAGAATTCCATTTTTTAAACCGCCAGCCTGTTGGCGGGTTAGCCGCCGCTTTAACATCGACCGCCAGGGTTGGAATGACCCCCTGAATGTCTGGGTGTGAGGCAGTAAAGTAAATGATTACATGTGTTTGTACAATTTGATTATGAGAGAGCATATGCTCAGTGTTTGCTTTACAGAGGTGCACCAACACCTAGTTGACAGTAAGCTGACTGATCCCAGGAAACGTGCCGAGAAGGTGGACCTCGGGGCCAGCACCTGAGTGTCCAAAAAGTAATCTGGGAAGAAAGAGGAGGGGCTTCAAAATAAGGAGTTTTCAAAAGGCCCCCAAAAATAATTCTCAAGGGAATAGTGGTAACCATTCCCAGTTTGATTCTAAAAAGAAAGGGTTGTTTGGTCATAAGACAGGGAGGTTTGTACCCCAATGCATAGAGTGCTCTAAATATGGTCACTCTAAGGGCAACTCCAAATGTCCAAATAGGGCACAGCCCTCCACTGGAGGGCAGACACCTGGGTTGGCTATTGTAGCACTCAGGGAGGAGGTAGCCCCAGTTACAGACAGAGATGACCCTAGTGTTCCTGGGGGATGCAGAAATGGTGCCAAAAGCTCACATGCCTGCTAATACTTCCAAGTATAGGCAGTGGGTCACCATTAAAGGTCAACGGGTGGAGGTTCTGCATGACACAGGAGCCAGCATGACTACTGATCAGGGGTCAGCTGGTGTCAGCAAAGCAGGTCCTACCGAACACATTCCACCAAGTCATAGGGCCTGATTACAACTTTGGAGGAAGGTGTTAATCCGTCCCAAAAGTGACGGTAAAGTGACGGATATACCACCAGCCGTATTACTGTACATTATATCCTATGGAACTCGTAATACGGCTGGTGGTATATCCGTCACATTTGGGACGGATTAACACCTCCTCCAAAGTTGTAATCAGGCCCTTAGTCACTGACAATCATGAGTGTCAACTACTGGTAGCTCTGGTTCCCTTTGAGTGTGGGGGGTTCTCTGGTACTCTGAAAGTAGCTGTGAGTCCTGCCATGCCTGTAGATTGTCTGTTAGGCAATGACTTTGGGCACACTACCTGGAGGGAGGTAGAGCCAAGGTCTCACTTGGAGATGTTAGGATTGCCTGAGTAGGTCTGCATGACCACTAGGTCCATGGCTGCCCAGGAGGGGAGTCAAAGGTGTCTGGAGAATGGCTCAGACAGCTGCCAAGGAGAGGGGCAAGGGACATGGGAAACCGGTCCCAGAAGTTCCCGCAGTGGTTGACGGGGTCCCTGAGGAGGAGGCCCCTGAGCTAACTGGGGAAGACATTGCTGCCCTGGGTGATCTACCTGAGCTTGCTGGTTGGTAGGTTGAGGGTGGGCCAACCAGAGAAGAATTCTACAAGGTGCAGAAAGAGTGTCCCACTCTTGTGAGCTTGGGGCAACAGGCCTCAGCCCAAGCAGCAGGTGAAGCCTCTGGTGATCACCTTATCTATTAGGAGAATGATCTCCTTTACAGTGAGCCTAAGGTACTGGAGGCTTGAACAGCATGTGTGCCTGTGGTCCCCCAGTTTTACCAGGCCTTCCTACTGGGCCTGGCTTACAACATTCCTCTGGCAGGACATTTAGGGCAAGACAAGACTTTTGCCAGTCTTGTCACCCACTTCTATTGGCCCCAAAAGCGGATAACCTCAGATGCCTTCTGTAGGTCCTATCCTAAATGCCAGGCCAGTGGGAAGATATGGAAAAAGCTTAAGGCCCCCCTGATCCCACTCCCCGTTATTGGCACCCCTTTGAAAGGGTAGGCATTGACGTCATTGGTCCATTGGAACCCAAAACTGCCCAAGGCAACAGGTTTATCCTGGTTTTGGTGGACCATTCCGCCCATTACCCAGAGGCAATCCCTCTGAGGACAGTGACCACACCGGTGGTGACCAGAACTCTGATGGGGATCTTTGCCCATGTGGGATTCCCAAAAGAGATTGTGTCTGACAGAGGCACAAACTTCATGTCTGCATACATGAAGTCCATGTGGGATGCATGTGGGTGACCTACAAGTTCACCACACCCTATCATCCTCAATCCAATGGCCTTGAGGAGAGATTCAACAAGACCTTGAAAGGCATGATCACAGGCCTCCCTGAGGCTGTGAAGCGTAAGTGGGACGTCCTCTTGCCAAATCTTCTCTTGGCTCATAGAGAGGTACCCCAGAAGGGGGTAGGGTTCAGCCCCTTTGAGCTTCTCCATGGGTACCCTTTCAGGGGACCCCTAAGCATTGAGAAAGAGGGGCGGGAGAAAGCTCCCAAGGAACCCCATCAGGATGGGGTCAGCTACATGCTGCCCGTCCGCAACCAGAAGCAACGCTTCAGGAAGAAGGCAAAGAGAAACCTCCAGGCCAGTCAAGAGGTTATGAAATGCTAGTATGACCAGAAGAGAATCCTGGTAGAGTTTCAGCCTGGTGACAAAGTTTGGGTGATGGAGCCAATAGAGCCTAGAGCTCTCCCGGACCGCTGGACTTGCCCATATGAAATAAAGGAGCGTAAAAGACCTAGTGGACCTCCAGTCCCCTAGGAACCCCCTAAGGGTGCTCCATGTAAATAGACTGAATTCTCATTTTGAGAAGACTGAGGTCAACATGCTTCTGGTGACAGATGAGGGTGTGTAGAAGGAGAGTGAACCTCTCCCTGATGTCTTCTCTGCCCAAGAAGTCAGTGGAGGGTGTCAATCTCTCTGACTCCCTGACCCTGGACCAGCGAGGGGACTGCTACCAGCTACTGGAGCAGTACTCCTCCCTGTTTTTCTCACCCCTGGACTCACACGCTTGTGTGTCCATGATATTGACACAGGAGACAGTCCCCCTGTAAGGAATAAAATTACAGGTTGTCAGACTGGGTGAAGGCCAGTATCAAGGATGACATTGCCAAGATGCTGGCTCTAGGGGCAATTGAGAAATCCAGCAGTCCCTGGTCCAGCCCTTTGGTGCTGATACCAAAGGCTGCCCTACCCGGTGTCAAGCCAGAAGTTATGCTCTGCGTGGATTACTGGGGTCTCATTTCAGTGACTAAGACTAACGCTCACCTCATTCCCCGAGCTGATGAGCTCATAGACAGGCTAGCCGCTGCCAAATTCCTCAGTACTTTTGATCTCACATCAGGGTACTGCAGATCGCCTTGACTGAGGGGGCCAAAGAGAAACCTTCTTTTTGAACTCCTGAGGGACATTACCAGTTCAGAGTGATGCCCTTTGTTTGAAAAATGCCCCCGCTACCTTCCAACGGTTGGTTAACAGGGTCCTTGGATGCTTTCTGCGCCGCCTATCTAGACAACCTTGCCGTCTAGAGTTCCAGCTGGTAGGAACACCTTCTCCACCTCCAAGAGGTGCTCCAGGCCTTGCAACAGGCAGGCTTGAAAATCAAGGCCAGTAAGCGCCAGATTGGGCAGGGTTTCATGCTGTACTTGGGACACCTAGTATGTGGTGGCAAGGTGCAGTCCCTCCAGGCCAGGATTGAGACAACTAGGCCTGGCAACCACCTAGAACCCAAACAGAGGTGAGAGCCTTCTTAGGCTTCACTGGGTACTTTCATAGGTTTGTTAAAGGTTATGGCACCATTGTGGCCACCTTAACAGAACTAACTTAAAAAAAGAAACCCATGTTAGTGATTTGGACAGAGGCTTGTCAGAAAGCCTTTGACTCTCTAAAGAAAGCCACCTGCACAGCACCCATGCTAAGGGCCCCTGACTACTCCAAGAAGTTCATTGTGCAAACATTTCAGAGACTGGCATAGGGTTGGTTCTAGCACAGATAAATGTGGAGGGCCTAGACCAACCAGTAGCCTTTATCAGCAAAAGGCTATTACCAAGGGAACAGAGGTGGAGTGCTATTGAAAGAGAAGCATTTGCTGTGGACTGGGCACTGAAGAAGCTGAGACCATACCTGTTTGGGACTCACTTCTGGGTTAAGACAGACCAGAGACTCCTCAAATGGCTCATGCAGAAGAGGGGTGAAAATCCTAAACTCTTGAGGTGGTCCTTCTCCTTTACGGTGGAGCATTGCCCGGGGACTGACCACACCAATGCTGATGGTCTCTCCAGATTCTTCCTCCTTAGTGATGAGAGCTCCCAGGGGGTTGGGTAGCTCTCACCACTTTCAGCTGGAGGTGACACATGTTAGACCTGACAGCCTTAGGGTGGGCATCCCCTCAACTTTTTGCCTGCCTCCCTCCACTTTTCTGACACTGTTTTTGCTGGTTTTAGGACTCTGCACACTTTACCACTGATAACCAGTGCTAAAGTGCATATGCTCTTTCCCTTAAACATGGTAACATTGGCTCATCCCCAATTGGAACATTTGATTTACTTATATGTCCCTAGTAAAGTGCACTACATGTGCCCAGGGCCTGTAAATTAAATGCTACTATTGGGCCTGCAACCCTGATTGTGCCCCCCACTTAAGTAGCCCCTTAAACATATCTCAGGCCTGCCATTGCAATGCCTGTGAGTGCAGTTTAGTTGTTACTTCGACTTGGCAGTTAAAATTACTTGCCAAGCCTTTAACTCCCCTTTTCTACATATAAGTAACCCCTAAGGTAGGCCCAAGGTAATCCATAGGGCAGGGCGCTATGTAGGTAAAAGGTAGGACATGTATATATAAGTTGTTATATGTCCTAGTAGTGGAAAACTCCTAAATTTGTTTTTCACTACTGTGAGGCCTGCTCCTTTCATAGAGTTGCGTTAGGACTGGCCTCATATGTTTTTTGATTGGTTGATTCTGATCTGAAAGGGGTTACTAGGTCATATTAAGTATGCCCAGAATAGTAGTAGAAAATCCTGCTTATTTGTGAGGTTGGATTTAATATTACTATTTTAGAAATTCCACTTTTAGAAAGTGAGCATTTCTCTGCACTTAAAACCATCTGTGCCTTACAGCCTGTCTCCAATCAACGTCTGGTTTGTGCTGGTTGACAGCGCACTTGTACATTCCACCCAGACAAACTTAAACAAAAGACACTCAGTCACACCAGTCGCATAAAATGGAATCCCCGTACTCACAAAGTCTGGGAAAATGGTCCTGGAGGTCGTGGGGGTACCTCTGCTAGTGCATGGGTGCCCTCACACATAGGTACTTTGCACCCTGCCCTCAAGGCTGGAGGACCTGCTATAGGGGTCACTTATAAGTTACCTGGTGCAGTGAAAATGGCAGTGAAAGGGTGCGTGCACCCTTTCACGCAGGCTGCAATGGCAGTCCTGCAGAAGCCTTCGCATGGTCTCTCTATAGGTGGCAAAATATATGTTGCGGCCCATAGGGATCCCCTGGAACTCCAATGCCCTGGGTATCTAGGTATCATGTACTAGGGACTTATAAGGGGGCACCAGTGTGCCAATTGGGGGTGAAATACAGAGTTTTGGGAGAGAAAGCATAATCACTGGGGATCCCAGTGAACACAGTCAAGCATACTGACATCAGGCAGAAAATGGGGGTAACCATGCCAAAAAAGAGGTTACTTTCCTACACGTATCTACAATTGGCATACTTAAGTTACTTGTAAGTCCCTGTAAAGTGCACTACGTGTGCCCAGGTATTGTAGATAAAATGCTACTAGTGTGCCTCAGTACTTATTGTGCCACCCACTCAGTAGCCCCTATCTGAGGCCTACCATTGCAGAACCTGAGGGTGCAGTTTAAACTGTCATTGTGACCTGGCAAGTTAATCTACTTGACAGGACCAAACCTTATCTTTTATTACATCTAAGTCATCCCCAAGATAGGCCCTAGGCAGCCCTTTTGGGCAAGGTGCAGTGTATTTAAAAGGTAGGGCAGGTACTTTTGAGTTTTGCATGTCCTGGTAGTGAAAAACAGCTAAATTCCTTTTTCACTATTGCAAGGCCTATCGTTCCACTAGGTTAACATTGGGATTGCCTTATAACGTCTTTCAAGTGTATTTCTCAATTGGGAAAACATTGAGATGTGGCGTTTGGGATCTCTGGACTCACAATTTAAAATTACAACTTATGGTAAAGTTGAATTTTAAATTCTAAGTCTGAAAAGGCCACTTTTAGAAAGCTGGTATTTTCTTACTTCAACCAGTCTGTGCTTCTGCCTGTCTCTTAATATGTGGCTGGATTGGGTGACAGATGGGCTTTGTGCATTCCCTCTAGATAGTCACACAAAGGAAACTAGGGTGTGGCATTTGCATCTTGATGGCTCATCACCAGGCTAATGGTCCTTCCTGTGGTAGATTGGGAGGGTGGTCCTGACACTTGCATCTGAATAGGGCTGTGCCTGTCCCCACACAAAGAACTGTATACCTCCCTATAGTGAGACTGGAGCCAGAGCAGGAAAGTCAGGGACCTTGTGATCTTTAAAGGCCTATTTTAAATCTCTACCACTTGAAAGGCACATTTTGTGCATAAGTACTGGACCTCTGACACCATGTATTCAGTTCACTTTTAGGCCCTGAGGACATTCTATCAGGAAGAGGAGCTGTGCTGCAGGAGGGACTGCCACTTTGCTAACTGCCTTGCTGTGTTGGCCTGCAGCCTACTGCCTCTTACCTGGGAGTGAGGAGAACTGGATCCACTTCCTACAACCTCTAGAAAACCTCAAGCAACTTCAAGGGCTTGCTTGCATGCCCACTTTTCAGGGAGTACCATGGACATCTAAGACCTAGTTTTTCCCTACTCAGCTGCTGGACTCTGCCATTTGTGAGTCCCACCGCTGAGTTTGTCTAAGATCAGTGCTTCGTGTCTGATCGGCAGCTGAGTTTCTCAAGATGCAACGCTTCATGGCTGTGCACTGATTGAAGTTACCCCATTCCTTCCCTCCCCTTCTGCAGCGACACTGTAGACCTCCCAGCGAGGCTTAACAGCAATCCGTTGCTTGGATTACCCAGGGTTGGCGAGTGACGCGGGTCCCAACCGCAAGACTCTTCAGCCTACTTCTGTGATAAGAGCCAATGCCCACAGGTGTGCTACATCGGTGACCTCCACCCCCTTCCAAAAGACTTGACCATGCGGACCCTATCTATGAGGTCCAGCGACACAACAACAGCCCACCTTCATGCCTCGGAACCCCAGTGTGGTATTGTTAATGACAGCACCTCTGCCATTAAGGTACTGTGTGCTGCAGGACCTTTGGGGTGCACAGGCATCGATCTCAGTGACTAGCATTAACTATTGGATCGCTAATGACTTGTGGGAGCATTGTTCCATCACAATTGTGATCAAGTCTCTCTGGAGAGCCCCTAAGGGATTGAGCATTTCCCAAGTCTAGCATGACTGCAGATAAATTTATGAAACTATTAGTAACTTTTAAGCTCTGTTTTTCAAATTACTTTAAAGAAGCACTGGTTGGATTTTTGGAGCTTTAGCCTTGTTTTGATCAGTAAAGAATAATCTATTTTTTAACTCAGTGTGAAGTCTTTTTCTGGTGTTTTCATTGTGTTACTGGATTTAAGGTGTGCACAAATTCTTTACACATTGCCTCTTATGTTAAGCCTGTTTCCTCTGTGCTAAGATACCAAAGGGTGAGCACAGGCTAATTTAAGTGTGTGACTGACTTACCCAGACCTGTATTGTGGTACCTACTTGCACAGGTGCATACCTCTGCCAACTAGAGAACCAATTCCTAACATTTGTGATCAATGGTGAGGAGAGGACTTGTGCTTGTGCAGTACCTTATCTTAATTTGGTGTACACTACTATAGACATCAATTGTCTCTGATCCCCATTGGCATGTTTTCTTACTCTCTTTAAATGCCATTTAAATATTTTCTATCCTCCCTGTTTGCCATTTTTGTTTTTTTATTCTGAATCATGTCTCTGATTGGAGGTCCCATAACTGCACCTGCAAGCATGGATCTTGAGATGACCACGTTGGAGAAGTACAAAGAGCAGCAACTCAAGGATTTTTGTAAGGAGTTTCTACCAAGGGCTTCACCAAATAAGGTGGCACTGAGGACCTGGTTGGAATCTAGAAAGCCAGCACATGAGACAACAGAGGAGAATGATGTGTATATTGAGGAGGGTGATTAATTATACCAGGATTCAGTGGATAATCTGGGACTACCTGTGAGCCTGGAAACAGTGGGACTGCAAGGAGACATGGTGTCCCCAAAGCCAGACAGCAGTGTGTTATCCAATGGCCTGTCCCCAGGAGAGCTGGCAGATAGGAGGGAGGAGAGGAAATTAAAATTGGAGCTGGCTAAGCTCAAACTGGCGAAGGGCAAGGCCTTGGAGGAGAACCCATTAGACATAGAGGAAAGAAAAATGATGTTGATTCTGGAATTGAGACTGTGAGAGCTGGACATCCAAGCCAAGCAGGTGGGGTCCAGCAGTGATGGTGTCAGCAATTTGTCTGTGCCCTCTGACAGGAGGGTCCACATACCCAAGGGTCTGGTATCTGACTTTGTGGCGGGAGATGACTTAGACAGATGGTTTGAGACCTACAAGATTGCTTTACAGAAGCACAAGGTCCCTGGGGAGGATTTGGGAACTAGTTTATAGAGTCATATCCCTAGTAAGGGGAGGGGTACGCTAATGGCCCTAGAAGGGAGAGGCAGAATGAGGCATCTCCCCATTAAGGAGGCTGTAATCATGAAGTTTGGTCTGTGTGGATTCCTTTTGCAAGGCACTGGATGGTTAGGTGAAGTGCAGTAAGGTTAAAGATTACCAGGGACTGTAAAATTTGTTTGAATCAAAGCATAGGTTCAGTTTTTGCTTTCCAGATTTGCACCAACACCTTCTTGATGTTAACGTTGCTGACTCCAGAGAACTTGCTAAGGAGGCAGACCACTGGGTGAGCACCAGGGTTTACAGGAAGGTGTCTGGGGGGGATCACCATAAGGGTGGACAGGGACCCCACCAGAAGGAGGAAGGGGCAAAAAAGCGAGCAAGAAGTTCTCTAAAGGGCCTCAAAATAGTTCTGTGGGTCAGGATTCCCCGCTGACAAGAAAATGAAATGCTTCCATGAGAATAAGGTTGCATGGAAGGCACCTGTGAACTTTTATATGTGTCAGCAAGAAGGGCACTACATGCTAATTGTCCCAAGTAGGCACAGGCCCCACCCGTGGGCAGTCACTGGGGTTGGCTAGTGTAGCATTTGGAGAGGAGATTGCCCCAGTTAGATTTAGGGGTAGTGTAGAATTTACCTTAGTGTCCCTGGGTGATGGAGAGATGTTACAGAGAACTCATATGCCTGACAACACTAGGAAGTACAGTCAGCAGGTGTCTACAGAGAAGGACGTCCTTGATACGTTCCACCAAGTTATTGCTGCTGCTGACAATTGTGAGTTCTCTGGCTCTGGTTCCTTTGAGTGTGGGGGGGTGGTCTGAGGACTGAAGGTAGCTGTGAGTTCGTCCATGCCTGTGGATTGTCTGCTGGGCAACAACCTGGATGACACCTTCTGGAAGGAGGTGGAGCTCAGGTCACAGTTGGAGATGATGGGGTTGCCTGAGTGGGTGTTCCTAACCACACTATCCATAGCAGCCTGACAGGGTCTTCAAGAGAACCTCAAGCATGGAAGATTTGCCGAGGTACAGAAGAAGATGCAGCTGAACTGGGGAACCTGCCTGAGCTGGCCAATTGGCAGCAGGAAGGCGGTCCCACCAGGGAGGTATTTTGCTGCATGCAGGAGGAGTGTCCTACTTTTGTGGGTCTTCTAAAGCAGGCTGAGGACCAGGCAGCTGGTGCTCCCTCTGGCTCATACCTGATCTACTGAGAGAATAATCTCCTGTATAGTGAACCTAAGGCTCCTGAACCTGGTACAACACATGTATTGGTGGTACCCAAGCACTTCAAGGCATTCCTACTGGGTCTGGCACATGATGTGCCACTGGCAGGTCATTTGGCACAAGACAAGACCTTTGACAGGTTTGCTACCCACTTTTATTGGTCTCAAATGAGGAAGGTCTTGTGGGGCCTCTGGATCCCAAGACAGCCACCGGCAACAGATTTGTTCTGTTCTTGGTGGACCATGCCACCCGGTACCAGGAAGTTATCCCTCTGAGGACAGTGACTATCATGGCCAAGGCACTGATGGGTATCTTTATCTTTGTGGGTTTCTCCAAAGAGGTGGCATCTGATCGGGGCACCAACTTCATATCCAATTAATTGAAGGCAATGTGGAATGAGTGTGGGGTGACCTACAAGTTCACCACTCCTTACCACCCCCAAACTAATAGGTTCGTTGAAAGGTTCAACCACACCCCAAAAGGCATAAATATGGGTCTACCTGAACTCATAAGTGAGACGTCTTCCAGCCACGTCTTTTGTCCACCAACAGGAAGGTACCACTGATGGGGGTTGGCTTCAGCCCTTTTGAACTTCTATATGACCACCCTATTAGAGGGCCTCTCAGTTTAGTTAAGGAAGGCTAGGAGCAAGCAGTCAAGAAGCCACCCTAAGATATAGTTAGCTACATGCTGGCGTTTTGCAACCAGACAGCCTGCTTCCAGAAGCTCACAGAAGAAAACCTGGAAGCTAGCCAAGAGAACATGAAACAAAGGTATGACCAGAATAATACTCTGGTTGAGAAACAGCCTGGTCAAAATGTGTGGGTAATGGAGCCAGTAGAGCCCTGGGCTCTGCAAGACCATTGGTCTGGGCTTCAGTAGTGAAGGAACACAAGAGTGATGTCACCCGCTTAGTGGACCTCAAGACTCTTAGGAACCCTTTGAGGTTCCTGCATGTGAACCACCTCAATCCCCACTTTGAAAGGTCTGAGATTATCATGCTTCTGGTTACTGATAATGGGGCTGAAAAGGAGAGTGAATCTCTCCCTGACCTCTGATCGTCCAAGGAAAAGGATGGGTCAGCGAAGGGTGTCAGCCTCTCCCCTACACTGACCCTAAATCAACAGAGAGACTGCTGTCAATTGCTGGGGTATTGTCAACACCAGAGCAGTATGCGCTCTATTGGCGACAAAAATGCAAAAACCCAGCAGTCTCAAAACAACGTAATTTATGCATTGTGCTGATATGTTGTGGTTTAACCTTTTGCATTGCAGAGTTCAATCCTAATAACTTATTTTTAATATGCTTACAAATACTGTTCCTTTGCAATGTATTGCTGCAGGTTTTCAGAGTGTGTTAGGTTGTGGCCCCTTTCCAGGGCCTTCCAGAGACTTTCCCTGCAACATGCCTGGGCGTGGTTCTGGGCTGGGCCAAGACTCTATAAATGAGAGCCAGCACAACTCCCAGTGCTCACTATTCAGACGTCCCTGTGCAGAGCAGCAGCTTCTTCCTGAGCTCCTGTCCCAGCGGCCTATTTGGATCTTCCAGTCTTCTGCCCTTCATCCTTCATTGGTGATCATTGTTCCAGGCGGTAAGACGGTGGTTGGACTGTTCCAACACCGTTATTGAGAATTTTCATATTCTTGGTTTAATTCTTAAATGAGTAACAGATTACTTGCGCGCTACCATTTCTTGACATTTATATGGTAGTTTACAAATAGGCAAGACGCGCGATTTGTTTCATAAAGGTTTGACTTTGTTATTCATTGCGTGCTACCATTTCTTGACATTGGCATGGTGGCTTAAGAATCGGCAAGACGCGCGATTCGTTTTGTGGTGTTTAAACATTTTTGTCCATTGCGCGTTACTATTTCTTGACATCTACATGATGTTTTACGAATTGGTAAGACGTGCAACTCGTTTCATGAGGATTTAATTTTGTTGTTCACTGCGCGCTACCATTTCTTGACATTTACATGGTGGCTTAAGAATCAGCAAAAGAAGCGCAATTCATTTAATTGTATTTTGATCTTGTTATTTATTGTGAGCTGTTATTTCTTGACTTTTACATCGTGTTTTACGAATCGGCAAGACGCGCAATTCGATTAATGATGATTTGACTTTGATATTCATTGCGTGCTACCATTTCTTGGTATTTTACATGGTGACACTCGAATCGGCAAGACGCAAGATTCTCTCCTCGAGTTTATTTCATGTTGTTTATTGTATGCCACTATTCTAAGATATTTATTATGTAATATTCGAGCTGACAAGTTATGTGATTTGTTTCCCGAATCCATATTGTGTTATTCATGGTGCACAATCCTTTTATGGTGTTTACTATATATATATATATATATATATATATATATGTATGTATATATATATATATATATATTTATTTATCTGCAATATGCGCAATTTGTGTTGAAACATTTTAAGAGTACACAGAAGGCCAGAGTTTCTTGATGCAATATTGTATGGTCCTAGTATACATTGTAAAAACAGGATTTACATGACTGGTTTAAAATTTAGTCAGAATGTTTTTTCTGATTCTCATGTAAAGGAAAGTACTTGAATAAGAAAGTTTTCATTTAATTCATCTTGATTCCCTTACAGGTATCCGGCCATCTTGAAACTTAGTCATTTTAAACTTAACTCTTAGATTGTTCATGTTTTCAGAGTGACTAGGCTTAGAATCATATTCTAGTATTGATTTCAGGAGCTATTCATATCGTGTGTTCTAACCTTTTTCTTACTACAGGTCTCCTTCCCAGCTGTTCCCTTCCTAATCCCCTCTTCCCCTCTTGAACTCTCTCAGTCTCGGTGATTTATCTATCTGAGTCTTGGAGCTGTTCAGTGGTGGACGTGTTGGGAACATGCACAGACCCAGAGGATCTGTCGACTCTGACAGAATAGTGAGCCCACAAATTATTATCCTCCTGCGTTGTGTATGTTCTCAGCATGGCCACGCTAGACAAGTTAGTCAAGGATTTCACCCAGCTCCAAGCAGAGGTGGTATCATCCAAAGAATTGACAAAGAGAGTGAGTCAGTTGCAAGATAAGGTAGAGAAGAAAGAACAAAGTCCCACAGGTTTGTCTTGGCCAGGTACTTCTTCTCAGGCTTCTTGAAGTAATCTGATTTCCCTAAATGTTCTGCAATTCCTTTAGCTCCCCCAGAACGTTTCTCAGGTGACCCTTTGAAAGCGCAATCTTTCGTGGTTCAAGTGGAACTACACTTCACCTGCAGACCAAATACTTTCCCCGATGCCCAGTCCAAAGTAGCTTTCTTGTTATCATATCTCTCTGGTGCGCATGGCGGGCAGGAGCTGCCCCCGGTCGGGGGTCAGCGCCCTGGGCGGCCCGCCGGGTTGTCTCTCCCCACGCGGGGGTGGCACGTGGGTCCCGGGCCCCTGTGGGGGTGGGCTCTGGCCGCGTGAGGACCCGGACCGGGTGCTCTGGTCGGCCGGGGTCGTCTGCCCTCTACCTGGGGCTGGGGCTGTGTGTGCTCACCTGCGGGGGGCCCGGACTCCGGGTGGCCCGCCGGATCACTCCATCTGACGCAGGGCGGCGTGAACTCTCTCTCTGGGCCCGCTGCTAAATGCGACACGTGCCGGGACCTGGGTTAGGAGTGGTGGCCTGCTGGTAGCAGACGCCCCTACCCCCACGGCAGAAAATCATACGTGCCTGTCCATGAGGATTGGCAAGAAACAACGTTCTGGCACTGCGGCGGTGACCGTGAGTGCAGCCCTACGTGAAGCAAACCACACTCAGGAGAAACTTAAGGAAAAGTAAAAAAAAATTCAAGAAGAAAGACTATTATATTAACAAAGCACTAGGGGGATAGAGCAAGGACTACATTGGCGCAAGATAAAAACTATCGATCCACAATAAGAGGAAACCACGGCTACCTGGGCAGTGCCAGCGATGACACCAGGGATTGAATAGGTGAAGGGGAAAAGTTGGGCCCACACCAACAATAAAGACTCAAACAGCTAGTGGCGTCGCTCAAAAGCCAAACTCCGGGCTGCCTCCCGGTGAGTCTTACCACAGTAGCACCATCCGGCCCACCTCCGAATCATCCGTTTGCCGCAGGTGAGCTGCTTGTCCTGATCCGCCTGGGTCCGCTGGGGTCCTTGTCCAGCCTGATCCTCCCCCGCGGCGTGGAGGGCGCTATGGTCAAACCGAAACACCCCAAACCGGGGGCCCCCACGGATGGGGATCCCCCCCTGCTGCTGGGCACTCTGATACGAAATCTGCAACGCTGCTCCAACTGAGCAAAACTCTACGTACACACTCTCTACAGTTCGACAAAATCATGCAAGCAATAATGGTGACCAAGACCTCACTGAAAGGGAAAATTGACGCTGCGGCATTGGAAGTCTTGCTGCTTCGCCCTGACCACCGCAAATTAACAGACAGAGTGCCTAACACAGAATTATCGCTAAAAACTGTCCAACCAGAGGTAGCAGAAATGAAAAACAAAATCCAACAAATGGAAACGGAACTAGCGCAGTTGCAACGAAGGACCGAGGAAGCGGAAGGTCGCTCAAAACGCAACAACAACAGATTTATTGGCATCCCAGAACGCCTGGAACTACCTAAAGCTGAAGATTTCATAGAGAACTGGCTGAAAGACATAATGAACATACAAGGCGCCACTAAAGCTCCAGTGATAGAAAGAGCCCATAGAATCCCGGACAGGCCCCCACGGCCCGAAACACCATCACGCCCTCTGATAGCCCGGTTTCTTAATCATAGAGTGAGAGATTCAGTCCTCCAACATTTCAGAACCTCTAACCCAATCAGCTTGGAAAACAGCACTGTATCTACTTATCCGGACTACACAATGGAAGTGCAACGTAAAAGAGCAGCATATGTCAAGATAAAACAACTTCTGAGGGAACATAATATCATCTACTCTCTTATGTTCCCAGCCCGCCTGGGCTGTGAACATATTCGACGAGAAAACACTCATGTTCCCCACACCGGAGGACGCATGGACATGGATCCACGCAAAGGGTCTGGTCAGCTCGCCCAAAGGAAAAGAAGCAACCGAAGAATGGATCACCCCCAGTCCAGAAAGAAAAAGAAAGCCAAAACAACATCGCGCCCAACAAAGTCACAAATGGAAGCCGATCAAGTGCAAAGTTTAAGGGAAACTAGCACATTCACCCGATCCCAAACCGACACCAGGAGCGAAGCAGACATCACCAACAGCGGCTCTCCTGGAGGGGAATCCAGCTCATCCCTCTCCCCTCTTCTGGTTGGCCCCGACCTCACCCCGCGCTCGGCGGACGAACTCTAGGGCCCTGGGTCGCGTCTGCGTCACGCTCTCTCCGGATGCTGTGCGAGGGGAGGCGGGCCCCTCTTTCCCCGTAACCTCGCATGGAAATACGCGACTGCCCGAGATGGGGCCAAACTGACTGCCGCCCCATCAGTTCCTCATCGGTCTACCGGTGGAAGACGCGACCACAACCTGGTGCACACAGGGAAAGAACTATCCTGGATGTGGGCCACTTGACGGCTGACCTCAACCAACCCACGCTCCCCACCAACCTAACTATACCAGTATGGAACTTAACCTCTTGGACTGCTGTTTAGGCACCGGTTGTGCCACTTTGTTTAAAATCGGGCCTTTCCCGAAATATCCTTTTTTATGTTATCTTTTCTCCCCCCTCTTTTTCTATCCCATCTTTGCACTATCCTCCCTTTTCGGAGCCGTGATGGCTGGCGGTCGGGTGCGGGGTGGATGGGGGTATGGACGAGGGCGCGCACGTCAGCCTGACGGTGATTAACAGACGAGACTGGGGATGGGATCCCGGGATCACAATACTGGCGCGTTAGAACTTAATTCAGCATAATGAATAAGGAACCAATATATAATATGATGACTTGGAACGTAAAGGGCATGGCGGGAATAAAAAAGCGCAATAGGATACACGCACACTTAAAAAGACACCAAATCCACATTGCCATTCTCCAAGAAACCCATATCCCCTCTGAAGATATCCCACTGCTAGCAAAGAGCTGGGCGGGACAAGTCTATGGTTCTGGAATCTCATCTTTCGCCAGGGGGGTCTTGATCTGGATAGCCCCAGGGGTCCCCTATGTGGTACAACGCAGCGTAACCAACAGGGATGGCAGGTACATACAACTAGTAGGCCACTTGGACGGGGAGATGTTAGTGATTAATGGGCTATATGTCCCGAATGCTGGACAGGGCGACTTTTTACAAAGAACGATCTCCCACATATCAAATGACCTATTCTCAACATGCATCTGGGGCGGGGACATGAACTGCGTTACACAAATAGACATGGACAGATCACACACCCCCATAGCGGCCACCCCAAAAACTAAAAACTCACAGACACTGCGGCTGTGGATGTCGGATCGCCGCCTGATAGACTCTTAGAGACATCTACACCCACAAGACCGGGAATAGTCCTATTATTCCCCGGTACATCTTCTTCACACCCGCATAGATCTCATTCTCACCACACAGGACCTTACACATAGAATTATGGGCACCGAATATACTGCCAGGGTAATCTCTGATCATTCTTCACTTATTGCCCACATCAGATGGGGTAGGCCACATGCTTGCATCCCAACTTGGCGCCTGCAAACTCAGGGCCAGATGTAGGAAAGTTTTGCGAGTCGCAAATGGCCCGAATCGCTATTTGCGACTGTGCAAAATCAGAAATGGGATGCAAAAACCCCATTTCCGACTTGCAAAAAGCGATGCGAGCCGTTAGCGACTCGCAAAATGTGCGACCCCATTTTGCGACCCGCAAATAGCAAGTCGCAATTTGCGAGTCGCAAACCATATGCAATTGCAACTCGCAAATTGCGACTAGTCGCAAAAAGCCCATTTTGCACTTGCAATTTACCACTAACTCAGAGCAGGTGGTAACCATAACCAAGGTATAAAAGGAGACCCAGAAGGCATCTGGGTTACTCAAGATGGCGGAGATATACCTGATAGCAGTGAGGAGGAGAGTCCACGCAGCCCAGCAGAGGAGGAGGAGGGGCCACAGACAGGAGAAGATATATAGAACAAGGCAGACTCTTTTTCAGCAAACTGAGGAAGAGATATACGATAAATACCACCTTAGCAGCGCACCATACTAGAATTAATTGATTTACTAAAACCACAGCTACAACACCAGACTCTGCGCGGCTGCGCCATCCCTACGCATGTGCAAGTGCTATGCTCACTGCACCTCTTGGCCTCAGGGAGCTATCAGGGGGTCATTGCTGTGGCAGGTGGGGTATCTCAAAGTGCAGTGTCAAGGTTCCTCAGGGCATTCCTAGATGCCATACTCACACACAGGTCTCACTTCATATACCTACCCAGGAATGAGGCAGAAATCAACAGCACCAAGCTGCACTTTTACCGGATTGCCAACTTTCCCCATGTCATAGGATGTGTAGATGGGACACATATTCAAATATGCCCCCCTGCAAACCTGGAACATCTGTTCCGCAACAGAAAGTGTACCCACTCACTCAATATTCAGGTTGTTTGTGACGCCCATTATGTCATCACTGACATTGTAGCTAAGTTTCCAGGCAGTACCCATGACTCCTACATTTTTAGGCACAGTGGGATACACCAACGCCTGGAACGTGGGGAGTTTGGAGACGGATACCTCCTAGGTAGAGCTGCATACACCTCGTAGACATACAGACAGGTCACTGTGCACACCAACCAGGACTTTCTAACAGTGTAATGTTTGTGCCCAACAGGTGACAGTGCATATGCTCTACGGCCATGGATTATGACTCCATTTTTAACACCCAGCAATTAATGTGAGAGGCGATACAACAATGCACATAAGCGGACCAGGAACCTTATCAAACGCACCTTTGGATTACTGAAAGCAAGATTCAGATGCCTCCACCGCAGTGGAGGTGCCCTCCAGTATACCCCCATTACAGCATTCAAAATTGTTGTCGCATGCGCCATCCTTCACAATATAGCCACCCAACGTGGGCTACCTCTCACCCCTGCAGACCCAGAACCTGAGGATGAAGAGCAAGGGCAACCACATCGCCATCATGGGGATCGGACTATAGCTAATCAAGGCAGACTGAGACGGGAACACATCGCAAACCAATACTTTGGAAGGTACGTGTCAACTCCAACCATACTCACCTATTGACCAAAAACTCCATTTGTTAAGTGGAATAAAAAACTATTTAATTTGTGCAGAAATACAACTATTTACAAATAATAACTGTTCATGGTCATCTAAATGCAAACCATGCATGGGGCACATTGATGTCATGTGCCACATCATCAGGGACAGGGTTATGTCTATGGCCTACGGCGGGCCCTGCCAGCCTGGCTGGTCCCTGGTGGTTCTGCAGTGCTCTGCCTGATACTCCCACTCTGGAACACCCTAGTGTTACTGGCAGAGACACTGCTCACTGTAAAGCCCTCCTTGCTGTCCTGGGGTGTGTCCCCTGTGCCCCTGGACAGATGCTGTGCCTCCATTAAGTCAATCACGTGTGTGATACGGCCCAGGCCCCTAGCCACATCTCCAGCAAAATGGCCCATTTCGACCTGGAGGCCAACTGTCCTTCTCGACAGGCCAGTGGTGTTCCCAGCCAGTCTGCCGATTGATGTGGCCATCCTGTCAAACCTCTGTAGGAGCTGACGGTGCCTGCGCCGCCCACCCTCGCCCTGTGCCAGTAGTCCTGCCACCAGATCCCTCATGGACAGGGCTAGGTCCCCAGTATTTGTGGCAATAACGTCAAGTCTGGAATTTAGATGCTGCATGCTGGCCTCGTTGTTTCTGACAAAGCGGTGCAGCACACCACTAATCCGCCCTAATATATTGTTTTGCAGGCGCTGACCACGCAGCAGCTGTGCCTCACTGTTGGTGGTAGGTTGACGGCCGGACGCAGCCTGCAGCCCTGATCTCCTGTACCTGCGTCGCCTGCGCAGCGGTGGCTGCCCTGTGTGCTCAACTGTGCCACTCCTGCCTGTTGCTGGCGCAGCCTCCTGGAACACAGTTGCAGCAGGTGCGGACATAACAGGGATGGTGTTGGTCGTGCAGGTGGGAGTGATGGCGGCTCCTGTGCTGTCCTCATGGGGCTGGCTGCTGTGGTTTGTGGTGGTGTCTTGTGGGAGACCTGTGGGACATGGGGAACACACTGTCAGTGTCTACTATCTGTTGCACACTTCCTAATAAACATTTGCCTATGAACTGCCTACTTGACTACATTTCCCATAATGCATCATTCTGGTGTTTGCAACCCTGAAATGGAGCTATCTTGGTTGAGCATGCCCCTGTGTACATGGTGGGTGGGGGTATGGCATTGATAGGGGTACAGGCATATCACATGGTACTCACCGGTTGATGTAGTGGGCTCAGAGGTGTCCAGATCTCCAAATCCTGACACTGCCTCCTGCTCCAGGGTCTCCTCCACCCTTTCTTCCAGGGGTGTGGGTGGTGGTACTGATGATGGTCCCCCTCCCGTGCCTCTCATCTCCCGGAGCCTTTCAGCCACCCTCTCCTTGGTCCGGGAGCGGAGGTCATACCACCATTTTTTAATATCTTCCACACTCCTGTGGCTCACCCCCAGGGAGATGATTTTTTCCTAGATCTCCTGCCAGAGTTGTCTTTTGGTGGCTTCTGGCACACTGAGGGCTGCCTTTCCAAATAGTTCATCATAGTGCTGACAGCATTCGTCTGTCAGCACCTCCAGCTCCTTCTCTGAGAATTTTAGTTTTCTTTTTCTAGGAGTTTCTTTCATTGCAGCTGCTGTTCCTCCTGTGTGCAGTTCAGCAGTTTAAAATGGGTGTGGTCCTCCCTCCTCCCAGGTGTATTAGTTAACTTCCTGGCTGTGATATCATCATGTGCCAGGAAGTGTTTCCAGAGTGTTCTGGAGTGGTTTCTGGAGTGTTCTGCAGCACCTGCAATCAATTTACATGGTACTCGCAATTTGCGACACCCACTCGCAAATTGCGAGTTCGTTTTTTGCGCGGTCGCAAAAAGTGACCTCGCACACAGCAGACTCGCTCTCTGCGTTGCGACTCCGGGTGCGAGTCGCAATTTCTACACTGACATTGAACCTGCATTTCTGTTAGCGACACGCCATTTGCGAGTCGCATTTACTCGCAAATTGCGAGTCGCAATTTTTTTCGTACCTACATCTTGCCCTCAGTTACTACAGCACCCGCCATTTAGAAAAGATTTAGCCACACACATCTCTTCTTATTTCACCCAAAATGACGGGTCAACGAGCTCCAGAGCAAACGAATGAGACGCACACAAGGCAGTCATAAGAGGAGCATGCATTTCAACGACGGTTGGAGTACGTCAAACACTAGTATGTGAGCTTCACAATCTAGAGAAGGAAGTCCGTTCCTCCAAAAGTAAATTCGCTTGTGGCACAATCACCCAGGCTGAGCTTTCTGGAACGCGTGCGCAGTGGTACGAAATAGATAAGGGGCTAAGGCTTTTTGATTATCGTCACTACATGGCCTATGCGCATGCGGAAGGGGATAGATCAGGCAAACTACTGTCATGGCTCACACGCTCCGAGCACCGGAACTCTCCTAGATGGGGCCATCCGCCTTGACACAGGATTAATAGTAAATACCCAAGCAGATATCAATAGTGCCTTTAGGGAGTATTATAGCACACTATACAAAGCTCACCCCCCACCCTCCACAGCACTAGTGAATGAGTTTTTCAACGATATTACTTTAAACTGCCTGACTGCCACGCAAGCAGAGGACCTAGATAGGCCGATAGATATTACGGAAATACAACAGGCTCTACAACAATTATCACAAGGCAAGGCACCCGGCAGTGATAGTCTACCCAGGGAATATTATAGCACAATCTCAACTCAAATATTAACCCCATATCTTGCGATGCTATCTGAAGCCTTGAAACGTGGTCAACTGCCTGACACTTGCCGGGAGGCATTGATAGTGGTACTGCCTAAAACGGGTCGAGACCCATTAGACGTACGCTCATACAGGCCGCTTTTGCTATTGAACACAGACTGTAAACTACTCAGTAAAATATTAGCCAATCGTTTACTCCCATGTATGACAGAATTGGTCCACCAAGACCAGTCCAGCTTTATAACGGGTCGTGGCACCTTCAGCAACATCCGGAATTTATTGCGCCTAATGGCAAACTCTCCAAAGGGGGACCACCACCGTGTAGCAGTGTCCTTAGACATAGAAAAAGTGTTTGACACGCTGGGGTGGCCCTTTCTGATGGAAACACTCCGTCGCATGGGCTTCAGATGGGCATACATTGACTGGGTAAAGGTGCTTTATACTAACCCATCTGCGAGGGTTAAAACTGGTGACACGATTTCTCAATCATTCAATATAGAAAGAGGTACCAGACAAGGATGTCCATTATCCCCTCCTTTGTTCGCTCTTGCCATCGAACCACTGGCAGCCCGTCTGCGGGCGGTCACCCCATCATGGGGCGTCTGCGATGATCATACATATCGTATAGTGCCCCTATTCGCAGACCATGCACTAATTTTTCTTCGTAATCACAATGAATCTCTGCCGGACTTATTGAAACTACTGTGTAAATTTGGCTCACTAGCCGGATTGAAGGTGAACTGGGCAAAATTGTGTATATTTCCCATGAGCCCAGTCCCCGAGGCACACAGGATGCTTTCCAACCCGTGCGATCTGAAGTGGTGCCACACCACTTTTAAATATTTGGGCATAAATATATACCACGACACACGCGATCTCAGGGACGGCAACCTTGGGCAAGCAATCAGATCCATTAGAGGCTCCCTGCCCTTCTGGTGCTCGCTCCCACTCTCGCCTCTGGGTAGAGTGGCCATAGCAAAGATGATAATTCTACCCCGTCTGCTGTATTTTGTTATGGCCCTCCCACTGGCTTTCCCAGCCTCCTTCTATAAACCCCTAAATAGCCTTTTAACAGCTCTAATATGGGGTAATGGCCGGCGGCGCGTGGCACTAACTAAAATATACCAACCACTGACTATGGGTGGACTAGGAGCACCCAGATTCGAACTATACTATGCAGCCGCCCACCTGCAATGGATATCTACCTGGCTTGGATGCCCCGATAGAGCGGAATCACAATTAATCTTTTCAACTTTGGGAGACTTGGGAAAACTACACTAACTCATGAATCGCGAGTACCCCAAACATCCACGAAATATATTACTGAAAACTGCGCACTGGATATGGGTCCGTTACGCGCTAGCCGGCGACCAAAAGCTACTGTACTCCCCCAGGATTCCACTTCTGGCCAACTCGAAACTCGCCAATATAGCTTCCAAGGTGGGCCTAGGTGGGTGGTACAAGGGCATACGCACAATCGGCGACATATACAATGAAGGGCACCTCCTAACATTCAATGCTATTTCTGACAAATAAATTTGGGGCAAGGTAGTTTCATAGCATTCGGAGCAGTGCGACAGGTATTACGCTCTTGCTGGAATTGCGGCAACTCAGAACCCAACGTCTTTCCCACGCTTCATGACTTGCTAGGAAGCATAGCCGCCCCACTAAACGTATCCAGAACATACACAATCCTTACCTCCCACCTAGAACACAGACAACAACAAGCAAAAAACAGATGGGATAGCGTGCTGACAGAACCCAAATCACAGCCCGCATGGAGTCAGGCTATGAAAATGATAAAAGAAGTGTCGCGCAACCCGCGTTTCCTCTATACCCATTTTAATTACTTGCACCAAACATACCTATCACCTCACCGCATAACGCGCATGTTCCCCCAATCGACTCAGACGTGCCCCAGATGCTCTACTCCTGAGGCCAACTTTTCCCACATGACCTGGGACTGCCCCCCAATCCGAACTGTATGGAATGACGTAATAACACTGCTGACAGAATGGACGGCCATTACGTTCCCCCCTACACCTGAATTATGCTTATTGGGAATAGGCCCCTGTCCTAAAAACCGGAAGCAATCAATCAGATGCATAGCTTTGGCGCTGGTGATGTACAGGCGCATCATAGCTATGCACTGGAAAGCCCCGGTCGCTCCGGGGATTGATCTGTGGCAAGCTGAGCTGCTGCGCTGGGCCAAGGCCGAGGCGCAGACGCTGCAGCTTCTATTGGCCAAAGGGATCCTGGTTAAGGGCTTAAATACTTGGAACTCCTTTGTAACAGCCATAGAAAGCAAAGACGACGAGCGACCGCCATGAATATTTCACTAAATGACAACTCCCATGCGTAAAGGATAACAAATACGTCAAAATAACCAAATACCACTACAAACACTACAAGGACGCACTCCAACGCACAAAAGATCACACTGACACATGCGGATGCCCAGTCACACTACCGGCAAATAAACATACAACAACAAAGAACAAAAAAAAAAAAAAGGGGACACGCAGAGATAGCACTGGTAACGTAGCAGCTAGACGTGAGCGCGTGCGCCAGGTTTTCCTGCCCTCCAGAGGGACCTGCGACTTTGCCCGTTCTTGCCTGCCCGAGGATTCCCCCACCTCACCCCTGACCGCCTGAGGACTGGCTCCCCCTGGGGTTCTCTGTTTGCCCCAGGTCCACGTGCTGGGCAGCGCGGTTGACACCCAGGGAGTCGGTCGCGGGAGAGTTAATGGGGGTCTACGGCCTACTGTCTCTATGCTTCCCCCGCCTGTCCCTCTCCCTTCCTCGCTCACGCTCACTGGGCCCCCGACCCTTGCACTGGTCTCTTTCTTTACACCCCCTTGTTCGTAGATTCTTAATTTCACTAGGTTGGTTAGATTAATGCTTTGCCCGGGCCCTGTCCCCTCGGCCTAGCGCGCACCCATGATGGTGCTCCCGCGCTTGCGTGCACGGGCGCTGGGAGGGGTATCTGCCCGGGAGTGGTAAATGTGGCTGCCACGGGTTGAGTAGAGTGTATCGCCCTTTGCATCGTATCATAATCACCTGTATTTTTCTTTTATGTTTATTTGTTGAGTGATATAACAATAAAAACATATTAAAAAAAAAAAAAAAAAGATATGGCCTTTTTTAATACACCGTCATGCCTTTTAGTCTGTGTAATGCTCCAGCAGCACTTCAATTTTACTTGAATGACGTTCTTAGAGAGTACCTCGACGTATTTGCCATAGTCTAAATTGATGACATTTGGATCTACTCAGACAATGAAAACTAACATGTCCAACATGTCAAGAAAATTCTTGCAGCCCTTCGAAAACACCATTTATATTGCAAACTAACCAAGTGTGAGTTTCATGTTACCACAGTTGAGTTTTTAGGGGTTATTCTTACCCCTCAAGGTATGGTGATGGCAGAAAAGATAGTAAAAGCCGTATCTGATTGGCCCACCCCAAAGACTGTTCGTGATGTACAATGTTTCCTGGGGTTTGCAAATTTTTACCGGAGGTTCATAAATCATTTCTCCCAGACAGTGACTCCAATCACTAAGCTACTAAGAAAGAAAGAAAAGTGTGTATGGTCCCCAGAAGCTGATCAAGCCTTCTCGACCTTGAAGGATCTTTCTCCACTGCCCCAGTCTTGACTCATCCTAAAGCGAATCAACCTTTCATAGTGGAAGCTGATGCTTCAGATGTAGCAATAGGAGCCGTCTTATCACAATGAAATAAAGACACTGGTCAACTTCATCCTGTAGTTTATATGTCTCGGAAGTTGAACAAAGCTGAACAGAATTATGTCATTGCTGAAAAAGAGCTTCTGGCGATTCGTGATGCCTTTAAAGAATGGAGACATCATTTGTTGGGTGCCAAATACATTGTCACAGTAAATACTGATCATCGTAATCTTCAATTCATGAGTTCCGCCAGACTTTTGACCCCTCGGCAATTACGCTGGATGCTGTTTTTTGCCGAATTTGATTTTGTAGTAACCTTAAGGCCTGGTAAAGATAATCGCAAGGCTGACGCCTTGTCCCGTCAAGAGTCTACCACGTTGCCTGCATTTCAAGCCTCCAGAGCTATCATTGCTCCTGACAAGGTTCTATGTATCATAAAAACTGAAGATTTCTTTGAAGAAATTCGCAACTCTTTCACTGTTGAAAAATGGCAAACATGGGCCCAAGCAGATCCCAAAAGGTCAATCAAGCAAGGTTTACCCTTTCATGACGCTCGTTTGTTCGTACCCACTACCAAACTTCGCAAGATAGTGTTTCATTGGTTGCATGTTATGCCTATGGCAGGTCACCCAGGTACTCCTAAAACTCTTGAACTGATCCAATGCTATTTTTGGTGGCCTACCCTAACAAAAGATATAAAAGCAATGGTAAACAACCGTGAAGTTTGTGCTCGCAATAAAACAAGTCATTCAAAACCAAAAGGGTTGTTACATCCACTTCCAACCCCAAGTCGTCCATGGGAGCACATTTCTTTAGACTTTATTACCGGTCTGCCAGTGGTTCAACAGCATTCAGTAATTCTGGTGGTAGTAGATAGTCTCACGAAATATGGACATTTCATCGCCTGTAAAAAATTGCCCACTTCTAGTGAATTGGCAACTATTTTACTGAACAGAGTGGTTTGTTATCATGGACTGCCAAAGGTTATCCTCTCCGATCGGGGGTCACAATTTTCCTCCAATTTCTGGAAGACATGGTGTAAAACACTTGAAGTGACATCTACGCTATCTACTAGTCACCATCCTCAAACAGATGGTCAAACGGAGAGACTAAATCAGACTTTGAAACAATGCCTACGTGCCTATGCTGAAAAGGCACTTAATTGTTGGACATCTATGCTCTGGTTAGCTGAGTTAGCTTACAATAACTCATTCCACACTTCTATTGGCGTTACACCCTTTTTTGGTTTATTTGGCTATCATCCTGATACCTTGCCCATCACAATTCCTCAAGAAAGTTCTCTTACTCCAGCTGTGTCAGAAGCCATTCAGCATTTACATCAAACCCAGAAACTGATTCAACAGCATTTAGAAAAAGCCAAACAAAAATATAAAAGGCATTATGACAAGAAACATTGTGAGGGACCGCAATATCAACCAGGTGACAAAGTGTGGCTTTCCATAAAACATATAGGGGGTCATTCTGACCTCGGCGGTAAAAGGCACTTACCGCCGGTCAGAAGACTGCCATAACACCGCTGCGGCCGCGGTAAACCGCCACGGTCATTCTGACCCGCAACTTGCAAACCGCCAAAAACCCGACATCCACAAAAGTCCGCCACACCAAAGGTCAGCGAAAAAATGGCGATGACCAAACCTCCACCGTCACGCCAACAAAAATACGCCCATACCATTCCGACCCACAAATCCACGCAGCGGTCTTTCAAACGCGGTATTCCATTGGCGGTACACACCGCCGCGGTCAAAATACACACACACATAGAAAACTCAGCCACATTGGTCAGTTTGAAACACACACTACTGATACACATACTAACACCACTCCCACACACCCAACACAATATAAAACACACACCCACATCAGCCACAAACCCCTACGACCCGAAATTATTGACGAAGGCTAGAGAGAGAGCACAGAATAGACAATCCCACAACACAGAGGCACACAACACCATCACCCACACAGAATCCACGCACCAAACACCACACACCACCACACGCACCACACTCATCACCACAAACGCCACCCCACACCTCATCCACACCACCCCATGGCACCCCAAAGACACCCCAGGTTCACTGACGCAGAACTCAGGGTCATGGTGGAGGAAATAGTCCGTGTAGAGCCCCAGCTCTTCGGGGCACAGGTGCAGCACACCACAATTGCCAGGAAGATGGAGCTATGGCAAAGGATAGTGGACAGGGTCAACGCGGTGGGACAGCATCCACGCAATCGGGATGACATAAGGAAGCGCTGGAACGACCTACGGGGGAAGGTGCGTTCCATGGTATCAAGGCACAACATTGCGGTGCAGAAGACTGGCGGCGGACCCCCACCTACTCCCCCAGAATTTACAGCATGGGAGGAGGAAGTCTTGCACATCCTGCATCCTGAGGGCCTCGCAGGAGTAGGCGGAGGAATGGACTCTGGTAAGTCAAATCTTCACTACTGCTTCCCACCCCACCTGCATGCCAAATCATACCCCCACCCTCACCCTCACCCCCACCCTCATCACACCAACTCCTTGCAAATGGCTCACCATCACAACCCACCCATCCCAACACCAAGCCCTGCATGCGACCACATAGCATGGACACCCATCACCAAAGCATGCCCACTGCACACACACATCACCCCCACAAGCCACCCTCACAAAAGCCCCCACAAGGGAATGCCTGCACTTGGGTACACGGACACCCACCCATCACACGAAATGCCACACACAGAAGCAATAACCATACCTTTATACCCCTGCAGGACCCGAACGCCACCACACCCCCACGGAGGGTACAGAGATGTCCATCCCACCCCCAGAAGAGGCCCCCAGCGATGACAGCAGCTCTGTCTCCCTGGACCCAGATGACCAGCCCGGCCCATCGGGGACCTCTGGACAGTCGGTTCCCCACAGACAGCCACAGCCTAACCAGACCCAACCCCCTCTGGGAACACCAGCACAGCTCCCACCCAGCGGGCCCATGCCTCTGTCTCCAGGACACGTCAATCAGCGGTGTGTCCACCACTACAGGGCACCCAGGTTGACCCACCACCCCAACAACAACAGGGACCTGGGGGCAGTGGTAGTGGGCACACCGTCCAGGGGACAGAGGCCCAGGAACACAGGGGAACTGGGAGGGCTGCTGGGCGACAGGGGGGGGACAGGCCCAGGGAACCGACTCTCCAAGAGGCCCTCTCCTCCATCATGGGAGCTTACCACCACTCCCAGGAGACGATGGCGACGGTACTGGCCCGGTTCCAGGAGATCCAGGCACTGCAGGAGGAACAGTACATGGGGTTCAGAGAGGAACTGAGGAACATCGGTTCTGCAATGGGGACCATCGTCGTGGCCCTTACCCAGATAGTCACCACATTGCGGGACCATGTTGCACCCCAAAGGGCCCCTGTCACTAGCCCAGGCCAGGAACAGCCTACCACCTCCGCCGGTGCTAGTGGACAGGAGGCCCCCACACAACAACAGGCCACCAGAACCCCACCTCCTGCAGAAGAAGAACCACCCCGCAAGCGGAACCTGAGATCTCACAAGAAGACAGAGTAGGATTGCAAGACCCCCGCCAGCCTAAGATACCCCCTGATGTCATCCCACTGTCCTACATTGTCACCCTGTCCAACCTTTAACTGCCCCTGCTCCATCCTTCCACAGGCATATGGACAATGCACCTGTGCGACTGAGAACTGGACTCTGCCATGGACATTACTCCACCCCCACCCATCACCGTTTTACAATCATGTACCTATATCTAGCACTTAAAATAAATCACTTATTGCACTTAAAATAACAGGAGTCTGCTTGTATTCTTAACAAATGTATTACACATAACGGTGCAATAATGTCCAGTTACTTTGTGATGACAACATACCAATGTCAATAAGCTTTAGTCCATGGGCAAACAAAGCAGAAGTCACGCAGTGGGTCATACGGCTCTGAAAAGGGAAGGGAAAGTCACAAATCAGTTAACAGGAACTGGGGGGAAACACAGACAGTGGAGACGCATGAGGCCTTAAGTAAATGTAAAATGGCGTGGGTGATTCTTACCTGTGTGCTACTGAAAATATTGTTGTATGACTGTATCCCTGTTGTCCGTGTCGTCCCCGTCGTCTTCCTCCTCTTCACTCTCCACAGGCTCCACAGCTGCTACAACACCACCATCTGGACCATCCTCCTGCAGAAAAGGCACCTGGCGTCGCAAAGCAAGATTGTGAAGCATACAGCAGGCCACGATGATATGGCACACCTTCTTTGGTGAGTACATTAGGGATCCCCCTGTCATATGCAGGCACCTAAACCTGGCCTTCAGGACCCCGAAGGTCCTTTCTATGATCCTCCTAGTTCGCCCATGGGCCTCATTGTACCGTTCCTCTGCCCTGGTCCGCGGATTCCTCACTGGGGTCAGTAGCCACGACAGGTTGGGGTAACCAGAGTCACCAATTAGCCACACACGGTGTCTCTGTAGCTGTTCCATCACATAACGGATGCTGCTATTTCGCATGACATACGCGTCATGCACTGACCCAGGGAACTTGGCATTTACATGGGAGATGTACTGGTCAGCCAAACAGACCACCTGGACATTCATCGAATGATAACTTTTTCTGTTTCTATACACCTGCTCACTTTCTTTGGGGGGAACCAAAGCCACATGGGTCCCATCAATGGCACCAATGATGTTGGGGATATGTCCAAGGGCATAGAAATCACCCTTCACTGTAGCCAAATCGCCCACCTCAGGGAAAATAATGTAGCTCCGCATGTATTTCATCAGGGCAGACAACACTCTGGACAAAACCTTAGAAAACATAGGCTGAGACATCCCAGATGATATGGCCACTGTTGTCTGAAAAAACCCACTTGCCAAAAAATGGAGTACTGACAGAACCTGCACCAGAGGGGGAATCCCTGTGGGTTGGCGGATGGGGGACATCAGGTCTGGCTCCATCTGGGCACATAGTTCATGTATAGTTGCTCTGTCAAGCCTGTATGTAAGTATGATATGTCGTTCTTCCATTGTCGACAGGTCCACCAGCGGTCGGTACACAAGAGGATTCATCCTTCTCCTCGCAAGTCCCAGCGGACGGTGCCTAGGAAGGACAACATGGAGCACAGAGTCAAGCAACCCACAGGTTCGTTCACACAGCTTGCACAGTACACGAATCGCTATGCATTGAAAGGCTTGTATGAGTGGCAATGCAAGGCCTAGGCCTGTGTGACGCAGTAGAAATTATGCCATGTGGGCCCTTGAAATGGCGGCTGCCTGACCTGTGAAGTGTGACAGTGGGATGTGAGGTCAATGCGCTGGCGTGGCACACCGTGGCGGTAGGCGGTCGAAGACCGCGGTGCTAAGCCGCATTGGTTAACATTGCACCCTATGGGTTTCAGTAGCCAATGAGGATGGGCGCCTGCGGTCGCGGTACGCACCGCGGCGGTTCGCACCGCTGCGGGCGTGACCGCCATTTTCTATCTGATTAATCACTCGAGACCTGATCATCCACAGGAGAGGACCGATACTGCAAGTGCTGCTGTGACCTCGGTCTGGGAGATACAATGGCTGCTGCGACTGGGGAAAGGGCCCCTGCCTTCACTTACGAAGAATTGGAGAAACTTGTTGATGGGGTCCTCCCCCAGTATGCGCTACTCTATGGTCCTCCAGACCAACAGGTTAGTACACAGGGTGCACGTTGAATGGGCTATGCCTGTGTTGAGTGGGGTGTATGTAAGATGGTGGGGAGGGGAGCGAATGAGGAGTGCAACGCACGA
Source organism: Pleurodeles waltl (assembly GCF_031143425.1). Classification (NCBI taxonomy): domain Eukaryota; kingdom Metazoa; phylum Chordata; class Amphibia; order Caudata; family Salamandridae; genus Pleurodeles; species Pleurodeles waltl. The sequence goes on along the minus strand of NC_090447.1, from coordinate 1,355,378,693 downwards.
AAGATGAGAGAATGTGCCACATGGCAAGGTTGGGGAGGGGGGGGCCACTCACATTGACCAGGCAGAAAACTGATGAGATTTCCTTTACCACCCTGTACATGTCACATAGGTCAGCGCCCATCAGAAGATCGACATTTGGCGTGCCATCGCCAAGGACGTCCGGGCCTGGGGGTCCACAACAGATGGGGCACCCACTGCCGAAAGAGGTGGGAGGACATCCGCCGCGGGACCAGAAAGACCGCCGAGTCTCTGCTGGGGATGGCCTCCCAACGTAGCAGGGGTGCCATCCGCCAATTGACCCCCCTGATGTCCCGGATCCTGGCGGTGGCCTACCCCGATTTGGATGGGCGCGTGAGGACATCACAGCAGACACAAGGGGGTGAGTATCAGCACATTCTGCTATCTTTGCGCGCAGTGAAGGTGTCTGGGTGGGGGAGGAGGGCTGTGGCTATCTCTAGGCCAGGGCGCATTCTGTAGGCTAGGCCCCTCCGTTAGACACGGCCCTCTGCCCCCGCCCCCCACCTCTGTAGGGTGCCAAGTACAGCTATCCATGGTCCGGCCTCACCCATGTGTGCATTTGTCGTCCATAGACCTGTAGGCCTAGTCACAATAACTGAGTATTGTACCCCGATTGCGCGGCCTAGTGCAGGGGGCTTCTGTGCCAATGCATGCACTCAACCTGTCTTCATTTCTCCCCCCCCCCCATTTTCTTTGTCTTCCTGTTCATATGTGCATTAGCATCATCAGGTGGAGGAGAAGTGGCATCGGCGCACGAGGGAGCTGCATCTCACATGGCCCCGGAGGGCCATGCAACAGACTCTGAGTACACCAGTGAGACGGAGGGCGAGTGGAGCTCCACAACGGGGACCCGTGGAGACGTCAGCGACACCGACACGTCCTCGGAAGGGAGCTCCCTTGCGGTGCCGGCAACATCCGTGCCCACCGCCACAACAGGTACAGCCGCCACCCAGCACACCAGACCCGCCCTCCCAGCAGCCCCTCAGCCTTCGCTCCGTGCCCGCTCTCGCCCAGGAAGGCGGGCATCTCCTTCGCCCCAGGCACCTCAGGCCCTGCCCCAGTTACCCCTGCTGCCCTCAGTGAGGAGGTCATTGACCTCCTCAGGACCATCATTGTTGGGCAGTCTACCCTTTTGAATGCCATCCAGGGTGTAGAAAGAGAGGTGCATCGGAGCAATGCATACCTGGAGGGCATTCATTCGGGTCAGGCTGCCCATCAGCGATCGTTCAACGCTCTGGCCTCAGCACTGATGGCAGCCATTGTCCCTGTCTCCAGCCTCCCTCTTCTGACTCCCTCCACCCAGTCCCAGTCTCCTGTTCCTCTGCCTATCCCATCCACACCATCAGACCAGCCTGCACACACCTCTACACCCAAGGGAAGCTCATCCAGACTTAAGCACCACAGATCCCACAAGCATTCACCCAAGCAATATCCAGATGCAGACATGCCAACAGTCACTACCACCTCTGTGTCCCCCACCTCCTCATCTCCCTCCTCCCTCCCTGTGACGTCTCCACTCACACCTGCATGCACACCACCATCAGCCAGTACTTCCATCACCAGCACACCCTCCATTACAGTCCGCACACGTGCAGTCACCACCCCCACTGCCATTTACACGTCCCCTGTGTCCTCTCCCAGTGTGTCTGTCACCCCCTCTTCCAAACCACACAAACGCAGGCAGCCACCCACCCAACAGCCATCCACCTCACGACAGCCTCCGTCACAAGCACCTGCACCCAAACTTGCAGACTTGACTCTCCTACAACCACATCCTCTTCCTCCACTCCCATACCCACTACACCTACCCGTCCCTGTCCTTCCAAAGTGCTTTTCCTTTCCAACCTTGACCTCGTTTCAACCAGTGACCCACCCCCTCCATCTGGTAAAAGTAAAAAAAGCACCTCAGCCACCACCAGCCCTGAATCTACTGTGACCATAGTGCAGGGCTATTGGAGTCCACCAGCTCCTAGGGCAGGAACATCGGCCAGCAGCAAGGGGACAGCCAGCCCACCCCCTGGGAAGAGGACAAAAAAAACTAAGGGCCGGCGCGACAAGCCTAAGACGGCTGCCACCAAGGACAGTAGCCTTGCCCCGTCACCTGCCACATCATCAAAGGGAGGCAAGGGCCACAGAGCTTCAGCGAAGGAGGGCAAGGGCAGCAGGGCGGAGATGTCAGGCAGCAGGCGAGCTGCCCAGGAGGGCCCCACCAGCCCCATTCCGGTTGTGACGGACGACACCCACGGGCCCAGGACTCCATCACAGGAGGGCCCCGCGACCGCAAAGTCGGATGGCGACTGAGCGGGAAGTCTTGACCAGGTCTGGCTCCCTAGAAACACAGGACAAGCACCGCTGAACAGGGCCCCGCCGGGAGAAGCACCGCTGAACAGGGCCCCGCCGTGAGAAGCACCGCTGAACAGGGCCCCGCCGTGAGAAGAACCGCTGAACAGGGGCCCGACGTGAGAAGCACCGCTGAACAGGGCCCCGCCGTGAGAAGAACCGCTGAACAGGGGCCCGCCGTGAGAAGAACCGCTGAACAGGGCCCGCCGTGAGAAGAACCGCTGAACATGGGCCCGCCGTGAGAAGAACCACTGAACAGGGCCCGCCGTGAGAAGCACCGCTGAACAGGGGCCCGCTGTGAGAAGAACCGCTGAACAGGGGGCCGCCATGAGAAGAACCGCTGAACAGGGCCCCGCCGTGAGAAGCACGGCTGAACAGGGGCCCGCCGTGACAAGAACCGCTGAACAGGGCCCCGCCGTGACAAGAACCGCTGAACAGGGGCCCGCCGTGACAAGAACCGCTCCACTGGGCCCTTCCTGTCAAGCACCGCTCCGCTGGGCCCTTCCTGTCAAGCACCGCTCCGCTGGGCCCTTCATCTCAAGCACCGCTCCGCTGGGGCCTTCCTGTCAAGCACTGCTCCGCTGGGCCCTTCATCTCAAGCACCGCTCCGCTGGGCCCATCCTGTCAAGCACCGCTCCGCTGGCCACCGCCGTCTCAAGCACCGCTCCGCTGGGCCCTTCCTGTCAAGCCCCGCTCCGCTGGGCCCTTCATCTCAAGCACCGCTCCGCTGGGCCCTTCCTGTCAAGCACCGCTCCGCTGGGCCCTTCCTGTCAAGCACCGCTCCGCTGGGGCCTTCCTGTCACGCACCGCTCCGCTGGGCCCTTCATCTCAAGCACCGCTCCGCTGGGCCCTTCCTGTCAAGCCCCGCTCCGCTGGGCCCTTCATCTCAAGCACCGCTCCGCTGGGGCCTTCCTGTCAAGCACCGCTCCGCTGGGCCCTTCATCTCAAGCACCGCTCCGCTGGGCCCTTCCTGTCAAGCACCGCTCCGCTGGGCCCTTCATCTCAAGCACCGCTCCGCTGGGGCCTTCCTGTCAAGCACCGCTCCGCTGGGACCTTCATCTCAAGCACCGCTCCGCTGGGCCCTTCCTGTCAAGCCCCGCTCCGCTGGGCCCTTCATCTCAAGCACGGCTCCGCTGGGGCTTTCCTGTCAAGCACCGCTCCGCTGGGCCCTTCATCTCAAGCACCGCTCCGCTGGGCCCTTCCTGTCAAGCACCGCTCCGCTGGGCCCTTCATCTCAAGCACCGCTCCGCTGGGCCCTTCATCTCAAGCACCGCTCTGCTGGGCCCTTCCTGTCAAGCACCGCTCCGATGGCCACCGCCGTCTCAAGCACCGCTCCGCTGGGCCCTTCCTGTCAAGCATCGCTCCGCTGGGCCCTTCATCTCAAGCACCGCTCCGCTGGGCCCTTCCTGTCAAGCACCTCTCCGCTGGCCACCGCCGTCTCAAGCACCGCTCCGCTGGGCCCTTCCTGTCAAGCACCGCTCCGCTGGCCAACGCCCTCTCAAGCGCCGCTGGCCCATTGACATTGCCGGTTCTGTGTCGAGCAGGGCTTCACGAAGCACTCTCGGCACCATGCCTCCTCCATTAACAGTGAAGTCGGTAATCCATCTGATGGACTGTGGCTTGGCACTTTCCAGGATGGAACAGTGGGCAAGCCACACACTGTAGAGACTTGAGAGACTGTCACTTTGCACTCCCCAGGATGGCACAGTGGGCAAGCCACCCACTGTAGAGACTTGTGAGACTGTGGCTTTGCACTCCCCAGGATGGTACAGTGGGCATGGAGGCCCCTCGTGGATCTGGCGTCATGGACTCATGTGGCTGAGGTGCCCCCCCTTACCTTCCCCCTGAGGTGCCTGTAGTTTTATCATCTGATGCCCCAGCAGTGTTCTCTCCAATGGTATCTGGTCTCCTGTGTGGGCTTTGCCCATGTGTTTGTGCACATTGGCCCACGGACTATGGAACTTTGACAGAATGGGCAGGACTTATTGCCTATGTATATATTTTTGACTATGTTCATTCCTTATTTTGTATCTTTCATATTGCATATTTCCCATACCTTCAATGGAGCTATTTATACATATATTTTATAGATCATTTTAATTGTGTCTTTGCATTATTCCGGTGGGCTTGGGGGGTGTCACTCTGACTTGTTGCTCTGCATTGGGGTGTAGGTATTTGGGGTGGGGGGGTGGGTGTATGGCGCATGTGTGTGCCCGTAAGCTTTCCTCCTCCCCCCTCCCCCCTCCCCTGTGTCGTAGGTGCAGTACTCACTGTTGTTGTCTGCGCCGGCGTTCGTACTCCTAGTAGATGAGCAGGTAGACAATAGCTGGTAGGATGTTTAATTCGGGTTCCATGCTGTCCTCCTTCCTCGTGGAGTGTGTAGAGGTGAGCGTTTTCCCGTTCGTAGTCTGTTTCCGCCGTGTTTTTATCGGCGGGGCTCCCGCCCCGGAAAAGGTGGCGGATTGGTGAGTTGTGATAGGGTGGGCGGTACATTGTCTTCCGCCTGCCTGTTGGCGGTGACCGCCGCGCTGTTTGTCTGTCCCGCCGTGGTGGTCGGAGTGTTAAAGTGGCGGCCTGTGTTGGCGGTTCCCGCCAGGGTCAGAATTCCATTTTTTTTACCGCCTGCCTGTTGGCGGGTTGGCCGCCGCTTTATCACCGACCGCCAGGGTTGGAATGACCCCCATAGACTTCAAGGAGAAGCACATGTTTAACCCCAAATTCATAGGTCCTTATACTGTCCTTCAGCAAATCAATCCGTTGATCTATAAACTACAATTGCCCAGATCCTTAGGGATTCATCCAGTGTTCCACACTTCCCTCTTGAAAAAGGCAGTCCAAAAGGTCCACCCTCATCCAGCTCCTGTTCTAGTACAAGGGGAAGAAGAATACGAATTCAAGAAAGTGTTGGATTCTAAACTGAGAGGGTGTAATCTATGGTACTTAATCTCATGGAAAGGTGATGGTCCTGAAAGTATCTCATGGGTTTTCGCATCTGATGTTCATGCTCCAGTACTTGTGAGACGCTTTCATAGTCTTAATTCAAGCAAACCAGGCCCCAGAGCGCGTCTGGGAGAGGGGAGTACTGTCAACACCAGAGCAGTACGCGCTCTATTGGCGACAAAAATGCAAAAACCTAGCACTCTCAAAACAACGTAATTTATGCATTGTGCTGATATGTTGTGGTTTAACCTTTTGCATTGCAGAGTTCAATCCTGAAAACGTATTTTTAATATGCTTACAAATACTGTTCCTTTGCAATGTATTGCTGCAGGTTTTCAGAGTGTGTTAGGGTGTGGCCCCTTTCCAGGGCCTTCCAGAGACTTTCCCTGCAACATGCCTGGGCATGGTTCTGGGCTGGGCCAAGACTCTATAAAACAGAGCCAGCCCAAATCCCAGAGCTCACTATTCAGAGGTCCCAGTGCAGAGCAGCAGCTTCTTCCTGAGCTCCTGTCCCGGCGGCCTATTTGGATCTTCCAGTCTTCTGCCCTTCATCCTTCATTGGTGATCATTGTTCCAGGCGGTAAGACGGTGGTTGGACTGTTCCGACACCGTTATTGAGAATTTTCATATTCTTGGTTTAATTCTTAAATGAGTAACAGATTAGTGCGCGCTACCATTTCTTGACATTTATATGGTAGTTTACAAATAGGCAAGACGCGCAATTTGTTTCATAAAGGTTTGACTTTGTTATTCATTGCGTGCTACCATTTCTTGACATTGGCATGGTGGCTTAAGAATCGGCAAGACGCGCAATTCGTTTTATGGTGTTTAAACATTGTTGTCCATTGCGCGCTACTATTTCTTGACCTTTACATGATGTTTTACGAATTGGTAAGACGCGCAACTCATTTCATGAGGATTTAACTTTGTTGTTCATTGCGCGTTACCATTTCTTGACATTTACATGGTGGCTTAAGAATCGGCAAAAGAAGCGCGATTCATTTCATTGTACTTTGATCTTGTTATTTATTGTGAGCTGTTATTTCTTGACTTTTACATCGTGTTTTACGAATCGGCAAGACGCGCGATTCAATTAATGATGATTTGACTTTGATATTCATCGCGTGCTACCATTTCTTGGTATTTTACATGGTGACACTCGAATCGGCAAGACGCACAATTCTCTCCTCGAGTTTATTTCATGTTGTTTATTGTATGCCACTAATCTAAGATATTTATTATGTAATATTCAAGTTGACAAGTTATGGGATTTGTTTCCTGAATCCATATTGTGTTATTCATGGTGCACAATCCTTTTATGGTGTTTAATATATATATATATATATATATATATAAATCTGCAATAAGTGCAATTTGTGTTGAAACATTTTAAGAGTACACAGAAGGCCAGAGTTTCTAGATGCAATATTGTATGGTCCTAGTATACATTGTCAAAATAGGATTTATATGACTGGTTTAAAATTTAGTCAGAATGTTTTTTCTGATTCTCATGTAAAGGAAAGTACTTGAATAAGAAAGTTTTCATTTAATTCATCTTGATTCCCTTACAGGTATCTGGCCATCTTGAAGCTTAGTCATTCTAAACTTAACTCTTAGATTGTTCATGTTTTCAGAGTGAGTAGGCTTAGAATCATAGTCTAGTATTGATTTCAGGAGCTATAATTTTCATATCGTGTGTTCTAACCTTTTTCTTACTACAGGTCTCCTTCCCAGCTGTTCCCTTCCTAATCCCCTCTTCCCCTCTTGAACTCTCTCAGTCTCTGTGATTTATCTGTCAGAGTCTTGGAGCTGTTTAGTGGTGGACGTGTTGGGAACGTGCACAGAACCCGTGGATCTGGTGACTCTGACAGGTAGTAAGCCTCTTTGTTCTCCCTTACCCTAGGCCTCACTACATGGTGTACGCATAATATTGATACTAGTGACATCACATATGTAAAGAACACGATTTACAGGTTGTCACTACTTGGGCAGGGTGCATACCTCAGCCAACTAGAGACCCAATTTCTAACACATATGAAGAAATAGTGTTGTTTGAGCCAGAACTGAGAACAGCTTTTGAAAATCAATGTTGTCTTAAAAACTTTAGTGAATGATATTGACTGAAATAAAAATTGATAAATTGCTAAACAAAAGAATTAAGAAGAATTAAGTTGCTAAGCAAAAGGGATTAAGATTTCACTAGGTCCAAGGCTCTCCATCATAGGAAGAATAGATATAACATTTTAGAAGAAGGCAGAGTAGGGTTGAGGAAGACTATATGCAGACTGCTATAAATAAAGCTGAAGCAACTAACTGTACTAAAGAAAGATTTTTTTTTTTTAACTGTTTTTGAATTAACTTTGAAAACAAACTATTAACATATTTTCTGCTGTTACACTTTCCGTTTGCAACAGAGCTCACTTTAGACAAACGTGTTTCCTAACCAGAGCTAGATGCAAGATTATAATGTTAATTACATTTTTAATAATAGTATTAGTTGCCACAGCATTATTATTAGTACACATTTCACACCAGAGAAAGAGAAATCTGAATTTTTATTCACTAATATGACATCTGCACATGGCATAGATGAGGATACATTGAAAGCCTCACTGGTAGAGTACATGAATGAAGATTATACAACAAAAGATTATTCTAGATTAGCTCAAGAAAATAACCAGGCTATAGATGCAAAGGATTATTATGTGTGTGCTCACTTACCTATGTCAACTACTGAGGAAGTAACATACAATCACATACCTTTGTTGTATTCTACTACATGCAGTATTTTGCTTAGCGTAGTTTATAGGCAGCAACACTTTGAATAGTATCATTTTTATTTTGACATGGTTCATTCAAAAGTACCTTTACTGAAGAGCATGAATTTACAATCACAACTAAAAGAAATGGAAACAGTTTGGCACTATTTTAGACCTACTCTTTCTCTAAACATTGTTAAGGCTTATGAAAATGATTTGAGGTGTTTAAGGAGACCATTAGAAACAACAGTTGTCATGATGTTAGAAGAAAGGAGATCACATATAACACAAAGTAAAAGCAGAGAGGGAGATGTTCTGAAAAATGTTTGGAAAAAGAATGAAGCTGAAATAGAAGGAAAATGATTTACCCTACATTAATAATAGACAAAAAGGAAACATTTGTGTTTTCAGAAGAAGAAACCAACTTTGGAAGAGACCTGTAGGGAATAGCAATTGTGAACACGCATTTAATTATCAGGAGGTTCATGGCAAATTGTACAACGTGATGAGCCAGTTATTCCAGGAGTTCATTTTTTTGTGAACAAGACATCACTTTTTAATTACCTGCTGATTTTTAGGGTATTTGCTACTTAACTTTGATGTTTTCAAAGATGTATCATGCATATAGTTTAGATGCATTAAGAATGACTTCTGCACACAGACATTCCCATAGTAGTAATGAATTAACAAAAATAGTGGGAGATATTTTTGGAGCAATGATCCCACCAGCAGCAGTGATTTTAAATGATGAAAAGATTAGAACACTTTTAACAGTAGTGGACAAATTGGCAACTAACACATCTAGAGCTTTATTTGTGGTTAACACAGAACCAGTGGCAATTAGATCAATGGTATTGCAAAATCAATTATGGTTGTACATTTTACTCACAGAGAAAGGCAGAGTCTGTAAGATGCTGAAGGCTCAGCACTGGTCACATATATTCCTGATGTAAGTAAGAAAAATTTAGGGTACATGAAAATCATCACTGACCTGAAATCTGAATTAGACTCATTAGAAGCCACTAGTGGTTTACAAAGTTTTGGCAAAGGAGTTTCTGCAATTTGCAAATGGTCTGTAACAGCAGGAGGAGGAATAATCAAAGGAGTATTAGTACCAATACTAATATTTGGTGTTTGTTTCCTGACCTCATTAGTAGTTTACAAAGCTATCAAAATAATTCTGGAGTAAAGAAAAAACAGAGAGAGTAATGGGTAAAGAGAGAATTAGACTTAAATGATCACATTAATAAAGAATACAAAACGTTAACAGAAACAGAGTTTGAAAAGAGAAAAGAAATACTCAACTGAAAATAAGAGTGAATTTGATTATTTCATCTGTGGGGAAAACATTGTGATAGCTAGAACTCAGAGATAGGAGTTGAGGGAGTGTTTCATAAAAATGACAATTAATGCAATGACAAGTAGAAGTGATATATAGGCCTTAGATGAAAATGCAATGTTTTAATTCAAGTAAACAAAGATGACGGACACGTTTACAAGCACTAGGCTTGTAAAGCTTATGATGTAGTTTTGTAAAGTTGACATAGGGTAGGAATGTGAAATGATAAAACATTTGACCAAGCTGGCATTGTGAAAAAGATGATGTCATACAAAGAAGTTAGTTTAATCTTCTTATAGGGATATCTCCGTAAAATTATAATAGTGTATTAAAATGTTATAGCTTGATTCCGCTTAATTTTCAAAGCATACAATAGCCTTGTTTAGGAATCAGTAGGTAGCTTTTGATTTAATAGAATGATGCAAAAACCTAACCATGAACTGAAGTTTTATCAGAAGTCAATGGTGGGGGCTCTCACCTTTGTATTTAAAATTCTGATAAAAATGTTGTATGTAAACACTGTTGTGTATGAAGTATTGTTTCCATTGTGAGAAGACAATGAGATGTTCCTGTTTCCCTGAAGACTCTGATTACTAATGAAAGAATGACGATAATACATGTTGCAAATTTTTAGACACTTGGAGGCATATTTACAAGAAAGTGGTGCATCAGCTATGATGAGCCACTTTTCTTGCCCCCCACTGCGCCTCCCTAATGTCACCATGGTAGCGCTGTATTTAAAATATGCAGCACCATGGGACACGTTAGCACAATAGCATCAAACCTTTACACTATTGTGGCACATTGGCTGACTGGCACCAAAAAGTATATTGGTATTCCAGCAATGCGTGGGGAGGTCCATTGGAAACAATGGGAGCTTCCCTTTAAGAACTGCCTTGGGCAGGTGTTAAAAATGATGGGGAAAATGGTGCAGTGAAATCTCGTAAATTTCACTGTGCCATTTTTCTGGGCCTCCTAACAGGGGAATGCCCCCTTGCATACATTGTGTCTGGCGCAGGCATAATGTGGCGCAATGGGTTACAAAGTGGCACAATGCCACACATTTGTAAATCTGGCACAGGGAAAATACCTTCTGAACTCCGCCTTAGCATAAAAAAATATTGCTAGAGCGGTGCAAGGAGGCACCAGGGGCTTGTAAATATGCCCCTTTGTTTTATATTAGTGTGTGTTCCTAGAGTAAGTTAGAACCATTCTTTGAGACACTTTCCTCAGACTTTCTGTGAGAGATTCTCACTATGCCATTCTATGCCATTTGTCTGAATTTTGTTCCTTTGAGACTCTACCAATTTACATCAATCAATCAATCAGGAATTTGTAAAGTGTACTACCTACCCGTGAGGGTCTCAAGGTGCTGAGGAGGGGAGGAGGGAGAAGGGGAGGCGGGAGGTGCTGCTACTGCTCGAACAGCCAGGTCTGAGAAATTTCCTGAAGGTAAGGAGGTCTTTGGTCTGGCGCAGGTGGGTGGGAAGAGTGTTCCACGTTTTGACGGCGAGGTGCGAGAATGATCTACCACCGGTTGTAGTTCTGCAGACGCGTGGGACGGTTGCGAGGGCAAGGTCGGCGTAGCAGAAGGAGAGTTGTCTGTTGAGGTGTTCTGATCCGGTGTTCGACACCATCACCATACATGAACATTTCACTATGGGAAGTTCTGTTTTGAGTGATATTCAAGATTGATTCTGAAGCTTCATGCTTTTACCTCTCTATTTAGAGCTTTTTATGGGTTCTGACTGACACCTTTTCCTCGTTTTGCCCTAACTCGTTCTTAGACTTAGAATAGGGAAATTTCCTGCTTTCATGATATTTGATTTTATTGATTTACTAATTGGTTGATGATTTCTTATGTTGACTCAATACAGGTTTGGTTGACTAAAATATTATTAATAAAGCTTTTGAACTCGAATCAACTCTTATTATTGACTAAAGATAATAATTGAACCGTGATGACTGTTTAATTGATGTGCAGCTCCTGGTTAACCTCACTTGCCTCCAAGGTCTATTGGCCTGTGACTCAGCTGGGATTTCCACATTGATGAGTTGGTAATTTTAACTGATGCCCCCCCTCCAGCTATTTGATTATTATCATCCCAGTTAACGCCATCTATCAACACCCCAAAACCAAATAAACCATGCATACATGTTCTTTATGCAGGTCTGAATCATATATACCTCACTGTTTTACATTTTACAGTTTCTCAAGTATTTATTTATTAAAAACGTGTGTGACAATCCATAGACCCTTACTAGGCAAAAGCAACAAACAATTCAAAAACAAACAAAAAAAACTTTGCTTCAAAAACTTAAGACAATGGCATATTTGTTGAGTTTACAATAAAGTAGCTTCAAATGCACGGTTTTCTAACAGCAAATATTGGAAGTAAAAAGTTAATGTATTATGTGTATATTTTGACAAACATATACTGCATGCAGTTATTCCTAATTTTAACAATTAAATAAACATTGGGGCAGATTTATGGGAACTGACACTATACTGAGTGCAGCGCCACTTTCCCTGTGCCCCTTGCACCCCCCTACCGCCACCATGTGTGCGTTGTATTTAAAATACGGTGCACCATGGCACTGGGGAGGGGGCAATAGTGTAGATTGTCATGATGCTATTGATGTACTCTGCAGGAGTAGCGCCAAAATGTTCTTGGGCAGATGTTAAAAGTGCAGTAAAATATCTCATAGATTTCCTTACCCCATTTTTCCGGCTCACCTAATGGGTGAATGCCCCCTTTGCATACATTATACCTGGCGCAGGCATTATGTAGCGCAGAGGGTTACAGTGTGGCCGCTACCCTCTAAATACGGCACAGGGATTTCGGCCTCGTTGGGCCACATTACCATAAAAAATAATTATGTGAATGTGGAGCAAGGTGGCGTTAGGCATTAAAAATATGCCCCATAGCTTCTCCATACTCCATACACTATCACCAATAAGCTACTAGTTTTAAAATTTAGGACAAATGCCAGACTTCATAGATGAAATTAGCATTTATTGTTTACCTGCAGGTAAAATATTCAGCCAGCAACATGTTACTCAACCTTCTTCACATTTTGTGACTTCATCAAGAAAACATTGCTGCAGCTTTCAACTCACTCTACTCTCACTGTATATTTACCCACACTTCATTCCTACGAGTCCTTAATGCACATATGTCCTTTGAAAGCTGCACAAAAAAGGAAATCTTGCTCACTTGCATCACTCAAAGCCAAAAGGCTTGTAGCTAGGAGAAGATGCCCTTTTATGGCAAGTACAACAACAACAAGGTGGTGAATGGAATGCTTGAATTAATCTCAGACACTGACAATGATCAGGGACACATCTCAAATCACTTGTTTTTTACACACCTTGCCACCTCAGTTTGGACCCAGCTATATGCAAATCAGTCTTGACCATGCTTCTCATGGAAACAGTCCAGCCCAAAGTGTCAGGCCATGTTTTCCCTGATCGGAACCGAACACAAGCAACCTAGAACTGATTTCGCCCTAGTTAGGGCTCTCCAGTCACTGTCACTTTTGCTACGATTTAAGGTTTGAATATCCTGATTTGCCACTAACAAAGTTGTTCTGCAGAAAATTGGCCCTCATGGAAGGATCAGCACAATCCTGGGCGGTGATTGCACTCCCTGTAAATATAAATACCACAGGAGGTGGCATTGGCCATGTACACAATTATCGCACCATCCTGAGTTTTAGACCACGAAATGGAAGGAAATACAGAATTAGCACGTGTTTATTTACCCTTTTTCTGAGGTGCGCTATCAGAATATACAGTTTTTGCGGTTATACCTGTAAATTTCAGACCGTGCAGTGTGAATGCACAAAGGAAATCGTTGATTTAATTTAGTCATACTGAGCAAGCTACGCCCCTGCATTTTCTACCTTCAGGTCAACTGGAGATTTCAGCTGCTTTGGGTGAAAGAAAATCCTCGGAGTTCCTGCATATCTCATAAACCCAATGAGGCTGAAGGCCTCCCATAACGAGAGTCTTACAAGTCTAAAAAAGGAGACAGAAGCATTCCTCAAGCAGGGAGAGTTTTGGCCCAAAATAGCACTAGTCCCAAATGTAACTACATTTAGTTTCACTGGCATATGTATCATGCAAAATGATTAAGAGGAATCAGTACAAAACCACATTTCTAAATATAGTTCAGATTTTTCCATTTCTGCTTTCTTTGTATGTCTGAATTAGCTTCCTGAAATAAATTCGAATGTATTGGCAAATATAATTTAACAGTCATGAATGCCAAAATGTTATTTCCTTAAATTAACCATTTCATTATCTCCATTGAAAAGAACATCTTTCATTTGTACTACATTCATCTTAAAACTGTAGTTTTTAGGGTCGAGCCTGCGTCGCATGCGCTTGCGAGACGCTTTAGGAGTTAGAAAACGGCGCTGAACCCCGTCCATGTCACGTTAGTGTCTTTCATTGGTTCGTGGGCTTGCCTGTTAAAATCTGCTTGCTTTCATTAGTGGAAGGCATGCAGCTGTCATGCCTTTTCCGTTGGTTAGCCCTCCTCAAGTGCAACTACCAAGTACTGAAAACATGCAAAGTTCGCTGTTTTCTGTCCGGTTTGTGGACTACTTTTTATCTTTTTTCACAGCGCGATCACGCTTGGCAGAAGTCGATCGCTTTGCATAACATCGACCCTGTTACATAATTAATTGGAGTCTTATTGGTTACGTAGATAATTGCACTTTTGCCGATAGGTTTTACTACGAGTGAACTGTAGAAGCGCAATCACGCTGTTTTTTTCCATTCACTGTGGCAAGAATAATCAGGATGGAGTTTCCAACTGCTGATAGCTCTTTAATGTTTTATTTTTTTTAAATATAGTAATTTTTTCTTTTGCTTTGGTATGGCTGGATGGGGAAGTGGTGGCAAAGAGGGCTGAAGCTCACCAGTAGCGTAGCTGACATAATGAGAGCACTCTAGGCGCTGTATGTTTAACACTACGTGGTAGGGTGAGCAGTACCAAACCATATAAATGTTGCAATATTTTTTTAAAGCAAACTGATGGATGCACTGAATGTTGTGTGGTTAACACATGGCGTGCACCAAGAGTTGAATGTTTGACACAAAAAGAGTCCTCTGAGTGCTGTATGTTTAACTCCCCATAATTAACACATGGCGTGTGCCAAGCGCTATAAAGCAGTGTGGTTTGCGTTTCCTTAATTGATGTATGTTTAAATGTTTGGTGTACTGCCTTACAACCATCGGAAAGACTGCGAATTTTATTTAATCTATGTTTTTAACTGGGGACGGATTTATTCAGAGCAGAAACAGAGCGTTTTCGCCTATCGTTTACACTATATTTTAGAGCGACAAAGTAGCAGTGCTTCCGTTTAAGGTTGCCTTTGGTTAATGCATATTGATAGCCACAACAAAGGGGTTGGTAGCTTCATGTATTTATTTTGTTCTCCAAGACAACCTTAAAAGAGAATGCCCCTACATTAAAGCGTATGCAATATGCACCATTTTATTTCTTTCATGTATACATTTAGATGGTGAAGGGTTTATTTATAGCAGAAACACAGTGTGTACAAATATAGGATCCTAAGATATTTTATGTATGCTACAATGTAGCAGTGCTTTATTTTAAGGTTGCCCTTTGTTAATTGGCTCTGATAGCCACAACAAAGGGTTTGGCAACTTCATGTATCTATTTTGATCTTAAAACTAACCTAAAAAGAAAGTGCTGCTAGCTTAAAACACTTCCTACCATTTAAATACTACCACATAATACTGCAGCAATCCATACAACACATTTCCGCTGCACAAGTCCACACCACACAATTCCATGTAACACAATTCCACAACAAACAATTGTAATACAACAAATCTCTCCCTTGCACTTCCACCAACATTGTCATCTCTCCTCAACACAACACAGCCACTGCAACTCTACTCTCTCTAACACTGCCACTACACCCTCTCATCTTGCAATACCACTACACACACTCATCCCTCCCTCACACTATATATCTCCTGCATGTAATACCAACTCGTACATACTACTTTCCTATACCTTGTCGTGCTGTACACTAATCCACCACTAGCCCACCCGCCCATCTCCTCTCAATGCCACTTCCACTCATACCCCTCTCTCTCTCTCTCTCTCTCTCCCTCATACCAAATATCATCCTTCTCCTTAACTCTCTCATGCACTATTACAGAGTCTCTCACATAGTTCACTTCAGGTCTTCAAGCAAAATGTCTTTCCTGTACCTTTTCAACAACGCTCTACTCCTTTTCTTCAAATACCTTGTGCATACACAAACACTCTGGTGGTCATTACAACCCTGGAGGTTGGTGTTAAAGCAGCGGTAAAACCGCCAAACAGGCCGGCGTTAAAAAAAATGGAATTACGACCGTGGCGGAAACCGCCAACATAGACAGCCACTTTAACACTCCGACCGCCACGGCGGTACAAACAAACACTGCGGCGGTAACCGCCAACAGACAGGTGGAAGACAATGTACCGCCCACAGAATTACAAGCCACCAATCTGCCACCTTTTCCGGGGCGGATTCACCGCGAACAAAAACACGGCGGAAACAGGACTTCGAAGGGAAAACACTCACCTCTACACACCCCACGAGGAACCAGGACGCCATGGAACCGGAACTTCAGATACTCCTAGCCTTTATCTTCCTGCTCCTCTACCAGGAGCACGAACGCCGGCGGCGAAGACCACGGTGAGGACTGCACCTACGACACAGGGGATGGGGGAGGGAAAAGAGAGTGACACACACACGCAACACGCAACACTCCCACCCCCCCCTCACCCACAACACCATACCCACAAATACATATTGATACATCACAGTTACACCCCCAAACCCCGCGGAAGAATGCAAGGACAAAAGGAAATGAGTCGAATGATTGTAATATATTAAAATACAGTAATCAAAAATATTTACATATATACACATTTACACTATGAACAATTATATACACCAAGAACACAAGTCCAAGGGATTCCACCATCATAGTCCGTGGACCACTGGGCCCAAAAGGCATGGGCGAGGCCCACACTCAATACCCGAACAAGACGGAGAGAACACTGCAGGGGCACCTCAGGGGGAAGGGAAGAGGGGGCACCTCAGCTGGATGAGTGCACGACGCCAGCTCCACGAGGGGGTTCCATGCCCATTGATGTATCAAGGGGAGTGCAAAGCCAGAGTCTCACAAGTCTCTTCAGTGGGTGGGTTGCCCACTGCTTTATCCTGGGGAGTGCAAAGCCACAGTCTCTCAAGTCTCTATAGTGGGTGGGTTGCCCACTGTTCAATCCTGGGGAGTGCAAAGCAACAGTCTCTCAATTCTCTACAGTGGGTAAGTTGCCCACTGTTCAATCCTGGGGAGTGCAAAGCCACAGTCTCTCAAGTCGATAACAGTGGGTGGGTTGCCCCCTGTTCAATCCTGGGGAGTGTAAAGCCACAGTCTCTCAAGTGGATAACAGTCTCCACTGGTTCTGGAGGGGGCTTGGTGCCCAGAGTGCTTCATCCTGCCAAGGACAGAGGTAGTAGATGTAACTCTCCACTGGTTCTGGAGGGGGCTTGGTGCCCAGAGTGCTTCATCCTGCCAAGGACAGATGTAGTGGATGTAACTCTCCACTGGTTCTGGAGGGGGCTTGGTGCCCAGAGTGCTTCATCCTACCTGTGGTTGCCTCAGTAGCGTAGTAAGTATTGGCGCTAACTGTCCTGCGGTGGTGCTGGCGGTCTTGTCCTGGGCAGCGGGGCTGCTGCTGGCGGTCTTGTCCTGGGCAGCGGGGCTGCTGCTGGTGGTCTTGTCTTAGGCTGGCAGTCCTGTCTTGGGCAGCGGGGCTGCTGCTGGTGGTCTTGTCTTGGGCAGCGGGGCTGCTGCTGGCGGTCTTGTCCGCTGTGCTGATGTTCCCAGACTTGCCGGTTTTAATGTGCCCCTTCCCCAGCTTGGATGGTGTCGCAGCTGTCTCCACACTCCCAACTGTACCCCTGGGAGTGGCTTTGGTGGCTGATTTCTTTCCCCTCTCCCACCGGGCACTGGCCAACTTTTTATGCTTGACAGATGGGAGACCGTCCGTACTCTGGCTCCTTGCCACACTGGCTACCGTGCTGCCTGATGCACTCCACAATCCCGTGACTACTGGCACCACTGGTCCCGCCGATGTTGTGGCTGAGGTGCTAGGTTGGGACCTGTAGAGTCGGGCTCTAGGAGACTGAAGGGGTGGGGGAGGTGAGGGAAAGAGGTCAAGGTTGGCCAGGAAAAGTTTCTTCAGAACACTGGGATGGGGAGCTGGAGGGGGTTTGGGAGTGGAGGAAGAGGTAGTTGTTGTAGGAGGTGTACGTTTGCTGACTTTGGGTGAAGGTGCATGGGCTGGAGGCTGTCGTGAGGTGGATGGCTGTTGGGTGGATGTGTGGCTGCATTGGTGTACCTTGGGAGGTGGCCTCACAGACACACTGGGAGAAGACACAGGGGACGTGTGAATGGAAGTGGGGTGGTGACTGCATGTGAGCGGGTGTGGTGGTGGGTGTGCTGGTGATGGACGTAGTGGCTGAGGATGTAGTGCATGCTGGTGTGAGTGGAGACGAGACAGGGAGGAAGGAGGGAGACGAGGAGGAGGGGGACACAGTGGAGGCAATGGCTGTTGGTATGTCTGCATGTGTGTGATGCTTGCGGGAGTGCCTGTGGGATGTGTGGTGCTTATGTTTGCCTGAGCTTCCCTTGTGTGTTGAGGTGTGTGCATGCTGGTCTGATGGTGTGCTTGGGATAGGCTGAGGTACAGGGGGGTGGGTCTGGGTGGAGGAAGTTGGAGGGGGGAGGCTAGAGACAGGGACAATGGCTGCCATCAGTGCTGAGGCCAGAGTCTGAAATGCTCGCTGAATGGCTGCCTGACCAGAGTGAATGCCCTCCAGGTATGCATTAGTTTGTTCCAACTGCCTCTCTACACCCTGGATTGCATTCAAAATGGTAGACTGCCCAACAGTGAGGAACCCGAGGAAGTCAATGGCCTCCTCACTGAGGGCAGCAGGGGTGACTGGGGCAGGGCCTGAGGTGCCGGGGGCGAAGGTGATGCCCACCCTCCTGGGTGAGCGGGCAAGGGGTAAAAGCTGAGGGGCTGCTGGGAGGGCGGTGCTGGTAGGGGGGGTGGCGGCTGTACCTGTAGATGTGGGGGGCACAGATGGGCCCACCACCGCAAGGGAGATACCGTCAGAGGAGGAGTCCGTATCACTGGTGTCAGCTCCTGTCCCCGCTGTGGAGCTCCCCTCGCCCTCCGTCCCACTGGTGAATTCAGACTCCGTAGTTTCGCCCTCCATGGCCATGTGGGATGCAGCTCCCTCCTGCTCCGGTGCCACTGCTCCTCCGCCTGATGATGCTAATGCAAACAAGAACAGGGAGACCACAAAAAGGGGGGGAAGAAAGAAGAAAGACATGTTGAGTGCATGTAATACCGCTACCGTTGGTGGACACAACAGACACAGAAGCCCCCTGCACTACACCGCGCATTTGGAGTCCATTATTCAATTCCAGGGACATGGGTTACAAGGCTATGCCCGATTTCTGCAGACATGGATGTCACAGGAGCCTGACTAGGTGTAGTTGGCACTGTACACAGGTGGGGTGGGGTGCCACAGGGCCTGCCTTAAGTAGGGTCTTGCCTACTAAACTCGCCCTGGCCTAGGGGAACCCACAGCCCACCTCCCCCACCCAGACACCTACAATGCACGCTGAATCAGCAGAATGAGAGTGTATTCACCCTCTTGTTGCTGCTGTGATGCCCTCAAGCGCCCATCCAACTCCAGGTACGCCACCGCCAGGATCCTGAACATTAGGGGGGTCATGGTGCGACGGGCACCCCTCCCATCTTTTCCGGCAGTGGGTGCTCCGTCTGTGGTAGACGCCCAGGTTCCGGACTTCCTTGGAGATGGCACGCCAAATGTCCTTCTTCTGGTGGGCGCTGGCCTACAGGAATAGTACAGGGGAAAAGGAGAAGATATTACCGCCCGCACCGTCACAGTCATTGGCCCGCATCCCTACCCTTGCCATGACGCACATGCACTCACCATCTTTTTATGCATGCCTCATTCTCACCCCCCCCCCACTCCACACAGGCATTGCCTATACAGCATGCTCACAGTGTACTTACCTGTTTGTCTGGAGGACCGTAGAGTAGCGTGTACTGGGGGAGGATCCCAACCACGAGTTTCTCCAACTCCTCCGTGCTGAAGGCAGGGGCCCTTTCCCCAGACACACAAGCCATTGTCTCTTCCAGACTGAGGTCACGGCAGCACTTGCAGTGTAGGTCCTCTCCTGTCGAAGATCAGGTATCAAGTGATTAAACAGAGAGAAAATGGCGGTCACGTCCATGGCGGTGCTTACCGTCACCGCCGGCATACATCGTCATTGGCTCCTGGGATCCATAGGGTCCAATGTTAACCAATACAGGATTGCGCTGCGGTCTTCGACCGCCTACCGTGACGGTGTACAACACCAGCGCAGTTACCTCATATCCCCTTGTCCCATGTTACAGGTCAGGCAGCCGCCATTTCATGGGCCCACATGGCATTATTTTTTACTGCGTCACACATCTGTAGGCCTTGCCTAAACACTCATACAGGCTAATTTCGAATTGCTAATATTTTCAGAGCAAGCTGTGTTTACGTACCTCAGAGTTGGTTGACTCTCTGCTCGCTGTTCTCCTCCATAGGCACCGTCCGCTGGGGTATGTGAGGAGATGGCGGCATCCTCCGGTGTACAAACCGCTGGTGGACCTGTCGACAATGGAGGAGTGACATGTGATCATCACCTACAGGCTTGATCGTGCCACAATCCAGGAACTGTGTGCCCAGTTGGAGCCAGACCTGATGTCAGCTATCCGCCATCCCACAGGAATCCCCCCTCAAGTGCAGGTGCTGTCAGTACTCCATTTCCTAGCAAGTGGGTCTTTTCAAACTACAGTGGCCTTAGCATCCCAGCCTATGTTTTCCAACGTGTTGTCCAGTGTGTTGTCTGCCCTGCTGAAACACATTCAGAGGTACATCGTTTTCTCTCAGGTGGAGGATTTGCCTACAGTGAAAGGTGACTTCTATGCCCTGGGACATATCCCCAACATCATAGGTGCCATTGATGGTACACATGTGGCCTTGGTACCCCCCCCGCAGGAGTCAACAGGTGTACAGAAACCGGAAGAGTTACCATTCCATGAATGTGCAGATGGTGTGTTTGGCAGACCAGCACATCTCCCATGTTAATGCCAAATTCCCTGGCTCAGTGCATGACGCTTACATCCTGCGGAATAGCAGCATCCCCTATGTGATGGGGCAACTCCAGAGGCACCGGGTGTGGCTATTAGGTGAGCACATGGACCCAATACAGTGGGAATAGTTGTCAGGGTCTGTGGATGTCCCTATGAGTTTGTGTGTGTCTAACAGTTGTCCCTCGCCATTTGCAGGTGACTCTGGTTACCCCAACCTGTCATGGCTACTGACCCCAGTGAGGAATCCCAGGACAAGGGCAGAGGAATGCTACAATGAGGCACATGGGAGGACTAGGAGGATTATAGAGCGGACATTCGGCCTCCTGAAGGCCGGGTTCCGGTGCCTCCATAAGACAGGTGGTTCCCTGTTCTACTCACCAAAGAAGGTATGCCAGATCATCGTGGCCTGCTGTATGCTTCACAACTTGGCTTTGCAACAACAGGTGCCTTTTCTGCAGGAGGATGTCCGGATGGAGGTCTTGTGGCAGCTCTGGACCCTGCGGACAGTGAAAACGAGGAAGCAGAAGAAGAGGACATCGACAACAGGAACACGGTGATCCTGCAATACTTCCAGTGAGACACAGGTAAGAAGACAACACTGCCTGCTACATCTGATTTAAATGTACTACCTCTCTACTGTCTGTCATTTTCACCCAGTGTATGGTCACTGAGTTGTCACTTTCCCTTACGATTTCACAGATGTGGGTCCCACTGTGTGACATCTGCTTTGTTTCCTCATGGACTATAGCTGTGTTACATAGGTATGTTGACATTACATTTGAATGAGCATTTTGCCACTGTAATTGCTAATAAACTATTTCGAAATCACAGACAGACTCCTGATTGTTTTGTGCTTTAATGGTGTTTATTTAAGTACTCAATATTGGAGTGGGTTGTAAAATGGTGAGGGGTGATGGTGGAGGAATGTCCAGGGCAGAGTCCAGTCTATTAGTCTCACAGGAGCATTGTCCAAAGGGGCATAGGAAGTGGAGCTGTGGCAGTTTAAGAATGGACAGGGTGACAAGGTGGGACAAAAGGATGACAATCAGGGTGGTCTCATTTCTTGGCGGGGGTCTTGGCATCGTTTTCTTTCTTTGTCCTGGATCTCAGGGACCGTTTGCGGGGTGGTTCTTCCTCTGCAGGGGGTGGGGTGCTGGTGTGGTGGTCCTGTGGCGGTGCCTCCTGTCCACTAGCGCCGGCGGAGGTGGTGGGCAGTTCATTGTCCAGGCTAGTGTCAGGGTCCCCTTGTTGTGCCACAGTGTCCTCCTGGTGTTCACAAGTTCCTTCAGCACCCCTACAATGGTGCCCAGGGTGGAACTGATGGATTTGAGTTCCTCCCTGTAGCCCAAATACTGTTCCTCTTGCAGCCGCTGGGTCTCCTGAAACTTGGCCAGTACCGTTGCCATCGTCTCCTGGGAATGGTGGTAGGCTCCCATGATGTTGGAGAGGTTCCCTGGGCCTGTCCTCCCCCAGTCGCACAGCAGCCCTCCCAGTTCCCCAGTGTTCCTGTGCCTCTGTCCCCCGAACCGTGTGCCCACTACCACTGCCCCCAGGTAGTGGTGGACACACTGCTGCTTGACATGTCCTGGGGACAGAGGTATGGGCCGGCTGGGTGGGTGCTGTGCTGGTGTTTCCAGAGGGGGGAAGCTCTGTAGTGGCTTGTGCCAGTGTGAGGGGAAGCGACTGTCCCGAGGTCCAAAATGGGCCGGGCTGGTCATCTAGATCCAGTTGGACAGAGCTGCTGTCATCACTGTGGGCCTCTTCTGTGGGTGGAGTGGACATATCTGGACCCTCCTGTCCGGTGATGTTGGATAGGGGTCCCGCAGGGGTGTAAAAGCATGATTATTGCATCTGTGTGTGCCATGGTGTGCAATGGGTGGGTGACCCTGTACCCAAGTGCTTGCATTCCTGTGTAGGACCTTGTGTGATAATGGTTTAGGGGGTGTATGGGTATGTGCAGTGGCCATGCTTTGGTGATGGGTGTCCATGCTTTGGTGTTGCATGCAGGGCTTTGGGTTTGGGATGTGTAGTTTGTGATATTGGGACATCTGTGAGGAGTTGGAGTGATGGGGGTGAGGCCGAGGGTGGGGGTATGTGATGGCATGCAGGTAGGGTGGGGGATGAAGTAGTAAAGATTTGTCTTACCAGAGCCCATTCCTCCAGCTACTCCTGCGAGGCCCTCAGGATGCAGTATAGCCAAGACCTGCTCCTCCCATGTTGTTAGTTGTGGGGGAGGAGGTGGGGGTCCTCTGCCAGTCCTCTGTACCGCGATGTGGTGTCTTGAGACCACGGAACGCACCTTGCCCCGTAGATCATTCCACCTCTTCCTGATGTCATCCCTAGTTCTTGGGTTCTGTCCCACTGCGTTGACCCTGTCCACGATTCTTTGCCATAGCTCCATCTTCCTAGCTATGGAGGTGTGCTGCACCTGTGATCCGAATAGCTGTGGCTCTACCCGGGTGATTTCCTCCACCATGACCCTGAGCTCCTCCTCAAAGAACCTGGGGTGTCTTTGCTGTGCCATGGGGTGGTGTGGGTGATGTGTGGGGTGGTGTATGTTGTGATGTGTGGGGTGATATTTAGAGGTGTGTTGTGTGAGGTGCTTGGATGTTATGTGGGTGATGGTGTTGAGTGCCTGTGGATTCGAGGTTTGTAGATGGTGGTGTCTCTCTCTGGCCTTCTGTCGCAATTGTGGTCATAGGGGATTGTGGGTGATGTGGGTGTGTGTTTTATATTGTATTGGATGTGTGGGAGTGGTGTGTGTATGTGTATCAGGTGTGTGTATTTTGAATTGTCCAATGTGGTAGTGTTTTGTAAGTGTGTGTGTATTTTGAGCGTGGCGGTGTGTACCGCCAATGGATTACCGTGGTTGAAAGACCGCTGCGTGGATTTGTGGGTCGTGATAGTGTGGGCATATTCCTGTTGGTGTGACGGTGACGGTTTTGTCATCGCCAGTTTATCACTGACCTTTGGTGTGGCGGACTTGTGTGGGTGTCTAGATTTTGGCAGATTCCGGGGTTTGGGTCATAATGACCGTGGTGGAATTCCGCGGCCGTTGCGGTGTGGTGGCGGTCTTCTGCAAGGCGGTAAGCGGCTTTTACCGCCAATGTTGTGATGACCCCCTCTGTCTTTATACGTTTATGGCATGCTGCCCAATTCTTTCTCTCTTTCTCACACACTATTTCTGCTCTTCTGCCTAAATATCATTCACCACTTTGTGCACGATCTACCTAACCCTCTCTATTTTCCTTTCTTTCTCTTCTCTACAGCTCTCATTCCTATTTACTCACCATGCCACATAATTCCACTACACAAATACACCACACAATACCACCCCACACAATTCTACAAATATCAATTCAGTTTCAACCAACATAATTCAACTACACACCACGTACATCCACTACACTACAAAACAAAACACATAGGTAAAAAACATTATCATTTACATTACCAATAGCTCTAATTTTCACAAATGCGAGACCTATTGCATTGCAAATGCTTGTTTATTTTCATGGGAGGGGCGTGTTTAACAGTGATCAAAATCAATATCCCCTCTTCTCCTCCTCTCCATTACTTCCATTGCTAAATAGATATTCTGTCCTGTGAAGACCTTATCTTGATGTTTCTCCCTCACCAATTCCTGCTTGGATGGCCTTTCTTTCCTAGGTTCCTCTTCCAGGTCCCTCCCATCTGGAGATCCCATCCAGTACCCCATGTGTTTTGTGTGTGACCAATAGATAGTGCAACACCTCTTTTTTTACTCTAAAGGACTATCTGCAGGGATCTGGAGCTCTTCTGTTCCTGGGAGTTTGGGTGTTTCATTTTACGATTCCCAGCAGAATTTTAGACCTACGAGCATGGGACTGTGGGTCAGGGATGATTCAGTGTTCTGGTGTTCATGATTCCTGCTTGGCTCGGAATGGCTGGCTTGGATGTGTTTGGTTGCTGAGTTCATTCTTGAAGGTTGGCGAGGTGTTTGCTAGCAGTGATATCATGTTGTGTCCTCACATGTCTATTTAAGCCTGAAGTCATCGGTCTATGTATTCTTGGTGGGAGGCTGACTAGGGCATGAACGTGAGTCTTGCTTTGTCTGCTGTTCTTCCTGGCTCTCCGAGAGCTACTTCACTTTCAGGAGATGCTGCAAGACTTCAATCATTCTACATTTTCGTTCCAGGCTCCTGGGGTGCTCTGGCTTTAAGGGGTGGCAGGTGCAATGTATCCTTGGTGTCCGACAGGCCTGCTGTATTCCCTTATTCTTCAGTCCGTTTTCTTCCAAAAATATTGTTTGAGGATCAGAGGGAAGGTTTGGATTTGATCCTAGTGACTGTTTAACAATTTAACAATTTCATTGGCTTTGGGCATTTTCTACCTGCAGGTCACCTGGAGATTTCAGCTGCTTTGGGTGAAAGATAATCGATCCTCGGAGTTCCTGCATATCTCATAAACTCAATGAGGCTGAAGGCCTCCCATAACGAGTCTTACAAGTCTAAAAAAGGAGACAGAAGCAATCCTCAAGCAGGGAGAGTTTTGGCCCAAAATAGCACTAGTCCCAAATGTAACTACATTTAGTTTCACTGGCATATGTATCATGCAAAATGATTAAGAGGAATCAGTACAAAACCACATTTCTAAATATAGTTCAGATTTTTCAATTTCTGCTTTCTTTGTATGTCTGAGTTAGCTTCCTGAAATAAATTCGGATGTATTGGCAAATATACTTTAACAGTCATGCATGCCAAAATGTTATTTCCGTAACCATTTCATTATCTCCATTGAAAAGAACATCTTTCATTTGTACTACATTCATCTCAAAACTGTAGTTTTTAGGGTCGAGCCTGCGTTGCATGCGCTTGCGCAAATGTTTTGCTTGCAAGACGCTTTAGGAGTTAGAAAAGGGCTAGGAGCCCTGTCATGTCACGTCAGTGTCTTTCATTGGTTCGTGGGCTTGCCTGTTAAAATCTGCTTGCTTTCATTAGTGTAAGGCATGCAGCCGTCATGCCTTTTCCGTTGGTTAGCCCTCCTCAAGCGCAACTACCGAGTACTGAAAACATGCAAGGTTCGCGGTTTTCTGTCCGGTTTTTTCACAGCGTGATCACGCTTGGCAGAAGTCGATCGCTTTGCATAACATCGAGCCTGTTACATAGTTAATTGCAGTTTTACTGGTTACGTAGATAATTGCACTTTTGCCGATAGGTTTCACTACGAGTGAACTGTAGCAGCGCAATCGCGCTGTTTTTTTCCATTCACTGTGGCAAGAAAAATCAGGTTCGGAGTTTCCAACTGCTAATAGCTCTTTAATGTTTTATTTTTTAAAAATATTGTAATTTTTTCTTTTGTTTGATACTGCTCACAGAACCATGTAATGTTAAACATAAAGCGCCTAGAGGAGTCTCCTTGTGTAAAAATATAGCGCTTGGCACACGCCATGTGTTAATTATGGGGTGTTAAACATACAGCACTCAGAGGACTCTTTTTGTGTCAAACATTCAACTCTTGGTGCACTCCATGTGTTAACCACACAACATTCAGTGCATCCATGAGTTTGCATTTAAAAAATATTGCAACATGTATATGATTTGGTACTGCTCACCCTACCACATAGTGTTAAACATACAGCGCCCTGAGTGCTCTCATTATGTCAGCTAGGCTACTGGTGAGCTTCAGCCCTCTTTGCCACCCCTTTCCTATCCAGCCCCGCATGTGTTTTGCTGTTGGGAATCTTGAAGGACAAATGTGGCAATAAAAACATATGCTGGTTAGAAGGACGATTACAATCTTTACAGCTACTTACAGCTACAAAGGATTCTTCCGCCACCCAAAGGTAACCTGAAAAGAAAGTGCTGCTAGTTTAAAGCAAATGTAAAATGACTATTAAAACAACACGCACCATTTCAAATACTTTGTTGGAATGTTGGTGTTTACGGTACTTATTTGTGTTGTGTTTTAAGCTCTGCTCTCACCTTGATTAAAGCTTTTATAGTTAGCGTATCCTGTCTGCAAGCACTCATTTCGCTTGGCGATGACCGTAACCCCTATTCAGCCTGCCAGGAAGTGACGTTACGATTCCAGCCAAGGCAGATTTATTTACAAAGGGAACGATTGAATTTTGTGGCCTGAAAAATGCGTGCAGGGAATAAAGGGACAACTGGTTAAAAAATTACAACATGTATTTTTCCGTATTTTTCCATTTTAATGGAAAAAAAACAGTAAATGCACCTTAATTTTAACATCAGAAGGCTTGGAATCTTAAGTAAGCTACAGGTTGTGGGAATCCACCCATGCTGTGGTTTATGACTCTTCACTCAATGTGCATTCCACAAATGCTGCCATAACTAAGATAAGATAACCATCTTAATCCAAGGCTAATTTCCTTTTTAGGGTCGAGCCTGCGTCGCATGTGCTTGCGTATGCGTTGCTTGCGAGACGCTTTAGTAGTTAGAAAAGGGCTCGGAGCCCCATCCATGTCACGTCAGTGTCTTTCATTGGTTCGTGGGCTTGTCTGTTAAAATATTCTTGCTTTCATTAGTGGAAGGCATGCATACGTCATGCCTTTTCCGGTGATTAGCCCTCCACGAGCGCAGCGACCAAGTACTGAAAACATGCGAGGCTCGCTGTCTTCGGTCTGGTTTGTGGACTACTTCTTATCTTTTATTACAGCGCGATCTCGCTTGGCAGAAGTCAAACGCTTTCCATGACAGAGACCCTGTTGCATAGTTAATTGCACGTTTGCCAGTTTCCAGTTGCTGGCTGTAATACCAGTGCACATGTTTTCAGTAGGTCTGTTCCCGTTTTCGATCGGCATTTAATTTTCTTTCAGCATTGTTTAAATTTGTTCACAATCTTTATGTGCTATGCTTAGGTGAACATTATTTTTTAGGTATCATGTATTTATTTGGTTTTGTCTCCGCATTTGGCATTTTGGGGGTCATTCCTACCCTGGTGGTCTGAGACCGCCAGGATAGGGGACGGAGGAAGCACCGCCAACAGGCTGGCGGTGCTTCAGGGGCTATTCTGACCGCGGCGGTAAAGCCGCGGTCAGAAAAGGGAAGCCGGCGGTTTCCCGCCGGCTTCCCGCTGCCCCAGGGAATCCTCCACGGCGGCGCTGCAAGCAGCGCCGCCATGGGGATTCCGACCCCCTTCCCGCCAGCCTGGGTCTGCCGGTTTTCACTGCCAGAACCTGGCTGGCTGGCGGGAACGGGTGTCGTGGGGCCCCTGGGGGCCCCTGTAGTGCCCATGCCACTGGCAAGGGCACTGCAGGGGCCCCTAACAGGGCCCCACATTGATTTTCAGTGTCTGCTTTGCAGACACTGAAAATCGCAACGGGTGCAACTGCACCCGTCGCACACCAGCAACTCCGCCGGCTCCATTCGGAGCCGGCATCCTCGTTGCTGGTGCTTTCCCGCTGGGCGGGCGGGCGGCCTTTTGGCGGTCGCCCGCCCGCCCAGCAGGAAAGTCAGAATTACTGCGGCGGTCATTTGACCGCGCTGCGGTATTCTGGCGGGGGAACTTTGGCGGGCGGCCTCCGCCGCCCGCCGAAGTTAGAATGACCCCCTTTGTGCTTTGTTTTCTTTCCCAAAACGTTGGAATGTTGATTATGAAAGCGTGCTCGGTAACAACGGGAAAGTATTTGACCACCTCCGTCAAAGATATACTTTTCTTTTCCAAAGGAAACAGTGGATTTCACAACCTACGATCGTGCAACCGCACGCAGAACACGAAAGACATGTGACTTTCCACCAAGTTACTCATCAAATCTCCAGAGGGTAGATATTATTAACATATGCTGCTCGAATCTTCATAAATCAAATCAGTAGTTTACTTTCACTGGCGGGTGGACTTTGGTTGTTGAATGGAATATGTGTGTACAATTCAATTCACAAGCCATTTGACAGTCTTTCAAAATTGTGTAATTGCAACAGATGTTTTGGGTTGCAATGGTTTTGGAAGAAAGTATTATGTTTTTTAAAGAAAAGTTTCATTTTTTTCACTAGCAGCTTTCATTTGAAAGCGTCACATTATACAGCAATAAGCACACTTTAATGTTTGTACTGCACAACATCTTTATACCATGGTTGTGTTGGTCATTCTTATGCATGAAATGTGGTTCTGTGAGGCTACCATGGTTCTCCTACCTTCCAAGTTCCAAGGTGTACATTTTGCGTTTAAACGCAATTACTGGTGACTGAATAGAAGGAGAGAATATCTCTTTCAACAGTGCCAGGGCTGTAATAAGCAGACTGCTTCTAAATACTACTGGATCTCCAGGGTTTGTTTACAGAAGACCATACTAGAAAAGCACAAACATTGGTGGCATGAATAGCTAGAGCGAAGACATCCTTGGGAATCCTATTTAAGCAGACATCTGTTTTTTAGGTTGAGCATTGCATTTGTGCGACGTGTTGGTATGTATCTGGGCTTTTAACCACGCCCACCGCACACCCATCACTATCACTCGTTCATGGGCTTTCCCTTCAAAAATCCTTTCTTTTCATTGGTAAATGCTTTACACTTGTCCCTCCTTGGGGAGGTTTACTTACACCTTGGACATTGTCTCTGTTACATGGCTAATTGCACTTTTGCCGATTCGTTTGACTGAAAGCAAACTTCTTTTTCCTTTTGTGTGCTGCTTCACGCTGATGCCGTGGATCTTTGAATCGGCTCGCTTATGTGAAACTGTATTACTTTTCATTTTCAATTTATGTGGCAAGAAAAGTCCAGTTAGGAGTTTGCAATGCTAACAGCTCTATCTCGAACAAATGCGAGACCCACTGCATTGCAAATGCTTGTTATGATACCATTGCTGTCTCCTTTCCAAAAACATTGAGTACTATTCAAAGCTGTCACAGCAATCCGGACTACTTGGTGCACCTTTGTTTCGTCTGAAAAGAAGAAAGGGGTGAAACTATTGCAATTAGCTTGCTATGCAAAGGTAGCTCAAAGGCAATGATAATTTCGCAAATTACACGAAATCATGGTTTATTTTTAGGCTTTGTTGGTGTATTTTCTTAATGTATTATTTTCTTTTTACATTAGGTTAAAAATCAGCTTTGGTGCAAATTTAACGCACTACTCCTTTGATCATATGTATTTTGGGATTAGACTGTGCTTTACTGGCATATGAAAAGTAGTGTGGTTTGCTTTTCCTTAATTGAAGTATGTTTAAATGGTTGGTGTGCTGCCTTACAACCATCGGAAAGACTGTGATTTTTATTTAATCTATGTTTTTAGCTGGGGACGGATTTATTTAGAGCAGAACCAGAGCGTTTTCGCCTATAGTTTACACTTTATTTTAGAGCGACATTGTAGCAGTGCTTCGGTTTAAGGTTGCCTTTGGTTAATGCGTATTGATAGCCACAACAAAGGGGTTGGTAGCTTCATGTATTTATTTTGTTCTCCAAGGCAACCTTAAAAGAGAATGCCCCTACATTAAAGCGTATGCAACATGCACCATTTTATTTATTTCATGTATATATTTAGGTAGTGAAGGGTTTATTTGTAGCAGAAACACAGCGTGTACGAATATAGGATCCCAAGATATTTTATGTATGCTACTAGGATCCAGAGACCGCCAGCAAGCCCTCATCCCCACACCAGCTACACGCCGACCGACAAATTATTTTGTTGGAAGAAGTTTTATTATCAATTTTTTTGATATTTTTCACACATATGAATAGCATAAATCACTTCAATTAAAACGTCAGTCATGTTTACAAAACCATAAATCACATCCTTGAGATATACTTCAGTAACCATAAATCATTTACTTCTGACAGGATCCCTTCCTGCCCTGAACCCCCATTGGACCAGACAAATGAACCATACATCACCTGTATCCCTAGGAGGGGCGGTTGTCCTGACTACACCGTCCCTTAACCACTCACTCAGGGTTCCGCCCCCCCTCCAAACACCAAGCTGCCAAGGAGTGTAACAGGGCGACCAGGAGCGGGAGCCCCATGGCCCCACAGCGATCTGGGCTTCCTTCCCCCTTAATCTGGTGTGTACATCCGCAGGTTGGCTCAGGACTTCAGGATCCCATCCCTGGTGTTCTCCCGGGGTCCCAGCCTTGGGGACCCCTCTGTTGCTTCAGGTTACTTTAATACCTCACTTCCTGCCACATGGGTGTCTGGGGCCCTAAAGGTCCTTCACCCTCCCCACCCGCAAAGAGGCTGCGAGCGAAAAAACCGCATGTCAGAAAAGAACTGGTCAGTACCGGCGTCAGACAAGTGCACCATGTCCTTGTGAAACATTTTGGGGCCCTTCAAAAGTCTGTGCAGAATGTTCCATAATCTCCCTGGGCCTGGGCATAGTTTCGCCATTTCTGCGTTAAGCCGTTGCACCGAAACATTAATTGTTCTTGACTTAATTCCTGTTCCCCACTTGCGGCGAGGCACCATATGAGACCATGCAATGGCCGTATTCGGGTATTGTTTTGCCAACTTCAAGATTTCCATAACTACTGCTTCTCTCAGTGACTTACCGCCCATGCGCACCAAATCATTGCCTCCTAGGTGAATAATGATGAGGTCCAGGAACTGAAGTCCCTCGGATCCTCTGGCCAATGTGACGAGCTGTTGAAGTTGTGTGATTCCCAATCCGCCAACCCCGCACCATCTGAAAGCCGCACTTTGGTCCGCCGGATTCGGCATACGGAGCTGTTGCACCCTGTAGGCCGCCCGCCGAACGAACAAATGCCCCAAGACCCATACCACACATGGTGCCATTGAACTGAAATGAAAGAAAATTGCATGAGAAAACCATACTTCTAATAACAGGCTCAAAGAGGAAGTACCGCTAAATCAATTCAGGCCTGATGCACCGTTTGTAACAATTAGATGACCAGCGCCCAATGCCCTTCACCTTGGTCACTGGCAACCCTGCGCTGGCTGCCAACGTAGCTGCCCAAATTCGAAAGGAATGAGGGGAGTATCCCTGTGGGTCCACCCCCGCTGCCCTCAGCGATACCTTGAAAACCTCAGAGAATTGGTATTGAGATAGGCATTCCTCGTTAGCGTGAATAAACAAAGCAGTAGACTCTGGTGGCGGCCGGACAGACAGGTAGGTTCTTACTAGTTTCACTGGACAAAGGGGGGACCCGCTAGCTGCTCTGAGTGTGATGCGCGCTCCTTTTTTAAGCTGGTCTGTTTTGACTTACGCAGCACTATTGGCAAAAATTCTGTACTGACCCGCACGTCTCCCTGCTGAATCCCCCCATCGTGATCATTCCTGGAAGAGCCCACTAGTTCCCCGATGCGGAAAGCACCGTAAAAGGCTACCGTGAATGCTGCCGCAAACAAAGCTGACTCAAAATGAGAGGAACACACCGAAGGAAGAGTGTGTAAAAGATTCTCTAATAATACTGCTGTTAAGGGGCGCCTCCCTTTCTGCCTTAGTAGTTTCCCCCCTAGCCCAACTGGCGTTTAATGATAAAGGAGTTTAGCTGAGACTCCAAGTTCCTGAGTCTAGTGAAAAAACGGATTGCGGCCAGGTAAGCTTTCGCACAAGAGACCGGTCTACCTCTGTCCCTCAAATGCTGTAAAAAGGCACATATAGCTGATTCTGAAAACAAGTCTGAAATTATTTGTGCTCCCAAGAACAGCCTGTATTGGTGAAATGCTTTTTCATATGCCCCTTTGGTACGTGCTGCCAGAGATGTAGGTACTAAGAATGGGAGGGCAGGACACCAATCTTCCACAGAGATGCTGGGAACTCCGATATCTTCTCCGCTGCCTGAGTGTGATACTGCAGGAAGTCCTTCATCAATGAACGAGATAAGGCATCAGCGGCATTGTTATATATCCCCGGCACATGTTTAGCTTGAAATGTAATGTTGTACCTTAAGCATGTTAAAATCAAGTGTTTGAGGAGACGGAGCACTAACCGGCATGTGGCCCTTTGTCTATTGATTGCCTCCACCACAGCCATGTTGTTGGACCAGAAGATTACCTCCCTGTCCTTACATTTCTCAACCCAGATGGTGACAGCGACAATGATAGGAAATAGTTCCAAAAAGGCTATGTTCCTTGTGATGCACCTGTTAACCCAGTCTGCTGGCCAGTCCTCCCTGCACCATAATGTCCCCAAGATCGCACTGAAACCCATGCTGCCCGCTGAGTCCGTATATAACCCCAAAGTGGGGCTGGAGACCGCCGGATGAGGCCAAATTACTGCCCCATTAAAATCCTGCAGAAAAACGTCCCACAATTTTAAGTCACTCCTGACTTCAGCTGACAACCGGGTGTGATAGGCAGAAGTCAAAGGCCAGCACAACTAGTGTGTAGAGGCTCCTGGCTTTGGCGGCCCGTCTCCTAACGGGCCGCGCCCTCCCATCTTGGAGGGCACTTTTCCCAATGTAGCAGTGCTTTATTTTAAGGTTACCCTTTGTTAATTGGCTCTGATAGCCACAACAAAGGGTTTGGCAACTTCATGCATCTATTTTGATCTTAAAGCTAACCTAAAAAGAAAGTGTTGCTAGCTTAAAGCACTTCCTTCCATTTAAATACTACCACATAATTCTACTGCACTCCATACAACATATTTCCACTGCACAAGTCCACACCACACACTACCACGTAACACAATTCCACAACAAACAATTGTAATACAACAAATCTCTCCCTTGCACTTCCACCAACATTGTCATCTCTCCACAACACAACACAGCCACTGCAACTCTCTTCTCTCTCTAACACTGCCACTACACCCTCTCATCTTGCAATACCACTACACACACTCATCCCTCCCTCACACTACATATCTCCTGCATGTAATACCAACTCGTACATACTACCTTACAGAGTATCTCACATAGTTCACTTCAGGTCTTCAAGCAAAATATATTTCCTGTACCTTTTCAACAACCACGCTCTACTCCATTTCTTCAAATAACTTGTGCATACACAAACACTCTCTCTTTATACGTTTATGGCATGCTGTCCACTTCTTTCTCTCTTTCTCACACACTATTTCTGCTCTTCTGACTAAATATCATTCACCACTTTGTGCACGATCTACCTATCCCTCTCTATTTTCCTTTCTGTCTATTCTCTACAGCTCTCACTCATATCTATTCACCATGCCACATAATTCCACTACACAAATACACCACACAATACCACGCCACACAATTCCACAAATATCAATTCAGTTTCAACCAACATAATTCAACTACACACCACATACATCCACTACAAAACAAAACAAAACACATAGGTAAAAAACATTATCATTTGCAATACCAATAGCTCTAACTCTCAAAAATGCGAGACCTATTGCATTGCAAATGCTTGTTTAGTTTCATGGTTTAACAGTGATCAATATCAATATCCCCTCCTCTCCCTTACTTCCATTGATAAATAGATATTCTGTCCTGTGAAGACCTTATCTTGATGTTTCTCACTCACCTATTCCTGCTTGGATGGCCTTTCTTTCCTAGGTTCCTCTTCCAGGTTCCTCCCATCTGGAGATCCCCTCCAGTACACCATGTGTTTTGTGTGTGACCAATAGATAGTGCAACACCTCTTTTTTTACTCTAAAGGACTATCTGCAGGGAAAATGGAACTCTTCTGTTCCTGGGAGTTTGGGTGTTTCATTTTACGATTCCCCACAGAATTTTAGACCTACGAGTATGGGACTGTGGGCCAGGTGTGATTCAGTGTTCTGGTGTTCATGATTTCCTGCTTTTAAGGGCTTGGAATGGCTTGCTTGGATGTGTTTGGTTCCTGAGTTCATTCTTGAAGTCTGGCGAGGTGTTTGCTAGCAGTGATATCATGTTGTGTCCTCACATGTCTGTTTAAGCCTGTAGTCATCGGTCTATGTATTCTTGGTGGGAGGCTGACTGGGGCATGGACGTGAGTCTTGCTTTGTCTGCTGTTCTTCCTGGCTCTCCGAGAGCTGCTTCACTTTCGGGGGATGCTGCAAGACCTCAATCATTCTGCAGTTTCGTTCCAGGCTCCAGGGGTGCTCTGGCTTTAAGGGATGGCAGGTGCAATGTCTCCTTGGTGTCCGACAGGCCTGCTGTATTCCCATTCTTCAATCCATTTTCCACCAAAAATATTGTTTGAGGATCAGAGGGAAGGTTTGTATTTGATCCTAGTGACTGTTTAACAATTTCATTGGCTTTGGGCTCCTTATATTGCACAGCTTAGTGGTGGGTTGTTTGTGGTTCTCTTTTTCCACTCTGGCTGTGTTCTCAGTGGGTTCTGGGTCTGTCCCTGTTTCAGCTGTACTGGTTTCGGGTAAAGGGCATGATTTTGCTTCAGTAGTTGCTGGTGTGGGAGCCCAAGCACTATATTTAACTGCCTACGAAAATTTACCTTTAGCAGATTGACTTCTGCACTTTTGATTTAGTGATGAGTCACCACCCTCTTCAACATCAGGCCCACAAAATTAGCTTAGCAGAGTAAATAAATGGTGACTTGGGCCACTCAATAACTAACTTCTAGATCAATGAAAAGTTAAAGGGTTTTCTTACAAAATCTCAAAATACGCTTTACAGAAAAATGCAAAATACATGTCATGAAGGCTCGCATACAGAGTACATAGTCAGAAATCATAATTAGCCCAAGTCCCAATAAGCAACAAAAAGTTAAAAAAAACAACATCTGGTAGAAAGGAAAGGTCTCTTTAAGTCAGATTCACAAGGGACACTGACAGCATCTTTTGGGTGAAACAGAAGTCTCTGGCTCATCCCCCCAAACCAGGTGTTTTTATACACATCTTACACATGGGTAATAAGCAGAAACTGCACATTGAGCATGGCATGATGTTCAACCTGTCAGCCTTAGGGTGGTCTTCCCCGAAATGTGTTGCCTTCTCCCCTCCTGTTTTCCCATTTTGCTGAATTGATTTTTGTTGGCATTAGGACTCTGTGCACTTTACCACTGCTAACCAGTGCTAAAGTGCTTGTGTTCACTCCCTAAAACATGATAACATTGGCTTACACCTGAGTGGCATACTTGGTTCACTAGTAAGACCCTAGGCAAGTGGCATACCATATACCCAGGATGGGTAAATTATATGCTACAATTGGGCCTGCGGCACCTATTGTGCCACCAACTTCAGTAGTACCTTAAAATAATGCCCCAGTCCTGCCATGCAGCCTGTGTTCAGTTTTAAACTGCCATGTTGATGTGGCAAAATATTCCCCATTCCAGACCTAAAACTCCCATTTTAATACATATGTCACCTCTAAGGTAGCCTAAAACAACCTAGGTTACGGTGAAGTGTATTTAAAAAGTTATACATATACTTTTAGGTTTTACATGTCCTAGTTGTGAAAAACACAAACATTCATTTTTCACTACTGTGAGGCCTACATCTCCCATTGGATAACATTGGGTTACCTTATTACATTTAATAAGTGATAATCTTTGTTTGGGACTAGGTAGAAATGTCATGTTTCGTGTCTAACGCATTGTTAAAATAATTTCTAATGGCAAAGTCAGATTTTAAGGCCCAGTTCTGAAAATGGCTTACCCATTTGGTGCCTGCATCCTATTTCCTGGATAACATGACTAGGTGTAGTTGGCAGTTGGTCCTTGTGTATTCCAACCAGACAGCCAAACAATAGAGAGAATGGGTGTTTGCAGGATGGGTCATCCAAGCAGGATGGGGGTGGAGATGTACACAGCCCCATTTGCACTTCACAGATACTGCCCAAGTTCACACACAAAGAATATCACACTATTCTATAGTGACTGCAGACAGAGTGGGAAAAGGGTGGAGAGACAGGAAATTCTAGACACTCCTGTGGGGGGAAACTCCGGAGGTTTCTTCCATTTCAAAGCTGGCACCAGGTGTAAAATTGGGACCCTCAGACCCACACTTCGGTTCACTTCTGTACCTGTGGAAGGACTCACAAAGGACTTTCCTGCTGCCTGTGGCCTGCTGTGTAACTTCAGAGGACTGCTCCACTACACCGAGAGGATTGCTTTTCTGCCTGAAGCCTGCCCTGGGCCAACAGAGTATATGTTTCCTGCTTTAACCAAAGACTTCCAGCGTGACTCCAAGAGCAAGTTGGTTGGCTTCCTGATCAGAGCATCAGAGCATCAGGGACAGAAAAGGCTCCAATCATCTTGAACTGACACCTAAACCCAACCTAAGTGAGTCCTGACCCAGTCCCAGGCCCTTGGAAATGGTGCTAAAGTACCCAGTTAGCCCAAATATGCTTAAAAAATGTTCTGCAGAAAAGGGCTCTGAGACATCAGGAAAGAACTGTTGTGCAGGTTCCTGAGAGCTCGCGACCGATAAGTAAGTTGGCCGCCATGTTCCTCTCTCTCTTGAATGGATCCCACCCCCACCACTTTGATTGCATTCCCCCCTGCAGCCCTCCCTGGCTGGATGAGGACCGGGGGCCCTTGCAGCAGAAGCGGAGACGGAGGTTTAAGTAGCCATGGAGCAATTTTGTGGCTGGAGGCGGCTTTGAGTCTGACCCGGGGGAGACGCTTCTCAGCCCGGGTTGACTTCCGAGGCATAGGAAGTGCTGCGAGCGGCTTCTCTCCCGTTCTCGGAGGAGAGGTGCTGTGTCCTGGAGGTGTAAGAACACTGGTAACGGAGTGCCTAGAGGAGTCTTGGCTTATGACTGCAAATCACTTCCACGTAAGGGTGGCGGCAGCGGTGGCAGTTGAGGGCCCCTCCAAATTTAGCATCCCAAACTTGAAGATTAATAAAAGGTAATGTGGTTTTCCACTATACTCAGTGGCAGCGGCAAACAGGGGAGCCTCAATGGAGTCAAGGGGGTCTGGAAAAACTCAAGGACCCAAAAAGAAAAGG
The DNA here is from genome assembly GCF_031143425.1 of Pleurodeles waltl. Taxonomy (NCBI): domain Eukaryota; kingdom Metazoa; phylum Chordata; class Amphibia; order Caudata; family Salamandridae; genus Pleurodeles; species Pleurodeles waltl. The sequence goes on along the minus strand of NC_090447.1, from coordinate 1,355,341,260 downwards.
AGGGAGCAAGGTGTAGACAGGCAAAACTGTGTGGAAAAGACAGGCATTGATAGTCCTGGAAATCAGCAGGTTTTTTCTGATGCTGACATGAATGATAAAGAATCTTCACCTGCACAGTTAAGGATTACCCCCCTTGAGAGCCCAAGAGTGGCTCCATCACTGCATTCGTTTTTTAAAGTGCTGCTGAAAGGGCTGGGGCATTAGAAGGGAATGCTGTGCTTTCCTTATCTATAAGGGGCACAGACAGTAAGACACAAATGTTGGGAAAATGCCAGGAGGAGCCTTATTTGAGGTGGGCTGCCTGGAAATAGCAGTCCCTGATGAGCATTAGTGTATTCCTCAAATCCCTTCTCTGAGTCAAACAATGAGGACTATGACGTTACAATAAAAGGTGGAATGGGTGGATATCCAGAGGCAAGTCAGATGGATGGAACATTGTGTGAGTACCACCTGAATTGGAGTGGTTAAGGGTGTTGCCATTCTTGTTAAAAAAATCTATAAAAGCAATATTGGGTGAGGTTATGGTTGACCCCCAAGGGGCGATGGCTGACTGCAGAGTTAAAGTATGCGGAATCTGGCTAACAATAGCAGGCTATTATGCTCCTAACACCGATGATCCGGTACCCTTTCAAAAGTTATATAATCAATTACTAACTGCCAAGCATCCAGTGGTGTTAGTAAGTGACTTTAATATCTGGTTGGATCCACTCCTAAAGGAACGGTGGTTTCACCCAAAACTAGATCCTGGGTGGAACAAAAAATGGAAGATCTGGGTTTGGTAGACATTTGGCATCAGAAGGCTAGCAGATGCTCAAGATTTACCTTTTACAACAAGAAATATGGCCACTGATCGAGGATTGATTTTTTTTTATACATAGAAGTTTGTGCGACAAGGTTAAATATGTTGGGCTCCAAGTCATTTATACGACCACTCGGATGTGAAATTATATTTTTATCTTGGATAATTAGTTACCCGCCCCATGTGGATGGTAAATAGAGCCCTGCTTAGTGATAAACAGATTGTGGAGGGACTGAAACACAATACTATAGACTTTTTTATTACAAACCATGGAACTGCTATACCACAGGTAGTTTAGGATACCCATAAGGTCTATATAAGAGGGAAGCTAATTAGTTCAGCCACCTATGGATATAAAGAAGACAAAAACAGGTAAAGGAGGTGGAGTCTGCTATATTGGATTACAGCTCAAAATGGTTTCACCCCATCCATGTTAGATAGTCATATAAAGAGGGCTAAGGCAAGATTAGAGGGATTTCTAGAAGCTAAAATTAGACATAGATGTAAAAGTAGTAGGTTGGCACACTATGAATATGGGGAAGGGTGCAGTAAGCTCTTAGCCTGGAAAACAGAAGTAGAGCAGACAGGAAATAATATCACATTAATTAGGAATGAAGACACAGGTTGTATTGTTACTGAGGAAGTAGAGATAGGAGAGGCTTTTGTCTCCTTGTAGGAAGTTGGCTCTGTATACACTATCTCAAAGTGAGAGATAGTGTGCACAGAGTCCAAGGGTTCCCCTTAGAGGTTGATAGTGGCAAAATTAGATAATACTAATGCTCTATTTTGTGGTAGTGTGGTCGAGCAGTAGGCTTATCAGAGGGTAGTATTAGGCATTTGTTGAACACACACAGGCAATAAATGAGAACACACACTCAAAGACTTAACTCCAGGCCAATAGTTTTTTATATAGAAAAATATATTTTCTTAATTTAATTTTAGAACCACAAGATTCAAGTTTTAGGTAAGTAAATAAATTGTAAGGTACTTCACACAGGTAAATATAGAACTTTGATTTAAAACAGTAATACACACATTTTTGGTTAAAATGACAATAAGCTATTTTACAAGTGGACACAGTACAAAAACCAACAGTTCCTGGGGGAGGTAAACATTGGTTAGTTTCTCAGTAAGTAAAACACTTACAAGTTCAGTCTCCTGGGCATAGGCATCCCACCGTTGGGGGTTGAAGGCAATCCCAAAGTCACCACACCAGCAACACAGGGCCGGTCAAGTGCAGAGGTCAAAGGAAGGCCCAAACAACATAGGCGCCTAGGGAGAATAGGGGTGCTCCGGTTCCAGTTTGCTAGCAGGTAAGTACCTGCGCCCTTGGGGAGCAGACCATGGGGGTTTTGTAGAGCACTGCGGGGGGGACATACACAAACACACAAAACACACCCTCAGCGGCACAGGGGCGGCCGGGTGCAGTGTGCAATGTAGGTGTCGGGTTTGTCGTAGAAAACAATAGAGGGTCCCAGGGGTCACTCTTGCAATGCAGGCAGGGCACAGGGGGGCTTCTAGGGCCAGCCACTGTCTGGGCTAGGATGAGGGCTGCCTACTGGTCACTCCTGCACTGGTAGGTGATTCCTCTCAGTCCTGGGGGCTGTGAGTGCAGTGCTTGGTCCAGGCATGGGATTCCTTTGTTACCAGGCATCTGCGGTCAGGGGAGCCCCTGGATCGTCTCTGCAGGCCTCGCTGTTGGGCTGCAGGGAGGTCGACGCAGGGTGTCCACTTTGTTAGAGCCACCTGGGGGTCCTCTCTGCGGTGTTGGTTGTCCTGAACTCGAGCCAGTGACACCGGGTGCAGAGTGTGAAGATTCACGCTTCTGGCGGGAAGTTAGAATATCTTTAAAGTTGCTTTCTTTGCTGTTGTTTCTGGACAGAGCCGCTTTTCCTCAGGAGGTTCTTGGTCCTTTAGGTGCAGGACCAGCGTCCTCTGATTCCTCAGCGGTCGCTGGTCCCGCTGGATGCGTCGCTGTGCAGGTTCTTTGAGTCTGAAGACAGGCCAGTAGGGCTGGGGCAAAATCAGTTGTCGTCTCCATCGTCTCTGCAGGGCTTTCAGGTCAGCAGTCCTTCTTCTTTCTTCAGGTTGCAGGGATCTGCTTTCCTGGGTTCAGGGTCGCCCCTAAATACTCAATTTAGGGGTGTGTTTAGGTCTGGGGGGCAAAAGCCAATGGCTACTGTCCTGGAGGGTGGCTACACCCTCTTTGTGCCTCCTCCCTGAGGGGAGGGGGACACATCCCTATTCCTATTGGGGGAATCCTCCAAAACCAAGATGGAGGATTTCTTAAGGCAAGGGTCACCTCAGCTCAGGAGACCTTAGGGGCTGTCCTGACTGGTGGGTGACTCCTCCTTGTTTTTCTTATTGTCTCCTCCTGACTTGCCACCAAAAGTGGGGGCTGTGTCCGGAGGGGTGGGCATCTCCACTAGCTGGGATGCCCTGGGGCGCTGTAACAACAGGCATGAGCTGTGAGGCTCACCGCCAGGTGTTACAGTTCCTGCAGGGGGAGGTGAGAAGCACCTCCACCCGGTGCAGGCTTTGTTCCTGGCCATAGAGTAACAAAGGCACTCTCCCCATGTGGCCAGAAACCCATCTGTTGGTGGTAGGCTGGCAGGAACTGGTCAGCCTAACACTGGTTTTGGACTGGTATACAGGGGGCATCTCTAAGATGTCCTCTGTGTGCATTTTTCAATAAATCCCACATTGACATCAGTGTGGATTTATTGTGCTGAGAAGTTTGATACCAAACTTCCCAGATTTCAGTGTAGCCATTATGGAACTGTGGAGTTCGTGTTTGACAAATTCCCAGACCATATACTCTTTATGGCTACCCTGAGCTTACAAAGTCTAAGGTTTGGCTTAGACACTGTAGGGACATAGTGCTCAGGCAACTATGTCATCACCTGTGGTACAGTGCACCCTGCCTTAGGGCTATAAGGCCTGCTAGAGGGGTGACTTACCTATGCCACAGGCAGTGGGTTGAGGGCATGGCACTCTGAGGAGAGTGCCATGTTGACTTAGTCATTTTCTCCCCACCAGCACACACAAGCTGTGAGGCAGTATGCATGTGCTGAGTGAGGGGTCCCCAGGGTGGCATAATACATGCTGCAGCCCTTAGAGACCTTCCCTGGCCACAGGGCCCTTGGTACCAGGGGTACCAGTTACAAGGGACTTATCTGTGTGCCAGGGCTGTGCCAATTGTGGGAACAAAGGTACAGTTAGGGAAAGAACACTGGTGCTGGAGCCTGATTAGGAGGATCCCAGCATACTTTCAATCATAACTAGCATCAACAAAAGGCAAAAAGTTAGGGGGTAACCATGCCAAGGGAGGCATTTCCCTACACTCCTTCTTTAGGAAACTCTATATGGAGGAGTCTGAGTCTACAGAGGAACAGATTAGGGAGTACTTAGAGGAAATTCCTCTCCCTAGGTTAGAGGAAACATTAAGGCAAAAGTTGAAGTATGGATGAGTTGCAAGAAGCTATAAAGGGGGTCATTCTAACTCTGGCGGGCGGCGGAGGCCGCCCGCCAGAGTTCCCCCGACAGAACACCGCTCCGCGGTCTGAACACCGCCGCAGTGATTCTGTGTTTCCCGCTGGGCTGGCGGGCGACCGCCAGAAGGCCGCCCGCCAGCCCAGCGGGAAACCCCTTCCCACAAGGAAGCCGGCTCCGAATGGAGCCGGCGGAGTGGGAAGGTGCGACGGGTGCAGTTGCACCCGTCGCGAATTTCAGTGTCTGCTGAGCAGACACTGAAATTCTTTGTGGGGCCCTCTTACGGGGGCCCCTGCAGTGCCCATGCCAATGGCATGGGCACTGCAGGGGCCCCCAGGGGCCCCACGACACCCCATACCGCCATCCTGTTCCTGGCAGGCGAACCACCAGGAACAGGATGGCGGTATGGGGTGTCGGAATCCCCATGGCGGCGCAGCAAGCTGCGCCGCCATGGAGGATTCCTGAGGGCAGCGGAAAACCGGCGGGAGACCGCCGGTTTTCCTGTTCTGACCGCGGCCAAACCGCCGCGGTCAGAATGCCCTGCGGGGCACCGCCAGCCTGTTGGCGGTGCTCCTGCTGACCCCGGCCCCGGCGGTCGTTGACCGCCGGGGTCGGAATGACACCCAAAGTCCTTAAAAGGGGGGATATCGCCTGGCCCGGATGGCCTACCTTATGAATTATATAAGTCTTTAATTAGTGAATTAGCCCCAGTCATGTTGGAATTAGTTAACAATATATTCTGTGAAGGTCGACCAATACCAAAGACTTAGAATGAAGCTACAAATAGTTTGATTTTAAAACCAACTAAAAGTCCATCACAATGCTAGTCCTACAGACCTATCTCACTACTTAATTCAGATTATAAAATCTATACTCATTATTGATGAAAAAGGCTTGGAGGGGTGATTGGCAAATTGGTGCATGAGGATCAAATAGGATTTATAAAGGGTAGGCAACTCTCTGAATTAATGCATGAGTTGTTGGATGCAATAGACCTGGCATTACAGGATGATTCCCCCTTAGCGATTATTACCATTGATGCTGCTAAAGCATTTGGGGCCAGATGTAGCAAACGTTTGCGACTCGCAAACGGGCCGATTCGCAATTTGCGACAGTGCAAAATCGGAAATGGGATGCAAAAAGCCCATTTCCGACTCGCAAAAAGCGATGGGACCCGTTTGCGAGTCGCATCTGTTGCGACCTCATTTTGCGACCCGCAAATTGCGACTCGCATTTTGCGACTCGCAACCAATATGCAATTGCAAGTCGCAAATTGCGACTAGTCGCAAAAAGCCCAGTTTGCATGTCGCATTTACCACTAACTCAGAGCAGGTGGTAACCATTACCAAAGTATAAAAGGAGACCCAGAAGGCTTCTGGGTTACTCAAGATGGCGGACATATACCTGATAGCAGTGAGGAGGAGAGTCTACGCAGCCCAGCAGAGGAGGAGGAGGGGCCACAGACAGGAGAAGATATATAGAACCAGGCAGACCCTTTTCCAGCAAACTGAAGAGGAGATCTATGATAAATACCGCCTTAGCAGCGCAGCCATTCTAGAATTAATAGATTTACTAAAACCACAGCTATTACACAAGACTCTGCGTGGCTGCACCATCCCTACGCATGTGCAAGTACTATGCACACTGCACCTCTTGGCCTCAGGGAGCTATCAGGGGGTCATTGCCGTGGCAGGTGGGGTATCCCAAAGTGCAGTGTCAAGGTTCCTCAGGGCCTTCCTAGATGCCTTAGTCACGCACAGGTCTCACTTCATATACTTACCAAGGAATGAGGCAGAAATTAACAGCACCAAGCTGGACTTTTACCGCATTGCCCACTTCCCCCATGTCATTGGATGTGTAGATGGGACACACATTCAAATATGCCCCCCTGCTAATCTGGAACACATTTTCCGCAACAGGAAGTGTACCCACTCACTCAACATACAGGTTGTTTGTGATGCCCATTACGTCATCACGGACATCGTTGCTAAGTTTCCAGGCAGTACCCATGACTCATACATTTTTGGGCATAGTGGGATACATCAACGCCTGGAACGTGGGGAATTTGGAGACGGATACCTCCTAGGTAGAGCCACAGACACTTGCAGACATACACACAGGTCACTGTGCACGACTATCTGGACTTACTAACAGTGTACTTTTGTGCCCAACAGGTGACAGTGCATATGCTCTCAGGCCTTGGATCATGACTCCGTTTTTAACACCAAGTAATGAATCTGAGAGGCAATACAACAGTGCGCATAAGAGGACCAGGAACCTGATAGAGCGGACCTTCGGACTCCTGAAGGCAAGATTCAGATGCCTCCACCGCAGTGGAGGCGCCCTCCAATACACCCCCATTACCGCATTCAAAATTGTGGTCGCATGCGCCATCCTCCAAAACATAGCCACCCGACGTGGGCTACCTCTCACCCCTGCAGAGCCAGATCCTGATGAGGAAGAGCAAGAACAACCACATCGCCATCATGGGGATAGGAGTCTAGCTAATCAAGGCAGACTGAGACGGGAACACATTGCAACGCAATATTTTGGACGGTACGTGTCAACTCCCACCATACTCACCCATTAACCAAACACTCCTTTAGTTAAGTGGAAGAAAAATAACTGTTTTAATAATGTAATGAATGAACTATATACTAGATAAATTTGTCCATGGGCAGGGAAATGCCAACCAGTCATGTGGCACATTAACGCCATGTGCCACATTTATTTCTCCGGGCTGTTCTCTAGCTTCTCCTGCCCCTCCTGCCAGCCTGGCTGGTCCCTGCTGCGTCCATGGTGCTCTGCCTCCCACTCCTTAGCACCCTACTGTCAGTAGCAGATACACTGCTCACTGTGGAGCCCTCCTCACTATCTTGGGGTGTTTCCCCGGTGGCCCTCGACATCTCCCGTGTCTCCATTAGTTCTATTATATGTGTGAGACGTCCCAGGCCCCTGGCAACATCCCCAGCAAAATGGCCCATCTCTATTTGCAGGCCAACTGTCCTCCTCGACAGGCCTGTTGGGTTGATGGATAGCCTGCCGATCTATGTGGCCATCCTGTCCAGTCTTAGCATAATCTGGCGATCTCTGCGCCGCCCAGCCTCTGCCTGGCCCAGCAGTCCGGCCGCCAGTTCCCTGATGGCAGAGGCAATGTCCCCAGTATTCTGGCACATCAGGTCCATGCGTCTGTTGAGGTGCTGCATGCTTGCATGGTTGTGTCTTACAAAGCGGTGCAGCACCCCACTAATCCTGCCCAATATTGTGTTCTGCAGGCGCTGACCCCGCAGCAGATGTGCCTCACTGCTGGTTGGAGGAAGTATCCGGGATCCAGATGCTCTTGCCCTGCGACGCCTGCGCTGTGGTGGCTGCCCTGTGCTCCCACCTGTATGCTCCCTGGCTGTTGCTGGGGCAGCTCCTGGCGTTGTTGTTGCAGCAGGCGTTACCACTGCAGGAATGCTGCTGACTGTGCATGTGGGGGTGCTGGCGGGTCCTGGGGTGTCCTCCTGGGCCTGGGCCTGGGTGCTTGGGGTGTAGGGGGTGTCTTGCTGGAGACCTGTGGGACATGGGGAACACACTGTCAGTGTCTAGTATCTATTGCACAATTCCTAATAAACATTTGCCTATTGGACTACATTTCCCATAATGCATCATTCTGGCTTTTTCTACCCTGAAATGGAGCTATTTGGTTGTGCATGCACCTGTGTACATGGTGGGTGGGGTATGACATTGATAGGGGTACAGGCATGTCACATGGTACTCACCGGTTGATGTGCTGGGCTCTGAGGTGTCCAGGTCCCCAAATCCACACACTGCCTCTGGCTCAAAGGTTTCCTCAATCATGTCTTCAAGGGGTGTGGGTGGTGGCACCTCAAGCTCCCTCTCAGAGAATTTAATTTTCCTTTTTCGGGGGGTTCCCTCCATGGCTGCTGCTGCTTGTTCAGTGTGAAGACTGGCAGTTATAAAAGGGTGTGGTCCTGCCTCCTCCCAGGTGTATTTGTTAACTTCCTGGCTGTGATGTCATCATCATGTGCCAGGAAGTGTTTCCAGAGTGTTCTGGTGTGTTTTCTGGAGTGTTCTGCTGCACCTGCAAGCAATTTTGAGGGTACTCGCAATTTGCGACACCCACTCGCTAATTGCGAGTTCGTTTTTTGCACACTCGCAAACAGCGACCTCGCAATCTGCGGACTCGCACACAGCGTTGCGAGTCCGGCTGCGAGTCGCTAAATCGGACCGGTTATTTTCCTGGCATACCAAATTGCGAGTCGCATTTTGCGAGTCGCATTGACTCGCAAAATGCGACTCGCAATTTTTATTTTTCCTACATCTGGCCCTTGATTGGGTCAGTTGGTCTGTTCTACAGAGGGCTATCATTTTGGGAATGTGTTTTCTAGAGCGATTCAGGCATTATACGAGAACCCGGAGGCTAGGATATTGATCAACGGTAGCCTGTGCATTAAATTTAGAATTGGGCAATGGACTCGCCAGGGCTGTCTACTTTCTCCTCTTCTATTTGACCTATATATTGAGCCCTTGGCAATAAAGATCAGAGCTAATCCAAAAATAGTGCCCTTTGTATTAAGAGTTTGGGAGAAAAAAGTGGCATTATATGCAGACGATCTTATGTTATATACTAGCAACTTGGTAGGGACTCTTCCTAGTATCATGCAATCCCTGGAGGAGTTCGATAGGGTGCTGGGTCACTCGGCTAATCAACAGAATACTGAGATTATGCTGTGGAGTACCTTCTTTGATATCCCGTTAGTCAAACAGGAGATAAGATACCTGGGGGTACAGATTGTAGCTAGCCCAGATGGAGTTGCCCGAGTAAACTTTAATAGAGTTTGGGCAGTGACAAAGGACCTGTTAAAAACATGGGCTGCACTTCCACTTTCTCTTACAGGAAGGTCGAATGTTTTGAAAATGATTATACTGCCAAAGTTTACCTTTCTTTTCAACACAATCCTGTTAGAATTCAAGTCTCCGTGGTTCAAAAGGCTCCAGGGAGATTTGACCTCTTTTGTTTGGGCATCTAAGGGAGTTCGTATTGCTCGGAGGAAATTATGTTAAAAAAAAGAGGAAGGTGGAATAGTAGCCCCAGACATCTATAAATATTATCAGGATTTCCAGCTAAAAAATATAAGAAGATTACTGAAAGGCGATATTAATTTGACTCCTCATTTCAGGGGATCACTTCTTATTTAAATTTGGTCATCCGAAATACTTTAAGAAGGTCAAGCTAAAAACTCTCAGAGCAGCCTGTAAGATGCGGTATCAAATACGACAAGTTATAGGGATATCATGTTACAGCTCATTGGTGCCTATATGGGATTCACTGTGCACCCCAGAGTGTTTGCAAGAGAAGTTATCCATTCCATTACGAGAAAGAGGGGTGATGAAATGGGGCCAAATTATAGAAGGCAATTCTTTAATATCCTGGTCCACGTTTACAGAGCTAGTGAAGGGGACTGTTTCCAAATTTAAATATTACCAGCTGGCGAGCTGGGCAAACACGCTTCCAAAGGTAGACAAAGAGGAAAATATATGGGAGAAGAAGGTATGTCAGAGATATACTTACTGTAAAAAGGTCGCCTTATGATATTGAATGCTAATGGAAACAAAAGAAGAACCTTTCCTTCTGCCAGTAAAGAAATGGAATTAGGATTTGGCGTCACTGGATATCGTAAATCTCTGGCTGGTATCTATGGCTACGCTCTGGGTTACAGTAAAATTTGCCCTCTAAAGAAAAAACATTTGTTTACAGTGCATAGGGCATACAGGTGGCTGGCGAAGATTACAGCCTTGGGGAAGGTGAGTAAATGTTGTCCTCGCTGTAACGAAGAAAGGGCAGATGGTGTTCAAATGTTTTGGAAGTGCCCTAGGCTGGGACAGTTTTGGATGGACGTGAGTAAGGTGCTCATGGGTGTGATTAACTCAGAAGTTAAGGCAAACCTCTTGTTGGTAATATTCGGGGTAAATAAGGGGGAAGAACAAGATCAGAATTTGAATAGACACCAAAAACAGATGTTGTTTGTGTTAACTCTGTTGGCACAACAGGAGATTTGCTTAAAGTGGGTTCTTCCCCAGACACCAACTTTACATGAGTGAATTGGATCAGTGAATAACCAAATCACTTGGAAAAGAGTAGTATTCAGAGCAAAAGAAATAAGTTCTGGTCTCTCTGGGAGGAAAACAAATCAGCTTTGACTAGGTGTGATGTGATTACTGCTTAGATATAGTCCAATGATTATGTGTCCTTATAAACGTCCTCCAGATGTGAGCTGGTGGAGTTTGCTTTAGCTGGTACGGCTGACAGATGATTATGGGAGATATGCCTTCCTGGTTGAGGGTTCCTCTCCTATGCTTCAAACCTTCTTTCTCTCTAGCTTAAATGGACTTAATATGAGGATTATTTTTTTTTTTTTTTTAAATGAAGTGCTCTGAGAAGTGATAAGAGACTGGGACCCACCTGCTCGCCAATCTGCCCAAGGGGCATTGCCGGTTGACCTGACTTAGTGGCAGCTCCTGCTACGTTCTTCTCCGCAGCAGCAAATCCTGTTCAGTGGCTCCTCTAAGAAGGGCTATCGGGCCTCTCTGAGCCTTAGTTGGTGATTGCCTGCAACTACATCCAGCTGGACATTTGCAGCTTCCAAAAAAAGACTAAGACTGAATGTAGAAATCTTCACTGCAACTTCATCCAGAGGGCTCTCTGACGACAACACTTCATCCTCCTCGGACACCACAAGCTGCCTTGCCCTGCTGAACTTTACCTTCTCAGACATTTGTCCCCAAAAATTCTTCAAAGTTTAAAGGTAAGTGGAGACTGGGGCTAGGTAAGCGGATCCCTTTTTTGTATCCAAACTTCGCTCCATCACGGTTGGTCATAACTTTTAACTTTGCCCAACTTTTGCGCAACCCGATGTCCGTGGTTGGCACTTTGATCATTTTGGCGCTACTTTTCACTTTACACTTTTAAAAGTCATACCCCCAGCTCTACTGATTGGATTCTTGTCATTTTGGTGTCAAATAATTTACTAAAATGTACTCTGTTCTAAATTGGTGTGGGATTTATTAATCTTTAGGTGAGGGGAAAATACTTTAGACATTGCCTCTAAGTTAAGCCTGACTGCTTTTGTGCCAAGCTACCAGAGGATTAAGCCTAGGTTAATTTAGTGACTTTTTGTGGTTTACCCTGGCAAAGGTTGTGGTGGTTTCTTGAGAAAGGATCACACCCCCATCAATGAACAACCCAATTGCTCACTCATAACTAGTGATAACACATATTGTACATATCAGGATGATGATCTTTATACAAATAATAATAACACTAACCCATGTCTAAGATAGAATACATCTTCCATTTGCTTCCACAGCAACAGCGCAGTGTACAAAATGAAACAATTTCAAAGACTCACACTACTGTGCTCACAAGCCTACATCAGAAGTTCAAGTGGACATGTCCTTCAGAAAGTTACATTAGGACACAAGGAAAGTTAAATTCACAATGCATGCTCTCTAAACAAAATTAGGTGCTCCAATGCCTTTGATCAGACTCCTTAATGTATTGTATAATTCTTGTGGTGCTATTTTAGTGCTGGTTGCACAGGCAGTTTGATGTTTTTGTATCAGATGTTTTTTTCCTCCTTTCATCAGGACCTGAAGGCATAAGCTCAGTGAGCTTGGCTTGTTTGGATCTGATAGGTTGGGTTATCAGGTAGGCTGTTTTGCGTAGTGTTTGTTGCTCATGGCTTGACACTTTTGCAACCAGCAGCTGGATGTGAATGCCATATACTACACTTATGAATTGGTCATTTCTAGCTGTTTTTGCTCAGTCAGTGGTCAGAACTGTCTTCCTCCTTTCATTCATGGCCTTTCCTTGTAATGGGTGGTGGATTCCTGAAAATGTGTCTATTTGGTTTCTTTGCAGGTTATATGTTACATGTATAGACTCACCTTGAGGCTATATTAGTGGTCAATATTGGGGACAGACATCTCTTGTGAGTTTTTATAAACAGGTATACTTTGACATGCAACAGATGGAGACTCCTTTCACAGATGCCTGTCATTGAAGAGTCCCATGAGAAGTATGCCATGCAGATGACAGTGTCCAAGGTATTTCTCTGTGTAGTGCTACATAAATACATGACATGAATATATTGAAGAGTGTTCATAGAGACATTTGTGTACAGCACGTTTGGTCATGCAGGAAAGAGTGATTTTGGTGTTTGACATTTTCTGTCTAATGTTATCAGCAACCTGAATCCTCTACCTCTGATATGATGCATTGTCATTGCAGGCATTTACATTTTTTCACTCCAGGCAGGCTCTTCACATGATAGTAGTTCCCTTATACTGTAGATTTTAGGACTGCTTTAGGAACACTAGCTCCAGCTAAGCAGGCATCACAAATCTAAACTGCAAGTTGTAAATAGCTCATTGTTATGAGACACACTGTATTTGAGAAGATATCCTGGTTCATTACAAAAGAGCCAAATAATTGCTACATAGTATAGCATAAGAATTTTAATCCATAGGTGGTAGAATCTTTCAAGATTTTTTGGATATGGTGGTAGTTGTATATTTAATATCTTTTTAGTTTATAATTAACCCACTAGCATCAGGATTATGATTTTGTTTTTTTGGGTCCAGAGCAGTTAGGGATTACTGGGCTCAAATTGTGAGCCATTTATCCCTGGTGCCCTGGGCGTAATGTGCTCTTTGGGTTGCTAAACTTCAAAGTCAAAATATTTCAGTCTGTTTGCACTGCACACACTTGAAATGTCAGTTACTGGTATGGGTCATATGGTGAGGTTTTAGTACAGCAGCCAAAAAAAAAACCTTGGAACTCAGTTGGCACTCAGGAACCTTCCTAAAAGGTCTGAGGTGTCCACACATGCTTCATGAATGACAACAATAGATTAAAGGGATGTTGGAGCAGCATCCAGTGCCTAGGAAAATCCACTGTTGTCCACGAGCCACTGACTAGTCAGGGAACAACAGTTGTATTTGGTGCCAATATAGCTCGGTTCTTTCATCCTACCCTGATCACCATATGGGAAGGTGAACAGTATCTCATACAATATTCCTGTTAGCATTTTCCTTCCATCTGATTTATGGAATACTGAAACCATATTTATTTTGCGTTTATTTACCCGCAGGGGGTGTTGGTATTTGCTCACTGGAGTTTCCATGGCCTACAATGATATTGCAAAGCATGAAAATATTGTTGTTTCTTTCGAACGTTTTGCATGCAGTTTCAAGAAACCTTAAGAATATTCCTGAAAGCCATGCATGAAAATTGACTTTGACTTGACACTTCTGATTGCTGACTCTCCTGTTTCTTTCAAATGACTCCCTCCCTCCTTTCCAGCCTCTGCATGCCTCCTGCCTCAAGCACAACCTACATCAAGTTACATGTATGTTTGCCTTCATCCCTATAATTGTATCCCCACAAATGTCCTGCACCTCATTTAAAGACCACAACCTCTCCTTTAAAAGATAATAATCAAAATAAGCCAATGAAAACACTACCAACCCTTCGGATAAGTGTGCTGGCTGATGTAAAGCATTACAATATCTCAGTAGTAGGTGCTATATAAAAGCAGTTACAATACAATATATAACAGATTCTAATGACATAAAACTCAATATTTGAACAGTCAATCAATAATAACTTTATTTTGGCTAAAAGCCATAAAAGTATGCAATGAACACCATATCACAATTATACAATAGATCGGTTAGGAAAAGAGATAAACAAAAAGTGCCAAATAATACATTAAGAGACCCTGAGTGAGTTATAAAATCACATAATTGTTAAAACAGCGCAAAGCAGACATTAATCTTAAAATCTTAAAATCCTAAAATATTAAAATGTTAAGATATTGAAATATAATGGCCCACTATATCTTAAGTCCAATCAATTAACATCTGCTACATTAAATAATTCTAAAAATCAATTTGTTAAAGTACACAATTATAACAATTCTCTGGTTCTTATAGCCCATGCGTTTTGCAGGTATCTCGCAACTGAAAAGACTACCTTGTCAGTTGTATCAGTTGTCAAAATGCGTAATGATGTATTGTATTCCCTTATCCCCATTAACCTATATAACGGGATAATCCACTTCTTCCTGGGGGCCAGGTATCTAGGACATAAAACTCAATTTTTGAACAGTCAATCGTAGTTCATACAGACTGCATAAAAATGTCCTTATACTGCTTGACACTCCCACACTCACATAAAAGCAATAAACCACCCATCACCAACTGAACAGCCATGGAATAACTGAAGAGATATGCCACATGGCGCTGGCCAATAGAAGACTTTAATTTAGTCCAGCAGTGCAGGTCCCAACTAGCTACATACTATGACCACTTCTTAACATCTCGCAATGACAGTTAGATAAGGGACATTACCAAAGTCCTTCCCATCAGATGTCTGCTATATGTTTTCCTCCAACCTACACCTACTAAGGAAAATAAACTTTAAACAAAATATCTCAGAATAGACAACCCACTGCAGTGACCAGCTAAGTACACTTTGTAAATAAGAAATACATAAATGGACCTGCAGACCTGCCAGCTTACTGAAAACCATAAACTGGGCACCCGACTCTCATACTTCATCATCCTTCACACTGTCTAGTGATGTGTCCCATAACACGATAACCCCACCTTGGTGGCCCTCACGCACAATATGGAATGGGAACACTTTCCACATAGGATCAAAACAAAGACAACACCCTTCCAACCTCAAACCCTAGATGGTGTAGCGTGCTACCAATGTAGGCAAGTGATTCAGTGCCCCAAATATGGGTAGTTAGAGTTATGTAAATGTTGCAATACAATACAATACACACACCACATAAACAAAGGAAAATCAGTTTCTGTGTCGGAACGTAAAATAAGGGGGGTGGGTCTGCAATGATTTTAGTAGTGGGTGAACAGGATGTAACTAGGGATGGGTGAATTTTGTATTTGGTGCAGAATTAGTAAATGTAGACTGTGTGAAGCCACAGTTTTACTGTCTACGCAAAAGGCAGTCAAAAATTTGTGGTCCATCTCACATTATCATTTCTCACTCCGGGGTGCACTTTTGGCAACACATCGGAATTAGAAAATGGTGGAAGGGAAGTTGTACGTTGAATCACATTTTGCAGGTGCCGGGAAGAGTAGTGGATGGATGCGTGGCTCTGAGATTGTAGGTGGTGAAATGAGCTAGCATGTAAGCAGCATCAGGATTGCTGGGGAGCCTGTGATGGTGTCCCAGCAGGGAATTCTGGGATACCAGAAGAGGATCGAGGCAGCAGGTGGCGGCGGTGGTGGCGAAGGAAAGAAGTAAGTTATTTTCTTTAATATTTTTTATTCCCTTCCCTTCCAGCCCCCCCCCCTCCCCATCCTTGAATCCCCTGCCCCTCCCCTTGAGATTTGCAGCAGCCACCGCTGGTAACGCTGTCAGTGAGGAAGACACCATGAGGCCCGGACTAGCTCAGACAATTGTGCAAGGAGGCCAAGGGCAGGAGAGCTGAGTCAGCTAAAAGATTTTCTAGAGGGTCAAAAAGGCCCATAGAAGGGGACAGGATGGATGTCTGCAGAGCACTGTCAGTCCCCACTTACCTTGAGCAGCTGCTCCTCATTATATTTTCAACACTTAACAAGCTTCATATTTTGAGTCTACCTTAAACATTAAATTAATATATGCAAAATTGTGAGTTCAAGGACTTCACAGTTTGAACACCTCTAGATGTAATGTATGGAGCGGCCACTGAAAATGGGGATAATGAATTTAGCAAACATTCAAAGGTCACAAAAAGATAGGGATCCACCGAAAATGTGGAGACTCATTAGTTTTGGGCTCTGTGCCCACAGCACATGGTATTTAGCTAGAGTTTCCGGCAGAGCAGGACTTGAATGAGGACACAGACAGTGATTGTGGGGAGGCACACCATACCAAGTAGTAGAGCCCATACAAAATTCAATTTTAAAGTTGTAGAGAGATTGTTGAGGACTGTTACATGCTGTCAACATATCCTAGATGAGTGGGATCGAGTGCGTAGGACTGGCTGACAAAACTCAAAAGAGGGTGAATCAGTACAACATAATACACAAAGTAATTAAAAGACAGTACGCAGGCTAAAAAGAATAAACAAGAGACAGCTACAGTACTGGCAGTGCATCTTTGAAATCTGACAGACTTGTGAGTCACGTATTTGTTTGATATTTTCATAAAGCGCAGCTCTTTCAGTGGTTGTATATCAGACTATCTTAGCCAGAAATACAGCTTGACCTAAATTTCATGAGCCAAATATTTTTTCAAAAATATTGTCACATTGGTTGTAGATTTTCTTTTTTTAACTCCAATGTCAGACTTTTTTTAAATTATAATTAGAATACTATAATAATGTTAGACAATATTTTGTCCACTATATACCAGTACCATACCATCCCAGGATAGTATCAGAGTGCTATATACATCTTCAGAGATGGGTTCTCCATAGAGAAAGATTTGGAGCAGCTAGATAATTGAGCAGCAAACAATGGAAATACCATTTGTATGATTAAAATAAAAGCACAAAGGCCACGAACAGAGCTCAGATGGAAGGAAGAGAGGGAAGAAACAAAAAGGGGATGAGAAGGAAGGGGGTAATGTGATAAGTAAGAATGTAGGATGATAAAATGGAGGATATCATGGAATGAAGGGATTAAGGGGTTGAGGGATATAGGGGAGAAGGGAGAAAGAAACAATTAAGAAGGCAAGGTAGGATTGGTTAACAAGTGGCAGAGGATAGAACAAGCATTTGCAATGGAAAGGGTCTCACGTTTGCTTGAGTTAGAGCTATTAGCATTGTAACCAGACTTTTCTTGCCACATAAAAATTGAAAATGAAAAGTAAAACAGTTTCACAGAACTAACCAAACTTTTCTTGCCATATAAAGACAAAAGTAAAAGTTTCACATAAGTAAACCAACAGCCTCCATCAGTGCAAAGCAGACACTCAAAAGGAAACAGAGCTCGCAGTGAAACCTATTGCCAAAAGTGCAATTATCCATGTAACAGGGTCGATGTCATGGACAGCGCTCGACTACTGCCCAGCGAGATCGCGCTGCGAAATAAAGAGGAAAAAGTAGTACAGAAACCATATGGAAAACATCGAGCCTCACATGTTTTCAGTAGTTGGTTTGTGTGCTCGAAGAGGGCTAAACACAGGAAAAGGCATGACGTATGCATGCCTTTCACTAATTAAATCAAGCAGATTTTAAAAGGCATGCCCACAAACCAACCAAACTGATAGGAGTGACATGGGCATGGTTACAAGCCCAAAGAGAGATGAACCAGGGACAGATTGCTTTGCGCTCGACCCTTAAAAGGAAGCAGGAAGGAGCCATAGAGAAGGAAACATTTCAGTGGCAAGTCAAAATGTAATACAAACAAACAGTACTATGCACCAGCAGTATATTGTCATGTCACAAGTGTTAAAGGTAAGTGTTGGCTGGTCCACTATTTAGAAGCCAGGTTGATAATTGAGGGGATAACATTGTTAGTGCGTCTATGCTGTGCCCCCTAACTCTGCAGAAGCAACTACCTCTGGTCAAATGCTTGAAAAGCATATGCATGCCATATCATCAGCAAGCTTCCCCCCACCTCAGAGTCTCCTGTCTCCCTCTATCCTGCCTCCGCTGTCCTACTCCTGGTCTTCCTTCTATCACTATCCCAGCTACACTCAGCGTAAATGGGCTACATTTTCTGGCTGTGCAATAACATTTCCATCCTGTCTGACAGCTGTCACTGGACTCTGATGTTGTTTTACCATGTGATCCCAAAGAAGTTGTGGTTTTGATTCTGACAAAGATTTTTCATGCTCACTTAGGATTGGTTGCCAACTTTTTGTGGTTGTTTTGTACTGCAGGTCTCCATCCTTCAGTGGGTGAATTGACTGGTGGATGGTGCTGAGCACCATCTTTGACAAAAATGGTGATGTTGGATTGGTCTAACTCTGAAAGTAGACTACTCTGCTTTCTTGCTTCCCATTTCTTTGGAATCCATCAGATTTCTTCTCTCTCACCACTGACTTTGTTGTCTTTGCCATGAGATATTGCAAGTCTGGCTCTCTTTTGGCCCCTTGCCCATATCGCCAAGTCCTTGTCCATGCATACAACATTATCGCCCTTGCTTGAGCACTGTCATCTCTCTCCTGCCTCTGTCTCAGATCCTTGTGCCTGAAAGCAGGCTGCAGTCACTCCTCTTCTTAAAAAAGCTTTGGCAGACTCAGCTGTACTAAAACAAGCTTCTTTTGCCAGCTAAAATCATAGAAAGGAGCACAATACGGATCCCCCTTCTTTTAATGAAGCAAACGTTCTTTTACATGGTTCCTAGTCTGGATTCTGTACGTGTTAGGGCATGCAAACTGCATTTTAGCCTCAGATGATTTTCGCACCATCTTAGATCAAGAAGTGTCTTCCACCTTGATCCTGCTAGATCTCTAGTTGCAGCCTTTTACATGGTCTCAAATGACATTCTCAGTACCCGTTGTTCAATTACAGAATATGCTTGGATAAAATTGTTTGTATCCAACCACAGTCAACTATTCTTCTCGCATCCTTTCGGCCTGCCTCTCTTCGCAAAAACTGTGGTGTCCTGCATGGCTCTTCACTGGGCCCATCCATCCAAAATCTACATCACGCCCCTTATTAGTCCCTTCGGATTCAAACTCATGCCCTACGCGACCCGTACTCAAATTACTGTATCAATCAGTGGCAACATTAATATCACCAAAGATAGATTTCTCCACAGTATGCGAAGTGAAGTCTACTGGATGTCCAACAATTGTCTTAAGCTTGACAGTGACAAAACTGGGGTTATTTATTTTCTGAACCTATTCCTTTATCTGGACTTCCTTATGGTGGACATTTGATTTAGGAGACAACTCCATTCTGGTTATCATGGCTAGGAATCTGGGATTAATTTTCAATTCCTTTCTTTCATTTTCCATGCAAGTTTGATGCCCTGCTGCTACTTGTCTCTATCTTTCTATGCTCAGAATAATCATCCCTATCCTCCCTTTACATGCTGAAAAGACGGTGGTACAAGCTGTCATCATTTCCCACCTGGGCTACAGTAATTCCCTCTATTTGGGCATCTCTATCTATCTTATCAGCTGCCTGTACAGAGTCTAGAATGCTGTGGCTGATCTCATTCTTGGACTCCCTCCTTGAACCTCGGTCTAAATACACCTTCACAAAATGTGTTCCTTGTCAACCCTTCATTTTAAAATTTATTTGCTTGGTTCATCAACTACTAAAAACACTGGTCCCTCTTACATCAAAAAAAATAAAATAACCCGATATCTCACTAAATGCAGTCTTTGATCCCCCACTTCTTTCCTTCTCTTTGTCACCTGCATTGGGAAGACACATGTCAGACGCTACTCTTTTTTCTCTCAGGTCCTCAATGCTGCCCCCTTCTATAAGGATGCTCCATGAACATATGGAAACATCTGAAAATGCCCAATCTGGATCCTTTAGCACCAGGACAACCCTTTGGGAGACAGAGCACTGTATATATTTAATTATTATATAAATTCATTCATTTATTCATTCATTCATTTTCTAACATTAGTAGGGCAGATTGATCTTCTTGTATTGGCAAGGTTGGCGATGTGTTATTCAGGATGAAATGTACCAGTTTGGTCAACCAAATTACAAAGCCAAATGCTGTGTATGGACAAAATGTTGTTTTCAAAATATTGGAATACATTAATATCAGAATAAAGTATTGTGATGCAAATATATTGTGGTCTAAAAGTCATTGTCGAAAATATTGTTTGTTAGGTAAGTAATAATGTTTTTGAAGAATATCCTTGCTCATAATATCGTATTCAGTAATACAGTTGTGAAAAGTATTGTTTTTTAAATATTTTAATATGTCAGTTAAAATCTGATTTTACTTGTTAGGATTGTTTGTATCAATGTTATCAATTTTATGAAATATAGTTAGAAATTTTAAGTGATTTAGTATTTTCTTTATGGTATAACGTTAAAGCTGGTTGTTCAATCAATCAATCAGTCTATTTGTAGAGCATGCATTGTCACCTCTGAGGGTTTCTGGGTGCTTTGGTGCCTTGTCTCAGTCGAAAAGCCAGGTCTTGAGCTTTTTTCCGAACTCTGTCAAGCATGGTGCTGTTCGGAGGTGTAGTGGTAGGGAGTTCCAGGCCTTAGCGGCAGTGTATGAGAATGATCGGCCCCCAGTGTGGCTGCAGGGATGGGGGGGGGTGGTGCGAGGGCCAGTGTGGCAGAAAGCAGGTGACTTCTGGGCTGGTGGAAGTTTAGATGGTGGTTGATATAAATTAAATGTTTTTTAATTGAATGCCATTAAACATTGTTTAACTATTAGTTATGTAAACTACTTTATTCATTATTGTTAATGTGGTGCAAACTTTTAATCATTTGGATATATGTTTAAGTTGTGATATGTTTAGTAAGCATGCATTTTAATACTCAATTTTTTGCTAGGTTACAGGTTGTGAAGACTATAAATATGTCAATTGTTTTATATTAAATGATATATGCATTTTTTTTTAATTAATAATCAATTATGCATAATGTTTTTATGTTTATTATTTTGCATAAAACAAATTCATTTAAGTATGTATTAATTTAAATTAAATAAAAGAATAAAGGTTTCATAAATCTGTTATCATTTTTAATGAAGGTGACAAATGCAGTTTTATTTTTTCTTGATCTCTTTTTTAATTTATGGGTTATCTTTTTTTTACTTTTGTTAATAAATACATTTTATTTATTTTTGAGTTCTCTAATTTAATGATGTTTAGTATTAAGTGTTCAAAGATGTATACTAAATTTGCGTTCATGTATGCAATCATTTTTAAGTCACTTCCCCTACAGTTCATTAGACTGGAGTAGAAATAGTAATCTTAATCGTTCCGAAATCCATCACTTTTCCTACTGTTGTTTAGACTCCAGTGGAAATAGTGATTTTATCCCCCTCAAAGTCTAATGCTTTTCCTACTGTCACCTAGACTGGAGTCAGGATAGTAAATCTAACCCCTCCAAAGTCCAACATTATCCTAACCGTTGCTTAAATCAGAGTGGGAATAGTACACGTAACCTGTGAGAAGTTCAACGCTTCCCCTATTGTTGCATAAACTGGAGTGGGAATAGTATAGCTAATATTTTCAGAGTCTAACACTTTTCTTAATAGTGGTGCAATAGAATTTATATTAATAATTGTTTATTTATTTTTTTAGCATTCATTTGTTTCTAGTTTTTTTTAAATATATTTACAGTGTAAATGTGATATTTTGTTTTTTTAATATTTAAAATACTATCAAAATAATTTTTATATTTTTTATATTTTTAATACTGGGGTGTCATTTCTGTATTTATTGTGTGTGGGTATATATGTATATATAAATTAAATATGTGAACTTGTATTACGGCGCACAGGATATCCATCATGTTTGTTGCAGCCTCTAAATCATGGTTGTTTGAGTATATATATATATATATCATATTTTGGAAGAGGGCTGCGCCACCCTCCTCGAGGAGCCACAGATGACCCTAGGGACCACAAACAGTCAGGGCCAGCTCCTGCTATATCCCGGTGTGCCCACCCCCAGGGCAGTGCTGTTTGCTTTTGCTTGGTTGGAGCTGACAGCTTCCACCAAGAAAAAGCAACAAAAAAAAACAGAGTCTGCTTTCTGACAGCTGTTTGACAGGTCCAGCTGTCAGAAAGCAGAGGTTTTATCTGTCTTCCCTGCATACAAATATATGTGCAGGGAAGACAGGTGGAAACATTGTTCCTGCAAGCAAGGAGCTGCTATCAAAAGCAGTTCTCTGCTTGGGGGAGCAATGCCGACTCCCACAGGATGTGGGAAGCTGGCTAGGACCACGGGAGCATTCAGGCTCCTGCTGCGCTTTGTCACTCTCTCTCTCTTCCCATCCCATAAAGGGATGGAAGAGAGAGAGAGAGAGAGAGAGAAAGAGAGAGAGAGAGAGAGAGAGAGAGAGAGATAGTCATTGCAATAGTCTTTCCACGCAATTACTTCACACAAAAAAACAGACCAAGTACATTTCACCTGTGTCCTAATGGTTAAGGTGCCAGCCCTTTACAGTGAAAGTTGAGGGTTCTAGTCAGGACCATCAGTGGCTCATGCAGCACCCTCCAAAGAGTATAGCCCCTGGGAAGTGGTGATCCCCCAGGCTGCCGGGGTCCGAAGCAGACCACCTTCACTTTGTTTTGTAGCCCTGGGGAGGCGGTGGTCCCCCCCACATTATTTGTCTTTAGTGCCCCAGGGAAGTGGGTCTGTGAGTGGGCGCATGAGTCTGAGTGGGTCTGTGTGTGGGTGCATGAATGTCTGTGATTGGGTGCAAGAGTGTCTAAGTAGGTCTGTGAGTGAGTGCATGAGTGTCTGAGTGGATCTGTGAGTTTGTGAGTGGGTGTGTGAGTGTCTGATTGGGTCATTCAGTGGGTGCATGAGTGTCTGAGTGTGTCTTCATATTCCCCGAATTCAAGAACAGCCATTAAATCAGCGGGAAATGCACTGGGAGGCCCTTCAGTAAGCTGTCATTCATCCTGGCAAAATGTGGGAAGACCTTTGCATACTACTAAGATGGACAGTGCGGGCCAAGCAGGCGGAGCTTCCAGGGATTGGCACATTTGCATACTCGTGGCAACTTAAAAGGATGGCCATGGACTCTAGAGGAGGGGGCCGAATGGCCCCCTCCCTGGGCCGATTTCAGCCTCCAGGACCTCACCCCAGAAGCCCAGCCATTTACAAATGGAGGTGGGGGTCCACATGATCCCCTTCCAAAGGTCGATACTTGCCCTGTGGACCTCATCCCCTTGGGCCTGGCCTTCATTAAAGAAGTAAAGGGGACCCCTTCCCTGGACTGACTTCGGCCCCCGGGACCCACCCATGTCTTCTGGTTGCCCTCCAGGGCACTCAGTGTGTCAATGAACAGAGAGGGAGCCTCAAGGCCATGCAGTCCCAGCCGCCTCCCCGCCTCCTGCGGGAGCCAGAATTGCTATTGCATACAGGGAGCTGCTAAACCTGCAGCTTCATGTGTGCAAGAGCAATAGTTTAATCTCTTTCCGCATCCCACATCTATATCTATCTGTATATATATATATATAGAGAGAGAGATATATATAGATATATCGATATATATATATATATATATATATATATATATATATATATATATGTGCAGGATGCAGAAAGATACATATATATTACTGGCATTTGAAAATAAGTGATTATAGTTAGGATGTATTTTCCATAGGAAGAGAGTTTTTGTTTTGCCAATAACTTTGGAGCTGCTTCACAAATCTTGATGAAATGTTCAAAACTTATACTTCATTGGCTTCAGCTGCTGTCTTGAGAGTTTTGGGTTGATCTGTCAAGGGGGGGACCAAGAAAAATGGGGGGGGTCCCAAAATGCGTTTTCCACATGCATTTTCCCATAGGAATTTTTAACACAATTACAGCCCAAACCATTGGACGGAATTGCATGACATTTGGCAGAAAGTTAGCTCTTGATCCAGAAATCATGCTTTTTGTGATTTGGTGCAAATGTGTTCATTAGTTTTGGAGTAATCAGAGATTTAAAAATATAGATTTCTAAGGATGCACATCCTCTGTGATCCAACTTTCCTGTGCTGATATCTGAATGGCTGCCAACACTTCAACAAGGAAGTGTTAGTAGCCATCTGCCAGAGCTAAAAAGCATTTTTTTTAAATCTCGGAAAAAATTGTGGATCTGGACCTGCAGATTTTTACTAATGTTTTTTTTAAAAAGGGCAGTCTCCTGCACTTTCCTTTTGTTTGGACCCTGTGTGGGCCAGGTCCGGGGGCATTGCTGGATTGAAAACAGAAGGGGCCTCACGGGGCCCCCTCCTAGTGCTTATGTCAGCCCCAGGGACGACCACTTCCCTAGGGCAATGAGCAAAACATGTTCTGCTCAGCTCCCCAGCGCCTCGGTGACCACCATCTCCTTGGGGCAATTTTTTTATTTTATATGGTAAAGGCACGTATGGTCATCCCCACAGCCTGGAAGCCCTCCATCTCCCCGAGGCTAAATACAGAATTTGTGTGGCGGCGCTTGTGCAGCCCCCACAGCCCCAGAGTCCTCCACCTCCCAAGGGCAAAATCTTTATTTTATATGGGGAGGAACGTAAGGCTTCCAACATAGGCCTGGGACCGCCGCCTCACCAGGGCCCACGCAGCCCACTGCACCTCAAGGGATCACCACCTCCCAGGGTCAAAGTTAAACATTGGAAGGAGACAGCACAGCCCCCGCTCACGGACTCAATAATGGCCCTGGGGACTGCCACCCACCAGGGCCAGCTCCTGCTACGTCCCGGGATGCCCAGCCCCCGGACAAGCTGTTTGCTCTGACAAGGCAGAGCAAACACTCTGCTTCCAGTGTGCAAGAACTGTCAAAGTAGTCTCACCCGCTAGAAGCAGAGGTTTAATTGCTTTCTTGTCTACAGAGATGTGGTCAGGGAAAGAGATGAAACAATTGCTTTTGCAGACATAGAGCTGCATGTTTAGCAACTCCCTGTGTGCAAAAGCAATGCCGGCTCTGCTGGAGGTGGGGTGCTGGCTGGGACTGCGGGACTTGAGGCTCCCCGCATGCCCCCATGACACACTGGGTATCCTAGGGGGCTCCCAAAACCAATGACCGAGCCCCAGGAGATGGTGTCCTCGGGGCCAAAATCAGCAGAGGTAGGGGGGCCATGCAGCCTCCCTCCTCAATTTCATGAAGGACAGACCCTAGGGGATGGGGACCCTGGGGCCGAGATCGGCCCAGGGAGGCAAGTCAGGCAGACCCCATTGAATTGTAGTGGACCCCTGGGGAGGTGGTCCCTGGGACTGAAATCGACCCAGGGAGGGCAGGTGCATAGCCCCATCCTCCATTTAATAGTGATGAGCCCCTGGGAGATGGGGTTTTCAGGGCTGAAATCGGGCAAGGGAGGGGGCCCTCTGCTGGACACTGGCCATTTACCCAGTGAGGTAGCACTTAGGGCCTCATTACGAGTGTGGCAGTCTTCAGACAGTCACACACGCAGTGGCAGTCAGGACCGTTGCTGTTGCAGCAGTCCGACCGCCACATTAAAACCCTGGTGGTTAGATCACCAGGGAACCACCAGCACCTCCAGAATCCATGATCTCAGTGGCCTGGCAGTGGCAGAGGTTGCTGTAGGAAGCTGGCTCTGCATATACTATATCAAAATGAGACATAGGTGGTCATTCTGACCCTGGCGGTCTTTGACGGCCAGGGCGGAGGACCGCGGGAGCACCGCCGACAGGCCGGCGGTGCTCCAATGGGGATTCTGACCACGGCGGTAAAGCCGCGGTCGGACCGGCACCACTGGCGGGCTCCCGCCAGTGTACCGCCGCCCCATTGAATCCTCCACGGCGGCGCAGCTTGCTGCACCGCCGCGGGGATTCCGACCCCCCCTACCGCCATCCAGATCCCGGCGGTCGGACCGCCGGGATCCGGATGGCGGTAGGGGGGGTCACGGGGCCCCTGGGGGCCCCTGCAGTGCCCATGCCACTGGCATGGGCATTGCAGGGGCCCCCGTAAGAGGGCCCCTACATGTATTTCACTGTCTGCTGCGCAGACAGTGAAATACGCGACGGGTGCAACTGCACCCGTCGCACAGCTTCCACTCCGCCGGCTCGATTCCGAGCCGGCTTCATCGTGGAAGCCTCTTTCCCGCTGGGCTGGCGGGCGGTCTGAAGGCGACCGCCCGCCAGCCCAGCGGGAAAGTCAGAATGACCGCCGCGGTCTTTCGACCGCGGAACGGTAATCTGACGGCGGGACTTTGGCGGGCGGCATCCGCCGCCCGCCAAGGTCAGAATGAGGGCCATAGTGTGCACAGTGTCAAGGGATTCCCCAGAGTCTTAAGAGAGGCTAAAGTATATAATACTAATGCTCTCTTTTGTGGTAGTGTGGTTGAGCAGTTAGGCTTATCAGATGGTAGTGCAAAGCATTTGTTGTACACACACAGGCAATAAAGGAAGCACACACTCAATGAGTAACTCCAGGCCAATGTTTTTTTTAGCAAAAATATATTTTCTTACCTTATTTCTAGAACCACAAGATTCAAGTTGCAGGTAAGTACATTTGTGAGTATGTATCCAACATATGTGTCAATACCACTTTGTTTCAATTTGGCAAGTTTTATGGTTTCCGAATAAATAGCAAATATCTGTTTTAAAAGTTGACAGTGCAATTTTCAGAGACAGTTGTGGGGGGAAGAAAAGTTAGCACAGTTTCAAGGTAAGTACACGACTTACGGTTCCAGTCTCTGGGTGTTAGGATGTCCACAGGTTGGGGTTCAATTTAACCCCAAACACCCACCACCAGCAACACGGGCCTGTCGGGTGCAGAGGTCAAAGTTGAGGTTGATTTAACCTGGGCTCCTATGGAGACTGGAGGCACATCTAATCAGGCCTGCTTGCAGGTAAGTACCCTTGTCTTCGGAGGGCAGACCTCCAGGGTTTAGAGAAGCACCAGGTAGGCCACAGGTCAGCACCAAACACACACCCTCAGTGGCGCAGTTACGGCCGGGTGCAAACATAGTGTCGGGCTTCCAATGCTTGCCTAAAGGGGAACCCTGGGGGTCATGAAGATGCTGCAGGCTAAGTCCTGGGGGTCAGTTCCGGGTAACCCAAGGCTGGACAACAAGGGCCGCCTGTTGGACTTGGCTGTACCAAAAGTCAGATTCCCCAAGGCCAGGGGGCTGCGGGTGCAGAGGTACCTTTCGGCATCAGGAATTTTTCTCCGGATCTCTCTCAGTCAGTGGGGTCCTCCGGATTAGGCTTCAGGTGCCATCGTGTTGGACAGGAGGGGTCAACCCAGGGTGAATACTAGGTCAGAATCACCTGGGGACCAGCTCTGGTTGCTTGGGCCACCTGGACATGGGCTGTGGGCCTCGGGTGCAGAGAGGGCAGGACCTGTTGATCCGGGGTGGTTCTGGAGTCCTTTGCTGGTGTTTCATTTTGGACAGGGCCGCTGTCCACATGAGATCTTGGTCCTCTGGGGTACAGGCAGTCCTCTTGAGGCTTTTAAGAGGTTGCTGGTCTTGCAGGATATGTTGCCTTTTGGTTGCAGGGCTTCAGAAGCTAGGGACAGGCCTGAAGGGCTGGGGCCAAGTCAGTTGGTGTCTTCAGTCTTCTCTGTTGGGGGTCAGCTTAACAGTCCTTCTTCTTTCTTCTTTCTTCTTCTTGTGGTCACCAGGAATCTGACGAGCTAAGTTCAGGGGAGCTCTTACATCCTGGTTTTAGGGACATTATAGGGGTCAGAGGGCAGTAGCCAATGGCTCCTGTACCTGAGGGTGACTACACCCTTCCGGTGTCCACTCCCTTCGGGGAGGGGGACACAGACATAACCTTATTGGTCCCTGTCTTCCAAACCAAGATGGAGGATTTTGCAAGGATGGGGTTACTTCAGCTCTAGACACCATAGGGGTGGGCCCAGTTGAAGTGGTCACGCCTCCTTGTTTTCCCTATTATTCCCGCCAGACATGGTGCCAAAAGTGGGGCTTTGTCCGGGGGCGCGGGCATCCCCACTAGCTAGAGTGCACTGGGGCACTGTAACAAGAGGTCTGGGCCTTTGAGGCTCACCGCCAGGTGTTACAGTTCCTGCAGAAGGGGAGGTGTGAAGCACCTCCACCCAGTGGAGGCTTTGTTTCTGTCTACAGAGAGCACAAAGGTTCTCACACCATGTAGTCAAACACTCATCTGGAAGTGGCAGGCTAGCACAAACCGGTCAGTCCTGCACTAGAAGTTTGGCTAAAATACAGGGGATGTCTCTAAGATGCCCTCTGGGTGCATTTTTCAATAAATCCAGCACTGGCATCAGTGTGGGTTTATTGTTCTGAGAAGTTTGATACCAAACTTCCCAGGCATCAGTGAAGGCATTATGGAGCTGTGGAGTTCGTAATGACAAACTCCCAGCCCATATACTTTACATGCACTTACAATGTCTAAGCATGGACTTAGACACTATTGGGACATATTGCTCATGCAACAATGCCTTCACTTGTGATATAGTGCACCCTGCCTTGGGGCTGTAAGGCCTGCTAAAGGAGTGACTTACATATGCCACAAGCAGTGGTTTATGGGCATGCACCCTGAGAGGGGGGTCATGTCGACTATGTTTTTTTCTCCCCACCGGCACACAAAAGATGGAAAGGCAGTGTGTCTGTGCTTGGTGAGGGGTCCCCCAGGGTGGCATAATACATTCTGGAGCCCTTGGGGATCTTTCCTGGCCACAGGGCCCATGGTACCATGGGTACCTTTTACAAGGGACTTAACTGTGTGCCAGGGGTGTGCCTATTGTGGAAACAATGGCACAGTTTTGGGGAAAGACCACTGGTGCTGTGGCTTGGTTAGGTGGATCCCAGCACACGCTCAATCAAGTCTGCATCAATATCAGGTAAAAAGTGGTTAGGGGGTAACCATGCCAAAAGGTGCACTTTCCTACAATCGTAATCCACCAGGGCACCGCCATGAAAAGGCTAGCGGAGAACAGGTGCAGGGGGCCCTCCCTGCCCAGCACCCTCACAATGTTCACTGTCTGCCTTGCAGACAGTGAACATTGTGAGGGTGATGGTGCACTCTGCGGGCTACAGCATTGTCGCTGCAAGGCGGAGTCAATGCTGTAGCCCGTTACCCGATAGGCGGGAGGGGGAAAACCTCAGTTTCCACCCGTCGACCTAGCAGGAAACTTTTAATTCCTCTGGCGGATTGGTCGCCACATAGGGAGTTTGGCAGGCAGGCTTTCCCATCCGCCAAACACATAATTAGGCCCTCATTATCTAACCAGTAGAAAGTACTCCAGTTGGATAGACATTTTGTGCAAAGCTGTGGACTCTTATTGGTTAAATGAGCAGATGAGTTTCCGTTCTGGCCATGATGCTCATTTCACTGAAATTAAACTTCAAGAGGTAGCACTTACAAATATAAACATAGCAGGCGCCCCAGTTGAAGCTCCACTTCTGGAAAGGACAAATGATCCTGACTCCTTGGCTTGGCGAAGGTAAAGCAAGTTTGTTTACTCTGTGAATCCATATTGAAAAACAATCTGAAATCCTTTGTGTAGATGAATGCATCTTTCATCTGCTACAGCACAATCTATATGTGACTGAGATGCTTATGTTCTTTTTTGTCCTCTCCTGGTGAGAGCAGAGTCCATGGTTCTCCCTTTATATTGCTGCGAGTATGCAAATGTCCAAATCACCTGGAAGTTTTGCCCACTTGCCACCGCCCCTCCACCTTAGTAATAAGCAAAGGTCTTTCCGCCTTTTGCCAGGATGATGGACCACTTACCTAAGGGCCGTCTAGTGCGTTTCCTGCCGATTTTAGTGTTGTGTTCTTGATGCAGAGGAATATGAGGATATGCCCACCAAACAAAGACGCACTTATGTCATATAGCTAAGGGAAAGGTCCCTGGTTTGGTGGGGATTTTCATCTGTGTAGTCTTGTTGGGCTCTCTAAAGGAGGATTTATGTTATCACAGAATTCTGGAGAAAGACGCACAAGGAACAATCACATTGCCAAACGACCACAAGGTCGCTGGAGACATGTATTCATGGTCCATTACACAGCTGTAGTGTAGAGTAACACTGAACATTTACCCAATGAGGTAGCACTTTCTAACTAACCAGTAGAAAGTGCTTCAGTTGGGTAGACATTTTGCGCAAAACTGTGTGACTATTGTTGGATAAAAAGTCAGGTGCAGCTCCTTTGTGGTTGAGTCACTCATGCATCTATTGACACACCCACACAGACACTCACAACCCCACTCCCCCCACTCACACACACACACTCAGACACTCACTCAGACACTAATGCACCCACTCAGGGACTTGTATTCAGACACAAATCTACTCAGACACTCATGCACCTACTGATAGCTCCACTTAGACACTCATGCATCCACTCACAGACCCACTCGGACATTCAGGCACCCACTCATAGACCCTCTCAGACAATCATGCACCCACTCATAGTCCCACTCAGGCTCACAACCCCTCTCACAGACCCACTCAGAGACTCATGCACTTTCAGAAAGGGTATTAACTGGTATTGAAAAACACCTTTTGTGTTTGAGATTGTCATTATGTCCTTTGCAAGGTTTTGGTTATCTTAATGCTAGAATTGATATGATTACATTCATAAGAAAAATGAAATTGGTGAAGTGACATGAGGTGAAAACCTACCTCTCCACCTCAAATGATTCCAATCAGAGGGACACTATTTTTGATGAAGTGACAATAAAAGATTTCAAAGTACTTACAACTCTATATACAGCCAAGCTCCAGAGAAAACTCCAGCCCATTCAGAACGCCGCAGCACGTCTCATCCTCAACCTCCCTCGCCATGAACACATCTCCGCCCACCTCAAAACCCTACACTGGTTACCCGTCAGCAAAAGGGTCCTCTTCAAAATCCTAATCCACACTCACGAAGCCCTCCACGACACCGGACCGACCTACCTCAACGATCGACTTAACTTTCACATCCCAACACGCCAGCTCTTCTCCGCTGACCTCGCGCTTGCAACAATCCCTCGCATTCACCGCACCACATCCGGCTGCAGGTCCTTCTACCACCTCGCCACCAAAGCCTGGAACTCCCTCCCCACCAACCTACGCAAGACCCAGGACCTCCTGTCCTTCAGAAAGTGCATCAAGACCTGGCTCTTCGAGCAGTAGCAACCCCCCACCCCAGCGCCTTGAGACCCTACCGGGTGAGTAGCACGCTCAACAAATTAATTGATTGATTGATTGATATGAGTTACAAGATAAATCACAACCCCACAGTACTCACATATTTATTAGACACTTGTGGCATAATATTTGATGACTTCTTCCTGAGTGGGTGCAAACCCTCCCACAGACCAACTCAGAGACTCATGCACTTTCAGAAAGGGTATTAACTGATATTGAAAAACACTTTTTGTGTTTGGGATTGTCATTTATAAGATGACTCAAGAACGCCAAGATGAATCAATAACCCCAGAGGACCCTCATATTTTATTAGACACCAGTGGCATAATACCTTTTCCTCCAATATGCCCAATGAAAATATTGACACATTTCCTGACATGGTGATCAACGATCTAAAAATATCAACATAATATTTCCCTTGAACAAATGCAGACGCTGGAATCTTTTTCGCCAAGGACGAAAGTATCGTTATCTGCCCTGCAGATACGGGTGGGAGCGTCGTTGTATGGGATAGAAATAGATCCAAATACATTGAGGAAGCTATGCGCAGCCTAATGATGCAATTTCATATGAAAAAAACCAGACAGGGCAATGTATACCAGGAGTATCACTATACCATGGGACAATCTCACTGAGTAGAGAGACAAGGCCCTATTACAATAGGAAGAATATTGTTTTTTGAAAAAGGAATTTCCCAAGTTACCTACTCTTCATGTACTCCCTACCATCCATAAAAACAAATCTAATGCCCCAGGGAGGCCCATAGTGTCCTCCAGGGTAGTGTTTATGAGAATGTATCCAATTATGTGGCTATGATTCTCTGGGAGTTTGTTACCAATTTACCTCCATATGTGCAGAGCGCTAAGGATTTTCATGGTAAGATTTCTGGGGTCCATTGGAAAGATGACTTCCTGTTGGTTACCTTAGATGTGAGGTCTTTATATGCGTTCATGGATTATTAATCTGGAAGTTCTACCTGTAACCGTTTCTTATGAGCTTGACCGATCAGATTTGTGGATCATACTGATATGCCTCACCTGTCGCAACTGATATGATTTTAAAGATGATGAAATACTGTCTTTGTTGTTTAATGGAACTCTGTACTGGCAAATACTCGCAACTGCGATGGGCACCTGCTTCACCTCCAGCTTTGCATATCTTTTTCTGGGCTGGTGGGAGGAGCCGGTGTTCACTGTGACAAGGTCATATTATGGTTGAGGTTTATTGACGTATCAACGACATGTTTATCATTTAGAAGGGGTCAGAAATAGAAGTAAAGGAATTTGTAAAGATTTTGAATAATAATGAACATAATGTAGACTTTACATTGACAACCAGTAAGATGAATATAGAATCTACTGATGTTACCGTTGAGGTCGTCAATATAGTCGCCTTTTTCGTAAGCCATCTATAGAGAACAGCTTACTGTATGCCCTTAGTGATCACCCAGACAATCTGAAGTAGAGTATTCCCTTTGGGGAATTACTAAGGGCTAAAAGGAATTGCAGCACCAAAGTGTTTATATGACTCAATGCAGTGTGGTGATAGAGAGATTTAGAGAGAGGGGTTACCCTAATTGGGTACTGGAGAAGGCTACCAAAAGAGGTGATGGTATCAGGAGAGAGGAGATTCTATCCAGCAATACCACCGATACGAAGGAAGACCCACATACTTCGAATCATTTTCCCATTGAACAGCAGTTCCACTAAAATGAGGAAAATTGTGAGGAAACATTGGGGAGTTCTAGGGAATGATGTGGTAATTAGCCAAAAGATCAAAGTGAATTCTAGTATGACATATTTGAAAACTAAGAGGCATTATTAAGAGCCCCTAGTGCCACCTTAGCGCCACCATAGTGTCATTATTTTGATGCTAAGGCAGCACCAAAGTGGCATTTTCACCGAGCCATACTTCCAAAGTGGGGCAATATATGCATTGTGCAACTCTGTGAACCCTTGCGCCACATTATGCCAGGCATAATGTATGCAAGAGGCATTCCTCCGCAAGGAAAACTAAGAGATTTACTTGCGCCATTTTTTCGGCACTTTTAATGCCTGCTCAGATCAGGCATTAAAAGGGGGCATAACATTATTTATAATGGGCCCCTATGTACTCTTCAGGAGTAGCACCAAGATTTTGGGGCTACTCCTGCAGAGTACATCAATAGCATAAAAAAGTATGCTATTGCCCCCTACCCTGTGCCAGGGGGCGCCATATTTTAAATACAGCACATAGATGGGGGTGATAGAGGGGCACTAAGGTGCTCAAGGAAAGTGGTGCTGCACTGGGTGCATTACCACTTTCCTTAAATCTGCCCCTAAATCTCTGCGTCATACACTTATGCATAGTTACATTACCCTGACAAAAGGTATCACTGAGCTTGGTCTAAAAGGCTTTTTTCCTTGCGGCTGCTGCAAATCTTGTAGACATAGCCTCATGAAAAACGGATACGCCTCTGTGGGCCAATACAAATGGCCCATTACACAATTCCTTACTTGCAGTACTCAATTTGTGATTTACATTTTAGAATGCCTTTGTCTTTTGAGATATGTTGGCACCACTGATTGTGCTGCAAAAGAAACTGAGTATGGAACACGTGGGCTATTGATCATGGTGATCCCAAATATCTAGTAGCACAACTCTTTTTTGAAACACACTCTAGTGATCGTACCAAGCTAACCTTTTCTGCTATTAAGCACATTGACACTAATTCATGAGGGGGCAATCGCATCTTACATTTAAGGAAGATGGAATCTCGATTATTATTGATTTGGAAACATTCTCCCCTATGGCATTGAATATTGATGAAGAGTTAAATGTGCATTTGCAGCAGGAGTGGTCAAGTGACAATGTAATGAGAGTGTACCTATGAATATGTTTTAACATTTTTTAACAATATGTGATAACAAATTTATGAGTTCTTTTCACTGCCAAAGTCCTCCTGTAGAGATTTGTTTTAAATGGTTGTGTTTTATTTTAATTCATTCCATAGGAAGAAAGGAAGGGAACTGGACCAGCTCCTATCAGTGGTGGCAGGCCAGGAGCACCGATACCCTTTTCTTGTCTGCACTACAGTGGTGTGGTGATTCACTCAGATAAGATTTTGCACTATATATATAATATGTTTCAATGTGAGGATTGATTTTATTTTATGTTAGAAGGGTGGAGGAGAGGTTTTTCCACATAGTTATTAAATCAGAAATCTTAGGAGCTTAATATCATTTTTCCTCCGTATCATCTTTACAATATACCAATTGGAAGTCAATGAACAATATCAAGACATGTCCTTAGTTCACATAACTATATGAGTATGATTTTGTTATATCCCGTAAATCCATTCTCTAGATATGATGCATGTATTTAATTAATATAAGAATGACATGTCTTGATTTCACATAAAAATATGAGCATCATTCTCATGCACCTGATGATTATTATCTATATAGGACGTATTACCCAGTTATCAGTACTTAGCCTGTTTACATATAAACATAGTTTATTGGAATTACTTTGAATTGATCACATATTGTCAAAGTGGAAGTCAACTTGAATTTAATTTGGGTTTATGAAATGAACATAACTGTTCCCAGTGGGAGAAGCATGTGATTATACTGAGTGATGCAATGATAAGGAGCTTAGGGTAACTAAAAAATATGAGTACTGTTGAATTTTATTTTACCCAAATTCTGGGATTTTATTATATTTTTTATGCATTATTTAACCATAATTTAAAATGTAATTGGAGTTGTTACATTTTTGTTTCAGACATAGGGCCTGATTACGACCTTGGCGGCTGAGATACTCCATCACAAATGTGACAGATGTCCTCCCCGCCATTTTACAAGTTCCATAGAATTTACTAGAACTTGTAATATGACGGAGGAGATATCCATCACATTTGTGACGGAGTATCCAATTCACCAAGGTCGTAATCAGGCCCATAGTGTCTCAGAACATACAGCCCATAGACTTTTTATTTAAGCTCTAATGATTCATATAACATTGCTAATTAGGGCAATGTTTTTCTCCCCTTTTTCCTCCCCTCTTACAGAACAATGTATATATTCTTTTGACATCATGTATTTTAATTATACATGTGAAGTATCTTTGATGGGGTATTTTTGTCAATTTGCATTGTGACATGCACAGTTGATTTCCAATGTGTTAATTTTAGTTTTAGACTCCCATCCAATATGGCCCTTATGATTATGGGGGTGTGTTCACGGGGATGGAGTCTGTTGTTTATGTTGTTTTTAACACTGTACTGATACACACCGGTCTGTTGATACTTCCTGTATACGAGCAAGGCTGTTTTCCTGCCAACTTGCGTAATTGGGAATACACCTTGTTTACTTGGTCGCTGAGTGACTGCTTTCTTCAACATCCCTTTTACAAGGACTTCAGATATTTGGCCAGGCGGCTTGGCAGGCACAGCACTCCAATCCTCTCAGGTGCAGGCTCCTTCTTCAAGCGTTATTCTGTGTGATAGATATACTCCTGGTACTCCAGGGCCTGATTCAGATGCTGTAACAAACATGATGGACATCCTGTCCGCCTTAATACAACTTCATTATATCCTAAGGTACTTGTAATAAGGATGAATAGGATAGCTGTCAAGTTTGTTGAGGAGTACCCATCTGCCAAACTTTAAATCAGTCACTTAGGGTCTGATTTAGAAGTAGGCTGTAATGGATCTGCTGTCAACTTTTTGACTGAAAACCCGTCCGCCACTATGACGGTCTGCCCGCCATATTTAGATGTTGGCGGTCCAGTAGACAAAAGCCCACATTCAAACCACTGTCTTTGCCATGACACACCGGCCATATCAATGCAGGGGAGGGAAAAGTGGATGCCGGTGGGACCCCAGTCACCCTTCCCACCGTGCAAATTTGGATGTGCCTTACTGCCAAGAAAAAAGTTGTGGTCTGACCTCCACTTCTGAGTAAGTGGATTGGAGGAAAAGGGGTCAAAACTCACCTTTTTCCCCATTCCACCTCCGTCTTTGACTGGACATGACTGGACAACACCTGGCGACACTGCTGACACCGACTCACAGAGAAAACACGACCACCCCATTGCCTGACTCAAATATAGAGATGCTGCTTTGCCAGGGTACTTTGGGTGGGCACTGCAGGGGAGGTAATTTTTATAAAATTACTGTGATATGCATATGTCGGGGAGAGAATTGTGTCACACAAGGCTGGGAACAACACTGGCACAACATGCATATCACACACATAGACACATGTCATTGTGGTGTCATACATTTCCAAATGAATGCTGGCACCACAGTGATTGTACACCTACACTGGACAATGGTGTCCATTTGTGTGATTTGCCAGGGGACCTGTATGGGTAGGTTTGGGCTATCTGTTGAGTGTGTGAGTCAGTATGTTTGTGTGTGTGTGTGTGTGTGTGTGTGCACTGGCTGGTTGAGGTTGGGGGAGACGGAGTGGGTGATGTGCTTGTGTCAGTATGTGTGTCACTTGCATGTGAAACCGATGTTGTTGTGTATGTTGTGTTTCCGTTTGACACAATTAGGTGAGTGTTGTTGTGTGGCAGATGTTGTTGTGATGTGTGTAGTTGTGCTTGTGTGTGTAGCTGAGTGTGTAGTTGTGTTGGCTGTTGTGGTTGTGTTGTGTGTGGGTGTATTGTTAATGATGCGTTTTTTTGTGTCATGGATGTATGTCGATGTGTGTTTTTGGCATGTACGGGTTGTGTTGGAATTCTAATGGATGATGGTGTGTATGTGGTGTGTTGTGTAGTGAAAGGGGACACATATGGCTAAGGTACACACACACTGTACATTGGGTCCCGTCATCATCTCCCTCTGTCAGCAATCCATCGCTCCTCTGCTTGCCAAGCTCTAACATCTAAATAGGACGGGTGGAACACTGTCGACTTAACGGTCTTCTCAGGTACGCCGCTGATGCGGCTTGACGGTAAAACCACCAAGATCTAAACCAGGCCCTTAGTCTTCTACATCATACCAATGCATATTATTCATTAAGAATTGAAAATGTATGACACTGGAGGTTTCAACAGTCTGTGAAGATCGTGACTTTATGCTTAATGCACAACAGGTAATGCTGCCTCCATTTTTTAGAAGGATACATTAGTTGCCAATGGAAGGATGAAGAGTGTTATGAAGCACGCTAATGGTTAACTTGTAAGAACAATAAACAATTACATTAGGTGGCTTCACAATGTCACAGAAACGTACAAAGCCACTCTATGTGGCCAGTCAATGTACCTGTGTGCCTCTTAGGATGATAGCTCCATAGAAATAGCACCATAAAGAGGTCGTACTGTTTAAAGTGTATTCCCCCGGGGACGCAATACAATTATGCTAGTTATTTGAGAGGCCAGGAAGATGAACTGAAAACATTGCTTATGCTTGTTAGTAATATAATTCAAATGTGTCCATCTCTACTCCCCCAGACGTGTGTGTTGGAACAGAATGATGTGTATGATGGTTTGATCCCACTTTTACAATCCAAAAAGTTTATCATATGCGGTAAAGAATTGATTAACTGGGTGAACAGTTTAACCCAGTTACATGTATATCTTATGGGTCATTCAGAATTATCATATTTCTCTGGCTCATCTCAGGATAAGAGCCCAGGACTTTTGTCACCATGCTGGACCAAGGTAAATGCATTTCTCCCCAGCAGAGTAAACAAAGGCTGCCCACACAAAATATAATTATCAGTGCATCCTTAAGCTCCTGAGGAGGATGGAGTGGGGATGAAAATCTGCATCCATTAATTATCTGCCACACTGTACCAGGGGTAGGGACAGCCCACTGAACAAAGGAGGAAGCCCAGACAACTGGAGCAAACCACAGCAGGGAGCTCCTCTTTAAAGTTTTGGTGGGAAAGGCCTTGGCAGTGATGTCAGCATGAGGTAGAGCTGAGACTCGAAGAACAGGTCTGACCAGTGACTCCTTGATGATGTCATCTTGAACTGTTCCAGCATGATGTGAGGGAGGGTTCTGACAGGGGTGGAGAGGTGTTGTGATACCCAAAGATTGGTCAGGGGTGCCTGGCTTCTAGAACCTTCCACCTTCATTTAAAAACTCTTGTGCGAGGGAGAGAAAAATCTGTTTCTGTATTTGTGCTTTTTGCTGTTGGACCCTGAGGCTGTGACACCCATGGACAACTGGAAGGAGAAACCCCTTGATGCCCAAAAGGACCAAGGAATCTTTCCCAGTTGACTCAATGACCAGTGAGTCTCCCCAAGGGCCAATGAGGCTGCCCCTCTTCCTCCCCCCGAGGACCAGTTGGAGAGAAAGCCCTGGACTTCTGCACCCAGGGACAAAGGCCAGGAGGAAAGCTGTCACAGAGAGCCAGTGGAACTAGCTCCCTACAAAGTACACCACCTTTGATGCCTGGAGGACTGGTGGAACTGCACCTGGCGACTAAAGCTCACCACTGTGATTAAAATAAGTCCAAGACCTTCCCAATCCTCTGATGTTGGTGACCTTTGACCCCCAGTGAGGAAAGGTGCATTTGGGGCTCTACCGCAACTCCCTTCAATTACCCCCTGGTTGGGCCAGAGCCCAGGGTTGGTACGGGATTAATTTATTTGCTCCGGGGGGGTTGTAAGAGCTGACGCAGTATGAGGAACAGTTTTTATAGGCCTCAGAACCCTAACTCGGCACCCAGTGCCAGGATGGAGAAGGGGGAACATCATGGCACCCCTCCCCTAATAATGGTCACCACTTTCCGGATCGCTCTGTCTGCATGGAGCAGGCAGGAGGAAGAAGCTGCTGATTGCTGTGCTGGCAAGCATAGTGCCGGTTGTAGAGAGACCCCTAACAAATTAATAGGGTGAAGTGTTCAAGTGGGATTGGACACCCCCCTTGTTGTAAATATTGAACGATGAGCCCAATTCAGTAATCTGATTTTGAATCATCCAAGTACTTTATTCCAACAATGAATCCACAACTGCTTCCCTGCAACACAGCACCACAAGTGACTGCTGAGAGTTAATATTTTACAGATTCCATTCCAGAACATTTCCACATATCTTCATTACCTCATATGATTCCACAATATTAACATACAATCATACTACATTATCCCCTTCTCAACACACAAAACAAAACTTAGAAATAGGAAGTAAAAACTTAAAAACCAAAACAAACAACTTTAGAATAGAACAAACACTCAAACAAACAGAGCAAGTATGAAATAAAAACATCAGTAAGTAACATAATCCCTGAATCTCAAGGGATAGGATCTAATTCTATTACTTCTTGTCAATCTGTTGTAACTCAGCTGTTTCCTTCAGGATTGCTCATGATAGTGGTGCCACCATCACCACCCTCAGAACTGTTTCCTTCTAGATTCAAAGGACAGGATCTAATTCTATTACTTCTTGTCAATCTGTTGTAACTACCAATCAATCAATCAATAACATTTATAAAGCGCGCTACTCACCCGTGAGGGTCTCAAGGCGCTAGGGGGAGGGAGATTACTGCTGCTCGAAGAGCCAGGTCTTGAGTTGCCTCCGGAATGTGAGGTGGTCCTGTGTGGTCCTGAGGTTGGTAGGGAGGGAATTCAATGTCTTTGCTGCCAGGTAGGAGAAGGATTTCCCACCTGCCGTGGTGCGGCGGATGCGGGGGACGGCGGCGAGTGCGAGGTTGGCGGAGCGAAGTTGGCGGGTGGGTGTGTAGAAGCTGAGGCGATGGTTGAGGTAATCGGGTCCCTTGCTGTGGAGGGCTTTGTGTGCGTGGGTGAGGAGCCGGAAGGTGATCCTTTTGTTGACGGGAAGCCAGTGCAGGTGTCTCAGGTGGGCGGAGATGTGGCTGTTGCGGGGTATGTCGAGGACGAGGCGGGCAGAGGCGTTTTGTATTCGCTGCAGACGTTTCTGGAGTTTAGCGGTGGTTCCTGCGTATAGGGTGTTACCGTAGTCCAGGCAGCTTGTGACGAGGGCGTGGGTCACAGTTTTTCTGGTGTCAGCGGGGATCCAGCGGAAGATCTTTCGGAGCATGCGGAGAGTGAGGAAGCAGGAAGATGATATGGCGTTGACTTGTTTGGTCATGGTGAGAAGTGGGTCCAGGATGAATCCGAGGTTGCGTGCGTGGTCTGAGGGGGTTGGTGCGGTGCCAAGGGCCGTGGGCCACCAGGAGTCATCCCAGGCGGACGGGGTGTTTCCGAGGATGAGGACGTCCGTTATGTCTGAGTTCAGTTTCAGATGGCTGAGTTTCATCCATTCTGCGACGTCTTTCATTCCATCTTGCAGGTTGGTCTTGGCGCTGGTGGGGTCCTTTGTGAGGGAAAGTATCAGCTGAGTGTCGTCGGCGTAGGAGGTGATGTTGATGTTGTGTTTATGTACGATGTTGGCGAGGGGGCTCACGTAGACATTGAAGAGAGTCGGGCTGAGCGAGGAGCCTTGTGGGACGCCGCAGATGATCTCGGTGGGGTCTGAGCGGAACAGTCTGAGGTAGATTCTTTGGGAGCGGTTGGAGAGGAAGGAGGTGATCCAGTCCAGGGCCTGTCCTTGGATACCGGTGGAGCGGAGGCGGGATATTAGGGTTTGTGGCAGACGGTGTCGAAGGCAGCCGAGAGGTCGAGGAGGATGAGGGCGACTGTTTCTCCGTTGTCCATCAGAGTTCTGATGTCGTATGTGACTGAGATGAGGGCGGTTTCTGTGCTGTGATTGGCTCGGAATCCAGACTGAGAGGGGTCGAGTAGGTTGTTGTCTTCAAGGAAGTTGGTAAGTTGCTTGTTGACGGTCTTCTCTATGACTTTGGCAGGGAAGGGGAGGAGCGAGATGGGGCGGAAGTTTTTCAGGTCGCTGGGGTCTGCCGTAGGTTTCTTCAGTAGGGTGTGGACTTCCGCGTGTTTCCAGCTCTCGGGGAAGGTGGCAGAAGCAAACGAGCTGTTGATGATGGTCTGGAGATGCGGGGCGATGATGTCGTCGGCTTTGTTGAAGAGTGTGGGCAGGGGTCCGAGGGGGCACCGGAGTGGATGGAGTTCATGGTAGCTTTGGTCTCTTCCGTGCTGATGTGAGTCCAGGCGTTGATGGTGATGGCTGGGATAGTAGGTTCTGTGGTGATTGGCTGTGTCTGGTGTCCGAACCTGTCGTGTTGGTCGGTGATCTTATGATGGAAGAAGGTGGCGAGGGAGTTGCAGAGTTCTTGTGAGGGCGTGATGGCATTGGCGTTGGGATTGGAGAGCTCTTTGACAATTTTGAAGAGCTCTTTGCTGTTATCGGTGTTCTTGTCCAGTCTGTCTGTGAAGGAAGTTCTTTTGGTGGCACGGATCAGTTGGTGGTGTTCGCGGGTGGCATTTGTGAGGGCAGACATGTTTTCTGCGGTGTGGTCCTTGCGCCAGGCTTTCTCGAGGGTGCAGCAGTTTTTTTTAGATTCCTTGAGGGTGTCTGTGAACCAAAGAGGTTTCCTGGTGTTGATCTGTCTTGGGTTACGTCTGAGGGGTGCGAGGTTGTCTGCGCAGTTGGTTATCCAGTGCGTGAGGCTGAGGGCTGCGTCATTGGGGTCGGTGGTAAAGGTGGGTTGGTTGTCGCTGAGAGTGGAGAGAAGCTGTTCCGCAGGGACTTTGTTCCATTGTCTGCGTGTGATGGGTTGTGTGCGGAGGTGGCGAGTCTCGCGCCGGAAGGAAAAGTGGACACATCTGTGGTCGCTCCAGTGTATTATGGAGGATTGGCTGAAGGATACATGGTTGCTGGCGGAGAAGATGGGGTTGAGCGTGTGTCCGGCGATGTGGGTGGGGGTGTTCACCAGTTGCTTGAGACTGAGGTTGGTGAGGTTGTCGAGCAGGGCGGTGGTGTTGGGGTTGTTGTTCTGTTCCAGGTGAAAGTTGAGGTCGCCGAGGAGGATGTAGTCCGGCGAGGCAAGGGCGTGCGGGGAGATGAAGTCAGTGATAGAGTCGCTGAAGAGGGCGCGTGGTCCAGGGGGTCTGTAGATGAGAGTTCCTCTGAGGGTGGTCCTGGGGTCGATGTGGATCTGGAAGTGCAGGTGTTCGGCGGCGAGGGGGGTGTCTTCGGTGGAGGTGGTGATGTTGATGGAGTCCTTGAAGATGATGGCGATTCCTCCACCGACTTGGTTGGTGCGGTCTCTCCTGGAGATCTTGTAGCCGTTGGAGATGGCTATGGCGATGTCGGGGGCAGAAGATGCGTTCATCCAGGTCTCAATGATGAAGGCGACGTCCGGTGCGGTGGAGTCCAGGAGGTCCCATAGTTCAACGGCGTGCTTGTGGACGGAGCGTTCGTTGATCAGGATGCATTTGAGGTGGTTGTTGGCACGTGGGCTGGCTGGTGGGGTGGATTCGCGGTGGAAGGTGAGTTTGCAGGTGAGACATGAGAAGGGTCCGTGGGTGCGTTTCGGGTTGGCTTGGAAGCAGGTGCTGGAGCGCCCCGGGTTGAGGGCGTGGAGGGTGCTGGGGTCGTAGCGGTGCTGCGGGGTTTGGGAGTGCTGGGGGCCAGGGGTCGTGGCGCTGGGCACGGTCCAGGCGCGGACGGGCGCAGACAGGCTTGCCATAAGAGGGAGGAGGGGGGGAGGGGTCAGCTGGGGGTGGGGGGCATAAGGGGGGTGACGAATGGGAGCAGGGGGGGCCGGGCCGAGCAGGAGGTGGCAGCGGGAAAGCAGAGGGTGGGGGGTCAGGTAGAGGGGAGGGGAGAAAAGATAGGGGAGGGGGGGTTACAGAGGTGGAGGGGAGTAAGGAAGAACAGAAGAGGAGAGGAGAGGAGAGGAGAGAAGAGTCAGGAACAGAAGAGAGAAGAGTCAGGAACAGAAGAGAGAAGAGTCAAGAACAGAAGAGAGAAGAGTCAAGAAGAAGGGTAAAGAAGAAGAGGAGAGAAGAGTCAAGAAGAAGAGGAGAAGAGTCCGGAAAAACGAGAGAAGAGACGAGAGAAGAGTCAAGAAGAGGAGTCAGGCAGAAGAGGAGAGACCTGAGAAGCAGAGGGGAAAGAAAGAACACGCAGGTCGGGGTGCAGAGAAGAAAGAAGAACACAGATGATGAACACAGAAGAAGGACACAGAAGAAGAGAGAACACGCAGGTCGGGGTGCAGAGGAGAAAGAAGAAGCACAGATGAAGAACACAGATGAAGAACACAGATGAAGAAAGAAGAAAGAACACGCAGGTCGGGGTGCAGAGGAGAAAGAAGAAGCACAGATGAAGAACACAGATGAAGAACACAGATGAAGAAAGAAGAAAGAACACGCAGGTCGGGGTGCAGAGGAGAAAGAAGAAACACAGATGAAGAACACAGATGAAGAAAACAGATGAAGAACACAGATGAAGAAAGAAGAAAGAACACGCAGGACGGGGTGCAGAGGAGAAAGAAGAAACACAGATGAAGACCACAGATGAAGAAAGAAGCAGGAAGAGAACGCGGTGAGGAAAAGGAGCGGGCAGAGGAAGAGCAGAACAGGCAGCAAGAGGGCTGCAGAAGAGGGCAGAGAGCGAACGGAAGAAGGACAGTGGAGGTGCGGAGAGAGGTTGGAGGAGAGAGCGGAAGTCAGAAGACAGAGGTACAGGAGAGGAGAGGTGAGTAGAGCAGGGCTGGGTGAGGGGCTGGGCGGGGGGAGTACTTACTGTTTTTAGCAGGTCTTGCTGGGAGGTGTCAGGAGCCTGGGCTGGTGGAGCTGCAGCGGCAGGGGGAGCAACCTACCCTCGGGTCAAGGGTTGCTAACTCTGCCGGGCAGCGGCCGCCATAAGAGGGAGGAGGGGGGGAGGAGGGGTCAGCTAGGGGCGGTGCGGGAGGGGGGCGACGAATGGGAGCAGGGGGGGCGGGCCGAGCAGGAGGTGGCGGTGGGAAAGCGGAGGGTGGGGGGGTCAGGTAGAGGGGTGGGGAGAAAAGATAGGGGAGGGGGGTTACAGAGGTGGAGGGGAGTAAGGAAGAACAGAAGAGGAGAGGAGAGAAGAGTCAGGAACGGAAGAGAGAAGAGTCAGGAACAGAAGAGAGAAGAGTCAAGAACAGAAGAGAGAAGAGTCAAGAAGAAGGGTAAAGAAGAAGAGGAGAGAAGAGTCAAGAAGGAGAGGAGAAGAGTCCGTAGTGACGAGAGAAGAGACGAGAGAAGAGTCAAGAAGAGGAGTCAGGC
Organism: Pleurodeles waltl; assembly: GCF_031143425.1. NCBI lineage: Eukaryota > Metazoa > Chordata > Amphibia > Caudata > Salamandridae > Pleurodeles > Pleurodeles waltl. Next base: position 1,355,297,133 of record NC_090447.1, on the reverse strand, counting down.
AGAAGAGGAGAGACCTGAAAAGCAGAGGGGAAAGAAAGAACACACAGGTCTGGGTGCAGAGGAGAAAGAAGAAACACAGATGAAGAACACAGATGAAGAACACAGATGAAGAAAGAAGAAAGAACACACAGGTTGGGGTGCAGAGGATTAAGAAGAAACACAGATGAAGAACACAGATGAAGAACACAGATGAAGAACACAGATGAAGAAAGAAGAAAGAACACGCAGGACGGCGTGCAGAGGAGAAAGAAGAAACACAGATGAAGACCACAGATGAAGAAAGAAGCAGGAAGAGAACGTGGTGAGGAAGAGGAGCGGGGCTGAGGAAGAGCAGCACACGCAGCAAGAGGGCTGCAGAAGAGGGCAGAGAGCGAAGGGAAGAAGGACAGCGGAGGTGCGGAGAGAGGTTGGAGGAGAGAGCGGAAGGCAGAAGACAGAGGTACAGGAGAGGAGAGGTGAGTAGCGCGGGGCTGGGTGAGGGGCTGGGTGAGGGGCTGGGCGGGGGGAGTACTTACTGTTTTTAGCAGGTCTTGCTGGGAGGTGTCAGGAACTACCACTCTCAGAGCTGTTTCCTTCAGGATTGCTCATGATAGTGGTGTCACCATCACCACCCTCAGAACTGTTTCCTTCTAGATTGCTCACTCTAGTGTTTCCAACAGATCCACTATCACCACTCCCTAGAGAGGGGGGCTGAGTCATCTTCTTTCTTACTGTTACTCAAGTCTCCATAATGAAACCATCCCTCTTTGTTCTGCTCTAGTATTTTTCTAGAATTACATCTTTCAATAGTGATTTTCGTCTGCTCTTTAGTCACTTTAACCAAAGTACTTTTGCTCAACCATCCTTTCTTAGCTAGCAACACAGCGCTTTTGGACGCTTTCATAACTCTCACCGGCAAAGAAAATCTAGACTCACCTTTGACCACCCTCATGGTTTTTTAATCAGAACCCAATCTCCAGGCTCCAAACACACTTCTTTCACTAGTCTCCTGTGTCATAATACTTCTTACTTGCTTCTTGTTTAGTTTTAACATATTTTCAACTTCATCCAAGTCCACATTCACTTCCTCTTGTCCTACTCTATCTTCTAATAAAGCTAGGTTCATCCAAGGCAATGATTTTCTGCCTCTCAAAAGAACAAAGGGAGCAGCACCAGTAGTGCTATGTGGGGTGGTATTATAACTCAAAACTTTCGTTTGCAAACATTCTGAAACATTTAATTTGTTGGAAATAGCAGTCTGCACACCCTCTTTAAGAATGCAATCTGCCCTCTCAACCAAACCATTAGAGGTAGGACTGTACAATGGCACTTTAACATGTTTATGCCCATTTATTGAGAAACTATGCCATTTCACCAGATGCAAAATGAATCCCATTATCTGAAACTGATTCCTAACATTCACCTCCAGTACACAAAAAGTTCCCAAAAATGTAATGGCATTGCAAGAATCAGCTGCACTAACAAATGCATAATACAGCAACTTGGAAAAATAATCCACAGCCACAATTAGATCTTTTTTTCATTGCTCAGCAAACTGTATGGACAAGCATTATCCAGTGCAATTGTCTCCCAAGGACCTTTAAGCCATTCCACAGGACACACGGGTAAGTAGAAGATTTCCAAAGCTTATCCGATCACAAGCATTCACCACAACATTCAATGTATTTCCTGACCTGTCCATTGATAACAGGCCACTAGTAAAACTGCTTATTTTTCTTGATTGTTGCGGAAATTCCTAAATGTCCAGAATGGGCTAAAGTAATTGTTTAGACATGTAAGCCAATAGGATGTACAAAAGCATCTTGTAGCAGGACAATACCATTAATAACTGACAACTCAAATGCTACTTGAGAAATCTCTCTCATCTCAACACTAACATTCGTCATGAAGCCATCCTTCTACTAGATAATTCTTTACTATGCTCAAACTCTCATCCTTGAAACAGCATTCATCCCATTCAGCCTCAGAAATTCTGAAATACTCTGTGGCATCAGTTATGGTCATTACACATTCATTCTCATCTTCATGAATAGTGCTATGTTCCTCATCCGTAATAGGGAGATGTGACAAACAGTCAGCCCTAACATTCTTTCTACCGGGAACATATTTGATATCAAAATTAAACTCTTAATCTTGATAATAGCCTAATCAATCACAAGGAAGCCTTTTTGGAACAGCTATCCCCCAGCATGTAAATTAATGGCATGTGGTCACTTGAATTTTGTTCCTCGTATATACATCTTGAATTTTTCAGCTGCCCATGAGCATGCAAGAGCTTCCCTTTCTATAGTACTGTATTTCACCTCTGCTGGACCTAACTTACTGGAAGCAAATGCAATTGTTCTTTCCTGACCTCCCACAAATTGTCTCAAAATTGCACCCACACCTTTGGTGCTAGCATCAACTGTGATGACACTTCTTACACCATGAATAAAAAGACTGTTGGCAGATGCATTTACAATTAACGTCTTGACACAATCAAAAGCTTGTTGCATTTGATCTGACCACACATAATTAGCATGTCTTTTTTGCATATACTTGCACAAACCTAGAGTAATATTCATTAAGCCCTAAACCTCTCAGAGAGTATCTTTGTTTTCAGGAACTGGGGCATCTTTGATTGCTTTCAAGAGATTTTCTTTGGGTCTTACACCTTCACCTGATGTATGATAAACAAGACAGCCAACTTGATTCTCCATAAACCTGCACTTATCACGGTTGACAGTCATAGCATGCTTCTCTGGCTTTTGCATAACCACCTTTAAGAGTTCTTTACGATGATCAACATCCTCCGTGTGTATTAAGGGTATCATCCTGAAACATTTGAATGCTTTCATGCCTTTAAAAACTTTTATCCCCTACTCTCTGGAAAATACTTGCAGCGGATGCAAGTCCAAATGGTATTTGTTTGTACATATACGCTCCAAAGGGAGTAATAAACATTATCAGAAGTTGCAAATCTTTTGTCAACAGGATTTGATGATAAGCAGATCTATGACAGAATTTTTTTTTACTGGAACCTAAATTGGCAAGCATATCATGAATTATTGGCACTGCATGACAGTCCACAGGAGTACTTTGGTTCTCCACTCTTCTTCTGGGCTATAACCACAACAGACACCCACTCAGATGACTCCACAGGAGTATTAATGTTTTGGTAACACATATCATCAAGTAAAATCTTCAAATCCATCCATACAGACATTGGAACTGCTCGAACTTTTGGAACCACAGATAAAGCATTGTTTTTTAGTTTAATAGTGTGATCAAAACCTCTTATAAGACCAACTTTTTGTATTGAGCATATTAGGATATTTATCTAGTAGAACTTTCTGAGCACTAGCCCCAGCTTTGTGAATAGAATGTTTTTTGTATAACACCGGTAAATCTTATAACTCTACTGGTTCCTTATGGCCAAGTTTGAGAATAATACCTTGGTCTGCTTGATCCAGCCATCCTAAAATATCTTGTCCATTCTCAGCTACATACATTTTTGTGGAAATCTTCCTCTGTTTGAAAGAAATAACATCCGTGAAAAAACTCTTCATGAGTATATCATATTCACCAAATGCTTTTGGATTATCATCGATAGGTAGCAACAACTTGTTCGACCAAAACTTTCCAAAAGTGACATCACCTAGAATAGTTATGGAAAAACCAGAATCAGCCATCACACCCAGATTGACAGTACCAATGTCTACATCACAGATAGGACCTTTGCATGTCTATTACCCACTGTATTAAATTGCAACTTCAATAACGCATTGTTTAAACTCTCACTCTGGTTGTCGTCTTCCATGATTATTTGTCTCACTTTTGTTTTGGACTTGACAGATTTACAAACCATGTAAGAATGACCAATTATTTTACAGTTACGGCCTTTCTTTCCTTGTGCAGGACAAGAAGAAGTGTTTCCCACATGATATTTCATTCCACACCTGTAACAAGCTGCTGAAGAGTTTTTTTTCAAGATTCTTTTTAAACTTATTCTTGTTAGACACAGCGTTGAAACCAACCTCATCCACTTCACTCACATTGGCAATTTGTGTATGGGGTTGGTCCATTACCTCTTTTACTTCTCAGATCCTCTGTAAAGATTCTTTAAGTTATTAGAGAGCGTTCAATACTACCAGCAATGTCCATAACCTCATCCAAAAATGTATTTTTACATGTTGAAATACACACCTGGGTGTTCTTATTATAACAGTTAAAAATGAATTGATCTCATAAGTAAATATCTAAATTTGGACCAAAGTCACATTTGGCTGCTAAGTCACTAAGCCCAGCTAAACAGTCTTCAATAGATTCTTGATTTGTTTGTTTACGTTTAAAAGAATTATGTCTTCCTAATGTTAACGCGTCCCTTTATGGTAATTTATTACACATTAGGACTCGTTTTAGGCCAATGAATCTTTTGACCCAGTTGAGAGACACCGTAGGATGAGATAGCTGATCAGTATGTCAATCAATATATCAATAATTTCATCAACATTTATCACAACAATACATTTCACTTTAGTCAAAGTCATTAATCAGTTCAACGATGCTACCATGACCCTTCAGTCATGAATAACCACACCGGTTTAGTAGAATTTTATTAATTTTATTCCCTATTGATTACAATCTTCGAGAAAATGAGTTCATCTCAAAACCAAGAAACATAAGAGTATAGTCACGATATAGCAGCTGTGATAAGATTTCATTAACGCGAGAATCACAAACATTAGAACATAGCACAGCGTAAACATAGATCAAGAGAGCAGAGTGTCAAATACGCGTCAGTTCAACATAGCATAATGTCAGTCGTTTGTCTATTTGCATCAGTTTTGGTGAACCCCTGTCCTAACCACTGATTAGCATCCGCATATTGGGCTTCATGAAAAAGATTTAGAACACTAATTTGGAAAACATCTAACTATGGTCTCTGTCAAAACAAGCAGTTAGTACCTAGAAAGGAAAAGCAAACAGACAAATCACAAATGCATTGTCATAATTACCCTCCAAAGATTTGGTCAGCACACAGGATCAGTCTTCGTCTTCATAAGGAGGAAAAGTGTAAATGGGCAGTCTATGGGTGAGGATGGTTTTAATAAGTCTCAAAGTCACCAAACAGAGTGACAGAGTTTCTGGATAAAATCAATAGCATTCCCTACCTAATTCTAATGACCCCTCTGTGACATGGGTTTTTATCCCTTTTTCGTAGTACATTCCCCCAAAATTCTATTGGACATTTGCTATACCCCACTATCTTTAACCTATCGTATAACACATTAGGTAATCCCAAATCTTCACCCCATATTATTTACAAGCTTTTGATTGGTCTTCATAATTGACGTCTTTAGAGGCGTTACTTCATTTTCTTGGCAATTCTTTGTACATCTTTTGGTCAGCAGTTCTTCGTCGTCCCGGTTTGAATGACCTTGTACATTACATTAATCTACACTTGTTTCAATTCATTTATAACAATTATTCCAGGGCACTGAAGATGCGCCTGGGAACGGATTTAACATGGTTACATTAATCTTCTAAACTTGAAGAAAAAGAACATTGTGCGGTCATGGCCCCGTGTGAGTCAGCACACTGGAAAACAGAGAAATGCATTTAATATGAGAGCTGAGCAGCTGATCTGCAGCTCACGCTAATTTAAGGCCTATGAGGATTTTCAATACAGATTCAGTAATGCAAATGTTAATATAAGCTTAATTGAACATAACATAAACATTTTATTCATCATTATTAGTTTGCGTATACATTGGTGGCCACTCACCGTGGTCACAATTCAGGTGCACGTTTAAGCAAAATCGCTATTATTATAGTTTCTAGGCGGCATCATTACACATTAATATACATACGTTTCATGTTAACGTGGATTATGTAAGCTACGCTCTCTCACTAACATAACAGAAGGCTCATTAAAATAGTATTTAGACATTCTGGTGAGTGCTTCTACACAACCATCCTAATTCTCCTTATCACTTGTTGCAGCTACAACAGGTAGGTGATCAATAACCTATTGCCCAGTTTCAAACAAATGATTGAACAGCAAAGCAGCACAATGTAAAGCATCACATTTTGAAGCGTCTATGGCAACTAAATAATTTTCAAAAACACTTAGCCATTTATACCAAGACATAAATGGATAACCTGGATACTGCAAGAATGTTGATGGTTGCACAACATTACATGACATCATAACCATAATAATTAGATAAGAGAAATGCATTAAAGGTTTTCTAATATAAACAAAATAAACAAATATGGCAGTAAATACAGGTTCTTGATACCTAAACTACAGTTGTGTCACAGATTAACAAAATGCAGATAACCTTGAAATATAGTCAATAAATGAGGTACCAGCTTACTGTGTGCCCATCACAGAATGCAGACAGGCAAGACGAGGTGAGCCTGTCACCGCAAATACTACATGACGAGTTGAACACCAAACAACATGTGTAAAATAATCTTCATTAGTGAATGTCCCAAAGATTCAAGATAGTCACCGCTGATGTGTTATATGTGTTTTCATAAGAAGTGAAGCTTGTATTGAAGGCATCCGACATTAGTATAGAGGGATTGTGGAGAAAACGTGAGAAGACTAAGAAGCTGCAGAACTCTGTCAGACATCAGAATTGATACAGGGAAACTCCTTCATTAGTTTGAGAACTCCGGGAGACGTGAGATAAGTTTTGAAAAATACAATTGTTAGAAATGGTGTCTTTGGTTGGCAGCCAGGTTAACCCCTGTCCAAGAAAGGACCCTCACTCTAGTCAGGGTAAAAGAGAATCACCCTCAGGTAACCCCCGCTCACAGCCTTGGTAGCCCGGCATGAGCAGCAGGCTTAACTTCAGAGTGCTAGGTGTAAAGTATTTGTACCAACACACACAGTAATTCAATGAAAACTCTACAAAATGAAACAACACAGGTTTAGAAAAAGTAGAAAATATTTATCTAAACAAAACAAGACCAAAACGACAAAAATCCACAATACACAAGTCAAGATATCAATTAAAAACAAAAAAGAGTCCTCATGTAATTTTAAAAACAACCCTAATACTGTTAGTGTGGAAATGTACCTGGGTGTGTCAAAAATGACCCTGTACAGGCACGTGTGCATCAAAAAGGGCTTGCGATGCGTCTATGTCACTCAAGAGCGAGACCGTGCATCATTTCTCCTTCAGTCCAGTCGGCATGCGTCATTTCTTCTCTCGGCAGGAGAGCGATGCATCGATTAGAACTGCACTCTCGGGTCCTGGCAGGCCTTGCATCGTTTTTACACACCCAGGGATGTTTGCTTCAGAAATCCTGCTGCACGATGATCCGGAAACCACGCAGCGCGGGTTGCGATCTCACCAGTCTCTGTCAGCGATGCTGCACATTGTTTCTCCAGCCGCGGGCGTCGATCTTCCGGTCGCGTTGCATGCCAGAGTCGATTTTCAGCCACGAAGCCGGCGGTGCATCGATTCTTCAGCCGCAGGTCGAAGTTGTGTCGATCTTTTCCCTGCACGCCGGTCGGTGCATGGATTTCTCAATCTTGGCCTGCCAGCTTCTCCTTTCAGGGTCCCAGGAACTGGATGGGCACCACTTGGCAGAGTAGGAGTCTTAGCAGAGGATCCAGATGCTGGCAGAGAGAAGTCTTTGTTTTCCCTGAGACTTCAAACAACAGGAGGCAAGCTCTAAATCAAGCCCTTGGAGAGTTCTTCACAAGAAGGAAGGCAACACAAAGTCCAGTCTTTGTCCTCTAGCACAGGCAGAAGCAGCAACTTCAGGAGGGCTCCACAAAGCACAGGCAGGGCAGCTCTTCTTCCTCAGCTCTTCCGCTCTTCTCCAGGCAGAGGTTCCTCTTGGTTTCCAGAAGTGTTCTAAAGTCTGTGGTTTTGGGTGTAAGTAGTCTTACTTCAAAGGAAAGTCTCTCTTGTTTGTGAAATCCTGCCTTGCATAGGCCAGGCCCCAGACACACACCAGAGGGTTGGAGACTGCAGTGTGTGAGGGCAGGCACAGCCCTTTCAGGTGTGAGTGACCACTCCTCCCCCCCTCCTAGCACAGATGGCTCATCAGGATATGCAGGCTACACCCCAGCTCCCTTTGTGTCACTGTCTAGTGAGAGGTGCAACCAGCCCAACTGTCAAACTGACCCAGACAGGGAATCCACAAACAGGCAGGGTCACAGAAATGGTTTAAGCAAGAAAATGCTCACTTTCTAGAAATAGCATTTTCAAACACACAATCTTAAAATCAGCTTTAATAAAAGGTGTATTTTAACATTGTGAGCTCAGAGACCCCAAAGTAATCTTATCTATCTGCTCCCAAAGGGATTATTCACTTTAATCATATTTAAAGGTAGCCCCCATGTTAACCGATGAGAGGGACAGGCCTTGCAACAGTGACAAACAAATGTAGCAGTATTTCACTGTCAGGACATATAAAACACATTACTATAAGTCCTACCTTAACCACACACTGCACCCTGCCCTTGGGGCTACCTAGGGCCTACCTTAGGGGTGCCATACGTGTAAGAAAAGAGATGGTTTAGACCTGGCACATCACAGTGCAGCATGAGAGGAGGGTGCACATTCCTGAAGCTCTTGTGAAGGATTACAAGAGGGAGGATGACATATACTTGTGGTTCAAGGGGTATGAGTCTGCTCTCCACATGAATCTGGTCCCTGAAGCTCATTCTTGAGCGGGTCTGTGGAAGCACTTTGAGGTAGAGGGGAGAGATACACTGACAGCCTTAGGGGATGCTCAGAATCTCACCTACACTATCATAAAGGATGCCCTACTCACAAGATATGGTCTCACCCCTGAGCAATATAAGGACAAGTTTAGGTCCTATAAGAAGAAGGAATCCCAAACATGGTTGGAATGTGTTGATTCTTTTTGCAGGTCACTGGATGGTTGGGTGAAGGGCAGTAGGGTAACAACGTATGAGGGGCTTTACAATCTGATTGCTTGGGAGCTCTTGTACAGTTTATGTTTTCCAGAGCTGCGCCAGCACCTGATTGACAGCAAGCTGACTGATCCCAGGAAGCTTGCGCAGGAAGCGGACTGCTGGGAGAGCACCAGGGTCCAAAAGAGGTATGGGGTAGACCCTGCCAAGGGTGGGCAGGGTCCCTCTCAGAAGAAAGGGGGGGTAAGGGTAAACAGGAGGAGTTATCTAATGGGCCCCAAACTGATTCCCAGGAAAAATATTGCCACCCCCCCCAGTGAGAAGAAGCCATGGTTCTCCAAAGGGAAGCCAGTGGCATGGGACCCCCATGTAAATGTTATGCATGTGACCAAGTGGGTCATGTGAGGGGGAACCCCAAATGCCCCAAGAGTACACCGGCACCCACTGGTGCGCAGCCCCAGGGTTTGGCTAGTGTAGTGCTTGGGGAGGAGTTGGTTCCAGGTGGGTGGGTGGGAGCCAGCTGAGATGACCCTTGTCACTAGGGGACAGTGAGATGGTCCAGAGAACCCTCGTGTCTCAAGACACTAAAAAGTACGGGCAGTGAGTGACCATCAATGGACAGAGGGTGGAGGCTCTGAGAGACACAGGAGCCAGTGTGAGTAAAGTGAGGAGTCAGCTGGTGTCTGAAGAGCCGATTTATCCCCAGATACTTCACCAAGTGGTTGCAGTGTACAACGCAGATCGCCATTGCAGAGTGGCGCAGGTTTCCTTTGAATGAGGGGGGGTCTCAGGTTCCTTGAAGGTAGCTGTGAGTCCAACCATGCCTGTATATTGTTTGCTAGGCAATGACCTGGAGGATTCCCCTTAGAAGGAGGTAGAACACAGGTCTCACTTGGAGATGTTGGGTCAGCCTGGGTGGGTATGCATATACACCCAGTCAATGGCAGCCCGTCAGGGTGGTCAAGAGCCCCGAGAGCCTGAAACAGTGGCCCAGGGGACTGCCAAGAAGAGAAAGGGCAGGGGGCACGGGAAACCAGCTCCAGAAGTTCCCACGGTCTGGGAGGAGGCAGAGCCTGAGGGTGACGCCCCAGAGCCTACAGGGTAACAGGTGGTTGAACTGGGGGAGGTCCCTGAGCTGTCACAGTGGCATTGACATTGTGCTGCTGCCATGTTTACACAGCTACTAATGAGGGGGCACAACCAGTGCTGTGGGCCCACTAGTAGCATTTGATTTATAGGCCCTGGGCACCGCTAGTGTACTGTACTAGGGACTTACCAGTAAATCAAATACGCCAATCATGGATGAACCAATTACATACACATTTTGTATAGGAGCACTTGTACTTTAGGACTGGTTAGCAGTGGTAAAGTGCCCAGAGTAACAAAAAGAGCATAAACAGAGTCCAGCACACATCAACAACCTGGGAAACAGAGACAAAAAGTTAAGGGAGACCACTCCAAGGATGAAAAGTCTTACAACAATGATAAAACATTCAAGCCAAACGGCAGAAATCCAAAACAGTGCCAAAAGCGACAATTCACCAAAAAGGTGATGGTGCCACAAACCAGTAGGAGTAAGGCTGGGATGTTCCTGGGAAAGGAATAAACATAGAAGACCCTCACTGTTTAGCTGAACGGTGCACACTGTCCTCAAAGTAGAGTTGACAAGTCGTCTGTGGGTCAACAATGTAGAACATTGACTGTCGCAAATAAAATGTTGCTAATATTGAATGATGAGCCCAATTCAGTAATTCAATTTTGAATCATCCAAGGACTTTATCCCAACAATGAACTCACAACTGCTTCTCTGCACTACAGCACAACAAGTGACTGCTGAATGCTAACATTCTAAAGATCCCATTCTGGAAGATTTTCACTTCACTTCATTATTTCTTATGATTCCACAATATTAACATACAACCATACTACACCCCTGTCCCAAGAAAGAAGAAAGTGGCAGTAAAAATAAGAGTCTTTCCTCAGCACAACAGGAGAGCGGCTAATAAAATATTCACTGCTCCTGGCTGGAGCACCCCATAATGCCTCAGGAAAGGCTCATTTACAAACCTTTTTGCTTCCGTGGTTGCCCAAGGAGGCATGGAGTGCTACCAACAGACTTGGAAATATGCTGGGGGGCTGCCTGCATTAGCGCAGCAGCCACTGTTTCATTAAGGTTGGAAAGTTGACAGTACATTTGTGAGGTCAAGGAATCCATTGTTTGTTTTTGGAAGCACTGATGTTGGAAAACAGTCCTCTCTGAAAGGCTACCACAAATGTTTTGCCTTCATCCCCCTCTTTCTCTGCCCTCGATTTTGTTGGCCTTAGGACTCTGAGAACTTTAACACTACTAACCAGTGCTTAAGTGCCTGTGATCTTTACTTTAAACATGGCAACACTGGTGTAAATACAATTGCCATGTTTAATTTACCTTTAAGTCCCTTATAAAGTGGTATACAATGTAACCTGGGCCTGTAAATTAAATGCTAGTAGTGTGCCTGCAGCACTGCTTATGCCCCCCCAAACATGTATCACTTTAAAAAAAGATCTCAGGCCTCCCACTGCAAAGCATGTGTGTGCAGTATTACTGCCACTTCAACCTGGCTTTTAAAACCCTTTACCAGCCTGTAGTGCTTTCCTCTTATTTAGTTTCTAAGCACTAACATAACACAACAGAAATGCACTTCTGAGGTCAAAGAAGACTTTTATTGTTGTTATATGAATGACGAATTAGTAGCTTTCCAGTCCGCGTTAATCAAACAAAATATATCAGTTTGCAATATACACAGCAGGTTATATTTATAAGATATTGAATGCAAAGCAAAACAAATACTTCACCGTGTAGGAACTATTTACAGCTACATCTTTCTAAGGTCTGCAAGCTGATGACCCCTGTCAGCCGCGAGAAAGAGTTTCATCTACCCACACGGGATGCTGGCAGCTGGCGCCAAGCTCCAGCACGAGGTCCGGCAGATTCGAATCTGACTCTCTGCAGCCTGTTACATTTGTTACAAAGGTGTGCCCCCTCCTCTCAGACCTGGGAAACTGACCAAGACTACTCCTGTTCCCAAGCTCAAGCTAAGGAAAAACAACACCCATGTACTCTCTCTTATCATGTCTAGTCTACTGTGAGAAAAACATCTTGGTTCTCTGGTGCAAAAACACAGCTTGGAAAAATACAGCTTGGATTCTCAACTGCAATGTCTAACTCCACGTTAAAGGCAATGGGCAGCTAACCTAAATATCAAATGCAATGTCATGTTAAAGGCAATAGGCAGCTAACCTAAATATCAAATGCAATGTCTAGTGTCATGTCAAAGCCAATAAGCATCTAAGCTGAATACAAAATGCAATGTCTTATATCATGTCAAAGCCCATAGGCAGCTGAGCTGAATACAAAATGCAATGTATAATATCATGTCAAAGCCAATAAGCAGCTGAGCTGAATATGAAATGCAATGTATAATATCATGTCAAAGCCAATAGGCAGCGGAGCTGAATACAAAGTGGAACATATGATATCATGTCAAAGCCAATAGGCAGCGGAGCTGAATAATATATGATATCATGTCAAAGCCAATAGGCAGAATATCTAGTAGCATGTCAAAGTCAATAGGCAGCTAAACTGAATACATCATGTCAAAGTCAATAGGCATGCAATGTCAAAGCCAATAGGCGGCTAGACTGGATACAGCATGTCAAAGCCAATAGGCAGAATACAGAATGTAATGGCTAATGCAATGTCAAAGCCCATAGGCGGCTAAACTGAACAAAACATACCATGTGCTACTGGTGAACATTGAGCAACTAATATGCGTAGTGGTGAAACACAAAGTCATTGGTCAAAACAAACTCCATCAAATAGCAGTACATTCCGCCCTTTGACCAATGAATTTTTGTTTCACATATCTCTTGTTTCAAACAAAAACAAAAAACATCAGCACAAACAAAAAAAACATTATGATCAAAGCAATCCCTGTAAAGCAATAGAAGTGAATTAACACATTGATTTCATAACCTTTCACATCTGATACATCTACATAGAAAAGACTGGGCAATTTTTATACTCTGAATGAGTCTCTAATTCAACAGTGTTAGCAATTTGATGTGGCATGAGTTCTGCTCATGTAAAGGTGCACGGTCCACTTGAAAGGTTTGCTGGAAGGTAAGCAAAAGTCAGAGTTCCATACGAGAAGGGGAAAAAAAAAAAAAAACACAGCAAACAAGTTGAACTTGAACTGAAGGCGCAGTTTGCGCAAAATGGATCCATGGTGCTGGCACTTTACTCAGCCAGGTTCAGGTTGGGGATTCGGTCCCTTCCCCGACCCCACACGCACACACCGGAAGGGGGACCACACAGCACACTCAGGGACAGTGGCGAAACGTGGTAGGATCTGCAAAAGAAACAAGTATGACTTTTCTTGCAAATAACATTTTTCATTTAAACTGTACCCTTCCTCTTTCTTTCCCTGTTTTATAATCAGCAGGACGTTTTTGGGGCCCTTTGTTATATTTTCTGCAGGTTCTGGAGGGTCACTTGGGGCTTCAGCCCACACATCAGTACTGAGGTTTTTATCTGCTGCGCCACAGCTTCCCTTTTCTTGCACTGTCAGAAGGGCTGGGGCAGACTCATTCTTTACCAAACCTCCATTCACTGCACTTTTGCCAATTTGGGCCATTCTGTCTCCAATTTGTATGAATGAATCAGATTCTTTTCTAGGTATCAGCATAATTTCGATTTTTCCTTGGTAATTTGCAGCAATCACTCTCCCTAAAACCTGATCAATTTGCCATTTCTGATCTGGTAACTTTCCTCTCCCCAACTGCTCTGTGACTGCTTGCATGACAGATTGCTTTTGTGCGTGCTGCACAGTTTTTATCAAATCTAGGGGAATGTGCATCTCTCTCATCTCTGCCCACCTGTAAGTGGCTTTTTCTCTCAGCTGTTCACATTTCTGGGGCACCCACTTAGCCATCCCCACTAAGGCAGAATTCTGGGTGTACACTTCTCTCTCTGAATTTTTCTCATTAACATCTGCAATGTAATTGAACCAGTTAGGTACAAGCCATGTGGCTAAAACATTATCAAAGAACCAAAAATCAGCATAAAAATTACACATCTCACGTAGCTCTTGCTTTAAAATCTGACACACATTATACAACCCCATTCCTTCTACTGTGCCAGAAAGCAACATTTCAGTCAATGAATCATTAGTAAAACAAACATGCTTTTTATCTTCAGTAGACACGAATTCAAATGGTGCACACAATTTCACCGGTAATTCTTTTATCTGTGGTACTCTAGCCCTGTCTTGCAAGTACCAGATCCATTGTATGATTTTGAGTTACATGTACATAAGTATTTCCTTCTTGCACTGCGCAGAAACCTAAAGTCTGCATTATTTCATTTGCCAAATCACAAGCGCGCAGCTGCATATAATTTTTCACAGTGACCATATACAAAAGTGTTAGGATTTCTCTCAAATGAGAGCTATTCTTTTTCCAAAAATCAAACAAGCTAATGAAACTCGGGGTGTCTTGCTCTAAAATCCTTCTTTTTACTTGTGCATTTTGCAACGGTAACTCGTAAATCACATTCTGGTCTCTCTCGTCCGTGTTATCAGTTAAGGAATGCATACTCAGTGCAGCTCGGAGCTGTCTTAACCCCCTCATTACTGGAATGGGAAAAGAAAGATTCTTCAAAAACAGCCCTTTTATAACTTTCAGTCGGGCTAATTTGCTCACGTAAATTCCTATTTTCATGTTCCAACTTCCTACATTTCTCCTGCATTTCTCTGTAAGCAGATAAAGGTATCCAGACCTTTCTGTCATCATTACTTCCAAAACACACGTTTTCTACACATGCATTTTCTTCTGTAATTCCCCAAACAGAAAATAATTCACAGTTTTTCTTAGCACCATCAGGCAGTTCATCAACACATGTATTCTCAGACATGGTCTGCCGTGCTACTGTGATTCTCCAAACAGAACAATTTCTGTAATTCTCCAAACAACAAAAAAACAATTACACTTTTAAAGTTTGCACTTAGAAATCTACTAACTCGTCAAACCCCTTCTTAATCACCTCTTAATGACCGACCCCACGACCTCTGGTACCAATTGTAGTGCTTTCCTCTTATTTAGTTTCTAAGCACTAACATAACACAACAGAAATGCACTTCTGAGGTCAAAGAAGACTTTTATTGTTGTTATATGAATGACGAATTAGTAGCTTTCCAGTCTGCGTTAATCAAACAAAATATATCAGTTTGCAATATACACAGCAGGTTATATTTATAAGATATTGAATGCAAAGCAAAACAAATACTTCACTGTGTAGGAACTATTTACAGCTACATCTTTCTAAGGTCTGCAAGCTGATGACCCCTGTCAGCCGCGAGAAAGAGTTTCATCTACCCACACGGGATGCTGGCAGCTGGCGCCAAGCTCCAGCACGAGGTCCGGCAGATTCGAATCTGACTCTCTGCAGCCTGTTACATTTGTTACAAAGGTGTGCCCCGTCCTCTCAGACCTGGGAAACTGAGCAAGCCTTTTGGAGACTGGCCAGGTCTCCAAGACTACTCCTGTTCCCAAGCTCAAGCGAAGGAAAAACAACACCCATGTACTCTCTCTTATCATGTCTAGTCTACTGTGAGAAAAACATCTTGGTTCTCTGGTGCAAAAACACAGCTTGGAAAAATACAGCTTGGATTCTCATCTGCAATGTCTAACTCCACGTTAAAGGCAATGGGCAGCTAACCTAAATATCAAATGCAATGCCATGTTAAAGGCAATAGGCAGCTAACCTAAATATCAAATGCAATGTCTAGTGTCATGTCAAAGCCAATAAGCATCTAAGCTGAATACAAAATGCAATGTCTTATATCATGTCAAAGCCCATAGGCAGCTGAGCTGAATACAAAATGCAATGTATAATATCATGTCAAAGCCAATAGGCAGCTGAGCTGAATATGAAATGCAATGTATAATATCATGTCAAAGCCAATAGGCAGCGGAGCTGAATACAAAGTGTAACATATGATATCATGTCAAAGCCAATAGGCAGCGGAGCTGAATAATATATGATATCATGTCAAAGCCAATAGGCAGAATATCTAGTAGCATGTCAAAGTCAATAGGCAGCTAAACTGAATACATCATGTCAAAGTCAATAGGCATGCAATGTCAAAGCCAATAGGCGGCTAGACTGGATACAGCATGTCAAAGCCAATAGGCAGAATACAGAATGTAATGGCTAATGCAATGTCAAAGCCCATAGGCGGCTAAACTGAACAAAACATACCATGTGCTACTGGTGAACATTGAGCAACTAATATGCGCAGTGGTGAAACACAAAGTCATTGGTCAAAACAAACTCCATCAAATAGCAGTACACAGCCCTAAGCTCCCATTTTATTACACTTAAGTCACCCATAAGGTAGGCCCTTTGTAGCCCATAGGGTACGGTGCTGTATAAGTATCAGGTAGGGCATGTACTTTTAAGTTTTGCATGTTCTATTAGTGAAAAACACTGAAATTTGCTTTTCACTATTGTGAGCCTATTCCTCTCATACATTAACATTGGGAATTCCTTACTTTTAGGCTGTAATTCATGATTGCGAAGGAGTTGCCATATCATGTTTCATATCATTGGAATGGTAATGATAAATACTCTTTACTGGTAAAGTATGATTTAACATAACTATTTTACAAATGCCACTTTTAGAAACTGGGCATTTCTCTGCTCCTACAGATCTATTTGTGTGTAGCCTGTCCCAGGTGCACATCTGGCGTGGGTGTCAGCTACACTTTGTGCATTCCCTCTAGAGAGCCACAACCACAGAAAGATTAGGTATGACAGCACTCATCTGCATTCTGATGGCTCTTCCTGGGCAGGAAGGGCGGAAGGGGCTGTCACATCTGATTGGTAGAGCCAGTCTTCACACAAAGGGCTGATTACCCTCTACTGATAGTCTGGAGCCAGGACTAGGAAGAAATGACCTTCGTGCACTTCAAAGACCCTTGTTTGAAGTCACCCCACTTGAAAGGCACAACTGGGTATAAGTACTGGGTCTGACCCTACCAAATGAAACTCTTTAGGACCTACAACTGGACTCTGGTAGAGGAACTGCTCTGCTGCATCAATGACTGTCTGTCTGCTGGACTTCAGACCTGGAAGATCTGTTTTTTTCTGCTGTACTGTCCTTATGCCTGCTGGTATCTGACCATGCTGAGGGAGAGCTGGACTCTGCCTTGCACCCTAAAGTGATCTCCAATGGCTTTTTGGCTTGGCTCCTGTTGCTAGAGACTCAGGGAAAGCAAAGTCTCCACCCCTGAGCCTGATTCACTAGAAGTGGACCCAGATACTTGCACCAGTAAAATAAACGCATCTCCTGCCTGCTGGAAGTGGCATATATTAATGCTGCACTGAAGCCCCCGCATCGCCGGCATCATTGAAGGACGATTGACACATCAGAGCTTCAATGCTCGTCTTTGGAAACAGTGCATATCCATCAACACATGGGAAAAATCAATGCATCCATCAACTGGGGGAGTTACATTGATGAATCTACTGATGCATCGTCCTTGCATGTCATGCCTGCTACCAGGATCACAGTACTCTGTTTCCCTGGTCTGCATGGCTCCTGTACCTAGCCATCACAGTCGGCTTGAACGGTTGACTTTGCTCAGATCCAGCACAACCTTAAGTAACCCCTGAAGTGCTATTTGCTTCTAAGCACTAGAACTCTTTTATTCTTCTAAAGCTCATAACTTGACTTCTGTTCATTTGATTTTTGTTGTTTTGGTCTTGCTTTATTTGCAAAGTTATTATTTAATTTACATTTTCTAACCTGGTGTGGAGTCCTTTGGTGGTACTTTCATTGTGTTACTGTGTGTGTTGCACAAATACTTTTCAAAATGTCTCTTTAGATAGGTCTGGCTGCTCAGTACCAAGCTACCAGAAGGTGAGCACAGGTTGTCTTTTAGTGTGCATCTGACTAGAGTGGTGATCCTTATTTGGTATTCTTCAGGACTTCTTCAGAGTGGAGCTCAACTGATGTCACACTATGGGTCCAGGACCCGGGAGTCATCTCTTGTGGATCAGTAACTTATTTCAACAGAGGCCAGCAGGGCTCAGGCTGGTCCATTTGCAGGTCCAGCAGCAGGTCAGCTGGGCAGTTCCAGGGAGCCTCTGGAGCTTGTTATGTCCCTATAGCTCAAAACAGGAGGTTAGTCAATTTACCCCTGGGAGTCACTTTAGCCTTGGATGAAGGCTGTAGGTCCAGTCTTCAATCTTAGCAGGCTGGGCAACAAACATCTGAGCAGTGGGGAAGTAGGGCAGCATGATGGCAGTCCCTCAGCAACAAAGTAGTGCAGGAGTCCATTTTCTGTGGAATCCAAATGTACAGGACTGTACAGAAGAGTTGTGTCTGAGGGCCCATCATTTACACCTGAAGCAGCAGAAGGCTTTGGAGATTTCTCTTTGAAAATACTTGAAGTTTCCTTCCTCCTATGCCCTGTCTCCAAGCTGGCTGCATGAACTAGGTAGTGGTGACAAGTTTTTTGACAAGTTCTTTGTGTGGAGGCAGACCACAGCCTCATCAGTTGCAAGCGGGCCAGCGCTACATTCCCATCCTCCCTGTTGTTGGCCCATCCAGGCACACTTGATCCCTCTATTGCATGGCTATGTCTAGTAGGAATAAACAAAGTCCAACTGCAACTACACCCAGTCATGTGACCCAAAAACAGGCTGCAGGCACCAAATAGTTAGGGTAGGAAAATGCCAAATTTCTAAAAATGGCATTTTCAAAATTGTAACTTAAAACCTGAGGATTTTTTATTAAAATTTCTCAGACACCAAACATGAAATGTTCACCTGTTCCCAATTCCAAGTTAGCACATATTAAAGCTAATAAGTTAACCCAATGTTATCCCATGGGAGAGGTAGGTCTCACAGTAATGAAAAACAAATTTAAGAGTTTTTACTGCTATGACATGCAAAACTTAAAAGTGCATGCCCATCTTTTTTAAATAAATTAAATAGGGTATACTGTTCCAGAATTGGATTCTAAGTAATATATTAAGAACTTAGAACAACACTGTGAGCCTCATTTCGAGATTGGCAGATGATAAAGCCCGCCCTATGAACTCTGGACAGGGTGGCCGCCACCTTCGTTGCTTCCATCCTGCAGGAGTTATTAAGAGTTTCCCGCGTTTTCACTCACCAGCCTTGTGGCAAACAGGCTACAGCATTGTCTCTGCTTCATAACTGAACCAGCAGCAGTGCTGTAGCTCACAAGGTACACCAGCACCCTCGCAATGTTCACTGTCTGCCAGCTGTTTCATGGTGGTGTTAGCGTCATGAAAAGGCTGACAGAGAACACGACTGTAATACGCAGGTAAGCACTGCATGTAGCGCTGCCTTGGCAGATTACGATCTCCACCACCATCATGGATCCTGGTGGTGCTGTCGGTTTCCTGATGGTCTGAATGCCAGGGTTTTAATGTGGTGGTCGGACGGCCATAGCAGTGGCGGTCCTGACCACCACCGTGAGTGTGGCAGTCTAGAGACCGCCACACACGTAGTGAGGCGTCTTCTCCTAGAAGCAACTGTCATCACTCACCTGAAGGTGCATGTATTATCATCGAACCTGCTCCTCGTTGGGCTGGTGCTCCAGTGCCGAACAGACCTCTTGAGGGGAGCAGTTTGCCAGAAATCTTTTGCTTCGCCTGAAGAAGCCTGGGAATGTTGTTGAATCCCAGTGCTTGGGTAGGAACATTGGATGTCAATGACAGCTAAAATTCACTTTAGATGCTTTGTTGTCTATTTAATGGGGATAAACAATCTATGTCAAGCTTAAAAATAGTGTGAGAAACTAAATGACATAATGGTCCTATTTTCTTCTGTAAATGATCTTATTTTAGACAGGAGAAATGTGAGATTAAATAAAATAAAGTTCTTGGTCAACATGTTTTTAATGCCATTGCTACCCCTAAGGATCACGTGGCATTTCATCAGACCCCAATTGTGCCTAATCTTCACTCAGAGGGCAGGGGATCCTAATCTAATGGTGGAAATAAAGCGGTCCCTACCTCTGTGAAAAGCACCCTTAAAAATGTGTTAAATAACCAACTTACACTTCGTAGTGTAGGTTTCTAATAACAGTGACACTTCTCTAATAAGGAATGGGCCTCTTGGAATTCGTGGACAAACCAATCTCAGAAATTTTGCTAAGATCAATATGCTGGTTTTACTCAAATGTGAATTTACCTTAAAAAACAAAAGACAAGACAAATTTGGCAAATCCTGAACAGTTTGTTTAATTTAACATTACGTCCAGGAAAACAGTTACAGAACCGGAGTCTGAGGACTGTCTCAAAGTACAATGGTTCTGAGTGGTGTTTTATACATGTCTCTGGGTACCATAAAACAATTACAACATTCCTTTTTGGGCAAAGAATGTGAACAGTTGTCTTGGAGTTATAAAAAATGTTCTGATAACAAATGCAGGTGGGCCGCAACCTTGTGTGGACACAATGTGGGCCAGCGGGAACGTGTCCAGATGTCCGACCTGAGGAGCAAGTGGTCATTGCGTGTAGGTATGCCTGCAGTGTTCTGATTTGTTAAATGTTCCTAACTTCATGTGGCATCTGACTTTATGGTGCGTTAGGGAATGTGTGCTTGTCTCTGGCCATGTGTGTTTTATTGGGGCCAATTTCCTTGAACTATTGTGGTATCGCAGCGCCTACCTGTGGGACTGGTCTAAGATTCCTGTTCGCACGTTTGTCTGCTGGCTACACGTCACCCCACCTGTGACCTGTCAATCTGTAACCCCAGGCCTAGGTCTCAGAGCGTGCCTGACCATGTACTTTTGTGGCAGGGTTGATGGAGAGTTCATGATTGGTGAACTTAATAATGGTGATGCAACCTCATTCTTAGATATGAATCTATTGTTGTGTGCATCAATTTTCTAGTATTAATACTGGCCAAATTACCAACCCCTTATTCGTGACCCAGATTCTGGGGTCATGGATGAGGTGTAATTGATGCGGATAAATAGCCAGCTTACACTCCTTGATGAAGGTTTCCAATACTAGAGACCCTCCTCTAATAAGGAATGGGCCCCTTAGAGTTCATGGACGAACTGATTCCAGAAAGTTTGCTTAGATCGATATGGCGTTCGATTCACCTACTCCTCGTCCATGACCCAGACTTCAAGGGGCCCATTCCTTATTACAAGAGGTTAGCTAGAATGGAAACCTATACAAAGGAGTATAAATCAGCCTTTTCGCCAAGTTTTCTGGTGGTCTTCACAGAGGTGGGCACCTCTATTTTTTCCACCATTAGAATTCAATACCAGAACAGTATACCCTATTGGATTTGTTCTAATGCACAGTAGATTGTATACTGGACCGCCCAAACCTCCTGTCCTCCTACGTTCAAGCTAACATTTTAAATACACAAAACTCCACCCATTGGGCTGTGTAGAGCTTACTCTAGAGGTGACGTAGGCATATTAAAAAGGGAGGTTTGGGCCTGGCAAGAGTTTTATCTTGCCATATCCCAATGGCAGTTTAACACTGCACACACAGGCTCCATTGACAGCCCTAAGACATGGTTGAAGAGTTACTTAAGTGGATGGGTGCTGTAAGCTCACTGGTAGCATTAAATTTACAGGCATGGGTACATGGCGTACCACTTTACTAGGGCTTATGAGTAAAGTAAATGTGCCAAATAGGTGTAAGCCAATTTCACCTTCCTTAAATGAGAGAGTCAATCACTTTAACACTGGTTAGCAGCTGTAAAGTGTGCAGAGTCCTAAAACCCAACAACTAGTTCGGGAAACAGAAGGGTAAAGGCAAAATGTTTGGGGATGACCCCTCTGGGGGTCCAAGAATGGAAATGTGCTTAAAGGGCCTAAGGGTAAATGCGTATTTTAGGGGCCAATTGATGAATTGAAACTCCAATTGAACCAAGGGCCATGTCCAACATGGGTCCTGATGCTAACTGAGTATTTTAATGTTAATAATGATGAGCAAGAGCCTCAGGGGGCCCAAGAATGGAAATGAGCTTAAAAGTCCTAAGGGTAACTGGGTATTATAGGGACCCACTGAGGAACTGAAACTCCAATTGAATCAAATGTCCATTGGTCAGTAATTTTCCCTTAGCTGCAGTTGACACCAGGTTTGGATCAAGTAGCAATTTATGCAGGATCCAGGAAATAGGGACTTTTCATGCTAAACTGATTGAGTGTAAGGACACCCCAATTATCACTCTTAGCTCCTCTTTTTGGGAATATGATCTTCTGGGGACCTAGATGTCATTAGTAAGTGAGACTCCCTATGGCTGAGCAGGAATGTCAGGGCCTGATTGCAAACAGAGTATTTAGTGACCTGAGGATGAGTACTGGCATGGGACCTAAGGATGAGCAGCAGCTTCTGAGACTTAAGTGTGGGAAAGCAATTTACAGCACTGAAGATGAGTGTCAGGAGATCTGTGGGCTAGGTGTCTGGGAATAAATGTATTTACAGTCCTGGCCAAAATTACTAGCTTAACAAGCTTTAAAACCCTTAATTATCACAAAATGTTCCTACTAGCACCATGATCCTAACCGAATGTTTTCCGAAGCATTGCGTTCTGCAAATCTGTTCCACTCCTGGTGAAATAGTATTGGTAGAACACCTGAAAATATTCTGAAACCCACATGGGATGAGGGATGATAGTGTACAAGCAAATGCAGAAATAGAAAGTAGTCTGTTATATTACATAAGACAATGCACTAGGGCCCTCATTACCTGTTGCCTGGAGCAAAATCCATGGTGGAGTCTGGGGGCTGGAATGGAACTACCGCCCCACCTCTGAAACTTCACGTTTTTTAGTGTCTCTGGGCTTGGAATTATCACGTCTGTAAACTCTGAACCAGCTAATTCTGGGCCCAGAGACATTAGGCCTCGAACTACTATCTGAGCTGTACGAGCTGTGGACCACTGCTGTGCTCTGCCCTGTCTGTAGTGCTGTGCAGGGCCACTGGCCAGCACTCAGCACACAGAATAAATAACACAGAGATGGGGTGATGGTTTCATATGAACTGGCACGTAGCTGTCAGGGCAGGCATAACTGCCGGGGCAGCCGTATCAGGCAATTTTGCTGAGCCCACATAGTGCGTTTGACTGAACTAATATGTTCACATTGGCGGGGGAGTCCTTTGACCGCCCCTCTGCTGACGCACCCTATGGCAAACATTAAATTCCTCCCTAATATTAATCAAACAAAACTAATACACAAAACCAAATACGTTAAGGATGTAACAACCATTATACAAAACATTACAACAGGTCAGTAGTGTGGCCCCACATTTTCTCTGGATGGCTTGTGGCCCCAAACAGGGCTGACATGAGGTCTATGGAGGCTCCTGTGTCGATTGTCAGTGATGGTGTGATGGCCTACCTGGAGCTGGCACTGTTGGAGCGGTCGATGGGTGATCATGTGGGCCCCATGGTGAAGACAGTGTGTGCCATATACTTGGAAACGTCGTTGTCGTCCATGTCCTCTGGCCCAATCGATATTTCAGTGATTGCGTGAGTGGTCTCTTCCGAGGGTATGCATTTTGTTGATCTACAGACTTTGGCAAATTGGTTGGATTTACCACAGACTGTGCATTTTCGGCCCTGGGTGGGATAGTCATTAGGCCTGTGAGGTTGTCCCCTACAATATCCACATGTTCTTCTTAGTCTCCAGTGGGTTCTTCAGGGCCTTTGTGCTGAGATGTGGTTGGATCGCATTAACAAGCTCTATCATGACTGCCCTGCAGTGGGCATCTTCCATAAGCAACGCACAAGTTTTGGATAGTACCTTCGATCTTCTTAATGTAAGGATGTATTGGCTTGATTTCCCTGACTGTCAGAGTAAGGTTTCTAATAGTTTGGAGGACACGCAGCCTTGGATGATCTGGCCTCTAATGTCTTCTTGTTTGTCATGGAAGCTGCATGTGCTCACTAGTTCTTTGAGTCTACCAAGAAATTTGTCGAGCAACTCTTATGGTTCTTGGCAGGCTTGTCCAAAAACAAATTGTGAGAAAACAGGGCTGATTGCAGAGGCCCCCTAACTTTTTGCCCCGATTTTCCACATTTTGCTGGTGTTTTTCCTGACTCTGATGGTGCCCTGGGTACTGCTAACCAGTCCCAGGGCCTGTGCTCTGTGTAAAATGGATATGAAAATTAGGCTAATTATAATTGGCTAAGTTAACCTACCTATAAGTCCCTAGTATATGGTAGGGCATGTAGGTTTAGGGACCACAGCATAGGTGGTGCACCCATAGGTGCACTGCTGAGGTGCCCAGTGTCATTTTAAAGGCAGGTCTGCCTTGCTGGCTGCTTTTAAATTAAAGTTATATGCAAATTCGACTTTGGAATTAAAAGTAGTTCCAAAGTCTTAAACTACCTTATTTTTACATATAAGTCACCCCTAAGGTGTGCCTTATGTGCCCCTAGGGCTGGGTGCCATGTAACTACAAGCAGGGACCTTATAAAAATAGTTTTATAAGCCCTGGTGAGGTCAAAACAGCCAAATTCGTTTTCCCCTCATTGTAGCAAATGGCCTTCATAGGCTAAAATGGGGAGACTTTATTTTAATTTTTAAAATCTCCTTAAATTATGCATACCAAGAGTTTGGTATCAAATTAATTGTTGTATTAAATCCCACAACTTCCAGTTGTTGGATTTAATATAACTTGTTCAGGTAAAGAGTTTTAAACTTTACATGAAAAGTTGCCAATTTCACCCCTGCATTGTTTTTGCTGCTGTGCTCTGATTGGCCAGCCTCTGGCATCTTGGCCAAGCTGCCTTGATGAGGTGTGAAGTGGCCTGGCTTCACACAAAGGAATGTGCCTGTGGGAAGGTATCTCCCCTCAGCAGATAGTGAGGCAGGAAGGGGGAGGGCTGCCAAACTGGTCTTCAAAGGCAGAGAAAGACATTTGGAGCAACCAGCAACACCCCCACATACTGCAACCCCAGACAACTAGGTGCCCCCTTGATTAGATTAGGAGAGGGCAGGAGAGGGGTGTGTTTATGATTTTTAGCCACACCAGTGGGTGGGCTCAGCCAGATGTAACCTCCAAAAATCAGATTCAGCCATGATGGATTTTTAGAGAGTGTTGCCTCCTGGGATTGATTTTGCCACACTTCCCAGGAAGTGGTCGTCACAGGGGGAAGGACCCTGCACCTGATTGGAGAACCAGGACCCCCCTGCTTTTCACCCAGGAGCAAGGATAAAACTGGCATACCTGCACCCACACCTCAGTTCCCTACCACATCCAACAAGGAAGAACAACAGAAGAAGAAGGACTGCCCTGCTGGACCCCTGGCCTGCACCTGGAACCTGCACCAGCTGCACACTTGGGCTTCACCACAAGAAGGACTTTGCCTGGCTTCAACTCCCTGTTTCCTACACGTGAAAAATTGCTATCCAGAGTCCCCTGCACCAACTCCTGAAGAAAGCAACCAGCTGACCACTGTCCAGTGGCCAAAAAGGAGTTTGCGCCAGGTGCATTCTGGGAGTTGTAGTCCGCACCCCCCAAGGACCATCTTGGAACTTCTGGACCCTTGGGGTGAGCTGTGGACCCCAAAAGAACCTTAAAAGGACATCTGGGAGAAGCCCCAGAAGTTTGGAGAAGTTTGGACGACTTTTGTAAAAAAGCTCCATAGAGGGACCGACCCGCCGCGGCAACTCTAGCCGGCTTGCCTCAACCGCGACCCGGCCTGATTTGCTGGTTCGTCCCGGTAAAGAAAATCTCCGAAAAAGAGACTAAGTCCGAAGGTAAAAAGTTGACCGGGACCTCCCAGCCAGCGTATCCGAGGAGGGCTCCATGGACGTCGGATCAAGATCCAGGTTTACCCCGGCCGAAGGTTTTTCACCTCGAAAAAACAACTAAGTCCGAAGGTAAAAATCTACACCGAGGATTCCAGCACCGCGTATCCGGAGAAGGGCTCCAGGAGGTCGGATTGGACTGGCAGGTTCATCCCGCTGAAGAAAATCTTTGAAAAAAAGACTAAGGCCCTCATTCTGTCCTTGGCGGTCGGCGGAGAGGCGGCGGTCGGACCGCGAACAGACCGGCGGTCCAAAAAATGGCATTCGGACCGCGGCGGTCACCGCCGCGATCGACCGCCACTTCCCCACTCCGACCGCCACGGCGGTCATGACCGACGGGCTGGAGTTTGCGCACTCCGGCCCGGCGGTCGCCCCAAGACCGCCACCCGTATCATGACCCTGCTTACCGCCGCGGTTTCTGGCGGTCGGGAACTGCCATGAGAACCATGGCGGTAGGCACTATCGGGGCCCGGGAATCCCTTCCCTGGCACTGATAGGGGTCCCCCCCCACTGCCCCCCTGAGTCCTCCCCCCACCCCCTCCACCCCCCTGCCACCCCCCAGAGGTGGTACGAACCCCCTCCCCACCCCCACCCCGAAATGCACATACACGCACCCCGACATGCACGCACCCCAACATGCACATCTGCACACCCCCATGCACGCACACATCACACAACACCCCCACACCCCCTCCCCTCACGGACGATCAACTTACCTTGTGCGTTGGTCCTCCGGGAGGCGACGGGAGCCATAGGGACGTGACCGCCGACAGCACACCGCCAACAGAAGACCGCCACACAGAAATGTGGGTCGTAATTCTGGGGGCGGTGTTCTGCTGGCGTGGTGGTGGAGGTTGACCAGTCTCCACTTTCCCGCCGACCGCCAGTCTGGCTGCCGGCGGTTTCCCGGCGGAACGCTCCCAGCAGTCGGAATGCGCGCAGCGGCATACCGCGCGGTCGGCGGTCTTCACCGCGGCGGTAACTCGGCGGTCTTGCGAAAAGACCGCCGAGGTCAGAATGAGGGCCTAAGTGTGAAGGTAACATTTTAACCGAGGCTTCCCGCGGCCTGTAGCCGAGCAGGGCTCCATCGCGGTCGGCCTGAAACTTTGACTTTGCCCCGGTCGTGGTGCAACCAGATGACCCAATTGGCGCTTTTTGTTTCTAGGCGCTAAAAAAAAAAAAATCTTTAAAAATTCATATCTCCGGTTCCCCTGATCCGATTTTATCCGTTTTGGTGTCATTTTAAAGATAAATATAATCTATTTTTATAAATTGGTTTTGTCTCCTAAGTTAAGCCTTGACGCTCGTTGCCAAGCTACCAAGGGTTGAGCTGGGGTTAAGTTACTGAGACCTAACTGGACCTTAGTGGAGGTTAGTGGCCTATTGCTAAGTGGAGGTACCTACCTGACCTTACCAATAACCCATTTTCCAACACAAATCTCTCATAGTCTCTCTTTGCCATTGGTCAAAGTGCACATTTAGGGCTGTAACAAGGGTTCGTGTATGTCTTAGGGGCTACTTCCATGAGGTTTTTATATATTTTATGAATGTCTTTTCCTTCCAGGTGCAGCAGGAGTGCATGGCGCCATTCCACTGCTATGTCTGTGCCTTCGAAATAGAACTGAAGGCATTCCACCTAGGTCCACCACTGGATGTCTGTGATGAGGGTGTGCCTTCAACGAGGAAAGGCTCTACAGCAGGGAAGGTGGCCATCTCATCACAGTGTTGGAGGTGTGCTGTGGTGTGGGTGGTCTTGTGGACTTCAAGGCGTGGCAGTTAGGCCTTTCACAGCACGAGCACTGTTTGAGATGTGGACACACAAAAGAGCCGCCTGTCTGAAGGATGATGGGTTGCCTTGGCTGTCTTGTGCCTCACCTGGATGTTGGGCTGAGGGAGGCCTACCTGCTGGTGTACATGGCTCTTGCAGGGGAACTTGTTTGTGGGCTGCCTGCTGTACTTTGTGTGATAATGTCTGGCCCTCTGCAACTGTCCTGTGTTTTTTCAGCTCTTGGTGGTTTGATGTATGGCCCTCTTTAGCTGTGCTTGTGTGTTTTCATGGCCTACTCCTCCTCAGGTAAGAGGGCCTACTAGGTTCGCAGAGCCGGGCCGTTAGGGATGCATGCCGACTATAGTCAGAGGTTGGAGCCCAGGACCAAGCTGCTCTGCCACCAGAGTCATGCCTGGTGGTGCCATGCGGCGGGCGAACAGCTTGCTGTGCGCCGTGCCATCACGCAGGGGCTATGAGCGGCTGCCACGTAGCAGAAATTCAGGAGCCGAAGTGTAGAAAAGGGCATGGGCGAAGCTCCGGCCTCGTCGCCACTGTAGTGCTGTGCCAGGATGCATGCCAGCACTCGGTGTGCAGAATAAATAACAAGAAGATGTGGTGATGGTTTCGTTAGATATGACACTTAACTGCTTGTGCAGACGTACCAGGAACGTTTATTGCTGAGCACACGGAGTGCGCTTGACTGAACTTATTATGTGCATGTTGGTGGGGGGTGTCCTTTGACAGCCCCTCAGCTGAAGCACCCAATGGCAAACATTATACTGCCCACCCACATACTGCAACATGGGGGAGCAGTAAAAGCTCCGCCCCACCTAGAACTAAACCCGGACTGATGATTAGGGGACAGCATGAGGATCTAGTGACAATGTCCAGTACTAATAAAAATTATAGTTTGCAATCAATGTAAATCATGCAGGTGTGCAATTCAGAATCTACATGCTGAGATCCGACGCCTCAATATATTTTGCTGTCACGAATGCCAGCTCCTGATGTAGAATCTTTAGTACAAATATCATCCAGTATTTGTCACGGTTATTTACAAAAATGCTGCGACTGTCAGCAAAAGATCCATCAATGACACCACAATTAATTTTTGCAGGAAAGTACCCAACGATTTCAAAACTCGAGTTAACTGTGCATTACATTAATTGTCCGGCAGGTGTCGTCCTTTATTCATTAATGAATCAGTTGATAGTTTTTAGCCTCTGAGTTCTCAAGGAGACGCCAAGGACACGAACTGATTGTAAATACCGCTAGAATAGAGTGTTTTGGGGGACTGACACAAAATTGCTCCGATCAACTCATAACTAGAGTTAATTAAATGTTTTCTCATTTTGACTGGTCAAATAGGAATTGTGTTTTTTTCTCTTCCACAGTTCTTGAATTGGGGGTCAAGGTGTAGCAGAGTAGATGCGGTGGAGACACGAGGGGAGGAGCTTGAAAAGCAGAGTGGACAGTCAACTTATGCATTTTTTATTTTTTTTTAAACCTGCTGCACAGAAATTGGCAAGAAGTACATCTGTGACAGTAAATCTGTTCCAACTTATTAGATTGGCCACAAAGGGCTGCATTTTAAAATATCTTATAGGGTTAACACACCTGCTGCAGAAGTCACTGTGTGCCCAGCAATTTTGAGGTAACTGTAATAGTGGTAAGATAACTCAATTGGGATAACACAGTTCAAGGAGAGTTCTGTGTTTTGTCCAGTTACCGTTTGGACTCATAAAGTAGCATGGGGGGTGAGTGTGCCTGCTGCAGAGCACATCATGTAACATGCCCATCATAGGTTTCTTTCTTTTTTTAGATAGGTAAGTAGGCTACATTTTTTTAACACTGGGATATTTTTTTTGTTACTTCCAGTTCATAATATGCAAGCTTTCCCAATTAGCACATTACTGTATTTACCAGCATCAAGGAGCTACATGCACGCTGTAAGTCATGTGTTAGCTCTTTATTGTTTTTTTCAATCTATTGTCATTCTATGATTGCAAAGAAGGGTTCTTTCAGGAAGTCATAAAGTCGTATTAGGTCAGACAACCCCAATCACTGTGTTAGCTTTGTACCCTGACTTTGTGTTTCTCTTAACATATAGGGGGTCATTCTGACCCCGGCAGTCTTAGACCGCCGGGGCCAGGGTCGGCGGGAGCACTGCCGACAGGCCGGCGGTGCCCCGCAGGGCATTCTGACCACGGCGGTAAAGCCGCGGTCAGACCGGCAACACTGGCGGTCTCTCGCCAGTGTACCGCCGCCCTTCGGAATCCTCCAAGGCGGCGCAGCTAGCTGCGCCGCCGAGGGGATTCCGACCCCCCCTACTGCCATCCAGTTCCCGGCGGTCCGCCCGCCGGGAACCGGATGGCGGTAGGGGGGGTCGCGGGGCCCCTGGGGGCCCCTGCAGTGCCCATGCCACTAGCATGGGCACTGCAGGGGCCCCCGTAAGAGGGCCCCTACAAGTATTTCACTGTCTGCTTGGCAGACAGTGAAATACGCGACGGGTGCAACAGCACCCGTCGCACCTTCCCACTCCGCCGGCTCGATTACGAGCCGGCATCCTCGTGGGAAGGGAGTTTTTCCTTGGGCTGGCGGGCGGTCTTTTGGCGACCGCCCGCCAGCCCAGGGAAAAACTCAGAATACCCTCCGCGGTCTACTGACCGCGGTGTGGTATTTCGGAGGGGGGAACTCTGTCGGGCGGCCTCCGCCGCCCGCCATAGTTAGAATGACCCCCATAATGTCCACAAGTATGGATGATATGTGATTCCTTCGACTTATAAGTTGTAACCCTCAATGTCTTATGTAACATTTCCCGTACATTGATTAACACATATGTATGATTTATTGTGCCTCTCCATATGATGTAACATGCTCTGACACTCTACACTGGAATAAGTAGAGCTATAAAAAAGAAATACAAAGAAATAGGTGCCATTTACATCAATATGTGTGTAACTACTCATACAGATAGATAAGTCATGCATACTGCAAGCAGATCTCTTGAAAAGGGTGTTGACAAAGTACAAACCCTGTCTCCAAATCATATCTGTTCATAAGTAACTTAAGTACTTGGGAAGTGATAACTGTAGTAGCTGTATATAGAATGTTGGAATCTGGGACGTTGCCCTATGTGCCACGTTCCAGGTCCCCTTATGAATTTTGATTTCAAATGATTGGTCAGTTGCTGATTACTGTGCGTCACCAGCAGCTCGTTGCACGTTTACTCTTGCAACTACACCTACCTTAAAAAATAATCCGGTGCGTATTCTGTGTTCATACCTACTACTTGCATGTTGTACGCTTTGAGCTTTGCCTTTTAGGCAATAGGGTCCAGGTAGCTCCCATCTAGTATTATACTAAAACAAAGAGGGCTGATGACCCTTTAAGTCAGTCCTTTGTTTGTGTACGGCTAGAACTGACAGTCAGAAAGGCCTCTCGCTGCCGCCAGCTTGTTACTTTAAACTGAATGCAGACAGCATGCAGGCACTGGTGAAATGTGTCTTGGTGTCGGAAAACGGCCCCAGGACAACTCAGCTGCCGGAACCGAGTCCGAGCGTAATTTCCCAGCATTCCAAAACTGCCCTTACATTTTAAACTTTCTTGCTGAAGAAATGTGAATGACTGCTGTTCTTAAAATCTTCCAGAGTACCTTAACTTTTATGGAGCACAAATGGCTTTTTAGGTCGAGCATAGCAACGCACAGCGCTGCTTTTCTGATGTGTTGTTAACCATTTGGGCTTTTAACCACGCCCACTTCACGCCCATCACTGTGCTATGAGTTTGCCCTTCATAAATTATTTGTTATCATTAGTATATGCTTTACCTCTGTCCCTCCTTGGGGTAGTTTGGTTACCTCCTTGAACATCAACCTTGTGACATGGCTATTTGCACATTTGCTGATAAGTTTGACTGTGAGCATATTTCTTTTTCCTTTTGTGTCTCTCTTCGCGCTCAGGGTGTGGCGCTTTGAATCAGCTCGCTTATGTGAAACTGTATTACTTTTTATTTTATGTGGCAAGAAAAGTCCAGTTAGGAGTTTACAACGCTAAGAGCTCTAACTTAAGCAAATGTGAGACCCATCGCATTTCAAATGGTTGTTTACAGATGGGGTTAAGCGATTATTCCCTTTTTTTACAGAAGTGCTAGAGTACTGAAGTTACTGGACATATGGACTAGTGTTGCATAGATCACACACGTGGGCTAAGAAAACAAAAGAGATGAATATAAGCACAGGGTGAGAGTAACAATACAGTGTGAATGCCATGTATTAATACTAACAATCTTTTTGTGACCATAAACAACTTTTAAGTTTATCTGTAAGGTAAATGTTTTTCGACTGTAAGGCTGTGTGTGTGAGTGTGTGTGTAAGAGAGAGAGAGAGAGAGATAGAGAGAGAGAGAAGGCAGAGAGAGATGACAGAGAGAAATGTATGCCTGTGAGTTTAGCTTGATTACCTGCATTATCCTGCGGTCTGTTTGTGAAAACAGTGAAGTGCTGAGAAACAAGATGGCATGAAGCGCTGAACACATAATGGAATCCTTTCAGCGATATTACTTTCAGGCACTCTCAACTAGGGAAAGGTTTTTATGGTTGTGATGTCTCACCTCCCCTCACCCTCACTTCTCAGATAAGGTATGAAGCACCGTAGTGCACAGTAGCAAAAGCAACCCTCATTTTAACGGGACTACAAGTTTTTAAAAGTCTATTCCTGGCGCTTTTGACTTAGGTTGTTTCAGTTAGAGAGTGACTTCTCAGCTCAAAGAGTAACACCATTTCTCAGCTGGCCTCTTTTTTGTTTTTCTAAAGACATAGCAGGATATTTAAGAAAAGTGGCGATGCACGCCTAATGCCACCATGTGTACTCCATATTTAAATACGGCACACCATGGTGGTAGTTAGGGGACTAGCATCTGAATTTTTGACGATAGTGCGGCGCTTTTCAGGATTAGCATCAACAATACTGACGTTAATCCTGCAAAGCACCCAGAGGCCCATTGTAAGCAATGGAAGCCTCCTTTTAATGCCTGCTCTGAGCAGGTGTTAAAAGTGCCAAAAAAAATGGCGCAAGGAAACCTCTTCGGTTTACTTGCTCCATTTCTTTGCACCCCCCCCAACAGGGGAACACACACTTGGCATACGTTATGCCTGGCACAGGCAGAACTTTGCGCAAAGGGTTACAAAATGGCGCAATACATGTATTGGGTCACTTTGTAAATATGGTGCAGCGTTTTTGACCTTCTACTGCCACATTAGCGTAAAAAATGATGCTAATGTGGCATTGGAATGGGGCTAGGGGCTCTTAAATATGCCGTATAGGGTCATATTCATGAAATTTTGGCAGGGCAGCGCAACAAGTCACCTTGCTGCGGTGCCCTGCGTCAAAGGGTCAAGGTCAGGAATGCACCATATCTAAGCAATATGACACATTCCTGTCATTTCCCCTCCACTGGTGCCCTTTTGGCTGCCTAGCTCCAGGGTGTTTGCGTTGCATGCAGGATTGTTTTTGTGCAGAAAGGGGCGCCTTCTGCAAAAACAGTTGTGGGAGGCGTTTTCCTCTTTCTATGTGTGCTGCAGCATGCAGCACACATAGAAAGAGGGAAAAATGAGGAGAAATAGTGATATTTCTCCTCGTTGCACCTCTCCTGGGGAGTCGTAAGGTTTTAGCACATCCCCAGGCTTACAAAGTCTTCTAAATATGGGAATGTGTCAAAATCCATGGGTGTTGCATGGAAACACCCACCCCAACACCCATGGAACAACTCCCTAGCACAGAGAGAGACATACAATGAGACTAGCAAATCCGCTTACAGGAAACCTATCTGGCTTTATCTTGAAGAAATAAAGTTGTCACAAGCCACCTTCTTCTCCGAAACAACTGCCGACTCCTCCAACTCTCCTAAAGATATCTTTAAGATTCTCAAGGGTATCATTGAGCCTCCCACAGTCAGCTCCACTCTGGAGGCCTCTGTTGAGCATAGTGACAGAGTTGCATGTTTTTTAAGAATACAATTTTGAATATTTATTTCTCTTTCTCTGACATGTCCAATATGGAGGATTCATTTGGGAGCAACTCCCATCGAGACCAACAAGAGAGTATTCTCACTGTCTTTTTGAACCTTTCCATGTCCAAGGTAAATTATTGTTTGAATAGTTAAATCAGGCTCTCCCCTGGACCCTCCTGATCTCCATATCTTTGGTCAAGTGTCTGCCTGTATCGCTCCTTATTGACAGAGGTATTAAATCTCTCCCTCTCTTGTGGGCATTTCCCCCCTCAATGGAAGCATTCCATAGTCAAGCCACTCTTAAAGAAACCTAATCTTGACGCCCTTTGCATGAGTAATCACAGGCCAATCTCCCTGTTACCTTGAGTTTCCAAGCTATTAGAAAAACATGTTAAATAAGAACTTTCCACCTTACTTAAATCTAAGGAACTTCTCCATCCCACCTAAATGGGTTTTCAACCACAACACAACACTGAAACAGCCTTGCTGGGGGTGGTCAAGGAACTTAGGTGTCTTCTGGATCTAGGACGTTCAGAAGCCATCATTCTGTTAGATCTCAGTGCAGCCTTTGATACCATAGACAATCCACTCTTATTCAGAGAATCTCAAAGATCAGAAAGATCCGTATCAAGGATAGAGCACTAGAATGGCTCTCTTTCTTTCTGGAAAATCATACCTTCCAGGTTCTGGATCAGACCTGCTACTCTGCTAGTCTGCTCCTCACTTGTGGGGTTCTTCAGGGTTATTGCCTGAGCTTCACGCTTTTTAACCTTTACATGCTTTTCCTCGCTGATATTGTGTGCTCCTTTGGGTTATCATTGGTGTCCTATGCCGATGAAACCGAGCTGGTTATGTCAATCTCCCTTGACCCCAGCTCTAGCCACCTATTGTTGTCTCCCTATCTTGAGGAAGTAGCCAAATAGACGGCTGGTTGTAAACTGAAACTGAACGAGGATAAAAATGAAGTTATGCTTCTGGGCAATAATTCTTGCACCAATGTCCCAAGCCTTCTACCAGACTGTTTGAGCAAGTTGCCCACCCCGAAAAAATGAAAAAAAGAGCCTCCCATTGTGACAGGACTCCAGTCTTAAGATGGATTGTCAAGCCAAAAGATTTGCTGCCAACTGTTATGTCATTCTGACATTTACTGAGGAAGGTTTTCAACTTCCTCACTTTTACAGCCAGAAGAGTAATAGTGGAGGCCCTCATGCTTTCAAGTCTTGATTGCAGACTGTGCAATGCCATTGTTCAACTCTTGATGAACATCCCTAAGCATCAGTCCGCCACCAGGACTCTTAGAGACATCCACTGACTTCCTGTGGACGACGAGTACAGTTTAAGATTCTATGCATCATGCACAGGTCACTAAACAATAAAGGCCCCTTACTGCTGAGATCTTTAGCCTCTGCTTGGGAGATCCCTCAGATCTTCTTCAGCTCACTTACTGATGGTCCCTATGATCTGTAGCTCTTGATGGGGTGGCCGGTCCTCCTCCTTTTTAGCACTTAGACTCTAGAATTCTTCACCGCTGGCATTGTGCCTCCTGGAGCACAAACTTTCCTTCTGCAAAGCCTTGAAGACCTGGCTGTTATGCGATTTACTCCCTCTCAGCTACTTATGAAATGATGGTGTCTGTAGGAGACCTCCGGGAAGCCACACTCTATACAAAAACCATAGAATAGAGTAAGTCAACGCAGTGATTTGTGCTACCTTACCTTACTCGGTATTTAAGGCCACTTTGCATGGCTTCATAAATAAGATTTGGTGGTTTGCTGTAGGGGGCTCATAAATAATCCCCACAATACTAACAGTTTTCAGAAGGGTTTCAATGGATTTAATTGAATAGTACCAACATTTCTCAAGATGGCAGTCATATTTGTTTCATGGCACAGCATCAGGAATATCAAGAATGGACAGAAAAAGGAGGCATGTAATAATTGACAAAGAACATGTAAGATTTCCACCAGATTCTCAGAGGAGGTTTAGGGCCATATTTATACTTTTTGACTCAAAACTGCACCAACACAGTTTTGCGTCAAAACATTTAAAGCTGGCTAACGCCATTTCTTTGCGCCACCTGGGCGTCAAATGTATACTTTGACGCTCTGTGGCACAAACGACGGGTTAGAGTAATTTTCTTTGACTCTAACCATTGTGTCACGTTGCAAAGCAAAATGACGGTAACGCAGTGAAAATGACTTTAATCCGGTTTACGATGTCGCAAACCGGATAGGCGCAATTTTCCCCCGCAATTGCGTCAAAAAGTGGCGCAAACACAGCAAAATGTGCTAAGGAGCCCCAAAATGGATCCTAGAAGCCAGTAGAGACCCCAGGAAGACCCCAATTGACCAGGACCCAGCAAGGAGGGCCCAGACAAGACCCAGGAGAGGGAGAAGAAGAAAAGGAAGTGTTGTTTCAGTGCAGAGGAGCAGGAAATACTGGTGAAAAAGGTGACGGAACACCAGCATCAACATTTTGTCACCTCAAAATTGCCAATTGGGAGGAGAGAGGCAATTTGGCAACAAATTGTGGACAAGATAAACAGTGTGGCAGAAGTACGGAGAACAGTTACTGAGTGCAAGAAATGCTGCAATGACTGCAAGCGCACAGCCAAGGAAAAGATGGCAAGGAACAGGAGGGCAGCACTGCAGACTGGAGGTGGTAGTCCCGCACCGCAGAAGGCCCTGGACCAGATGGAGTAGATGGTGGCAGCCGTCATCCCAGAGGAGATCGTCACAGGGGTTCAAGGACAGGACAGCGCAGAATACCAGGAAACAACACAGATGCAGGGTAAATTGCATGGGGGCCAAAAATGCCTAAATGTTAACTGCAAGCGGGGTAGCATGCCTATTACATAATGCATGTCAGCCCTGAAAATCAGGCAGTGGAAAGGGCAAAGGGGCAAGGGATGGGTGCATGGGCTGTGCAGGGGAAACCAGGGGCACAGCACAACACTACACCAACAACCTTTGCATGGGGGTACTCTGCCATGCCAAGAATGTTGGAAAGGCAAAGCCAGTCCAGGAGGGTAGGGTACAATGTAAAACTGGCCTGTTGTCACAGGACAGATTGTATTGTCACAACATGAACTAGGGCTCAATTTTCAGTCTCAGGCCTTATCCGTAAGTGGTATTTACCATTGACAACAGTTGCCAGTATCACCTGTGCTGTGTGTGCAGGTCAAGTAGCTAATGGCAGTTAGATGCCCATGGATCAAAGACACCCAAAATAGAGGGTTCAGGATGACAACGTTCTCAGTCCCCTGTA
Organism: Pleurodeles waltl; assembly: GCF_031143425.1. Lineage (NCBI taxonomy): Eukaryota > Metazoa > Chordata > Amphibia > Caudata > Salamandridae > Pleurodeles > Pleurodeles waltl. The sequence continues at coordinate 1,355,260,339 of NC_090447.1, read as the reverse complement.
ATTCCTAACAAAGTGTAAATCCTGTCAAATGCTCATGTCTATAGGCACAATAAACATCCGGTATTGTTACTTACATTATGAAGTACACAGCAGTAATGTCATACCCATGCTGCACATTATAGGGTCCACCATGTGCCTGTGTTACAATAGCTGCAATGCCACCTTGCAACATCCCAACTGTCATACTGCTAAGACAACAGCATTGGGGGGGAGGACATATGTGTCTAGCTAGTTAAACACACCCACACAGTCATAAGAGGAAATGGAACACTGCCAGGCCCATCACTGCAATCCAATGTAGCACACATTCCCCAACATCAACATTACACAACACCAATGCTGACACCTGTATCGTGCCATGCCAATGCTATACATAGTATGTGCTTGGTCTCAACAACATACAGGTGTATGTGACATATCTGAGACTGGGTCAGTTCCATATTGTTAAGTGTGGTGCAAGTGGCATCAGAACACCAACAGCCATTGCAAGGCTCCACCATGCTAATGGAAGTAGACGGAGGGTTGAGTAGGACAAGAAGGTAGCAACATACAATTTGGACAGAACCTATACCTAGAGGATGTGACGCAGACAATTCCCCAAATTGCCCACACTACATGTGACATGCAGGTGGGGCATAGGCCTGTGAGAAGGCTAATATTAATGACAGGAACAATGAACAGGAACCAAGGTTACTATATCTCACTAATAGGAAGTCAGTAACGTCACATTACAACTGCCACAACACAGACACACTAATTGTACAATATCTCATTGCAGAGGACAATGGCTCTCCTGTGGATATGCCTGTCCTGGACTTCCCTGATGACATGGATGACAAGCTGACAAACATTAGCCAGCAGACCCTCCAAGATGTCCTTGGAACCCTCCAGACCCCACCTTCAGTCGCAAGGAGGAGTACAGATGCAGAAGCAATCACAGAGGGCCCACCCACCACCCCAATAGTACGACCTGCCAGCTCCAACCCAGCTGAGGACTCTGAGGACACTAGTACCACCTTTGAGAGGACAGAAGCGGGAGTACAGAGGGAGCTGGCCAAGGAGGTGCGGGTGGGGATGCAAAATATGACAGCCAGCCTTGAGGGGATGCACACGTGCATGATGTCATCTGCAGAACAGGCAGCAGCCATGCAAGCGCTACCATCCCTCCTGCAAGGACTACAACAATGTGTTAGGGATTTCATCACAGCAGTTAGGGAGTTGCCACAACACTTGGCATCCCAAACCTTTCACTGCGTGCACAAATGCAATCATGACCCCCTCAGGGCCTACCTGGCTGCCTACCACAGTGATGTAGCTGCTATACTCAAGAACCAGCAGCTCCTCCTTGCTGCAATAATGCCCTTAATAGCCCCACAGTTGGCAGCTACCGGGAATTCAGAGTCCACGTCTTCAAACACTGAAGTGTGTGTTGCCCCTTCAAACCCACCACTACCAAGGGCAGAGGAGACGACACACACATCAGAAGATGAAGACGTGGAACAGATCACCTTCACCCGTAGGAGTACCTGGCAGCACAAGTCCATGCCACATGGGCACTGATATCCTAGGTCCTGTGCTTGTTAACATGCCAGTCTTGCTACAGTTGGTAACATGCACTGTTGTCCAGCACACTGTTTACCTTACCACTATGCACTGCAATTGTCTCTCACTACCTCATTGGCAATTCATGTACCTCTGCAATGAATGACTCTTCACCCCAGCATGTCCAATGACATGTCCCTCACCATTGCACTTGTGTTGCATCACAATAGAAGGCGTCACACTAATGGATTTACAATCCTGGACTATGTAAATATTGCACTACAGCACTTTAAAATAAATTGCACTTACAAAACCACTTTGTCTCTGAGTAATGTGACACATCAACTGTGTAGGAGATATGTGATGTATGTAACATGTCAATTGCCATAGAATGTCAATGCAACAGTGTAGAAAGAATGTGGGCTGATAACTATGCACTGGGGTCTGGATCTTATCATCATCTGTGGTTCCCTAGGCTTATTTCTGAAGTGAAATGAGAAAAAACAGTATAATGCTGTGTAGAACAGAAAAAGTCAGCTTCAAAGTATGTATGAGCTGAAACTCAATGTGGCCAACATTCCCTTCAAGACAATCTTTATGTATGTGACATCTGACTATAAACTTTAATCACACACACACCATACAGCAGGAATGGATGTGTACGAGTGTATGGACAATTATGTAACCTGGGAGTACAATGTAAGAAATGATACGTGTGAGTTATGTATACAGAACTACATAAGATTAGAACATCACTCTGCTTATCATGGTTCACATGAACATCAGGCTGCAGGCAGACGTCCCACAGTGCCCAAGATTCCAATTCAGGACTCAAACGATGGCAGATTTAAAAACACACCAACCTTTACAACACATTGGGAACCAAAGTTACCTTGAGTGGTGGGTGCAATGGATGGCAGATGCATAGAGAAGTAGCTTTGTTGTAGCTGCCAATGTGACAGCTCATTTGGAATAGGGAATAACCAGGTCAATAATGGGATTCTGATGCAGGATGGAACACAAATACTAAATTGACACTGTACACCCATGCCAAGGCCCTAATCCCCAGGCATATGACACATACTGTAAAAGAGTACCTAAAACTTTATTTTTCAGTAATAAAGGAAACTTAAACTAGGGGAAACACCTTAACTAACCTAACCTATCCTAACTATACATTACCCACAACTGGCCCTAACTACCCTAAGCTAAACTTACTTACCACATTTAACTAAACACTCTAAACATCAACCCACCACCCCCCTTATATGACGGGACACATGTAGGACACCATATACTAACCTAAACACATACTAACTTATCCTAAACAAATTAATTTTGTAAAATATTTTTTTTTAATATATATATTTTTTATGTATATAATTTTTTATACACATAAACCTCAACATCATCCCCCACACACCCACCCACAAAAAACATGTAATGATATAGCCCCCTCCACCCCCACCCCACTTATACTAACTAAACTAACAGCCTACTCTAACCTAACACTAAGCCCCCTAAACCCACTAAAGATAAGAACGAGGAAAGAGGAGGGATGGGAGGAAATCATGGGTGAGGATCCATTATTTACAAATTGGCCCTCCGCAGGATCTTTTTGATACTCCGCAGTCTCCTGCTATTGTGGGACACCTCCTGCTGCAACCTGTCCATCCTGCGCAACATTTGTTGCATGTCACGTTTCAGTGTCTGTAAGTCCTGATTGTCTATCACAGCAGCTGGGGTTGGCTGTGTACCACCTGTAGATGCCATTGCTGGTGCCAGTGCCGTGGTTGGAGAGGGTGGTGCAGGAGGTGCTGCTTGTGGGCCCGGAGCAGATGAAGTCGAGGGACCTGCTACAGTGGCTGTCATCCTTGGGGCCACTGTGGTCTGAGCTGTGGTGGTGGTGGCTGTTGTGGGCAATCATGGTCCCCCTTGGGCAAATGCCCTCCAGACCCCTGTGGCTCTCTCATGGCGATATTGACGTGCCATATTCGGGAACCCAGCCTCCACATCTAGTATGTGGGGGTAACGCACTGCCTGTCTCTGGAATTCCCGTATCTCCTGGGTATTCATGTTGGCAGCTGTAAAAATAGAGCATGCCAAACATTAGTGACATCATTGTGTGATACATATACAGATGATATTCTAACACTTCATCAAAAATAGCACATACAGTCCAAATCACAGTACAGATGATAGAATGTCCCTGAGGAATTACATGCCAACGCAGCCTAAACATCTACTATCTAACAGCACAGCAATGCACAACAAGGTGTGTACTCAATTAAATGATCTGTGCATCTTTGTACTGCTATGAGCCACATAACAAAAGCTGCAAGTACTCCACATGCGCCAGGCCAACTAATGACTATCTTCTGGATGACAATCAAGGCCCACAGGACCTGTGTTTTGTAAATGGAACTGGCTGGACGGTATGCAGTTGGTAATCATGAGGTGGCATTGTAGTTTGGAACACATGAATGTTTGAATTACATGTCTGTCTCCTACACTGGGATCATCACACCTAGGTACACATATTTCATAGCCTTAACCCTGTGCCTCAGGGGGGATGGACATGCAATAAATACTTTCAAACATCAAGGACAGCCAGGAAGCTTTGGACAGCTGTCCCTGGGTTTATTCAGTCCACCACAGGTAAGAAGGGCTGCCAACTAGGATTGACTCAAACATTGGACAATCACAGCCACACTAATTTTCTAAATGTGGACAATTGTCTACATCATTACATTTCACTGACACCTTTCCAAAATCATGCACATTGATGCAAGCACCCATCTGGCCTTGACCTGCATGCACACCTATGACATTTCACTCAAGTACCACATAAACGGAGCACAACATGTGGAGCTAGATGCTGCCGGAAAGTCAACCATACAGTCCTACATGTTCATTACTTAACAGGGATGCTCAAGTCTGTGGGTAAGACTTCGGCATCACTGGTCTGTGTGAATCAGGGTATTTTAAGATTAGGTGTGAAATTGATTTCTTTTTTTCTCGAACAGGAGCACTTATTCTTTTGACACTTCTTTTTTCTGTCCTTCTTGTATAATGTGTGATAGAGGTATTTGTATGTGGATATATTAATTTCATTCTGTATGTAAATAATAACAAATTTTAAAATAGTATTTGATAATGCTGCATGTATATGTTATGTTATAGTTGGTCCAAGAGTGGGCATTGTAGTCTATTGACATGCCTAAAGAGCAGCACTCGACTCCCAATATATGACTCTCCGCCACAGAATGTCCAACTCGAACATGGAACAAAATGACAACCTCCAGTCAAGTCACATATCAGATCATGTGCCAGCACATCATACCTTGCAATGAGTCCAACACACAGGAGTCATTCACACAACAGCTGCAAACACAACACAGGACAAACATATTAACACTTACTGGATACGTCTGGGTCCTCAAATCGAGCCACTTCACCAATTGTATATGGGGCGGGTCCACCTGTAAAACATGGAAGGGTGAAATGTGCTCAATGTCTGCTCACTGTACAAAACTTGGATCAACAAATTACTGTGTGTGACATTTTATATGATAGAGCAGCCCATCAGGCATGTAGACCCACCAACAGACATAGTCATGCAAACATGCACTGACACTGTCACTCCAGTGATTGATAGACACACATATGCACACATGCACTGGCCCTAACAATCATGTGGTGCCAAACATGAATACTCAATTTTGTACTTAATAATTTCAAGAGGGTACTCCATTTCATCATTTGTTATTATGAGAGACATGCAATGGCACATTCCTGGTGCACTGCAATACCAGTGACTCAGGTACTGTGACTTGTACATCAAGGGACAATGAGTTACTGTGTTATGCTCATGTGGGTTGAGTTTCGTTCAGGAATTACTGTGCTTTCAATGGTCCATTATATGTGTGCCTGTGTTGTATGTAGATTACACATGCCACATTGGCAGTGTACCCAGAGCTGTAAATGCCCCCTATGATAACATGATGGCAGGGATCCAGTGTGTTACTTGATGACAATGTTACGTTAAACATGGATTGACCATTTATCTGAATCAAAACAACAAAAAGATGTATGCTGACAGTGTCTAATTTGATCATCCGTGACAGAATGCATGGGCACAGTTGTAGTCATTGCACCTAAAATGTGTTGCTCTGGGCCCTGTGTACCTATATCAGGTATTGTAAATCACAGTTTGCCTCATTCATTAACTTAGAATTGCCAAGTTGGGTGATCTGTGGTAATACAACCAAACTGACACTGTCCGCTAATTAAAACATGGGTTAGCAAATGTCCTACTTCTGCAATCTTGATGAGGTAGGTCTCTATTTGAAAGCACCTTGGGAATGGCGGCACTCACAGGAATGCTGGCCTGCTGATCTTAGCATACCACCATGTCTGTAAAAGCCTTCATACTGAGAAGTTAATAATTGTACACATGCTGCACTATATCAGCAGGGGTGTACCAAACGTAAAATAACAAACTATTTTGTCACTTTAAATGTATAATGGAAGAAGTCAGTGGTCCCTTGCACAACATCATGCAAATAAATAGTTTGTGACCATGCATTTACAAAGAGCAGGGATCCCATGATGACCCAATCACTTTAGAAAATTGTTTGGCTATAAGGTGACACAGATGGCAAATGCACCAGCTCTGTACCAGCAATTGTGCCTAAGGCAACATTTTTGCTGGGCCATGCTACTCAATGGCAGGATTTCTACGCCTATTCTGAAAAGACAGGAGATGAACCTGTTTAGTGCTGCTGCTATCTGATAGCATCCGGGCACAATTAGGTTTGGGCATGTCAAAGATTTTTTGTCCAGACATAAACACACATAAACAATTAACTTAGGGACAGATGTTTTTGTTTTTTTATGTGTAGCATTTGCTTCATTTGTTTACGCTACGGAAAGTAGAACAAAAAGTTTTGGTATTAGCAAGTGTGCTATACTTTGGCATCCAGAAATAATGCAACTGCTGCACAAACAAAGTCGAAATATCAGCCCATTAGCAGAGGTCAGGAAGATATTTGTATGTATGGCCATGAATACTGTTCAGACATGGTTTAAAAAAAATAGGGACTACATTGGTTCCTTGTATTAGCATGTGAAATACATCCCATTCCTGGTACACTCACAGGCCCTGAATCATAAAGTGTTTTTTGCCGCATTACCATCATCTATTGATGCCAAAGCAACACTAATTTACAAGATAAAGTCGTCTTTTATAAGTTTGTGTAGCTTTTGCGTGAACAAATTACGGGAATGCGTTGCAAACATTGTATAATTCAGGGCCACTGTTTGTTCAAATTGCATTCCACATGTCCACAAACATTGCATGCAGCATGTCACAAAATCTGCTACTGTCACCTCCAGAGCATTGTACTGTACACATTAGTCTAATTTGTACTCACCAACAGGGCCACCAATCACCACACCCAGGTGGTCCAGCAGGTCCTGCTCTCGGGCCACCAGGTCAGCCCAGCGATGTTTTAATTGGTGGTCGTTGCGCTGGCTGTTGAAGAGTTTTCTTAGGTGGAACAGCACCTTTGCCCACCTGAGCCTCCTAGCCTCCGTGTGATACCCCTGTATCACCCGGCCGCCCGCCTCCAACATCAGGGGGACACCAGCCACACAAAAGCCCCCAGCTCCTCCTCACTCATTCTCCCCAGACGTGGCCTTCCCAACATCTCAAAAACAATAAGGATAGGAAAGGGTAAAGAGGGAAAAACAGAAAAAGGAGGTATGGAAAGGCAACTTAAAGAACCCACAAACAGCCCAACAATACCCCAACTAAAAATACCCACTAACACATTCCCAACAGTACAAAGACAAATCTAATTAAAAAAAATTACAAACACACACTTACACTGATTAACACAGACACTTACAAAAAAACAGAATATGATGGCAATAGCACATAGCAGACAATAGCACAATATTCACAGACACAACTCAATACACAGCCACACAGTCTAGAATAATCACAGACTGCAAAGTGAAAGTGAAAGTACACCCACTGTACCATTTCTGTAAGCAGGATATCCTGTTACATCACTTCCTGTCCCAAATACGGGGCTTTTTTTTACATTTCGTGAAAGTTTATGACACTTACGGGCTTTGTGGTAATATTTTTTGACGCATATGCATATGCATAAAAATTCCCCTGCATTAAAGTATCAATACATTCTTAATAGATAACTGATTTCAAGGGGGTGCAGTGTTGGAATTAACGCTAGGGACCAATCGTATTATGGGTGTGAGTGTCATTTTTTAATGCATATGCGTCACATTTGGACGCATATGCGTCTTTTTTGATGAAAAAATCTGTCTATAACTGTGTTTGTGTCATTTTTCATTTTTTAACATGCATGCAGTCTATATAACTATACAAAGATAGGATGGTATGACCTGCAGTGACCTGCAGTGTGTGTTCTAGTGTTTGGAGACATGTGGCAGACCACACTACTGCGGACCATAACACTTATGTTGTTGTGCAGATTAGCTCTCTTAACTGACGCAACAGCAACACAAACTTTTGGAATAAAATAGGTATTTCCTAGTTTGGGCAGGTATTGCATCAATAGAGGATAGCAAGGCCAAGCAACTAAACAAATAGACTCATGGCCTGTGTGTTTATGTCTGTGAATTGGCTATTTAAATTGTTGTTGTGCCTCTGTGTGAACGTCACAAGAATGTTTTTACATAATGTACATGCATGAATGTGTTTTAATTGTGTATATTCATCAGATGCCATTCATTGAGGCACATCAGTCATGATATGTGTTTGTTATATCCGTTGCGTCTTATGCTGTGGGTACTTTCTTGACTTTGGGGACAAAACATTTACCATGACTAACTATACACAGGATAGATAGAGGATGGTTGATAATGGCTATGTCAGAAATGTAACCCATCACATTTAATGAAATGTTGAATACCACCTCATGGTCACTTGTGTGAATACTACCCATGAGTCAGGCATTTGAACATGCTAGGTAGGTACAGTGTTTGTGACACAGAGTATCAAATCCATTCCTAAAATTGTTATGTACACCACATTTGGAGTCATGTAAATGACCTATGTTTCTCCTGTGGCTGTGGAGGACCAGCAGACCATGCTGCATGTGTTCACATATTTCCAGTGGTTCATTGCACAAAGGTGTCCAGTTCAAGTGTGTGGCCATGTCTACCCTGTGTCAGTATTGGCCTCCATGTTGTTACAGTTAAGTGCAGGTCTAGTCATGAGTCTGTGGAGCCATTCCCTGAATTAACGGAGTATCCTTCAAAGCAGATTTGACCAAAAGCCAAAGATCAACTAACGACAAACATGGGGATAGTCCAGCTATTTCACTGCAAAACGTTAATAAGGCTGGCGACAGGGCAACCTTGGTGTGCTTAAAAACTTTATGGGTCAGTAATAGGAAACATGCAGCTTTCATCACAACATTTGTACACAGGGTGGGCTAGAAAATTCCCACTGCAACAGGGAACATCAGTGCCTCTGTGCTGATTAATCTCACAGCTAGTCACCACGCAAGCACCATAAAAAGGTGGCGGCAGAAGTGAATCTGTGGGTGGACCATCAGGGCACAAACATGTTTTGTCCTTACATACACATTGGCAACCCTTGTTTGTTGTGCTGTAGGCACCGTACCGAATCCATGCATACAGCCATAGCACACTGTCACTAATGAATACATGCAAAACCAGACAAGGGATGGAGGCTGGATTAGGCAATTTGAATACATGTCCCAGAACAGAATATGATAATTAAACTGATTAAACTATACTATATATTTGAGGATTCATCGTAGACCTACCAGACACAATAGCCCAGGAGGAAAGAGAGGGGATGGAAAGCAACTATGAGACAAATGTAGTCACAGGGAACCTCTATGGTTAACGCAAAGACAGGAACCAGTCAGACTAACAGGATGCAGGCTCTGTCAGGAACAAACACGAACAAGGCAAATACACAGTGAGCAGACTCTGACTGGGAAAAGCTGGAACAACACTTTGGGAACTAAAAACTGTTTGTGCTGTGGTCTGCAACGTTACACAATCCCCCAAGGGTTCTGTTACACGAGTGATTTGTACACCAATGCACAACAAGGAGATTCAGAAAATGGCAGCTTCTAAGCAGTTCCAGGCAGCAGCAATGGCAGGGCAGGTTCAAATGGCTGGTCTGCATGGAAGTGCTCACAGGTGTGTGCAGCTTCAGTCTCTCACAAGTCCTGGAGTTGAGAATCAAGTTCAGAGGGCCAACTGGACCTTTCACATGGGAAGCAATGGACAGCTGATTACAGGTCCTACCGACTACCAGGCAGAGCATTATCGGACCTGAAGTCCATGCAGACTGATTAACTATGTCTATGGCATGCCATACTGAAGAGGGAAGCACACAGGAGTCAGAATGGGAGTCTGGGTGTGTGTAGATGAAGATTCTCAGGGAGGGTACAGATAGTCCATTTTCAGGGCCCCCTAAAGAAGGGTGGGCAGAGACTGAAAACATGGCAGTGGCAGGACTTATTATCTGGGATGTACTGTGCAGGGCATGTCTTGTGAGCAATCTTGTCATACCTGGGGCACTTGTGCTATCCATTTTCAGCTTAGATGGACTTCTTGTCACACATGCTCCATCCAGGGATAGCTGGTGCCCTGGTTGCCGGGATCTCACAGCCCTCATTTTCTGCCTTCCTTCCCAAGGTACTTGATGCCATCATCTCCCTCACACCCGCCACATCAGCTTCCCCAACACACAGCAGAAGCAGCAGGAGACCAAACAGGGGTTCTATCAAATTAATGGCTTCCCGAACGTGCTTGCTGCCATTGACTACACACATGTATGGATTGTGCCACCTGCTGCAATGGAGCATCTGTACCGCAACAGGAAGCACACACAACATGGATGTGTCTCATAGCTGTGGTCCTCTGATATTGCCCTTCAAATGTGAAATAGACAGGGTGTATGTAATTTATACTGTGTGTGATGTTGGCTGTACATTCATACCCATCACATGTGATGTGGCTTTTTCAATATCCTAATCTGTATTTCTGCAATGCTCCATGAGGCTAAACTCTGATTATGATTCCTAGGGATCATGTGATGCATAAAACAATTACCCAGAGCATGATTGAGTCATGAAGTGATGTGTTTAATTACACATGATAACAAAGTGGTGATGGTAACTATAGTTAGAAGAAGTTTAATATGATGTGTTGTCTCCAACGCAATCCTGCAGCTGTGTTTGGATGTTCCCCTTCATTTTCACGGACAGCATCCTCCCCTTTCTCCTCTTCAGGCATTTGTGGGTCTGTTTCATAGAGAGGAATATTCCTCCTTACACAAATGTTGTGCAGGATGGCACAGGTCAAAATGATCTTGCAGACCATTTCTGGGGAATATAGGAGGCTGCCTCTGGTGATGTCCAGGCACCTGAATCTGGACTTCAGGATGCCAAAAGTCTTCTCAACTATGGTGCATGTCCTACGATGTGCCTCATTAGAAGAAGTTTAGTATGATGTGTTGTCTCCAACGCAATCCTGCAGCTGTGTTTGGATGTTCCCCTTCATTTTCACGGACAGCATCCTCCCCTTTCTCCTCTTCAGGCATTTGTGGGTCTGTTTCATAGAGAGGAATATTCCTCCTTACACAAATGTTGTGCAGGATGGCACAGGTCAAAATGATCTTGCAGACCATTTCTGGGGAATATAGGAGGCTGCCTCTGGTGATGTCCAGGCACTGAATCTGGACTTCAGGATGCCAAAAGTCTTCTCAACTATGGTGCATGTCCTACGATGTGCCTCATTATAGGCACGCTCTGCTGTTGTGCTTGGGTTGGCAATTGGGGTCATGATCCATGGCTGGAACCCGTAACCCTGATCAGCTGAAAGAGAAAATGAGGGTAAGTATTTGGTTGTTGGTTGTACCTTGATTATCACTTAGCATGGCAGTTGTTATCTTGTGTTGTCTGTGACTCATCAGTGTTTGTGGTATTGTGTGGGATCCTAGGCTTCTGTGATGTTCTTTCTGCATTGGGTTGTTTAACTATCAAAACTGGTGTTCTGCTGATTGACCTGATATCAGTGGTATATTTAGAAACCTCAGTGTGTATCTTCCATGCATTGTGTAATGTGAAAGAAGTGTTCGTGTACCTTCACTGGAGGTGACATGATACTTCCACACACACAATCGATTCCACTGTGGTGGTAACACGGTTGCACTATATAGCCTGAACATCCCATCCAATTTGACATGTATAATTGCAGGTGAAATGCAACAGTGAGGCCCTTTGATTTGGCTAGGTGACAATGCACAACACGTCTCCATAAGTTGACAGCACTGAAGTGTTCACTATTGACAATGCACAATTATCTCATGTGTGACAAGTTCTGTGCAAACCTATTTTTGAGCCCTCACCGAGTTGGCTCATGTGCAAACGTGTACCTACGCTACTGAACCTGCTCCAGTTAAGCTGGCTAACTTGGTTGTAGGGGTGAAGGTTTTAGTGTCAGAAGGTTCATGTGCCTGTACATCTGTTATGTATATGGGAATTGTCTCAATCCGTATGTGTGGCAGTGTGCACTTTGCATTAGTGTCACATCAACATGTTTTCATAGCACAGTCCACTTCCTTATTGCTAGCGGGCAATGTCACCCCAGGAGTGATGTGAGATGTTGGCACTGCCTCAATGATTCAATGTCACCTTCATTAGAGTCAGCATCATCATGCTATGTGTCTCATGGTGTTTGACCTGCAGCAAAGCACACTCCACACCCCTTACACAGGACGTATTGGTTGGAAGGGTGTGTGATTGAGTGTTATTGATGTGATATTGAAAGATTCATCTTCCAAGTTGTACTGCCAGTCAAGGCCATGTCATTGTCACTGTGCGGTTTTAAATTGATCCCGTGTGGCTCTGGAGTGGCATCTCTTGTTAGTTGCATCTGTCATTTGTCCATAGGTGTGTGTCCCGTTGGGTCACGATATCAAACATGACTACCAGTGTCACAACCTCAGTGTCTTCCTGGCCACGTGTCAATGTAGTGGTGTATGTATTGTGTGTCCTACAGGGTTGCTGTGTGTAAATAACTAGGTTTCTGTACTTACCAACAAGTAGGCCATTGCCATATCGTCCATCCTGAAAGTGATGATTGATGTTGCTGTGGCAGAAGATGAATAAATCATGTACACTCCCAGGATACTTTGCCATGATGTTGGTGAACAATCGACGGTGATCCACAATGGCCTGCGCATTGATGGAGTGTGTGTGCTTCATGTTGCGATATGGATGCTCCATTGCAGCAGGTGGCACAATCCATACATGTGTGCAGTCAATGGCAGCAAGCATGTTCGGAAAGCCATTAATTTGATAGAACCCCTGTTTGGTCTCCTGCTGCTTCTGCTGTGTGTTGGGGAAGCTGATGTGGCGGGGTGTGAGGGAGATGATGGTATCAAGTACCTTGGGAAGGAAGGCAGGAAATGAGGGCTGTGAGATCCCGGCAACCAGGGCACCAGTGGTTTGAAAAGAGCCTCCTGCCAGCATGTGCAGGACAGCTAGCAGCTTCGTCTCCGGTGGAATGATGTGGGGTATCTGCAAGCTGGGTGCCAACTGTGGCTCAATGTGGTGCAGCAGCTGCTGTATGGCTTGCCAGTTTAGTCTGTACCTCTGGATGATGTCATGTTCCCTGAGGCCCTGAAGGGTTGTCCTGGTCCTGAATATCCCTTGCTCACTGTGCCACTGGATTCAAGCTAGCCTGGCTGATGAAGGGTGAAACCCTGAAACCGGTCCCAGGATGCTGTTTCCGGTCCAGGGAGGACCTGGCTTGGCAGTTCGGGCTGGACTGTTCCCATGAGGGAACAGGGTCAAGACTGATTTGCATATGGCTGGGTCCAAACTAGGGTGGCATAGTGAGCAAAAGAACAATGGATTAAACCCAGATCTGTGACTGGGGGTGAGTGTTTGCATTGTTCAGCACTCCGTCCATCATTCTTTTGTGTTGCTAAAGTTGCCCTAAGTGGGAAGGGTATGCCCAGACGTGGGTCCCTTGCTCACTGTGCCACTGGATTCAAGCTAGCCTGGCTGATGAAGGGTGAAACCCTGAAACCGGTCCCAGGATGCTTGTTTCCGGTCAAGGCAGGACCTGGCTTGGCAGTTCAGGCTGGACTGTTCCCATGAGGGAACAGGGTAAAGACTGATTTGCATATGGCTGGGTCCAAACTGGGGTGGCATAGTGAGCAAAAGAACGATGGATTAAACCCAGATCTGTAACTGGGGGTGAGTGTTTGCATTGTTCAGCACTCCATCCATCATCCTTTTTGTGTTGCTAAAGTTGCCCTAAGTGGGAAGGGTATGCCCAGACATGGGTCCCTTGCTCACTGTGCCACTGGATTCAAGCTAGCCTGGCTGATGAAGGGTGAAACCCTGAAACCGGTCCCAGGATGCTTGTTTCCGGTCCAGGGAGGACCTGGCTTGGCAGTTCGGGCTGGACTGTTCCCACGAGGGTACAGGGTCAAGACTGATTTGCATATGGCTGGGTCCAAACTGGGGTGGCATAGTGAGCAAAAGAACGATGGATTAAACCCAGATCTGTGACTGGGGGTGAGTGTTTGCATTGTTCAGCACTCCGTCCATCATCCTTTTGTGTGCCTGAATATCCTCTCCTGCTTTCTGCGCTGCCTTTGGGGTCCTTGTTGATGTGGTGGTAGCTGCTGCTGTTTCTCCTGTGCTCTGCGTCTTCGTGCATGCTGGATGAATAGCACCTCCATGTCTTCCTTTTTGAGCTCTGATGTTGCTTCTGTGAGTTTTCCTTAAGTAGTTGTGTGTTTGCCCCATTTTAACGCCTGCACTGTCCCAGGCATCACATTTTGGTGCGAATCGGGATTTGCGCCATTTTCTGGCTCTGCCTACCAGACATGCGCCTTTTTTGCACGGTTGGATAAATATGGCACACGGGTGTTTAAGTTATTTTTAGACAGGAACGCCTACCTTGCATCTCATTAACGCAAGGTGGTTTCACGCATCCAGAAAATTACGCACACTGGGATATTTTGACGTTAGACGGGTCTAGCGTCAAAGTATAAATATGGTGTTAAATTTGCGCCGAATTAGCGTAAAAAAAATTACGCTAATCCGGCGCTTAATGTTTAATTCATGAGAGACTAGGAATGGAGGTTGGGGAAATGAGGACATGGAAACTCTGAAAATACTATACATTCCACTTCTATGCTAGAGGCAAGACTTCCTGGGCAGGGAAGTTAGAGTCAGTATAAATCAGTGTTCCCCAACCCCCGGGCCGCGGACCGGTGCCGGTCCGCGGGTCAATCGGCACCGGGCCGCCCGAGGACTTCAAATCTTGAAGGCATGTTTAAATACAATTAAATTAAAATTAATAAATCACAACAAGGGGGCAACGGAAAAATTATCAAACATTTACCGGTCCGCGGCGATAAAAAGGTTGGGGAGCACTGGTAAATGACTCATATACCCTTAGGGCCAGATTTATTAAATATTGATGCAATACAACTCAGCAAGGGAAGTTGCTGTAGTGTGTTGTATCAAACGGATGCACCGTATGTACTAAGATATGGTGCAGTTCTCCTCTCTCATTGCACTGGCACACCTCTTGCTGTCTAGTGCCAATGCAGGCACCTTTGCACCTTGAAGCAACGGTGTTTTTGTTGTGGTCACAATAGTTTTTGAGCAGGAACTGACAACCTGCACAAAAAAATTATTCTTAGAGGATTGTTCTTCAGAATGCAGCACTCATGCATATGGGGAGTCACGAGGAGAAATAATGACATTTCTCCTTATTACACCAGCCTTGCAAAGGCATACTATTTTGATACAAAAACATGTTTACTGACGTTAGTAAATATGGGTTTGCATCAAAATACATGGGTGGATGCACTGGAATGCCCATCCTTCACTCAAGTAGTGCCTCCCCATTCTAAGGTAATGCAAAGCAGGGCTCTGTGTTGCTCTTGGGATAAAATCCAACACAAAAGCCATGCAAATCTTGATTTGAATCGGTTGGTAAATCCCATCATGGATTTTGTGTTTCTCCTTCCAGGTTATCCATTCCAGCTTACTTTCCTTTAAATGCAGATCACTGATGCATTCTTTTGGTCCTCTTTCTACCTCTATCTCCTTCACCGCATGCATTTATTTTGTCTTTGGTGTTGTCACAGTGTCCTTATGGTTCCATCGATCCGTGCCACTGCAGTTTTCCCCTCATTCCTTTCAGCAACCTGGGCTCTGATCTGGATCTCTTGTAGGTGCTGGGCTCATCATTATCTTTCTGTGCTAAGCAAAAGATAAGCCAAAATTACAGATTCTTGGGTTGTTTATTCCTTGTACATATTACCAAGGGATCACTTCCTTAAAGATTATCTAGTATTCTTGCTTTGTGTTCAATGGCAAGCAATGATTCTGAAAAGGTCTGAAGCTGTGTTTGGAGGTGTTCTGGACTGGTGTCTCTGGGTTCTTATCCTTTCCCACATTTTCTATATTGTTCCTGAGATACATAGCTATACATTGTCTTGATTTGACAGATGAACTATTGGGATTGTCAACTGGATTGCTGAGTCAATTTATTCTCTTAATAATCTTTTCAACAAAAAGTTAAGCTATTAAAGGAACAGTAGCAGCTGTTCTGGAAAAGACCACTACAAATTGGATGGGAAAGCACAGAAGTATTCAGTAATATTGTTACTCTGTTGACAATAATAGTATTTCTCAAAAGGGCAGTCACGGTTGGCGACTGGGAAAAGTGGTGGGGTGGGGGAACAAAAATAAAATATATATATTTAAAAAAGGACCTTTTCTGAACAGCTGTACCTCCGCTCTCCGCCATCTTGCAGGCACAGGCTCCCAGCCTACCCTGCGGCCACTCATGATGATGCTCAGAGCAGCATTATGATTGGCTGGAGAACCCTGGCCGGGTACTCCAAAGCAGACTGGGAGCACCAACACAGTGCTGTGTTGGAGAGAGACCTTGTGCTCATGTGTGTTTGGCTGGCCCGAGATGGCCAGCCAAACATACATGCGCACTAAGGGGAGTGCTCTGTGCACTCCCCTCAGTGCTGGTCACCCCATGACCCCTCTCCTTTAAAAATAAAATGATAATAAACTCATTGGACTAATATTTGACATATCCTGGCTGGTAGCTGAAGGTGGGGGGAAAAAAAGGCACACAGCTTGTCTCATTACAAGGCCTTTGGGGTTTGTTCAGTCCCTGTATATAGGACAAAAGCATGCACTGTAAGAACATCAGATGTTTTGATCTGAAAGATTTAAATACCACAATTTTGTTTTATATCTTTTTTTTCTTTAGCGCTATTCATCCCAATGCAAGGTGTAAGGGTCACACGCAAATGCACATTAACAATAAATCATAGGTGTGCATATGTTCTACTTTCCTTACTTATCTCGTTTTCAGAGCTTACAGAACATATCAAGAATGCACTTCTGAGTTCAAAGAAGACCTTTATTGTTGTTAATTCTTCCCCACCCACAAGTTCGTAAGAGACGAATTAATAGATTTCAAGCACATGTTCAATGAAAACACAGTTGCAATGTACACAGCAGGTTATATTTATAAGATATTGAATGCAAAGCAAAACAAATACTTCACCGTGTGAGAAACTATTTACAGCTTCATCTTTCTAGGGTCTGCAAGTTGATGACTCCTGGTCAACTGCGAGAAAGAGATTTATCTACCCACACGGGAGGCTGGCAACTGGCGCCAAGTTCCAGTCTGAAGTCAGGCAGATTCGAATCTAATTCTCTGAAGCCCTGAGACATCCGTTACAAAGGTGTGTCCCCTCCTCTCAGACTCGGGAAAACTACGCAAGCCTTTGGAGACTGGCCAGATCTCCTAGACTGCTCCTCTTCCCAAGCTCGAGCAGAGAGAAAAACACCCAATGTACCCTCTCTTATCAGGTCTAGTCTACTGTGAGAAGAAAACAGCTTGGTTCATCTTGTGGCAAAACACAGCTTGGAAAAATACAGCTTGGATTCTCAACTGCAATGTCTAACTCCACGTTAAAGGCAATAGGCAGCTAACCTAAATATCAAATGCAATGTCTAGTGTCATGTCAAAGCCAATAGGCAGCTAAGCTGAATACAAAATGCAATGTCTAATATCATGTCAAAGCCAATAGGCAGCTAAGCTGGATACAGGATGTAATATCTAATAGCATGTCAAAGCCAATAGGCAGCTAAACTGAATACATCATGTCAAAGCCAATAGGCAGAATACAGAATGTAATGGCTAATGCAATGTCAAAGCCAATAGGCAGCTAAATTGAATACAGAAGGTAATGGCTAATGCCATGTCAAAGCCCATAGGCGGCTAAACTGAACAAAACATACAATGTGCTACTGATGAACATTGAGCAACTAATATGCGCAGTGGTGAAATACAAAGTCATTGGTCAAACTCCATTAATATCATGACATTCCACCCTTTGACCAATGAATTTTTGTTTCACATATCTCTTGTTTCAAAAAAAAAAAAAAAAAAAAAAAAACATTAGCACAAAAAAAACATTATTAGCAAATCAGATTTGAATGATCAAAGCAATCCCTGTAAAGCAATGAAGGTGGATTAACATATTGATCTCATAACCTTTCACATCAGATACATCTACACAGAAAAGACTGAGGGGGTCATTCTGACCCCCGTGGGCGGCGGTCGCCGCCCGCGTGGAGGGAGCCGCCATATGGCCGCTCTGCGGTCGAAAGACCGCGGAGGCCATTCTGGCTTTCCCGCTGGGCTGGCGGGCGACCGCCAGAAGGCCGCCCGCCAGCCCAGCGGGAAACCCCTCCCCACGAGGAAGCCGGCTCCGAATGGAGCCGGCGGAGTGGGTATGTGCGACGGGTGCAGTGGCACCCGTCGCGTATTTCAGTGTCTGCATAGCAGACACTGAAATACAAAGTGGGGCCCTCTTACGGGGGCCCCTGCAGTGCCCATGCCATTGGCATGGGCACTGCAGGGGCCCCCAGGGACCCCATAACACCCCATACCGCCATCCTGTTCCTGGCGCGCGACCCGCCAGGAACAGGATGGCGGTATGGGGTGTCAGAGTCCCCCATGGCGGCGCAGCAAGCTGCGCCGCCATGGGGGATTCCCAGGGCAGCGGAAAACCGGCGGGAGACCGCCGGTTTTCCTTGTCTGACCGCGGCCAAACCGCCGCGGTCAGAATGCCCTGCAGGGGCACCGCCAGCCTGTTGGCGGTGCTCCCGCATCCCCGGCCCCGGCGGTCCTTGACCGCCGGGGTCGGAATGACCCCCTGAAACTTTTATACTCTAAATGAGATGATAGTGTCTCTAATTCAACAGTGTTTCTAGAATAGCAATTTGATGTGGCATGAGTACTACTCATGTAAAGGTGCACGGTCCACCTGAAAGGTTTGCTGGAAGGTAAGTGAAAGTCAGAGTTCCATACGAAAAAACACAAACAGTTAGCTGTTAAGGATGCTTAGTTCCAGTGAAAGAATGCAATCAAACAAGTTGAACTTGAACTGAAGGCGCCATTTGCGCAAAATGGATCCATGGTGCTGGCACTTTACTCAGCCAGGTTCAGGTTGGGGGTTCGGTCCCTTCCCCGACCCCACACGCACACACCCGAAGGGGGACCACACAGCACACTCAGGGACAGTGGCGAAACGTGGTAGGATCTGCAAAAGAAACAAGTATGACTTTTCTTGCAAATAACATTTGTCATTTAAAATGTACCCTTCCTCTTCCTTTCCCTGTTTTATAATCAGCAGGACGTTTTTGGGGCCCTTTATTATAATTTCTGCAGGTTCTGGAGGGTCACTTGGGACTTCAACCCACACCTCAGCACTGATATTTTTATCTGCTGCACCACAGCTTCCCTTTTCTTGCGCTGTCAGAAGGGCTGGGGCAGACTCCTTCTTTACCAAACCTCCATTCACTGCACTTTTGACAATTTGGGCCATTCTGTCTCCAATTTGTATGAATGAATCAGATTATTTTCTAGTTATCAGCATAATTTCGATTTTTCCTTGATAATCTGCAGCAATCACTCCCCTTAAAACCTGATCAATTTGCCACATTTGTCCTGGTAACTTTTCTCTCCCCAACTGCTCTGTGACTGCTTGCATGACAGATTGCTTTTGTGCGTGCTGCACAGTTTTTATCAAATCTAGGGGAATGTGCATCCCTCTCATCTATGCCCACCTGTAAGTGGCTTTTTCTCCCAGCTGTTCACATTTCTGGGGCATCCACTTGGCCATCCCCACTAAGGCAGAATTCTGGGTGTACACTTCTCTCTCTGAATTTTTCTCTTTAACATCTGCAAGGGAATTGAACCAGTTAGCTGCAAGCCATGTGGAAAACCAAACAGCTAAACCATTGGCAGTAAACCAAGAATCAGTGTAAAAATTACACATCTCACGTAGCTCTTGCTTTAAAATCTGACACACATTGTACAACGCTGTTCCTTCTCCTGTGCCAGAAAATAACATTTCAGTCAATGAATCATTAGTAAAACAAACATGCTTTTTATCTGCAGTGGACACGAATTCAAATGGTGCACTCAATTTCACTAGTGACTCTTTTACCTGTGGTACTCTAGCCCTGTCTTGCAAGTACCAGATCCAGTGTATGATCCTAGCTAGGGGCACTCTTTTCTTTCCCTGTTCATGATTTACATGTACATAAGTATTTGCCTCTGCACTGCGCAGAAACCTAAAGTCTGCATTATTTCATTTGCCAAATCACAAGCGTGCAGCTGCATATTATTTTTCACAGTGACCATATACCAAAGTGTTAGGATTTCACTCAAATGAGGGCTATTCTGTTTCCAAAAATCAAACAAGCTAATGAAACTCAGTGTCTCTTGCTTAATACAAACAGTAAGAAACTCTAAAATCTTTCTTTTTACTTGTGCATTTTGCAACGGTAACTCGTAAATCACATTCTGAGCTTCGCTCTCTGTGTTATCAGTTAAGGAATGCACTTTGACTGCCAAAAAACCTGGCTCACACGGAGGCTCAGAGCAGCTGGAAGCTGTCTTAACCCCCTCATTACTGGAATGGGAAAAGAAAGATTCTTCTAAAACAGCATTTTTATAACTTTCAGCATTATCTTGAATTAATGTATTCTGGCTAATTTGCTCACGTAAATTCTCATTTTCATGTTCCAACTGCCTACATTTCTCCTGCATTTCTCTGTAAGCAGATAAAGGTATCCAAACCCTTCTGTCATCATTGCTTCCAAAAGGCACATTTTCTAAATATGCTTCATCACAACAAAAAATATTTCTCAAAGCACCATCAGGCAGTTTAGCTACACATGCATTTTCAAACATGGTCTGCCGTGCTTCTGTAATTCTCCAAACAACAGAAAACAATTCACAGTTTTTCATAGCACCATCGGGCAGTTTAACTACACATGCATTTTCAAACATGGTCTGCCGTGCTTCTGTGATTCTCCGAACAACAAAAAACAATTTCTGTAATTCTCCAAACAATAAAAACAATTACACTTTTAAAGTGTGCACGTAGAAATCTATTAATTCGTCAACACCCCACTCCTGGTACCAAATGTTCTGCTTTCCTTACTTATCTCGTTTTCAGAGCTTACAGAACATATCAAGAATGCACTTCTGAGTTCAAACAAGACCTTTATTGTTGTTAATTCTTCCCCACCCACAAGTTCGTAAGAGACGAATTAATAGATTTCAAGCACACGTTCAATGAAAACACAGTTGCAATGTACACAGCAGGTTATATTTATAAGATATTGAATGCAAAGCAAAACAAATACTTCACCGTGTGAGAAACTATTTACAGCTTCATCTTTCTAGGGTCTGCAAGTTGATGACTCCTGGTCAACTGTGAGAAAGAGATTTATCTACCCACACGGGAGGCTAGCAACTGGCGCCAAGTTCCAGTCTGAAGTCAGGCAGATTCAAATCTAATTCTCTGAAGCCCTGAGACATCCGTTACAAAGGTGTGCCCCCTCCTCTCAGATTCGGGAAAACTACGCAAGCCTTTGGAGACTGGCCAGATCTCCTAGACTGCTCCTCTTCCCAAGCTCGAGCAGAGAGAAAAACACCCAATGTACCCTCTCTTATCAGGTCTAGTCTACTGTGAGAAGAAAACAGCTTGGTTCATCTTGTCGCAAAACACAGCTTGGAAAAATACAGCTTGGATTCTCAACTGCAATGTCTAACTCCACGTTAAAGGCAATAGGCAGCTAACCTAAATATCAAATGCAATGTCTAGTGTCATGTCAAAGCCAATAGGCAGCTAAGCTGAATACAAAATGCAATGTCAAATATCATGTCAAAGCCAATAGGCAGCTAAGCTGCATACAGGATGTAATATCTAATAGCATGTCAAAGCCAATAGGCAGCTAAACTGAATACATCATGTCAAAGCCAATAGGCAGAATACAGAATGTACTGGCTAATGCAATGTCAAAGCCAATAGGCAGCTAAATTGAATACAGAAAGTAATGGCTAATGCCATGTCAAAGCCCATAGGCGGCTAAACTGAACAAAACATACAATGTGCTACTGATGAACATTGAGCAACTAATATGCGCAGTGGTGAAACACAAAGTCATTGGTCAAACTCCATTAATATCATGACAGCATATCAACATACAGGATGTGTTACATAAGACAGTGAGGGTTACAAGGTGTAAGAGTGAAAAGTCCTTCACAGCTCACTGTGACTTACAAATTATGAACTGCAAGTAACAAAAGGATCTCAGTGCTAAAAGCAGTAACCCACTTACCGATTTACATAAAATAAAAGTATTTTATCTGCAAGTTACAAATCGTGCTTTGCAGGAAACATATTAAGCAAATATGGGGCATATTTATGTGCCCCTAGCGCTACCTTGCGCCACATTTGCGGTATTTATTTCAATGCAAATGTGGCGTTAATGTGGCATTTCCCACAAACCATATTTACAAAGTGGTGCAATGCTGGCACTGGCTTGCGCAAAGCATAATGTATGCAAGGGGGCGTTCACCCGTTAGGGGGCTGAAAAAATGGCACAAGGAAATCTATGAGATTTCCTTGTGCCATTTTGTTTTGCCACTTTTAATGCCTACTCAGAGCAGGCGTTAAAAGGGGGCTTCCATCATTTAGAATGGGTCCCTATGTACTCTGCAGGAGTAGCGCCAACATTTTGTTGTTAATCCTGCCGAGTACATCACTAGCGTCACTTGGAATGATGCTATAGCCCCCTACCCTGCGCCATGGTGCACTGTATTTTAAATACGGCGCACACATAGTGGCGGTAGGAGGGCACTAAAGGGTGCAAGGGAAGTGATGCTGTAATCGGTGCTTCGCCACTTTCCATAAATCTGCCTGATGTTTTGTTTCATTCAAAACAGGGACTTGTCAAAACACAGATCTCTCTAACAAATATGTTATTCTTATCTTACCATTATTATTATTCCCTGATTTAGTTGGCACACAAAGGTCTCTGCAGCAAGTACCTCAACCGCATAAGATATTCTAAAATGCACACTTTGCAATCAATTAAGCAGAGCAGATTTCCTCCCACATTTCTCCTTGTTTCCGAATTTCTTTTTGGCAGAGTTTTCAAAAATAAATGTAAAAGCTGAGGCCCTGATTTTTCATTGGGGTTGTGTCACTTTTTTTTTTTTCCACATCCCTGACTACCAATAAATATGGTAATGTGCTCAAACGTACTCATGTTAGACCTGCTAAACATATGTGTGAGGTCTTAAGATCTGATGTCACTTCGTGTGGTGTCAGCTCCTGAGAGGTAATGAGTTGTGATGCCACTCCCGGTGATTTCACATGCGATGTCACATGCTGTGATTACTTGCATGATGCCTAACTTGGTTAGTCCCCCACTTCTTTTTTCAGGACCTGTGCCCTGCAGAGCACTGACCTCGGAGTGGTGGGGTGCTGTGTTTGGAAATAACTTACTATTCAAAAGCACTTGCTGCAGAGTTCCTTGTGCCTTCAGATTTCAGGCAGCAATAAACATGCCATGATAATTCTTGTGATTAATGTTCCTGCTAGAGAGACAGATTGGAGTTTTGTCTATTGGCAGTTTTGACTCGCCATAAAGTTGTGCAGAGGGTAATATGCGTGCTGCAAACAACAGATCTGTATTTTATGTGTATAGAAAAATGCGAATGGAGCACACAGAAGGTAAGTAAGGTCCCTCTATTATCAATAGTCAAAAAATCATTGCACACTTAATCCTATCAGGAAAACATAATATGAATTTCCACTAACGTGGTATCAGTGCAAAATACACCCATTACAAAATTCAGAAAAGCAAAAAAAGAATTTTAATAAGTAAATCATAGAATGAATTTGAAGTAAAGGAAAATTATTTCCATAAAAACTTAATGACAACAAAAACTAGAATTTGATAACAAATGACCTATACACATATATACAAACATTCAACCGACATAGAACAAAACAAACAACATTTATATTAATAAGAAAGCCTTGATAAAGTCCTTTATAGGACGAAACACGTGTCGGCTGAATTTGGAAGAACTGGACAATTTCTATTTGGATGAAGATAAATCTTTACGCTTCCTAATTGTCGGAGTGGACAACTTCTATCCCCATAACCATTTTTTTCTCTCTTTTGGACTTTGAATGGCCACATTAGGTGACCAACCACTCTTGTGTTGATTTAACATGTAATTTTGTTCTATGTCAGTTGAATGTTTGTATATATGTGTATAGGTCATTTGTTATCAAATTCTAGTTTTTGTTGTCATTAAGTTTTTATGGAAATAATTTTCCTTTACTTCAAATTCATTCTATGATTTACTTATTAAAATTCTTTTTTTGCTTTTCTGAATTTTGTAATGGCTGTATTTTGCACTGATACCACGTTAGTGGAAATTCATATTATGTTTTCCTGATAGGATTAAGTGTGCAATGATTTTTTGACTATTGATAATAGAGGGACCTTACTTACCTTCCGTGTGCTCCATTCGCATTATTCTATAGATTTAATATGTTGGCACGGGTATTCCCTGTTCCGATACACATGCTGGACAACAGGCATGTTTTGAATGTATGAGCACCCAAACAATACTCGACACTATAGGAATGTGCGGCAAGTCTTAGGCTTTTTGTTGTCCAATTCCTGTATTTTATGTGGACAGCTGAGCAGATTAGTAATGTCAGTCTTTATCAGCGCTTTAAAACAAATTAATTGCATGTGAGAGAGGGGCTATGGAGAGATGAGGGGTGCTTTTGTCAGGTGGTAGTGAGTGAATCTGAGGAGAAGTTCATGTGGGCAGGGATGGGGCCACCCAAACAAATTGTTGTACTGGGTGCCACCAGTTCTAAAGGCAGCCCTGCTCACATGTCTATTAAGAAAGTGGCCAACAATGTCCAACCCCAGCTAGCCGTACAAAGGTACTGCTGATTTAGTAAAATTCTAACATTTCTTACATAATGGTATTTTTATAATCTGGTAGGGCTGGTACAAAGTCAATCCAAGTCAAGTGCACTGTAATTTTGCGTGCTACTGCTTGTGCCATCCAGCCATTCTAGAGGTACTGGCCTGTTGTGAAATGTAGCTTAAAGAGTTACTATAACTGTGGTAAAATCATTTGTATATTACATAGAAATCAGGTCTCAATCATAGAGAGAGAGTTTGATAGGCTAAGGTATCTGCTAAAAACATCTGCTCATACCCTGAACTTCAGCAGATTGAATCTCAGGATGACCGATAAACTTCCCTTATACAGAAGTTAAGGCAGCTACACTTTTAATCAGACACTACGATCACTTTGTTATTAGGGATAATAAGGGTCATTTTTATAAGCCTCTAGCGCCACCTTGTGCCACATTAGCGTTTTTTTTTTATGCTAATGTGGTCCAATGAGGCCAAAATTCCTCGCACCACATTTACAAAGTAGCGAAATGCATGCATTGCACCACTTTGTAACCCTTTGTGCTACATTATGCCTGAGCCAGGCATAATGTATGCAAATGGGGCGTCCCCCCTTAGGTGGGCTGAAAAATGGCTTCCTTGCATCATTTTGTACACCACTTTTAACACCTGCTCAGAGAATGTGTTAAAAGGGGGCTTTCATTATTTATAATGGGCCCATATGTACTCTGCAGGAGTAGCGCCAATATTTTGGCACTACTCTTGCAGTGTACATCAATAGCATCATGAAAAATTACATTATTTCCCCCCTACCCTGCACCATGGTGCGCCGTATTTTAAATATGGGCGGTAGGGGGGCACTAAGGGATGCAAGGAAAGTGGCTCTGCCCTAGGTACAGCACCACTTTTCTTAAATATGCCCCTCTATTTCTAATGGGACAGTAAAACATATTTTAGCAGGGTTTTGTACCTGAAACCCTGGCAGCCCAAGGCCTCTATTCCACACTGCGATTCCTTTTATGAAACCGTGCCAGATTTATAAGCCAGGCTTGTATCATTTTTAATGGGACTTCACTAACACTTGAGCAGGACTGCTTTCTCACTATAACATTATCATCAGGGATTCGAGGAAATGCAGTCAGCTGTTTGATAGCATAGTGGTAAATAAACCTCACCGGCTTGTGATGCTTGGTTGCACAGTGTAATAGAAATGCTTCTGTGTGCATAATATTGCCATCAAAAACATTGCTATACACAAAAACCACAGCAAAAATAGCATGATACTATATATCGAGTTTACATACTTACAATTTAAACTGCAAAAATATTGCCTACAAAATATTTTGAGAATAAATATCGAAATTATACAGATAAGTGTATATACTTAAACACAGTTAAAACATAATTACTTTAAGAAAATATATATACATATTTTCTATACCCTGAAACTAGATATCAATTTTTTTTAAACAAATTCTCAAATAAATTTACATAAAAAATAGCAAAAAAAGCTATCTACTGAAACCAAATATATATATACATCACAAAATTCAGATAATTAAAAAAAAATCATACCAAGTTACATTTTTATTTTTACAAACAAATTGTGCAAAGAATCATAAACTCCTAAAACATTTCTTTAAAAAGTTGCTTGGTAAAACTAAATTCAAATGTAAACTTTACCTACCACTTAAAAACACTAAAACAAATTACAATAATACTAGTTAATAACCTACTCACATAAAATCCCCCAATTAAAAATGCAAATTGGTACTAAAAACATAAATAAATCACTGGAAAAAATCAAAAATAGTAAATTGAAAGAAATACGTTATTCACATAATCAATAATGTAGCTATCCAATTAAAATGAAATGTACAGTTTAAAAATTGCCAAAAAATAACGCTACTAATAGTACACGCAAAATCATAAAACGTTACAAAAACAATTGCAAAACAAAAGCAAAATTGATAATATGTGCAACTATATTTTAAAAAAAGGTTATTAAAGACTTACAAATTATATTCTTACTTGCAATATTCTGTCTGATGGTATTTGCCACCACAATCATTTTTGACTCTGTTTGTGTTTGACGACACTTTTACGACAATATTTTTGTCATGGAAATTGAACCCAGTGAAGCATCATCCAGTGCCCAGGACGTTTTCAAGAAAAATACAGGCACCTGTATACTTCTTTCAACCACATTCTAAACACAACATACTCATCAGGCCTCTGTAGTTCTAATAAATCCTTTCTGCGTTGATAGACAATGCCATTGGGTTGGATAATATCTGGATAGACAATGTTATATGTTAGCTTTAAAGTGCACATTCACCAAGGTTTCTTTGGTACTTAAGAAGAAATATTATACGTAAACCAACAGAAAAATCTAGGCACGTTCAAAAAGAAGTCTCCAATGTTTATTAAAAAATGGGCAATAAAGTGAGAGGGTGAAGATGCACTGTGAGTTTATTTCATTCTCTTGCTGCTGCTACTGAGAAGATCTGTCACCACACTTTACAATTCTGCATTTTTTTAATATCCATAAAGAACTAGAAAATGAAATTTGGAGACCACACATTGAGCTGTGTCTGTGTGAATGACCGGATGAGCAATTACTAAAGTGCTCATTTACTGATGGGCAACCAGTGAAGACATTCCAAAGTGGGCAAAGTGTGATCAGGTCGGTGAACGTCTACAGTAAGTCCTGCTGCCGTGTTCTGCACTAATTGAAGCCATTACATGGTCTTGTCTGGAAAATCCAGATAGCAGGAGATGCCATAATGGAGGCGGGATTCGTTAAGGCCAAAATGACTATTGTGTGGTAGCTATCTAAGGCAAAATCTTCTTCAGTAATTTTAGTTTGCCGAAACAGGAACTGGCCACTTCAGAAATCTGGTTATTCAAAGAAAAGATGAAAATCTATGTCAATACTAAGTTTGAGTACTACTTTGGAAGGGGTTGGAGGAGTGGCCTAGGGTCAACTGGTGAAGTTCCATTTGTAGTTGGAATTTTTTTTATAAAGTGAGTTTATGTAGGATGAAGTTGAAAAGATTTTGTATTCCTCCCGTTGTGCAGTGTAGTTGAAATGGGAGTTTTTAACTGAAACAGAATTCAGGGGCATATTTACAAGGAACTGGTGCATCGCCTCACCCTCTGCTTCCCTAACAACACCATGGCCGTGCTGTATTTACAATACAGCAAACCATGGCACATGTTAGGACGCATGTTATGATGCTATTGTGCTGCTTTCCTGGACTAGCATCAAAATTGTTAGCGCTGGTCCAGCAAATCACATGGATGCCTATATGCTAATGCAGCAGCATTACTTTAACGCCTGCCCTGAGCAGGCATTAAAAAATTATGCCAGAATGATGCAGTGAAATCTTGTAAATTTCTCTGCGCCATTTTGCTGGGGAACACCCCTCTTGAATACATTATACCTGGCACAGGTATAATGAGGAACAAGATGTTGCAAAGTGTTGCAATTCTTGCATTGCACCACTTTGTAAATATGGCCCAGAGTGGGGGACAGGTTAGCGGTGCCTCAGCATAAAAAAATTACGCTAAGGCAGTGCTAGGGGCTTGTAACTATTCCCCTACAATTTCTGTTTATGAACTGTGTGTCATCTATGTACATTTAAAAAAGAACTCCAATTGAATAAAAGAGTTGAGCCAATGGTGCCACATTGATGTTAAACAAAAGAGGTGAAAGGATTGAGCCCTGGGGTGCAACACAGAAGATGGATTTCTTGTTAGACATGAATAGAGGAAGCAAAATAGTCTGATAATGTTACTGTAGATAAAATTGATCTACTTGATAGACAAGTAGTCACACCCTACGTCACTGATCCTGGCTACTATACTAGTGACTGTACTGTTGAGCAGCAATTGCAAACTGCCCAGTATAAATGTTACAACCACATCTATGACGCACCCTGGTCTGTCTGCTTGAAAAGAGTGGAGTAATTTGTTAAATTCCACAGATGGTTGTAGCTGAAACAAAAATGATCTCTCCGAGATTTTTGCCAGGAATGGTAACTGGTTGATGGTTGAAAATTGTAGAGATCAGAAGGTCAATTAGTGGGTGTTTTAGAAGAGGCTTGATCATGGGCGATTTCCATTGGATAAATAGCACCTCTTTCAACAAATACAAACTCTATGTTTGGGTGTGTTCCTTAACCAGGTACCTCCCCTTGGTAGAGAGGCACCACGTGTTGGATCTGTACTGAATAGCACAGCTAGAAAAAACTGAACAAAAGCAAAAAGCAAGTGTTTTAATTAATCTCAGCCACTGTTATTTAGGGTTGCTTTTCAATCCATTTTCTGCCCATTTTGCCACTCGGGGCAGAGATCAGCCATAGAGAACCAGACTTGGTTTAACTCTAAAACCACAGTCGACCCAGAACCCGGTGGTGGCTGCCACTTAACAGGGGATGCAGGGCAAGGAGGGAATAAAAAAAAAGAGAAAAAAAAAACCACTTACCTCTTTTTTACAGAGAGGAGTTTGTCTCCTCTGTCCTCTTCCCAGAAGCACACAGCCTTCCAGAGTCCCCTCCATTCAGGACGCTGCTGTCACCAGCATGACAGCAGTGCTGTGATTGGTGAGATCACTCCGCTTTGGCGCTTACAGAGGGAGTGGCACCCTGTGCGCTTTCACCTCCTGGCTGTTCAATACAGCTGGGTGGAGAAATGCAATGTGCGCATGGCTGGCCAAACACACACACGATCTTATGGTGCACCACCCACTCCTCCCTCCAGCCCCCTCCAGCCCTGCCCTAACCGGGCTCACCCCCCAAAAAAATTATAATAACGCCTCATTATTATCATTTGATTTTTCTTTCCCCTTCTGCTGAAAGCAGGGGGCGACACTTCTCTGCCTCAGCGGAGGAGCCGCCCCTGCCAGAACCAGTATATCAGGTCCCCTCCTGTCATCTCATATATATCAAAAGGTCCAGTAGAATTGGACCTGTCTCTGCTTGTAGCAAAACACTTGGATGAAGTGGGGGTAAATATATTCATGTAATTTGCTGCTATATTGAGTTGTGCTCCTTGGGAAAGAAGTGCTGCATAGTTGGGTATGCCCTGCAATACACTGCTGCACCAACATTGTTGGATATATCGAGGTTGCA
Source organism: Pleurodeles waltl (assembly GCF_031143425.1). Classification (NCBI taxonomy): domain Eukaryota; kingdom Metazoa; phylum Chordata; class Amphibia; order Caudata; family Salamandridae; genus Pleurodeles; species Pleurodeles waltl. The sequence goes on along the minus strand of NC_090447.1, from coordinate 1,355,230,242 downwards.
CAGTTGAATTTATTCCTAACAGCAAAGTTTCTTTGTGGTTTCCTGTCACTGCACTCAGAGGATGGAGAAATACATGGGTTTTGTGCTGCACTGCATAATCATCACAGACTCACTATGCCTTTTGCTATCATGTTTCACACTTTTAAAAAACAGAAGTATTGCTAATTTATAAGCCTTCTGATTCTCCAACTCTTTGCTGTAGGAAGTCCATTTCTTGGCTACAATTCCTAGTTGTTTAATTTTTAGGTATGGTGTTAGGAAAGACCTTTTTGATTTTACCAAAATAGATATAATATACTTATATATAGGGGGTTTCAGCCCTCTCTCTTCATCCATTGGTTTATTGTGTATTTTAACATGTTGCCTCCGCCCACCACAGCAAATAGCACAGGCAGTTGGGTATTCTACTTAAGCCACTGGTTAACTTAATTTTGAGTGAAAGCATTTCGCTCTCTCACAAGGAGCACATCGGCACACATGCTAATTGCCTTCAGTGCCTTTGTTTCTCTTTTTAATTACTTTAGTGTTGCCTTTGTGTTTAGAGGCTGATGTGATAGCAGGACGTTTTTGATGCACATTCCATCTTATCAGATCCGATCTCTTGCCAATGTTGTTGTGAATGCCTTTTGGAGTGTTTTGCTTTTCTGACTGCTGCTATTTCACGGCATACCAGATCTGATTGTGTCCATTTGAAACTGTTCTATATTCATAATTCTCTTTTTACTTTCTTTCTTACTTTCTTGCTTTCTTTTTCTTTCTCTTTCCTTAGTTCTTTTCCTGCTTCCATCTCTTTCCTTTTTTCTTTCTCTCGTTCCTTCTCTCATTCTTTCTGTTTCTTTCTTTCTCTTTCCTTCTTTTGGTCTTTTGCTTTATTTCTTTCTTTCTTGCTTTCTTTCTTCCTTTCTTTCTCTTTTCTTCCTATTGCTGTGTTTTATTATTGTCTGTCTTTCTTTCTTTCCCTTTCTTTTCTTTCTTTCTTCTTTCCCTCTGTCTGTTCCTTTTATAATCAGTTTTTATTGTTTTAACCAGAATAATACAAAACATCCACACCTGAAAGCAACCCCCTGCACCATACACCCCAAGTCATTCCTCATTATCATCCTCCCAGTCAACCAACATCTTTAGGAGTCAACATCATCAATCCAAAGAATTCCCACCACCTGTCCCATATCCTGGTGTGTCTTATGGGGCATCCTCTGCCCCGATAAATAGGCTCCTCCTGTTGCAGGTACCGGTCAATTGTTGCTCTCCATTATGATACCTTGGAAGGGTAGAGGCACTCCATTTGTGCCACATGTCTCTCTTGCCCAGAACTGTTTCCAAACCCACCATGGTACACTCCCCTCTTGCTCTCCCCAAGTCGTCCAATAGTCCTAATAATGCCACCCTTGGGTCAAATCACTATGTCTAACCTTTCACTTGGCTGGGCCACAGCCATCTCATATTAAAGAAATCTGCATCCAGATGGGTCCAATGGAAGCACTTGCATTGAGGGAATGTGCCATGGGAGTTTTAATGTAAAGAAGGGTTTATGTAGGTAACACAGCTGAGCTACTGGAGCTTAGAGTATGCTGCAATTTCACGGAGAGCCATATGCATTTCCCTCCAGTCTACAAAGGGTCCGACTCCCAGCCTGCCCTACCATTGCTTCTTCAAGAGTGTAAACCTGTCAGATACGCTGCATATGAGTGCCTGGCATTTCTTATACACTCCTCTCTTTTCCCAGATTACCCATCATGAGCTTAGCCTGCGGGGGATGTTTTCCGGCAAAAAAGAGAGCTCTGATTGATGGCATGCCAGCAAATTTGTAAATGTTTGTGGAATTGAGTATGTGCAAGCTTGAAAGGTATCTGCAAGTCCTCAAATGTTTTTATGTAGGATCCCATCCCCACATCCCCCAGGGTAGTAATTCCAATCTTGCCCCTTTGACCAAATTCCTGCAGCTGCAAAGCATGGCTCAGCCAGCGGCCATTCTATAATGGGGTATACTGTCTTAGCTTCTTATCCCATCCTGTAATCTGAGTGCTGCACATCAATTGAGGTACACCAGCAGCCCTGTGCATTCTGGGAGAGGAGCTGGCATGTGACACCTTATAAGAACTGCATCACATTATCTAAGCCCATTAGGGCCATTTCAGCTCTGTAAGCAGGATCGCTTCATCTACCAGTCAGCCTGGCATTAACTACCAGGAGGTGCTAGAAACAGTACCATAAAAGGGACAGATTAGTATGGTCAAGTTGACCAACCAAGCATTGGGGATTGGGAGTGGAAAGATTTGTAGCAAGTATCAGGGAAGCACCATCATTTTAAAGTGTGCAACTTGCCCCAGTATGTGCAGTGAGTCTGGCCCCTTTCTGTAGGTCCTTTTTTCCCTTATTCAGAAGGGCCATAAGATTAAGGCTCCACGCAAACTCTGGGACTACTAATACATAAACCCCCAGATATTTAATTCCCATCTGCTTAATTGGAATATTTATGTGCCACCCCTCCAAGGCCCCATCTCGCTTAAATGGCACCAGGAGTAAGTTGTGCCAGTTTGCTTGTAGGCCAGAGGCTTCCTCTAAGATCTCCAGAATCTGCAAAACTAGTGGGCCAAACACCAGCGAGTCAGCCGGATAACAGAGAACATTATTTGTGTGAGACCCTGTCTTTCATCCTCCCCCCTCATTGCCAGCCCTGCAACTACGCATCACATAGGATTATTCTGACTAGCAGTTGAATCGTAAGAGCGAAAAGGAGAGGGGACAATGGGCAGCCCTGCCTGCCCCCTCTGCAGATCAGAAAAGTCTCAGAGACGATCCTATTAACTATTACTTGGGCTGTGGGTTTGTTATTGAGAAGTGTGACATAGTTGCCATATTGGAGCAAAATCTCATCCAATGAAAGACCTGAACCAAAGAGGACCAGTCCACCGTATTGTACGCCTTCTTGAAGTTCACCACTAATAATGCACTAGGTTCAGCTGAGCCCTGCTGATGGGCCTGCGCCACATTGACTTATCTGATGGAATAACGAGTGCTGTGGGTGTGGTTGGGCATAAAGCTTCACTGGTCTGGGTGAACAAGGTCCCCAATGCTTTTGTGAATATTTTGAGTTCTGTATTGATCAAAGAGATGGGCCGGGCATAGTTATTTGTAGGCTTGCCCTTCTTGGGTAGGACCACTATGGCGGCCACATCTTTTTCTGAAGGAAATACCCCCTTTCAGACCTCTTCCCCATATAGATTCAGGAAGTGTGGTTTAAGAATGTTCTGAAATCTCTGGTAGTATTTAAGGTGAAAAAAGTTAGGAAGTTTATTTCCCTATATTAACAATGCTAATGTCACATAAATTAGTCTCAAAACCAACTGATAGACATACATAAACAACACCGGTTGACCAAATTTCCTAAAGAATCTCAATTTAACTAAAGCATTTATAACTATGCATTTGAGAGTTACGGTACAAATTAAGAGCAAGAATAACTGCGCAATAGAAATAAAATACATTTAGATTCAACAAACAAACAACATCAGTTCTTTGTTAGATAGCAATTTGTTAACATTTCCAGGACTCACTAGCTAACATTCTTATTATAATAGCATGTTCATACAAAACTAGTTAAAGTTAATTTGGGAAAGCATCTGGCTATGGCTCTATCAAACTAGCGGTTGGGACCTAGAAAACAAAAAACAAAACCTACAACAAGAACAATAGCATTTTGATATACCTCTCCTCATATGGATCAGCAAGCTGCGATTATCTTTGTCTGTTGTGCATCAGTTCGATCAGCATCAGCAATGGGCAGTGAAAGGGAATGGTTCAGACACGGGGACTCTAAACTATCTGAACCATTTAAGAAGCAATATCTAAGGGATCAGCGTTTAGCATTAGAAAACTTCAGCAATAAAGTTAAGGTAGAAATAAAGCAATCAGGAACTGTTCAGCTCCTCCAACGGAATAGAATGAGCCTCCTTCTCCTCTGTGTAATTGGGCTAAGGTAGGATGTTCTAAAGAAATTCCCACTTTGTCATTGGTCAGAAAATTGTACGGTTACAATTAGTCCAATAGAAATAAAAACCCAAATCTAAGACGTGACTAAATTGCCTTTCACATGTCGATGATTGGCTCCTTTTCTCCAGTTCCCATGGTCAGACTTGCCAGATAGCCTTTTGTAGCAATCTGTACACCAGTCAGGGCATCCATTGTTAGCTCCTGAGACCATCACTGTCTCATACATCAAACTATACAAAGTAACAACTTCTACTACAAGACATTCAAGCTGGCAATTCTCATGAGAAAGTTAAAGACATCTGCTAAAGTTTGGTCAACACAGTGTGAACAGTAAATGCATTGATTTCTCTGGACAAACATTTCCACAATTTTATTAAACGTTGCAGCTTAATATGAGGCTGTGCAGACTAGGTCCAAACCTCGCTAGCTTAAGGACTACAGTTATTAAGCAAATACATGACATGAAATCATTAATATAGCACACTACTACAATTTCTCTACACCATTAATTTGAATAATGATTAATACGCATTCCACTAAAAGCATTATATTCATGACGGCCACTCAAGTGGGCACATTTTCCAAGTCACACATAATTTTCTATATTAGTCAAATTCGATGCAAACTCTTAACCCATGATACATAACATTAATTACAGTAACACCATTAAGATCTAAATCAGGACCTCTGTGTCTGTTAAACATGGATCAGCTGTGCATTCATTATCGGGGCGCATTCGTAGAGTTGAAGGAGACTCCCCCTTCTTAAGAGAACACATCTTATTGGTGATGTGGTGATAATGTGAACACAAATTTATGTAACATCATATTGTAAATACTTTGTTTAAAGCATAGGAAACTTGCAGTGCTTCACTAAATCGTTTTCAACAGAAAATAGCTAGGGCCTGATTGAGAGTTTAGTGGAGGGGTTACTCTGTCACAAAGGTGACAGATATCCCGTCCGTCGTAGTACAAGCTCCATAGGCTATAAATTAATTGTAATATAGTGGACGGGATATGCGTCAATTGTGAAGTGCACAATGCATATATCGCAGATTGCATAGAAAGACTCATGCCAGCATAAACCCTTCTCAATGTGCACTCTGGTTTTTGTTCACTGGATCTCATACAGCTACATCCTCCCTAAAAACTGCTGTCTGACCAATCACATTTGTAAGCAGTGGATTCCCTGTCAGGGACTGTTGCAGCTCCAGTTTACCCTTATTCAAGGACTTAAGTAGGATGAAAAAATTGGAGGGTCTCTCAAAGAGGCGTGGCCAATGTAATTAAGGGTGTGGCTTAAAACATGTAATCTAAGAATCTGTAATTAGCATAGTGTGCCGCACGACTGGTATTTTGCTACTTCTTTCTGCCAATGCATCCAAATATATAATACAACATTTCAGGGCTTTAAGTGGGATGAAAAAATGGAAGGCTCTTTCAAATGGGCGTGACTGATGTAATTAAGGGTGTGGCTAAAAACACATAAGCTAAAAATCTGTGCTTCGCATAGTGCTGCCCAACTGATATTTTGCTGCTACTGTCTCTCAATACAGCCAGATACATAATACAACAAGTAACATTACGCCTACAAGAAGCCTGAACTGTTGGCATTGTAAATCAATCACTGTTAGTTGCATAAGATAAATAAGCAACACTATTGGCTTTGGTGTATTTAATACTGAAAATGCTTCAGTTCTGAAATGCTGAGACTGTTAAAGAACTATGACTATAATGAGTCTCTTTAAAGTAACATCACAGGCAACACAAGGTGGTTCTACTGCAGAGTTGCTTTTTTTTCACCTTAACGGTGAGGGCAAAAATGGAGAGCTCAATAGAAACGCATCTCATCACTTGCTTTTTAGAACCGCCAGTGCTGAGCACCAGCAGGACGGAACCCAATTGAAGCCCTGCAACAAGTACCATTACACCTACAAGAAGCCAGGACTATTGGCTTTGTCAATCAGTGGTTGTTAGTTGCATAAGATACATAAGCAACAACAATGGATTTGGTGTGTAAAATATTGAAAATGCTGTAGTTCTGAAATTATGAGACTGTGAAAGAACTCTAATGAGCATATTTGAAGTCACATCAAAGGCAGCACAGGCTGCTTCTGCTGCATAATTGTCTTTTTTGACCCTGAGAGTGAGGGCAAAAATGGAGAGTTCGATAGGGACCCATCTCAAAAACCTGCTACTTTGAACTGCTGGTGCTGAGCACTGACAAGTCCTGGCCCACTTAAAGCCCTGCACTTAGCCAAGTAACAGGGATGGCTCATAAAGAGAGGCATGGATGTTCACTTGCGGTCCTTCCATTCCGTCTGTAGAAGAACTTGGACAGCAGAGGAAGTTTTGGAACAGTGGTCTATGAAATTTTCAGAAGTCTGCCCACTAGAAGCAAGATGCTGTTCATCAGATAGCAACTGAAGATTGGACATTATGTATGTGACCACCTCTTGCAGTTCCTCTTTTTGGATACACTTATTTCTAGGAACAGATGAATCCCCTGTACAATCTCCTTCCTTGTCATCATACTTGAGTGAAAGACGTCAAGAGGGAGATTACACAAACAGTTGTGAGACAGATGGAATTGGAGAAACATGATGAGATGGACAATTCACTTGATTGTTTAAAGACTCAGATAAGAATCTTGCCCAGAACTGTAATTGTGAGAAAAAGGAGACTAAGAGTCCTCTATAGATTGATGTTGCGACCATATGAGTTCTTTACAACCCCGATTAAAGACAAGAGGGGTGATGTTGCTTGTGCATGTGCTTTCTCCTGACGAAATTACACTACCTGCATTCATATTGGTGACTTCAACTGCCCCTTAGGGACAAGAGATACTCAAATGAATGCCTGAGCTCATACAACCATAAAAGGAAATGCTCTTCCCCAGTTCACATTTCATTATACAGATTATCTGCCTGCTGAAAATGGTGGGCCCTATACTGCCCCAAACTATGGTAAATGATTTCAAATACTGGCTGTTGTCAGTACTGCATTTTTAGAGCAATACAGACTATTCATAGTAGGTTCCTGATTACACGTGTTTCAATTTGCCTGTGTTGTGCAGCCACAGCCCTCTTGTGCCCCTCATGCCATCTCCACATTTCTGCTGAAGGAAGCAGGGCGATCTTTTCACCTTCTTCTATTCCTGCCCAGTGGTCCTCCATTCAATTGGACACACTTGGAAAGCACAAGTAGGGAGGGCCTCACACCACTGTGGTGCTTCCTGTCATTATGTTACCTTTGCTGTGCCAACGAATGCATAGGAGTCATAACATGGGTACACCAAGGCAGCCATCTTGCCTCCCCTCTGCCCTCTTCTGCATTATAAAAAAAGATGAAAGCAGAGCTCCAGTACTTGGCTAGTGACTTCACAGGCCCCTTTATGATACCAATACTGGAAATCATAAAATTAAAATTCCTACCAGGCCTAAGCTATGACCATTAGGTTTTCCTGAGCAAGGTCCTGGGCTTCAGCAGGGATAATGTAACTTCTATAGGTATGCTTTTAGTCTTCCTGATTAGATAGCCCAAGCCTAGATTAAGCTATATTTTGGCCTAATAAAGCAGCTTTGTACTGAAGGACCTTTAATTATAAAATGCTGGTGGAGAGGCACACCACCTTGCTCAGTGTCTGCAAAATCTATTTGATAGGAAGATTAAATTGGATTCCAAATTTCTATTGAAATGAACCTTTAAAATACTTTTCTAATGGTACCTAAACTGCATCTGGCACTTATTAAATACAATTGTGTAAACCAATGTCAATCTAGGGGACAACATGCCTTGCCACAGTGAAAAACAACTTTGGAGGTTTTTCACTATCAGGACTTGTAAACCATTCAGTATGCATATCCTAATTTTAAATACCATGGGGGTTATTCCAACTTTGGAGGAGGTGGTAATCCGTCCCAAATGTGACGGATTTACCACCAGCCGTATTACGAGTTCCATAGGATATAATGGACTCGTAATACTGCTGGTGGTATATCCGTCACTTTACCGTCACTTTTGGGACAGATTACCACTTCCTCCAAAGTTGGAATAACCCCCAATATGTCTTGCCCTATGTGCTTTTAACGCTTTTTAATACTATTCAAAAGGCGACTGTTAGAAATTGAGTTTCTGGTTGTCACAGCAGGCATCCTGTACAAGCAGGATCCACAACTCTAGTCAGGGTAAGTTAGCTACACAATTAGAGATAGCCTGTGCTCACCCTCTGTTAGCTTGGCACAGAGCAGTCAGGCTTATCTAGCGAGGCAATGTGTAAGGTATTAGTGCAACACACACAGTAACACAATGAAAACACCACAAAAAGACTCCACACAGGTCTAGATTAGTAGGAAATATTTATCTGAGTGAAACAAGACTATAACGACAAACGTTCAATCAGTAGAAATGTGAATTTTTAAAGAATAAACCAAAAATAATGCTTAGAGGTCAATAGCACTGAAAGGTTACTTGAGACCCCGCTGGATCAAAGTAAATCCAAAGTTCAGGCTGACTGCAATCGAGGACAGGTCGGCTACAGGACTCACACAGAGCCAGCAGAGAGAGTCCCTTGGATGGAGAAAGCATCGGCACTGAGGACTCAATTCGTTGGTTCCAATCCACGTAGTTGGGTAGATGGGTTGGTGTCGAACCTCGCAGTCGGGTCCTGCATCAGTGTTAAACCCTTCTTGATGCAGGTGATGCTTTATCGCTGAGCCATGCAGGAATGTCCTCACTCTCTAAAAGTGGCATTTCTAGAATAGTAATGCTAAATCCAACTTCACCAGTAAAGATGATTTATAATTACCATTCCAAGGATATGAAGCATGATTCATATATTCCTTTCTGGTCAGGAATTAAAGCTCAAAGGTATTTTAAGGAATTCCCAATACTGGCCTATAAGAGGAAGCCTCACTGTAGTGAAAAATGGTTTGGGGAGTTTTTCACCACCGGGATATGTACAACTTAATAGAACATGTCCTATCTTTTACTTACATAGCCCCCTGCCCTTTGGGCCACATACGGCCTTCTCTAGGTGTTACTCACATATAACAAAAGGGGAGCGTAAGGCTTGGCAAGGGATTTTAAATGCCATATCAAAGTGGCAGGGGAAACTGCACACACACTCTCTGCAATGGCAGGCCTGAGACATGTTTCAGGGCTACTGAAGTGGGTGTCACAATCAGTGCTGCATTCCTACTAGTAACATTTCATTTACAGGCCCTGAGTACATGGTGTACCACTTTACATGGGACTCATAAGTAAATTAACTATGACGGTGGTGTAGACACCAATGTTACCAGTTATAGGGGAAAAGAACATGGACTTTAGCACTGGTCAGCAGTGGTAAAGTGTTCAGAGTCCTAAAGCCAACAAAAGATACAGCAAAAAGCAGAGTGTAAAAGGCAAAAAGTTTCCAACAGTGGCTTAAACGTTTTTAAAAAGATGGGTTAGGCCTGGCAAAAGTGTTCTTTTTTCCAGGTCGAAATGACAGTTTAAAACAGCACACCCAGGCTGCAGAGGCCAGTCTGGAGACATGTTTTACAGTGCTATTTTAGCAGGTGGTACAATCAGTGTTGTAGTCCACTAGTAATATTTAATTTGAAGGTCTTGGCTACAGGTGGTGCTATACACTAGGGGCTTATCGTTAAATGAAATGTGCCAATTAGGTGTACGTCAATTTTAGAATGTTTATAAAAGAGAGCACACAAACTTTACCACTGGTTTGAAGGATGAGGAGCGCAGAGTCCTATGGCTAATAAGAACAGGTTCCGGGAAAAAAGGCAAAAATTTGTCATTTCCAACAAGGAATCAAAAAATCTCTGAGGATGATTTGTGAGATTCCATGGGTTTCACTAGTCCTGGTGGTGCAAAAAAAGTGAAAACTGATCATGCATGATCACTTCTAGACAGAAATAAATTTGAGGTGATATATTAGATTATTGAACCTCTAAAGGCTCTGATTATGAGTTTCCTTGAGGAGTATCCCCAGAGGTATACTGTTCTGGTGTGTCCTGGCCCAGACGTCTGCAGACTCCAGAACAGAAAATTCCGAGCCCAGAGGCATCGGGCTTCGGCTTCCCAAAGGAGTTACATGGGCTGTGGAAAGCTGTTGTGCTGGCCTGTGCCCACTCACTTCTTCAGAAGCATTACCTGAATTAAAAAGAAACCTGCCCTTCTAAAGCTCCCCATCCCCGGCCACCGCCCACAAGCAAAAGTTTGCAACATTTAACACTCGCTTCAGGCAAGAAGGAAATGTTTGCAGATTTGGTCCCTTTATGTCCCCCGAGTAAGGGAAAACCATGCGGAATTGGACCCTTTGTTCCAGGTTCCGCTGTGTTATTATTCCCCATTCTCAGGTGAGTAACTTGTAACCCACTTTTATTTCACGGGGCAACACCGTCCAGGATTGTTCATTCTGGCCCATTATCTCTCTTAAACCTCTCTTCCAAGACAGTGCATGACACCAACTTGACATTCTTAGGCGCAAATTAGTTTTGGACGTTCAGCTTTGCCTTGAAAAAAAAAACTTCTTTTCAAAGTCGAAAATCATGATGCATTTATAGTAAATATAAATAAACTTAAAATAGTTTATTGTTCATTGACAAAATATAAATAATAATATCAAAAATATAGAATATTATAAAAAATATTCACTTTCTAAGCACCTTGAATTAAAGACGAAACAGAGTTGTAAGCTTTTATCACTAATTCCCTGAAAGGTGTACGTGTGCGATTACAAACATTGAATATGTCCCTAGATCAATCTTTCACGTTTTGAAGAACGCTCTGCTTTCTACCGTGAATTCAAACTCTGAGCCTTTCTTAACATCCAAACCAACTGGTACTCTTGAGTGTGCGCGACACTTTCTTAGAAGTTATGTTGAATTGAAACTGCTTGTGTCCACTGAAGAAATACAAATGTCCTGCGAAAAAAAACATAAAGGTGATTATTGTACAGTACGTGTCATTGTACAAACAAGTCCTTATGAACCAGTCCCTTTTGCCAAGCACCGATATTCTAAAACAGACCGTCAGTGGAATAAGATCGATACCTGAAGAGGCATATTTTCGAAAACGCCTTTAACCCCACCCCCCACCCCCGTATCGTCTACATCAAGATCCAGAAGGTCATTTGAGTCTATTGTTCCATCTGCTCAAGTCGCCCCGCCCCCTCCTCCTGCCTCTTATGACAAGGTGCTTTATTGTTCTAGGTTTATCTTAATTGCTTCTTACCCTTGTAGCTAGGTCCACCTCAAAAACATTTTGTGAATGAACGAATGAATGAATGAGCTATTCTCAAATAGATCAAATTAGGAGTTGATCTATTTTTCCAGGTCTACAGCCACTTCCAGGCCATTCAACACACATTAGTAGTAGCACAGCATGTATATTAGTGAACACTTTTCGACTTAAATGATGAAACCTAGAGGGCTCATGTAGGTATGTTAACAAACGCATTGATTTTGGTTCCGTTTGTAATTTATCAGGCGGAAGGCAGGAGCTGTGCTGAAATTAGGTACTGGATACATCCTAGAACTAGCTCCAAGGTGCAGCAATGGACTTTATGCAGAACATCTATTTTTTATCGCTCCAGGAGCCTCCGACGACATGGTATTGCACCTGTCTCACTGTCTGTGAGATGCCAACGAGACCAGAGTATTGAAACGAGGGTATGCTGATGGTGTGGAGCACGATGAGACTTTAAGCATAAAATGCACTTAAATGGAATTTTACTTAGTTATAATGGCCGCACCTGGTGTGGTGATGGAGGGTCACCAGTGAGCATCTTTAATGTAAGGAGGCCACCCCTCCACACATACCAAGAATGGCTTAATATCACACACCCTAACAGTTTACCCTAGTCTAATCTCTAATGCAAAATCCCCACAGTTTATGTTTTGTGTGGGTAAATAGGAATGCACAAGGAAAGTCATAGTCCAGATCATTTAATCTCGAAATTATTGACAGAACTCGGGTGTTAGATATGTTACAGCAGCTACCTTTCCATTGAAATGATCTACTTGTCCACTATTGTTATGGTTTTACCACTTGATCAGCTTACCATTATCCTGAAACACAGCGTGGACTTTTTTGCCAACTCCTGGGAAATCATCTTCTATCCGCCGTGGAGAGCCTTTGTCCATGAGCTGCCTTGCTTCATCGAAACTAAAGAAGGAAATATTTAAAAGAAGCATAATCTATCTATCATCCAATTGTATTTCCTGTAATCATAACTAGCCAGATTAAATATTGTTTCCTTTATGTGTATTATTATACTTTATAGATCTACTTTGATGTATAGCTGTAACGTCGCGGACTAGATCATCAATATCTCTATGCATTTGCCCATACATTACTTTTGGGCTCAAGACTGGGCGGTGAAAAGCAGAATCAAGAGAGAATAGGTAGTACTGCAAGCTGCCTCTGGGGCCTATAATGGTGCCAGTGCACTAAAGTGCTCTTTCATCCTCCCGCACCAAGTTGACTTAGTTAAATTAGCTTTAGCACAGCGCCTGTAGTGATAATTATGGCCTGCATTCAAGCAATCTGATTGTCTGTCCAGCCATCATCATTCTTTTAAATGGACTAATTAGGAATTAATATCTGTGGACGTTGTTAACTGCTGTTAAAGACCCAAATTATAAATATGTGCCCCCGAGGAAGGCGGGAGACCATAATGATTGGAAAGGGCAATTAACCGTCCCAATACCTGATGGCATGCATTAGATAATACCGACATTCTGACCATTCTGATTAGCAAGCACCTATAATACAATTTTCAAAATGACATTCCTATATAGACGCATAAAAGGCCTAGAATTCTGGCCTGTACTGCTGTTGTTACTCACACTGTAACCCTTCTGAGGCTTCTTTGTTTGAAGTTAGGGACCGAAGCATGAGCCTCAGGTGGGACAGGTAATAGAGAAAAATGTTGGCTACCTTGTGACATGATGTTCAGGTAAGAACATCTGAAGGATAAAGAGGGTTGGGAAGGCTAGAACAGCAAGAGGTCCAAAATGAAGAGTGGTGTTAGCATGAAAACTAGGGTGAGGTATAAAAGATGGACAGAAAAATAGCAGATTGGTGTGCCTTTGTCCAGTTAGGAAGTGTGGGGTTCAGAAAATGTGAATCACAAAAAGGCTAATGCAGGTTTGGAATAATGAGTGTGATCGAAATATAACCTGAGACATAGAAAGAGTGAGTTGGGAAGTGCTAGTTGGATGGGGAGAAGACTTAGGCAGCAAGGAAGAGATGGTCTGGGAGTAGGAACAAAACTCTTAGGAAGTTCTAATAGCCATTTGTCCTCCAGCTGAAGTGTCATACCCAGGAACATGTCTTTGTCCTTATTAAGTGCTACCATCTTCGGCTTTAGTCCATAGTTATGGGCAGACACTTAACAAATAGTAATTGACCGGAGTGGTGGACAATGTAGTGAAGTAATTGCATGCCAGCTGAGTTACGGTACTGGGCCAAAACAAGGCTGGAGGGCAATTATATAGGAAGTACTCCTCATTGCTTTGATTACTCATACTATCAGAACATCTTGTTGAGAGTCTCTTCACACTCCCCACAAGCGGATCCCACTATTAAATATTAACAGTTGGAGAAGTTGCTGTGTATATGAGAAACCTTGGTACTTGGAGATCCTTGATCATATATGTCTTGGAAGAGCCACACAAACATGTACTGAGTTCCCTTCTTTCCATTGTGGCGCTCAGAGAATTTGCATCAGAATTAGATAAGTGGTTCATGGCGGCATGTACATTGTGGGAGAGAGAGGGAGAAGTCTGCCCAAAATTACAAGAGCAGTAGAAGGAAAATACCTCATCATAACCCTTATAATCTCACGGCACCGGCTATTGTCACAGTAATGGCAGCAGTGTAAGACTTGTATTCCTGCTGTGTCCTCGTTCCTCAGATGCTGTCATTAATTCAGTGCCTAACATATGTGGGCAGTGATAGGCCTTGGCCACGGGCACTCATTTTTGGAGAGCGGAACTTATTTTTCATATGGAGAATAGGACTTATTTTTCATTATTAAGCCAAAGGAGAAAAGACAGTAATGCAAAACAGAAAATGACAAAATGGGCTAAAAAGGAATAGACGGGAGTAAGGGAGAGACAGCAAGTATAGGATTGTGGAAAACAGCGATATAAGATGTAACAAAGAATATGTTGGCCTATTATTTAGGGTCTGTACAATTTAAGAGAACTCAGAGGGGGCTGCTAAGAAAATAATTGGACCCCTGACATTATTTTAAAAAAAAAATGATGACTCCCTTTTTTGTTAGCAGGGAAATAAAGTTGCATCTCTTCAGACACTAGGGGCCTAATTAAGACCGAGGCAGATGGGCTACTCCACCACAAAAGTGACAGATATCCTGCCCGTCGTTTTACAAGTTCCATAGGATGTAATGGAACTTGTAATACAGCATCACAAAAATGACGGATATACCGCCTGCCGTTTTACAAGTTCCATAGGATGTAATGGAACTTGTAATCCGGCGGATAGGATATCTGACACTTTGTGACAGAGTAGCCTGTCTGCCAATGTGGTAATCAGGCCCTCAGTGCTGGACTGCCCTTGCAGTCGGTGTTATCCTGCCAGATGAGCCAGCCTGTAAGAGCCAGTGTTTTATTCCTGTCACAGTCTACAGCAACAAAACACATGTTCACACATGGGTACTTTCAAGATGGCCCATCTGGCAGTTCCAGACTGACAAACGGACCAAAAGACCTGTCCAACTCTACCAACACTGGATTTCTACCATCCATTCCTTCTCGCTATGTTCTAATAGTCATCAGTAACTGTTGCAGTGGATGGAAAAGGGACTGTAATTTCACAACGCTACAGATATGGCACTTTATGTTAATGACTAAAATACAGAACACTGGAAGGGAAAGGAAGAAAAATGCGCTGTAAACATCATTTTTTTTAACCATAGAAAAACTCACGATTGCTCATTTTTACCTCCAGTACTGGTCTCCTACATAGAAATATGTTTTCTCAGTGTCCTGGAGATGCACGGCTGCATCGATGTGCGTCACGTTTTTTGGGAATCCAAGTTGGTAGATGTTTTTTGGGTAATTTGGCAATATGTCAAATCCTTGAAGGGCCCAGTATTTGTGTCCTGTGAAAAGCATGAACATAAACCAACACTTGTGAGCAATTCTACTTTTAACATGATTACACTGTTCTTTTCAGTACTCTGCTTTACCTTAAGATGTAGTGAAACAAATATTATATTTTATTTCTAAAGCTGCTCAGTTCCACGGTTTTAAAACAGGGGCAACTCCTCCATTAGCCAGCAGCGACAGTTGCAAAACCTTTTCAAGGAAACGATAATAAACTGGGTTTATTATCGTTTCCTTGAAAAGGGGTGGGGCATTGAGGGTGATGAGCAGTTGAGGGGAGTGCACAGAGCATTCCCCTCAGAGCACATGTGTGTTTGTAGGCTCTCTCCAGGCCACCAACACAATTGCCGGGCTGGAGAGAGCCTGCACAGGCTCCCAGTCTGCCTGTGAGTGCCCTGGCTGGGCGCTCTCAGCCAATCCTGATGCTGCTTTAAGCAGCGTCAGGATTGGCTGCAGGGCAGGCTGGGAGCCTCGTGCCTGCAGCCTGGAGCTACGAGGGACCCCGCCCCTTCTGGTTGCCGCGAGCCGTGACTGTTTTAAAATACACAAACACTGTATCACATAAGGAGGGCATTATTACTGCTAATTTAAGGGAGTTCTCTGCTAAAGCTTTGGCCGAACCCTTGGCTTAAATTGTTGAAGGGTGCAAGTACCCATATTCCACCCCTTTAGACTGTGTAATTGGGTGCTTGTGACTTGAACTGTAAAGTAATGTGCTACTTTGACTGGAAATGTAGCAGCATTTGTTGACATCTCTAAAGTAAACAACAGAAAAAAACACTAAGACATAACTCAAAGCAAAATAACAACACAAAACAACCTCCTCAATAAAAAAGCTAAACAAACACAACACAAAATCCCAGTATACAGTACAGCAAAAAAATGAAGTGACACAGCACCAAGCATAGTACCTCTACAAGAATAAAGCACCACCACAGCAAAAATCAACATATGTGGGATCAAACAAGCTGATCACTCATTAACATTCTTGCTCACACATTTAGACACAAGATTGTCCGCAGTGATGTTCCATTAATGTTCTTAATGTTATATCTGAAATGTTAACATGCATGGAAGAATTAAACCATATGCTGTTTGTTATGATTTATTTTTCCTTTATACGTCATTGTTTTTCAACGAAATATTAAAACGGAAGGACATAGGGTTTTTGTTGTGGTCCTAAAATATTATGGAATTTCAAATTTCATATTTGTAGTAAGATTGTCCGGTCATTCTCTTGGGTATGATTGTCTATAGGAGTGTTTGTATCTGGATTTTAAAGTGGACTGGGAATATTCAGATAATAATTGTAAGGGGGAACATTTCAGAGATTTTGGGCCGAAAGCAATCTTCTATGTTTAGCTATTTATTATAGCCATAGTCATGCAAGATTCAAAGTTGCTGTAATCTAATATCTTTGAATGCAATGGGTGATTATTAGGGTGAGCTTTCAGAGCCCAACAAGAAACTGATGAAGGCAATGTGCAAAATCAACAAACCTTTAAAGAAGAAAACTTGATCTTTCTCTTGGTTTTCATACGCAGCCTGAATTCCTGAAGGCAATGTTGGCCAAAATGTTGTAATCGTATGATTGATGACCTTTGAGTTCTTGGAGATCTTACGCCAGAAGAGGCTGTTTGGAATAAAACGTTTGGGATTCAATGGGGAGCTCTAGAAATGTCAACACTGCCTAAACAACTGCTGATCACAATACAGTAAATGCATTGTGCACATTTACTCTTTCAATATGGCTGATGGAATGTCTGGTGGAACGGGTCCACATCTTTAGCAACAATATCCAAAAATAGGCACTAGGAAGCACTCAGTTCAAGACCTACTGCACATCATATAAGAAGTAAGTACCAAGCAACCTATCTGGCAAACTGATTTGATTGTCTCTAAGCCATGACCACACCACTCGTAGAAAAGGATTTGTATCTAAAAATCCAAAAAAGCCAAGTACAACCCAAACTTTACTTTGATCTCCTTGTGAGTCCCATGTAAATACCATGGGGGTCATTCTGACCCCGGCGGTCTCAGACCGCCGGGGCCAGGGTCGGCGGGAGCACCGCCGACAGACCGGCGGTGCCCCGCAGGGCATTCTGACCGCGGCGGTTCGGCCGCGGTCAGACTAGGAAAACCGGCGGTCTCCCGCCGGTTTTCCGCTGGCCTACAGAATCCTCCATGGCGGCGGAGCGCGCTCCGCCGCCATGGGGATTCTGACACCCCCTACCGCCATCCTGTTCCTGGCGGGTAGGGGGTGCCAATGGCATGGGCACTGCAGGGGCCCCCGTAAGAGGGCCCCAAAAAGAATTTCAGTGTCTGCCTAGCAGACACTGAAATTCGCGACGGGTGCTACTGCACCCGTCGCACTCAAGCAACTCCGCCGGCTCCATTCGGAGCCGGCTTCATCGTTGCTGGGTCTTTCCCGCTGTGCTGGCGGGCGGCCTTTTGGCGGTCGCCCGCCAGCACAGCGGGAAAGCCAGAATGGCCGCCGCGGTCTTGTGACCGCGGTGCGGTCATTTGGCGGTAACCGCATGGCGGGCGGCGACCGCCGCGGTTAGAATCACCGCCCATGTGTCCTCTCATAGGTCCCCTTTGTACACATTAACATGTTGTTACCATGATATTACATAGTACCTTGTCCCGCTAAACTTGATAAGTATATTTGCCTTGGGTGCCAGGTCCATTAAGATGCAATGATGAGTTATACTTGGCTTGCTAACATCTTGTGTGCCCTAGAGGTCACAAATTTTAAGCTGGAGGTGCACAAAATTAAGACTTTGGCCAAGAAAGTGGCTGAAATTTGCCACCTTTCCACTTTGCATACTATGGAAAATTTAACCAATGAAAGAGAATTCCTGCTCAAAAATGGATCTAGCTGAGTGTTTTCCCTCATATCTTTTTCATACAGAACTTCTCAATTTGTTTACAACTTTTCTGTTTTTGCAAACCTCCCAAAGATTGGAAAGTTTGACTAAAGGTATCAATAATGCAGTGGAAAAAACTTCACAAATTTGCACACCCCTACCAAGTCCCATGATTTCCAACTTAGGTCCTGATTATGAGTGTCTCTTTATATTGTGGCCTGTGCATAAACCCCTGTTTATGCACTGGTCAGAATGATGAGTTAAAACGTACTTAACGCATTCAATAATTATCGGATATGTTAAATACTTCAAACTTCGTTAAATTTCAGCAGGTCAAACCTGCCAAAATTTAGCAGGGCAAATGTGTACGGTATTTACCATACCATGCAGACTTTAGTCAGTTAATCACTATAACCCGTATGTAATTCCCAAATAACTTGTAATAGGTGTTATTTATCACACTCGATAAATAATATAGCCCATGATATGGTTATTTATCATGGGTGATAAATAACATCCAAACTTGTAATCAGGGCCTTTGTTTTTCTCCTTTCAAACTTGATGCATGAACAACTACCACATTTGAAATAGTAATGCCAACTGTTAACCATTCTTAGACATGGCAATATATAAGATGCAAGTCCTTAGTATGAAAATAAATTCTTGCATGTGCAGTGCTTCATTGCTCCTTGATGTAAGGTCACTTCTATAAAAATATCCCTAAAAGATAACAAATACCTACAAATTAAAGCATGATGAAGAATGACGACACGCTTTAGTTCACACCTTAAGCCATATTCTAAATATCTGTCTTGTGGTTAATGATAACATTTTGGTGTCTGAAACATTTGCTCCTCATCTGTATTTCATTGTACAAAAAGTACTAAGTGGAAATCTTTTTTTGCTTAAATAAATCATTACCTGTCTTTGAAAAAGATGATTTCTCCACGCAGTGTAGTGATGGCATCAAAAACCAGATTGGCATCACAATTGGATAAAGTGGTAGATTGTTTCGTGGTTGTTGTTTTAGTGCGGGCAGTAGTTTTGGTGGTAGTTCGGGTGGTAGATGGTGTTGTTGTTAGAGGTAGGTTTGGAGATGATCCTAGGAGGGGTAAAACAGGCATTCTTTCTAAGAGTAATGCTTAGCATGATACAAAGAGCAATGCATGCAATTAAACTGTATAAATCAGTTACCTCAACTTATTTTTCTGCAGACCATGTTTAACTTTGCCCATGAGCACACCTGGTTTTTTTTCTTTGAAGCATTCTAGACAAAATACTGAATACAACTTACCATACAGGGCTTGAATGCCATTGACATCATCCTGGGGCAGTCGGAATTGGTCTGGATCAGTATAGGAATATGTCGGGTACATTAGAGCACTGCGGTCGCTCGAATGAGACAGACCCAGTGAATGACCAAATTCATGGGCAGCCACGAGGAATAAGTTGTATCCTGAAGGTAAAAACAAATCGCCATGTAGTTTATTAAATCAAAGTTATAAGGCATTTTTGCTAAATGATCAATGCCAGTATTTGATAGATCACTGCATGTACATGAACCCAAAGACAAAACTAGAGCAGCTCTAAACTTAACATACACTGAAGGTCGATCATTCACTGTTTAAAACACAGCAGTCTAGACTTACCAGGACAGACAGACTGGACTTTCCCAAACCTGCCAGGGTCATCATCTCCCAAGGCCTTAAAGTGATTATGTAGGTACGCATGGCCTGCATAGCCTTCACACTTGAGGTGTTTTAAGGATAATAAACAGGGGCAGAGCTTAGACCGAGCCTGCCACATCAAAGATGTGCTTTGCATGCCGGGTCTTCACAAAGCACACTGAGCAAAAAGAGAGATCTACCACACTGGTCATGCTCATCAAAGGGGATATTTGCTGAAATGCCTTCCAGTACAAAATACTATGAGTAGACTAACTTTTAAACTTTTCCTACTTTGTACATTTGCTATGCAATACAGCACACATGCACATTTGCAAAGACTGGAGAAATAAAAGCATTTCTCCTCAATAATGCCAAAGTCTAAATGGTGTGATTTTGCAATGCAAAACGCTGTCTACTGTTTTGTAGATAGGGTTCTGCATCACAAAACCATGACTGGTGGCTTGGGAATGGCAATATACAACTCATTGACTGCCCCCTTGATACAAGTAATGCAAAGCAGCCCTAGGTACTGCTTTGCGTCATTTTCAGATAACTTTCTAGCACAAAGAAGTTTTGCACTGGAAACCAAATTTCAAATAAACAATTTCCGGTTGATTTGTGTCACTTTTGTGACATAAACTCAGTGCAACATGTTAGTAAATATACCCACATTCTCATTTTGAGTGCTCATCCTTGATGCACACAGAACAATTTAATGTGACTGAAAAAATAAAAACTTTGACAAATATGGGAGAATTTTAAATCTTATTTTATATGTTTAATATAATGAACATGTAAGTGAAAATGTGATGGACAACATCGTTCTATGTAATTTAATGAGAAATTCACTTACATTAAATCAGATCTGTTTTTGTCTGCATCTGGGGCCAGATTTACTATAGTATTGCTTTGTCCTTGCGTCATGCATGACGTCACAAAGGCAGTGCAGTACTTAAATCAGATCTACCAAGCATCCTTGAGTGGTCCTGCATTGCTTTGGTAAGTCTAGAGTAACACAAAGCAGGGACTTGCACTGCCTTGAATTAATCTGCCCCGGAAAGGCATTCCATGGGTGGGACATAGGTGTTCTCACACATCCACCCATGGATTTTGGTGCAATTCCAGATTTACCAAGACTGGTAAACCTGGGAATGCATCAAAATTCTGCACCTTCCCAACCGAGGTGTAATGAGGAGAAATATCTTTATTATCGCTGTTTCCTCTAAGTGTGCACCATGGGCGCAAGAGTGCCTTCATTGGCACTAGGCAGCATAGTGTGTGCCAGCACAGGTAGAAGATGAATGCGCCAAATATAGGTAAAAATCGCACACGCTTGCCTCTCCTTTTTCATGCAGCACAGCAAGTTGTCTGGCTGCATTGCGTGAAAGCTTAATAAATCCAGACCCAATTTTTTAAGCACGAAATGGCAAATTCTGGAAACACTACACTATGAAAACCTACTGTAAATTGGCAGACTAGACTTTAGACAGTACGTGAAGCATACTCATTTGCTGTGGGATGAAAGGTTCTGCACATTTAGGGCCTGATTTAGAGTTTGGAGGAGGGGTTAATCCATTCCAAATGTGACAGATATCCCGTCTACCGTATTACAATTCCAACATAGCCTAAAGAACTTGTGATATAACAGACTGAATATCCGTCACATTTGTGACGGAGTAACCTCTCCGCAAAACTCTAAATCAGGCACTTAATATTATTGTTTTTTTGGAAAATGAATTGTTTAGGTATCATAAAGATGTGCAAGAAGATGTACATGGTGACAATGTTTTCATGCAACAAAAGTTGCTGTACTACGTTGTGTGAAAGGGCGATACGCCACTGTTTCTTTCTCCACCAATGCACATACACTTGAGCCATAGTGCAAGCGTTTGTGCATGATGCCAAGAAGAGGTTTCGTACTAGGAGGGTTCACTTCCAGTGCAAAATACTATGTTTAGACATAGTTCAACACTTTTCCCACTTTGTAAGTGTGCTGTACAATGAAGCCCACATGCGCAGTTCAAACGATCACTTCCAGTGCAAATGCTATGTTTAGACATAGTTCAACACTTTTCCCACTTTGTAAGTGTGCTGTACAATGAAGCCCACATGCGCAGTTCGAACGATTTCACAAAAGAAACCTTTTCCCAAGCTTTATGCCTGTCTCAATGGGGGGTTAATTGTTGGTACAAAGTCTAGGGCTACCTTTTTCAGTAGCTAGTGCTTTGCATCAACATCCATGGATGACTGCAGGGGAACACCCATGTACCACCCATAGAGCACCGCCTTGATGCAAAGTTGCACAATACAGTATGGCACAAAGTAGCACCAAGTAGCACAAAGCGCTACTTGGTCTTGATTTAGGGCTACTTTTCAACACAAGACACGATTTGCACTGGAAAGTAAATTCCAAAACAAGACTTTATGCCAGTTTGAGTCAGTTTTGTGATGCAATCCTAAAGATATCTGTTAGGAAATCTGCCCTGTTCAGACTACTCAATATCTGAAGTCTTTTCTGAGCCAAACAAAAAGATACATCAAAAGATTATGCAAAAGAAAAATGAAAATAATATAATCACTCCTCCTGTAACAAGCCTGACCTGCCATTCAGACTTACAGATGTACAGTAAACATAATATTATGTACAGTTCCAGAAAATGTTATTTGCACTGTGAACCGTTGGATTCTGTGTCAATTCCAATTCACCATGTTTTTAAATTATAATTACCCTGTCAAGTGTAACCTCGTTATGATTCTAAATTGGTTTACGCTGTTCAAAAACGTACTCAGGGCGTATATTCGTGGAAGTGGGTTACACCCCCCTAATAAATGTATTATCTACGAATTAGTTGGGTGCAGGTGTTTTCAATCGGTGTTTGTCAGATTTCACTTGAGATTTGTACATACACAAACAGGAAAACACACACATGTGTACTCTCTCTCTCCTCGGTTTTCGAAGCTGTTAAAAATATTACTTATTTTGCAAATCATTGTGTTTTAAATACCCCTACCAATACAATCCACACTCCTCTCCCCTGCCTCTTAAGCTCCGCCCCCACGCCTTGCTTCTCATAAAATATATTTTAATATCATATGCCACCATGAATGTTGGGAAATCTGAACCAACACCCCACTATCTCCCCCGTTTCCCTGCAAATCTTACTGACTAAGCTACGCCCGTGTAACCTATCAATGATTTCCTTAATAGTCTGAAAACGGAATGGAATACGAGCAAAAATGAATGCCCGCGATAAAAAGACATGAAAAATAAAAATAATTGTGCAGCTATGTTCATAGTTAATTCACCACCCACGAAATTCCTGCCTCTTATAATTGATTCAATATCATATCTAAGGGATGCTGTCTTTCTTTCTCGCTCGGTTGCTCACACTCACATACAAACACATACATTTTTCTTCCATTAAAATAATTCATTTAGCTACATCTCAAATAGTGATATTTGTCTAATGGAACAAACATTCTACTCAGCTGGGTGCTTTAGACAGATTGCATAGGAGAGCTGTTTTTTTCTGTTAGTTGGAAAACCATGAGTTCTGTATGTGTGACCTAATCACATATCCTCTGAAGGCATTGAGAGAACTGTGCAATACAGTGGATTACCTACCGGCCGACCCTGAGGTCCAGGTTTCATCTTCATCAAAGTGAGCATCGCCACCGATTGTATTTCCAGGTGCAAAGGCGTGTGCAAGGGTTCCATGCGGTCCATCAAATGGATAGAAATCCCCATGCACTAAAATAGAAAAAAAAATCAGAAACAGCAGTACTAGTGCTAAGCAAAGACACAAAGAGAAATATTTGATCAATACATGTATCGGTCATTGCATGCCAAGTCAAAACCAAAAAGACGTGTTCTAATTTGTTAACATCTTAACTGAAGGAACATATTCCCAAACCTCATCCCCATTAAGAATGGCTGCCACCAACTTTGTCTGTCAGTATAGCCATCTGACCATACCTCCTGCTCCAAACGAGATCTGGATGTCAGCTGTATCATCAAAGATCCTGGTAAAGGTCAGTGGGGTCACATCACTCCAGACCTTGAAGGCTCTTCGGATCGCTGTATCCACATCACTCTGAGCCATATCCGGGGTGTAGTTCAAAATTCTTTATTTTTCACAAAAGAAAGGAAGTGGCAAAATTAGGGGGGACTTTGTCGAATGGCTAAAAAAAAAACATTAACTGCTAATTTGTTGACTTGGTACCTGTAAGTCAAAGAGGTTGTGCTCCATGCAGGTCGTCCACCAAAATGGCTGAATTCGGCAACATCACTTACTCCACACCTTGCCTGCTGCATAACTTCCAGCGTGTTGGAATCCAGCTTCCCAGTCACCTCCAGCCCAAAAAACGTCTGCATTTCTTCAATTCTGGCCGAGAATGGGCTGCTCTTCCTTCTTCCAACAGGTTTTCCATCAGTCTTGAGGTTGTAGAACTTCTTTAGATAGTCCTAGAGAAGAAGCCAAGCTGCACTTTAGGAAATCATTTCTAAAAATGAAGAACTTGTGTATCAGGTAGGATTCACTGGTTGGGTACACTTCTTTGAATTTTGTGTCAATGACGATTTTTTTTTCCCAATACTACTGCGAAGGACAAGTACTTTAAGTTCATCAGGAAGACATTTTCTCTGCATTTCACCTTTACATCCACTGTATTTCAAATGAGCTTGAACTAATGGACAACGAACAATGTAGTTCGTGAAATAGTTTAGATATTCTACCTGCTGATTATTGCCAAACCATGTTTTTAAATGTCATGTAATATTCCTATATTTACGTAAAAGTATTGGAAAACAATCTGGTAAAGTGCTCCATTTCTTGCATACATATCAACCTGATTAGTGGCAAATCCACCACAGAAGGGAGAGGCCTCAAAATTGTCAGGTTGGCTTAATGTGCATCGAAAAGCAATTTGATAGCCCCTTTGGCATGGTTGGGGTGTGCTCATTTATTTTGTTGCTTTTCGCCGAAGTCAATAATTGTAATTTGTAATTTGTCTATGAAGGAAAAAGGCAAACACGGATCAATCGCTTAGCGAAATAGCATTGGCCATCGCAAAAATCGGTATTACAGCAATCCGGCTTCTATTTTTACATGTAATTTTGTTTAATCAAAAAGCTGGGAAAAAATGATATTTATACATAATTTTCCCTGATGCAGAGTGCAGACAGGAATTACGCCCTTCTCTGTACAAAAATAGAAGATAATCCCCGGACTCACCTCTGCCAGCTGTTCATTTTCGTCCCGGCCTTCGGCTGCTGGCACTGCAGGGAAAGCATAGGTGTGTACTACACACAGGAGCAGCAACAGCGACAAGGACTTCATTCTTCTCTTCTCCTGGCCCTCCTGTTCAGTGCAAGGTCTCACTCTCCTGATTCTCTGCCTCCCCATCCCTCAGACCCTTTTTATGCAGTGCCCGTGAGCGGCCACCAGTCAGCTGCATGAGTCATTCATTACAACTTCCGCCAGGCACAAGTCAAAACACATCCAGAGTGTTGCATAATATGTTGGGTAGTCGGACCGAGCCCCCCACCCTTAGGCAGTCTTTAAAAAATTGATAATTTAGGGAGTGGTCTTAAAAAAAAACATGTTCTCAAAGTCTGTCTAACATCTAAACAGTAAATTGTAAGCACAGAATAATTTGCCAACAGTAATTACACCACAGACCCCGTTATGCGCGGCGGTGGTAGCATTCATCAGTGTTGTCTGCTCTTGATGCATATTTCAGTCTATATTCTAAAGACAACAAAATGGTAACATGCGCGACACGGCTCTGAATGTTACCGGAAGTGGCCCTTTACCGCAACCCACACACCTCTCTCCCCTCGCTGCTTAACATTTTGATAACTCCATTTCACTGTTTAATTAGTATGTTTGATTGGTATTCTGCTGAGACCCGGTTTAACAACCTTACCCGTGCGACGTCGGTCTCAAGAAGAACCCATGGCCTGGCGGCATTGCTCTTTCTGAAGCGGATAGCCAACAAGCCATGATTTTTAATGAAACATTTCAGAGGCATTTTAAGTACATTATAGCTCCAATATCGATTCACTGAGAACTAGGGGGCATATTTCAAGCCCCTTGAGCCTCCTTGCACCACCCTAGAGTAATTTTGTTGACACTTAGGAGGCGTTAAGGAGGCCCCCACAGTGTGCCATGCAAACATGTAACCACTTTGTAACCCCTTGCACCACATTATACCTGCACCAGGTATAATGTATGCAAGGGGGGCATTCCCACGCAGGGCAGACATTAAAGTGATGCTCCCATAATAGCGTATGGGCCTCCCTGTGCTTTGCTGGACTAGTGCCATAACTAATCACGCCAATCCAGCAAAGCTCCATAATAGCGTAATAAATTCTGACGCTATTGTGCTAATGTGCGCCATGGTGCGCTGTATAGTAAATGCAGCGCTACCCTGGTGATGTTAGGAGGGTGCAGGGCAACACAAGAAAAGGGGAGCATCACAGATGATGCACCACTTTCTTGTAAATATGCCCCTACGTGTCCCTCCTTATTTTCTTTGCCTCACATTTATTCTATCAATTCAAAAGAGTAAATTTAAGAACAAAAAACGATTTCCCACAAAAATATTTTTTTTCAGACAAGCAAATCCATGCTTGAAGGAATAAATGTAGGAAAATAACTACTTCATTTCTTACAGAAATAAATTAATTTGTTTAAAAAAAAGTGTTCAAAAAAGTGATTTGTGATTGACAAATCATGCTAGGGCATAGGAAACACCCCAGTTCACGTTTTAGTGAATATGCCTATTTTCAATCCAATTCAAGAATTAAAATAAATAATTAAGACATTCCCTCAAGTCCTACTTTGAAGGAAAAATGATATTCACTAAATTTCTTGTCAGACCTACTTTCCAAGTGTTTGTATTAGCATACTAGACTGCTTTATAATGTACAATGAAGGCACCTATTTTTGGGCAGGGCCATATAGTTTACCTCATTGTGTGCATGCAGATCAGATGGTGGGCAGAGAAGGGGTTACCCGCTGATGAGCTCCAGCTTAAAGATCTGTTCAAGGAAGGGATGTCTATAGAGTTTGTGGTGAGTGAAACAATGACTCATGCTTCACTTCCTATGTGGCACTGTGAAATTTGGTTGGATAGATGCAAATGTATAGGCAAGAAAGAATGTTCACTGCAAAGATCATTAGCATACAATTCTATGAAGCTGGTACACCAAAGGCTATTCAGTATTAGCCATTGGGTTTCATAAAATATCATAACATCTGCAAATGTGGATTGTACAGGAGTTGGTTCGACCAAGGCAAGATTGAGAATATTCTCTGTGCAACCAAAATAATATGTACAAGGTTTATGGCGTAGATGTCTGCTCTAGGCCTCTGTGAGAAAGTATTTATTTTTGCATGGTCACCTCCATTTTTTGTGAGTGGACCGAGACTGCTGGTTTTTGATCTCTGCACACCGAGGCACTGCTGTCTAGGCCCCATCGTATGGGCTCTAACCCATGACCAATAATAGAATTGGCTGGCTCCTAATTAGTATGTTTAACTTTCCAGCAGGGCCTTATTATATACTGCAAGAAAATGCGCTAATGGCATTGAACAAATAAATGTCACCTCTTGACTACATCCACTTGACTCACAAAGAAAACATGGTATCAAGCCAACCTGTGTATCCAAACCTCAGTTCCGTATGAACCTGCAGGAAAACCTATCAAGATAACCCATTTTGACAGGAAAGAAGCCTATTTTGAAATATTAAATAGGTCACCTTTAGGTAGGCCTTGCAGCCCACAAGGTAGGGTGCTTAGTATTTACAAATGGTACATACAAGAACTTGTAGTTGTCATGAGTCTACAGTTGCCAGCATCTTAATGCTATTTTCATGGTGGAGGGTGTAGCTTTCCTCTGAGAAAAACTAAAACTTCACATAAAATAATAATTCTGTTATCTTTGGTTTGGAACCTGTTAAAGAGATGACTCAACTACTATTTTTAATGTCTGTTAAAATCCAATCCACTGGTGAAATCAGATTTTCAATATTTACGTACATTAACTTTTGAAAAGTTATTCTATGTTTGCATGAACCTCCAGAGGCTATTTAGCAAGAGCTTGCCAGCAGCTGGCCCTATCAGTGCTTCCCTTTACCAAGTATGAAAACAAATCCCACGGCATAAGCAATAGCTTAGGCCTTTTGGTAGGAAGACTTGAGTGTGAGGTATGTGATTCCTCTCAGCTCAGGAAGGGCAGTTGGGGAGGTTTCTGGAACCTCATTAACTTGAAAGGGAGCAGAACGAAACCTGATCATTCATAGTTAAGTGTAAAGGGAGGCCTGGGAAAGTAAGGTGTTTGTTCCCTGGACCATCTGTAGCGAGTTCGCTACCAGCCTAATGGGAGTGGGAGCTGGCTCTAGAATCTGTTTGGTGCAGTAGAAGAGGAGGGGGGCTGCTTATTTCCTTTAACACAGACCGGGATGACACCCGTGCATCATCCAAGGACAGAAGAGTGCTGCATTATTGGATTTTCCTCAAAATAGTACACTGTGGGGTAGTTTGCAGAAAGGCAAACAGTACCAGCTGCACACGTGGGAATGGATGTTTCTGGGCACCTTTTTCTCATTGGTTAGGGAATGTCCTTAACATTCCCTAACCCACTGGCTAGTGAATCCTACAAAAGTGGTACCTCATCCACAGCTCATCAGAACACATCAGGACCTGAAGAAGAAGAGAAAAAGATTGGATCTGTTTTCAGTAAACTGTTCGGAGGCCTGAGGGCTTGCACCTGCTTCCACTTGTACCCAGGACTGAGAAGTGGATTCCAAAGATTAGTTGGCTGATGTCCCGTGTAGCTACAGGGACACAAAAATCTGCAAGAGGCCTTGTTCAAGGAGTGTCAGCTGCTTTCAAGAAACTGCATCTTGACAGGACCCTGCTGGTGGCCTCCGATGGAGTATGTCCTAACCCCTAATTTCTACCTCTGAGGTTCTGGGAGCCTTAGAAGCATCCAAGAGGAACTACTCTAGAAAGTCGGAAAAGTTGGATCTTCAAACACATTTGAGTTG
The DNA here is from genome assembly GCF_031143425.1 of Pleurodeles waltl. NCBI lineage: Eukaryota > Metazoa > Chordata > Amphibia > Caudata > Salamandridae > Pleurodeles > Pleurodeles waltl. Next base: position 1,355,201,518 of record NC_090447.1, on the reverse strand, counting down.
CAAGACCTCTGGAACATCAGAGGGACCTTGCAGCAAAGGTGTCTGATTTCAAGATGATTTTGGCAAATATAGTATCAGACTTGACCACTGGAGGATTTTCAGCTCCATATAACAGACTAAGGGCCTGATTTAGATCTCGGTAGACAGGTTGCACCATCAAAATGGTGACAGATATCCTGTTCGCCAAAATATAAATCCCATTTCGGAGGACAGGATATTTGTCACTGTTATGATGGAGTAACCCATCTGCTGAGTTCTGAATCAGACCCTAAATACGATGGTAAAAAGTATTGTGTCTTGTTTTGAACATTTTAAATATTTTTGGCCATGCTCAATACTTTACACACTTTTCCTTAAATTAAGCCAGTCTGCTCCCTGCCGTAGCTACCAGGGGTCAAGTCCAGGTTAATTTATTAATCTTGTATGTTGGACGTGACAGGATTTTAGACTTTTTACTTGGGAAGTATTCATATAATCCCAAACCAATACCGGATGTTCTTTCACCCACAAAAGCAAGATATGTAGACGAGTTGTCTATCCCCTGAAGTGCTTTCATGGCCTAATATTGACACCTTCATAGGACAAACAGTTGTGGAACTCTGACCTTTTTGGTTCTAGACTTTAAATGAAGCAACTCATGAAAATTTGTACTTGGAAGTCAATTTAGGCCTCTGACACCCTCCATCAATTACATACTTAAACCTTGTAACTGCACAGGAGGCATTAAAAAAGATGCTAGGCAATTTGTCAGAGCTGAGGGCCGTGTTCTTGAGCAGATGAGGCAAAGTGAGTATTTTCCCCTGCCAGAAATTACTGTGTGCAGGACAAGAAGAGATCTATTCAGGGCAGGATTTGCAGTAAGCAGAGAATGATCATGTACAGATTTACAAATGTTTTGCACTTGGTGCGAGTTACTTTTTTAACGCAAACTCAATGCAAAATCATTTTTGGGATTTTCAAGCCAACACAAATTGTTTTGTGTCGGTTTGTGAACAAAAAGAAAGTAACACAAACAAGCTCAAAGCACTACTTGTGTTACCCGTGCAACCAACCATTGGTTTTTTTTTTACGCAAAACCCTATCTCCTAACAATGGTAGACAGGGTTTTGCACCAAAAAATAATGCCACTTGAAAGCAGTGCTTTTATTTCTTCTAACCTTTCCCACATTGCATGTGTGGTGCACTGTACAGCACACACCCAAAGTAGAAAAACGTTTAAATACAATCTTAGCATAGTATTTTGGACTGGAAGGGTACCCCCCATTCTAGTACAAAACCTATGCAAGACTCATTCAGACAGCCCTGCTCTATGGTGCAAAGGTGCGTGCGTGGCGCTATTCAACATGATTGTGTGTCGACACTAGGGAGACAGCAGGATGGTGCATTATCTCCGTAGATATGGTTCTTTCCTGCTCTCACCCTTTCATGTGACGCGGCTCTGCTTTGTCTGATAGGTTTATAAACCTGGGCCTCAGAGTTTTAAGTCACTCATTGAAAGGTGGCACTTCCCTGTTCCCTACTTTACTTCCCATAATGTTGTACCTGTGCTAGAGATGCGGTAGATACGATGTCTCTGGGCATGGAGTTAAGTGGGGGAAACCCAGTTAAAGGATTCAGGGGGTCATTCTGACCCCAGCCGGCGGCGGTATCCGCCGGCCTGGCTGGGGCCTCCAGAATACCGCTCCGCAGTCACAAGACCGCCGCGGGTATTCTGGGTTTCCCGCTGGGCTGGCGGGCGACCGCCAAAAGGCCGCCCGCCAGCCCAGCGGGAAACACCCTTCCATGAGGATGCCGGCTCCGAATGGAGCCGGCGGAGTGGAAGGGGTGCGACGGGTGCAGTAGCACCCGTCGCGAATTTCAGTGTCTGCTAAGCAGACACTGAAATTCTAAGTGGGGCCCTCTTACGGGGGCCCCACGACATCCCTCACCGCCATCCTAAGATGGCGGTGAGGGGGTCGGAATCCCCCATGGCGGCGCAGCAAGCTGCGCCGCCATGGGGGATTCCTCAGGGCAGCGGAAAACCGGCGGGAGACCGCCGGTTTTCCGTGTCTGACCGCGGCCAAACCACCGCAGTCAGAATGTCCTTAGGAGCACCGCCAGCCTGTTGGCGGTGCTCCCGCCGACCCCGGCCCTGGCGGTCAAGGACCGCCAGGGTCAGAATCAGCCCCTCAGTCTCCAGATACTACAATTACGCAGTAGCAAATGCTCAAGTCATTTGTGGAAGGTGATGTGTCACCCGAGGACCACAGTGTCATTTGTGAAGGTGAAGGCATCACAGCCAGTCTGCCTAAGAGTAACTCCAACTTTGTAAGTACAATGAATATCACGTGACTGGAGGAGGATTACAGGAGTTCACTCCTCTACATTGATATATTTTCTTTTCAGAAAGTTATTATGTAGTCAGGTGATGGGAATCAGAAGGCTAACGAGTGCCAAACCTTCGTTTTTGACCCCACCCCCGTTTAGAGTATTACATGATCTCTCAAAGCAGTGCCATTTTAAGTTCAGCCTACTTGAATCTATGGTAGTTAACTTCTCATAAAAAGTCATTTTCTTAGTTTCCATAATACTAAGATATTCATTTAACACTATCAACTGGTTCCTTAAATCGATCTATCTAAAATGACACAAAGAGCTATCCTGACGCGTTTTAATGATACACAACTTAAAAAATACATTTTATCGGCTTTGGAAGAATGGCAGATTTGGTCTACGCACCTAAATACAAACTTGTGATCCTCCGGATACAAAAGAGTTCTGTTGTAGTTCAATGTGTCCACTGGGCTGACTTTGTAATTAGTACAAAGTGACTCCATGTCCTGCACACCCAAGTCTAACATCACAGATTCACTCTTAAGTTGGAAAGATGGTTTCTATAGGGTGGCACAAAAAGTGGGTGCAGGATCATGTGTTATTTGCCAGATGTGCTTCAGATCTTTCCATGCTCTAACACAGGTTTCACAACACCTTTCCTTCTATGCGTGGCTCCTTTGTAATTGAATGTTATGTCTGTCCAGAGGGACAGGAATGTTTACAATTCTCAAGGAATTCGGATGTACAGATTGGGGATGCTTGATAAAACTTGTTTTTGCAGACATGCCCATTTCCGGGTAAGTGAGTCTTTTAAAAAATCTTTCCAGATTCACACAAACTGGAAAGTAACATATTTTAAGAGCTAAAAACATGTTTATATTTCTGCACCAAGTAACATAATTAGGTATTTCGATAAAGTACATTACTGGTTGGATGCAGAATTGAGATTTATAATTAACAAAGGTTTTCAAAGGTAGTCCAGAAAACATGGTCGACTTGCAGCTTTTCAGCTGTAATTATGGAAAGGTTTCCTGAATTCCCCGTTTTCCCCGTGTAAAGGCTGACCGCTCGTGCCATTTTACGTGCTGTGCTGCCACGTTATACTACACTTTAGTGCAAATGCGTTTTTATTTTCTTTGGCATCAGTAAATCGCTGCTTGGCTTCCAAGGTGGGAATTTGTTAGGGTTAAGTTTGCGATGCACACATTTACCTGGGAATGGTCTTTCGCCTCCCTTAGAAAAATAGTTACTTGTGTAATTTTATCCCATACTGCTCTGAAAATACACATCATGTCGGGCCAACCTTCAGAATCGGTAAATCTGAATCTTTGAAACCACTACAACACCTTTTGGAACGTACTGAACTCAACTAACAATTCAGAAAAGTTTTTTCCAATCATGAAATGGGTTAAGTAAACGTTAAGAAATCGCTATTTGGAAGAGGCATGTTGTTGGACTTTTTTGCTTATGCAGGGTCAAACCCAATCTTTTTTCCTCCTGCCTCCTATTTTTTCTGACCTGTTGCTGTTGACTAACCAGTGCTAAAGTGCATATGCTCTCTGTGTAAACTGTATGGTTGATTGGTTTATCCATGATTGGCATATTTGATGTACTAGTAAGTCTCTAGTAAGGTGCACTAGAGGTGCCAGATCCTGTAAATCAAATGCTACTAGTGGGTCTGCAGCACTGTTTGTGCCACACACATATGTAGCTCTGTAATCATGTCTCAGACCTGCCATTGCAGTGTCTGTGTGTGCAGTTGTTAGCGCGTCAGAGCCTTAATAAGTAAACTTACAAGGAGATGCGTTTAGGTTGACAAACCTTTGGACCACGTTTGAGGACTTCTCGGTACGAAATGTTTTCTTGTCATAATCAATTAACAAATCAATAAACAATCAATAGTGACAATCAATAATTAATAACTAATCAATAAGAATCAATAATTGAACACACCATGACCTTTCAGCCATGAACAACCACACCAATTTTAGTTAAGTGTTAGGATATTTATTTCCCTATTAGTAACAATCTAATATCATATCTGTTAATCTCAACATCAATAACCCACCTCAGAAGCACTACTAATTAGCAATCAGAGCACAATTTAATTAATGCATAGACTATATTCATTCAATAGTTAAGCACATCATTAATATGAATCAACTTAGCAGAGTTTCATTAGTACATGATTCAACAAAGCAAGAACTCAGGTATTTGCTTATTTGCATAAGATTAGTGAACACCTTAACTAAACTCAAATTAGCATTAGCATGTTGGGCTTCATGCAAAACATTTTAGTGAACATGAATTTGGAAAACATCTATACTAAGGTCTCTATCAAAATAGCAGTTGGTACCTAGAAAGAAAAGGCAAATAGACAATCACAATTTGCCTCATATAGTTACCAATCCAACAGATCAGCAAGCAGCATCAGTCTTCGTCCTCAGGACATCAGTTCATTGGCATCAGCAAAGATAGGACGGGGCAAAGTCTCAAGATAGTATAGCTAAGGGACATTACTTCCTTCAGGTAGAGGAGAAGTTAGCACCGGGCAAGAACGGGGTAGAGGATGCTTTTAAAGTATCAGAGCAAAACACAGAAAGAATAATAGCTCAGTAGCTCAAAAGGAAAAACAGAATGGTGAAGTGGCAAAGTGGCAAGTGTCCTCTTGAAAGTGTCTTGGAAAAAAGAAAGAGAGTCCGTTTCTTCTTGAGTCATGCCGTTAAATCAAAACTGTCTAACTAGTCTCTAATTCCTCAATGGATAATATTTGGTGCATCATTATCTCTGTCCAATAATTTGGGAAGCACCTTGCTAGAATTTTCCACAAACCACAGTTCTCATGTCGCGGATTGGTCCATGTTATTGACGTCTTCAACGGTTGGAATGTCAGGTAAAAAAGGTTACACTTTGCGCTCCAGTCAGTGTCTTCATTGTCTTCTAGTACGGTTAACCTTGCACCTGTTACGAATTACACTGTTGCATTTAGCAAGAACATCGCCTTGAGCAAGTCGGTTCTCATGAGAAAGAATTTAGTACAGTTACACACAGATAGTTCTTGGAAAAGTACAGCTTTGCGTTCTTCAGGAAAACAGCACACTACACATTAGAAAAATACAGTTTAATATGAGGCCAGGTAGCTAGGCCCAAACCCTCGCTAAGCTAAAGCCCTTCTTCTAGTAAAGCAAACTCTTAACACATAAACCTAATTATGACTAATACAAATTCAAAACATTATTGCATAATAATTCAGAATTAATAAGCCTTTTCATTAGTCTTCGTATACATTGGTAGCCACTCCCTGTGGGCACATTTCAAACGCGTGCATTATTTTCTGTGATAACACATTTTCTATGCAGCTTCATCACACAATATTGCAAGCTTTTCATATTAATGTTACTTTTAAAAGACACACTCCAACAATCCCTCCTCTGATGACTCTTGTCATCACACAAAACCTTTCCTACAAATTTTACATCTTAAAATTCTGTCAATTCAATCTCTTCCCTTATTGGCATTCCCTCTGATTTTTCCCTGAACAATTTTTCCCTTTTTTTTCTTCCCTCCTCTTGTTATTTTTCGCCATATTCAATTTTATTCTTTTGCTAATTTTACATGCCACCCACAATCCAAATAGACAAGCTATAACAATCAATATTCCCTGGATCATTTTTGACAATATCCCATGCCAAATGTTGCTAAGCCAATTCCCCACTGAAACTAAACCTTTTCCAACCTTTTCCCAAACACCAGGTTCTTTCAATTCCTTCAAGTCTGTACTATCCCTAGTCAAGTTAGTAAGCATACTTTTAATCTCATTACTATTATCTGGTATATATGCGCAACAATGACGCTCATTAAGCATTTTACAAACTCTGCCATTTTTCGCTAAATGAATGTCTAAAGGAAGCCTGTTTGAAGAGTTATAGCCCTCTCCGCAGCAAGTTCAGTACCCATCAGGAGTACAGCCCCTGAAAAATTTGTCAGCATGTTATCCACAATAGTAGACAACTTTTGAATCTTTATAGAATTCCAGATAACTCCCACTGAGGTAATTATCGCCCCAAATATGTCTCCCACTACACCAGCAGCAGTCTCTCTCTTCCGTCTAGTACAACGTAATTCAGATAATTTCGGAAACTTCTTTAAGTCGTCAATTTGGTATATCTTTGGGAAAACTATCCCCAAATAACATATCCCATACCATCCCTTTGGAAGACGGTAATAAGCACTAAGTCCACATATATAGTAGATTACCGGGATAGCTGGATCCTGTCCATTCAACATGAACGTCCGTTTATTCTGAAACAAAAACACATGCTTATATTCACTCATTCCCACAAACACATTGTCATAATATGATTTCGGCCTAGATATGCAAAGCTTCCCTACATGTAATGCATCTAAATCTAACTTCCCTTGTTTCCTAAGTGCACCATACCCTTCATTACTAGGAAAAACTCGCTGCTGTAATCCCTTTTCTAATTTACCCTTCAATGCCCTCCTCCTATCATCCCTGTGATCTAAAAAGCTTTTCTCTGCAGGTGTAAGCAAGCATGGCAAATTATTGCGGTGAGCATAAGATGTACTAATTGTCAATGTCGGCTCAAATAATCCTTTAACTAACTTAATACTATAGTATCTAGCTACACTACTCAACTCCTCTATTATAGGTATGTAAGAAAACACAAGATCATGATTTGAATAGAAGTATTGAATCTCTTCCTGATTATAGAATCTTGTTAGTAACAGACTACAACTTATCCCATAAGTTAATGGCAAGCTATGATAGGTAACCCCATCTTGTACTGAAACAGGAATCTGTGTACACACAAGGCAATCCTTCGCATCCATTGTGTCAACATACTCACTCAGCAAGCAATAGAAAACGTTAGTAGAAAGTTCCCCTTTAGCATTAGTTCTGTCAAGGCCCAATTCCTCGGAGTCTGTGCGTTGATGATTTAGAGGACCACCTCCAGGCAGCACCAACTCAGAATGCTGTAATAGCACTGATGATTGGAGCGGGCAGGCGGGGGGAAGGGAATTAGGATGGGAACAGCCAGGAGGGAGACCTAAAAGGAAAAACTATTAGACATACCATAGAACAACAATCACATTATTTATAAATCAAATAATATAAAATTGTAAATATGTTTTCCATCAAACATATTAAATAAACTAAACTCCCTATTCTCTCTTGACAATCTAATAATTGGCACTCCAAACCAACACCATAATGTACCAGAGAGCATATGTCAGAAGCTCAGAAACTCAAGAGAAATAGTAAGTCTCAAAATAGAAACCAGGAAATCAAGGGTTAATATCACAAGAAAATTGTTCTAAATAGAAGTCCACTGTTTTCTTTTTAGTGATTACAAGAACAAACGAAATGGTAAATTCTCTTATTCTCTTTAACGTGTGTAAAACAAATAGCACAAGCGATCCAAAAATCAATAAACAAGAACAAATGTTATTCTTTAGCAAAGGGGCAGCTATTTGGAAAATCAATAAACAAGAACAAATGTTATTCTTTAGCAAAGGGGCAGCTATTTGGAAAATCAATAAACAAGAACAAATGTTATTATTTAGCAAAGCGGCAGCTATTTGGAAAATCAATAAACAAGAACAAATGTTATTCTTTAGCAAAGCAGCAGCTATTTGGATACTTTGTATTCAAGGCAACATTCCAAACAATGTTGCCGGTTAAAGAAAGCTGCGCGCTAGGTCAACATGCAATTTCTCAACTCTGAAGGTTGTAGATGAGATCGCAACTATTACAGTTGCTTAGTAACTGACACAAACACCATTAGGGAAAACCCCAATGGAACGGGCTCACCGTGAACGAGTTGGAACACTCGTTATTAGTTTCTCTAGCAGAGTCTGGAAACGGAGTCAGCTTGATGGAGGCTCCAGAATAGTGTGCACTGGAGAGTGGGTGTGGCTGGTTTATATAGCAGAGCCACACCCTAAAAATGGCTAACCTTGAGGGTTGCTGGGATATGTAGTCCCAGATACAATGTGTGAAGGGTGAATGCAAGTCAGCCACCACCTAGTGCTTTCCCCTGGCCAATGAACCTTGCCACAAAGGGGGCGGGAGGAGAACCCTTTGTGTTTAGACAGAATGGAACAAGTACATAGTTTATCCTCCGATAACATGTGATTGAAACCACGCCAATACCGGAGTCTGACAAGTTCCCTCGTGCAAGTATTTCTCGTCCAGCTCAAACCTTTCCCAAGCTGTTAGTGCACTAGTAGTTTCAGGAACTGAAGCATTGTTAGTCACACTCTTATCCATTAACGTCATACCCACAACCACAACCACAATCAATATCACACATACAATACCTAAACCAACACTCAAATATGTACAACGCCTACTCCCTCTATTATCCTGTCTAGTGTTAGCCATGATCTGTAAAGAATCAGAAAGTGGAGGATGGTTAATTCAAACAACAACAACAGAGGATGGTTAAAAATGTCTCTCTTACGCAGCAAAGTCAAACAAGCAAAATCTTTTTTTTTTTCTTTTTTTTATTTTTCAGCAGTTATTTACAGCTTTCAATTTCACTCCCAGAATCCTTTGTCAATTCCGGTTAGCAGCTTGTCAAAATCAGTTTTCAAAAGTCAATTCAGGTTTTCAAAGTCTCATCCGGTAAATTCTCAGTCTCTTTTCTCAATTTTCAATTTCAGCTCGATCTTTACACCAATTCAGTCTCCTCAGCCAGACTCAGATGCCAAAATATTGACCTGGTATTTCTCGATCAAAGCAAAACGCCAAGAACTCCTGTTGCCGTTCAGCTGTAGTTGCATACGCCCATTCAGGACCTGCGTACCTTCTGTTTGCTACTCTCTTTCTTTTCAAATTGCGATCACCTTGCAACTCTCCTTCACTTAGATCTTCTCTCCTTGTTGTGTCAACTTCTTCCTCTATTGCATCTTCGACAACCACTTCTCCCCTCTTCACTTGCAACTCTGGCCACTTGTCTCCTTTTAGTATCCCTCTGGTCTTTGATCTTTCCTGTGGCAACCCTTCGCTCTCTCTTGGCTCTATTGTGTTTTCGCTTGATGGACCTGCAATCTGCTCAGGAGGAATCTGGACACTCTGACTCTCTTGCGCCTCAACTCCTTCGCCTTCTGGGTCTGTCAAGTGCTCTGGCTCATTCTCATAATCGTCTGCTTCTGGGAGAACCTCCCTCCTGCTGCTTCAGTTAAGATAGGCTCACCGTCACCCCTCTGGATCTCTTCTCCTTCGTCTCCTACTGGAGTGACCAAGCCGTCCTCAGCGGGCTCTCCTTCTGTCTCAGTTCCCCTTCGATCACTCTCCGGCCCTGAGACTTCCTTGTCTGTTGCTGGTACTTTCAATAACTCAACTTCCTCATCAGTTGGACAAGTCACCTTTTTCGTGTGACTGGCATGGATCCAGTTCAGAACTCCTGCACACTTCACGGCAGCAATAGTCATTAGTATCACTTGGTAAGGTCCCTTCCAACATGGCTCCAAGCACGTCTTCCTTACCTGTTTCTTGATGACAACCCAGTCACCAGCTCTCAGGTTGTGTCCTGGATCATTAATCGGTGGCAGGGTGGTGGCCTCCACCTGGTGAGAAAAAGAGCGGACCACATCAGCCAGACCCTTGCAGTAGTCCAACACCAAATCATCCGTGATATTCACAAGAGCATTAGCAGGCAATGCGGGCAATATCATAGCTCGACCCATGAGAATCTCATGTGGGGACAGTCCTGTTTTCTTGTTAGGTGTATTTCTCATTGACATTAACACTAAAGGCAATTCTCGACTTCGGGGTACCATTCATCTGTTCCACTAGTCCTGATGCTTCAGGGCGGTAGCTACAATGCAAGTTCTGCTCAATGTTCAATGCTGCACACAGTAACTTAACCACCTGGTTCTTGAAGTGACTTCCCCTATCTGATTCTAAAAAGATCGGAAACCCGAAATGTGGTATCAGTTCCCTAAGCAGCAGCTTCGCTACTGTGAGGCTGTCATTTCTGCGTGTAGGGTATGCTTCAATCCAATTACAAAACATACACACAATCACCAACACATACCTCAAACCTCCACACACAGGCATCTCAATTAAATCCAATTGCATTCTGCTAAATGGACCTCCAGCTCTCCCAATGTGGCTCAAATTCACCACTGTTCCTTTCCCCGCATTCATCTGTTGGCAGATGACACACCGATGGCAAATCACCTCTGCAGCTTGTCTAAACTTCGGGTTAAACCAGTCAATCTTGAACAACCTAATCATGGCATCGCTCCCAATGTGTGCTTGACCATGATAAAACCTTGCAAACTGTGACAAAAGACTGTTCGGCAAGACCATTTCCCCTCGTTTGAAACCCACAAATCATCTGGTCTTTGTAAGCAGTGCATCCTAACCCAAGAATGCTTCTCATCTTTGCTGGCACGTACCTGCAACAATCTCAACTCTTCCAATGTGTCAATCACCCTCAAGGCATAACCTGTGCATGTCTCATTTTCTGTTTCAGGTAACAATTCCCATTGATTTTTGAATGATATACAGTTCAATGCGCAAAACCTTGCGACTTGATCCGCATAATCATTTCCCATTGAAACAAAGTCTTGTGACTTCTTGTGACTTCAGGTGTGCACTGCATTTCACCACGGCAATTTCATGAGGTAACTGAATCGCATGCAACAACTCCTTAATTCTTTCACCATTTTTCACTGGCGAACCAGAAGAGGTCAAATAACCCCTCTGTGACCACAGTTGGCCAAAGTCATGAACAATTCCAAATCCGTTTCGACTATAAGTATAGATGGTGACTCTCATCTGAGCAGAAGCATGAAAAGCCCTGGTAAGAGCTTCCAGCTCAGCTACTTGGGCGGAATACAATCCTTGAAGCCAGGACGCTTCCAGGATACCAATTTTTCTTGCACGCAGCATATCCAGCTCTCAGCACCCCTACTGAGTCCCTCAAACATGAGCCATCAACAAAGATAATTTGGTCATTTTCTTCCAATTGGGTATCTTTAATATCAGGCCTTGGTGTGGTGCACATTTCTGTTACCTCAAGACAATCATGTTCTACATCTCCCAGATTTTCAACCTCTGTATTTTCACTTGGAAGCAAAGTTGCCGGGTTCAACACTGTACATCTTTTCAACGTTACATTCGGTGACCCCAATATAATCGTTTCATATTTGGTCAATCTTGCATTTGTCATGTGATGCGTTTTAGTAGGGGTCAGCAGGATCTCAACTGAGTGAGGGACCATGACTGTTAGGGGATGTCCCATCACTATGCCTTCACACTGTGTGAGGCTTTGTCCAACTGCTGCTACTGCATGCAGACAACCCGGTAAGGCTGCTGCAACTGGGTCCAAAGTAGCTGAAAAATATGCTACTGGTCGGTTTACACCTCCATGGACCTGTGTCAAGACAGACAAAGAACATGCATCACGTTCATGACAAAACAGAACAAAAGACTTTGGGGGTCATTACAACCCTGGCGGACAGTGTTAAAGCGGCGGTAAGACCGCCAACAGGCTGGCGGACTTTTTTTGAGTATTATGACCATGGCGGTTACCATCATGGTCATCCGCCGCTTCTCCGTTCCGCCCGCTGGGCTGGAGACCTGGGTCTCCAGCCCGGCGGCCATGACAATACCGCTGCCGGTATTTTGACCCGGCTTACCGCTGTGGATTTCCAGCGGTAGGAACCGCCATGAAATCCATGGTGGTAAGCATTATCAGTGCCAGGGAATTCCTTCCCTGGCACTAATAGGGGTCTCCCCAACCCCCCACCCCCACCCCGACTCCCTCCCCTACACCCCCCACCACCCCTGACACCCCCCAAAGGTGGCAGGGCCCCCCTACCCACCCCGACCCCGACATTACCATACACATACACACCCGACACGCATGCAGGCACCACCTACACACATACATGCACACACACCGACAGACATGCCAACATCCACACACACAGTCAGACACGTACACCCACATTCACACATTCACGCACACATCCACACAGACATACCTACAGACATACACGCACTCATTCCCACAACACACAACACCCCCCCACCCCCCTCCCCTAACGGACGATCGACTTACCTGTTCCGTCGATCCGCCGGGAGGGGGCGGGAGCCATGGGGGCAGCTCCGCCGACACCACAACGCCAACAGAACACCGCCGCGCAGAATCACAGGATGTGATTAGCTGGGCGGTGTTCTGTTGGCGTGGCGGTGGAGCACCCTCCACTTCCCCGCCGACCGCAAGCAAGGCTGTTGGCGGCTCTCCGTCGGAAAAACGACGGAGGGCAGCCAACGGTCATAATATGCTGAGCGGCAAACCGCCACTACTGGCGGTCTTCCGCACGGCAGTCCCTCGGCGGTCTTGTTAAAAGACCGCCGAGGTTGTAATGACCACCTTTGTGTAATCAGGCATACCTAAAGCTGGAGCCCTGCACATGCTCTCTCTTAACTCAGTAAACGCTCTCATTTCCTTCTATCTCAACACTATGACATCCGGCCCCTCTTTGACTGTCAGCCTCACCAATGGCTTGGAGATGACTGACAAATTCGGGATCCACTGACGACAGTAACCCACCATTCCTAGAAACATCCTAACATCTCTCCGTGTTGTTGGGGGATTCATCTGTAACAATGCTGTTACTCTTTCCCTGGATAACTTCCTTGACTCTTTTTCAATTTGGTGACCCAAGTACTTCACTTCTTTCTGGCAGTATTGCAATTTCTTTGGGGACACCTTGTGCCCGTTCTTTACAAAGTGATTCAGTAAGGCAATCGAATCGTACTTGCACTTGTCCCTCGTTTTGGATGCAATCATCAAATCATCAATGTACTGCACTAGAGTCGATTGGAAAGGCAGCTCCAATGACTCCAAATTCTTCTTCAGTATCTGATTGAATATGGAAGGTGATTCCGAAAACCCTTGAGTAATTCGACACCAACTGTAAACCTTGTCCAAGAATTTAAAACTGAAGAGAAATTGGCTGTCCTCATGAAGAGGCACAGAAAAGAACGCTTGGGACAAATCAATTACTGTGAACCATTCTGCATCGCATGGAATCTGAAACATAATCACAGCCGGATTTGGCACCACTGGGCAACATTTCACCACTATGGGGGTCATTACGACCTCGGCGGTCTTTTCAAAAGACCGCCGAGGCCGTGGGAGACAGAATACTGCCATTGCCGGCGGTATTTCTGTCTCCCTATTATGACATTTCCGCCCGGCCAGCGGACGTAACAGTGTTACCGTCCGCTGGCCCAGCGGAAATGTCACATCAACATTGCAGCCGGCTCGTAATAGAGCCAGCGGCAATGCTGATGTGCAGCGGGTGCAGTAGCACCTGTCGCGCATTTCACTGCCCGAAATTCGGGCAGTGAAATGCGGGACAGGACTATGCCTGGGGGCCCCTGCACTGCCTATGCCAAGTGCATGGGCAGTGCAGGGGCCCCCAGGGGCACCCCATGTCCCCTTACCGCCGGCCTTTCCATGGCGGTCTGTACCGCCATGGACAGGCCAGCAGTCGGGGACTCATAATCCCCAGGGCAGCGGTGCTTGCACCGCTGCCCTGGGGATTATGACCGCCAGGCGGAATCCTGGCGGGAAAATGGAGGGTCCGGCGGTATGGCCGTGGCGATTCCGCCACGGTCATAATTGCTGGTGGAACACCGCCGGCCTGTTGGCGGTGTTACCGCCAACATACCGCCGCCCGCCAGGGTCGTAATGACCCCCTATGTCATTGATCTTCCTCAAATCTTGGACAATCCGAACCTTCCCACAAGGCTTTCTCAGTCCCATTATTGGTGAATAACATGGACTGCTCATCACTTCCTTCAAGACTCCCTGTTTCCCAAAGTCTGCAATTAATTGTGCAACCTTTATAAGGACATCTTGCGCCATGTGATACTGCGGTACCTGGGTGAACGCAGCGTTTGGCTTCACACTGACTTTGACTGGCTCTACTCCTTTTATTAGCCCTACTTCTTTCCCTGTCAAATCCCACACCTTTCCTTGAACTGTTCCCTGCAAGTCTGCCGGAAGATCAGCCACTGATATTCCTCATCTGTGGTCTCAGTTTTGGGCTCTGAACCCTGTTCCTCCCCTTCATCATCACCTCAATTCCCTCATTGGAACAGGTGATTGAACACCTCGTTTTGCACAATAAGTCTCTCCCCAATAGGGATACGGTACTTGAATCGCAAACCACAAATCTGTGCAATCCTTGGAAAGTGCCAAGCTCAACCTGAACCAGATCTGTGATCGGGTTAATCAGGAGTTGGTTTGCTACTCTTACTACCTTAACTGTCCATCCCGAAAGGGGTAGTTTCGGAACCTCTGCACTTCTGTCTGTGGAGCGTGTAGCTCCTCTGTCAACCAAGAATGAAACATTGTGGCCCATAACCTTCCCCTGAACATAGGGTCCTCTCTGATCTACCTCTAAGGATGCTGCAAGCCTGCACTCTTCTCTGTCTGAACTCTTATCCGACCATTCATCGTTTATTCCATTCTCACCACGCAATGGGTACTGTTGTACTGTGTTATTCTGACTCATTCTTTGACCTGTGACCTGTTGAGGAAGCTGTTGTGATGTAACTTGACCAAGTTCTAGATTGTAGGCGTGCAGGAGTTCCAAGGTTGCCAGTTGACTCTGGGACCTTGGAGGAGACCGACGCCAGGTTGTGTGTTGGCTATTAAACTTACCGAAGAAATACTGATGCGTGCGGCCGTCTATTCTTAACAGAAGCATTACCTGTCGCTGTTCCATTGGAGCTGAAGGCACTTGCATTTGCTGTTTAGGTACCATGGGGACCTGCTGTTGCATTTGTTGTAACTGTATTGGCTGTATATGTGACATCTGCACCTGCTGCATGGGTTGAAAACCTTGCATTTGATTTACATTATTCTGAAAATTCGGATTTGGACCTCTCAATCTCGGTCCTTTCACATTCTGGAATGAACTGACATCATTGCTTTGTTGAACAACACCATCCTGCACCATCATTGGGCACTCCCGCTTCCAGTGTCCAACCACCCTGCAAGCATGACAAGGTAACATCTTCCTCATTCCCTGTGCATCGTTTTGGACTACTACAGTGTTCAAGTCTGGACCACGGTTCACAAAACCTCCACGACCTCTACCTCTCACCTGCGCCTGGAACATCCCGTTCCCCTGCGGCTGCTGTACCATCGGCTGTAAAAAGCCTCCCTGCATCCCAGTCTGTGCTGCCTTAATTTGCATCACCATCGCTTTCTCCTTCAACTTTCTCTGCTTCAACTCAATCTCATCACTACAGTACTTCGCATACTGCAACACCTCATCAATCGGCTTTGCTTGCCAGCAAATCAAATGATTCTTAATCGTCTGGCCAATCTCAGGTCCCAACCCTTCCACAAATCGGAACACAAGATGATTCATGTCCTTCACCTCAATAACCTCTGTACCGCTGTAATGTTTAAACGCCTTCAACAACCTCTCATAATAGGCATGTATCGACTCCTTGACCTCCTGAGCCGTTCGATCAATCCTTTGCCAATCAATATTCTTAGGCGAAACTCTCATTTTCAGAAACTCAATCACCTTATAATAATACTTCATCCCAGCAGGAGACGGCGCCCCTGGGATTCTGTCCCTTGCCAGTTCCTCGGTCGGCCAATCTACGCTCCTTTTGCACTCAATCCACAAATCAGCAGGAACTATGATTTCAAAGAGAGTATTCAGGTCTTCCCAAAGACACTTCGCAAGCTTCACAAACCTGTCTGTCTGCTGGTACCACTCTATTGGTTTCTCCCTCAACCTGGGAAAAACAACAGAATATCACCTCTAGTCCATGGAACATGGATAAGAACCCCTCCGGCAGTATCTCTCATTGGTAACATCTTTACCGTACTCGTATCCGGAAATGTTTTAACTGACTGCTCTATGCAATCACTCTTCCTCTTGTCTCTTTTCTTCGCCCATCTGCCTTCCCACTTCTCTAAGGCTCCCCAAACTTATGCACTTTGCAGTATCTTCTTGAGGTGCGCTTTCATTCCAGTAGACCTCATGTGTTCAAAATCCTTTGGCTCAAAATCCAATCTGTAACTTCTATTCAAATGTTTGGTATTTTCTAAATCTACGCCGTACTTGTCTGCCAAATTTGCCAACCTCTGATGCACCCTGCTCACTTCTCTAGCTACCTTTGGGCACAAGTACCTCAATTCTGCTTCCGTCTATGACTCTAGCCTATGCTCCCTTCAATGAGTTCATTGGCTTCCATACCCAAACTCACAAGGTTCAGGTACTCTTCTCCTTCTGTTCTCCCTGCTGCTGCAGGAGTAGTCTGTGGAGAATTAAGCTTGTCTAACCAGTCGGTCAGCTGTTGTGCTGTTAAACCTTGCAAAGAGATATTCCCAGCCTGCACTAAAGGTGTCTGCGGCACATTCGCATTCGAGATCTGCGGTGTCAGCAGTCTTGAACCTGATTGCCTCATGGCATCTGGAGGAGCTCCAATCGGGCTGAAATCTAACAGGGACCTAGATCCTTCAAATGTCGGTTCCACTGGAGTCGTCCCTTGGGAGCTTCCTACGAACCCTCCTCTTGTCATATTTTGTGTCATTACCCCTTTATCGCACACACTAGGCTTCACCTGCGCATACAATGGTACTGGTGGACCAACTGTAATAGGCAAAGATATGGCATCTGGTGTCTGTCTGTTTCCCAAAGCCTGTGGAAGACTAACTCCCATATTCTGTCTCATCACTGGTGTCATGTCTGCTTGCGGTCCTGTAACCGAAGCGTAATTCGGTATCATTTGTGGCTGCCCCTGGGGCAGTAAAGGTGGAGTTGGTTCAGTCAGAATCAACTTTGGTCTCGAGTATACCGGCCCTGCCAGCACCATCAGATTGGTTATAGTATCTAGGATAGGTACATCAGGGTAAAGTCTCTGAACCTGTGGCGGTTGCAACTGAGGTTGCATCATCTGTGTTGTGGGCATACCAAAACTAATCTGCATTGGAACTTGTGTTGAGACAGGACTAACCTGCGTCGGATCCATTGACACCTTCTCTTGTGTCAACCCTGTAGGACATGTACTGGTACTCGGTCTATTGTCATCTATCGCATATGGCGGTGGTTGATCATTCAGTAACTGATTTAAGAATTCATCATCCTCTGAGTCCTCTGTCCCTATCGAGGGCTTTCTTATCTCTTTGTCTTTGGAAGGACTTTTGTTAGTCTTACGACTAGCTTTCCTCCCTTTGCCTTCACCCTCTGGGGTTATCGCTGGAAACAGCCTAACTCCATCTATTGTCTCTCTCCTCCAAACTCTTTATGCACTATCCCATCTAGCCTCTACTAGTGTCTTTTTTGCCTTCCTCTTTCTCCTCTCAAATTTCTGTTGCCAAATTGCTAAAGCCTCAAATTGTGCTGGTCTCAGAGGTGGCTTCACCTCGTTTAGCACCCTCCGCAAATTTTCCAAAACCCTCAAATTAAACATTCCGTTCTCAGGAAATGCTGAGCACCCCTCTTTCTCCGTAGCTTTGCACCATTGCTTTAGCCAAAGACATGGTGCAACACACTTTTCCTCCATTACAGTATAAGCGGGTGTACCATCTGGCCGTGTAACCTCCCCTACACTCGCGGTAATGTATACATCTCCCCTCAAAGCGCTCTTTAAAGCCTTGAAAAATTTAATCTTTACGTCTTTTATTTTGTTCACAATCAAATCAGGAAGTGACTTTAATTCCGAGAATTCTCTTCGCCTACCTTCTGAGCCAATTGCCTCTCACGGACCGCTGCCAATCCGTGCGTGACCCTTCTCACTAACCAACCTATCCCAGCGCGGCTCCAATGACATCACACTCCCACACACTCCGGCTGACAAAGTCTTGCGGCTTGTCTTCCCACTCTCGATTCACACAAAACGAATGCAATATATTGCGTGCATCAACAAAAATAAACTCAAAATTTGCCAGTTTACTATAGGAAAGGGTAACACAATCGCTTCAGAACTTTACAGAGATTTCGCTTAGCCTCGGCCGCTACTCTCTCCTTCTCAGATCCTGCACTCGCAAGCAAAATTTGACCCGCAAATTCTACTCTTGACTTGTCAATGGATTATTGTTCTAGTGCACTTTAGAACTCACCAAATCTCCATCGAAGTTTTCATTCACTCAATTTGACTCAAACTCGACTCGTCGACTTCACTATCGACCTATTAAACCGCACAAATTACAACATAAACCAAGTGTCTCATACACTTATCAATATACTCCGGAGTCTTAGACCACACAGGGTCCGTACATCACCAACAACCATGTGGACAATTTTTTTGCACAAAGCGCCACACTCACATGAAGTTCGCCGACTTCCCTACTCTCATACTGCGGAGTACGCCCACTCCTACTAAAACATCATCATCTGGCCTACATCCTCACAAACATCACAATTCACCTGTGATATGCATAAGCTGGGCAAGTGCAAAACATACTTCATTCACACTATCACTAGAACGGCAAGAACATACTCAATCTCCCTTTAGCCATATCCGAGATTCCGGGAAAGTCATTTGGGACTTAGGAACACATCATCTCTCCAATTTGCATCATTGAAAAGAAACAAAAAAAAAACACAAAACCCCAATTTGTCGGTACACCTTGCCTACCACCAAACCGCTTCACCTTGTACCATCCGTACCAGGACCTTAAAGGACCAACCCCATCAATCTCTACCAAACTGTTGATTTTTCGCACTGGGGCTGCAAAGAGCCAAACCAACCGCACTGCCACAAGATTGTTATCAAACCATGTTCTTTCGTACTGGGGCCCTAAAGGGCCAAACCATCCTCTGCTACCAAAAACTGTTAGCGCGTCAGAGCCTTAATAAGTAAACTTACAAGGAGACGTTTAGGTCGACAAACCTTTGGACCACGTTTGAGGACTTCCCAGTACGAAATGTTTTCTTGTCATAATCAATTAACAAATCAATAAACAATCAATAGTGACAATCAATAATTAATAACTAATCAATAAGAATCAATAATTTAACACATCATGACCTTTCAGCCATGAATAACCACACCAATTTTAGTTAAGTGTTATGATATTTATTTCCCTATTAGTAACAATCTAATATCATATCTGTTAATCTCAACATCAATAAACCACCTCAGAAGCACTACTAATTAGCAATCAGAGCACAATTTAATCAATGCATAGACTATATTCATTAAATAGTTAAGCACATCAATAATATGAATCAACTTAGCAGAGTTTCATTAGTACATGATTCAACAAAGCAAGAACTCAGGTATTTGCCTATGTGCATAAAATCAGTGAACACCTTAACTAACCTCAAATTAGCATTAGCATGTTGGGCTTCATGCAGAACATTTTAGTGAACACAAATTTGGAAAACATCTATACTAAGGCCTCTATCAAAATAGCAGTTGGTACCTAGAAAGAAAAGCCAAATAGACAATCACAATTTGCATCAGATAGTTACCAATCCAACAGATCAGCAAGCAGTGTCAGTCTTAGTCCTCATGGAGATCAGTTCATCGGCATCAGCAAAGATAGGACGGGCAAAGTCTCAAGATAACATAGCTAAGGGACATTACTTCCCTCAGGGAGAGGAGAAGTTAGCATTGGGCAAGAACGGGGTAGAGGATGGTTTAAAGTATCAGGGCAAAACACTGAAAGAATAATAGCTCAGTAGCTCAAAAGGAAAAACTGAATGGTGAAGTGGCAAAGTGGCAAGTGTCCTCTGGAAAGTGTCTTGGATATAAGAGAGAGAGTCCGTTTCTTCTTGAGTCATACTGTTAAATCAAAACAGTCTAACTAGTCTCTAATTCCTCATTGGATAATATTTGGTGCATCATTATCTCTGTCCAATAATTTGGTGAGCACCTTGCTAGAATTTTCCACAAACCACAGTTCTCATTTTGCGGATTGGTCCATGTTATTGACGTCTTCAACGGTTGGAGAAAAGTTACACTTTGCGCACCAGTCAGTCTTCATTGTCTTCTCCTAGTACGGTTAATCTTGCACCTGTTACGAATTACACTGTTGCATTTAGCAAGAACATCGCCTGAGCAAGTCGGTTCTCATGAGAAAGAATTTACTACGGTTACACACAGATAGCTCTTGGAAAAGTACAGCTTTGTGTCCTTCAGGAAAACAGCACACTACACGTTAGAAAAATACAGTTTAATATGAGGCCAGGCAGCTAGGCCCAAACCCTCGCTAAGCTAAAGCCCTTCTTCTAGTAAAGCAAACTCTTAACACATATACCTAATTATGGTATACTAATACAAATTCAAAACATTATTGCATAATGATTCAGAATTAATAAGCCTTTTCATTAGTCTTCGTATACATTGGTAGCCACTCCCCGTGGGCACATTTCAACCGCTTGCATTATTTTCTATGTTAACACATTTTCTATGCAGCTTCATCACACAATATTGCAAGCTTTTCATATTAATATTACTTTTAAAAAGGCACACTCCAACACAGTTTTAACTGTAAATTCGACTTGGCAAGTGTACCCACTTGCCAGGCCTAAATCTTCCCTTTTGTCACATGTAAGGCACCCCTAAGGTAGTTCCTAGATAGCCCCAATGATAGGGTGCAGTGTATGGTTAAGGTAGAGCACATAGGGGGTTATTACAACTTTGGAGGAGGTGTTAATCCGTCCCAAAAGTGATGGTAAAGTGACGGATATACCACCAGCCGTATTACGAGTCCATTATATCCTATGGAACTCGTAATACGGCTGGTGGTATATCTGTCACATTTGGGACGGATTAACACCTCCTCCAAAGTTGTAATAACCCCCATAGTAATGTGTTTTATATGTCCTGACAGTGAAATATTGCTAAATTCATTTTTCACTGTTGTATGGCCTGTCCCTCTCATAGATTAACATGGGGGCTACCTTTAAATCTGATTAAAGTGTAGATTCCCTTTCGGAGTGGATGGACATGTGGAGTTTGGGATCTTTGAGCTCACAATTTAAAAATACATCTGATAGTAAAGGTGATTTTAGGATTGTGTGTTTGAAAATGCCACTTTTAGAAAGTGAGCATTTTCTTCCTTATACCATTTCTGTTACTCTGCCTGTTTGTGGATTCTCTGTCTGGGTCAGTTTGACAGTTGGGCTGGTTGCACCTCACACTAGACAGTGGCACAAAGGGAGCTGGGGTGTGGCCTGCATATCCTGATGAGCCATCTGTGCTAGGAGGGAGGGGAAGAATGGACACTCACACCTGAAAGGGATGTGCCTGCCCTCACACAATGCAGTCTCCAACTCCCTGGTGAGTGTCTGGGGTCTGGCCTGGGCAAGGCAGGATTTCACATTCAAAAGAGACTTTACTTTGAAGTAGGCCTACTTCAAAGGAGAAATTGTTTATAAGAAGAGCACCCAAAACCACAGACTTTAGACACACTTCTGGAAACAAGAGGAACCTCTGCCCAAAGAAGAGCTGAAGAGCTGAGGAAGAAGAGCTGCCCTGCCTGTGACTGTGCTTTGTGGAGCTATCCTACAGTTGCGGCTTCTGCCAGAGTAAGAGGGCAAAGACTGGACTTTGTGTGCATTCCATCTTGAGAAGAAATCTCCAAGGGCTTGATTTAGAGCTTGCATCCTGTTGTTTGAAGTCTCAGGGACAGCAAAGACTTCTCTCTGCCAGCACCTTGAGTCTCTGGAGAAACTCTTACTCTGTCCTGTGGTCCCCATCCACTTCCTGGGACCCTGAAAGGAGAAGCTGGGAGCCTAAGAGGAAGAAATCCACGCATAGAGCGCCGTGCGGGGAAAAGATCGACGCAACTCCGATCTGCTGTCGAAGAAACGACGCGCTGCCGGCTCCGCAGTTGAAAATCGATGCTCGCTAGAAACACGACTGAAGAATCGATGCACGGAGCAGGAGAAATGACGCACAGCATTGCTGACGGAGGCTGAGAGATTGCAACCCACGCTGCGTGCTTTTCGGATCATCGTGCGACTGGATTTATGACTCAAGTACCGCTGGGCATGTAAAAACAGCGCAAGGCCTGCCCGGGCCCGAGAGTGCTGACCGAATCGGCGCATCGCTCTCCTGCGGCGAGAAGAAACAATGTGCCCCGACCTGCCGAAAGGAGAAATGACGCAAGGTCCCGCTCGTGAGTGGAATCAACGCATTTCAAGCCCTTCATGCTAACAGTGTTAGTGTGTGTTTGAAACTAAGATAAATATTTCCTATTTTTCTAAACTTGTGTTGTGTCCTTTTGTAGTGTTTTCATTAAGTTACTGTTTGTGTTAGTACAAATACTTTACACCTAGCACTCTGAAATTAATCCTACTGCTCTGCCAAGCTACCAAGTGGATAAGCAGGTGCTAGCTGAGGTTGATTCTCTTTTATCCTGACTAGAGTGAGGATCCTTGCTTGAACAGGGGGTAACTTGACTGTCAACCAAAGACCCCATTTCTAACATTGGTGATCAGCGGTTGGGATTTGGACTTGTATTTGTACTTGACATAAAGTGATTAAGTGTACACTACTGTTTTGAGTTCAGACCACTACGTGACCACATACTACTTGTCTTGTGATTCTGCTTTTTGTTCTCTGATGTCCCCCTGGAAATATTGCTAATATTTTTGGACTCTGGTTTTTGGTTGTGAAGCCTTTGCAGAATGGAAGTCAATTTCTGGCACCTATTTATCTATAAAAAGTGGCAGCTTAAAGCATTCTGCATGGAAAGGGGACTGGCTGTGAACAAGAAATCCAGAAGGGAGGATCTTAAGTCAGCCCTGTTTCAGTATGAGTTGAAACGTTGTCAGGCAACACCACCAAATGAGTCTGAGGAGGAGAACTACTCTGAGGAGGAGGACTACTCTGAGGAGGAGGGCAGTGGCCCTGAGGAGGGAACAGAAAGAGATGATTGGCTCCTAGCTCGAATCCCGAGTCTGGAAGAGCTAGAAGCAGAGCTTGAGAGGTTTGAGGAGAAGAGAGACTTAGCCCTGGAAAAAGAAAAGATTGCAGCTCAAGAGCTGAGCTGTGAAGAGCTAAAGCTGGAGGCCATGAGGGCTGAGTCCAGTTCAGATGGTGGCAGCAAAATCTTTTATCCAGTACTGCTGAAGAAGTGCACATTCCCAGAGATGTGGTGCCCTACTTGAAGGAGGGAGTTAACACACACCAAGAGGTTCAGGGGTATGAGGTAGCTCCAGTGATGCGCAGGGTCCCTGAGGTGGATTGGGGAACTGGCATGGGGAGTCATATTCCCACTGGCGGGAGGGACACTCTACTGACTCTAGGTGAGAGTGAAAGGGAGAGGGGTTCCCCCCACAGAGAAGTCCTGGTTATGGAGTGTGAAGACATCCCAGAAGAGTGTGGGTTGAGTGTCAGGGACAGTTGGATACTGTCCCACCAGTCTCAGGAGGGAGGTGTGGGGTACTTTTTCAAGGCAGAGTCACTGGATGGTTGGGTGAAGGGTACTTTGGTTAATTCATGTGAGGGGCTGAGTGAAGGTATTGCTGGAGAGCATATGTTCAGTCCTTATTTTCCAGAGCTACGCCAACACCAGGTGAAGTGTGAGTTCTCTGACCCCAGGGAACTTACACTTGGGGCAGATATCTGGGTGAGTACCAGAGAGTCTGAAGAGGCATTTGGGGGTGCTCCTGAGAGGAGTGTTCTAGGTATTTCCCAACCAGGTGAGGTAGGGAAGGATTGTAGTGTCCCAGTGTAGTGGGATGGGTGAGGAACCCCATGTCCAGTCTCAGGGGAGAGGGAATAGGGATGGGCTGAGGCCCAAGGTGCCTGAGATCCGGTCCCAGGTCCTGGAGGGTTCCATGAGGGAACACCAGGAGGGGAGCCTAGCCTGTACCGTAAGGCCATCTGTTGAGGGAGACCCCACAGTGTCAGGAGAACTCGGGGGACGGCTGTAGCTAGCGTCCCACCAGCTCTGGTGTCTGGCAGTACCACTCCTAGTCAGGGGGCGCAGACGTCCAGACAGAGGGTTGAGAGGGGGTTGCAGACCCAGTGGAGAACCTGGAGGGTCAGCTCTTAGACCAGAGCCCCCCAGGAATGACCTTGGTGAGACCATTTCTGGGTTGGGGGGAATCCGGACTCTGTCAGATGGGCAGAAGTCAGGAGACCTGCGCCAGCCAGACTCTTGTGTGGCCCTTGGGGATGGTATGTCCCTTGAGGGGTGTAAGTGTGCCCCCTGGAAGTCCTGGTGTGCCAGGCAATGGTTCAACTGCAGAGTGGTGACTCTTGGTTGAATGATCAGATTCAAGGGGTAAACTCTGACCTGATGGGGGTACGTGTGCTCCCAAAGAAGTTCTGGTGCGCCAGGCAGTGGTTCAACCGCAGGGTGGTGACTCTGGGGTGGATGACCAGGTTCAGAGGGTAAACTCTGACCTGGTGGTGGGTAGGTATGCCCCCCAGGAAGTCCTGGGTTGCCAGGTGGTGGTCCAGTCTGTGGTTACAGACCCTGGACTGGAGGATCAGGTGCAGGGGGGTAAACACTGACCTGAAGGGGGGCAGTCTGCCGAATCACCCCCCCTGGTGTGATTTCAAGGGATACTCTCCCTGAGGGGGGGTGCAGATCCCTTAGAGTAGGGGCAGGTGAGAGAGACTCACCCCTGACCCCAGTGCAATCTAAGGGTACAGACTCTGGATTGGAAGGCCAGGTTCAGGGTGTCCCCCCTGACCTGGAGGAAGGGGCTACTGCTAACAGTGCCCCTACCATGTTGTCTTCTGGGGGGCACTCCTAGTTGGGGGGTGCAGGACCCCAGAAGGAAGGGCAGGGGAAGGGAAACCTCACCCCTGGCCCTGGTCCAACCTGAAGGTACAGACCCCAGGTTGGAGGACCAGTTGCAGGTTAACATCCCTGCACTTGTGAGAGAATTGTGCAGGACTGCCTTTACAAGCACCCTGACAATTTTGGACTCTGGGGGTACTGTTCTCGGAGGGAGGGTACAGAGCCCTAGAGGGGAGGACCAGGTCAGGTTGTCATCCTTGACCTGGTGGAAGAGAGAGTGGTCAAAGGCTGCCAGGCAGCTGGGGCTACTGCCCCCCACTCTCCACAGTCACAGTGTTTGGAGAGGCCTGAGGTCGGGCTCTCATCCCTGACAGTTGTCAGGGGTCACTGTGGCTTGCTGTCCTGGTGGACAGAGTTGCCCCTGGGGGAGGGACGAGAGTCACACCCCGGGGGAGGAGTGGGCAACACCACTGTGTTGGCCCTGGTGGTACTATCTGCCCATTGGGATACATCTATGAGCAAAGTAAAGTTAGGTGCTGCACAGATGGTATCTGCAGATGTGGAGAAAGGTTCCCTATGGGTTAGCTGAGTGGGCCCTGAGAGTATGGACAGAGGGATCCAACTGGAGTCAGGAAGGCGTAGAACTGGAACATGCCCCTGCTGTTGTGGGCCTGGGTCCTTGTTCTATCACCCCAATCAGGGAAGTACATCAAGGTATTGATTGTTCTCCCCTGGCTTTAGTCTGGTAGGAGGTCGTGTTGGACCTTTTTCACTTATGCAGGGTCATCCCCAGTCTTTTTGCCTCCTGCCTCCTATTTTATCTGACCTGTTGCTGTTGGATTTTGAACTCTGAGCACTTTACCACTGCTAATCAGTGCTAAAGTGCATATGCTCTCTGTGTAAATTGTATGGTTGATTGGTTTATCCATGATTGGCATATTTGATTTACTAATAAGTTCCTAGTAAGGTGCACTAGAGGTGCCAGGGCCTGTAAATCAAATCCTACTTGTGTGCCTGCAGCACTGGTTGTGCCACCCACATAAGTAGCTCTATAATCATGTCTCAGACCTGCCACTGCAGTGTCTGTGTGTGCAGTTTTAACTGTAAATTCGACTTGGCAAGTGTACCCACTTGCCAGACCTAAATCTTCCTTTTTCTTACATGTAAGGCACCCCTAAGGTAGGGCCTAGATAGCCCCAAGGACAGGGTGCAGTGTATGGTTGAGGTAGGACATATAGGCCCTCATTACAACCCTGGTGGTAAATCCCACTTACCCCCGTGCTGACAGTCGTCAAGATACCGTGGCCGAGGCGGGAATCCGCTACAGGTATTACGACCCACATCTCCTAATCCGCCACAATACAGACACCCACACAAGTCCGCCACACGAAAAGGTCAGTAATAAACTGGCGATACCAAAACCTACACCGTCACGCCAACAGAACTGCGCCCACATTATCACGACCCACGAATCAACGTGGCGCTCATTCAACCGCGGTAATCCATTGGCGGTACACACCGCCGCGCTCAAAATACATACACACTTACAAAACACAACCACATTGGACAATTCAAAATACACACACCTGACACACATACACACACCACACCCATACCACTATAAAACACACACCCACATTACCCACAACCCCTTACAACGACCTGTTTGGAAGAAGTCCAGAGAGAGAGAATAGCAAATACAACACCATCATCCACAGGCACACAACACCATCACTCATAGAACATCCACGCACCTCAAACAACACACCCCAACACATCCCCCCACATCACAACAGACAGCACCTCACACATCACCCACACCACATCATGGCACCTCAAAGACACCCCAGGTTCTCTGAGGAGGAGCTCAGGGTCATGGTGGAGGAAATCATCCGGGTAGAGCCACAGCTATTCGGATCACAGGTGCAGCAGACCTCCATTGCAAGGAAGATGGAGCTATGGGGAGAATTGTCGACAGGGTCAACGCAGTGGGACAGCATCCAAGAACACAGGATGACATCAGGAAGAGGTTGAATGACTTACGAGGGAAAGTGCGTTAAGTGGTATCCAGACACCAGGAAGCAGTACAGAGGACTGGCGGTGGACCGCCACCTACTCCCCCACAACTAACAACATGGGAGGAGCAAGTCTTGACAATCATGAATCCTGAGGGCCTCGCAGGAGTAGCAGGAGGACTGGACTCTGGTAAGGCAAATCTTTACTACTATATCCCCCCACTCTACCTGCATGCCATCACAAACTCCTACCCTCACACCCATCACCTCAACACCCCACAGATACCCCTTTATCACAACCCACACATCCCAATCCCAAGGCCTGCATGTCACACCAATGCATGGACACCCATCACCAAAGCATGTCCAGTACAGATACTCACCCAGGCCCCAAAATTAACAATCACACAAGGCCAAAGACAATAAGCCAACCACAGGAGTAGAGGTTAACTCACACATTGGACAAGAGGGCACACACAGATAGAATAACTATGCATTTACCCCCCAACAGGACCCCTACCCAACGCCACCGGACAGGAGGTGCCAGACATATCCAGTCCCCCCAAAGAAGAGGCTCACAGTGACAACAGCAGCTCTGCACGCCTGGATCAAGATGACCAGTCCGGCCCATCAGGGACCTCGGGACAGTCGGTTCCCCTGCCACTGTCACAAACCACCACTAAACCTCCTCCCTCAGGAAACACCCCCACAGCACCAACCCAGCGGGCCCATGCCACTGTCCCCAGGACACGTCAATCAGCAGTGTGTCCACCACTACAGAGACCCCAGGCAACCCCACTAACCTAAGACAATCAGGGACCTGGGGTCAGTGGCAGTGGGCACACGGTTCAGGGGACAGAGGCACAGGATAACAGGGAAGCTGGGAGGACTGCTGTGCGACTGGGGGAGGCACGGCCCAGGGAACCCTCTCTCCACGAGGCACTCTCAAACATCATGGGAGCATACCATCATTCCCAGGAGACCATGGGCACGATACTGGCCAAGTTTCAGGAGACCCAGCGGCTGCAGGAGGAACACTACCTGGGGATCAGGGAGGACTTGAAGTCCATTAACAACACCCTGATCACCATTGCAGGGGAGTTGGCAGACATGGCCAACACCAAGAGGGACACAGTGGCACACCGACGGGCCCCTGACACTAGCCCAACCTATGAACAGCCCTCCACCTCCGCCGGTGCTAGTGGACAGGAGGTCCCGCCACAGGACCAACAGGCCACCAGCACTCCACCCCCTGCAGAAGGAAAACCACCCCGCAAATGGTCCCTGCGATCCAGGCACAAGACAGAGAACATTGCCAAGACCCCCGCCAGGAAATAAGACTCTCCTGATTGTCACCCTTCTGTCCCACTATGTCACCCTGACAACCTTGAACTGCCATTACTCCACTTCCTATGCCCCCTTGGACAATGCACCTGTGATGCCAATAGACTGGTCTCCACCATGGCCATTCCTCCATCATCACCCCAGCCCATTGCACAGCTCCCTCCACTTATTAGCACAGAAATAAACACCCTTGATTCACAAATCAATCTGGAGTCAGTCTGTACTTTCACAAATATGTTATTGCGAACTTTCAGAAAAATAGCAATGCCAATGTTCATTTTCAAATATCAATGTTAAACAGTTGTTGGGCATCAGTAAACATAGCAGAAGGCAGAAAGTGGTACACAGATCTGTAAAATGGAAAGTCAAAGTGAACTGTCAGGGTCCATACACAGAGGCAAAAAGGCAGAGTCATGCAATGTCCTACAGTAGTATGATATGAGA
Source organism: Pleurodeles waltl (assembly GCF_031143425.1). Lineage (NCBI taxonomy): Eukaryota > Metazoa > Chordata > Amphibia > Caudata > Salamandridae > Pleurodeles > Pleurodeles waltl. Next base: position 1,355,172,666 of record NC_090447.1, on the reverse strand, counting down.
GGAGCAGTGCCAGTCTCTTACCTGTGTCTCACTGGAAGTATTGCATGATGATGTTGTTTCAGTTGTCAATATCTTCTTCTTCTGCCTCCTCTTCTTCACTGTCCACAGGCTCCACAGCTGCCACAAGACCAACATCAGGCCCATCCTCCTGCAGAAAAGGCACCTGGCGTCGCAAAGCCAGGTTGTGCAACATACAGCATGCCACGATTATCTGGCACACCTTCTTTGGTGAATAGTATAGGGAGACACCTGTCAGATGTAGGCACCGGAACCTGGCCTTCAGGAGGCCGAAAATATGCTCAATTATCCTCCTAGTCTGCACATGTGCCTCATTGTAGCGTTCCTCTGCCCTTGTGCTGGGATTTCTCACTGGGGTCAGTAGCCATGACAGGTTGGGTTAACCAGAGTCACCTGCAAATATAGAGGGACAACTGTGAGACATACACCAACCATTAGGGACTCTACCATAGCCAGACACCTATGTAATCTGTGTTGGGACCTTGGGCTCACCTATTAGGCACACACGGTGCCTCTGGAGTTGCCCCATCGCATAAGGGATGCTGCTATTCCTCAAAATGTAAGCGTCATGCACTGAGCCAGGATACTTGGCATTCACATGGGAGATGTACTGGTCTGCCAAACACACCATCTGCACATTCATAGAATGGTAGCTTTTTCAGTTTCTGTACACCTGTTCATTTCTGTGGGGGGGGGGACAAATGCCACATGTGTACCATCAATGGCACCAATGATGTTTGGGTGTATGTCCCAGGGCATAGAAGTCACCTTTCACTGTGGGCAAATCCTCCACCTGGGGGAAAACGATGTAGCTGCGCATGTGTTTCAGCAGGGCAGACAACACTCTGGACAACACGTTAGAGAACATTGGCTGTGACATCCCTGATGCCATGGCCACTGTTATTTGAAAGGACCCACTGGCCAGGAAATGGAGTACTGACAGGACCTGCACTAGAGGGGGGATTCCTGTGAGATGGCGGATAGCTGACATCAGGTCTGGCTCCAACTGGGCACACAGTTCATGGATTGTGGCACAATCAAGTCTTTAGGAGATGATAATGTGTCTGTCTTCCATTGTCAACAAGTCCACCAGGGGTCTGTATACTGGAGGATGACGTCATCTCATCATCTGCCCCAGCGGACGTGGCCTATGGAGGAGAAGAGTGAGCAGAGGGTCATACACCACATAGGTTTCACAAGGGTGTTTACAACAAAATTGATGTAATCTGTGATTAGCGCTGTATGTCCATATTCCTGCACAAAACTGCTGTGACGCAGTTAGTTGACCTGCCATGTGGCCACCTGAAATGGCGGCTGCCTGACCTGTAAGGAGGGACAAGGGGAAATGAGGTAACTGCACTGGCGTTGTACACCGTCGTGGTAGGCGGACGAAGACCGCAGTGCAATTCCTCATTGGTTATCATTGGGCCCTATGGGTTCCAGGAGCCAATGACGATGTACGCCGGCGGTGACGGTACCCACCGCTGCGGAAGTGACTGCTATTTTCTATCTGTTCACTCACTTGATATCTGACATTCAACAGGAGAGGACCTACACTGCAAGTGCTGCTGTGACCTGAGTCTGGAAGTGACAATGGCTACAGTGTCTGGGGAAAGGGCCCCTGCCTTCACTATGGAGGAGTTAGACAAACTGGTGGATGGGGTCCTCCCCCAGTACACCCAACTCTATGGTCCACCAGACAAACAGTTGAGTACACTGTGAGCATGATGGATGGGACATGAATGTATGGAGTGGCGTCGATGGAAGATACAGGTAGGGGGTGGGCAGAGGCCAGCATGTGAGGATGGTCAGTGTATGTGTTTGTGGGCCAGGGTGGGTGGTTGTGGCCAATGAGTAAGATGAACCAGACGGGGGAGTAAAATCCATTCCTACTTTACATTTCCTCTAGGTCAATGCCCACCAGAAGAAGGGTATTTGGCATGCCATCGCTAAGGAAGTGCGGACCCTGGGGGTCTACCATAGACCGAGCACCCACTGCTGCAAAAGATGGGAGGACCTGCACCGCTGGACCAAGAAGACGGCGGAGGCCCAGATGGGGATGGCCTCCCAACGTGGAAGGAGTGCCCATCGCACCATGACCCCCCTGATGTACCGGATCCTGGCGGTGGCATATCCGGAGTTCGATAGGCTCTTGAGGGCATCACAGCAGCCACAAGGGGGTGAGTACTGTCTTATGCAGCTGACTCTGCGCGCTTTATGAGGTTTCTGGGTGTGGGAAGAGGGATGTGGGTTCCCCTAGGGCAGGGCAAGCGTGCCAGGGTAGATCCATTGTTAGGCAGGCTCGGTGCCAGTCCAACCCCAAAAGTGGTAGTGGCACTCTACACCTAGTCAGGCTCCTGTGGGTTCCAGGTGTGCATCAAATGGGTATAGACACAGTCCACCATGGGCATGTGATTTTCCCCTGAACTGTTAGTGCATGGCCTAGTGCATAGGGCTGCTCCCTGTGTGTTGTATCCGTCAACAGTGGTGTTGTTGCAGGCATTGACCATGTCTCTCCTCTGTCTTTCCCTTTTTGTTTTGTCACCCTGTCCTTGTGTGCATTAGCATCATCTGGCGGAGGAGCATTGGCACCGGAGCAGGAGGGAGCTGCAACCCACATGGCCCTGGAGGGTGAATGTACTGAGTCTGAAGGCACCAGTGGGACGGAGGGCGAGGGGAGCTCCACGACAGCTACAGGAGGAGACACCAGCGACAGCGACTCCTCCTCTGATGGGAGCTCCCTTGCGGTGGCGGGCACCTCTGTGCCCACCGCAACAACAGGTACAGCCCCAACCCCCCTACCAGCACCACCCTCCCAACAGCCCCTCATCGAGTTTCCCGTGCCCGCTCACCCAGGAGGGGTGGAACCTCCTTCGCCCCAGGCACCTTAGGCCCTGCCCCAGTCAGCCCTGCTGCCCTCAGTGAGGAGGCTATTGACCTCATGAGATCCCTCACTGTTGGGCAATCAACCATTTTGAATGCCATCCAGGGTGTCGAGAGGCATTTGCAGCAAACAAATGCATACCTGGAGGACATTCATTCTGGCGTGGCAGCCCAACAGAGAGCATTTCAGGCTCTGGCCTCAGCACTGATGGCAGCCATTGTTCCTGTGTCTAGCCTCCCCCCTCCAACTTCCACTACCCAGATCCAATCCCCTGTACCTCAGCCTATCCCAAGCACACCATCAGACCAGCATGCACACTCATCAACACACAAGAGTGGACATGGCAAACGTATGCACCACATATCCCACAGGCACTCACACAAGCACCATACCCATGCAGACACACCATCATCCACTGCCTCCACTGTGTCCCCCTCCTCCATGTCCTCCTCCTCCCTCCCAGTCTCGTCTCCAATCACACCTGCATGCACTACATCCTCAGCCACTACCTCCATCATCAGCACGCCCATCACCACACACCGCTCACGCGCAATCACCACTACCATTCACACGTCCCCTGTGTCCTCTCCCAGTGTGTCTGTGAGCCCTCCTCTCAAACTACACAAACGCCGGCACACACCCACTCAACAGCCATCCACCTCATAACAGCCTCCAGCCCATGCACCCTCACCCAAATTCAGCAGACATACACCTCCTACAACCACTACCTCTTCCTCCACTCCCACACCCCCTCCATCTTCCCGTCCCAGTGTGTCTAAAAAACGTTTCCTCGTTAACTTTGACCTCTTCCTTACACCTCCCCCCGTCCATCCCCTAGGGCCAGGATGTTCAGATCCCAGCCCATCACCTCAGCCACGAAATCCTCCAGCACTGTGGTCCCTGCAAGTCCTGTAACATCGCGTGCCGCAACCATCTGGGATGCCAGAGTGCCACCTAATGAGGCCAAGGATCACCCTATTCCGCCACCTGCCAAGGTGAAGAAGGGGACAACATGCTGTAAGGACAAGCCGCACCAAGCAAGCAGCAAGGCCTCCTCCAAGACAAAAGAGGACAGTGCCAAGGTCCCAGCAGCACTTCCAAGGTGGGGAAGGGACACAAGACTAAAGGGAAGTCAGCTCAGGGCACGGAGCCTCAGCGTGAGGGACTGGTGACACCCCTTCTGCAGGTCAGAACAGCAACCTGTACTACTGTGGACACCGCCGCAACCACCGCCACCTGCACTGCCACCTGCACGCCCATCTGCACGTCTGCTGCCTCTGATCCAGTCCCCAGCATCATCCCCAGTGGGCAGCCATCTGAGGCTGCAGGAGACGTCCTGGTGTCTTCCTCCACAGTTGCTGACACATGCATCACCGCCAGCATGTCCGCCGCTGACACCGCCGCAACCACCGCCACCTACCCAGCGACGTACTCAGACTGTGCCACCACAGCCGACATGGACATCATCCCCAGTGGGCAGTCATCCGAGGCTGCAGGAGACATCCAGGACCCTGCACAGCGTACATGAGGCACCACAACCAGCACTGGCAGTACCAGCAGTTGGCAGGCTGAGTCGCCGCAGGGTGGAGTGTGTCTCTGCCTCCATGGAGTATCATGCCGTCTGTTACCAGGAAATCTCATGGCTCTGACACCCAGGTGCGGGAATGGGAACTGCCACACACCATGTGAAGCACTCTGGGCACTGAGCCCCCTCCAGAACCAGTGGAGAACAGCATCCACTCACCCAGTCCTTGGCAGGATGAAGCACTCTGGGCACTGAGCCCTCTCCAGAACCAGTGGAGGACAGCATCCGCTCACCCAGTCCTTGGCAGGATGAAGCACTCTGGGCACTAAGCCCCCTCCAGAACCAGTGGAGAACAGCATCCACTCACCCAGTCCTTGGCAAGATGAAGCACTCTGGGTACTAAGCCCCCTCCAGAACCAGTGGAGAAAAGGATCTACTAGAGAGACTGTGGCTTTGCACTCCCCAGGACCAAACAGTGGGCAACCCACCCACTTGAGAGACTTGTGTGAATGTGGCTTTGCACTCCCCAAGACCAAACAGTGGTCAAACCACCCACTTGAGAGACTTGTGAGACTGTGGCTTTGCACTCCCCAGGACCAAACAGTGGGCAAACCACCCACTTGATAGACTTGTGAGACTGTGGCTTTGCACTCCTCAGGACCAAACAGTGGGCATGGAGCCCCCTTGTGGAGCAGTGGCGTCGTCCCATCATCAGGCTGAGGTGCCCCCCCACCCCCATCCCCCTGAGGTGCCTGTTTTTTTTCAACCTGATGCCCCACCAGTGTTCTCTCCGTTTAGAGGCAGGTATCATGTGTGGGCTTTGCCCATGCATTTTGGGACCACTGGTCCACGGACAATGAATGGAACACTATCCGGACTTGTGTAGTTGCTGTACATATTTGTATATACTGATCTGTTCCAGACCTGTTTCCATATCTGAATTTTAGATGATTACACTTGTTACAATCATTTCATTTTGTCCTTGCATTCTTCCAGAGGGTTACGGGGTGTATATGTTATGTTGCTGTATGTATTTGTGTGTATGGTGTTGTGGGTGAGGGTGGGGGTGGGGGTGTTGCATGTGTGTGTGTCACTCTCTTCCTCCCCCCCTTGTGTGCTAGGTTCAGTACTCACCGTGGTCATCATCGCCATCTTTGCTGCTTCTTGTAGAAGAGGAGGTAAACCAACTTTGGTAGCACCTGTAACTCGGGCTCCATGGCGTCCTGGTTCCTCATTGGGTGTCGAGAGGTGAGTGGTTTCCGTTCCAAGTACTGTTTCCGCCGTGCTTTTGACGGCGTTGGTACCGCCCTGGAAAAGCTGGCGGATAGGTGCCTTGTAATACAGTGGGCGGTACATTGCCTTCCACCTGTCTGTTGGCGGTTAACGCCGCAGTGTTTGTTTCTACCGCCGTGGCGGTCGGAGTGTTAAAGTGGTTGTCTGTGTTGACGGTTTCCGCCATGGTAATGATTCCATTTTTTTTACTGCCGGCCTGTTGATGGTATTACCGGCGATTTAACACCGACCGCCAGGGTTCTAATGAGGGTCATAGTAATGTGTTTTATATGTCCTGACAGTGAAATATTGCTAAATTTGTTTCTCACTGTTGCAAGGCCTGTCCCTCTCATAGGTTAAAATGGGGGCTACCTTTAAATCTGATTAAAGTGTAGATTCCCTTTGGGAGCGAATGGACATGTGGAGTTTGGTGTCTTTTAGCTCACAATTTAAAAATACATCTTTTAGTAAAGTTGATTTTAGGATTGTGTGTTTGAAAATGCCACTTTTAGAAAGTGAGCATTTTCTTGCTTATACCATTTCTGTGACTCTGCCTGTTTGGGGATTCCCTGTCTGGGTCAGTTTGACAGTTGGGCTGGTTGCACCTCACACTAGACAGTGACACAAAGGGAGCTGGGGTGTAGCCTGCATATCCTGATGAGCCAGCTGTGCTAGGAGGGAGGGGAAGAGTGGTCACTCACACCTGAAAGGGCTGTGCCTGCCCTCACACAATGCAGTCTCCAATCCCCAGTGAGTGTCTGAGGCCTGGCCTGTGCAAAGCAGGATTTCACATTCAAAAGAGACTTTACTTTGAAGTAGGCCTACTTCAAAGGAGAAATTGGGTATAAGAAGGGCACCCAAAACCACAGACGTTAGAAACACTTCTGGAAACAAGAGGAACCTCTGCCTGGAGAAGAGCTGAAGAGCTGAGGAAGAAGAGCTGCCCTGCCTGTGACTGCGCTTTGTGGAGCTATCCTGCAGTTGCTGCTTCTGCCAGAGTAAGAGGGCAAAGACTGGACTTTGTGTGCCTTCCATCTTGTGAAGAAATCTCCAAGGGCTTGATTTAGAGCTTGCCTCCTGTTGTTTTAAGTCTCAGGGACAGCAAAGACTTCTCACTGCCAGCACCTGGAGTCTCTGGAGAAACTTCTACTCTGCCCTGTGGTGACCATCCAGTTCCTGGGACCCTGAAAAGGGAAGCTGGCAGCTTAAGAGGAAGAAATCCATGCACAGAGCGATGTGCAGGGAAAAGATCGACGCAACTCCGATCTGCGGCTGAAGAACTGACGCGCCACCGGCTCCGCAGCTGAAAATCGTCGCTCGCTGGAAACGCGACCGATGAATCGACACACAGGGCAGGAGAAACTACGCGCAGCATCGCTGACGGAGGCTGGGAGATCGCAACCCGCGCTGCGTGGTTTTCGGATCATCGTGCGGCTGGATTTCTTACTCACGTATCTTTGGCGTGTAAAAACAACACAAGGCCTGCCCGGACCTGAGAGTGCTGACCGGATCGACGCATCGCTCTCCTGCGAAGAGAAGAAACGGTGCGCCCTCACCCTACAAAAGGAGAAACATCGCAAGGTCCCGCTCGTTAGTGGAATCAACGCATCGCAAGCCCTTTTTGATGCGCACTAACCCGTGCGAGGTTATGTTTTACGCCCCCAAGGTACAGTTTCACACTAACAGTGTTAGTGTGTGTTTGAAACTACTTAAGGACTCTTTTTGATTTTTAATTGATAACTGGACTTGTGTTTTGTGGATTTTTGTCATTTTGGTCTTGTTTTGTTTAGATAAATATTTCCTATTTTTCTAAACCTGTATTGTGTCATTTTGTAGTGTTTTCATTAAGTTACTGTGTGTGTTGGTACAAATACTTTACACCTAGCTCTCTGAAGTTAAGCCTACTGTCTGCCAAACTACCAAGGGGGTAAGCAGGGGTTAGCTGAGGGTGATTCTCTTTTACCCTGACTAGAGTGAGGGTCCTTGCTTGAACAGGGGGTAACCTGACTGTCAACCAAAGACCCCATTTCTAACACATGTTAAGGGTGCACCTTCCAAATAGGGATCTTGAAGGTATGTATCAATGTGTTGAGACCAAAATCTGGTTGAAAAATGTTTATATTTTACTACTGTTAGTGCGTCAGACCTTATTAAGCAAACTTACAAGGGAGACGTGTATAGGCTGATAGACCTTTTGACTGCGCTTCGAGTTATTCCCACCATTTAACCATGTACCTATACAAATCAATAGCAAATAACAATCAGTGGCATCAATAATCAATAGGAGTCAGTAATTTGCACACAGCATGACCTTGCAGTCATGAATAACCACACCTTTATGTAAAAGTTAGAATGTTTATTTCCCTATATTAACTATGCTAATTTCACATAACTTAATCTCAAAATCAAATGATAAACATTCAAAAACAATACTGGCTGACCAAAGCGATGAAAGAATCACAATTTAATTAAAGCTCTAGCTACTACACATTCTAAGGTTACAGTGCAAATTATTAATACGAATATCTGCGCAAACAAAATAGTGCACATTTAGATTCAGCGAAGAAAAAACATTAAATGTTATCACATGTAGCGAACTATATCAATGAGAACCCTAACTGTCATTAAATTAGAGTAGCATGTTTGGGCTTTATGCAAAACAATTTAGTCAACACAAATTTGGAAAAACATCTAACTATGGCACTATCAAAATAGCGGTTGGTACCTAGGAACAAAAGTAAATAGACATAACAATAAATAATATTGTCTTATACCTGTCCTCAAGATGGTTCAGCAAGCTGTGACAGTCTTCATCAATAGGACATCAGTTCGGTCAGCAAGACATCAGGATTCAGCATCAAAGTTCAGAAAAAGCAAAGTCTCTTCATGCAGTTCGGAAAAGAGAAGAGCTAAACTCTTGAGAGTTTAAGAAGAACAATTTCTAATGTCCTATCTTCTCTCTGTGCAGTCTGGCTAAGTTAGATTTCCTAAAACTACTTCCCACGTCCTTATTGGTCAAAGAATCGCATGTGTATATTTAGTCCAATGAAAATAAAACCCCAAATCTACTAATTTTCTAGTACATGGTTCACATGTGGATGATTGGCTCCTCTTCTCCTGTTCCCATTGTTCGGCTTGTCAGGTATCAATATTTTTGCAACTTATAGTCCAGTCAGTGCATCCATTGTCTTCTCCTGGGAAGGTCAGTCTTACACATACTACGCTGGTACAGCATCTTCTAGCAAGCAGTTTCTCATGAAAATGAACTCGCTAAATTAAGGCCTACCATTAATAAAGCTAATACAAAATACATAACCCTTAAAATGAGATATCACTACATTAATCAAACATAAACTCAACATTTTATATTAATAAGCCATTAATAAGTACACTTCGTGAACATTAGCCGCCACTCGAGTTGGCAAAACTTCAAAAGCCTGCATTAATTTTTCTCTAGGTTAATACATTTCCAAATTCAACACTCAGAGTACATAAATATTCATTAATATAACTCAGTGTTAACAATCCCTACTCTGATGACTAAATGTGTCATCACACTAAATCTTCCCACACAAAACTTTCTTTTGCTTTAGCTTAAAATTTTATCATTTCTATCCCCTTAAATCTTCGTTTCCTTTTTGAATTTTTCCTAAACAAATTTTCCCTTTTCATTTCTTCCCTCCTCTGACCATTTTTCATTTTCTTCAATTTAATAATTCTACATAATTTACATATTCCCCATGCTCCAATTATGCAATTTACAATGATCAGTATCCCTTGTATTATTTCCAATATTATCCCTTTCCCAATGCTGCTGAGCTGATTTCCCACCAAAGCAAATCCTTTGCCAACTTTCTCCCAAACACTTGGTTCTTTCAACTCTTTCAAATCAGCACTCTCATTAGTCAGATTAGTAGGTAAACTTCTAATTTCTTTGCTGTTTTTGAGAGTATACAGTATGAGCAGTGATGCCTAAAATTAAGCATTTTGCAAACTACCGCATCTTTTGCTAAAAGAATGTCTAACGCAAGGCAGTTCTGAAGAGTCATTGATCTTACAGCAGCCATTTCTGTATCCATAAGGATCATGGCCCCTGAAAAAGTTGTCAGCATGTTATCCACAATAGTAGACAACTTTCAAATCTTTATAGAATTCAGAACAACTCCTACTGAAGGAATCATTGCTCCAAATATATCTCCCTCTATACCAGAAGGAGACTCTCTCTTTTCTCTCTGTCAATTTCAGTAATCTTTTCAAGTCATCAAGTTGGAATATCTTTGTAAAAACTATCCCCAAGTAACATGTGCCATACCATCCTCTTGGAAGACGATAATAAGCAATAGGTCCACAAATGTAGGATATACCAGGAATTGCTGGATCCTGTACATTGAACATAAATGTCCATTTACTCTGAAACAAAAACATATGCCTACATTCACTCGTTCCCACAAACAAAGTGTCAATGCAAGATTTAGGTCTATCTACACAAAGCTTCCCTACGTGTTGCGCATCCAAAGCTAATTTCCCTTGTGTTTGTTTTCACTAAAAGCATAATTATTTCTGTAAGTCCTCTTCTCTAAGCCCTTTTCTAACTTCTCCTTCAATGCCTTTCTCCTGTCATCTGTCTGTTCTAAGAAGCTCTTTTCTAAAGGTGTAAGCAAGCATGTCAGATTATTCTTGTGCTCATATGCTGTCCCAAAAGTTAATGTAAGCTCGAAGAAACCTCTTACTAGTACTATGTCATTGTCCTTAGCTACTCTACTCAGATATCTAATTATGGGGACAAACAAAAGCACTACATCATGTTTGGAATAGAAATATTGGATGTACTCCTGGTTATAGAATCTTGTTAGTACCAGACTACAACTTATCCCATAAGTAAGAGGCAAACTATGATAGTTAACTCCTTCTTCGACTGATGAAGGGATCTGCATACACACTAAACAATTCCTCGCATCCATCGTCTCAACATACTCTCTAAATAAGCGATAGAAGACATTAGATGAAAGTTCCCCTTGTGCATTGTCTACGTGCAAATACTTCTCATCTAACCTAAACTTCTCTATTGCTGTTAATGCGGTAGTCGTCTCTAAAGAACAGACATCCCCACAATCAATATCAAACACAATATCACACACACATTTGCGAAACCCATTCTCATGTATTTACAGTACCTCTTCTTCCTACCCTGCTGGCAAAAGTTACTCATGATCTGTAAAGAATCAGAAAGTAGAAGAGCACATTTAGAAACTATGCAGCAAAATCAAAAACAAAAAACTTCAATCTTTTTTCAGCAGTTAGTTACAGCTTTCAGTCTCACTTCCAGGATCCTTTGTCAAAAAACGGTAAGTTTGTCAAAAATCAGTTTAGCAGCTTGTGAAAGCAGGTTATTTTGTCTTTTCCAGTTACTTTCAACAGTCTCTTCCTCTTTGTACGTTTCTCAGTTTGTCTCAACAGTTCAGTTCGTTTGGTTTCTTCAAGTGCCAAAATACTGACCTTGAATGTCTCGATCAAAACAAAAAGACAAAAATTATCTTTGCCATTCAGGACCTGCCTACCTTCGACTTGCCATTCTCTTTCTTTTCAACTTTGAATCTCCATTCAATTCTCCTTCACTTAGGACTCCTCTTCCAGTTGTATCTACTTCTTCCTCAATTGTTGTCACAACTTCTTCTTTTCTTTTTGCTTGTGACTCCGGCCACTTGCCAACAGGCTGGCGGTACCTTTTCCCAAATTATGACACTGGCGGTTTGGCTCAAGCCAAACCGCCATTGTGCCTCTCCGTCTGCCAGGGGGGTGACAGCCGGCTGTCAGAATCCCACCCTCGAGATTATGACCCCGCCTACCGCCATGATTTTCGTGGCAATCGTACCGCCAGGAAAACCATTGATGGTATACCTTCCCTGGCACTGATAGGGGTCTCCCCCGCCCCTATCCCCTCCCCCTCCCCAGAGTTCTCCCCCATCTACCCCACCCAACATCCACACACCCACATGCGCACACATACACACTCATACACACACGCATACCCACATCCACCCACGCATGCACACATACATACTCACACACTGCAACACACACTAACATACATTGTTGCACACACGCATTCGCAACACACAACAGACATGTACACTCACGTTCAGTCATAAACACATACATTCCACACAACTCACACCCGCATGCATGTATGCAAAAACAGACCCCCACACAGTCACACACACCCCTACACAAGCGCACAACACCCCCCACCCCCTCTCCTGTCGGAGAACCCGACTTACCTGCTTGCAGGGGGTCCTCCGGCAGGAGACAGGACGCGGCGCTGCTGCCAGCAGCAGCGTCTGCCAGCAGAACACAGCCAGGCCGTATCATGGAACATGATACGGTCAGCAGTGTTTTGCTGGTGTGGCGCTGTCGGCCACCATGACAGTCGACAGTATTCCACCAGCCTTCTGGCGGTATTCTGTCTACGGTCATAATGTGGTTGGCAGCTGGTAGCCACAGCAAAGGTATGTTGGCTACCTGTGGCGGTAGGCATCATCTGCAGCCAATGTCACAATGAGGGCCTAAGTGTAGTCAGGCATACCCAAACTGAAGCTTTGCACAGACACTTTCTCAATTCAGAAAATGCTTCCATGCAAGCCTGTTCTAACACTAGGGGATCTGTAACCTCCTTGTGGGTCAGCTTCTGCAAGGGCTTGGAAATAACCGAAAAATTGGGGATCCATTGGCGACAATAGCCTACCATCCCTAAAAACATCCTGCCATCCCTCTGTGTGGCTGGGGGACTCATCTACAACATGGCTGTGACCCTTTCTCTCGATACTTTCCTTATTCCTTTCTCAATCTGGTGACCCAAGTATTTCACCTCTTTCTGACAGTATTGTAGTTTAAGGGAGAGACTTTATGACCATTCTTTCCCAAGTGGTTCAGCAAGATAATCATGTCATACTTGCACTCTTCCTTCGTTTTGGATGCAATCAACAAGTCATCAATGTACTATACCAAGGTCGATTGAAAAAGGCATTTCCAACAACTCCAAATCATTTTTCAAGACCTGATTGAATATGGACGGTGATTCTGAAAACCCTTGAGGAATTCAACACCAACAGTAAACTCGGTCCAAAAATGTGTAACAAAAGAGAAATTGACTACCCTCGTGAAGAGGCATAGAAAAAAAAGCTTGTGACAAGTCTATGACGGTGAACGGTTCAGCATCACATGAAATCTGAAACAGAATCATGGCTGGATTTGGCACAATATCATTTATTTTTCTCAAATCCTGGACAATTCGAACTTTCCCACAGGGCTTTTTCAATCCCATTATCTGTGAATTACATGGGCTGCTCAACACCTCTTTCAAGACCCCTTGTTTCACAAATTCTGCAATTATGTGAGCAACCTTCATAAGGATGTCCTGTGGCATGTGATACTGGGGAATCTGACGAAAAATTGCGTTCGGCTTTACAGGAACTTTAACTGGCTCAACTCCCTTTATCAGGCCAATCTCTTTCCCTGTCAGATCCCACACTCTCTCCTTAACCGTTCCCTGTAAATCTGGAGGAAGCTCCTTCACTGTGAACACTGGAAAGAAATTAATCAGGGGGTACTCCTGATTTATGGTCTCACACTCGGTATCTGGAGCTGGGTCATCCTCATCATAACTATTCATCTGTATCTCGATTCCATCATTTGAACAAGTAATCGAGCACTTGGTTTTACACAGCAAGTCTCTTCCCAATAGGGATACCGGACTTGAATCACAGACTACGAATTTGTGCAATACTTTAAAGCTGCCAATTTTAACCTGAACTGGTTCTGTAATTGGGATGGTTAAATTCTGATTCGCTACTCCTGCAATCTGGACTGTCTTTCCTGAAAGCGGCAGGTTCGGAACTTCTGCAGTTCTCACTGTAGAGCGTGTAGCTCCTGTGTCAACCACACATGAAACTTTGTGACCCATTACCTTTCCCTTCACATATGGGCCTTTCTGAACTACTTCTAAGGTAGCTGCAACCACACATTCCTCTTTATCCAAACTCTTGCTCACCCAATCATCGTTTATTCCATTCTCACTGTGTAATGGGAATTGGTGAACTGTGCTATTACTTTGGTTGGACCTCTGACCTGTTGAGGAAGCATCACCTGTTGTGGTTCCATTAGGGCTTGAGGTATTTGAATTTTCTGTCTAGGTACTATTTGAACCTGCTGTTGCATTGTTTGCAACTGTGTTATTTGCACACGTGGCCATCCCATTTGTCTAATGCTCCCCATGTTTAGACACTTTGGAGTAACTCCCTAAGGTGTGCCTTCATCCCTGCAGATCTCATGTGCTCAAAGTCTTTGGTGTCAGAATCTAGCCTGTAACTCCTTTTTAAATGCTTTGTTTTCTCTATTTCTATGCCCTACTTCTCTGCCAGGTTTGCTAGCTTTTCACATTGCTCACTTCCCTTATAATGTTCGGGCACAGATAACTCCATTTTGCTTCTGTGTGGGACCCTAATCTGTTCACACCCATGTTCCTTCAATGAGCTCACCCGCTTCCATTCCTAGTCTCGTATAGTTCAAGTACTCCTCTCCCTTGGGAATAATCTGCGGGGTATTCAGCTTGTCTAACCATTCAGTCAATTGTTGGGGAGTCAAACCTTGTAGCAAAATGTTGTTGGCCTGGGCATGTGGCACTTGTTGCATCACTGTATTCAGGGACTGCGATGTAGGTAATTTCAAGCTCTGACTAACATTTGACCCTATGACAGTATCTGGAGTAACTCCGAATGGGCTAAGGTCCAGCAATGATCTCAATCCATCAAAGGTCTGTTCCATAGGAGAGACTACTTGGGTATTCTCATTAAGTCCTCCCCTCATTGAACAATGACTCAGGACTCCCTGTCCATTTGCAATGTTATACTCTAGTGCGAACAAAGGTATAACTCAACCAATAGTGACAGGTACAGATACAGCATTGGGGCTCAAATTCTGTTGGTGCATAATTCCTGTATTCTGGCTCATCAATACAGACGTCTATGTCTGGGTCCCTGTTATCAGAGTGTACTTTGGCATCGTTCAAGGCTGCACTTGAGGCAGTAAAAGTGGAGTTGCTCTGTCTGAATCAACATCCGTTTCAGAAAAACCTGTCCTGTAGGCACTGTCAAGTTTGTGGCAGCTTCCACTATGGGTACACCAGGGTAAATTCTCAGGACATTCGGCTGTGGCACCTGGGGTTGTGCTACCGGAATAATAGGTGCATTGAGACTGCTCTGCATTGGGATCTGTGTCATACTAGGATTAATCTGCACTGGACTCATTGTTAAGTTAACCTGTGTTGGTGCTGAAGGATTTACACTAGTACTCGGACCACTCTCTTGTGCTGCATATGGTGGGGGACGAATTCTCAATAACTGTAAAATAAACTCATCATCGTCTGACTCCTCCTCAAATGTCTAAGATCTCCTAGACTCCTTTGGTCTCCACTCCCTACTCTCAGAAGGGCTAATATTTGTTTTTCGGGTAGCTTTCCTCCCTTCTTACTCACTGTCCTGGGCAATAGCCGGAAACAACTTAATCCCCTGTAATGTCTCGGCTCTGCACAATTTCTGATCACTGTCCCATCTAGCCTCCCCTAGTGTCTTTTCTGCCTTTCTCATCCGCCTCTCGAATTTCTGTTGCTGTTGATGTCTGGCTACTAACTCCCAGATTGCTAATGCCTCAAACTGTGCTGGTCTCGGAGGGGGTTTCAGATCATACAGAACCCTCCTCAGAGTCTCTAGGCTCCTCAGATTAAATGTTCTGTGGGCAGAAAACGCTAAACTCCCATCCTTCTGTGTCACTTTGCACCATTGTTTCAACTAAAGACATGACGCAACACCCTGCTCTTCAATTACAATATAAGCTGGTGTACCTTCTGGCTGTGCAATATCCCCTATACTCTTAAAGCACTCTTTAAACCTTTGAAAAGTTTCATTTTTTTGCAACCTTTATGGTATTCAAAATCAAATCAGGAAGTGACTTTTAATCCCAGAATTCTCTTCACCCACCTTCTCGACCAATTATGCTTCACGGATGGCTGCCAATATGTGCGTGACCCTTCTCACTAACCAACCTATCCCAGTGCGGCTCCAGTGACGTCACACTCACACGTACTGCGGCTGACAAAGTCTTGGGGCTTGTCCTCCCAAACTCAGATTCACACGAAACTAGTGCGAATTATTGCGAGCACTAAACAAAATCAAAACCCAATTTGTCCATTTACAACAGGTAAGGCAACACAATCATTTCAGAAACTTTATGGATTTTTCACTGACAGCGTTTCACTCTAGCAGCTACTCCTTCCTTCTCAGTTTCCCTGATTCGCAAGCAAAATTCGACCTGCAAATTTCACTGTTAACTGATCAGTGGGTCTGTCCTGTTGCACATAGGAATCGCCAAATTTCAGTCGAAAATTCTTTCACTCTCTTTGACTCAAACTCTGACTTGTTGACCACGCCCGATCGACCTATTAAACCAGACAAATTACTAAAAAACCAAGTGTCTCACACACTTTTCAATATACTCCGGAGTCTTAGACCACGCAGGGTCTGTATACCAACAACCATGTGGACAATTGTTTGAGCACAAAGCGCCACACACATGTGAAGTTCGACGACTTCCCTACTCTCACACTTTGAAGTACTCAGACTCCTTCTACAACCTCATTTGGAGTACGCAAACTCCCTAAACCCTCCCAAACATCACAATTCACCTGCAATTTGCATAAGCTGTGCAAGCGCAAAACCTACTTTATTCACACCTTCACTAGAACGCTGAAAACATCCTCAAACAATCATTGGCAAGCTCCAAGATTCTGGGAAAGTCATTTTGAGTCTTAGGGGCACATTTTCTCTCTACTTTGTATCATCAAATCTGAAGAAAAAAAACATTTCACCAAAACTGCAAATTACTTTGCTATTTGTATGATAATAACCCTTACCCCACTACCATCTCTGGGAACACCTGTTATTCCTCACTTACAGTCTCTAGGACAAACACTGTACTACCTACCTCCGGACTGTATGATGGACTCTTAAGGAGACAAACCATGTACCGGGCCTCTATGATGGGCTTTTAAGGAGACTAACCTTCACCGGGCATCTATGATGGGCTCTAAAGGAGACTAACCATCAATCTTTGCTACCATCTCTGTTAGCGAGTCAAACCTTATTAAGTAAACTTACAAGGGAGGTGCGTATAGGCCGATGGACCTTTAGACTGTGCTTTGAGTTGTTACTACCATGTAACCCCGTACCAATACAAATCAATAGCAAATAACAATCAATGTCATCAATAATCAATAGGAATCAGTAATTTTCACACTCCATGACCTTGCAGTCATAAATACCCACACCTTTAAGTAAAATTTGGAATGTTAATTTCCCTATATTAACAATGCTAATGTCACATAACTTAATCTCAAAATCAAATGATAAACATACAAAAACAATATTGGCTGACCGAAGCGACGAAATCAAAGCTTGAGCTACTATACATTCTAAGGTTACAGTACAAATTAATAATATGAATAGCTGCGCAAATGAAATAGTGTACATTTAGATTCAGCAAAGAAAAGACATTAACTGTTATTGCATGTAGCGAACTTCATCAGTGAGAACCCTAACTGTCATCAAATTAGAATAGCATGTTTAGGCTTCATGCAAAACAATTTAGTCAACACAAATTTGGACAAACATCTATGGCTCCATCAAAATAGCAGTTAGTACCTAGGAACAAAAGCAAATAGACATAACAATCAGTAATATTGTCTTAAACCTGTCCTCAATATGGTTCAGAAAGCTGTGACAATCCTCATCAATAGGACATCAGTTTGGTCAGCAAGGCATCAGGACTCAGCATCAAAGTTCAGAAAAAGCAAAGTCTCTTCATGTAGTTTGGAAAAGAGAAGAGCTAAACTCTCAAGACAGTTAAGAAGAAAAATAGCTAATGGCCTATCTTCTCTCAGTGCAGGCTGGCTAAGTTGGATTTCCTAAAACTACTTCCCACGTCCTTATTGGTCAAAGAATCACATGTTTACATTTATTCCAAAGAAAATAAACCCCCAAATCTACTAGTTATCTAGTACATGGTTCACACGTCGATGATTAGCTCCTCTTATCCTGTTCCCAATGTTCGGCTTGTCAGGTGTCAATATTTTTGCAACATATACTCCAGTCAGTGCATCCATTGTCTTCTCCTGGGAGGTCAGTCTTACACATACTACATAATACAATGCTTCCCTAGGTAGTACAGCATCTTCTAGCAAGCAGTTTCTCATGAGAATAAACTTCAGCTATGAGCACATGCTCAGTACAGTGGAAAATCACAATTTAATTCTCTAAACAACCATTTTATTAAACTCCTAAGAAATGCAGCTTGACATGAGGCCATGCAACTAGGCCCAAGACCCCGCTAAGTTAAGGCCTACGATTAATAAAGCTAATACACAATACATAACCCTTAATATGACATATTACTACATTAATCAAATATAAGCTCAACATTTCATATTAATAAGCCATTAATAAGTACACTTTGTGAACATTAGCGGTCTTTTGAGTTTGCACAACTTCAAACGCATGCATTATTTTTCTCTAAGTTAATATATTTTCTATTCAAATTCAACACTAAGAGTACAAGAATATTTATTAATAAAACTCAGCGTTAACACTACTGATGCAAAATTGATGGTAAGGCATTTGCAAACGGAAAAAGGGTCCCTAAGGGACACCTTCCCCTTTGAAAATGTTAACAAAAACGTTTTTTACCTATTCCTAAAAAAACTTTTTTAACTTTTTATTTTCTTTAACACATCCAGTCTTACTTTTAGAGAGACGGGCTGCATTAAAAATAATATTCCTTTATTTAAAAGCAATCACAGACATGAGAATCTGCTAGCTCCAGCAGGCCCCATGCCTGTAAATCTGGCCAATACAAGTAAGTCGCAATTTACAACCTGCCCCATGCATATCAATGAGGTAGGTCAAATTGCAACCAACTACAATTCCGAGTTTTGTGAACCGACTCATTAGGATACGGGTTGATTCAGAAAATGCCTTTCCACATGCAAAAAAGTCAGTGTTCAATTTTTGACCACTTTTTGTGAATGGAAAATGGTATATCCGGCCCTTCAGCCCCTCATGAGTCTAGTTTTAAGATTTATTAATTTGAAGTGAATTTGCACTCATAAGTCAAGTCATGTGTGCATGTAAATTCAACTTCCACTCACAAATGGCTTTGTGACTCGGACCCTGAACGTTTAGACAGAACATGCATCTAGTTCTATTCCCTCCATCCACTGATCCTCTAGAGAGACGATGTATTACAGCATTTTGCTCCTTTCATGATTTGGGGAAAGGTCTTCAAATTGCAAAAGGTTTTTTACTACTCATTATGTATTGTAAAGAAGAAGGAATATGAAAGGGAAGTTCCTTCCTAATTGTGATTCAGTTTAAGACGTACTAAGGTTTTGTGACTACAAATGTGGTTGCAGACCTCAAATGAGGTACAAACAGATTAACAAAGTGCAAGCTATTTCCATTAAACAACTTACCATTTGGGAATTGTGTTGTGTAACCTCCCGAAGACCAGAGTACCATGGACAGAACAACATAGGCTCTAATTAGGGTGGGCGGTCTGTTGTCTGACTGGTGGGACCCTGAGTGAAAATGTTGAGCTTGACTCTGGCTGCACAGTGTAGACATGGCTCCACTGGTGCAGCTTCTCAGACTTGAGGCGTTACACCACTGGAGCACAAAAAATAAAATTCTTATTAAAGGGATTTAAAATTATTTGGAGATATACATTATGCTTAGTATGTATCTAAGCCTCAGAAATGACCTCCTTTTCATTATCCACCATTTTTGAGCATTTTAGAGCACACCGAAGCACTGGTGCAGCTTTAGGATTTTGATAATTATTTTGATCAGCAATCCACCTAAAGTGTTGAAAATTCATTTTGGATGTAATCAAGACAACACAATTGCACCTATATAGCTTTTAAATGAATATGCATTATTAAAATTTTTGACTTCCATAAGGGGGAAAGGTTGAAATTTTACACAACTTGTAGTTCCATGACCTTGGTACAAAAAGTGACTTTGTCCCCCTGAACTTAAAAATTAAAATTGTCAACTTTATGAGTAAAAACAACTATATAGTGTATTGAGCATGCTATCATGCCACTGTAACATACTTTTATTTTCATTATGTCAATTTTTTAGCTTTTTTAGTGTTCATGAGCACTTTGAAGCAGACATGATGTATTGGGACTTTAAAAAAAATGTATGTTCAGTGATACCGCAAAAGTGTTATAAATCCATTTTGGAGGTACTTAGGACACTGTAATTTCACCAATATAGTGATCAGAACACTGCTGATAAATCCATATAGTTCTTAAAAGAAGAAATATAAAATTTTTGACTTACAGAGGTGGGGAGGGGTCAGGCTGAAATTTTGCATGACTTGGAGAGGGTTGATAACAGAAATTAGCAAAACTCGCTAATAGTGAGCAATTCTAGCGAGTTTTGCTAATTTTTCAAATAGCTCAGGCTGGATATCAGACTCACTTTTTGAGTTCATAGGACCTAAATTCACTTGTTAAAAAGCTCAGATCTGATGCTTTGAAGGATTTTATGTACCTTTTGGAGTATATGGAGTTTTTTTCACCTCCAGCCAGGGGAAAAACTTGAAATCTTACCCAACTCAGAACTCCATTGCCCTGGGTAGAAGAAGTGATATTGTCCCCTTTGAACCAGAACACCTCAAATTGACCCACATATTACTAAAACGGATGTCTGGATTCTATAATTGCATCCTAGATACTACTGCTATGTCACCTTAGGTATAATATGGGTTCCTGATGTCCACCCACAAACTGTCTTGAGTGTTGATAGCGAAAATTAGCAAAAGCTAACAAAAAAAACTTTTGACAAGATTTGCTTATTTTGCAAATAGCTCAAACTGTATATCAGAGTCACTCTGTGAGTACACAGGACCCAAATACACTTGTTAGAAAGCTCACATCTAATGTTTTGAAGGGGTTTAGACACCTTTTGGACTACATGAAGTTTTTTTTGTCACCACCAGCCAAGGGAAAACCTTAAATCTAACCCGACAAAGAGCTCCTTAGCCTAGGGTAGAAGAAGAAGTGACTTTGTCCCCTTAACCTCTTCGCTGCCAGGCCTTTTCCCCCTCCTGCGCCAGGCCTTTTTTTGCCTAGTTGGGGCAGTTCGCGCTTAGGCCCTCATAACTTTTTGTCCACATAAGCTAACCAAGCCAAATTTGCGTCCTTTTTTCCCAACATCCTAGGGATTCTAGAGGTACCCAGACTTTGTGGGTTCCCTTGAAGGAGGCCAAGAAATTAGCCAAAATACAGTGAAAATTTCGTTTTTTTTAAAAAAATTGGAAAAAGTGGCTGCAGAAGAAGGCTTGTGGATTTCCCCCTGAAAATGGCATCAACAAAGGGTTTGCAGTGCTAAACTTAGCAGCTTCCTAGATTTCAGGAACAGGCAGACTTGAATCAGAAAACCCAATTTTTCAACACAATTTTGGCATTTTACTGAGGCATACCCCATTTTTGCATTTTTTTGTGCTTTCAGCCTCCTTCCAGTCAGTGACAGGAATGGGCATGAAACCAATGCTGGATCCCAGAAACCTAACCATTTCTGAAAAGTAGACAAAATTCTGAATTCAGCAAGGGGTCATTTGTGTAGATCCTACAAGGGTTTCCTACAGAAAATAACAGCTGAAAAAGAAAAATATTGAAATTGAGGTGAAAAAACCATCAATTTTTCTCTACGTTTTACTCTGTAATTTTTCCCTGCAATGTCAGATTATGGAAAGCAATATACTGTTACGTCTGCTGGACTCCTCTGGATGCGGGGATATATAGGGCTTGTAGGTTCATCAAGAACCCGAGGAACCCAGAGCCAATAAATGAGCTGCCCCCTGCAGTGCGTTTTCATTCTATACCAGGTATACAGCAATTCATTTGCTGAAATATAAAGAGTAAAAAATTGCTATCAAGAAAACCTTTGCATTTCCAAAAAGGGCACAAGATAAGGTGCTGAGGAGCAGTGGTTATTTGCACATCTCTGAATTCCGGGGTGACCATACTAGCATGTGAATTATAGGGAATTTCTCAAATAGATGTCTTTTTTACACACTCTCCTATATTTGGAAGGAAAAAATGTAGAGAAAGACAAGGGGCAATAGCACTTGTTTTGCTAATCTATATTCCCCCAAGTCTCCCGATAAAAATGATACCTCACTTGTGTGGGTAGGCCTAGCGCCCGCGACAGGAAACGCCCCAAAACGCAACGTGGACACATCCCATTTTTTTTAAAGAAAACAGAGGTGTTTTTTGCGAAGTGCCTACCTGTAGATTTTGGCCTCTAGCTCAGCCGGCACCTAAGGAAACCTACCAAACCTGTGCATTTCTGAAAACTAGAGACCTAGGGGAATCCAAGATGGGGTGACTTGCGGGGCTCGGACCAGGTTCTGTTACCCAGAATCCTTGGCAAACCTCAAAATTTGGCTAAAAAAACACATGTTCCTCACATTTCTGTGGCAGAAAGTTCTGGAATCTGAGAGGAGGCACAAATTTCCTTCCACCCAGCGTTCCCCCAAGTCTCCCCATAAAAATGATACCTCACTTGCGTGTGTAGGCCTAGCGCCCGCGACAGGAAACACCCCAAAGCGCAACGTGTACACATCCAAAATTTTGGAAGAAAACAGAGGTGTTTTTTGCGAAGTGCCTACCTGTAGATTTTGGCCTCTAGCTCAGCCGGCACCTAGGGAAACCTACCAAACCTGTGCATTTCTGAAAACTAGAGACCTAGGGGAATCCAATGAGGGGTGACTTGCGGGGCTCGGACCAGGTTCTGTTACCCAGAATCCTTGGCAAACCTCAAAATTTGGCTAAAAAAACACATGTTCCTCACATTTCTGTGGCAGAAAGTTCTGGAATCTGAGAGTAGCCACAAATTTCCTTCCACCCAGCGTTCCCCCAAGTCTCCCGATAAAAATGATACCTCACTTGCGTGGGTAGGCCTAGCGCCCGCGACAGGAAACACCCCAAAGCGCAACGTGGACACATCCAAAATTGTGGAAGAAAACAGAGGTGTTTTTTGCGAAGTGCCTACCTGTAGATTTTGGCCTCTAGCTCAGCCGGCACCTAGGGAAACCTACCAAACCTGTGCATTTCTGAAACCTAGAGACCTAGGGGAATCCAAGGAGGGGTGACTTGCGGGGCTCGGACCAGGTTCTGTTACCCAGAATCTTTTGCAAACCTCAAAATTTGGCTAAAAAACACATGTTCCTCACATTTCTGTGGCAGAAAGTTCTGGAATCTGAGAGGAGCCACAAATTTCCTTCCACCCAGCGTTCCCCCAAGTCTCCCGATAAAAATGATACCTCACTTGCGTGGGTAGGCCTAGCGCCCGCGACAGGAAACACCCCAAAGCGCAACGTGGACACATCCTAAATTTTGGAAGAAAACAGAGGTGTTTTTTGCGAAGTGCCTACCTGTAGATTTTGGCCTCTAGCTCAGCCGGCACCTAGGGAAACCTACCAAACCTGTGCATTTCTGAAAACTAGAGACCTAGGGGAATCCAAGGAGGGGTGACTTGCGGGGTTCGGACCAGGTTCTGTTACCCAGAATCCTTTGCAAACCTCAAAATTTGGCTAAAAAAACACATGTTCCTCACATTTCTGTGGCAGAAAGTTCTGGAATCTGAGAGGAGCCACAAATTTCCTTCCACCCAGCATTCCCCCAAGTCTCCCAATAAAAATGATACCTCACTTGCGTGGGTAGGCCTAGCGCCCGCAACAGGAAACACCCCAAAGCGCAACGTGGACACATCCTAAATTTTGGAAGAAAACAGAGGTGTTTTTTGCGAAGTGCCTACCTGTAGATTTTGGCCTCTAGCTCAGCCGGCACCTAGGGAAACCTACCAAACCTGTGTTTATGAAAACTAGAGACCCAGGGGAATCCAAGGAGGGGTGACTTGCGGGGCTCGGACCAGGTTCTGTTACCCAGAATCCTTTGCAAACCTCAAAATTTGGCTAAAAAAACACATGTTCCTCACATTTCTGTGCAGAAAGTTCTGGAATCTAAGAGGAGCCACAAATGTCCTTCCACCCAGCGTTCCCCCAAGTCTCCCGATAAAAATGATACCTCACTTGCGTGGGTAGGCCTAGCGCCGGCGACAGGAAACACCCCAAAGCGCAACGTGGACACATCCAAAATTTTGGAAGAAAACAGAGGTGTTTTTGCGAAGTGCCTACCTGTAGATTTTGGCCTCTAGCTCAGCCGGCACCTAGGGAAACCTACCAAACCTGTGCATTTCTGAAAACTAGAGACCTAGGGGAATCCAAGGAGGGGTGACTTGCGGGGCTCGGACCAGGTTCTGTTACCCAGAATCCTTTGCAAACCTCAAAATTTGGCTAAAAAAACACATGTTCCTCACATTTCTGTGGCAGAAAGTTCTGGAATCTGAGAGGAGCCACAAATTTCCTTCCACCCAGCGTTTCCCCAAGTCTCCCGATAAAAATGATACCTCACTTGCGTGGGTAGGCCTAGCGCCCGCGACAGGAAACACCCCAAAGCGCAACGTGGACACATCCAAAATTTTGGAAGAAAACAGAGGTGTTTATTGCGAAGTGCCTACCTGTAGATTTTGGCCTCTAGCTCAGCCGGCACCTAGGGAAACCTACCAAACCTGTGCATTTCTGAAAACTAGAGACCTAGGGGAATCCAAGATGGGGTGACTTGCGGGGCTCGGACCAGGTTCTGTTACCCAGAATCCTTTGCAAACCTCAAAATTTGGCTAAAAAAACACATGTTCCTCACATTTCTGTGGCAGAAAGTTCTGGAATCTGAGAGGAGCCACAAATTTCCTTCCACCCAGCGTTCCCCCAAGTCTCCCGATAAAAATGATACCTCACTTGCGTGGGTAGGTCTAGCGCCCGCGACAGGAAATACCCCAAAGCGCAACGTGGACACGTCCTAAATTTTGGAAGAAAACAGAGGTGTTTTTTGCGAAGTGCCTACCTGTAGATTTTGGCCTCTAGCTCAGCCGGCACCTAGGGAAACCTACCAAACCTGTGCATTTCTGAAAACTAGAGACCTAGGGGAATTCAAGATGGGGTGACTTGCGGGCTCGGACCAGGTTCTGTTAACCAGAATCCTTTGCAAACCTCAAAATTTGGCTAAAAAAACACATGTTCCTCACATTTCTGTGGCAGAAAGTTCTGGAATCTGAGAGGAGCCACAAATTTCCTTCCACCCAGTGTTCCCCCAAGTCTCCCGATAAAAATTATACCTCACTTGCGTGGGTAGGCCTAGCGCAGGCGACAGGAAACACCCCAAAGCGCAACGTGGACACGTCCTAAATTTTGGAAGAAAACAGAGGTGTTTTTTGCGAAGTGCCTACCTGTAGATTTTGGCCTCTAGCTCAGCCTGCACCTAGGGAAACCTACCAAACCTGTGCATTTATGAAAACTAGAGACCCAGGGGAATCCAAGGAGGGGTGACTTGCGGGGCTCGGACCAGGTTCTGTTACCCAGAATCCTTTGCAAACCTCAAAATTTGGCTAAAAAAACACATGTTCCTCACATTTCTGTGGCAGAAAGTTCTGGAATCTAAGAGGAGCCACAAATGTCCTTCCACCCACCGTTCCCCCAAGTCTCCCGATAAAAATGATACCTCACTTGCGTGGGTAGGCCTAGCGCCGGCAAAAGGAAACACCCCAAAGCGCAACGTGGACACATCCAAAATTTTGGAAGAAAACAGAGGTGTTTTTTGCGAAGTGCCTACCTGTAGATTTTGGCCTCTAGCTCAGCCGGCACCTAGGGAAACCTACCAAACCTGTGCATCTCTGAAAACTAGAGACCTCGGGGAATCCAAGGAGGGGTGACTTGCGGGGCTCGGACCAGGTTCTGTTACCCAGAATCCTTTGCAAACCTCAAAATTTGGCTAAAAAAACACATGTTCCTCACATTTCTGTGGCAGAAAGTTCTGGAATCTGAGAGGAGCCGCAAATTTCCTTCCACCCAGCGTTTCCCCAAGTCTCCCGATAAAAATGATACCTCACTTGCGTGGGTAGGCCTAGCGCCCGCGACAGGAAACACCCCAAAGCGCAACGTGGACACATCCAAAATTTTGGAAGAAAACAGAGGTGTTTTTTGCGAAGTGCCTACCTGTAGATTTTGGCCTCTAGCTCAGCCGGCACCTAGGGAAACCTACCAAACCTGTGCATTTCTGAAAACTAGAGACCTAGGGGAATCCAAGATGGGGTGACTTGCGGGGCTCGGACCAGGTTCTGTTACCCAGAATCCTTTGCAAACCTCAAAATTTGGCTAAAAAAACACATGTTCCTCACATTTCTGTGGCAGAAAGTTCTGGAATCTGAGAGGAGCCACAAATTTCCTTCCACCCAGCGTTCCCCCAAGTCTCCCGATAAAAATGATACCTCACTTGCGTGGGTAGGTCTAGCGCCCGCGACAGGAAATACCCCAAAGCGCAACGTGGACACGTCCTAAATTTTGGAAGAAAACAGAGGTGTTTTTTGCGAAGTGCCTACCTGTAGATTTTGGCCTCTAGCTCAGCCGGCACCTAGGGAAACCTACCAAACCTGTGCATTTCTGAAAACTAGAGACCTAGGGGAATTCAAGATGGGGTGACTTGCGGGCTCGGACCAGGTTCTGTTAACCAGAATCCTTTGCAAACCTCAAAATTTGGCTAAAAAAACACATGTTCCTCACATTTCTGTGGCAGAAAGTTCTGGAATCTGAGAGGAGCCACAAATTTCCTTCCACCCAGTGTTCCCACAAGTCTCCCGATAAAAATTATACCTCACTTGCGTGGGTAGGCCTAGCGCAGGCGACAGGAAACACCCCAAAGCGCAACGTGGACACGTCCTAAATTTTGGAAGAAAACAGAGGTGTTTTTTGCGAAGTGCCTACCTGTAGATTTTGGCCTCTAGCTCAGCCGGCACCTAGGGAAACCTACCAAACCTGTGCATTTCTGAAAACTAGAGACCTAGGGGAATCCAAGATGGGGTGACTTGCGGGGCTCGGACCAGGTTCTGTTACCCAGAATCCTTTGCAAACCTCAAAATTTGGCTAAAAAAACACATGTTCCTCACATTTCTGTGGCAGAAAGTTCTGGAATCTGAGAGGAGCCACAAATTTCCTTCCACCCAGCGTTCCCCCAAGTCTCCCGATAAAAATGATACCTCACTTGCGTGGGTAGGTCTAGCGCCCGCGACAGGAAACACCCCAAAGCGCAACGTGGACACGTCCTAAATTTTGGAAGAAAACAGAGGTGTTTTTTGCGAAGTGCCTACCTGTAGATATTGGCCTCTAGCTCAGCCGGCACCTAGGGAAACCTGCCAAACCTGTGCATTTCTGAAATCTAGAGACCTAGGGGAATTCAAGATGGGGTGACTTGCGGGGCTCGGACCAGGTTCTGTTACCCAGAATCCTTTGCAAACCTCAAAATTTGGCTAAAAAAACACATGTTCCTCACATTTCTGTGGCAGAAAGTTCTGGACTCTGAGAGTAGCCACAAATTTCCTTCCACCCAGCGTTCCCCCAAGTCTCCCGATAAAAATGATACCTCACTTGCGTGGGTAGGCCTAGCGCCGGCGACAGGAAACACCCCAAAGCGCAACATAGACACGTCCTAAATTTTGGAAGAAAACAGAGGTGTTTTTTGCGAAGTGCCTACCTGTAGATTTTGGCCTCTAGCTCAGCCGGCACCTAGGGAAACCTACCAAACCTGTGCATTTCTGAAAACTAGAGACCTAGGGGAATCCAAGGAGGGGTGACTTGCGGGGCTCGGACCAGGTTCTGTTACCCAGAATCCTTTGCAAACCTCAACATTTGGCTAAAAAAACACATGTTCCTCACATTTCTGTGGCAGAAAGTTCTGGAATCTGAGAGGAGCCACAAATTTCCTTCCACCCAGCGTTCCCCCAAGTCTCCCGATAAAAATGATACCTCACTTGCGTGGGTAGGCCTAGCGCCCGCGACAGGAAACACCCCAAAGCGCAACATGGACACATCCAAAATTTTGGAAGAAAACAGAGGTGTTTTTTTTGCGAAGTGCCTACCTGTAGATTTTGGCCTCTAGCTCAGCCCGCACCTAGGGAAACCTACCAAACCTGTGCATTTCTGAAAACTAGAGACCTAGGGGAATCTAAGATGGGGTGACTTGCGGGGCTCGGACCAGGTTCTGTTACCCAGAATCCTTTGCAAACCTCAAAATTTGGCTAAAAAAACACATGTTCCTCACATTTCTGTGGCAGAAAGTTCTGGAATATGAGAGGAGCCACAAATTTCCTTCCACCCAGCGTTCCCCCAAGTCTCCCGATAAAAATGACACCTCACTTGCGTGGGTAGGCCTAGCGCCGGCGACAGGAAACACCCCAAAGCGCAACATAGACACGTCCTAAATTTTGGAAGAAAACAGAGGTGTTTTTTGCGAAGTGCCTACC
Source organism: Pleurodeles waltl (assembly GCF_031143425.1). Classification (NCBI taxonomy): domain Eukaryota; kingdom Metazoa; phylum Chordata; class Amphibia; order Caudata; family Salamandridae; genus Pleurodeles; species Pleurodeles waltl. The sequence continues at coordinate 1,355,144,441 of NC_090447.1, read as the reverse complement.
TGTAGATTTTGGCCTCTAGCTCAGCCGGCACCTAGGGAAACCTACCAAACCTGTGCATTTCTGAAAACTAGAGACCTAGGGGAATCCAAGGAGGGGTGACTTGCGGGGCTCGGACCAGGTTCTGTTACCCAGAATCCTTTGCAAACCTCAACATTTGGCTAAAAAAACACATGTTCCTCACATTTCTGTGGCAGAAAGTTCTGGAATCTGAGAGGAGCCACAAATTTCCTTCCACCCAGCGTTCCCCCAAGTCTCCCGATAAAAATGATACCTCACTTGCGTGGGTAGGCCTAGTGCCCGCGACAGGAAACACCCCAAAGCGCAACATGGACACATCCAAAATTTTGGAAGAAAACAGAGGTGTTTTTTGCGAAGTGCCTACCTGTAGATTTTGGCCTCTAGCTCAGCCGGCACCTAGGGAAACCTACCAAACCTGTGCATTTCTGAAAACTAGAGACCTAGGGGAATCCAAGATGGGGTGACTTGCGGGGCTCGGACCAGGTTCTGTTACCCAGAATCCTTTGCAAACCTCAAAATTTGGCTAAAAAAACACATGTTCCTCACATTTCTGTGGCAGAAAGTTCTGGAATCTGAGAGGAGCCACAAATTTCCTTCCACCCAGCGTTCCCCCAAGTCTCCCGATAAAAATGATACCTCACTTGCGTGGGTAGGTCTAGCGCCCGCGACAGGAAACACCCCAAAGCGCAACGTGGACACGTCCTAAATTTTGGAAGAAAACAGAGGTGTTTTTTGCGAAGTGCCTACCTGTAGATTTTGGCCTCTAGCTCAGCCGGCACCTAGGGAAACCTACCAAACCTGTGCATTTCTGAAAACTAGAGACCTAGGGGAATTCAAGATGGGGTGACTTGCGGGCTCGGACCAGGTTCTGTTAACCAGAATCCTTTGCAAACCTCAAAATTTGGCTAAAAAAACACATGTTCCTCACATTTCTGTGGCAGAAAGTTCTGGAATCCGAGAGGAGCCACAAATTTCCTTCCACCCAGCGTTCCCCCAAGTCTCCCGATAAAAATGATACCTCACTTGCGTGGGTAGGCCTAGCGCCCGCGACAGGAAACGCCCCAAAACGCAACGTGGACACATCCCATTTTTTGAAAGAAAACAGTGCCTACCTGTGGAATTTGGCCTGTAGCTCAGCCGGCACCTAGGGAAACCTACCAAACCTGTGCATTTCTGAAAACTAGAGACCTAGGGGAATCCAAGGAGGGGTGACTTGCGGGGCTCGGACCAGGTTCTGTTCCCAGAATCCTTTGCAAACCTCAAAATTTCGCTAAAAAAACACATGTTCCTCACATTTCTGTGGCAGAATGTTCTGGAATCTGAGAGGAGCCACAAATTTCCTTCCACCCAGCGTTCCCCCAAGTCTCCCGATAAAAATGATACCTCACTTGCGTGGGTAGGCCTAGCGCCCGCGACAGGAAACACCCCAAAGCGCAACGTGGACACATCCTAAATTTTGGAAGAAAACAGAGATGTTTTTTGCGAAGTGCCTACCTGTAGATTTTGGCCTCTAGCTCAGCCGGCACCTAGGGAAACCTACCAAACCTGTGCATTTATGAAAACTAGAGACCTAGGGGAATCCAAGGAGGGGTGACTTGCGGGGCTCGGACCAGGTTCTGTTACCCAGAATCCTTTGCAAACCTCAAAATTTGGCTAAAAAAACACATGTTCCTCACATTTCTGTGGCAGAAAGTTCTGGAATCTAAGAGGAGCCACAAATGTCCTTCCACCCAGCGTTCCCCCAAGTCTCCCGATAAAAATGATACCTCACTTGCGTGGGTAGGCCTAGCGCCGGCGACAGGAAACACCCCAAAGCGCAACGTGGACACATCCAAAATTTTGGAAGAAAACAGAGGTGTTTTTTGCGGAGTGCCTACCTGTAGATTTTGGCCTCTAGCTCAGCCGGCACCTAGTGAAACCTACCAAACCTGTGCATTTCTGAAAACTAGAGACCTAGGGGAATCCAAGGAGGGGTGACTTGCGGGGCTCGGACCAGGTTCTGTTACCCAGAATCCTTTGCAAACCTCAAAATCTGGCTAAAAAAACACATGTTCCTCACATTTCTGTGGCAGAAAGTTCTGGAATCTGAGAGGAGCCACAAATTTCCTTCACCCAGCGTTCCCCCAAGTCTCCCGATAAAAATGATACCTCACTTGCGTGGGTAGGCCTAGCGCCGGCGACAGGAAACACCCCAAAGCGCAACGTGGACACGTCCTAAATTTTGGAAGAAAACAGAGGTGTTTTTTGCGAAGTGTCTACCTGTAGATTTTGGCCTCTAGCTCAGCCGGCACCTAGGGAAACCTACCAAACCTGTGCATTTCTGAAAACTAGAGACCTAGGGAAATTCAAGTTGGGGTGACTTGCGGGGCTCGGACCAGGTTCTGTTACCCAGAATCCTTTGCAAACCTCAAAATTTGGCTAAAAAAACACATGTTCCTCACATTTCTGTGGCAGAAAGTTCTGGAATCCGAGAGGAGCCACAAATTTCCTTCCACCCAGCGTTCCCCCAAGTCTCCCGATAAAAATGATACCTCACTTGCGTGGGTAGGCCTAGCGCCCGCGACAGGAAACGCCCCAAAACGCAACGTGGACACATCCCATTTTTTGAAAGAAAACAGTGCCTACCTGTGGAATTTGGCCTGTAGCTCAGCCGGCACCTAGGGAAACCTACCAAACCTGTGCATTTCTGAAAACTAGAGACCTAGGGGAATCCAAGGAGGGGTGACTTGCGGGGCTCGGATCAGGTTCTGTTCCCAGAATCCTTTGCAAACCTCAAAATTTCGCTAAAAAAACACATGTTCCTCACATTTCTGTGGCAGAATGTTCTGGAATCTGAGAGGAGCCACAAATTTCCTTCCACCCAGCGTTCCCCCAAGTCTCCCGATAAAAATGATACCTCACTTGCGTGGGTAGGCCTAGCGCCCGCGACAGGAAACACCCCAAAGCGCAACGTGGACACATCCTAAATTTTGGAAGAAAACAGAGATGTTTTTTGCGAAGTGCCTACCTGTAGATTTTGGCCTCTAGCTCAGCCGGCACCTAGGGAAACCTACCAAACCTGTGCATTTATGAAAACTAGAGACCTAGGGGAATCCAAGGAGGGGTGACTTGCGGGGCTCGGACCAGGTTCTGTTACCCAGAATCCTTTGCAAACCTCAAAATTTGGCTAAAAAAACACATGTTCCTCACATTTCTGTGGCAGAAAGTTCTGGAATCTAAGAGGAGCCACAAATGTCCTTCCACCCAGCGTTCCCCCAAGTCTCCCGATAAAAATGATACCTCACTTGCGTGGGTAGGCCTAGCGCCGGCGACAGGAAACACCCCAAAGCGCAACGTGGACACATCCAAAATTTTGGAAGAAAACAGAGGTGTTTTTTGCGGAGTGCCTACCTGTAGATTTTGGCCTCTAGCTCAGCCGGCACCTAGTGAAACCTACCAAACCTGTGCATTTCTGAAAACTAGAGACCTAGGGGAATCCAAGGAGGGGTGACTTGCGGGGCTCGGACCAGGTTCTGTTACCCAGAATCCTTTGCAAACCTCAAAATCTGGCTAAAAAAACACATGTTCCTCACATTTCTGTGGCAGAAAGTTCTGGAATCTGAGAGGAGCCACAAATTTCCTTCACCCAGCGTTCCCCCAAGTCTCCCGATAAAAATGATACCTCACTTGCGTGGGTAGGCCTAGCGCCGGCGACAGGAAACACCCCAAAGCGCAACGTGGACACGTCCTAAATTTTGGAAGAAAACAGAGGTGTTTTTTGCGAAGTGTCTACCTGTAGATTTTGGCCTCTAGCTCAGCCGGCACCTAGGGAAACCTACCAAACCTGTGCATTTCTGAAAACTAGAGACTTAGGGAAATTCAAGTTGGGGTGACTTGCGGGGCTCGGACCAGGTTCTGTTACCCAGAATCCTTTGCAAACCTCAAAATTTGGCTAAAAAAACACATGTTCCTCACATTTCTGTGGCAGAAAGTTCTGGAATCTGAGAGGAGCCACAAATTTCCTTCCACCCAGCGTTCCCCCAAGTCTCCCGATAAAAATGATACCTCACTTGCGTGGGTAGGTCTAGCGCCCGCGACAGGAAACACCCCAAAGCGCAACGTGGACACGTCCTAAATTTTGGAAGAAAACAGAGGTGTTTTTTGCGAAGTGCCTACCTGTAGATTTTGGCCTCTAGCTCAGCCAGCACCTAGGGAAACCTGCCAAACCTGTGCATTTCTGAAATCTAGAGACCTAGGGGAATTCAAGATGGGGTGACTTGCGGGGCTCGGACCAGGTTCTGTTACCCAGAATCCTTTGCAAACCTCAAAATTTGGCTAAAAAAACACATGTTTCTCACATTTCTGTGGCAGAAAGTTCTGGAATCTGAGAGGAGCCACAAATTTCCTTCCACCCAGCGTTCCCCCAAGTCTCCCGATAAAAATGATACCTCACTTGCGTGGGTAGGCCTAGCGCCGGCGACAGGAAACACCCCAAAGCGCAACATAGACACGTCCTAAATTTTGGAAGAAAACAGAGGTGTTTTTTGCGAAGTGCCTACCTGTAGATTTTGGCCTCTAGCTCAGCCGGCACCTAGGGAAACCTACCAAACCTGTGCATTTCTGAAAACTAGAGACCTAGGGGAATCCAAGGAGGGGTGACTTGCGGGGCTCGGACCAGGTTCTGTTACCCAGAATCCTTTGCAAACCTCAACATTTGGCTAAAAAAACACATGTTCCTCACATTTCTGTGGCAGAAAGTTCTGGAATCTGAGAGGAGCCACAAATTTCCTTCCACCCAGCGTTCCCCCAAGTCTCCCGATAAAAATGATACCTCACTTGCGTGGGTAGGCCTAGCGCCCGCGACAGGAAACACCCCAAAGCGCAACATGGACACATCCAAAATTTTGGAAGAAAACAGAGGTGTTTTTTGCGAAGTGCCTACCTGTAGATTTTGGCCTCTAGCTCAGCCGGCACCTAGGGAAACCTACCAAACCTGTTCATTTCTGAAAACTAGAGACCTAGGGGAATCCAAGATGGGGTGACTTGCGGGGCTCGGACCAGGTTCTGTTACCCAGAATCCTTTGCAAACCTCAAAATTTGGCTAAAAAAACACATGTTCCTCACATTTCTGTGGCAGAAAGTTCTGGAATCTGAGAGGAGCCACAAATTTCCTTCCACCCAGCGTTCCCCCAAGTCTCCCGATAAAAATGATACCTCACTTGCGTGGGTAGGTCTAGCGCCCGCGACAGGAAACACCCCAAAGCGCAACGTGGACACGTCCTAAATTTTGGAAGAAAACAGAGGTGTTTTTTGCGAAGTGCCTACCTGTAGATTTTGGCCTCTAGCTCAGCCGGCACCTAGGGAAACCTACCAAACCTGTGCATTTCTGAAAACTAGAGACCTAGGGGAATTCAAGATGGGGTGACTTGCGGGGCTCGGACCAGGTTCTGTTACCCAGAATCCTTTGCAAACCTCAACATTTGGCTAAAAAAACACATGTTCCTCACATTTCTGTGGCAGAAAGTTCTGGAATCTGAGAGGAGCCACAAATTTCCTTCCACCCAGCGTTCCCCCAAGTCTCCCGATAAAAATGATACCTCACTTGCGTGGGTAGGCCTAGCGCCCGCGACAGGAAACACCCCAAAGCGCAACATGGACACATCCAAAATTTTGGAAGAAAACAGAGGTGTTTTTTGCGAAGTGCCTACCTGTAGATTTTGGCCTCTAGCTCAGCCGGCACCTAGGGAAACCTACCAAACCTGTGCATTTCTGAAAACTAGAGACCTAGGGGAATCCAAGATGGGGTGACTTGCGGGGCTCGGACCAGGTTCTGTTACCCAGAATCCTTTGCAAACCTCAAAATTTGGCTAAAAAAACACATGTTCCTCACATTTCTGTGGCAGAAAGTTCTGGAATCTGAGAGGAGCCACAAATTTCCTTCCACCCAGTGTTCCCCCAAGTCTCCCGATAAAAATTATACCTCACTTGCGTGGGTAGGCCTAGCGCAGGCGACAGGAAACACCCCAAAGCGCAACGTGGACACGTCCTAAATTTTGGAAGAAAACAGAGGTGTTTTTTGCGAAGTGCCTACCTGTAGATTTTGGCCTCTAGCTCAGCCGGCACCTAGGGAAACCTACCAAACCTGTGCATTTCTGAAAACTAGAGACCTAGGGGAATCCAAGATGGGGTGACTTGCGGGGCTCGGACCAGGTTCTGTTACCCAGAATCCTTTGCAAACCTCAAAATTTGGCTAAAAAAACACATGTTCCTCACATTTCTGTGGCAGAAAGTTCTGGAATCTGAGAGGAGCCACAAATTTCCTTCCACCCAGCGTTCCCCCAAGTCTCCCGATAAAAATGATACCTCACTTGCGTGGGTAGGTCTAGCGCCCGCGACAGGAAACACCCCAAAGCGCAACGTGGACACGTCCTAAATTTTGGAAGAAAACAGAGGTGTTTTTTGCGAAGTGCCTACCTGTAGATTTTGGCCTCTAGCTCAGCCGGCACCTAGGGAAACCTGCCAAACCTGTGCATTTCTGAAATCTAGAGACCTAGGGGAATTCAAGATGGGGTGACTTGCGGGGCTCGGACCAGGTTCTGTTACCCAGAATCCTTTGCAAACCTCAAAATTTGGCTAAAAAAACACATGTTTCTCACATTTCTGTGGCAGAAAGTTCTGGAATCTGAGAGGAGCCACAAATTTCCTTCCACCCAGCGTTCCCCCAAGTCTCCCGATAAAAATGATACCTCACTTGCGTGGGTAGGCCTAGCGCCGGCGACAGGAAACACCCCAAAGCGCAACATAGACACGTCCTAAATTTTGGAAGAAAACAGAGGTGTTTTTTGCGAAGTGCCTACCTGTAGATTTTGGCCTCTAGCTCAGCCGGCACCTAGGGAAACCTACCAAACCTGTGCATTTCTGAAAACTAGAGACCTAGGGGAATCCAAGGAGGGGTGACTTGCGGGGCTCGGACCAGGTTCTGTTACCCAGAATCCTTTGCAAACCTCAACATTTGGCTAAAAAAACACATGTTCCTCACATTTCTGTGGCAGAAAGTTCTGGAATCTGAGAGGAGCCACAAATTTCCTTCCACCCAGCGTTCCCCCAAGTCTCCCGATAAAAATGATACCTCACTTGCGTGGGTAGGCCTAGCGCCCGCGACAGGAAACACCCCAAAGCGCAACTTGGACACATCCAAAATTTTGGAAGAAAACAGAGGTGTTTTTTGCGAAGTGCCTACCTGTAGATTTTGGCCTCTAGCTCAGCCGGCACCTAGGGAAACCTACCAAACCTGTTCATTTCTGAAAACTAGAGACCTAGGGGAATCCAAGATGGGGTGACTTGCGGGGCTCGGACCAGGTTCTGTTACCCAGAATCCTTTGCAAACCTCAAAATTTGGCTAAAAAAATGCATGTTCCTCACATTTCTGTGGCAGAAAGTTCTGGAATCTGAGAGGAGCCACAAATTTCCTTCCACCCAGCGTTCCCCCAAGTCTCCCGATAAAAATGATACCTCACTTGCGTGGGTAGGTCTAGCGCCCGCGACAGGAAACACCCCAAAGCGCAACGTGGACACGTCCTAAATTTTGGAAGAAAACAGAGGTGTTTTTTGCGAAGTGCCTACCTGTAGATTTTGGCCTCTAGCTCAGCCGGCACCTAGGGAAACCTGCCAAACCTGTGCATTTCTGAAATCTAGAGACCTAGGGGAATTCAAGATGGGGTGACTTGCGGGGCTCGGACCAGGTTCTGTTACCCAGAATCCTTTGCAAACCTCAAAATTTGGCTAAAAAAACACATGTTCCTCACATTTCTGTGGCAGAAAGTTCTGGAATCAGAGAGGAGCCACAAATTTCCTTCCACCCAGCGTTCCCCCAAGTCTCCCGATAAAAATGATACCTCACTTGCATGGGTAGGCCTAGCGCCGGCGACAGGAAACACCCCAGAGCGCAACATAGACGCGTCCTAAATTTTAGAAGAAAACAGAGGTGTTTTTTGCGAAGTGCCTACCTGTAGATTTTGGCCTCTAGCTCAGCCGGCAACTAGGGAAACCTACCAAACCTGTGCATTTCTGAAAACTAGAGACCGAGGGGAATCCAAGGAGGGGTGACTTGCGGGGCTCGGACCAGGTTCTGTTACCCAGAATCTTTTGCAAACCTCAACATTTGGCTAAAAAAACACATGTTCCTCACATTTCTGTGGCAGAAAGTTCTGGAATCTGAGAGGAGCCACAAATTTCCTTCACCCAGCGTTCCCCCAAGTCTCCCGATAAAAATGATACCTCACTTGCGTGGGTAGGTCTAGCGCCCGCGACAGGAAACACCCCAAAGCGCAACGTGGACACGTCCTAAATTTTGGAAGAAAACAGAGGTGTTTTTTGCGAAGTGCCTACCTGTGGATTTTGGCCTCTAGCTCAGCCGGCACCTAGGGAAACCTGCCAAACCTGTGCATTTCTGAAATCTAGAGACCTAGGGGAATTCAAGATGGGGTGACTTGCGGGGCTCGGACCAGGTTCTGTTACCCAGAATCCTTTGCAAACCTCAAAATTTGGCTAAAAAAACACATGTTCCTCACATTTCTGTGGCAGAAAGTTCTGGAATCAGAGAGGAGCCACAAATTTCCTTCCACCCAGCGTTCCCCCAAGTCTCCCGATAAAAATGATACCTCACTTGCGTGGGTAGGCCTAGCGCCCGCGACAGGAAACACCCCAAAGCGCAACATGGACACATCCAAAATTTTGGAAGAAAACAGAGGTGTTTTTTGCGAAGTGCCTACCTGTAGATTTTGGCCTCTAGCTCAGCCGGCACCTAGGGAAACCTACCAAACCTGTGCATTTCTGAAAACTAGAGACCTAGGGGAATCCAATATGGGGTGACTTGCGGGGCTCGGACCAGGTTCTGTTACCCAGAATCCTTTGCAAACCTCAAAATTTGGCTAAAAAAACACATGTTCCTCACATTTCTGTGGCAGAAAGTTCTGGAATCTGAGAGGAGCCACAAATTTCCTTCCACCCAGCGTTCCCCCAAGTCTCCCGATAAAAATAATACCTCACTTGCGTGGGTAGGTCTAGCGCCCGCGACAGGAAACACCCCAAAGCGCAACGTGGACACGTCCTAAATTTTGGAAGAAAACAGAGGTGTTTTTTGCGAAGTGCCTACCTGTAGATTTTGGCCTCCAGCTCAGCCGGCACCTAGGGAAACCTACCAAACCTGTGCATTTCTGAAAACTAGAGACCTAGGGGAATTCAAGATGGGGTGACTTGCGGGCTCGGACCAGGTTCTGTTAACCAGAATCTTTTGCAAACCTCAAAATTTGGCTAAAAAAACACATGTTCCTCACATTTCTGTGGCAGAAAGTTCTGGAATCCGAGAGGAGCCACAAATTTCCTTCCACCCAGCGTTCCCCCAAGTCTCCCGATAAAAATGATACCTCACTTGCGTGGGTAGGCCTAGCGCCCGCGACAGGAAACGCCCCAAAACGCAACATGGACACATCCCATTTTTTGAAAGAAAACAGTGCCTACCTGTGGAATTTGGCCTGTAGCTCAGCCGGCACCTAAGGAAACCTACCAAACCTGTGCATTTCTGAAAACTGGAGACCTAGGGGAATCCAAGGAGGGGTGACTTGCGGGGCTCGGACCAGGTTCTGTTCCCAGAATCCTTTGCAAACCTCAACATTTGGCTAAAAAAACACATGTTCCTCACATTTCTGTGGCAGAAAGTTCTGGAATCCGAGAGGAGCCACAAATTTCCTTCCACCCAGCGTTCCCCCAAGTCTCCCGATAAAAATGATACCTCACTTGCGTGGGTAGGTCTAGCGCCCGCGACAGGAAACACCCCAAAGCGCAACGTGGACACGTCCTAAATTTTGGAAGAAAACAGAGGTGTTTTTTGCGAAGTGCCTACCTGTAGATTTTGGCCTCTAGCTCAGCCGGCACCTAGGGAAACCTGCCAAACCTGTGCATTTCTGAAATCTAGAGACCTAGGGGAATTCAAGAAGGGGTGACTTGCGGGGCTCGGACCAGGTTCTGTTACCCAGAATCCTTTGCAAACCTCAAAATTTGGCTAAAAAAACACATGTTCCTCACATTTCTGTGGCAGAAAGTTCTGGAATCTGAGAGGAGCCACAAATTTCCTTCCACCCAGCGTTCCCCCAAGTCTCCCGATAAAAATGACACTTCACTTGCGTGGGTAGGCCTAGCGCCGGCGACAGGAAACACCCCAAAGCGCAACATAGACACGTCCTAAATTTTGGAAGAAAACAGAGGTGTTTTTTGCGAAGTGCCTACCTGTAGATTTTGGCCTCTAGCTCAGCCGGCACCTAGGGAAACCTACCAAACCTGTGCATTTCTGAAAACTAGAGACCTAGGGGAATCCAAGGAGCGGTGACTTGCGGGGCTCGGACCAGGTTCTGTTACCCAGAATCCTTTGCAAACCTCAACATTTGGCTAAAAAAACACATGTTCCTCACATTTCTGTGGCAGAAAGTTCTGGAATCTGAGAGGAGCCACAAATTTCCTTTCACCCAGCGTTCCCCCAAGTCTCCCGATAAAAATGATACCTCACTTGCGTGGGTAGGTCTAGCGCCCGCGACAGGAAACACCCCAAAGCGCAACGTGGACACGTCCTAAATTTTGGAAGAAAACAGAGGTGTTTTTTGCGAAGTGCCTACCTGTAGATTTTGGCCTCTAGCTCAGCCGGCACCTAGGGAAACCTACCAAACCTGTGCATTTCTGAAAACTAGAGACCTAGGGGAATCCAAGATGGGGTGACTTGCGGGGCTCGGACCAGGTTCTGTTACCCAGAATCCTTTGCAAACCTCAAAATTTGGCTAAAAAAACACATGTTCCTCACATTTCTGTGGCAGAAAGTTCTGGAATCTGAGAGGAGCCACAAATTTCCTTTCACCCAGCGTTCCCCCAAGTCTCCCGATAAAAATGATACCTCACTTGCGTGGGTAGGCCTAGCGCCGGCGACAGGAAACACCCCAAAGCGCAACATAGACACGTCCTAAATTTTGGAAGAAAACAGAGGTGTTTTTTGCGAAGTGCCTACCTGTAGATTTTGGCCTCTAGCTCAGCCGGCACCTAGGGAAACCTACCAAACCTGTGCATTTCTGAAAACTAGAGACCTAGGGGAATCCAAGGAGGGGTGACTTGCGGGGCTCGGACCAGGTTCTGTTACCCAGAATCCTTTGCAAACCTCAACATTTGGCTAAAAAAACACATGTTCCTCACATTTCTGTGGCAGAAAGTTCTGGAATCTGAGAGGAGCCACAAATTTCCTTCCACCCAGCGTTCCCCCAAGTCTCCCGATAAAAATGATACCTCACTTGCGTGGGTAGGCCTAGCGCCCGCGACAGGAAACACCCCAAAGCGCAACATGGACACATCCAAAATTTTGGAAGAAAACAGAGGTGTTTTTTGCGAAGTGCCTACCTGTAGATTTTGGCCTCTAGCTCAGCCGGCACCTAGGGAAACCTACCAAACCTGTTCATTTCTGAAAACTAGAGACCTAGGGGAATCCAAGATGGGGTGACTTGCGGGGCTCGGACCAGGTTCTGTTACCCAGAATCCTTTGCAAACCTCAAAATTTGGCTAAAAAAACACATGTTCCTCACATTTCTGTGGCAGAAAGTTCTGGAATCTGAGAGGAGCCACAAATTTCCTTCCACCCAGCGTTCCCCCAAGTCTCCCGATAAAAATGATACCTCACTTGCGTGGGTAGGTCTAGCGCCCGCGACAGGAAACACCCCAAAGCGCAACGTGGACACGTCCTAAATTTTGGAAGAAAACAGAGGTGTTTTTTGCGAAGTGCCTACCTGTAGATTTTGGCCTCTAGCTCAGCCGGCACCTAGGGAAACCTACCAAACCTGTGCATTTCTGAAAACTAGAGACCTAGGGGAATTCAAGATGGGGTGACTTGCGGGGCTCGGACCAGGTTCTGTTACCCAGAATCCTTTGCAAACCTCAACATTTGGCTAAAAAAATACATGTTCCTCACATTTCTGTGGCAGAAAGTTCTGGAATCTGAGAGGAGCCACAAATTTCCTTCCACCCAGCGTTCCCCCAAGTCTCCCGATAAAAATGATACCTCACTTGCGTGGGTAGGCCTAGCGCCCGCGACAGGAAACACCCCAAAGCGCAACATGGACACATCCAAAATTTTGGAAGAAAACAGAGGTGTTTTTTGCGAAGTGCCTACCTGTAGATTTTGGCCTCTAGCTCAGCCGGCACCTAGGGAAACCTACCAAACCTGTGCATTTCTGAAAACTAGAGACCTAGGGGAATCCAAGATGGGGTGACTTGCGGGGCTCGGACCAGATTCTGTTACCCAGAATCCTTTGCAAACCTCAAAATTTGGCTAAAAAAACACATGTTCCTCACATTTCTGTGGCAGAAAGTTCTGGAATCTGAGAGGAGCCACAAATTTCCTTCCACCCAGTGTTCCCCCAAATCTCCCGATAAAAATTATACCTCACTTGCGTGGGTAGGCCTAGCGCAGGCGACAGGAAACACCCCAAAGCGCAACGTGGACACGTCCTAAATTTTGGAAGAAAACAGAGGTGTTTTTTGCGAAGTGCCTACCTGTAGATTTTGGCCTCTAGCTCAGCCGGCACCTAGGGAAACCTACCAAACCTGTGCATTTCTGAAAACTAGAGACCTAGGGGAATCCAAGATGGGGTGACTTGCGGGGCTCGGACCAGGTTCTGTTACCCAGAATCCTTTGCAAACCTCAAAATTTGGCTAAAAAAACACATGTTCCTCACATTTCTGTGGCAGAAAGTTCTGGAATCTGAGAGGAGCCACAAATTTCCTTCCACCCAGCGTTCCCCCAAGTCTCCCGATAAAAATGATACCTCACTTGCGTGGGTAGGTCTAGCGCCCGCGACAGGAAACACCCCAAAGCGCAACGTGGACACGTCCTAAATTTTGGAAGAAAACAGAGGTGTTTTTTGCGAAGTGCCTACCTGTAGATTTTGGCCTCTAGCTCAGCCGGCACCTAGGGAAACCTGCCAAACCTGTGCATTTCTGAAATCTAGAGACCTAGGGGAATTCAAGATGGGGTGACTTGCGGGGCTCGGACCAGGTTCTGTTACCCAGAATCCTTTGCAAACCTCAAAATTTGGCTAAAAAAACACATGTTCCTCACATTTCTGTGGCAGAAAGTTCTGGAATCAGAGAGGAGCCACAAATTTCCTTCCACCCAGCGTTCCCCCAAGTCTCCCGATAAAAATGATACCTCACTTGCATGGGTAGGCCTAGCGCCGGCGACAGGAAACACCCCAGAGCGCAACATAGACGCGTCCTAAATTTTAGAAGAAAACAGAGGTGTTTTTTGCGAAGTGCCTACCTGTAGATTTTGGCCTCTAGCTCAGCCGGCAACTAGGGAAACCTACCAAACCTGTGCATTTCTGAAAACTAGAGACCGAGGGGAATCCAAGGAGGGGTGACTTGCGGGGCTCGGACCAGGTTCTGTTACCCAGAATCCTTTGCAAACCTCAACATTTGGCTAAAAAAACACATGTTCCTCACATTTCTGTGGCAGAAAGTTCTGGAATCTGAGAGGAGCCACAAATTTCCTTCACCCAGCGTTCCCCCAAGTCTCCCGATAAAAATGATACCTCACTTGCGTGGGTAGGTCTAGCGCCCGCGACAGGAAACACCCCAAAGCGCAACGTGGACACGTCCTAAATTTTGGAAGAAAACAGAGGTGTTTTTTGCGAAGTGCCTACCTGTGGATTTTGGCCTCTAGCTCAGCCGGCACCTAGGGAAACCTGCCAAACCTGTGCATTTCTGAAATCTAGAGACCTAGGGGAATTCAAGATGGGGTGACTTGCGGGGCTCGGACCAGGTTCTGTTACCCAGAATCCTTTGCAAACCTCAAAATTTGGCTAAAAAAACACATGTTCCTCACATTTCTGTGGCAGAAAGTTCTGGAATCAGAGAGGAGCCACAAATTTCCTTCCACCCAGCGTTCCCCCAAGTCTCCCGATAAAAATGATACCTCACTTGGGTGGGTAGGCCTAGCGCCCGCGACAGGAAACACCCCAAAGCGCAACATGGACACATCCAAAATTTTGGAAGAAAACAGAGGTGTTTTTTGCGAAGTGCCTACCTGTAGATTTTGGCCTCTAGCTCAGCCGGCACCTAGGGAAACCTACCAAACCTGTGCATTTCTGAAAACTAGAGACCTAGGGGAATCCAATATGGGGTGACTTGCGGGGCTCGGACCAGGTTCTGTTACCCAGAATCCTTTGCAAACCTCAAAATTTGGCTAAAAAAACACACGTTCCTCACATTTCTGTGGCAGAAAGTTCTGGAATCTGAGAGGAGCCACAAATTTCCTTCCACCCAGCGTTCCCCCAAGTCTCCCGATAAAAATAATACCTCACTTGCGTGGGTAGGTCTAGCGCCCGCGACAGGAAACACCCCAAAGCGCAACGTGGACACGTCCTAAATTTTGGAAGAAAACAGAGGTGTTTTTTGCGAAGTGCCTACCTGTAGATTTTGGCCTCCAGCTCAGCCGGCACCTAGGGAAACCTACCAAACCTGTGCATTTCTGAAAACTAGAGACCTAGGGGAATTCAAGATGGGGTGACTTGCGGGCTCGGACCAGGTTCTGTTAACCAGAATCTTTTGCAAACCTCAAAATTTGGCTAAAAAAACACATGTTCCTCACATTTCTGTGGCAGAAAGTTCTGGAATCCGAGAGGAGCCACAAATTTCCTTCCACCCAGCGTTCCCCCAAGTCTCCCGATAAAAATGATACCTCACTTGCGTGGGTAGGCCTAGCGCCCGCGACAGGAAACGCCCCAAAACGCAACATGGACACATCCCATTTTTTGAAAGAAAACAGTGCCTACCTGTGGAATTTGGCCTGTAGCTCAGCCGGCACCTAAGGAAACCTACCAAACCTGTGCATTTCTGAAAACTGGAGACCTAGGGGAATCCAAGGAGGGGTGACTTGCGGGGCTCGGACCAGGTTCTGTTCCCAGAATCCTTTGCAAACCTCAACCTTTGCCTAAAAAAACACATGTTCCTCACATTTCTGTGGCAGAAAGTTCTGGAATCCGAGAGGAGCCACAAATTTCCTTCCACCCAGCGTTCCCCCAAGTCTCCCGATAAAAATGATACCTCACTTGCGTGGGTAGGTCTAGCGCCCGCGACAGGAAACACCCCAAAGCGCAACGTGGACACGTCCTAAATTTTGGAAGAAAACAGAGGTGGTTTTTGCGAAGTGCCTACCTGTAGATTTTGGCCTCTAGCTCAGCCGGCACCTAGGGAAACCTGCCAAACCTGTGCATTTCTGAAATCTAGAGACCTAGGGGAATTCAAGAAGGGGTGACTTGCGGGGCTCGGACCAGGTTCTGTTACCCAGAATCCTTTGCAAACCTCAAAATTTGGCCAAAAAAACACATGTTCCTCACATTTCTGTGGCAGAAAGTTCTGGAATCTGAGAGGAGCCACAAATTTCCTTCCACCCAGCGTTCCCCCAAGTCTCCCGATAAAAATGACACTTCACTTGCATGGGTAGGCCTAGCGCCGGCGACAGGAAACACCCCAAAGCGCAACATAGACACGTACTAAATTTTGGAAGAAAACAGAGGTGTTTTTTGCGAAGTGCCTACCTGTAGATTTTGGCCTCTAGCTCAGCCGGCACCTAGGGAAACCTACCAAACCTGTGCATTTCTGAAAACTAGAGACCTAGGGGAATCCAAGGAGCGGTGACTTGCGGGGCTCGGACCAGGTTCTGTTACCCAGAATCCTTTGCAAACCTCAACATTTGGCTAAAAAAACACATGTTCCTCACATTTCTGTGGCAGAAAGTTCTGGAATCTGAGAGGAGCCACAAATTTCCTTTCACCCAGCGTTCCCCCAAGTCTCCCGATAAAAATGATACCTCACTTGCGTGGGTAGGTCTAGCGCCCGCGACAGGAAACACCCCAAAGCGCAACGTGGACACGTCCTAAATTTTGGAAGAAAACAGAGGTGTTTTTTGCGAAGTGCCTACCTGTAGATTTTGGCCTCTAGCTCAGCCGGCACCTAGGGAAACCTACCAAACCTGTGCATTTCTGAAAACTAGAGACCTAGGGGAATCCAAGATGGGGTGACTTGCGGGGCTCGGACCAGGTTCTGTTACCCAGAATCCTTTGCAAACCTCAAAATTTGGCTAAAAAAACACATGTTCCTCACATTTCTGTGGCAGAAAGTTCTGGAATCTGAGAGGAGCCACAAATTTCCTTTCACCCAGCGTTCCCCCAAGTCTCCCGATAAAAATGATACCTCACTTGCGTGGGTAGGTCTAGCGCCCGCGACAGGAAACACCCCAAAGCGCAACGTGGACACGTCCTAAATTTTGTAAGAAAACAGAGGTGTTTTTTGCGAAGTGCCTACCTGTAGATTTTGGCCTTTAGCTCAGCCGGCACCTAGGGAAACCTACCAAACCTGTGCATTTCTGAAAACTAGAGACCTAGGGGAATTCAAGATGGGGTGACTTGCGGGCTCGGACCAGGTTCTGTTAACCAGAATCCTTTGCAAACCTCAAAATTTGGCTAAAAAAACACATGTTCCTCACATTTCTGTGGCAGAAAGTTCTGGAATCTGAGAGGAGCCACAAATTTCCTTCCACCCAGCGTTCCCCCAAGTCTCCCGATAAAAATGATACCTCACTTGCGTGGGTAGGCCTAGCGCCCGCGACAGGAAACACCCCAAAGCGCAACGTGGACACATCCTAAATTTTGGAAGAAAACAGAGATGTTTTTTGCGAAGTGCCTACCTGTAGATTTTGGCCTCTAGCTCAGCCGGCACCTAGGGAAACCTACCAAACCTGTGCATTTCTGAAAACTAGAGACCTAGGGGAATCCAAGGAGGGGTGACTTGCGGGGTTCGGACCAGGTTCTGTTACCCAGAATCCTTTGCAAACCTCAAAATTTGGCTAAAAAAACACATGTTCCTCACATTTCTGTGGCAGAAAGTTCTGGAATCTGAGAGGAGCCACAAATTTCCTTCCACCCAGCGTTCCCCCAAGTCTCCCGATAAAAATGACACCTCACTTGCGTGGGTAGGCCTAGCGCCGGCGACAGGAAACACCCCAAAGCGCAACATAGACACGTCCTAAATTTTGGAAGAAAACAGAGGTGTTTTTTGCGAAGTGCCTACCTGTAGATTTTGGCCTCTAGCTCAGCCGGCACCTAGGGAAACCTACCAAACCTGTGCATTTCTGATAAATAGAGACCTAGGGGAATTCAAGGAGGGGTGACTTGCGGGGCTCGGACCAGGTTCTGTTACCCAGAATCCTTTGCAAACCTCAACATTTGGCTAAAAAAACACATGTTCCTCACATTTCTGTGGCAGAAAGTTCTGGAATCTGAGAGGAGCCACAAATTTCCTTCCACCAAGCGTTCCCCCAAGTCTCCCGATAAAAATGATACCTCACTTGCGTGGGTAGGCCTAGTGCCCGCGACAGGAAACACCCCAAAGCGCAACATGGACACATCCAAAATTTTGGAAGAAAACAGAGGTGTTTTTTGCGAAGTGCCTACCTGTAGATTTTGGCCTCTAGCTCAGCCGGCACCTAGGGAAACCTACCAAACCTGTGCATTTCTGAAAACTAGAGACCAAGGGGAATCCAAGATGGGGTGACTTGCGGGGCTCGGACCAGGTTCTGTTACCCAGAATCCTTTGCAAACCTCAAAATTTGGCTAAAAAAACACATGTTCCTCACATTTCTGTGTCAGAAAGTTCTGGAATCTGAGAGGAGCCACAAATTTCCTTCCACCCAGCGTTCCCCCAAGTCTCCCGATAAAAATGATACCTCACTTGCGTGGGTAGGTCTAGCGCCCGCGACAGGAAACACCCCAAAGCGCAACGTGGACAAGTCCTAAATTTTGGAAGAAAACAGAGGTGTTTTTTGCGAAGTGCCTACCTGTAGATTTTGGCCTCTAGCTCAGCCGGCACCTAGGGAAACCTACCAAACCTGTGCATTTCTGAAAACTAGAGACCTAGGGGAATTCAAGATGGGGTGACTTGCGGGCTCGGACCAGGTTCTGTTAACCAGAATCCTTTGCAAACCTCAAAATTTGGCTAAAAAAACACATGTTCCTCACATTTCTGTGGCAGAAAGTTCTGGAATCCGAGAGGAGCCACAAATTTCCTTCCACCCAGCGTTCCCCCAAGTCTCCCGATAAAAATGATACCTCACTTGCGTGGGTAGGCCTAGCGCCCGCGACAGGAAACGCCCCAAAACGCAACGTGGACACATCCCATTTTTTGAAAGAAAACAGTGCCTACCTGTGGAATTTGGCCTGTAGCTCAGCCGGCACCTAGGGAAACCTACCAAACCTGTGCATTTCTGAAAACTAGAGACCTAGGGGAATCCAAGGAGGGGTGACTTGCGGGGCTCGGACCAGGTTCTGTTCCCAGAATCCTTTGCAAACCTCAAAATTTCGCTAAAAAAACACATGTTCCTCACATTTCTGTGGCAGAAAGTTCTGGAATCTGAGAGGAGCCACAAATTTCCTTCCACCCAGCGTTCCCCCAAGTCTCCCGATAAAAATGATACCTCACTTGCGTGGGTAGGCCTAGCGCCCGCGACAGGAAACACCCCAAAGCGCAACGTGGACACATCCTAAATTTTGGAAGAAAACAGAGATGTTTTTTGCGAAGTGCCTACCTGTAGATTTTGGCCTCTAGCTCAGCCGGCACCTAGGGAAACCTACCAAACCTGTGCATTTCTGAAAACTAGAGACCTAGGGGAATCCAAGGAGGGGTGACTTGCGGGGTTCGGACCAGGTTCTGTTACCCAGAATCCTTTGCAAACCTCAAAATTTGGCTAAAAAAACACATGTTCCTCACATTTCTGTGGCAGAAAGTTCTGGAATCTGAGAGGAGCCACAAATTTCCTTCCACCCAGTGTTCCCCCAAGTCTCCCAATAAAAATTATACCTCACTTGCGTGGGTAGGCCTAGCGCCCGCGACAGGAAACACCCCAAAGCGCAACGTGGACACATCCTAAATTTTGGAAGAAAACAGAGGTGTTTTTTGCGAAGTGCCTACCTGTAGATTTTGGCCTCTAGCTCAGCCGGCACCTAGGGAAACCTACCAAACCTGTGCATTTATGAAAACTAGAGACCTAGGGGAATCCAAGGAGGGGTGACTTGCGGGGCTCGGACCAGGTTCTGTTACCCAGAATCCTTTGCAAACCTCAAAATTTGGCTAAAAAAACACATGTTCCTCACATTTCTGTGGCAGAAAGTTCTGGAATCTAAGAGGAGCCACAAATGTCCTTCCACCCAGCGTTCCCCCAAGTCTCCCGATAAAAATGATACCTCACTTGCGTGGGTAGGCCTAGCGCCGGCGACAGGAAACACCCCAAAGCGCAACGTGGACACATCCAAAATTTTGGAAGAAAACAGAGGTGTTTTTTGAGGAGTGCCTACCTGTAGATTTTGGCCTCTAGCTCAGCCGGCACCTAGTGAAACCTACCAAACCTGTGCATTTCTGAAAACTAGAGACCTAGGGGAATCCAAGGAGGGGTGACTTGCGGGGCTCGGACCAGGTTCTGTTACCCAGAATCCTTTGCAAACCTCAAAATCTGGCTAAAAAAACACATGTTCCTCACATTTCTGTGGCAGAAAGTTCTGGAATCTGAGAGGAGCCACAAATTTCCTTCACCCAGCGTTCCCCCAAGTCTCCCGATAAAAATGATACCTCACTTGCGTGGGTAGGCCTAGCGCCGGCGACAGGAAACACCCCAAAGCGCAACGTGGACACGTCCTAAATTTTGGAAGAAAACAGAGGTGTTTTTTGCGAAGTGTTTACCTGTAGATTTTGGCCTCTAGCTCAGCCGGCACCTAGGGAAACCTACCAAACCTGTGCATTTCTGAAAACTAGAGACCTAGGGAAATTCAAGTTGGGGTGACTTGCGGGGCTCGGACCAGGTTCTGTTACCCAGAATCCTTTGCAAACCTCAAAATTTGGCTAAAAAAACACATGTTCCTCACATTTCTGTGGCAGAATGTTCTGGAATCTGAGAGGAGCCACAAATTTCCTTCCACCCAGCGTTCCCCCAAGTCTCCCGATAAAAATGATACCTCACTTGCGTGGGTAGGTCTAGCGCCCGCGACAGGAAACACCCCAAAGCGCAACGTGGACACGTCCTAAATTTTGGAAGAAAACAGAGGTGTTTTTTGCAAAGTGCCTACCTGTAGATTTTGGCCTCTAGCTCAGCCGGCACCTAGGGAAACCTGCCAAACCTGTGCATTTCTGAAATCTAGAGACCTAGGGGAATTCAAGATGGGGTGACTTGCGGGGCTCGGACCAGGTTCTGTTACCCAGAATCCTTTGCAAACCTCAAAATTTGGCTAAAAAAACACATGTTCCTCACATTTCTGTGGCAGAAAGTTCTGGAATCTGAGAGGAGCCACAAATGTCCTTCCACCCAGCGTTCCCCCAAGTCTCCCGATAAAAATGATACCTCACTTGCGTGGGTAGGCCTAGCGCCGGCGACAGGAAACACCCCAAAGCGCAACGTGGACACATCCAAAATTTTGGAAGAAAACAGAGGTGTTTTTTGAGGAGTGCCTACCTGTAGATTTTGGCCTCTAGCTCAGCCGGCACCTAGTGAAACCTACCAAACCTGTGCATTTCTGAAAACTAGAGACCTAGGGGAATCCAAGGAGGGGTGACTTGCGGGGCTCGGACCAGGTTCTGTTACCCAGAATCCTTTGCAAACCTCAAAATCTGGCTAAAAAAACACATGTTCCTCACATTTCTGTGGCAGAAAGTTCTGGAATCTGAGAGGAGCCACAAATTTCCTTCACCCAGCGTTCCCCCAAGTCTCCCGATAAAAATGATACCTCACTTGCGTGGGTAGGCTTAGCGCCGGCGACAGGAAACACCCCAAAGCGCAACATAGACACGTCCTAAATTTTGGAAGAAAACAGAGGTGTTTTTTGCGAAGTGCCTACCTGTAGATTTTGGCCTCTAGCTCAGCCGGCACCTAGGGAAACCTACCAAACCTGTGCATTTCTGAAAACTAGAGACCTAGGGGAATCCAAGGAGGGGTGACTTGCGGGGCTCGGACCAGGTTCTGTTACCCAGAATCCTTTGCAAACCTCAACATTTGGCTAAAAAAACACATGTTCCTCACATTTCTGTGGCAGAAAGTTCTGGAATCTGAGAGGAGCCACAAATTTCCTTCCACCCAGCGTTCCCCCAAGTCTCCCGATAAAAATGATACCTCACTTGCGTGGGTAGGCCTAGCGCCCGCGACAGGAAACACCCCAAAGCGCAACATGGACACATCCAAAATTTTGGAAGAAAACAGAGGTGTTTTTTGCGAAGTGCCTACCTGTAGATTTTGGCCTCTAGCTCAGCCGGCACCTAGGGAAACCTACCAAACCTGTGCATTTCTGAAAACTAGAGACCTAGGGGAATCCAAGATGGGGTGACTTGCGGGGCTCGGACCAGGTTCTGTTACCCAGAATCCTTTGCAAACCTCAAAATTTGGCTAAAAAAACACATGTTCCTCACATTTCTGTGGCAGAAAGTTCTGGAATCTGAGAGGAGCCACAAATTTCCTTCCACCCAGTGTTCCCCCAAGTCTCCCGATAAAAATTATACCTCACTTGCGTGGGTAGGCCTAGCGCAGGCGACAGGAAACACCCCAAAGCGCAACGTGGACACGTCCTAAATTTTGGAAGAAAACAGAGGTGTTTTTTGCGAAGTGCCTACCTGTAGATTTTGACCTCTAGCTCAGCCGGCACCTAGGGAAACCTACCAAACCTGTGCATTTCTGAAAACTAGAGACCTAGGGGAATCCAAGATGGGGTGACTTGCGGGGCTCGGACCAGGTTCTGTTACCCAGAATCCTTTGCAAACCTCAAAATTTGGCTAAAAAAACACATGTTCCTCACATTTCTGTGGCAGAAAGTTCTGGAATCTGAGAGGAGCCACAAATTTCCTTCCACCCAGCGTTCCCCCAAGTCTCCAGATAAAAATGATACCTCACTTGCGTGGGTAGGTCTAGCGCCCGCGACAGGACACACCCCAAAGCGCAACGTGGACACGTCCTAAATTTTGGAAGAAAACAGAGGTGTTTTTTTGCAAAGTGCCTACCTGTAGATTTTGGCCTCTAGCTCAGCCGGCACCTAGGGAAACCTGCCAAACCTGTGCATTTCTGAAATCTAGAGACCTAGGGGAATTCAAGATGGGGTGACTTGCGGGGCTCGGACCAGGTTCTGTTACCCAGAATCCTTTGCAAACCTCAAAATTTGGCTAAAAAAACACATGTTCCTCACATTTCTGTGGCAGAAAGTTCTGGAATCAGAGAGGAGCCACAAATTTCCTTCCACCCAGCGTTCCCCCAAGTCTCCCGATAAAAATGATACCTCACTTGCGTGGGTAGGCCTAGCGCCGGCGACAGGAAACACCCCAGAGCGCAACATAGACACGTCCTAAATTTTAGAAGAAAACAGAGGTGTTTTTTGCGAAGTGCCTACCTGTAGATTTTGGCCTCTAGCTCAGCCGGCACCTAGGGAAACCTACCAAACCTGTGCATTTCTGAAAACTAGAGACCTAGGGGAATCCAAGGAGGGGTGACTTGCGGGGCTCGGACCATGTTCTGTTACCCAGAATCCTTTGCAAACCTCAACATTTGGCTAAAAAAACACATGTTCCTCACATTTCTGTGGCAGAAAGTTCTGGAATCTGAGAGGAGCCACAAATTTCCTTCACCCAGCGTTCCCCCAAGTCTCCCGATAAAAATGATACCTCACTTGCGTGGGTAGGTCTAGCGCCCGCGACAGGAAACACCCCAAAGCGCAACGTGGACACGTCCTAAATTTTGGAAGAAAACAGAGGTGTTTTTTGCGAAGTGCCTACCTGTAGATTTTGGCCTCTAGCTCAGCCGGCACCTAGGGAAACCTGCCAAACCTGTGCATTTCTGAAATCTAGAGACCTAGGGGAATTCAAGATGGGGTGACTTGCGGGGCTCGGACCAGGTTCTGTTACCCAGAATCCTTTGCAAACCTCAAAATTTGGCTAAAAAAACACATGTTCCTCACATTTCTGTGGCAGAAAGTTCTGGAATCAGAGAGGAGCCACAAATTTCCTTCCACCCAGCGTTCCCCCAAGTCTCCCGATAAAAATGATACCTCACTTGCGTGGGTAGGCCTAGCGCCCGCGACAGGAAACACCCCAAAGCGCAACATGGACACATCCAAAATTTTGGAAGAAAACAGAGGTTTTTTTTGCGAAGTGCCTACCTGTAGATTTTGGCCTCTAGCTCAGCCGGCACCTAGGGAAACCTACCAAACCTGTGCATTTCTGAAAACTAGAGACCTAGGGGAATCCAAGATGGGGTGACTTGCGGGGCTCGGACCAGGTTCTGTTACCCAGAATCCTTTGCAAACCTCAAAATTTGGCTAAAAAAACACATGTTCCTCACATTTCTGTGGCAGAAAGTTCTGGAATCTGAGAGGAGCCACAAATTTCCTTCCACCCAGCGTTCCCCCAAGTCTCCCGATAAAAATAATACCTCACTTGCGTGGGTAGGTCTAGCGCCCGCGACAGGAAACACCCCAAAGCGCAACGTGGACACGTCCTAAATTTTGGAAGAAAACAGAGGTGTTTTTTGCGAAGTGCCTACCTGTAGATTTTGGCCTCCAGCTCAGCCGGCACCTAGGGAAACCTACCAAACCAGTGCATTTCTGAAAACTAGAGACCTAGGGGAATTCAAGATGGGGTGACTTGCGGGCTCGGACCAGGTTCTGTTAACCAGAATCCTTTGCAAACCTCAAAATTTGGCTAAAAAAACACATGTTCCTCACATTTCTGTGGCAGAAAGTTCTGGAATCCGAGAGGAGCCACAAATTTCCTTCTACCCAGCGTTCCCCCAAGTCTCCCGATAAAAATGATACCTCACTTGCGTGGGTAGGCCTAGCGCCCGCGACAGGAAACGCCCCAAAACGCAACGTGGACACATCCCATTTTTTGAAAGAAAACAGTGCCTACCTGTGGAATTTGGCCTGTAGCTCAGCCGGCACCTAGGGAAACCTACCAAACCTGTGCATTTCTGAAAACTGGAGACCTAGGGGAATCCAAGGAGGGGTGACTTGCGGGGCTCGGACCAGGTTCTGTTCCCAGAATCCTTTGCAAACCTCAACATTTGGCTAAAAAAACACATGTTCCTCACATTTCTGTGGCAGAAAGTTCTGGAATCCGAGAGGAGCCACAAATTTCCTTCCACCCAGCGTTCCCCCAAGTCTCCCGATAAAAATGATACCTCACTTGCGTGGGTAGGTCTAGCGCCCGCGACAGGAAACACCCCAAAGCGCAACGTGGACACGTCCTAAATTTTGGAAGAAAACAGAGGTGTTTTTTGCGAAGTGTCTACCTGTAGATTTTGGCCTCTAGCTCAGCCGGCACCTAGGGAAACCTGCCAAACCTGTGCATTTCTGAAATCTAGAGACCTAGGGGAATTCAAGATGGGGTGACTTGCGGGGCTCGGACCAGGTTCTGTTACCCAGAATCCTTTGCAAACCTCAAAATTTGGCTAAAAAAACACATGTTCCTCACATTTCTGTGGCAGAAAGTTCTGGAATCTGAGAGGAGCCACAAATTTCCTTCCACCCAGCGTTCCCCCAAGTCTCCCGATAAAAATGACACCTCACTTGCGTGGGTAGGCCTAGCGCCGGCGACAGGAAACACCCCAAAGCGCAACATAGACACGTCCTAAATTTTGGAAGAAAACAGAGGTGTTTTTTGCGAAGTGCCTACCTGTAGATTTTGGCCTCTAGCTCAGCCGGCACCTAGGGAAACCTACCAAACCTGTGCATTTCTGAAAACTAGAGACGTAGGGGAATCCAAGGAGGGGTGACTTGCGGGGCTCGGACCAGGTTCTGTTACCCAGAATCCTTTGAAAACCTCAACATTTGGCTAAAAAAACACATGTTCCTCACATTTCTGTGGCAGAAAGTTCTGGAATCTGAGAGGAGCCACAAATTTCCTTTCACCCAGCGTTCCCCCAAGTCTCCCGATAAAAATGATACCTCACTTGCGTGGGTAGGTCTAGCGCCCGCGACAGGAAACACCCCAAAGCGCAACGTGGACACGTCCTAAATTTTGGAAGAAAACAGAGGTGTTTTTTGCGAAGTGCCTACCTGTAGATTTTGGCCTCTAGCTCAGCCGGCACCTAGGGAAACCTACCAAACCTGTGCATTTCTGAAAACTAGAGACCTAGGGGAATCCAAGATGGGGTGACTTGCGGGGCTCGGACCAAGTTCTGTTACCCAGAATCCTTTGCAAACCTCAAAATTTGGCTAAAAAAACACATGTTCCTCACATTTCTGTGGCAGAAAGTTCTGGAATCTGAGAGGAGCCACAAATTTCCTTCCACCCAGCGTTCCCCCAAGTCTCCCGATAAAAATGATACCTCACTTGCGTGGGTAGGTCTAGCGCCCGCGACAGGAAACACCCCAAAGCGCAACGTGGACACGTCCTAAATTTTGGAAGAAAACAGAGGTGTTTTTTGCGAAGTGCCTACCTGTAGATTTTGGCCTCTAGCTCAGCCGGCACCTAGGGAAACCTACCAAACCTGTGCATTTCTGAAAACTAGAGACCTAGGGGAATTCAAGATGGGGTGACTTGCGGGCTCGGACCAGGTTCTGTTAACCAGAATCCTTTGCAAACCTCAAAATTTGGCTAAAAAAACACATGTTCCTCACATTTCTGTGGCAGAAAGTTCTGGAATCTGAGAGGAGCCACAAATTTCCTTCCACCCAGCGTTCCCCCAAGTCTCCCGATAAAAATGATACCTCACTTGCGTGGGTAGGCCTAGCGCCCGCGACAGGAAACACCCCAAAGCGCAACGTGGACACATCCTAAATTTTGGAAGAAAACAGAGATGTTTTTTGCGAAGTGCCTACCTGTAGATTTTGGCCTCTAGCTCAGCCGGCACCTAGGGAAACCTACCAAACCTGTGCATTTCTGAAAACTAGAGACCTAGGGGAATCCAAGGAGGGGTGACTTGCGGGGTTCGGACCAGGTTCTGTTACCCAGAATCCTTTGCAAACCTCAAAATTTGGCTAAAAAAACACATGTTCCTCACATTTCTGTGGCAGAAAGTTCTGGAATCTGAGAGGAGCCACAAATTTCCTTCCACCCAGTGTTCCCCCAAGTCTCCCAATAAAAATTATACCTCACTTGCGTGGGTAGGCCTAGCGCCCGCGACAGGAAACACCCCAAAGCGCAACGTGGACACATCCTAAATTTTGGAAGAAAACAGAGATGTTTTTTGCGAAGTGCCTACCTGTAGATTTTGGCCTCTAGCTCAGCCGGCACCTAGGGAAACCTACCAAACCTGTGCATTTATGAAAACTAGAGACCTAGGGGAATCCAAGGAGGGGTGACTTGCGGGGCTCGGACCAGGTTCTGTTACCCAGAATCCTTTGCAAACCTCAAAATTTGGCTAAAAAAACACATGTTCCTCACATTTCTGTGGCAGAAAGTTCTGGAATCTAAGAGGAGCCACAAATGTCCTTCCACCCAGCGTTCCCCCAAGTCTCCCGATAAAAATGATACCTCACTTGCGTGGGTAGGCCTAGCGCCGGCGACAGGAAACACCCCAAAGCGCAACGTGGACACATCCAAAATTTTGGAAGAAAACAGAGGTGTTTTTTGCGGAGTGCCTACCTGTAGATTTTGGCCTCTAGCTCAGCCGGCACCTAGTGAAACCTACCAAACCTGTGCATTTCTGAAAACTAGAGACCTAGGGGAATCCAAGGAGGGGTGACTTGCGGGGCTCGGACCAGGTTCTGTTACCCAGAATCCTTTGCAAACCTCAAAATTTGGCTAAAAAAACACATGTTCCTCACATTTCTGTGGCAGAAAGTTCTGGAATCTGAGAGGAGCCACAAATTTCCTTCCACCCAGCGTTCCCCCAAGTCTCCCGATAAAAATGATACCTCACTTGGTTGGGAAGGCCTAGCGCCGGCGACAGGAAACACCCCAAAGCACAACGTGGACACGTCCTAAATTTTGGAAGAAAACAGAGGTGTTTTTTGCGAAGTGTCTACCTGTAGATTTTGGCCTCTAGCTCAGCCGGCACCTTGGGAAACCTACCAAACCTGTGCATTTCTGAAAACTAGAGACCTAGGGGAATTCAAGTTGGGGTGACTTGCGGGGCTCGGACCAGGTTCTGTTACCCAGAATCCTTTGCAAACCTCAAAATTTGGCTAAAAAAACACATGTTCATCACATTTCTGTGGCAGAAAGTTCTGGAATCTGAGAGGAGCCACAAATTTCCTTCCACCCAGTGTTCCCCCAAGTCTCCCAATAAAAATGATACCTCACTTGCGTGGGTAGGCCTAGCGCCCGCGACAGGAAACACCCCAAAGCGCAACATAGACACGTCCTAAATTTTGGAAGAAAACAGAGGTGTTTTTTGCGAAGTGCCTACCTGTAGATTTTGGCCTCTAGCTCAGCCGGCACCTAGGGAAACCTACCAAACCTGTGCATTTCTAAAAACTAGAGACCTAGGGGAATCCAAGATGGGGTGACTTGCGGGGCTCGGACCAGGTTCTGTTACCCAGAATCCTTTGCAAACCTAAAAATTTGGCTAAAAAAACACATGTTCCTCACATTTCTGTGGCAGAAAGTCCTGGAATCTGAGAGGAGCCACAAATTTCCTTCCACCCAGCGTTCCCCCATGTCTCCCGATAAAAATGATACCTCACTTGCGTGGGTAGGTCTAGCGCCGGCGACAGGAAACACCCCAAAGCGCAACGTGGACACGTCCTAAATTTTGGAAGAAAACAGAGGTGTTTTTTGCGAAGTGCCTACCTGTAGATTTTGGCCTCTAGCTCAGCCGGCACCTAGGGAAACCTACCAAACCTGTGCATTTCTGAAAACTAGAGACCTAGGGGAATTCAAGATGGGGTGACTTGCGGGGCTCGGACCAGGTTCTGTTAACCAGAATCCTTTGCAAACCTCAAAATTTGGCTAAAAAAACACATGTTCCTCACATTTCTGTGGCAGAAAGTTCTGGAATCCGAGAGGAGCCACAAATTTCCTTCCACCCAGCGTTCCCCCAAGTCTCCCGATAAAAATGATACCTCACTTGCGTGGGTAGGCCTAGCGCCCGCGACAGGAAACGCCCCAAAACGCAACGTGGACACATCCCATTTTTTGAAAGAAAACAGTGCCTACCTGTGGATTTTGGCCTGTAGCTCAGCCGGCACCTAGGGAAACCTACCAAACTTGTGCATTTCTGAAAACTAGAGACCTAGGGGAATCCAAGGAGGGGTGACTTGCGGGGCTCGGACCAGGTTCTGTTACCCAGAATCCTTTGCAAACCTCAACATTTGGCTTAAAAAACACATGTTCCTCACATTTCTGTGGCAGAAAGTTCTGGAATCTGAGAGGAGCCACAAATTTCCTTCCACCCAGCGTTCCCCCAAGTCTCCCGATAAAAATGATACCTCACTTGTGTGGGTGGGCCAGGTGCCTGCAACAGAATAAGGCCCAAAACCTGAAGGGATAGAAGGGATAGCACAGCAAGTTTATAAGGGCATATTCTTTTATACATCTTTAGACGGACTCTGCTTTGGGGACCCACATAAGTGAGGTGTCATTTTACTTGGGAGACTGAGGGGAAAACTGGGGAGTAGGAATTTTGTGCTGGAGCGGTGATCCTACTAAGA
This sequence comes from Pleurodeles waltl, assembly GCF_031143425.1. Lineage (NCBI taxonomy): Eukaryota > Metazoa > Chordata > Amphibia > Caudata > Salamandridae > Pleurodeles > Pleurodeles waltl. The sequence continues at coordinate 1,355,115,744 of NC_090447.1, read as the reverse complement.
AAAATCAGGAAAATATGCTTTTTTATGCAAATTTTGAGGTTTACAGAGGAGTCTGGGTAAGAAAATGTTGGGGGAGCCACGCAAGCCACACCTCCCTAGACTCCTTGGGGTGCCTAGTTTTAAAAAGTTTCTGGGTTTTGTAGGTTTCCCTACATGACGGCCGCACCCAGGACCAAAAACATAGGTGGGCCCTCCCCCCCAAACACAGGTATTTTTGGAATATATCACTTTGATGTGTGCACATACGTCCGTGATGTGCCAAACACTAAAATTGTGAAAAGAAACACACTTAGGTTATGTGAAGAAGACCCCTCACCCACCAACCAAGTTGGTGGCATGCTTCATCATCGGGGTCCCACCCGTGGCACCTAGCGTGTCTCAAGTGTGCTGCGACGCCTGATTACAGCGGAGCAGGTTTTGTCATTTGTACCACACATACTGGTTGGATTTGGCACGAGGGTGAGTGATGGTTCAGTAGATCAAATTTTATTAACAAGAGATTTCACAAAAGTGAAATGCACTGGTAATAACTGAAAGGCCAAAAAACTGAACCAATGACTCACAGCTCGTGAGCTGTAAAGCCACGACAAGGCACCAACCGCTTTACAGTCCATTCACACACCTTTCATACATGACATGCACTAGACCATTCACGCCGCCAGCCACGGGCCCAGCACATTACAAAACTCGCATCCACAGACAGCGCCAGTCAAGGGCCCATCACTTTCATACGCCCACATGCCTGATACAGCAATCACACCAGCTGATGAGTGTGTGGACTGGCGTTTGGCCGGCACTGCCAGCCAAGCGCCACCCCACCCACACCACCAGCCAAGCGCCACCCCACACACACCGCCAGCCCAGCGCCACCCCACACACACCGCCAGCCCAGCGCCACCACACCCACACCGCCAGCCCAGCGCCACCCCACCCACACCGCCAGCCAAGCGCCACCCCACACACACCACCAGCCAAGCGCCACCCCACACACACCGCCAGCCAAGCGCCACCCCACCCACACCGCCAGCCAAGCGCCACCACACCGCCACACCGCCAGCCAAGCGCCACCCCACACACACCGCCAGCCAAGCGCCACCCCACACACACCGCCAGCCAAGCGCCACCCCACCCACACCACCACACCGGCAGCCAAGCGCCACCCCACACACACCGCCAGCCAAGCGCCACCCCACACACACCGCCAGCCAAGCGCCACCCCACCCACGCCGCCAGCCAAGCGCCACCCTACACATGCCATCCCCTTTTTTTTGTTTTTAAACAACAAAGAAACCACTAATCATAAATTTGTACAAAACTACAAACACAAAAGCTCTAACTGAATACATGACTAATGCCAACCGTGAAACCGAACATATAAAAATATAAAACACCAGTTTACGCTCACGGAATTTCCCAATAATTCTTCTGTGTGTGGTAGCTCCTGAAACAGCCACTCACACACAGCCCAGGCTTTGAAGGACAATCAGGGCAGTACATCCTAGTCTCCTTCCTGATACCTCTTCGAGCACAGACTCTACATCTCTTAGCAGGAAAGTTTTTTTTGGCCGTGGGAGGAATGTGCTCAGCAAAGTGACGATCTTTCAATCTAGCCACATCCTCCACCACTGCTTCTCTAGGAACTCTTGCCTGTTCCAGCACAACAAGGCTAGCTATGATAGACTCCTGAAATTTCACAAATGTCATCCTTGACTCTGGAGAACTATCCTTAAACACAACAAAAGCATTAAAAGTTGCCAAGTGGAACAAGTGAAGCGCTAATTTCTTATACCACACATAAGACTTACGAGCAGCAGTGTAAGGTTCTAACCTCTGATCTACTCTATCAACACCACCCATGTGCTTATTATAGTCTAAGATGCACACAGGTTTGCGCACTTCGGCAACCTGACCCCAAACAGCCACAGGTGAAGTACTCTCATCATGGATGGTGCTTAGCATGTATACATCCCTCTTGTCTACAAATTTCAGAGCTAGCAGCTCATCATTCCGCAAGGCACTGCACTGTCCCTTCTCAAGTTTTTTACAGACAAGCTCTTTTGGATAGCCTTTCCGATTAGAGCGGATTGTGCCACAAGCAACAGTGTCCACTCTGAACAACTCCTTGAACAACCGAACTCCAGTGTAGAAGTTATCTACATATAAATGGTGACCTTTGTTAAACAGTCGTCTAACAAGTTCCCACACAATTTTCTCACTAACTCCAAAAGTGGGAGGACAACCAGGGGGGTCAATATTGGAATCCCTACCAGTGTAGACCCGGACATTATAAACATATCCTGTACTACTTTCTGACAGCATATACAATTTAATTCCATACCGTGCCCTCTTGCTAGGAATGTACTGCCTAAAAACCAAACGACCCTTGAACAGGACCAAAGACTCATCTACAGATATTTCTTTCCCTGGAACATAGATCTCTGAAAACCGATCTACCAAATGATCAAGGACAGGTCTAATCTTAAAAAGACGGTCAGAATCAGGATGATCTTGTGGCAAGGCTAAAGCATTATCTACAAAATGCAACATCCGAAGAAGAAGCTCATACCGGTTACGACTCATGATGGCAGGAAATATAGCAGTTGCCATCAAGGGACTAGTAGACCAATATGAAGACAGCGATGGCTTCCTTATCAGCCCCATCAAAAAAGTTAAACCCAAGAACTTTTTCAACTCTTCCAGATTTGTGGGAATCCACCGGCTAGCTCTAGAGTGTGGCCTAAGTCTGGCAGCGTTGTCCCTCAAAAACTGCTCTGCATACAAATTAGTCTGCTCAACAATCTCTTCCAAAAATATATCATCCATAAACAACTCAAAAAAGTTGACGGGCAAAAAGTTTTCCGTATTAACTCGACACCCTGGAAAACCAGTAAACTCAGGCAACTGTGGCTGCTCCATGTTTGGTGCAACCCATGCGTCAGGTCTTCCAATGGGAAGCCTTTCAGCCGCTGGCTCCTGCCCCATTGGCACATCACTGTCCTCCTCTAAAACAGGCCCTTCATCAGCACTGAGAGTGGCTTCATCATCAGATGATTCATCTCTGACAGAAAATTCACTTCCAGAATCCTGCACTTCCTCCTCTGCCTCAGATGCAGAGTCAGTCTCATATTCATGGTCAGAAGATGACTCAAAAAGCACACTAACAACCTGCTGAGCGGTCATCCTACGGCTAGCCATGATCCTTCCTACAAAAATTAACTGGACAAATACACCACCAACAACCAGCACTGTGTAAGATAAGTAACAAAGTATAGGTTTATCACTAAGAATTATAAACTCAAAAACTATACTGCTCACTTGCCTGAAAAAGCTTGACTCACCAGCAACTACTCTGCACAGCCACAGCAATCACCAACGATATCCCACTAAAAAGAGAAAAAAAAAAGCAAATTAGACATAAGACAACACAATAATCATTGTGCATAACTCTAAGGACAATTTCACACACAATCCTGCATTCAGTACACCACCTACAAACATGTCATTCATGCATTGCAACAATACTCACTTGGAGTAAATTTATTTACTTACCTAAAACATGCAACTACGCAAACCGCAGGACAACTACTGCCAAAACTGCAACAAGCCACAGCAAAGTCAGCAAAAGCTTTGAACTAGAACAAAAAGGAGAAAAACTGTTATTATCATAAAAGCAAATACTTCGGCAGTTGACAAACACTCCGCCACTAACCATTTTTTCATTTTCCCTTGTGTCTAGTCTTCTCTGCTTGGGGGAAGATGGGCCTAAAAAAAAATAGGCCAATCTACCCCCAAGGGGAGGGGGCAGAAATCGCCCAGATTACATTGCACCCTTTGGGGGGGCGACCCTTGCCCAAGGGGCCACACCCCCACACAAAGCACACACACACACACACACATATAGTATCCCTGGCGCTATGGGGATTCTGCCCCCCTTGGGGACAGAAAGGCCTAAAAAATAGGCATATCTGCCCCCAAGGGGGGGCAGAACTGCCCAATAATACATATGGGCCCCTGGGGCCGACCCTTGCCCAAGGGACCGCCCCCCAACACAAATAAAAAAAAAAACAACAATAAAATCCCTGGTGTCTAGTGGCTTTCTGCCCCCCTTGGGGACAGATTGGCCTAAAAATAAGGCCAATCTGCCCCCAAGGGGGGCAGAAATGACAATAAATACATTGCCCCCCCAGGGGGAGCGACCCTTGCCCAAGGAGCCAACCCCCAACACAAAGCACACATACAAAACATAATATTTCTGGCGCTATTTCTACCCCCCTTGGGGGCAGAAAGGCCTAAAAAAAAAGGCCTATCTGTCCCCAAGGGGGGCAGAACTGCCCAAAAATACATGTGGGCCCCTGGGGGCGACCCTTGCCCAAGGGGCCAACCCCCAACACAAAGCACACATACAAAACATAATATTTCTGGCGCTATTGGGATTCTGCCCCAGGCCTAAAAAAAATAGACCTATCTGTCCCCAAGGGGGGCAGAACTGCCCAAAAATACATGTGGGCCCCTGGGGGCGACCCTTGCCCAAGGGGCCGCCCCCAATACAAAAAATAAAAACCAACAATAAAATCCCTGGTGTCTAGTGGCTTTCTGCCCCCCTTGGGGACAGATTGGCCTAAAAATAAGGCCAATCTGCCCCCAAGGGGGGCAGAAACAACGATAAATACATTGCCCCCCCAGGGGGAGCGACCCTTGCCCAAGGAGCCAACCCCCAACACAAAGCACACATACAAAACATAATATTTCTGGCGCTATTTCTACCCCCCTTGGGGGCAGAAAGGCCTAAAAAAAAAGGCCTATCTGTCCCCAAGGGGGGCAGAACTGCCCAAAAATACATGTGGGCCCCTGGGGGCGACCCTTGCCCAAGGGGCCGCCCCCCAACACAAAAAATAAAAACCAACTATAAAATCCCTGGTGTCTAGTGGCTTTCTGCCCCCCTTGGGGGCAGATCGGCGTAAAAATAGGGCCAATCTGCCCCCAAGGGGGGCAGAAACGACGATAAATACATTGCGCCCCCGGGGGGAGCGACCCTTGCCCAAGGGGCCACCCCCCAACACAAAGCACACATACAAACATATCTTTCTGGCGCTATTGGGATTCTGCCCCCCTTGGGGGCAGAAAGGCCTAAAAAAAATAGGCCTCTCTGCCCCCAAGGGGGGCAGAACTGCCCAAAAATACATGTGGGCCCCTGGGGGCGACCCTTGCCCAAGGGGCCGCCCCCCAACACAAAAAATAAAAACCAACAATAAAATCCCTGGTGTCTAGTGGCTTTCGGCCTAAAAATAAGGCCAATCTGCCCCCAAGGGGGGCAGAAACGACGATAAATACATTGCGCCCCCGGGGGGAGCGACCCTTGCCCAAGGGGCCACCCCCCAACACAAAGCACACATACATACATACTATGTCTGGCGCTATTGGGATTCTGCCCCCCTTGGGGGCAGAAAGGCCTAAAAAAAATAGGCCTCTCTGCCCCCAAGGGGGGCAGAACTGCCCAAAAATACATGAGGGCCCCTGGGGGCGACCCTTGCCCAAGGGGCCGCCCCCCAACACAAAAAATAAAAATCAACAATAAAATCCCTGGTGTCTAGTGGCTTTCTGCCCCCCTTGGGGGCAGATCGGCCTAAAAATAGGGCCAATCTGCCCCCAGGGGGGGCAGAAACGACGCAAAATACATTTGCCCCCAAAGGGGAGCGACCCTTGCCCAAGGAGTCGCTCCCCCACACTAATAAACACACACACACATAGCGAAATCCCTGGTGTCTAGTGGGCATTCCTGCTGCCCGATCGCATCGCGATCGGGCAGCAGGAATGCTCAAAGAGACATCGAGGGAAAGGAAAACCCTTTCCTTTCCCTCGATGCCTCTCTCAGAGCACCCCCACCCCGCACGAAGGTGAAATACTCACCTTCTCCCTTAGACGCGCTGGAAGCAAATGGCTTCCAGCGCGTCTTTCCCCCTTTCCATGAAATCAGCGCGCGATCGCGCGCTGACGTCATGGGGGGGGGGCGGGGGAGGGTGGGCGTGAAAGGGGAAGGGATTCCCCTTTCAGCCCTGGCCTGGGGGTGTTGGGGGGCGGCCCTCGGGGGAAGCGCTAGCGCTTCCCCCGACTGCCAGTCCCAGGACGTAATGGTTACGTCCATGGCGCCACACGGGCGCTGCCATGGACGTAACCATTACGTCCCTGGCGGGGAAGGGTTTAAACTTGAATATCTTGAAATGTCCCAAATATTACTAATATCAAAAACGGGGAGAAAAAAGAGGATTTATAGAGGAGGGCTCATCCTCCTTATCCATGAACATTCATCAAATCCCTTGTGAACATAGAGCAAAAGCTTTTTATAGTGTAACCCTCACCCACCAGGGTAACCTCTTGGTGGCATGCTTCATCAATGGGTTCTTCCTGTGCTGCTGTGGAAAGGGGTGTGCTGCTACCTGTGGGTTACATAAGAGCACTGTGTTGTATTTAATCCACCCGAATGATGAAGGATAGGAGTTGGAGCGGTTTGTAAAGTAAAGTTGAAAATACCTGTCTGGTATACACCCCACTTCACAGTGCATACAATACCTAAATATACTTGTTAGAAAGCTCAGATCTGATACTTTGAAAGGGCTTATGTACCTTTTGTACTATAAGACATTTTGTTCATCTCCAGCCAAGGCAAACCCCTGGATAATATGTTCTCCTGATGTCCACAGGACACACAAACTGTCATACAATCAGACAATAGTTTCTGAGATGAGGTAGTCTAAACATGAGCAGAACTAGATAAGATGGCACTTGGTCAAAAAATGCCTAACCTGCATGGGACAGCTCTTTAGGGTTATAAAGGGTCCCTCAACCCCATTTCCATCATGACATGCTAATCACTGGACTCCTCATCCAGAATTATTCATCTGGGTAGGTTCAACCAGAGATTTGGGAGTTCTTGATGTTGTCGGGAAGAAACAATTAAAATGATCTAGAGTATAATTAAAATGAATTGATTTAATGGTAATCACCCTGATATGGTTAAAAAAACGTTCAATGCATCATCAGAGGTGAATTTTGTAACCTTTTCTTGCTAATGTATCTAATCAGTTTAATTCTGCTCCCTCTCCTTTGATTTCCTTGAGACTCCATAATCAAATACATTCAACATTAATATCTCTCAATGCAGTGAAAATGATTACATTTTGAATACTGCCAAATACTGGTAGTGTTACCTGATTCATTTTTCTTTGAATGATTTATTGACAGTCCTATTGTTGCCTTATTTGGGTGACACACACAGGGTCACCCAAATAAGACAACCATTCCTTACTCAATGGTTCCTGAAAGAAGAATAAGTATCCCATCTCTTCTTCCTGTGGCTCTTGCATCATTTGATTTCCTTCCTATCCAGTTATTACCATTCCATGCTAATCACAAATGCACAAGGTCTTTTGCAAACAGCCGGTTAAAAAGCACATCTGGATCAACAGAAAACAAAATCAGGAAGTGTGGATACTGGCTACCTCGTATTTCTAAGGGGTGTCTATGGAGAACAAGAGATGCCACGTTGAAAACGCTTGCTGGTGAATTACTGATGCCAGCAAGCTTGCATGCCTGTACGCCGGTGCGCTGTGGGAGGTGGAGTCACGGAGTTTCGGGGATCCCTCAGCCGCTGGAGCATAGTGGCCACGGCGAATTGAAGATAGCGGGCCCCCCACGTGAGGGGGCCATCCACGTCCATGTCTGCAGGGGCGTCTTGGCCTTTCCTGCCCGGCTCTTTTGGTCTCCTCCTTTGGTTCCTGGCCCCGGCCCTTGTTGGAGCAGCCGTGTCAGGGGCGGACGCTGAGGCCGTGCAGCTGTGCAGCTGAGCCGAGCTGCTGGGGTGCTCTGGTGGCGCTTGGCAGGGCTGTGGGTGTTGGGGGTGCCGAACCTCTTGCCTGCTCCCCTGCCTGTCCCTTGGACCTCCGGCCCCACGGCCATCCGGTGCCCGGCTTGCATCTGGGTCTCCCTGGACCCCGGGGCCCAGCTCTTATTTGGCCCCCAGGGCCCCTGGATGGTCACAGCTGTTGTTGGCCCCGGCTCCGGCCCCAGGTGGCCCCAGGCGGCCCTCGGTAGGCCCTGGTAGGGCCGTGTGAGAGAATTTTTGGACCTGTGCCAATACCGATCTTCTCAGGACCACCTAGGACTGGTGCTACAAGGAGACAGCGACCTAGGGCAAGTGTCCAGCATCCTGCAAGCAGGGATAAGCGAAGGTGTTGGGGAGCGATCAAACTGAAGTTTAGGCTGCAGGCAACCAGTTTCTGGCAGAGGCGGCTAGTGTTAGGCCAGCGCGGCTTGTCTGGACCGTGTTGCATTGCTTCTTCCTGCCTTCTCCTGCCCTTCCCTCTCAATTCAACTGAATGGGTCTCCTCTACTTCTTTTCTTCATTTCAAGCCTGCAAGCTTTCAAGTGGAGCACAGATATCCCATAACAAGAGCCATAAAGCGTCCTCTTAAGAACTTACTTACGCTGAGTTACATTACTTCCTGCCATGAGCTTTCCCAGATTTGAAGGAAGGACTTTTGGAGCTTGTCTCACTATGAGGTCTGGTAATGTAAGGAAGGAGCACCCCAATCCTCAAAAGCATATGAAATGCCGCTGCGGTGACGATGTGGGCAATGTCACCCTGCATTCACCATCGGCCCCCGAAAAGTGGATCCATCCTCTTTCGCCCACTGTAATTGCAGCGGCCCCTCCTCCACTGGCTGCTGATTCACCCAATTCAGCAACTTTGAAGTCTCAACTCTTCATTGTTCATAAACCATTAATAAGTACACATCGTGAACATTAGCGGCCATTTGAGTCTCATTCATGCTCCTCAAAACTACTTGAGTCTTCTCTTCTGGCTTACTTTAAGAAAAAACCTGAGCTGGAACTTTTGGCAAACGGTGGGGAGATGGAGCCGGCACCAGGCTGGGGTGTGCCCTCTGGAGTCTGCAGCCATTGATGCTCTACCCATTGCTTGTGGTTATTCGACAACAGCTGCACTAGTTCATCATCCAGCTTTATCCACCCTTTCCCAGCTAGCATCTCAGGATGAAGTGAGCCATTCTCCACCCTACTAGGGCCAGCCGGCCACACTCTTGTCAAAACACAAACTTCCCCCAATTATTATTTCCAGTGACCATTCCTTCGATGTTGGAGAGTGGGTGACTTTTCTAGCTGCCTTTCCAGCTGTTCTCCACCGGCAGGACGGGCTGGCTGTGAGCTGCCTTGATTCTCCACAGGATCGCAGCATTCCCTCGCTATCCAGTCCCCTGGCAGCTCAATGAACCTGTTGTCAAACCGGCAGTATTCATCCAATGTTACCAACAAGGTCTTCCAGCAGGGCTGGTGATTCCAGCTCTCAAACCGAGTTTATCAAGGGCAAGCTCAAAGACCAATCGCTCCTTGACCTTTCCTGTCTTCAATCCGATTCCATGGGAGGTGCTGACAGGGAATCCAACCCTGTTCCCTCCTCTGTGATCATGGTAACCGGCTCTGTCTGGCCACAGCTTTTGCAAACTCTCCAATCCACTGTGCTGGCTCTGAACGAACACTCGGATAAGCTGGACTTTCAAGTCGATTTGCTGAATACACTGGCCTCTTAAGTAACTGGTATTGACCAAAAAATAGAAAACCTTAACCAGCTAATCACTAGAGTCCAGACAAGTTCTAACTTTGTGCAAACAACATGCTGCTGCTCTCCAATTATGGAAAGCCTCCCATCCCTGCCCACTTTTTTAAGTTTGGTTCTATGTGAAATCAAGAGGCTATCTTCAGCTCCTGTGCCCCCGGTGCCCTTGCTGAATTCAAGCTCCCACTCTGATTTGGTCAGGAACTTATTAAACCAAAAACATTGGACGATTACTTCTTTCCAGTCAAGAGTGCAACCTCTATCAACCAACCCCTCTCGGCTAGTTTCCACTGGAATCTCGAGCATGTCATTTTGGCCAATTGTGTTCCCAAGACCTCTCCTCTACTTGAACTTGAGTCCATGATGCCTGCCTCCTCGCATTCTCCCTGCATCCCTGCACAACCTATTTTAACACATCCAACACCTTTAGGAGCTGATTCCGTGGGTCAACATCTGCTGAGCAAGAGGGGAAAAAAAAGACTCTGCAAACAATGGAACAAAAGGCAGAGCCAACCCCCTCAAGGTTCTCCAACTAATGCTCAGTAGGTTCACCCTGAAGTGCAGCAGCTCTTGCAGTTGCAGATGGTCCCCAGGGTGACTTCACCGCCTAATCCCTTGTTGACCTCACTGGCTGGCCTTCCCCCACCGACTGAGCTTGCCAAGGACCCTTTGGCTGGTATTATTGTGCAGGAAACTGAACTCCTATCCAAGGACCCTCTGACCTTGGCTGAGGAAGGTAACTCAGGCAGTGTGTCGGACTCAGTAGCTCCACACTGGGGTGGTGGAGTGCCTGTTCGCTCCGCCGCCACACTGTTCGAATCTAAAACTGTTTGTGGAAATACCGATGGTGATGTTCTTGTTACTGGTTCTCCCAATTCCCTCAAGCTGCCTTCTGACAACAAAAGCAGCCTTCCTGTAATTTTGCTATCAAGCTTCCGGTCCATTCCTGACGATGTTCCCGCCTTGGGGGGCCTTGTGGACTCATTCAATGCAGTGGTACAGTTACAGTCTTCATTCCCCCTGCGTCCCTCAATGGTCCCACCGGAGTGCATTACCTTCAAACTTGTGTTCATCCCAGAATATCGCTCCAGGGGCCGTCATGACATACTGAATAGGGGGAACATTTTAAGACTTTTTAATGCCATCTTGGATCTTTATAACATTGGTTCTAAGGACTTTGCGTCTATTGAATTTATGGACTCAAGGGGGTCCTACTCAAGGGAATCCACACTGGTTTCGCTATTTTCTGCCTCAATACCTCAGTCTATTTTTTCTAAGAGAGATCTATTTCACTTGTGGGGTATTACAATTATTCCCTATAAGGAGTCCGGTTATCCCACGTTACTATCAGAACCCCAATGTTCAATAGCTCCCACAGTATTGAACCCCTTTTCCTTTTTGAAAAGTGCTCTAGGTGGCGCTTCTACTTTCAATGGCACCCCTCGTACCAGTACCCGTTCCCAGGGGGCATCCAACTGGGATTGGCTGCCCTCCACCCTTTTGCATGGGCATCCCTATTGATCCCTACTGGTGGGTGGTCCTGTGTCAACACCTGGATGTCTGTCCCTATGCTCATGGAACATCAACGGGGTTGTGCACAAGTTCGCTTTGGCTGATCTCTTATCATTTTTGAACAGTTAGAATGTAATCACCCTTCAGGAAACTTGGGCTGAGAACAGCTGTCCATTGCCAGGGTATTTAGAAATATGGAAACCTGCCCATTGAACGAGCAAGAATGGCCGTGCCAAGGAAGGATTGGCCACCTATGTAACTGTCAAACTAAATGGAGCTTTCTGCCACTGGTCTGGGATGATAACTGGATCCAGGGGATTGTCATCAGGACCGAGACTGCGCAGCACACTCTCATAGTAATTAACATTTACATTGCTCCTAGAATAAAGGAAAAAAGGGGCAGGTTGTCTCGATTAATGCAGATTGTGGGCGATTTAGCCTGGGAATATCCATGTGCCAATTATCGCATAACTGGTGACTTTAATACAAACCTGTTTCAGGACACAATGGAGGCTCTTGAAATCCCGATCTCTGTAATCGCCAGTTAATTCCCAAACAATTGAGGCCTCAGGGTTGTCCGCATTGCCCATTGGGAGAGTACACAGTAATGCACCCCAACAGCATGGGCTTTAAGGTTCAGAACGGCTGTTTACGCAACAATTCCCCCCCGGTGGACAAGATCAGATGGTCGATCCCACTCCTATCTAGACTAAAACATTTGCAATATTGAACTGTTTGCCTTAATGAAAAAGTTTTTGATTTCTTCCTGGAGCGAGAGTGATCATTGTCCGCAAATTGTATCTATCAAATCAAGATTTTCTTTGCACGATGTCATGCGGGCGGTGGGTGGTCGTGTCTGCTCCGAGTTACTAAAGCGCATAAAATGGAATTCTTCTATTGGCGGCATAGCATTGACTGAATGTATTCACTTTTTGGACTCTGAGGGATTGGGTTGTGTGTCCCCAATTAAGTTAAGGGTTAAACTTTCATGCCTTCTATGGTCAAGGTTTCATCAGCCTGAGTGTAATTGTGCCCCACCCCGGTCTTTTGTCATCTCTAGGGAAACCAGGAATCTAAAGAAAGAGCGCAACAGACTAGCAAGAGCAATTAGGAAAAGCCCTGATTCTGAGTGCCTATTTATTAAATACAAACAACTGAGGAAAGATTACAGGAAGGCTGTTTATGATGACCAGTTTTGGGCCAAACTTTTAAGTGCAAGTAAAGATCCAAATTCTATGGAATTTTGATTGCTTATCAACAATCTAAATAGGATTCAAAGGGGCACTGGTGCTGTCAATATTTCAGAAGGAGTTTGGACGTCTTACTTGACTACCCACTTTTCCGCAAGCGAGCAGGATGGGAAACGGTTGGATGAGGGGGCTTATAGCCCTACTCCTGCTTTGTCTAAGACGTGTCCCTTGCTTATAGGGTCTTCAGTTCCCTCACAAGGAGTGAAGAAGTCCTTTCAACTATGTCTCCCTCATATCATCTCGAGGGATAAGTAATCTGGAGCCCCTGGTCCCAATGGCCTCCAACAGGCACTGTTCAAACAGGATCCTGTCTTTTGGGCCAATCATCTTGCCCATCTGCTTGAGCACTGCCTCCTGACTTCAATAATTCCTGAGTCTTGGCGTGGTGCCATCCTTCATCCTATATATAAATGTGGTTCAAGGTCAGACTTGGCCAATTTTAGGATGATAGCCCTGCTTGACAACGAGGCCAAGTTCTATGCTAGCCTTTTGTTGCAAGATCTTCGTGCCTGGGCTGAATCAAAGGCTTCAATTCCTATTGTCCAAACAGTGTTTTCTGCTGGCTCAGGCACTTTGACAAATTTATTAGCACTTTCTATTCTGATCGACAGGGCGGTTCTGTCAAGCTTGACGCTGAATTGTTGTTTTGTTGATTTGAAGGCGGCATTTGACCGGACCCCCCGAAGTGTCCTGTGGGCTAAACCACAAAACTGGGGCATCCCTCCAGTGCTCCTGGGTGCTATTTTAGAACTCCATACAAATACCTGGGTCTGTATTAAGTTCCGTGACGGGTGCTCTCTTTCTAGAAAAATTCCTACCACTCGTGGTGTGAAACAGAGCTGTGTGCTTGCTCCCCTTCTTTTTAATCTGTTCGTCGCAGACATGTCAACATCTCTTGACGCTGTTAATTCTCATCCCCCTAAGATTGGTGGCCTCATGCTCAGCCATCTGCTTTACGCCGATGATCTTGCATTATTCAGTTACACTAAGATTGGCCATCAACGGCTGCTTAACCAACTTGCATGTTATACTTCTGTGAATAAACTGGAAGTTAATTTGCTTAAAACAAAAGTGGTCTTCTTTGGAAGGAAAAAACATTTGGGCTCTAGTTAGTATTATAAAAGCTGTAAACTCGTTTCTGACCAGGCTTATAAATAATTAGGGGTGCACTTTGATTCCAGGGGCAGTTTTGTTAAACATAAGAAGTAGATTGAACTCAAAGCTGTGGCACTCCAGGTGGCCTTCTCTAAATTATCCAGCGTTTTAAAGGAGCCAACCCTTCTTCCCTATATGGAAGTTATGAGAGCAAAGATTATCCCTTCACTGGCCTACGGTCAAGAAATTTTGTTGGGCAAAGGCTCTTGCCTATTGAACAGGCTGGTCAATAAAATCTACAGGACAGTCTTCCATGTCCTGCGCCTTGCTTCACCCGCGCAGGTACGGTTGGAATTTGGGCTTCCGGATCTGGTGACAGTTGGTGACGGTGCTTTTTTGAAGCTCTGTCATAAGCTGCGTCTGGCCAGGGATGGTCATTTGGAGGCACTCTTGTGGCAAGAAATCAGTGAGTGAAAATCAAAGGGATTTTACGCCCATTTTTTGGTTGAATGCAAATGGCGACTGGGTGCCGATGATCTTTGGGCAAGTAATCCCCCCCCGATTCCCTGTTTAAACTAGATGTAAAGAGGTTCATTCAACTTTATTTGTATCACTCAGATCGCTCCCTCCTTGTTCAACGGAATCATGCCTCGTCAGTAATTAAATCGTTTAAGCCAGGTACGCCTTCTAGCTTTCTTTCCTGTTCTTATGGGTTTTGGTTGAAAAAGGCCCTTTTGGCCTTAAGGATGGGCGATTGTTTTTTTTTTAAACATCTACCCCAATGGCAGCTATCTCCTGGGGAAGGCATGACATGCAGAGGCTGTAGTAATGCGGACAAAACTATTGATCATGTGGTTTGTCTGTGCCTAGCTTTACTAAAGGAGCGTAGATTTCTTCTTCGGAGCAAATGGAACGAACTGGGAATTCGCTCCTGTCGACAGGCTATTAGGCTATTATCCAGTCTCTGGACCCAGCCAATTCAATGTTAAATGTGTTATCGATTACATTTATTAAAATTGCCCAATCTAAATTCAGTGGCCCTGCGACCAATGGATAAGCATAATTGGAATTTTCTCCCCGCTCTTGCCATACTGTCCATTATTGGTTAGGTTGTGGAGTTCCAGCGGCATATGTTGGTATTTATTGTAACCATTATTTAATGCACTAAGCACTTTAGGGCCTGCGCCTTATGTATTTTGTTTTTTCATGTATTATGTAGGGTTCTGGGCTTGGCGGTTCATTCTATTTTTATATTCCAGGATTGTTTTATATTTTTAGGCAGGAATGTCTTTTTTTTTATATATATCATGTGTGTTCAAATCACGGGGAGTTTTTAGCATTAATTCAGCTTTTGATTGTACTTGCATTTTTTTGATTGTCTCTTCTCCTTTGTGTTTAATAGTATTGGATTTTATTATCTGTACAATAAATTATTCATTCATTCATTCACAAATAATCTCTCCTTTCTTGAAGACTCAAGTAGTGATGACTTACTTCCCCTTTATGGCATCAGTTTTGACATGAAGTCCTCTCCATGACTGATGTTCCACCAAAGGTGCTATTGATGGATTGCCTGCATTCCATTTTGTGGTTGCTGTAGGAATCTAGCCTTTAATGATATCAATGATATATTGGAAGGTTTTTGCTCCATTGCATTTTCTTATTGAGATGGCTGATTTGGTGTTTTGTTGGCTGTCGTCTTGTAAAGTGCTCTGCAAATAAAAAAGGCAGTACTTGAATGTTATATATCATTATATAATTCTACACCATATCTACATCCTGAATATAAGATTTAATTCAAAGTCACAAATGCTTACTTTGCACTTCTTCCTTTCTCAATGTTTGTTGTATGGTTCTCCAAGTGAGGTAGCAGTACCGTGAATGCTCCCCGACCAGTGCAACACAAATCGTTTTTGGTGGTTGCCCATTTAGAGTCACAGAATACTCTTCCAGCATTCTTTTAAGAGCTGACTCATTATCCATTTTATGGTAACGTAAGCAGCTGCTGCAATTGTTGATGTTCATTTTCTGTAGCAATACGTCCTGTAAAATGCAAATATACATTTAAAATACACTTGTGTAATAAATTCATATTTATGTGAAAGCACAAATTGCTTATAAGTTAGTAGTGTATCTCTAAACTTACTGTTCCTGTGTTTCCATAACCTGGGCCTGGGAGATGTTGGTAATTCAATTTTCACTGGAACTGAAATAAAATAGACAGAAATGTGTTTTCAGTAAAATATCTTCTCAAATTTAAATTGTATCTTTAAAGCTTTAAATGCTTACTCAGAGTTGTAATGGGACAGTTTCTCCAGTAACATGGAAGCTAAGCAGGAATTTAGCATTTCACACTATGATTTCAGAGATCAAATTAAACAAAAACAGCATTCAATCAATGTATACAGATACCATATCATTAAAAAAGTTTCAAACAACAACAAAATTCTCAAAAAACAAATTGGGTGTATGTGTATAGAAGAACACAATTTCACATTTTTATAACTTGCTTTCAATTACATTGAGTGTTGCTCAGCTGATACGTTTAAATAGAGATCTCATTTTAGAGGTCTGTATTATAAAAAGGTACTTACATTTTCTTTAACAGCATTTAAAGCAAATCTTGTTTCTCGCTTTTGCCCTGTCTTCTTTTCTGTAACTGTTATAATTGCAAATGGCATACCTTCCTCAGTCTGATGTGTCCTTTCCAACAATTCTTCAGCCTGAGAAAATAGGGTTTTATTTAACATTAACATCTTTGATCATGTCCAATAAATGTACCTTTCAAATTGGACATAAACGGAAAATGCATACTTACAAGAAATCTCTTAACAACAATTGTCTTTTGAAGATATTTCAGGAGCAAAATTGCTTCCAAATAATATAAAACTTGCATGTACTCCTGAACACTGAGGCCCTAATTACAACCTTGGCGGTCTTTTCAAAAGACCGCCGACGCTGAGGGAGGCAGAATACCGCCAGTGCTGGTGGTATTTCTGGCTCCCTATTACGACTTTTCCGCTGGGACAGTGGAAAAATCACTTCAACATTGCTGCCGGCTCGTAATAGAGCCGGCGGCAATGCTGATGTGCAGCAGGTGCAGTAGCACCCATCGCGCATTAGACTGCCCGAAATTCGGCCAGTGAAATGCGTGACAGGGCTATACCTGGGGACCCCTGCACTGCCCATGCCCATGCTACTTGGCATGCGCAGTGCAGGGGCCCCCAGGGGCACCCCAAGTCCCCCTTACCGCCAGCCTTTCCATGGCAGTGTTTACCACCGTGGCTAGGCTGGCGTTCGGGACTCATAATCCCCAAGGATTATGACCGCCAGGAGGAAGCCTGACGGTATGGCCGTGCCTATTGCGCCACTGTCAAAATAGCTGGCGGAACACCGCCAGCCTGTTGGCGGTGTTACCGCCAGCTTACCGCCAGCCGCCAGGGTCATAATGAGGCCCTTAGTTCACTGCTACTGGTCACTTTTTGCTTGATATAGATGAAATTCTTCTTTGCCACCTTCAAAATCAAGGTACATTATCCAGGCGTCTTCCCTTCACATCTGTGTCTTTTGCAGCTATGTTATATTAAGAATTAATTTGGTTAACTGTTTGAAAGAAAAACCTATTTTATGAAAGTCAAAACAGCAGTGGTACAGTTTACATTTCATGAAGTTTATCACCTTGCAATTTTCTATTCTTCTCCTAGCTGTTCAGCTTCAGGTTCTGCTTCCCTTGGTTGGTAAATTCGGAAAGTTAGAAATATGCAACACTTGAAAACTGAACTGAGGAACAATGTAAATTATAATCCAATTTTTTATTGTGACAGATAGGAAATGGATGCATAGAAAAGTCCAATAACATGAGATAAAAGTGTGGTTTGATTTTGAAATTGTTATGAACATAGAATAAGCACAGAGAGAATAGCACATATTTCTGAAAATGTATACTTACTTACACCTTACATATAATTATTATTTCTCAAAATGTATATTTTTCCTTACATTGAAAGTGACTTTTCAGGCATCCTATCAATAAAGCATCCGCTTGACTGACAGAGTGATTACTTTTCCTCTGTTAGTTTCATCAAAGAGTCCCTGAAGAGTCTCGTATTGGAACATGCTTCCATGATGAGGATGTGAGACAACCGATTCTTTAGCTTCCTTCATAGCTGTCTCTATAACCTCTGAGGAGCAGCTCTTCATGTATCTTCCCATCAAGTGAGCAGCAAGGAAGAATGTAATTTTTAAGCAAATTCTGCAAACAGGGGAGATACACATGTTGTTTCTGGAAAATAAATGAGATTGTATTAAGCATTGTCAGTGTTTTAGGTTACAAGCATTAAGTTATAGTTTTGGGTTGCATTTGCAATATTCCAAATAAACAAGCTGCTGTCATTTGGAAGATTTATAAATGACATTTAAGAGATACTTGATGTGATCTTAGGCTCTAACCACACAAAGATCAACAGCCTAGCAATTCCATTGCAACAAAAAGAACAGCAGCCCACCAATCCCATTGCTTTTGCTAATGGTCAATTATTTCTTAAAGACTGTGCTCTATTGGATTCCAGTTAGCCTTTATTTTAGTTTATAAGATGTATGCCATGAATATATAAGTAAGATGGACATTGTGGTTTCTGCCTTTACTACTTTATATACGTTTTATTCCCTGCATACAGTGGCTATCTCTACTGAAATTTAGGAGTCTCCAATCTTAAATATATATTTTTAAAAGGAAATGGTTAGCCACAATATTGATTTTTGATTATCATTAATTTACTCATTACACACCCTCACTTTGAAAGCTTAGGGCCAGATGTAGGAAAAAGCCAAATTGCGACTTGCAATTTGGGAGTCCGTGCGACTCGCAAATTGCAACTCGCAATTTGGTATGCAGAAAGGTGTCTCAGACACCTTCTGCAACTCGCAATGGGGTCGCAAAGACCCACCTCATTAATATTAATGAGGTGGGTCGCATTTTGCGACCCCATTGCGAGTATGGGCACTCACGGGGATGGTGGCCTGCTGGAGTCAGCAGACCACCATGTCCGTGACTGCTTTTTAATAAAGCAGTTTTTTTTTTCTATCTGCAGCTCGTTTTCCTTAAAGGAAAATGAGCTGCACTTATAAAAAAAAAACGAAACCTTTTGTTTCAGTATTTTTCAGAGCAGGCAGTGGTCCATAGGACCACTACCTGCTCTGAAAAATTATTTTTGTGTCCATTTTGTGTCCATTCACAAAGGGGACCCCATGGGGACCCCTCCCCGTTTGCGACTGGGTTACCATCCACTTCAAGTGGATGGTAACTGCGATTCCATTTGCGACCGCTTTCGCAAATAGAATTGAATCGCATTGCGAGTCGCAAATAGGAAAGGAACACCCCTTCCTATTTGCGAGTCGGAAATGCATTTTGCGAGTCGGATCCGACTCGCAAAATGCATTTCTGCATAGCAAAGAGGCTTTTGCGCCTCGCAAACGGCGTTTTTCGCTGTTTGCGAGGCGCAAACCCTTTGCTACATCTGGCCCTTAGTTACATATTTATCAGAATTAAGCTTAATAAAATGCTACTTTGTAATATAATGTTGTTTTAAAACAGTGAGTGATGCCTTTAGCACATTTCTGCTCTTACACTGAAAGTTTGTGCCTTTCCTTCAGGCAGGTGTGAAATTTCTCCCATTTCCATAACCTGAGTTGGGAGATTTCAGCTGCTGTGAGGAGCTGACACTAAAGAAGTGTGAAATTCCTTCTATTTGCATAATCTAAACTGGTGTGCTGAGTTGACACTAAGGAGATGTGAAATTCCTTCCATTTTCATCATCTGAGCTGGAAGATGGTAGCTAGTGAAATGGTTTGACGCTAAGGAGGTGTAACCCTACTCTGCAACAGCAGTGGGGATTAGCCAATGAAATCCTTTCAGGTACATTTACTACAATATAGGTTTATATTAAGGTTGCTTATATCTAATACAAATAATTTATTTGCCTGTGTCACATGGGAGAGATACTGAAATAGACGTGGAAACATTTTTATTTTTTGGATTTTGTCTGCAAAGTCTTCAAAGTACACCATATAAATCACTTTATATTTCAGGAACACCTTTGATAGAAACGTAATTTAAATTTGAGAATGTAGGGGAGATGAATTGTCCCTAGTGTATTAATGTTCATGCCTTTAGCATATAGGGATGTTGTTAAAAAAATCAGGGAAATGTTTGTATCTTTTAACGTCAACGTCTTCAAAGTACACCATGCAAATTGCTTTTTATTTCAAGAACCACAAAGGACAGAAACTTAATTTCTGAATTTTAATTTCAGAATGTAGGGGAGATGAGATCAATCAACCCTAGTGTGTCAATTTTCATACCAGTAGCATATTGGGAAGTTCCTAAACACAAATTGGGAAAATGTTTGTATCTTTTAGGTTTCGGCTGTAAAGTCTTAAGTATATTATACAAAATGGCTTATTTTAAGACAGCCACACATGAAATAAAATTGGTAGTCTGTTACAGCTGTCCAATAAGCAAAAAAAGTTATAACAATGACAAAACGGGAAAGGTTTCTACAAAAAACATGGTTTGGAAACTATTTGTGAAAATCTTTGAAATAGCTTCATGTACTTCACATCATAAACTTACCCCATAGAAGAATCCATGCTTGAAGACTGGAAAATGGAGATCTGGGGAGTACTAAACACTGTCTGTGCACTTCAGAGCTGTGGAAGCACTGCATTTTAATGCAGAATAAGCCTGGTATTTATGCAGAATAGCAGATGGGTGGTGACCTGCTACCAATGATTCCATTGGCTATACCTTTCTGCAGTGTGAGAGATGGGTTACACCCATTTGCATATCCTGAGATCGGGGATGATAGCTTGTGGGACAAGTTCACACCTGATGCAAGCCCTATCAGGTCATGCAGACAGAAAGAGCAGTTTCAAATATTCAAGTTGTTAAATATTTTACTACAATTAAAGTTTTTATTTAGGTTGTTTATAATATTTTTTTGCCTGTGTCACATGTGAAAGATACTGAAATACTCTAGGAAATATTTGTATTATTTTTCATTTTGGCTAAGTACACCATACACATCTCTTTATATTTCAAGAACCACAAGTGATAGAAATCTAATTTAAATTGCAGAATGTAGGAACGATCAATCCACCCTAGTGTGATAATTTGCCTGTAGCATATGGGGAAGTTGATGATAAAATATAGGGAAATGTTTGCCTCTTTTAGCTGCAAAGTCTTCAAAGTACACCACACAAATTGCTTTATATTTCAAGAACCAAAAATGTTGCTGAACTAAATCAGGAACTCATTTGCATCTTTTTGCACTGTGCACTTGAATATCATTAATTGACTCATTACACACCCTCACTTTGAAAGCTTAGTTGCATATTTATCAGAATTAAGCGTAATATAATGTTACATTGTAATAAAATGTTTTTTCAAAACTGCAAGGGATGTCTTAGCACATCTCTGCTCTTGCACTGACTTACTTTCACTTTCCTTATCTTCACAGGATCAGTCCACCCTAGTGTGCTAATGTTCATACATTTGGCACATAGCTAAGGTGGTCAGATTTATTTTTGAATTTATAGTCTGTTTTGCTTTTTAACCTAGAAGACAGTGTAGTACACTGTGGCGGTCATTCTGACCGCGGCGGGCGGCGGTCGCCGCCCGCCATGCGGTCACCGCCGAATGACCGCCCCGCGGTCAAAAGACCGCGGCGGCCATTCCAACTTTCCCGCTGGGCCGGCGGGCGCCCTCCAAAAGAGCACCCGCCGGCCCCGCGGGAAAGCCCCTGCAACAATGAAGCCGGCTCCGAATGGAGCCGGCGGAGTTGCAGGGGTGCGACGGGTGCAGTGGCACCCGTCGCGATTTTTACTGTCTGCTAAGCAGACAGTGAAAATCTTTGTGGGGCCCTGTTAGGGGGCCCCTGCACTGCCCATGCCAGTGGCATGGGCAGTGCAGGGGCCCCCGGGGGCCCCACGACACCCGTTCCCGCCATCCTGGTTCTGGCGGTGAAAACCGCCAGAAACAGACTGGCGGGAAGGGGGTCGGAATCCCCATGGCGGCGATTCCCTGGGCCAGGGGAAAACCGTCGGGAAACCGTCGGTTCCCCTTTTCTGACCGCGGCTTTACCGCCGCGGTGAGAATAGCCCAGGAAGCACCGCCAGCCTGTTGGCGGTGCTTCCGCTGCCCTCCGCCCTGGCGGTCAGAGACCGCCAGGGTTGGAATGAGGGCCTGTATCTTTTGTATCCTAACTAAAAATCCAAAGTAGCTAGAGACTTACTGTAAATCTCATTATCCTTACAGGATCAGTCCGCCCTAATGTGTCAGTGTGTCAATTTCCATACATTTGGCGCTTACCTAAGTGGGTCAAATTTATGTGTGAATACATAGTTCATTTTGCTTTTTAATAACAATTGTTTCATAGTGATAGTTCAGGAACTATAAAAGACTGACACATAATGTAAACTGAATTATATAGGTGAGATCAGTCCCCTCTAATAAGCCAAGTTCCATGACTTTGGCATTAAAATGAATGCCCAAAGTCATAAGCCAGGAAGCACAAAAGCTAGATATATAATTCAAACTCCATATAAGTGCAGAGATTAGTCCACCCATCTGTGTCAGTTTCCATGCCTCTAATATATTTTCTGGACTTGATACAACTTTTAAGGCCAGATGTAACAAAAAAGGCATTTGTGATTCGGAAATAGCGATTTTTAAGAAATCGCTATTTCTGATTCGCAAAATGCAATGTATCATATTTGCTAATCGGTAATAGCGATTTCTTAAAAATCGCAAATGCTATTACCGAATCGCAAATTGCGATACAGACCCCATTCGCACCTATGGGCATGTAGGCCCATATTTGCAAATTTTTTGCATTTCCCAAATTGCAAATTCCTAACTGGAATTCGCATTTTAGGAAATGCAAAACCCCATGGTGCTGGGGGCGTAAGGCCCCCTCTGCTGCACCACAAAAAAATATTTCAGGACATGTAAGGCGCACACATGCCAAAGAGGCCTGTGTGCATTATATGTCAATTTTAAAAATGCATTTTTAATGCATTTTTAAAATTTGCACATGGTGACCACCAAGTTCAACTTGGTGGTAATAGCGATTCCTTAATGCCCAATTCGCATTAAGGAATTGCTTGTTACATGTGGTTCAGTAATCGCAAATAAGGATTCCTTATTTGCGATTTATTATTTAGAGAATCGCAATTTGCGATTCTCTAAACAGGCTCGCAAATTGAAGAAATCGCTATTTTAGCGATTCCTTAAATTTGCGTTGCGAATGCCTTTCATAAATACTGAAAGGCATTTTTGCATTCAAAAACGGACATTCGCACTGTTTGCGAATGCAAAAAGGCTTGATACATCTGGCCCTTAGCTCTTTATTACAATATATCCTCAATATACAAGGGGTGTGTTTGCAGTTGCTTGCTTGATCTGAATTGGCCTAACTTTCCTTCAACCAGGTGTGAACTGCCTGTCATGTCAGATCCTGGCAACCCTGAGCTGAAGGATTAGGAAAAGGTCACACTTGATAGTTACATCAGCATAACCATCAGAGAGCCAGAGCACATCCAAAGTTCATCCTGCCTGTCAACAAGTAAATGTTTTATAGACATATAGGTTTCAATAATGCTGTTTATAGCTCTTTGATTATTTGTATATGTTTATACATAGTGTTGACATTCAATACAAATATATTGAATTACGTTTTGTGTAAAAATGGGCTATTCTAAATGTGCAACTTTCTTTTTTTCTTCCTAGCAAAGTCAATCACATTCCTCTTGCTTGCATTAAATGTTTTAAAAACTGTGTGCAGTTGCCACTTCACTTGTCCAGGGTCTGCATGAAGGGAAGCACTCTTGAAGAGATTAGAACAGTAGACAAAGAAGCTAGATCATGATTGACCATCTTGTGAAGGGACAGATCTACAATTATGAGAATCTCAAGCTTTTTTTTAATGAGGAGGCACTGAAAACTGTTAATAAAATGTTGGAAACAAATGGTTGTTTCATTATTGGAAAGGCTGTTGATCCAACTGTTGTGTAAGTAAAAAAAAAAAATGCTATTATTGTTCATTTGCTATAATGGTTAGCTCTTTAGACATTATAAATATTTATATTTCCTCTATTTCACTAACAAATTATTTTAACTTTTGGAAGGGTCTCTATTCTATCTATGCATATTGTTGCATCCTTGTGCGGAAACTTATGTTTTGTTATCTCTTGTATTTGTCCGCTCCTGTTTAAGAATCAAATATAACTCTTCCTTTTCAGATTTCCTGTGACATCAGAAGGAGACATGGATACTGAACATCAGAGAGAAGAGGAAGAAGAAGGAGATGATAAAGGATCTGAATTATGTCAACCGTAATTTTAAATGACAACATTCTGATTGCGTCACATGCATCTCAGTTAACTATTTATTTTTGAACAGCTAGTTTTCTAAAATATTTCACAATTCAATTCAACAGTCCAGGCAGAAAATCATGGCAGACATCCATATGTAAGAAGGTTAATGACGTTGGACTTTACAGGGAAGCATTCTTTGGTTTGCAAACTTTCAGTTGGTTTCCGCAACTAACTGAAAGAAGATCTCTCGGTCTTCAACTTCAAGTAAGAGGTAATGCAAATATGCTCTTACTACTATAACTAGTCATACTACTGCTACTATTACTACTACTACTACTACTACTAATCATAATTTTCAGTAAAGTATATAATAACTGTTATATGTATTTGTTTTAATTGAACCTGGAAAATGTAGCAAGATTCCTGTTCTACTACAGTCCTGAAGCACCAACGATGAATTTCATAAAGCACATCACATGGACACGCAAGTTTTTCAATCTCCTAAAATCAACAGGTTTGGCCCAGCAGACAGTTGTAAACTATAATAAAAATCTGAAGCATTTCGTCTGTTATCACATTGTTGCTACAGATTTGAGAGAATAGGATAATGATCTATGTACAGTAGCCCAACATTTCCTCTGTGTGATGAAGGCCATGCAAAAAAAAATAAGTAGAGGCATTTCCAAAGAAGTGACGCACAGAAGGTAACAGTTTATGATTTGTTAAGTACAATAGCCATCAGATGCCTGTAAGCAATAGCATTTCCTTTAATTGCAGATTCGCAATTCCCCTCTGACACTTAATATGTCTTTCGAAATATTTCTTAGGTCAAAGGAGTTTGCTGCAGAGAAAAATACCCCTAGGAACTGCTTACAAATCTGGACAAAGCAACTGAAGGCTTCCTTCAATGCATAGAAAAACTCTCCAACAAGCAGGATTTCTCTCTACTGGATACACTGCTGGTATTGTACTATTTAGAGGCACTATTGCTCCTAAAGCATCTGCAGAGACCTGCGGTTGTGAAGAATTTCCAGGTATGTAACTAAAAAATAGGAAACCATCAACACAGCATCAGAGCCTTCCTTCTTCCTCTCCATGACCATGCTCAATGTTTATTTTACTATCGCTAAAAGAAGGAATTTTAAAGAATTAGAAACACTATGTAATTATTATAAATATATCACAATTGTGCAGGTTAAAGAGTGGGAAGAACGAAGGTCATACCACAAAGAGGAAGGAACCTACTTTGTATTTGTTGCTGTCAAAGAGCACAAGACTGCAGCTCAGGAGATCGCATTATTTTGTTGAAGTCTTGAAGAAGAGCAGGTATTCAGTGAAGAGAGAACTATCTTATAACAGGACAGTTACATACCTGGCACTACTACATTAGATACAATCTTCACATCCCTATACTTGCTTTTAAATCTGCTTATTTGAATGCCATTCCTTTATTGTATAGACAGTCTAATCTGTACTGGCCTATAACATATTACAGAATGTGAATACTTCAGTCATAGATGTATTTTCAATGTGAATTCAAATTAGTTTCCTCCTTTTCCTGCAGTGGTTTGAGCAATATTTCATCATGATCAGGTCTGAGATGTTAACGAAAAGGAAGACTGTGTCACCAAATAATCCATTTTTTTATATCACATCGGGAGAAGCAATACATAATCTGTCTAATGATCTCCACTAATTCCCTGAAAGGTATTATTGCAGTACTGGCTGGGCCAGTTTGAGTTCACATATTCCTAATGACTGATGTTTTTTTACAAGTTTACAATGGATGGGGTTTTATTTGGCATTCAAAGAGATGGCTTTAGTATTTCTTCTGTTGAGAATGGTATCGGCTCATGATCAATATAAAACCTTTAATTAAATATTCATAGTATGTCAATCGGGTTTCAGATGTAAATAATGCTTACAGGTACAATGTCCCTTCAATCACAAGTCAGCAAGTGAGACGTGTATATGAGACAGCAACAAAAAGAGACTGTTCTGATGCTGAGAAGAGCCTTATTGCTGATTGCATGGCACATTTCACACCCACTGCTGAAAAGCATTACCGCTTGATGAGAACGGACAATATCTGTGCTGCAGCAAAGCTAATGAACAAGCTTACCCAGGAAATACCACAGTGAGAAAACACTCATTGTTTTTGCTCTCTCTGACTTTTAGAAAACATAGTTACCATACCCATCATTTTCATACTTTACCGACAAATAATTGTTATATTTAGACATTTATTTCAATCACTAACCATTGATATTGTTTGTGCTCATTTACAGAGACTTGAAACAAAAGTCTACTGTGCATTTTTGCAGCCCTTCCTAATGAGCAACATCAAAGGTATGTTATGTGATATGTTCTCCTTTGTTTTTCACATATGATTCCATATGTCATATATTTAAACACTTTGTAGACCATGTTTTACGTTTTTGTATTCTTTCATTTACACATGTATTCTGTAAGTTATTGTTTCAGATTTCGACTGCTAACATTTAAAGAGGTTCATGCATTTTGCAAACATAAAATAACCAAACCTGTGAATGATCTCTATACAAATAATTTCCTTTTAATCACTCAGCACTATTGTAATCTGCAAATGCCATAATTTGCATTTTTTTTATATTTAAAGGGAACATCAGAGCAAGCTTTCTATTTTAAAGCGTTCTGCAGAAAATGGGCATGATATGCTTACGCACATTGAAAACAAATTCCCAGTAATATTGAATGGGAATCCACCACACAAAAAATCGAACTGCACTCACTGGAATTCATAAATGGTAGGTGTATGATAAGTGAAATATTATGCAGCAACTTATGAGAAAAGAGGAAACGATGAGAAAGTGAACATATAGATTTGATTAAAAAAGTTTTGACAAGTATACATTTTAGAAAACATTATTCCATTTATTTTGTTTCTATAAATCTCAGAACATTTTCCACGAAGGCAAACAACAGAAAAGATGGTGCTGAAGTTTTTCTCAAAAATGACATGGATGAAGCGTGTCCTAGGAGTAAAAGATGTAATTCACAGCTGGAAGCCAATGACAGAAGCCACATCACCAATAGTTTATAAAGTCGTTCAGTCATGCGTGCATCACCAACAGTGGAGTGGAGTCTCTGTCATTGATAAAGAGGGAACAATGAAGGTCATCACAAATCGCATATTTCAAAAAGGAGATGCGGTGTGCGATTTTCATGGCCAGATAATTTCTGTGGATGGAGGTCTAAACAAGAGATGAGAAAGAGATGAACCACTTATTATTTTTTACAAATGATAAGGATCCATACTGTATGGATGCCACCATTAGTCCATGTTTATGCCACTGTGCAATCAATATTCCTGGTAGATTGTTACATACGTCAAAAAAGAAATGTAATGTTAAGCCAGTGCTAGAGACCATTCTTGCAGGTGACACGTGTAGATATGTTGTTTTGTTTGTGGCTTTGGAAACATTTATGAACAAATGTGAACTTAAGTACCACTACTCTCTGTCAACCAAATCACACAGAGGACGGGTGCCACCCTGGATTGCTTAAACAAATTCTCACAGGAGACGTGGGCCTTTTTTCAGAGTTTGGAGGAATGCTCACTCAATCACAAATGTGACGGATGTTCTGTCCCCTTTATTACAAGGTCCTTATGGCCTATGGGACTTAGAATACAGATAATGGGTAGTCAACCATGGTCTGTTGTAGTGTTTTGTCTGCCAAATTCGAATTAAGACCCTTAACCATAGAACTCTGTGCACCTTGGGTATTGGACTGGAGTTCTCATTGTAGAATTGTATATATTATGCTTTTTAAATAATGACTTTTATTTATCCATATTCATCTTAATTGATTGCAATTAACACATGAATTAGCTGTGCATTCTAAATGTAGAGATTCACAAGAGGGGAGTGAGAGGTTATAGGGAAAAGTGGGTTTTGTTTTTAACCACACCAACTGGGGCCCCCTCTTAAAGTAGTATCCAGGACACCATCTATCCATTTTTAATTAACTACTTGCCTACCACTCCTTTCCCCATTTAGAGGCTTTTTACCAAAAGGGTGCTCCTGTGTATTCCACTGGTTGTAGTACAACCTGTCCCGACCGGAACCGGGTACAAGCACAGAATAAAGCATGTCACCAAGGCTTTAGCCTTGTGAGTGAGCATTCCCTAAAAATAATATTTTCTTTCTGCCTTGCCTCTCTCACTTGTTGGCAGGTTCTGTTTTGTTGCTACGTTCTAAATATAGCTCTTGTGTTTGCATTATAGATTTGTATGTATAATATGTTTTCATAGATTTATTAATGCAAATGACAAATACAACTTTCTCTTAACCATTTTCAGTCCATTGATTTATTTGACAAATTTCAAAGCGTTGTTTAATGGTAGTCTTGTGAGAGTCCGGGGAGAACTGGAACTATTGCAATGCCATCTGATGTATATGCCACAAACTGGCATCAGATTTCATAGTGACACTGACTGGAAATCTACCAAAGAACAAGTTCACCCATGCCTTTTTAGGGTTCAGTCCCATGTATTAGCTGTCAGGATTCTCTTAAACTTACATGATACAGATGATGGGTCAGCAACCATGTTTTGATGTAGTGTCTTGTCCGCCAAATTCTAAATAAGATCCTTAACCAAAGAACTGTGCGCACCTTAGTTATTGGACAGGAGTTCCCATTGCAGAATTGTATAATTTTATCAATATTAATTCTTAGTTTTTGGAGAAAGCAAAGGGAGGCTTGCTCATGGTGATAGAAAAGCTATCGAACCACAAGAAACTCTCCCCTCCAGGATACACTCTGGTATTGTATGACTTGAAGGGATTGTTGTCTCATGGTAGTCTTGTGAGGGACAAGGTAGACACCACTTCTTGTGAGCATCACAATATATTTTTGTATTATATTAAAAATATGATTTAACTGCTTTCCTGCATTTTTTTTTCTTCATTTTTTTGTTTATTGAGATCCCTGTATGCATTACTATCATACTCCTGGGTGGAGGTCACCAGAGTAATGTCACCAGCTGGGTCATGTCAAGTACCAGTCAGGGGAACACCAATGATGAGCCAAACCACTGGGATCAGTGGCTGAGGTGTACTCTAATAACATGATGGTGTCCACTACATGGCTATGTGTATGTCATGCAGTGGTAGTGTGTCTTCACTAGTTTGTTCCTAGTTAGTGCTGACCTTTTGCAACCTTGTGGTGGCCCATACGCCTATCTGGATAGAGTGTCCATACTCGTGATTGAATCAATGTACCAAGTTGCCATTTATCACTATTTATAGGATTCCATCTGCATCAGGAATCGTCACATGCTCCCATTTGGTACCCAACCCTGCCAGGGATCTTTTAAGAGTTCACCATGCACCCTGCTTAGTGTACCATGAACACCTCAAAATGTCACAAATATTACTAGAAACAGGTATACAGAAGCTAGAAATGGGCCCTAGATATTATTACAGGACTATGGGTTCCTGATGTCCACAGGGATCCACAAACTGACATGAGGGTTGATACAGAAAAACAGTCCTAGAGCCTACTGCTAGGCCATCTGATGTATAATATTTTATATTTTGTTCTGACATTGCTAAGGAATTTACCAATCAGCATGCCAGTTCTGATGCTTGTGACATTTCTGGCACATCATGCATTTCACAATGATTTCAGGTATGTTGTTCTATTTCACACTCCGGTAGGTTTAAGAGTACTGAACATAGTTTGTAAATTCGTAAACCATATTTGATAGAGACATAGGGGGTCATTACGACATTGGCGGGTGGCTACCGCTGCCCGCCAAGCGGTAACCGCCTGTGAGGCCGCCAATGCGGCCGCACTCCGGCGGCCCCCATTACGACATTCCCGCTGGGCCGGCGGGCGCAAACCAAGTTTGCGCCCAGCGGGGATGAGGCCGCAACATAGGAGCCGGCGGTGTTGCGGCCGTGCGACGGGTGCAGTTGCACCCGTCGCGCTTTTCACTGTCTGCTATGCAGACAGTAAAAAGCTGGCCGGGGCCCTGTTAGGGGGCCCCAGGACACCCCTTACCGCCAGCCTCTTCCTAGCGGCACAAACCGCCAGAAACAGGCTGGCGGTAGGGGTGTCATAATCCCCAGGGCAGCGCTGCCCTGGCGGATTATCACCGCCGGGGCTAAAACGTCGGGAAACCGCCGGCCCCGGCGGTGCGACTGCGGCGCTACCGCCGCGGTCGTAATTAGGGCCTCCGTACCGCCAGCCTGTTGCCGGTACGGACGCTACATTACCCCTGGCGGTCTCCGACCGCCAGGGTCTTAATGACCCCCATAATGTAAACTGGCAAATACCAACTCTGTGGCACATTGTTCAAAAACTGAAATGTTAGGGTGATTATGTGATAAAAAACCTGCAATCTTATCCAACTTAGAGCTCCATGGCTTTGCTTAGAAGAATTTACTTTGTTCCCTTGAACATGAACACGTCATAATGTCACAAATATAACTCCTGGAGTCTAGAAATATGAAACTGTATTATATTAAAAATATAATTTAACTGCTTTCCAGTAGCTATTTTTGAATTGCTTGTGTATTGAGATCCCTGTGTGTATTACTAACATACTCCTTGGTGGAGGTCACCAGAGTGGAGTCCACCGGAGTTGACCGCAATTTTCAATTTCCGTCCATCTGGTGGTCCCATTGAAATGGATAGGACATACTACACAGTACGTGGTGCCCTATTATTCTTGAAGCGTATAAGGTAAAGACTTCATTTAAATTGCAGAATTTTGGTAAGATATTTATACTTTATTATACCAAATCCGATGTTTGTGGCACGAAGGAGCATGGCGCAAATTATGCATTATGCATTGACTCCAGGTAAGTTTTGCTTTTTCGCTTTCAGGTAGGATGAAGAACACTTAAAACTTTTGCCTATGATTTAGAATCCGTATATAATAGAGACAGAATTTAAACGGCAACCTATTTTAAACATTAGTACCCTTATCCATGTGAATTCTCATGTATGTGGCCTATTGGAAAGTAGTCCAAATGTGAAGTTGACTATGTGATGTTTTTCAATTCGGTCCAGTACTTTGAAAAGCATGCCTTACATTTTGTCATGTAATTCTGAAACCTTGATAGTTGGAGCCATAATTCAAGGTGTAGCATAATGGGGACATTGCCTCACAGTTCTGCGCCAATTTGCATGCCTCTGGCATGTTTGGAAGTAGTATGAACCTTTCACTGTTTACATGAATGTTTTTTAAATTTTGGCTACAGCTTTTGTAAAATATGTCATATATATTGTGTCATAATTCACGATCCATGCTAGATAGAGCTTCATTTCAAACTGCAAAACATACTATAGAACAGCCCACGCCGGCATGCCAATTTACATGCCTCTGATATTGAGAGAAATGACATTAAATTGATGTTGACTGCATGCAAGATGATTTTCTATTTCCAGCCATGTGGTCGCCCCATTGAAATGGATGGGACATACTCCACAGTACGTGGTGCCCTATAATTCTTGAGGCATATAAGGTAGAGACTTAATTTAAATTACAGAATGTTGATAGGACATTTACACTTTATTACAGCAAATCTGATGTTGTTGGCATATAGGGGCATGGCATAAATTATGTGTTCACTCCAGGTATGTTTTGCTTTTTCAGTTTCAGGTAGGTTGAGGAACACTAAACTCTTTTGCCTATAATTAATTATCTGTCTATGATAGAGACAGAATTTAAACTGCAACCTGTTTGTAGCATTCGTACAATTATTCATGATAATTATCATGTATGTGGTCTTTTGGAAAATAGTCTAAATTTTAACTTGACTATGTGACGTTTTTCAATTCCATCCTGTGCTCTGAACAATATGCCTTATATTTTGTCATGTAATTCTGAACCCTTAATAGTTGGAGCCATAATTGAAAATGCAGCATAATGATGACATTAATCCATTGTTTTGTGTCAGTGTTCATGCCTGTGGCATGTTCGGAAGTAGTATGAATGGTTCACTGATTGCATGCATGTTTTTTCGATTTTGCCTACAGCTTTTGTGAAATACATCTTATATATTGTGTCATAATTTGCGATCCATACTAGATAGAGCTTCATTTCAAACTGCAAAACATTCTATTGTACAGCCCACTTCAGTGTGCCAATTTACATGCCCCTGGTGTATAGAGAAATTACATAAAATTGAAGTTGACAGCATACGAGGCGATTTACTATTTCCTGCCATCTGGCTGTCCCATTGAAATGGATAGGACATACTGCAATGTACGTAGTGCCTTATAATTCTTGAGGCATCTAAGATACAGACTTAATTTTAATTGCAGAATGTTGATGAGACATTTAAGCTTTATTATACCAAATCTGATGTTTGTGGCACATAGGGGCATGGCACAAATCATGCATTGACTCTAGGTATGTTATGCTTTTTAGCTTTCAGGTAAGTTGAAGAACACTTAGGGGGTCATTACAACCCTGGCGGATGGTGTTAAAGGTGCGGTAATACCGCAAACAGGCCGGCGGAGAAAAAAAGGGAATCATGACCCTGGCGGAAACCGCCAACAAAGACAGCCACTTTAACACACAGCCCGCCACGGCGGTACAGACAAGCAGCCGGCGGGTACCGCCCATAGTATCACAACCTACCAATCCGCCACTTTTTCCGGGGCGGATTCACCGTGGATAAAAACACGGCGGGAACAGTTACTGCAATGGGAAAACGCTCACCTGAACACATCCCACGAGAAAGGAGGACTCCATGGAGCCGGAACTCCAAATCCTACCGGCCCTTGTATTCCTACTCATCTACGAAGAGCAACGCCTGCGTCGGCGACGACAATGATGAGTACTGCACCTATGACATAGGGGAGGGGGGAGGCAAAAGTTATGGGGACACACATGCAACACAACCACCCCCACCCTCGCATATTACAACACACACACCAATGCATTCACAAAAATCACAGTAACAACCCACAACCCCCCCGGAAGAATGCAAAGACAAAACTAAATCAGTCCAAACATTGTAATGTATCAATATACATGTCTCAAAAATATACAGATATATTAGAAAATCATACAAAAGTATATACATTCTGAGAAGTAGTGCAGATATGGACATATAAATGTCCGTGCACCACTAGTCCAAAAATGCATGGGCGAGGCCCACAAAAGATACCTGTCCACACACGGAGAGAACACTGCCAGGGCATCAGATAGAAATACTACAGGCACCTCAGGGGGAAGGGAAGGGGGGGCACCTCAGCCGGAGGAGTGCAAAGCCAGATCCACGACGGGGCTCCATGCCCATTGATGTATCCTGGGGAGTGCAAAGCCACAGTCTCTCAAGTCTCTACAGTGGGTGGGTTGCCCACTGTACCATCCTGGGGAGTGCAAAGCCACAGTCTCTCAAGTCTCCACAGTGGGTGGCTTGCCCACTGTTCCATCCTGGGGAGTGCAAAGCCACAGTCTCTCAAGTCTCCACAGTGGGTGGCTTGCCCACTGTTCAATCCTGGGGAGTGCAAAGCCACAGTCTCTCACGTCTCTACAGTGGGTGGCTTGCCCACTGTACCATCCTGGGGAGTGCAAAGCCACAGTCTCTCAAGTCTCTACAGTGGGTGGCTTGCCCACTGTTCCATCCTGGGGAGTGCAAAGCCACAGTCTCTCAAGTCTCTACAGTGGATGGCTTGCCCACTGTTCCATCCTGGGGAGTGCAAAGCCACAGTTTCCAAAGTAGATAACAGTCTCCACTGGTTCTGGAGGGGAACTGGTGCCCAGACTGGATTAGTCTCCCCGTGGAAGTTCCTGTCCCGTCACTGTCCCACCTGCACATGGGATAACGATGCTTGATGTGGCGGCCTTTTCATTCTTCCCCGGTGCATGCCCTGTTCAGCGGTGCTTTGCCATGGCGGTGTCTGGACTGTTCAGCGGTGCTTTGCCATGGCGGTTCTGGACTGTTCAGCGGTGCTTTGCCATGGCGGTCTCTGGACTGTTCAGTGGTGCTTTGCCATGGCGGTCTCTGGACTGTACAGCAGTGCTTTGCCATGGCGGTGTCTGGACTGTTCAGTTGTGCTTTGCCTTGGCGGACTCTGGACTGTTTAGCGGTGCCTTGCTATGCCAGTTCTGGACTGTTCAGCGGGGCTTTGCCATGCCGGTTCTGGACTGTTCAGCGGTGCTTTGCCATGCCGGTTCTGGACTGGGCATTGGTGTGTGGCATGACGTTCTCTGGACTGGGCATTGGTGTGTGGCATGACGTTCCCTCATTGCCCAGCGGGGCTGTGGCAGCCGGGGCCCTCCTGGGCACTGACTCCGGCGGTGGTCTCCTGACCAGTGATGATACTTGGGCCCTCCTGGGCACTGACTCTGGCGGTGGTCTCCTGACCAGTGACGACGGTGCTGGCGGTGGCATCCCGACCGCCGGGAAGGATGCCGCCCTTCTCCGCCGTGCTGCTCACACTAGGCTGTGCAGACTTCCTCTGGCCCTTCCCCACCTTTGGAGGAGTCACAGCTGACTCTGCAATCCCCCTGGAACCCCTGTGAGTTGTTTTGCCTCCAGGAGTCTTCACAGGGTCCCGTCGGCCACTTTCCAATTTCAGAGCCTTTACAGGGGGTGGGCTGCCAGTGCCTTGGCTCCGGGTCACACTGCCTGCCCTGGTGGCCGGTGCACTCCACACACCTTGAACAGGCACCACTGGTATTGGAGGCTTTTTGGCTGAGGTGCTACGACGGGACTTATGAATTGGAGGGGATGTGGGGGCAAAAAGGTCAACTTTACACAGGGACAGTTTCTGACGAACACTGGGGTGGGTAGTTGGAAGGGGTCTGGGAGTGGAGGAAGAGGAGGTGGTTGTAGGAGGTGTAACTTTAGGTGTTTTGGGTGCAGGTGCAGGTACTGGAGGCTGTCGTGAGGTGGATGGATGTTGGGTGTGTGGGTGCCCGCGTTTGTGTACTTTGGGAAGGGGCGTCACAGACACACTGGGAGAGGACACAGGGGACGTGTAAATGGGAGTGGAGGTGGTGATTGCAGGTGAGCGGGGTGTTGTGCTGGGTGTTCTGGTGGGAGTCCTAGTGCCTGTAGATGTAGTGCATGCAGGTGAGAGTGTAGACAACACTGGGAGGGAGGAGGGAGACGACGAGGAGGGGGACACAGTGGAGGCAGTGGATGTTGCTGTGTTTGCACGTGGGTGATGCTTGTGTGTGTGCCTGTGGGTTGTGTGGTGCCTATGTTTGCCTGAGCTTCCCTTATGTGTTGACATGTGTGCATGCTGGTCTGTAGGTGTGCTTGGGATGGGCTGGGGTACAGGGGATTGGGTCTGGGTGGAGGAGGTTGGAGGGGGGAGGCTAGACACAGGGTCAATGGCTGCCATCAGTGCTGAGGCCAGAGATTGCAGGGTTCGCTAAAGGACAGCCTGACCAGAATGAATGCCCTCCAGGAATGCATTACCGTGTTGCAACTCCCTTTCTACACCCTGGATGGCATTCACAATGGTAGACTGCCCAACAGTGAGTGACCTGAGGAGGTCAATGGCCTCCTCACTGAGGGCAGCAGGGGTGACTGGGGCAGGGCCTGAGGTGCCTGGGGCGAAGGTGATACCCACCCTCCTGGGTGAGCGGGCACGGGGCGAACACTGAGGGGCTGCTGGGAGGGCGGTACTGGTAGGGGAGGTGGCGGCTGTACCTGTGGAAGTGGGGCGCACAGATGATGCCGCCACCACAAGGGAGCTCCCATCGGCGGACGAGTCCGTGTCGCTGGTTGGTGATCCGGTGGCCGACGTGAAGCTCCCCTCACCCTCCGTCCCACTGGTGCATTCTGAGTCCTTGGTGTGGCCCTCCATGGCCATGTGGGATGCAGCTCCCTCGTGCTCCGGTGCCACTGTACCTCTGCCTGATGATGCTGATGCACAAAAGAACAGGGAGAGCACAAAAAGGGGAGGGGGGGAGACAGAAGAAAGACAGGTTGAGTGCATGGCATACCGCGACCGTTGGCGGACACTACAGACACAGCAGCCCCCTGCACTACGCCGTGCTCCTGGCCTCTACAAATGCAATTCCTGGGATCTGGCCTACATGGCTATGGTGGACATCTGAACACATGTATGCCACAGGGGCATCTATACCTGTACTTGGCACTCTACTGCAGTGGGGTAGAGTGACACATGGCCTCCATTACGGAGGGGCCTAGTCTACCTATTTCTGCCTGGCCTAGGTACACCCACAGGCCTCCTCCCCCACGCAGACCCCTCCACTGTGCGCAAAGTCCGCAGAATTATGTTGTACTCACCCCCTTGTGTCTGCTGTGATGCCCTCAAGCGCCCATCCAACTCCGGGTAGGCCACCGCCAGGATCTGGAACATCAGAGGGATCATGGTGCGACGGGCACCCCTCCCACGTTGGGAGGCCATCCCCAGCTGAGCCTCCGCCGTCTTCTTGCTCCAGCGGCGAATGTCCTCCCATCTTTTCTGGCAGTGGGTGCCCGTCTCT
This sequence comes from Pleurodeles waltl, assembly GCF_031143425.1. Classification (NCBI taxonomy): domain Eukaryota; kingdom Metazoa; phylum Chordata; class Amphibia; order Caudata; family Salamandridae; genus Pleurodeles; species Pleurodeles waltl. The sequence continues at coordinate 1,355,079,413 of NC_090447.1, read as the reverse complement.
GGTGGACCCCCAGGGTCCGGACGTCCTTGGCGATGGCAAGCCAAATGTCCTTCTTCTGGTGGGCGCTGACCTACATGACATGAACAAAGGAAGAAGAGAAGTCATTAACTACTGCACCGTCAATGTGCGTGGCCCCCCTCCCTACCCTAGCCATGTGGCACATTCATTCACATGCATTAATGTTCCCTGAACTTTGCCCCCTTCCCTCTTCCAACCAGCCCTCTCCACCCAGGCCTAGCCCATACAACTTGCTACCTGTATACTAACCTGTTGGTCTGGAGGACCGTAGAGTAGCGTGTACTGGGAGAGGACCCCGTCTACCAGTTTCTCCAACTCCTGAGCAGTGAAGGCAGGGGCCCTTTCCCCAGACGCAGCAGCCATAGTCACTTCCAGAGCGAGGTCACAGCAGCACTTGCAGTGTAGGTCCTCTCCTGTCGAAGGTCAGGTATCTAGTGATTGAACAGATAGAAAATGGCGGTGACGTCCGCGGCGGTGCATGTCATCACTGCCGGCGCACTTCCTCATTGGCTCCTGGGACCCATAGGGTCCAATGTTAACCAATGCAGCATTGCGCCGCGGTCTACGACCGCCTACCGCGACGGTGTGCAACGCCAGCGCAGTTACCCCACAATCCCATTGTCCCAGTTTAGAGGTCAGGCAGCCGCCATTTCAGGGGCCCACATGGCTTCATTTACTTCTGCGTCACACATAGCTAGGCCTAAACTCAACACACATACAGGAAGGGTTTTGTGTTTGGTGTTGTGTTCTGTGTAACTGTGGGTACATACCTGGAAAAAAGTTGACTCGATCCTCGCTGTTGTCCTTCCTAGGCGCCGTCAGCTGGGACATTTGAGAAGATGGCAGACTCCTCCGGTGTACCGACCGCTGGTGGACCTGTTGACAATGGAGGAGCGACATTTAATCGTCACCTACAGGTTTGACCGTGCCACAATCCTGGAACTATGTACCCAGTTGGAGCCAGACCTGATGTCACCAATCCGCCATCCCACTGGAATCCCCCCTGACGTGCAGGTGCTGTCAGTGCTCCATTTCCTTGCCAGTGGGTCTTTTCAGACAACAGTGGCCATGGCATCAGGGATGTCCCAGCCTATGTTTTCCAACGTGCTGTCCAGAGTGTTGTCTGCCCTGCTGAAACACGTAAGGAGATACATCATTTTCCCTGAGGTGGAAGATTTGGCTACAGTGAAAGGTGACTTCTATGCCCTTGGACATATCCCCAACTTCATAGGTGCTATTGATGGGACCCATGTAGCTCTGGTCCACCCCCACAGGAGTGAACAGGTGTACAGGAACCGGAAGAGTTATCATTCCATGAATGTACAGATGGTCTGTTTGGCAGACCAGTACATCTCCCAGGTAAATGCTATGTTCCGTGGCTCAGTGCATGACGCCTACATCCTGTGGAATAGCAGCATCCCTGATATGATGGGTCAACTCCAGAGGCACCGTGTGTGGCTATTAGGGGACTCTGGTTACCCCAACCTGTCCTGGCTATTGACCCCAGTGAGGAATGCCAGGACCAGGGCAGAGGAACGCTACAATGAGGCCAATGGGCAGACTAGGAGGGTGATCGAACGCACCTTCGGCCTCCTGAAGGCCAGGTTCAGGTGCCTCCATATGACAGGTGGTTCCCTATTCTACTCACCGAAGAAGGTGTGCCAGATCAGCATCGCCTGCTCGATGCTTTACAATCTTGCTTTGCGACGCCAGGTGCCTTTTCTGCAGGATGATGGTCCAGATGACGGTGTTGTGGCAGCTGTGGAGCCTGTGGACAGTGATGAGAAGGAAGCTGAGGAAGAAGACAACGACAACAGGGAGTCAGTCATACAGCAATATTTCCAGTGACACACAGGTGAGAACATTTTCTTTTTTAACATTACATTCACTGTCACACGTCTTACTCTATCCTGTGTGTAATTTAATGGGATTATTTGGTAACTGAGTTGTTCCTTTCCATTACGGTTTCACAGGGGTGGTTACCAACGTGTGTCATCTGCATGCATCCTTCAAGGACTTGTGATGTGTGACATTGGTATGTTGCCTTAACAACTAAAAAAGCATTTTGACCCTGTCATTGATAATACATTTTACAAAATCATAGACTGACTCCAGAATGTTTTGTGGTTCAAAGGTGTTTATTTAAGTTCTCAAAAATGGAGGGGGGTTGTAAAATGGTGATGGGTGATGGTGGAGGAATGTCCATGGCAGAGTCCAGTCTATTAGTCTCACAGGTGCACTGCCCATCTGGGCATAGGAAGTGGAGCTGGGGCAGTTAAAGTATGGACAGGGTAACAAAGTGGGACGGTGGGGGGACAATCAGGGTGGTCTCATTTCCTGGCGGGGGTCTTGCCATCTTGCTCTGTCCTGTTCCTGGATCTCAGGGCCCGCTTGCGTGGTGGTTGTCCGTCTGCAGGGGGTGGGGTGCTGGTGTGTTGGTCCTGTGGCGGGGCATCCTGTCCACTAGCGCCGGCGGAGGTGGTGGGCAGTTCATCATCCTGGCTAGTGTCAGGGGCCCCTTGGAGTGCCACGGTGTCCCTCAAGGTCTGCTGTATGTCCTTCAGCACCCCTACGATGGTGCCCAAGGTGGAGCTGATGGTCCTGAGCTCCTCCCTGAAGCCCAAATACTGTTCCTCTTGCAGGCGCTGGGTCTCCTGAAACTTGATCAGGACCGTCGCCATCGTCTCCTGGGAGTGGTGGTATGTGCCCATGATGGAGGATAGGGCCTCATGGAGAGTGGGTTCCCTTGGCCTGTCCGCCCCCTGTCGCACAGCAGCCCTCCCAGTTCCCCTGTGTTCCTGTGCCTCCGTCCCCTGGACCGTGTTCCCACTACCCCTAGGTCCCTGTTGTTGTTTGGGTGGTGGGTTATCCTGGGTTCCCTGTGGTGGTGGACACACAGCTGATTGACCTGTCCTGGGTACGGAGGTTTGGGCCCGCTGGGTGGGTGCTGTGCTGGTGTTACCAGAGGGTGGAAGGTCAGTGTTGGGCTGTGCCTGTGCAAGGGGAACCGGCTGTCCCGAGGCCCACGTTGGTCCAGGCTGGTCATCTGGATCCAGTTGGCCAGAGCTGCTGTCATCACTGTGGGCCTCTTCTGGGGGTGGAGTGGACATGTCTGGACCCTCCTGTCTGGTGACGTTACGTAGTGGTCCTGCAGGGGTATAAAAGCATGATTATTGCATCTGTGTGTGTCATAGTGTGCAATGGGTGGGTGTGCGTGTACCCCACTTCAAGCATTCCTGTGTGAGGGCTTGTGTGATGATGGTTCGGGGGTTTTATGGGTATGTGCAGTGGGCATGCTTTAGTGATGGGTGTCCATGCTTAGTTGTGTCATGCAGGGCTTGGTGTTGGGATGGGTGGTTTGTGTTATTAGTACATTAGTGAGGAGTTGGAGTGATAGGGGAGGGGGTGAGGGTGGGGGTGTGTGTGATAGCATGCAGGTAGGGTGGGGGATATGATAGTTAAGATTAGACTTACCAGTGTCCATTCCTCCACCGACTCCTCCGAGGCCCTCTGGATGCATGATGGTCAAGACTTGCTCCTCCCATGTTGTTAGTTGTGGGGGAGGAGGTGGGGGTATGCCGCCAGTCCGCTGTACCGCGATGTTGTGCCTGGAGACCGCTGAACGCACCTTCCCCCGTAGGTCGTTCCACCTCTTCCTGATGTCCTCCCGATTTCTTGGGTGCTGTCCCACTGCGTTGACCCTGTCGACTATTCTGCTCCACAGCTCCATCTTCCTGGCTATGGATGTGTGCTGCACGTGTGAGCCAAATAGCTGTGGCTCTACATGTACGATTCCCTCCACCATGACCCTGAGCTCCTCCTCGGAAAAGCGGGCGTGTCTTTGGTGTGCCATGGGGTGGTGTGTGTGATGTGTGAGGTGGTGTATGTGGTGATGAGTGTAGTGATGTGTAGTGGTGTGTGGTGTTTTGTGCGTGGATGGTGTGTGGGTGATGGTGTTGTGTGCCTCTGTGTGGTGGGATTGTCTAATCAGTGCTGTCTCTCTGGCCTTCGTGACTAATTTTTGGTCGTAAGGGATTGTGGGTGATGTGGGTGTGTGTTTTATATTGTGTTGGGTGTGTGGGAGTGGTGTTTGTATGTGTATCAGGTGTGTGTATTTGGAATTGTCCAATGTGGCGGTGTTTTGGAGATGTGTGTGTATTTTGAGCGCAGCGGTGTGTACCGCCAATAGAATACCGAGGTTGAAAGACCGCTACGTGGATTCGTGGGTCTTAATAGCATGGGCGTGTTTCTGTTGGCGTGGAGGTGGAGGTTTTGTTTTTGCCAGTTTAACACTGACCTTTGGTGTGGCGGAATTGTGTGGGTGTCTGAATTTTGGAGGTTTCCGAGATGTGTGTCATAATAGCTGTGGAGGAATTCCGCGGCTGCGGCGGTGTGTTGGCGGTCTTCTGCACGGCGGTAAGCGGCTTTTACCGCCAATGTTGTAATGACCCCCTTAAACTTTTTGCCTAGAATTCATAATCTCTATACAATACAGACAGAAGTTAAACTGCAACCTATTTGTAGCATTTGTACACTTATCCATGATAATTACCATGTATGTGGCCTATTGGAAAGTCTATGGGGGTTATTACAACTTTGGAGGAGGTGTTAATCCGTCCCAAAAGTGACGGTAAAGTGACGGATATACCACCAGCCGTATTACGAGTCCATTATATCCTATGGAACTCGTAATACGGCTGGTGGTATATCCGTCACATTTAGGACGGATTAACACCTCCTCCAAAGTTGTAATAACCCCCTAAATGTGAAGTTGACTATCTGATGTTTTTCAATCATAATTGAAAGTGCAGCATAATGATGACATTGCTTCACCGTTCTGTGCCACTTTTCATGCCTGTGGCATGTTTGGATGATGTATTAATCTGTCACTGATCACATAAATGTTTTTTTCAATTTTGCCTTCAGCTTTTGTGAACGGTGTCATATATATTGTGTAATAATTCACGATCCACACTAGATAGAGCTTCATGTTAAACTGCACAACATTCTACAGAACATCCCACTTCAATGTGCCAATTTACAGGCCCTGGCACGTAGACAAATGAGATAAAGTCAAAATTAACTGCCTATGAGGTGATTTTTAATATACGGCCATCTGGTCGTCCCCTTGAAATTAATGTTGTTTATAAATAAGTGAGTTTTTATGCTATTTTGCTCATAAAGCATCAAATTAATCCTTAGTATGTCTATAATGAGCTACAAAAGTAAAAAAGATGAAAATGCTTTTGTAAGCCATGTTTTTTAGACCTTAAAAATCTCTATTGAAATAGACGTGTCACCTAAGCAGCTTTTCGCTTATGCGTAATAAGAAAATGTGCCATAAAAATGTGAGAATGGCATATAGAGGGGTTTTTAATTTTGTTTATGTAGCCTAGTGTGAAAACAAGTGAACCAATGTTTTAATTTTCCAAAACATTTTGGGGGTGATTCTGACCCCGGCGGTCGGCGGGAGCAACGCCAACAGGCTGGCGGTGCCCCGCAGGGCATTCTGACCGCGGCGGTTTGGCCGCGGTCAGAACAGGAAAACCGGCGGTCTCCCGCCGGTTTTCCGCTGCCCTCATGAATCCTCCATGGCGGCGCAGCTTGCTGCGCCGCCATGGGGATTCCAACACCCCATACCGCCATCCTGTTCCTGGCGGTTCGCCCGCCAGGAACAGGATGGCGGTATGGGGTGTCGTGGGGCCCCTGGGGGCCCCTGCAGTGCCCATGCCAATGGCATGGGCACTGCAGGGGGCCCCGTAAGAGGGCCCCTCAAAGAATTTCAGTGTCTGCTTAGCAGACACTGAAATTTGCGACGGGTGCAACTGCACCCGTTGCACCTTCCCACACCGCCGGCTCCATTCGGAGCCGGCTTCCTCGTGGGAAGGGGGTTTCCCGCTGGGCTGGTGGGCGGCCTTCTGGCGGTCGCCCGCCAGCCCAGCGGGAAAGCCAGAATGGCCTCTGCGGTCTTTCAACCGCGGAGCGGCCATATGGCGGTTCCCGCCAGGCGGGCGTCTACCGCCGCCCGCCAGCCTCAGAATGAGGCCCTTTATCTAAATTTTGCCATTTCTATAAAACACCTCCTAAGAAATTTGCATATATATGAGTGAGGATACATTATTTTAAAAAAATGTTCTGCCTTGAGAATCAGCTGAAAAAAGGCTTCATTCGATATATTACTTGCCCTGAAAACAAATTCACAAAAATTATTTTTTTGCATTTTTCCCAAGCTCAATGTTGTTCACTGGTGCTCCAAAAGGTTAAGTCTAAAAACGGAAACCGCTATAAAATTGTGAGTGAAATTTATTTTTCAAAAATCCTTTTGGTTTTGTGTCCTAAAGCCAAAAAGCTTCCAAGAACATGTTTAAAAAAACAGAAATCAGATAATTAAAAAATTTCCACTACGTTTTTTGTCTTCCCCCCCAAAAAAAGTGAAAAAAGTGAGTTTTAGTGTAAAAAAGTGAGCGTTTGAGATTTTTTTCACCAGATAAAATGTTGTTAGTTCACAGTACACTTAAGCTTTGGATCTATGGCCCTCGTTATGACATTGGCGGTAAATCCCACTTACCGCCATGCTGACTGCCGCCAAGATACCGCTGCCGCAGATATCTGTTCACCATATTATGACACACACACGCCAATCCATCACTATTCAGCCACATACAATATTCCGCCGCACCAAAGGTCAGTGATAAACTGGTGGTATCCAAACCCACACCATTACGCCAACAGAACTACGCCCACCACATTATGACCCACGAATCACGATGGTGGACATTCAATGGCGATAAACCATTGGCGCTCCATATCGCTGCGCTCAAAATACACACACATACAAAACAACATTACATTGGTCAATTTAAATAACATACACCTGACACCCATACACACACCACACCCACCCACTCACACCACTATAAAACACACACCCACAATACCCACAACCCTTTACGACTACAAACAATTGCCACCAGAGAGAGAGAGACAGCAAGACCACTGACACAACCAGAGCCACATACTACTCACACCTATACACCAGTCACGCACCCCACATCACACACCCCAACACATTACCCAACACACCCACGCCTACATACCTCACACAACACTCCTGGCACCACAAAGACACCCCCGATTCTCAGAGGAGGAACTAAGGATCATGGTGGAGGAAATCATCAGGGTAGAGCCACAGCTATTTGAAGCACAAGTGCAGCAGATATCTACCTGGTCAACACCGTGGGACAGCACCCAAGAACAAGGGTTGACATCAGGAAGATGTGGAACAACCTCTGGGGGAAAGTACGTTTCATTGCAGCAAAACACCAACTCGCTGTACAGAGGACTGGCGGTGGACCCCCACCTCCTCCCCCACAACTAACAACATGGGAGGAACAAGTCTTGGCAATCATGCATCCTGAGGGCCTGGCCGGAGAAGGAGGTGGACTGGACTCTGCTAAGTCAACTCTTTACTACTACTATCACCCTCCCACCTGCATGCCATCACATACTCTCAACCTCACTCCCATCACTCCACCACCTCCCACACAAACCCACCATCACATCTGACTCATTTCAATGCCAAGCCCTGCATGCTCTACCAATGCATGGACATCACTTACAGCCCTGCATTGACACCTATCATCAAAGCATGCACACTAGAGAGAATCAGCTAGCCCACCACATACCAACTTACACAAGTTAAAGCTGCCAGGGCAAATGCAAACAAAGAGGGCAACCCACCGATGCATAATATGTCACATACAGAAACAATAACACATCATTTACATCTCCACAGGTATCCCAGCCAATGTCAGCAGAGGAGTTGTCAGCAATATGCAGTCCCCCAACTGAAGAGGCCCACAGTAATGACAGAAACTCTGGTCACCTGGATCTGGATGACCCGCCTGGCCCATCAGGGACCTCTGGACAGTCGGTTACCCAAGCCCAGTCACACACCACAACAGCACCCACCCAGCATACCCATACCTCTGTCCCCAAGACACGTCAATCAGCAGTGTGTCTACCTCTATAGGGACCCCAGGGCACACCTCATACCCAAGACAATCAGTGACCTAGGGTCAGTGGCAGTGGGCACACGGTTCAGGGTACAGAGGCACAGGCCAACAGGGAAACTGGGAGGACTGCTGTGCACCAGGGAACTGACTCTCCAGGAGGCACTTGCAGAGATCCTGGGAGCATACCAACATTCCCGAGACACAATGGGCCAGATCCTGGACAATGTGCAGGAGAACAGGTGGCTGCAGGAGGAACAGTACCAGGGGATCAGGGAGGACTTGCAGGCCATCACCACCACCCTAGTCTCCATAGCAGGGGTGCTGGCAGACATGGCCAATATTATGAGGGAGGCAGTCACACAACAGCGGGCCTCTGCCACTAGCCAGACATCTGAACTGCCTTCCACCTTTGCTTCCGCTAGTGGACGCCCTGCCACAAGACTCACAGATCACCAGCACCCCTCCCCCTGAAGAAGGGGAACCACCCCACAATCGTTCCCTGCGATCCAGTCAGAAGCCAGAGACTATTGCCAAGACCCCCACCAGGAAATGTGACTCTCCTGATTGTCATTCTTGTGTCCCACTCAGTCACCCTGTCCACCTTGAACTGACATTTCTCCCCATCCTATGTCCCCATGGACAATGCGCCAGTGCTACAGACTGGAACTATACCCTGGACTTTCCTCCATCATCACCCCATCCAATTGCACTTGCCTCTCTTTTTCTTAGCACTTCAATAAACACCCTTGGAAAAAATAGAAGTATGGAGTATGTCACATTTTTCAAGTATGTATATGTTTAACCAGGTACAAACATTGCTATTCAACTGTACAGTAAATGCGCACATAAGGAAGATCTGTAGTTGGCTGCAGTGATCACACCAGGAGCTATAGTGTGGCACCACCATCTGTAAAATTAATTTCCAAAGGGTAAAGTAAGCGGGCATAGAAGTGGTAAATAATAGCATGCCAGTGCAAAATTTCAAAATAATGACAATGAAATGTGAAGTAACACTGTCTTACCTGTGTGTCATTGGAAATATTGTTGCATCACTGCTGTTCTGTTGCCCTCATCCTCATCCTCTGCCTCCTCATCCTCACTGTCCATAGGGTCCACTGCTGCCACAGGGGCATCTCCAGCCTCTTCCTCCTGCAGAAAAGGTACATGGCGTCTCGGGCAAAGTTGTTCAACATGCAGCATGCCACTATTATCTGTCAGACCTTCTTGGGTGAGTAGCACATGGATCCACCTGTTAGATGAAGGCACCGAAACCTGGCCTTCAGGAGGCCAAAGGTTCTTTCTATGATCCTTCTGGTTCGCCCATGTGCCTCATTGTAACGTTCTTCTGCCCTTGTCCTGGCATTCCTCACAGGGGTCAGTAGCCATGATAGGTTTGGTGTCAACCAGTCACCTGCAAATATTGAGGGACAACATTTAGCCACCCACTATCCCATATGGCCCACACCATACCCATACACCAACATCTACTGGGTGGGGACCAGGGCTCACATATTAGCCACACCCTGTGTCTCTGTAGTAGGGCCATCACATTTGGGATGCTGCTACTCCTCAGGATAAAGGCATCATGCACGGACCCTGAATACTTAGCATTGACATGGGAGACTGCACATTCATTGAGTGAAAACTCTTTTTTTTTGTGTCCTCGTACACCCCCGATTAAATCAACTCCATATCATTCAACCAAGCAGATGGTCACTTTCATATATGGAGATACATAACGCCCAGATTGGGGGTGGAGGTGTGCCGCATCTCTCTCACTGATCTCAAAACTAAACCATTTGAGAGTTGTATTGGCCTAACCATAATCATCGGACAAAACTTGGATTAACAACACAATTTTAACAAACCATACTAAACATCATTGTCCCATAGTCGTGACCATACCTCTACCTTGCCTAACCTATTTGAATCTTTAGATATTACCTCCCTCCTCGAGATCTCATTAAGTGCTTTAAATCAATCCCTATATGAAGGGGGGGCGGAGGATACCCATTTACAACATATTTCCCTCCTAGCCAAAATTATTGCATAACATATTAATCTCTTCTTAACCCTACCCCTGACCTCGCCTTCTTTCGGTACACCAAATATTACCAAGGGGAGACTCAGCAAAATCTGCTGTTCCACTACCTTCGTAATAACTTTACAGATTTTAACCCAAAAACCTTGTACCAATGGGCACTCCCAAAACATATGAATATCTGAGGCTTTCGGTAGACCACATTTTGCACAGTTAACCACGTCACCTCCTCTCATCTTCGATAGCTTTGCTGGAGTAAGAAAAACCCTATGAACAGTGAAGAGGTGATTCCTTAATAGAGATGCTAACTTAACTCCCTTATATACCATACACATAGAGTTACCCCAGCAACTTTGAATTTGATCCGCAGGCATATCCTCACCCCAAAGAGAGTATGGCAACTTAAATCCTGCGTCTCCACCAAAGCCCAATACCAACTAGAAATCTTCCTTGCACTCGTCTGGTTATTTATTATATTATCCACAAACTGGTTTTCAGCCCCCAACCTTGCTGAAAGCTTCTGGGACCAATTCGTCAATTGCATATTCTTCAGTCTAGACAAATTCCCATCAGTCAGTTCTATAAGATCTTCCCAAGCAAGTAATAGACCAATCCGGACTAAGGGCCAGATGTATCAAGCAGAATGGGCTTTTGCACATGCTAATTACCATGGATTGAAACCAGGTGGTAACCAGGTGCAACCTATATAAAGAGGCCCAGAATGCCTCAGACTCTTTTCCACAATGGCTGCACTCTACGTGATGGCAAGGAGAATGAGGATCTTGGCAGGTTTGAGGAGAGGGAGGAGGAGACAGGAGCGCATTTTCAGAGTGCGCATTACCCTTTTTGAGCAGACTGAGGAGGTAATTTATGAGAAGTACAGGTTGAGCTCAGCCATGATACTTGACCTGATAGCTGAGCTACAACCCATACTGCAGCGCACAACACACAGGACCCATCCATGTGTAGGTATTATGCTCCCTGCACCTACTTGCCTCAGGGAGCTATCAAGGGGTCATAGCAGCAGCTGGAGGGGTATCACAGAGTGCCCTCTCTAGATTTTTCAATGCTTTTATAAACGCCATGCTGAGCAGGATACACCAGTACATCAGACTCCCCAACACGCCACAGGAAATACAGCAGACAAAGATAGGATTCTACCAGATAGCACAGTTCCTCCACGTCCTATGTGCCATAGATGGGACAAATGTTGCAATCTGTCCACCTTCGGCCACATGTATGTGTACGGCAACCGTATATCCACACATTCCATGAATATACAGGTGATATGCAATGCCTCCCATATCATAACTGATCTCGTGGCCAGGTACCCAGGGAGCACACATGATTCCTACATCTTTCGCCACAGCGGGATTCACACAAGACTGCTAGATGGGGAATTCGGTGAAGGATATCTACTAGGTATTTTCCCTCTTAACAATGGTGCATTGATGGCAGTGTGACGTCAGATGGCTCAGCTACTCATTATACCCTCTGTTCCTTCCAGGAGAGAGTGCCTACGCTGTGCGCACCTACATGATGGCGCCCTACCTAAATCCTGCAACACCAGCAGAGCGGCGTTACAACTCAGCACACAGGGCAACCCGCAATGTGGTGGAGCGCACCTTTGGCCTGCTAAAGAGTCGCTTCCGGTGCATCCACAAAAGTGGAGGAGCACTTCAGTACAGGACGGAAACAACCTGTAGGATAGTGGCAACATGTGCGATCTTGCACAATATTGCTACCACCAGGGGCATACCTGTTGAAATATTGGAGCCAGACTCTGATGAGGATGATGATCCCATACCACTCCTACAGCCAGCAGACAGGACCAGCGCAGCAGAGGGCAGGCAAAAGCGTGCTGACATCACGCACAACCATTTCTGATGTAAGTAATGACAACACAACCTCACTGACATGTATTCTGGTAGTTAGCACCTTTATTACCTTGACTTCAGGTGTCACTAGGACAAAGCTATATACACATGATTCAGACATGAGCCATTTACAGTGTCGTCATCATAGTTTACTGTAATTCTACATGTGAAGTTAGCCCCCTGTGGCCATCAACGTCACTTTTTACGACCACGCATTCCACTTGGGTGCGCAGTGGCCTCACCGGCACCTCTTGCATCAGGCTCTGTGGCAGTACTGTGCCTCGCACTGCGACACCTAGGATCCATCATGGGCACTGCAAGGCTGCTGAGGCTAGATGGCTCCTCAGTCTCCCCAACTCTAAGTTCACTGGGTGTAACACTGCGATTTGCCAGCATAGTATCCAGAATGTTGGTAATTTGGACCAATCCCTGGGCAACATCCCGACTGCTATGTGCTGCCTCCACCTGTGCGGCCACAGTACGCCGTGATATGAGGGCAGTAGATGTAGCTAGGCGATTTGCTAATCTACAGAAGCCACTGAACATCCCCATGAATCGCCTTTCATGCCTGCGGTGGCTAACTCGCTCATGCCTGATCTCAGTACAGAGTTCCTCTATGACATTGAGTAGTTCCTTGGTGTTCTCCGCAGCTGTTTGCTGTCCCTCATGCAGCTTGCAGATGTTAGTATTCAGACACTCCAACTGCTTGTGCAGCCCCTCCATATTGGCATTGTGTGCCTGCATCTGCCTGTGAATTGCCCTTCTGTTTTCGTTTTGCAGGCACTGCACTTTGAGCATTGATGCTTCCAGGCCACCGAAGAATGATGGGCCCTCACCTCCACTGTGTGCTGTGTACTTGCATTGTGAGGCCTCCTGCGGGGAGTTGAGTGATGCTGGGGCAGGGACTGCTGCCTTCCGGTGGATCTGGCTTCTGGGGATGGAGTGGGGCCATCATCCCGCATGTCATCGGAGTCCACACTCAAGTCGGGGAGGGTTAACACCCTTGCCCTGCGTCAGATAGGCACGATACACAATGACTCACTGGTGTTGGAGTCCGACTGAGGCTGTGTTTCTGCATCCCCCACAATGGCACATTCTGCTGCTGCTGGGCCTGGGCCATCTGCAACAACAATGTGCAGCATGTCATTTATGTATGTATCACCACATGTTGCACAATGGTAATAAATGTACACTTACATCGTATCACTATGTACTGGGTGTTGTGTTCTTCTGGGTGTCGCTGTACTTAATTGCATTCTATGTGTTATTTTCAGCTCTGGGTTGTGGACTACCAATCTCATAAGGCATTGTTGTGCTGCATCTAAGATGTGGACTGGAGCACTTCTCACAATGGTTTGCACTACTTGCTATTTCCTAAGGGGCATTTGTACATGCACATATGGGGTTACATATCATTATTGGACTTACCTTTACTGGTGCTGGATGTGCCGGACGTGTCAATGTCAGTGACCCCACTGACAACTTCTGGAAGCAGTGTGGACTCCACCAGGTCTTCCATGGGGGTGGGGAGTGTCTGGGTGGATGGTCCACCTCCTGTGCTCCTTGCCTCCCTTAGCGTGCCGGCCACCCTCTCCTTGGCACAGGAACGCAGGTCATACCACCTCTTTCTTATCTCCTCCACTGAGTGCTGCACAACCCCCACTGCTCAGATTTTGGTTTGGATGTCAGCCCAGAGTTTTCTCTTCTCACTCTCTGGTACCTGGAGTGAGCTCTTCCCAAATAGCCGGTCATGGCTCCTCACCATGTCCTCAGTGAGCACCTCCAATTCTTGCTCACTGAACTTGAGCTTCCTCTTCCTCTCTCCCTTCTCCTTTCCATTAGCAGCATTGTCCATCTTGATGTCAGGTCCTGGCTTGCTCACAAACTTGCTCCCTGGGGCTGGTCTGTGACTCTCTGCTGCTCCTGTGGGTGTAGTACCTGCAAACAGCCTGGGCTGACTCACTTCCTGCTTGTGATGTCATCAGGCTGTGCCAGGTGTCCGTTTTCGCAATTTGCGATTTTCAGATACCGAATCGCAAAATATTTTGCGATTCAGTATTTGAGCCTCGCAATTTGCAATTTGCAAAGCGGATTCTTGATACATCTGGCCCTAAGTCCCCCCAATATTGAAGCTCTGCTCTTTTAAGAGGTAATGCTAGCACATCCATAAGACATTCAGGCGTCCCTGGAGAGTCCCAAGCCGGAGCCCAAAAAGTGTAATACTCAATTCCTGCCATCTGCTGTACATTATACCATACTTTAGCTGCATCTTGCAATAGCTTCAACCTCACTTTCTTAAAGAACTTGGGATCACCGAATTTATACAAAAAATGTGTTGCCCGACCCTTTACTGTTGTTACCATACGATGGAACATTTCTCCAACTGCTGAACAATCTGGGTTGGAGAATAGCATTCTAACATTCCTGAGATGAAATGCCCATGCGTAATATTGTAAATCAGGAAGAGAGAGGCCTCCTTTCTCCTTCCTCCTTCGCAACTTTTTCCATGCAATCCTAGAACCTTTTTGTGCCCAGATAAACGAGTTGACATTTTGTTGAAACCTGCTCAAGAGTTTACCATCCATTAATAAAGGAATATAGTTAAAAAGAAAGTTCAACCTAGGCAGGATCATCATCTTAACCAAGTTTACCCTCCCAATCAATGTAAGAGGTAAGTGTGTCCATCTTAACATTAACTTGTTACATTCTTTTACAACAGACCTGACATTGACTTCTGCAATTCGCTCAACCTCCTGATCTATTAATAGGCCTAAATACCTCATAGATTTTGTCGTACACCAGTTATTGGGCTCCATGTTCTATACCATTATTTCTGTCTTATCTGGATTAATATGATAGCCTGAAACCCTCCCAAAACCTTCTGCCAAACTCACTAATGCCGGATAAGAGTCAGATAAATTTGAGGTGTAAACTAAAAGATCGTCAGCAAATAAGGCAACCTTTTTTACCCACCCTTTGCTACTAAAAGAGGGAATGTTTGCGTCTTGCCTAATTCTTCTTGCAAAAGGCTCTATGTACAGATCAAACAGTAGAGGGGAAAGAGGACAGCCCTGTCTTGTGCCTCTAGTAATCTTAAATGAATCTGTAAGCACTCCATTCACCAAAACCCTCGCCTCTGGAGCCTGATAGATCAAACAAATTGCTCGACAAAATTTGCTGCCCAAATTGTTCTGTTCTAGAACCAGGTTTAAATACTTCCAATTGACCCTATCAAATGCTTTCATAGCACCCAATGCTATAATTGCCAATGGATCCTGATATGTAGTAGCTAAGTCAATACCACCGATTAAATTGAATGTTTGCTCGTGCATAAACCTATTCCATATAAAACCTTTCTGGTGTGGATGGATTAAATCACCAATTACCCCACGCAATCTATTTACTAACACCTTAGCATAAATTTTGTAATCCGTATTCAGCAAGGATATTGGTGTATATGATTCACACCTTACCGGGGTTTTGCCTGGAAATCATAGCTTCCCGCCATGAAGTTGGTGGGAACATGCCCTTCTCAAAAATCTCTGAAAACAATTGAACCATCGAGGGGATTATAGAATCCCCTAAAATGTGATACAATTCCACCGGAATACCATCTGGTCCCGCTGCCTTCCCCTTTTAAGTGTTTCCCATATTTCTCCCTCCGTAATAGGTCTGCTTAAATATGCCTGCTTGTCCTGTGTGAGATAGGGAGAACATCCATATCTAACCAATTCTCAACAACATTAACCCCCACTTCCCCATCCTCCTTATATAAAGGTGCAAAAAACTTTAGGAAGGCCTCCCTTCCATTCTCTGGGGATATCAATCTAGCCCCTGTATGTTCATCCACCAGCTCATCTATATTTTCCCGAGCCTGATCTTTTTTCACTTTCCAGGCCAGTAACTTCCCAATATTTTCTCCAGTCTCAAACTGGATCTGCTTATTCACCTCCCATCTCTTCTCTATTCTAGCTTGTAAAGCTACCTCCAACTGCTGCCTCAGATTCCTTCTATTATTATTCCAATATTCTTTGTCGCTGCCCTTCACCGAATCATCATTGCATAATCTTATCTGATTCTCAATATCCTCCAACTGATCCCTATACTGCCTTCTTTTATGACTAGCAATACTTATAATCCTCCCCTTCATTACCACCTTATAAGTATCCCACACTGTCCCCATAGGACCTGAACCATAGTTAATTCTAAATAACTCCTCAGTATCTTTCCGGAGCCAACCTATAATATCCTCTTCCAGCAATAAAGTCCTATCCAGCGTCCACCTTCTCCCCCTCATCTCCTGAGAGCAATAAATACTTAAAGTCACTGCAGCATGATCAGACAAGTGGGTAGGGGAATAGATAATATCCTTTACTAAATCACACAGGGATTTATCCACTAAAAAGTAATCAATTTGTGACGCATGTTCATACTTTCTATTATAAAAAGAAAAGTTCCTAACCTTGCCTACTCTTAACCTCCACAGATCACATAATTGAAACTCTTTCATCATCAATTTAAGATATTGTTGAGATTTTGGTGTTCCTGCTGATCTAGAACTAACTGACCTATCCATCTCATTGTCTAAGACCACATTGAAATCCCCAACCATAATGACCGGGTCTATACAATCCAAAAGATTTCCAAACACTTTCTTCAAGAGTTCTATATCATCACAATTGGAGCCATAGAAGCCTACCAATGTAAATTTCCTGCCTTCCAATTGGAGAGTGACCATAAGCCATCTACCTAACTTATTCGTTTTAGCTCCTCTCTATAGTGTGTTCACCTGTCGCTTGATTAGGATCGCCACCCCTCTAGTATTAAAGTTATGATCTGTACAAACAACAACTAATCCATTTCTGACTAGAGAACAGACTAGATGCTTCCTCTTTGGTTAGATGTGTCTCCTTCAAAACTATTATATGTGCTTGGCATTCCTTAAGCAGCAACAACATTTTCCTCGCCCTAGCCCTCACCCTTAGTCCATTAATGTTCCAAGACATTATTTGAATTAAACCCGCCCCCTCCCTGAGTGGAAAGTCTTATGATTTCTGAACACCTGTTCATTTTGACGGGGGGACAAATGCAAAATGAGTTCCATTGATCACCACAATTATGTTGGGGATATGGCCCATTGCATAGAAGTTAGCCTTCACTGTGGCCAAATCCTCCACCTGGGGAAACACAATGTAGCTGCACATGTGTTTAATCAGGGCAGACAACACTCTGGTCAGCACTATTGAATACATTGGCTGTGACATTCCTGCTGCCAAGCGCACTATCACTTGGAAAGAACCAGTTGCTAGGAAATGGAGCACTGATAGCACTTGCACAAGAGGGGGGATCCCAGTGGGGTGATGGATAGCAGATATCAGGTCAGTCTCCAATTGGGTACACAGCCCTCTGATTGTGGCCCTGTCAAGTCCACAGGTGAGGATGATCTGCCTGTCCTCCATAGTTGTCAAGTCCACCAGGGGTCTGTACACGGGGGTATGTCTCCATCTCCTATTCATCCTCAGCGGTAGCAATCTAAGAGACAAAAGAGTGAGGAGCTGATCACAAACTGAACAATGGGGCTACAACAGTACAATGCATGCTGTCAAATTGTAATGGGTCAGCGACAATTGTCCTGTATGTCCAAATTGAAACAGTGACACAGTAATTATCCATGGCCTGCCCCCCTGAAATCGTGTCCGCCTGTCCTGTGTGGAGGGACAGGTGAAAGTGAGGTAATTCCGCTGACGCTGTGCGCCGTTGTGGGAGGCGGTCGGGAACCGCCGTGCAACTCCTCATTGGTTAACATTTGGCCCTATGTGTTAGAATGGCCACTAGTGATCTACGAAGGCGGTGACGGTATGCACGGACGTGACCGCCATTTTTTATCTGATTCCTCACTTGCTACTTGACCTTCAACAGGAGAGGACCTGCACTGCATGTGCTGCTGTGACCTGTGTCTGGAACCTACCATGGCCCGTGTGACTGGGGAAAGGGCCAGTGTCTTCACTTCAGCAGAGTTGGAGCGACTGGTGGATGGGGTCCTACCCTAGTACGGACTGCTGTATGGGCCTCCAGACCCACAGGTGAGTACACTGTAGGGACAATGCATGGGGTGGTGTGTGAAGGCCTCAAGTAAGGGGGGTGGGTGGATGTCCCCTGGGCGGCAAACAGGATGTGCGCTGGGCCATGTGTGTGTAAATGGTGATGTGAAGGGGTATGGTGGGCCATAAGTGTAACTGGCAGGACTGTCTGACTGATACTATTTTCCTGTGTGTATTTCGTCTGCAGGTCAGCTCCCATCAAAAGAAGGGTATCTGGCGTGCCTTTGCCAAGGAGGTGCGGACCCTGGGGGTCTATGGCAGGCTGAGCACCCACTGTTGGAAACGGTGGGAGGACCTGAGACGCTGGGCATGGAAGACGGCGCAGGCACAGCTGAGGATGGCCTTCCAACGAGGAAGGGGATCCCATCGAACCCTGCCCCCCTGATGGCCCGCATACTGGCGGTGGTATATCCTGAGCTGGATGGGTGCTTTAGGGCATCTCAGCAGTCAAACGGGTGAGTACAGTGCCCATCATTACAACTTACGCATGGTAGGTTGGTATCTGGGTGGGGGATGTGTGTCAATGGGTGCTCCTAGGCCAGGCCTGACATTGCAGCATAGGTCCCCTGGTGGCAAGGGTCCTGAAGGGATAATCCTGCTACCCAGCTCGTAGGCATCCACTACTGGTTGTGGGTCCCAGGTGCTCTGCATTTGGTGGTGTGTGCCCCTCCCCATGCCTTGGTGGCTAGCAATATCACTGGTAGTGCAAAGCATAGTGTGTAGGGCTGTTCCCTGTGTGTGAGGGTGCTGTGTACGTCAATGGTGGTGTTGGTGCAGACATTGACAAAGTGTATCTTTTGTCTCTCCCCCCCTTTTTGTTCTGTCACCCTGCCCTTATGTGCATTAGCATCATCTGTCGGAGAAGCAGAGGCAATGGCAACGGAGGGCGCAGCATCCCACAGGACCCAGGAGGCGGAGTCCACCGACGGTGAGGGCACCAGTGGGATGGAGGGCGAGGAGAGCACCACGGCGGAGACTGGAGGGGACAGTTCTAAGACAGATACCTCCTCCGATGGAAGATCCCTGGTGGTGGTGGACACCTCTGTGACCACCCCAGCTACAGGTAGAGCCGCCACCCCCATACCAACACCACCCTCCCAGCAGCCCCTCATTGAGTTGCCCGTGCCCGCTCACCCAGGAGAGTGGGCATCTCCTTTGCCCCAGGCACCTCAGGCCCTGCCCCAGTGAGCCCTGCTGCCCTGAGTGAGGAGGCTATTGACCTCCTGAGATCCATCTCTGTAGGTCAGTCAACCATTGTGAATGCCATACAGGGGCTGGCAGCCCAGATGCAACAGACTAAGGCATTCCTGGAGGGCATTCACACTAGCTTGGCGGGCCAACAGAGATTGATTCAGGCTCTGGCCTCCTCTCTGATGGCAGCCATTGTCCTTGTTTCCACCCTCCAACTACCTCTTCACAATCCCATTGCCCTCAACCCCAACCTATCCCAAGCACACAGGCAGACGAGCATGCACACAAGACAACACACAAGAGTGGCACAGGCAAACACAAGGACCACACATCATGCCACAGGTACTCACACAAACACCATCCAGATGCAGACATACCAACATCCACTATTTCCACTGTCTCCCCCTCCTCCTCCTCATCCACCTCCCTCACATTTCCATGTACACTCACACCTGCATGCACTACATCCTCATCCACTACCAGCATCACCACCACACCTAGCAGAACACACACCTCACTGGCAGACACCTCCACAACAGCCTTGCACATGTCTCCTGTGTCCTCTCCCACTGTGTCTGTCCCCCCTCCTAAAGTACAGAAACACAAGCACTCAGACACCCAACAGCCATCCACCTCACAATAGCATCCAGCCCATGCACCTGCACCCAAAGTCAGCAGACAGACACCTCCTACAACCACTCCCTCTTCCTCCACTCCCAAACCTTCACACTCTTCCCGCCCCAATGCCCCTAAAAAGCTTTTGCTATCCACCACTAACCTCTTCCCTACCCCTCTCCCCCATAATGCATGTCTTGCCAGGTTGGCAAAAACCCAGGCGAGCACCTCAGCCACCCAGTCCACGGGACCAGTAGTCACCACACCCACTTGTGGTGGTAAAGGATTCAGGGTACATGTCCTGAGGGTAAAGGAGCCTGTACCATCTGCTGCCAGGAAGACACAGGGTCCTGCCCCAGTTGCTGCTAGGAAGACCAAGGAGCCTGCCCCAACTGCTGCCAGGAAGACCAAGGAGCCTGCCACAGCTGCTGCCAGGAAGACCAAGGAGCCTGCCCCACCTGCTGCCAGGAAGAGCAAGGTGCCAGCACCAGCAGGCAGGAAGGGCAAGGGGCCTGGGGCAGGGTCTCTGATGGAGCTCCCACCACCAGCCATGGTTGTGCAGCCATCCGAGGCTGCAGGGAATGGGCTTGAGCCTCCCCCCACCAGCAGCAGCACCACCACCACCACCAGTGGGCAGCCATCCGAGGCTGCAGATGATGGGTCAGAGTCTCCCCCCACCAGCAGCAGCAGCACCACCTTCACCAGTGGGCAGCCATCTGAGGCTGCAGGGGATGGGCTGGAGCCTCCCACCACCAGCAGCACCAGCACCACCAGTGGGCAGCCATCCAAGGCTGCAGGGGATGGGCTGGAGCCTAACCCCACCAGCAGCAGAAGCTCCACCACTACCACCACTGAGCAGCCGTCACAGCGGGTGGAGGGTATGTAATCCTGCCTCCATGGGCTGCTGTGCAGCCTGCCCCATGCAAATCCAGTGGGTATGACACCCACCTGAGAGACTGTGACCTTGCACTCCCCAGGATCAAGAGCACAGAGCACGATGCCCCCTCCAGAATCAGTGGGGAGGACACCCACCAACCCCAGCCTCCCCAGGATCAAGAGCACAGGGCACGTTGCCCCCTTCAGAACCAGTGGGTAAGACACTCACCAACCCCAGCCTTCCAAGGATCAAGAGCACAGGGCACAATGCCCCCTCCAGAACCACTGGGTAAGACACCCACCAACCTCAGCCTCCCCAGGATCAAGAGCACAGGGCACGATGCCCCCTCCAGAACCACTGGGTAAGACACCCACCAACCCCAGCCTACCCTGGATCAATAGCACATGGCACAATGCCCCTCCAGAACCAGTGGGTAAGACACCCACCAACCCCAGCCTCCCCAGGATCAAGAGCATAGGGCACGAAGCCCCCTCCAGGGCATGTGGGCAAGTCACCCACTTGAGATACTGTGGACTTGCACTCCCCAGGACAGAGCAATGGGCATGTTGCCCCCTCCAGAGCATGTGGGCAAGTCACCCACTTGAGAGACTGTGGCCTTGCATTCCCCAGGACAGAGCAATGGGCATGTTGCCCCCTTAAAGAACCAGGGGTCTTCTCTCATCTCCTGGCTGAGGTGCCCCCCTGACCCCTGTCACCCTGAGGTGCCTACCTATTTACCAACTGATGCCCCTGCAGTGCTCTCTCTGTGTTGATGCAGGAGACAATTGGGGCCTTGGTCTATGGCCTGTGGCCCACGCACAATGAGGACTGGGCAGTGTCACTTGAACTGTACAATTGTAAATATCTGTTACATTGGCTACATTTTTATTTATACTGTGTTGATTTTATTACACTCACTTTAGTAAATTCCTGTTGTCCTTGCATTATTCATCCGAGGTGCGGGGTAAATATGTTTTAGTACTGCAGCTGATTGTGTGTATGGTGTTGGGGGTGGAGGGGTATTGTTATGTGTGTGTGTGTGACTCGCTTTTTCCTCCCCCCTCCCTTGTGTTCTTGGCAGCTGTACTCACCAACGCCGTCTTCGCCGTCGTTGGTGTTCGTGGTGGAGCAGCACGTAGAAAAGCATGGGGAAGATGTGCAGCTCGGGCTCCATGGCAGTGTGGTTGTTCCGTGTGTCTCCAAAGGTGAGTTCTTTCCCTTCTGTGCAGTGTTTCCGCAAGGCTTTTGATGTTGTTGGTACCGCCCCAGAAAAGGTGGCGGATTGGCATGTCTTAACATGGTGGGCGGAACATTGACTTCCGCCTGGCTGTAGGTGGCTACCGCCGTGGTGCCTGTTGTTTCCGCCCTGGCAGTCGGTGTGGTAAAGTGGCTGTCTATCTGATTTCTCACCGCCATGGTCATAATTTCTCAGTAATTACCGCCAGCCTGTTGGTGGTATTACTGCCACTTTTACACCAACAGCCAGGGTTGTAAGTAGGGCCTATATGTTTTGTTGGGCCCTCAATTATTATTTTTTAAAGCTGCACGGGTGTAGCTCTAAAACAAAGGTGCAGCCCAAATTCTTTTCTGAAAAAAGGGGAGTTCATATGAACGAGAGCATTGAAAAACATCAAATGAGAACATATTTCTTTTTTGGGCTTGAGCGCTAGTGAGGCTGGGCAAGTTTGCTGAGTCATTTATCGGCAGCCACCCGTAGCTCTTACTTAAAAGGTGAGCAATAAATGTCTGCCTGTAGTGGTAAACTGCCCAGAGTCAAGGGCTGAAGGAATTCTCTCTCCAACACTACACTCTACCTCCAGGCAACAAACAACAAATCTACAACAATCTACTACATACCACTACAGTAAAAACCAAAAGGTTCATTAAAGTATACTGCAACAAAACACTATAATGCAATCTATATCAATTCACTAAACAAAACTCAACAGTGCTTTATACACTCTACGCAACAAGCTCTATACCACTCCATACCAATTTAGTCCACTCTACTATACAATAAACCACCCTGCACCTCCATTCTATGCCACACCACTATAATTAAACCCACCAACCTGCTCAACACTGTAACCCACTCTGTAACATTATATTCTTCTACAATACTCCACTCTATGCCACTGTGCAATATACCACTTGACACTCACAACGGACTCCAATCTAAGACACTATACACTACAACACTCTAATTCAATGTACACAACACCCTTTACACCACACAAATCTACTCTATGCCATGCACCACACTCTATACAAATTAACAACACTCTACTGCACTAAAAAAGTATACTCAACTTCAACAATCTACTCCATTATACACTACGCCCTTCCACTATAAAACACTATAGTCCCCATATTACTCATCACTACATGCCACTCGATAACAAACCATACCACTCACCTCAACTCTACACCACTATACTACACACCGCTCCATACCACTGTACTTAACTCTAATTTACAAACCCTCACTCAACACCCCATTACACCGAAAGTGTTTAGGCGTACTACCTAGCAATAAAAACAAATATGCAACAAAAAAAGCACAAAGCCATTGGCGAGACCTATTGGCTTTGCCAATGCTTATTTTATCTTATGATTATTTGTCATTGTTATTAGATCTTATGTATGCTGTGCAATATTGTAGGTCCTCATCGCCTTGTCTACAGGTGTAACCCCTTCTCAGGGCGACATTTCAAATAAAGGGTTTTCTAGACAATACTATGCAGAGGCAGCAGCTGCATTGTTGAAATGAGAAGTCCCCAATCTATGTATGGAGTGAAGTGGCTAAGAAAAGGGTGAATGATCTCTGTAGAGTGTGAAATGGGGAATGGACATCTTAAGACTATGCTGGTTGCATGGATCCTGTGACACCTGCCAGATGTAGTGGCTGGGGAAGAGGAGACAGGATCCTGATAATGGGGTTCTTACATGGGTTGCACAGACTGGGCTCATTTTGCGATTAGGGGGTGTATGTTTCTGTGTGCTTGTATTTGAGGATGGTGGGTCATGCTGTGATGCTTTTAGTAACTTACCAGAGACACATACACAAAAGAACTGGCCTTCTAGGGTCAAACAAGAGCTTCTTAGCCAGGCCCTGTGATCCTCTTTAGTCCTTTGCTTTGATGTCTAGCTACTGACTGGTCATTCCTCACACAAATGGCAACTGTGTCAGCTGACCCCTGGTCACATGACTCTCATGGTCAACCATGGAACTCAGTAGAGGTGATAACTATTGAGAAGGCATAATGAAGGGCAATGGTTCCTGAATGGTTCATTTTTTTATAGTAAGAGACTATTGGAAGTCCATTTCCAAACCCTAATACAAAGCAGGGAGAGCAGAAGATACCATACACCGGAACTAAATGCAGTAATAACTGCTTTGCTCCTTTGTATCTTATCAATTATAGCCCCATTACTAACCTAGCCCAACTATACTAGATCTATTCTCATCACTTTATGAAGACATATGTGAAATTATCCCTAAATCAAACAACACACATATGCACATTGAGGTGCGCACACAGACATGTAATGGTTTGGTTCAATCAGTTTGGAGTTTCTCATTATGGTTGCACGTGATAAAGATGAAAACCAAAGTGGTGGAAACCTGTTCTCAAGGAATTTTGCAAATTAATCATATTCTCATATTTTAAGAAACCAACCTGGTGTATGACTTTCATTAAAAACACTGCATTCTGCTTTTAATCAGGCTCACATTAACCCTTTTGTTGTCTATTGTGGAGAGGGGGGGTACATACCCTTTCTTTTTACTGGTATCTTTCTCTTTTACCCTCATGCATCTTGATTGAGTACATCCACCCAATATTACTCCTCTTAATATCTCTACCTCCATCAAAGAATCTCATACTCTAGTTTATTGGTTTTGCAGATATTCAAACAATCTTCTTTCTGACATCTGGCCTGAATTGATTTGCTGCTTGTGGACAAGTACAAAAACCTAAGCATGGCCACTATTTTTTCATAGAGAACATTGAGAATGGCCTTTTGAGCCTTGAGGAGTGTTGCTGCTGTACAAATGTAAAGCTGGATACCCAGGTATCAATATCTAAATCTCCATGAAAATTAGGAAATTGCTAGCTAGCAACCTTCATTGGCCTATCTTTAGGTTCAACATACAGGGGGTGTTAAAAATTGGGTTACTGTTGTGGGGGGGGGGGGGTGGAACATCCACCCACACAATAACCATTATCCTCATTAGGGTGAACCACAAAAGTCACTAAATTAACTTGTGTTTAACCCTCTGCTAGTCTGGCACAAAAGCAGTCAGGATTAACTTAGAGGAACTGTGTTAAGGATTTGTGCAGCACACACACAGTAATAAAGTGAGAACACAACATAAAAAACTCCCAAATCAATTGAGAAAAATAAATAGACAAGATTTAAACAAATAAAACAATACCAAAACTACAAAAAGTAGAACTGTAGATAATAAATTTTAAATGTTTTAGCGACAATAGTGCCTAAAAATACAAAAGGCCATTCACGCTTATCTACTCATGCTATACTCCAGAAAAGTTACAAATCGATGCCGACTACAGGTCAGAGACAGGGACCAGGCTAGTCCCACTGAAAGGTTGCCTTCAACATCAGTAGTGTAGAGTTTTGTTTCCAGTGGAGGGGACCATGAGGAGCAGGTAGAGCATCACAGGTGGCTGTGGCTGTAGCTCCAAGAGCAGGTTGCAAATTGTGGGCTGTCATTGCTGTAATGTGACGAGATGGTCAGGCGTCACAGGCAGTTGTTGCTGTAGATTCACATTGGCAATCAATGTCGGCTGTCACTGCTGTAGCGCAAAAAGAGCTGCCTGCAGTGCTGGTTGTCACTGGCAGTCATTGAAGCATGAGGTGCATGACTTACCACAGCTTTGTGTCAGCGGTAGTTACAGACATTAGAGTCTTAGTACGAGCGGTACCATTCGTGGATGCAAGTACACCAAGCTTCAGAAATGTCATCTTTTCTTGTAGAAGAGTATGCTCTGAAGCCAGGCAAGAGTCCAGGAACTGGAGAGGCACCTCTTGGAAATCAAGGACTCACTTCTGCTGCCAACAGGACTTAGGCAGGTTCAGCTGCAGGTCCACGTAGGTCCAGCATTTCAGCTGGGAAGTTGCAGGGAGGCCTCTGGATCTTGTGTTGCTGCAGTTCCCACAGGTCAACCAACTGACTCTTCGAGTCACTCTGGGTTAGCCTGGATGAAGGTAATCAGGTCCAGTCTTCCTTCTCAGACAAAAAGGCAGACCTCAAAAAGCAGAAGTCCTCCTGCAGCAGGGCAGTGGTTCTTCTGTGACTTCCACAGGTTCTGGAGTATTCTGTACAGTGGCTCCGGAGGTCCAATATTTATACCTTGTGCTGCCTTTTGTGTGGGGATTTTCTGTCATACCCCCACATCTGGTTCTAGAATGTCCTTCTCCTTCCCCTGGCAAGGCTACAAGCTGTCTGGGACAAAAAGCAGGGCGGGGATGGTTTCAAATTCCTTGCTGCATCTCAGAACCAATGCATCGCCACAGCTGAGCGATGCATCTGTGTTTCGGGCCTATGCAGCGCTCCACAACCAGGAATTAGGGTACTTTGGGTCAGTGGACCTAACTGTCCCTGTGGCTGGCCCACGCTCTATCGGGGTCGGCCTGAACTTTCGACTTTGTCCCGGTCCCGTGAGGCCAGATATCCCCGGTTGCCACTTCTTGCTTCTCAGTGCTGTCTTCAGTTTATTCTTAAACAATTCATACTGTTTGAAGTGTTGCACAAATAATTTACATATTGCCACCAGGTTAAGCCTGACTGCTCTGTGCCAAACTACTATGGGGTTGAGCACAGGTTAATTTGGGATTTGCTCTTGCCTTACCCTGCTAGGATTGTGGTTGCTGCTTTTCCAGGGTTCACACCTGTTGGAAATGCAGTGTCACCCCCAAACTTTTTGCCTTCCTCCTCCTATTTTTCTGACATCATTTTTTGCTGGCTTTAGGACTCTGTGCACTTTACCACTGCTACTCAGTGCTACAGTTCATATGCTTTCTCCTTAAAACATGGTGACATTGGCTCATACCCAATTGGCTTATTGAATTTACTTGCAGGTCCCTAGTCAAGTGCACTACATGTGCCCAGGGCATGTAAATTAAATGCTACTAGTGGGCTGCAGCACTGGTTGTGCCACCCACATACGTAGTCCCCAAACCATGCCTCAGGCCTGTCATTGCAGGGCATGTGTGTGCAGTTTCACTGCCACTTCGACTTGGCATTTAAAAGGAATTGCCAAGCCTTAAACTCCCCTTTTTCTACATATAGGTCACCCCTAAGGTGGGCCCTAGGTAGCCTATAGTGCAGGGTGCTATGTAGGTAAAAGGCAGGACATGAACATGTGTGTTCTATATGTCCTAGTACTGTAAAACTCCTAAGTTTGTTTTGCACTGCTGTGAGGCCTGCTCCTTTCTTAGGATAACATTAAGGCTACCCTCAAATACTGTTTGAGTGGTAGATCCTGATCTGAAAGGAGTAGAGAGGTCATATTTAGTATGACCAGAATGGTAATAGAAAGTCCTGCTTATTGGTGAAGTTGGATTTAATATTGCTATTCTAGAAATGCCACTTTTAGAAAGTGAGCATTTCTCTACACTCAAATCCTTCTGTGCCTTCCAATCCACTTCTGGCTAGGTTTAGTTGATAGCTCCCTTGTGCATTCACTCAGACAGCCCCAAACACAGGATGCTCATTCACAGTTGCACATATCTGCATACTGAATGGGTCTTCCTGGGCTGGGAGGGTGGAGGGCCTGATACTTACATGTCAAAGGACAGTTGCCTGCCCTCACACAATGGAATGCCACACCCCCTACTGGGACCCTGGCAGACAGCATTGAACTGAAAGGGGACCTTGTGCACTTCTAAGCCACTCTTTGAAGACTCCCCACTTCAAAGGCACATTTGGGTATTTAAACAGGGTCCCTGACCCTACCAAACTAGACACTTCTTGACAAGACACTTCTTGTCAACCACTTCTGGACCTGAACCTGCAACCTGCCAAGAGGAACTGCCTGTCTGCCCAAAGGACTCACCTGGACTGCTTTTCTGAGAAGGACTGGTGCCTTGCTGTTGCCCTGCTGCATTGCTGCTCTCTGGCTCTGCAGAGAAGTGCTCTCCAAGGGCTTTGATAGAGCTTGCCTCCTGATCCTTGAAGTCTCAGGGCCAAAAATACTATGTGGGAAAACAGGGCTGATTGCAGAGGCCCCCTAACTTTTTGCCCCCATTTTCCACTTTATGCTGGTGTTTTCCTGACTTTGATGGTGCCCTGGGTACTGCTAACCAGTCCCAGGGCCTGTGCTCTGTGTAAAATGGATATGCAAATTAGGCTAATTATAATTGGCTAAGTTAACCTACCTATAAGTCCCTAGTATATGGTAGGGCATGTAGGTTTAGGGACCACAGCATAGGTGGTGCACACCTAGGTGCATTGCTGAGGTGCCCAGTGTCATTTTAAAAGCAAGCCTGCCTTGCTGGCTGCTTTTAAATTAAAGTTATATGCAAATTCGACTTTGGAATTAAAGGTACTTCCAAAGTCTTAAACTACCTTATTTTTACATATAAGTCACCCCTAAGGTGTGCCCTATGTGCCCCTAGGGCTGGGTGCCATGTAACTATAAGCAGGGACTTTATAAAAATAGATTTATAAGCCCTGGTGAGGTAAAAACAGCCAAATTCGTTTTTCCCTCATTGAAGTAAATGGCCTTCATAGGCTAGAATGGGCAGACTTTATTTTAAATTTTAAAGTCTCCTTAAATGTTGCATACCAAGAATTTGGTATCAAATTAATTGTTGTAATAAATCCTACAACTTCCAGTTGTTGGATTTATTATAACTAGTTCAGGTAAAAAGTTTAGACTTTACCTAAAAAGTTGCCAATTTCAGCTCTGCATTGTTTTTGCTGCTGTGCTCTGATTGGCCAGCCTGCAGCAGCTTCTGTCAGGCTGCCTTGATGAGGTGTGAAGTGGCCAGGCTTCACACAAAGGAATGTGCTTGGGGGAGAGAATCTCCCCTCAGCAGATGGTGAGGCAGGAAGGGGGAGGGCTGCCAAACTGGTCTTCAAAGGCAGAGAAGGACATTTGCAGCACCCAGCAACACCCCCACATCCTGCAACCCCAGACAGCTAGGTGCCCCCTTGATTAGATTAGGAGAGGGCAGGAGAGGGGTGTGTTTATGATTTTTAGCCACACCAGTGGGTGGGCTCAGCCAGATGTAACCTCCAAAAATCAGATTCATCCATGTTGGATTTTTTGAGACTGTTGCCTTCTGGGATGGATTTTTGCCACACTTCCCAGGAAGTGGTCATCACAGGGGGACGACCCTGTCCCTGATTGGAGAACCAGGGCCCCCCTACTTTTCACCCAGGAGCAAGGATAAAACTGGCAGATCTGCACCCACACCTCAGATCCCCTCCAGAATTCAACAAGAAAGGAACTAAAGAAGAAGAAGGACTGCCCTGCTGGACCCCTGGCCTGCACCTGGAACCTGCACTCAGAAGGACTGCACCAGCTGCACACTTGGGCTTCACCACAAGAAGGACTTTGCCTGGCTTCAACTGGTTCAAGGAGGGACTCCCTGTTTGCTACAGGTGAAAAATTGCTAACCAGAGTCCCCTGCACCAACTCCTGAAGAAAGCGACCAGCTGACCACTGTCCAGTGGCCAAAAAGGAGTTTGCGCCAGGTGCATTCTGGGAGTTGAAGTCCGCACCCCCCAAGGACCATCACAGAACTTCTGGACCCTTGGGGTGAGCTGTGGACCCCAAAAGAACCTTAAAAGAACATCTGGGTGAAGCCCCAGAAGTTTGGAAAAGATTTGAGAATTTTTGGAAAAAAGCTCCAGAGAGGGACCGACCCGCCGCGGAAATTCTAGCCGGCTTGACTCAACCGCGACCCGGCCTGACTTCGTGGTTCGTCCCGGTAAAGAAAAACATCCAAAAAAGAGACTAAGTCCGAACGTAAAAAGTTGACCGGGACCTCCGGGATGTATCCGAGAAGGGCTCCATGGACGTCGGATCAAGATCCAGGTTTACCCCGGTCGAAGGATTTTCATCTCGAAAAAACGACTAAGTCCGAAGGTAAAAGTCTCCACCGAGGAAACCCACATCACGTATCCGGACAAGGGCTCCAGGAGGTCGGATTCAACTGGCAGGTTCGTCCCGGTGAAGAAAAACTTCAAAATAAAGACTAAGTCAGAAGGTAACTTTTTAACCGAGGCCTCCCCAGCGACCTGTAGCCGAGCAGGGCTCCATCGCGGTCGGCCTGAAAGTTTGACTTTGCCCCAGTCGAGGTGCAACCAGATGACCCGATTGGCGCTTTTTGTTTCTAAGCGCTAGAAAAGTAATAATTCTTTAAAAATTCATATCTCCGGTTCCCCTGAACCGATTTTAATCGTTTTTGTGTCATTTTAAAGATAAAAATATAAACTATTTTTATAAATTGGTTTTGGATTTTTAAACTGTTTCCTGTGTTTTATTTAATTACTGTTTTGTGATATTTGAATGCTTTACACTTTGTCTCCTAAGTTAAGCCTTGACACTCGTTGCCAAGCTACCAAGGGTTGAGCTGGGATTAATTTACTGAGACCTAACTGTACCTATGTGGAGGTTAGTGGCTTGTTGCTAGGTGTAGGTACCTACCTGCCCTACCAATAACCCATTTTCCAACATAATTGGAAGCAGCGACGGGATCCTGTACTTGTGTTCAATATCACGTTACAGTTTTGAGTAAAACAAATTAAAAATCCTTTAAATTGTCCTAGTGCAAAAATTGTTTTTTTTTTTATTTGGATTAATTTCAATTATTGAATTTTTGTAATTTTTCTAAATTCTTGTTTCCAATTTTTGCAAAAAGTTTTTGTTGACACAAAACTAGGGAACCATGGAGCTTGATCTGGCTAGCCTACCCACACTGACAGTAGTCCAGCTTAGGGGGTTGTGTATTGAAAGAGGGTTGCCTGCAACCACTGATCTCAGGAAGCAAATCCTGATCACATCCCTGACAGCATGGGCTGAGGCCCAAGAGGTAGAGTCAGAAGAAGCTCCAGAGGAGGGAGAAAAAGGGGAAGATACTAACTCTAACCACTCAGGGGAGGGAAGGCATCTGAGCCCAAGTGAGGATGAGGAAGAACGGTCCTCAGTAAACACAGTCACTAGGGGCAGATCCAAAGCTAGTGGTGGGAAGGGGGTCCTTTCAGAAGGAGAGAACCCATCCATCAGAGAAAGAGAGCTGGAAGCCCAGCTAGCATACATAGCTTTGGAAGCAGAGAAGCTGGCCCTAGAAAAGAAAAAGTGGGCATACAAAGAGAAAAGAGATGGAAGCAGCGATAAAGAAGCTGAGGTGTCCATGGGTGGGGGAGTTTGCCCCAGATTACCCAAGGGGGTGGTTCCTGCTTATGTAGAGGGGGGTGACATAGATAAGTGGCTGGGGGCCTTTGAGAGGGCACTCCAAATGAGAAGGGTTAGGCCTCAATACGGGGGTTCCCTTTTGTGGGAGTTGGTCCCCAACTCAGGGAGGGATAGGCTTCTGACCTTAAGGGGGGAGGAGGCAGATTCATACCCTAGTATGAAGAGGTGCTTAGCCAAGAAGTTTGGTCTGACCCCAGAGCAATATAGAATGAAGTTCAGGGACACCCAGAAGGTCAGTACCCAGTCTTGGGTGGACTTTGTGGACATTTCACTAAAGGAACTAGAGGGCTGGATTATTGGTAACAAAGTAGATACTTATGAGGGGTTATACAATCTGATCATGAGAGAGCACATCTTGACCAATTGTACCCAAGAAAGGTTACGCCAGCATCTAGTGGACTCTAAGCAGACCAACCCTAGGGAGCTAGGGGAGGCAGCTGATGAGTGGTTGAGAACCAGGGTGGTTGTCAAGTCCCAGGGGGGAGACTCCAAGAAGGGGGGGACCGGTCCCCAAAAACCTAAGGAGGGAGGTGGTAAGCCCACCACAGAGACTCCCTCTGTACCCCAGAACCCTAAGAAGGAGGAGAGTAAATCCCACTCCCACTCTGACAAGCAGAGACAGGGAGACCCAGGGTTAAAAAAACTCTTGGACAGTAGGGCTTGCTTTGACTGTCAGCAGACAGGTCACTTCAGAGGAGATGCAGCCTGTCCAAGGAAGGTGGTTAGCACTGGGCTGTCCAGTGTAGCCATAGAGGAGGATTCCTCAGATGATGAAGTCCTCCTAGCATTGTGCTGGGAGACAGGACCAGATGGTAAGCTGGTGATCCCTGAGAGTGGGAGTAGGCACTTCCACCACATTCAAGTGAATGGGATCCCTACCACTGGCCTGAGAGACACCTGTGCCAGTCACACTATAGTGAGTGACCGGTTAGTGACCCCAGACATGTATGTCCCAGGAAAGACAAAGAAAGTCAGGATAGCCACAGGGGAGGTCACCTCCAAACCTGTAGCCATAGTGCCCCTAGAGAGGGAGGGTATCCTTGACTGGATTAGGGTGGTAGTCAGTGCTGACTTTCCCCTAGATTGTATCCTGGGCAATGACCTCCCAGAGGTGAGTCTGGTCACAGATGGGGTGGTCGCTCAGGGCGCCCCCCCAAACCAAAGTCCTGGGGAGTCAGTCCCTACAGTTAGGAGACAGGGGTCCCCAAGAAAAGGTAAGAAGAAAAGGAAGGGTAGGCCACTCTTAAAGAGAGTTCCAGGGAGCCAAGGGCCTTCTGCCCCATTAAGGGGGGAGCCCAGAGTTGGCACTGGTGAGGCCTCACCTGACCCCAAGGAAGTCCTGAGTAGTCAGGCAGCTGTCCAGATGCAAGGTGTTGCCCCTGCACTGACAGAAGGGAGAGTGGAAGGAGGGTGTCTGCCACAGGAAGTGGTAGCCCCCCACTCTAGACAGCAAGAGGGGTGCCAGGACCTCACAATTGCCCCTAAAGCAGCTCAGCCACCTGTCAGTGGAGAGCTTAGGGTGTGGTTCTGGGTACTGACAGCTGTCAGTAGCCTCTGCTGGGTGCTAGCCTTCCTGGCAGCACTGTACTTGGCCTGGGAGGCAGACCCCAGGGCCAATAGCAAAGTAGGCCCCCTGACCCTATTGGTCATGGTGGGGTTGCTCAAGTGTTGGGTGACCTCTTTGGGTAAGCAAGGTGTTGCCCTAGCAAAGTTTGGAGTAGGGGAGGTGGGCACCTCACTACCCAAGTTGGCAGAGAGAGAGGAGGAAGACCCCCCTAGAGGGAAGTTTCAGTTTGATTTGGGTCCTTTTACTGTTGGGATGGCTTCACTACCCAGAGGGAGTGACCCTGACAGGAGGATGTAAGGCAGAGTAGGCCCTGCAAAGGGACAGCCAGTTTTCTTCACTGTCTTCCTCGCCTAACAAGCCAGGAAGACTCTCCCAGGGTTGGGCTGAGTCTCCTGGGCGTGTGGGCTTGGGGGGGGGGGGGTTGTGTGGGAAAACAGGGCTGATTGCAGAGGCCCCCTAACTTTTTGCCCCCATTTTCCACTTTATGCTGGTGTTTTCCTGACTTTGATGGTGCCCTGGGTACTGCTAACCAGTCCCAGGGCCTGTGCTCTGTGTAAAATGGATATGCAAATTAGGCTAATTATAATTGGCTAAGTTAACCTACCTATAAGTCCCTAGTATATGGTAGGGCATGTAGGTTTAGGGACCACAGCATAGGTGGTGCACACCTAGGTGCATTGCTGAGGTGCCCAGTGTCATTTTAAAAGCAAGCCTGCCTTGCTGGCTGCTTTTAAATTAAAGTTATATGCAAATTCGACTTTGGAATTAAAGGTACTTCCAAAGTCTTAAACTACCTTATTTTTACATATAAGTCACCCCTAAGGTGTGCCCTATGTGCCCCTAGGGCTGGGTGCCATGTAACTATAAGCAGGGACTTTATAAAAATAGATTTATAAGCCCTGGTGAGGTAAAAACAGCCAAATTCGTTTTTCCCTCATTGAAGTAAATGGCCTTCATAGGCTAGAATGGGCAGACTTTATTTTAAATTTTAAAGTCTCCTTAAATGTTGCATACCAAGAATTTGGTATCAAATTAATTGTTGTAATAAATCCTACAACTTCCAGTTGTTGGATTTATTATAACTAGTTCAGGTAAAAAGTTTAGACTTTACCTAAAAAGTTGCCAATTTCAGCTCTGCATTGTTTTTGCTGCTGTGCTCTGATTGGCCAGCCTGCAGCAGCTTCTGTCAGGCTGCCTTGATGAGGTGTGAAGTGGCCAGGCTTCACACAAAGGAATGTGCTTGGGGGAGAGAATCTCCCCTCAGCAGATGGTGAGGCAGGAAGGGGGAGGGCTGCCAAACTGGTCTTCAAAGGCAGAGAAGGACATTTGCAGCACCCAGCAACACCCCCACATCCTGCAACCCCAGACAGCTAGGTGCCCCCTTGATTAGATTAGGAGAGGGCAGGAGAGGGGTGTGTTTATGATTTTTAGCCACACCAGTGGGTGGGCTCAGCCAGATGTAACCTCCAAAAATCAGATTCATCCATGTTGGATTTTTAGAGACTGTTGCCTTCTGGGATGGATTTTTGCCACACTTCCCAGGAAGTGGTCATCACAGGGGGACGACCCTGTCCCTGATTGGAGAACCAGGGCCCCCCTACTTTTCACCCAGGAGCAAGGATAAAACTGGCAGACCTGCACCCACACCTCAGATCCCCTCCAGAATTCAACAAGAAAGGAACTAAAGAAGAAGAAGGACTGCCCTGCTGGACCCCTGGCCTGCACCTGGAACCTGCACTCAGAAGGACTGCACCAGCTGCACACTTGGGCTTCACCACAAGAAGGACTTTGCCTGGCTTCAACTGGTTCAAGGAGGGACTCCCTGTTTGCTAC
Source organism: Pleurodeles waltl (assembly GCF_031143425.1). Lineage (NCBI taxonomy): Eukaryota > Metazoa > Chordata > Amphibia > Caudata > Salamandridae > Pleurodeles > Pleurodeles waltl. The sequence goes on along the minus strand of NC_090447.1, from coordinate 1,355,044,827 downwards.
AGGTGAAAAATTGCTAACCAGAGTCCCCTGCACCAACTCCTGAAGAAAGCGACCAGCTGACCACTGTCCAGTGGCCAAAAAGGAGTTTGCGCCAGGTGCATTCTGGGAGTTGAAGTCCGCACCCCCCAAGGACCATCACAGAACTTCTGGACCCTTGGGGTGAGCTGTGGACCCCAAAAGAACCTTAAAAGAACATCTGGGTGAAGCCCCAGAAGTTTGGAAAAGATTTGAGAATTTTTGGAAAAAAGCTCCAGAGAGGGACCGACCCGCCGCGGAAATTCTAGCCAGCTTGCCTCAACCGCGACCCGGCCTGACTTCGTGGTTCGTCCTGGTAAAGAAAAACATCCAAAAAAGAGACTAAGTCCGAACGTAAAAAGTTGACCGGGACCTCCCAGCCATCGTATCCGAGAAGGGCTCCATGGACGTCGGATCAAGATCCAGGTTTACCCCGGTCGAAGGATTTTCATCTCGAAAAAACGACTAAGTCCGAAGGTAAAAGTCTCCACCGAGGAAACCCACATCGCGTATCCGGACAAGGGCTCCAGGAGGTCGGATTCAACTGGCAGGTTCGTCCCGGTGAAGAAAAACTTCAAATTAAAGACTAAGTCAGAAGGTAACTTTTTTAACCGAGGCCTCCCGCGACCTGTAGCCGAGCAGGGCTCCATCGCGGTCGGCCTGAAAGTTTGACTTTGCCCCAGTCGAGGTGCAACCAGATGACCCGATTGGCGCTTTTTGTTTCTAAGCGCTAGAAAAGTAATAATTCTTTAAAAATTCATATCTCCGGTTCCCCTGAACCGATTTTAATCGTTTTTGTGTCATTTTAAAGATAAAAATATAAACTATTTTTATAAATTGGTTTTGGATTTTTAAACTGTTTCCTGTGTTTTATTTAATTACTGTTTTGTGATATTTGAATGCTTTACACTTTGTCTCCTAAGTTAAGCCTTGACGCTCGTTGCCAAGCTACCAAGGGTTGAGCTGGGATTAATTTACTGAGACCTAACTGTACCTATGTGGAGGTTAGTGGCTTGTTGCTAGGTGTAGGTACCTACCTGCCCTACCAATAACCCATTTTCCAACATACTACATCTCTGCAAAGAACTTGTGTGGCAAAAATCCGGCGCACAGCCTGCAAGAAACTACACACAGCCTGCATCGCGGTAAGAAAATCACTGCATGCCGAACCAGATTGACGTAACCCAGCTACCCGAGTAGAGATCGACGCAGCACCAGCATTGCGCCCGGAACTTCAACACACGGCCCACTGGATCGAAGCATAGCCGAACTGGAACGACGCAGCCCGACTTCCTGCGAGAAGAATCGACGCAGCACATGCCATGCAACAGAAATTTCCCCGCATCAACGCAGCTCCTGTGACTTTGTCCTGCACGCCCAGGATTTCTCTGCATCGTCCCGAGGACGTACAAAAACCCGGAACCTGAAGAGGATTCAAGTCAGCGCGCCGGAAATCGACGCAAAGCCTTCCCTTTGTGGAAGCTTATCGACGCATCGTCTGTGTGCTCACGGAGAAACCGACACACACCTCCACGTTTTCCACGCATCTCCTCATCTGCGGTCCCTTGCGGAGAATTTGAACGCAAACCAGGTTCTTTGTGCTTGCAAAAGACACTTGTTGCTTTTTAAAGACTAAAGACTCTTTTTATCATTTTCTAAATTATATTTCAACGTGTACTTATTGAATCTTGATCGTTTTGACCTGCATTTAACCAGATAAATGTCCTATATTTTTCTAAACACCTTGTAGTGTATTTTTGTGGTGTTATACTGTGTTACTGCATGATTTATTGCACAAATACTTTACACATTGCCTTCTATGTTAAGCCTGACTGCTCAGTGCCAAGCTACCAGAGGGTGGGCACAGGATAATTTGGATTGTGTGTGACTTACCCTAACTAGATTGAGGGTCCTTGGTTGGACAGGGGTTAACCTGACTGCCAACCAAAGACCCCATTTCTAACAACACCTCAGTCAACCAGCAGCCCAATTTGTAACATTGGTTATCAGTAGTGAAGACAGGACTTGTGTTTGTGCAGTGCCTTACAGTGATTTAGTGTATGCTACCATTCCGTACACAAGAAAAATACAAGTTTTAAATTTGTCCAATGATTGGCCTTTTTTTTTCTAAATTCATCACTACTCTACCTCAATGTCTGTGTCTGTGCTTGTGGCCCCACCTGCAAGAATGGAGCTTGAGTTTACCAATCTGAAGAGCTACACTTTTGATGAGCTCATGGAGTTTTGCAAGGAGAGGTGGCTGCCTGCAAAGAGGAGCACTGGGAAGGCAGGGTTCCAGAAACCATTGAGGGCATGGGCAGAGGCCCACCAGTAGGCAGCAGATGATGAGGAGGGGGAGGATGATGAGGAAGGACTGGAGCAGGGCCAGCGGGAGAACCTTGAATCGCAACCTATTGAGGAGGAGGGCAACCTACTCCCAGGATTGAAAGTTCCCTCTCAATCAGGCAGTAGTGTGTCTTTCAGGGGCCTAATCCCAGAGAAGTTGGAGTACAGGAGGAAAGAAAGGAAGCTCAGACGTTAGCTGGCCAAACCGAAAATGGAAAAAGATGCAAAGCAAGCTCAGGCTAAGAGAGCCTTGGCTGAGAAAAAGTTGCTGTTGGAGCATGAAAAACACATGAGGGAACTGGATCTAAAAACAAGGTAACCTACAAGCCTTACAGTGATGGTGGCAGCATACCAACAGTATCTGCTGGTGAAGTGAGGGTCTGCATACCCCAGGAGCTGGTGCATAACTTTGATGATATAGACAAGTGGTTTGCTACTTATGAAATTGCACTCAGGGTACATAATGTCCCAGAGAAATACTAGGGGGTAGGCTGTAGAAACACATGCCAATTGTAGAGAGGGACACACTGTCAACAGTGGAGGCAGAAAGACCAAACCAGGGATAACCCATGAAGCAATATTTAATTAAATGTTTGGGCAGACCCCTGAGAAAGACCGTCAGAGATTCGGGGTCCTCCACAAACTCCCAAATCAGTCCTTGGTGGATTTCCTAGATTATACCAGCAAGGCATTGAAGGACTGGGTGAAGGGCAGCAAAGTGGATAATTTTAATGTACTGTATAACCCAATGCTGAGAGAGCACATGCACAATACTTATTTTCCAGAACTGTGCCAACATCTAATGGATAGCAAGCTTACTGATCCTAGGAAGCTTGCTGAGGAGGCAGACCTCAGTCGACACACAGGCCCTCATTCTGACCTTGGCGGGCGGCGGAGGCCGCCCGCCAAAGTCCCGCCGTCAGGTTACCGTTCCGCGGTCGAAAGACCGCGGCGGTAATTCTGACTTTCCCGCTGGGCTGGCGGGCGGTCGCCTTCAGACCGCCAGCCAGCCCAGCGGGAAAGAGGCTTCCACGATGAAGCCGGCTCGGAATCGAGCCGGCGGAGTGGAAGCTGTGCGACGGGTGCAGTTGCACCCGTCGCGTATTTCACTGTCTGCGCAGCAGACAGTGAAATACATTTAGGGGCCCTCTTACGGGGGCCCCTGCAATGCCCATGCCAGTGGCATGGGCACTGCAGGGGCCCCCAGGGGCCCCGCGACCCCCCCTACCGCCATCCGGATCTCGGCGGTCCGACCGCCGGGATCTGGATGGCGGTAGGGGGGGTCGGAATCCCCGCGGCGGTGCAGCAAGCTGCGCCGCCGCGGAGGATTCAATGGGGCCGCGGTACACTGGCGGGACCCCGCCAGTGGTGCCGGTCCGACCGCGGCTTTACCGCCGCGGTCGGAATCCCCATTGGAGCACCGCCGGCCTGTCGGCGGTGCTCCCGCGGTCCTCCGCCCTGGCGGTCAAAGACCGCCAGGGTCAGAATGAGGGCCACAGTCTCTAAGACAGTGACTGAGGTGGACTACCAAAAAGGTGGTCAGGGTTCCCAACAGAAGAAAGAGGGAGGGATATAAATAAAACCAAGGAGATCTCTTAAGGTCCCCAAAATAGTTCACCGGGGAAAGGGTCTTAAAGCTGATCTGGCCACCAGAAGAAAGGCTTCAAAAATAAGAAAACTGGAAAGTTTGTCCCCAAGTGTTATGAGTGCTATGTGCATATAAAAGGAGAAGCCAAGTGCTCCAAGAGGGCAGTGGTCCCTGTGGTACGCAGTCACAGAGGATATCAAGCTAACGCGAAAGTGAAGGAGGCAGCCCCAGGTAGTGTGAGAAAGTACTGAGGTTACCCTAGTGTCCCTGTGAGATGCAGAGATGGTGCTCAAAGCCCACATGTCTTCCAATACTTCAAAGTATATGCAGTTGGTCACCATTAATGGGCAGAAGGTGGAGGCTCAGAGGGACACAAGAGTCAGTATGACTCCACTGCCAGGTGTCATCTGGTGCTCTGAGAGCAGATGATGCCCAATACATTTGACCAAGTTCTGGTAACAGGCAACCAGGAGGTTCACTACACCATGACTCTTGTTCCCTTTCAGTGGGGGGGGGGTCTCAGGTCTTCTGAAGGTTGCTGTGAGCCCTGCTATGCCCATGGACTGTCTGTTAGTGAATCACTTGGAGCACATAGCCTAGAGGGAAGTGGAGCGCAGGTCACACCTGGGAATATTAGGTTTTCCTGAGAGAGTCTGTGCCACTACCAGGTCTATGGCTGCCCAGGAGAGGAGGCAATAAGGTCTGGAGTCTGGAAAAATGGCCCAGACAGCTGCCAGGGAAGGGAAGGACAGGGAGCACGGGAAACCAGCCCCTGAATGTCTCTCAGCAGAGGTGGATGGGTCACCAGAATAGTCCTCCCTGAAGCCTCATGAGGAAAACATTGACTCCCTTTGTACCCTGCCCGAACTTGCTGGATGGCAAGTTGAAGGGGGCCCACCAGGGAGGGGTGTTGCAATGCACAGACAGACCTGAGTCAGCAAGCCCCAGTCAGCTGGTGACATTGCTGGAGATCACCTCATATATTGGGAGAATGACCTCCTTTACAGTGAGCCTAAAGTTGTTCAGCATGGGGCAACTCGTCTAGTCATAGTTTCCCTGTGTTACAGGGCCTTCCTACTGAGGTTGGCTCATAAGATACCCCTGGCAGGACATCTGAGGCTGGAGAAGATCTTTACCAGGCTTGCCTCCCACTTCTATTGTCCCTGGATGAGGACAGCCTCTGATATATTCTGGTGGACGTGTCTCACCTGCAGGCTAGTGGGAAGACTGGGAAAAAGCTAAAAGCCATACTGACTCCCATGCATTTTGTTGGCAAACACTTTGTGAGGGTGGGAATTTATATCATTGGAACTATGGACCCTAAGACACACTTAAGCAATATGATGGTGGACCATGCCACTAGGTACCCAGAGGGAAAACCTCTGAGGACCATTGTTGTAGCTATAGTGACTAGGGCTCTAATGGGGATTTTCACCAGAGTGGGTTTCCCCAAGGAAGAGTGTCAGACAGGGGCACCAACTCCATGTCCTCATACATGAAGCTTATATGGAAGGAATGTGGGGTTATTTATAAATTCACCACATCTTACCATCCACAAAAAATGGACATGTTGAAAGATTCAACAAGACCCTTAACGGCATGATTGCAGACCTCCCTGAGCCCATGAAGTGGACTTGGGATGTCCTTTTACCATGTCTGCTCTTTGCTTACTGAGAGTTGCCACAGAAGTGAGTGGGCTTTAACCCATTTGAACTTCTGCATGGCCACCCTGTCACGGGGCCTTTCAGACTGTTTAAAGAAAGGTTGAAGCAAGTTCCCAAGAAACCTCCATGGGATGTGGTTAGCCACATTCTAGCCATCTGGAAACAGATGGCCAAATCTGGAAGAAATCTTCCAAGAACCTGGAGGCTACCCAGGCGGTGATGAAGCAGTAGTACGACTGTACGACTATGCCTATGGAATTCCAACCTGGACAGAAAATTTGGGTAATGGAGCCAGTGGAGACCAGGGCTCTACAGGATCGCTGGACTGGGACATACCAGGTGGTGAAGAGGAAGGTGAAGTCCACCTACGTGGTGGATCTCTAAACATCCAGGAGCCCCTTATTGGTACTCCATCTCAACCGCTTCAAACCCTACCATGAGAAGTCTGAGGTTACCATGCTGCTAGTGACAGATGATGGGGAGAAGGAGGAGAGTGAACCTCTCCCTGATCTCCTGTCATTCAAAGAGATGGATGGGTCAGTGGAAGTTGTCAATCTCCCCCCTCCCCTGACCCAGACTCACTTCTATGTTCAGACAGACCACAGGCCCCTCAGGTGGCTAATGCAATTAAGGGGTGAAAATCCAAAATTGTTGAGGTTGTCCATTTTCCTACAGGGACAGGACTTTACCTTGGAGTACCGCCCTGGGTCACGCCATGCCAATGCTGATGGTCTATCTAAGATTTTCCATCATAGCTGAAGAGAACTCACTAGGGTTAGGGTAGTTCTCCCCACTTTTAACTGGGGGGGGGGACACGTGTTAGACCTGTCTGCCTTAGAATGGTATTCCTTCAGACTTTTTGCCTTTTCTCCTCATTTTTCCTGGACCTATTTGTGTTGACCGTAGGACTCTGAACACTTTACCACTGCTAACCAGTGCTAAAGTACATGTGCTCACTCCTTAAAACATTGCAATATTGGCTTATCCCCCAATTAGCCATATTTAATTTACTTAGAAGTCCCTAGTAAAGTGCACGAGTGCCCAGGGCATGTAAATTAAACGCTGCTAGTGAGCCTCCAACTGATTGTGGCATCCACTTAAATAGCCCTCAAACAATGTCTCAGGCCTGCCATTGCAGAACCTGTGTATGCAATTTCAAAACTGCCATATCATCCTGGCAAAATAAACGAGTTGTGAGGCCCAAACCTTTCCTTTTTATACACATAAGTCAACCCTTGGGCAGGCCCTGGACAGCCCAAAGAGCAGGGTGCAGTGTATCTAAAAGATAGGACATGTACTGTTAGACCTTACATTTTTTCACAACTGCAAGGCCTATCTATCCCATAGAAAAATATTGAAGTTGCCTTATTACATTTTATGGGCCCAGTTCACAAAGGTAAACTTAGACCTGAGGTCTAAGTGTAGACCTGAAGTGTAAGGGCCCAAATCACAAAACTAAACTTAGACCTGAAGTCTAAGGGCTAAATTCACAAAGGTAATCTTAAACGTGAAGTCTAAGTGTAGACCTAAAATCTAAGTTTAACCCTGATGTCTTAGCTGATGTCTAAGTTTACCTTTGTGAACTGGGCCCTTAGAATTCAGGTCTAAAGTTAGATTTCATGTCTAAACCTAGAGTTCATGTCTAACTTTAGCTTTGTGAATTGGGTCCTTAAAGTGCACCTTTCAAGGGGGATAAGATTATTTCTTCAGGTTTGGTATCTCTGTAATCACAATTCATAATCTTAAATTATGGTGGAGTCAGATTTTAAATTGCAAATCTGAAAATACCACTTTTAGAAAGTTGGTATTTTCTAGCCTTTGCCATTTGGTGCCTACAGCCTGTCTCTGGTCACATGACTAGGTGTAGTTGGAAGTGGGGCTTTATATATTCCTCCATAACCGCCACACACAATGCGAGCTTAGGTGTGGCTTGATGGGCCATCTAGGGCAGGATGGGAGGGAGGAGCGGGGAACAGCCTCACTTACATCTGAATAGACTGTGTCCTGTCCACACAGAAAGGGCCTAACAACCCTGTATTGTCACTCCAGATAGCTTGGAGCCACGGCAGGGTAGGAAGAAAATTCCTTACACTTCCAAGCCACTGTCTAGAAGCTTCTCCCACCTTACAGAACCAGTGCACCAAAGTATAAATGCTGGATCTCAGGCACCAGCATTTCAGTACTCTTCTGGACCTGTGGATACTTTGCCAAGAAGAAGGTCTGCTGTACTGCTGAAGGACTGCCACTCTTCTGGATTGCTGTTTTGCTGAACTCCTGCTTTGCTGTATTGACCTGCTGAGTGCTGCCCTCCTGCCTGAGAGAGAAGTACTGGACCTCCATCTCTTGAACCCCAAAATCAAAGTGGCTCCAAAGGTTAGTTCGCTGGTCTCCTGATCTGGTGCCCTACCCTGTCAAGTGTTGCTGCCCTTGTCCTGAACCCTTGGAAGAGGCCCTGAGGTGCTTGCCAGCAGAACAGATGTATCTCCTCTGCTGAACGACACATCTCTGATTCGAACTGACATATCCTCTCTGCCGAACGAAACATTTCCAAGTGGAACAGATGCATCACTGCTGTTTCAAGGACTGGACCCAGTGCAATGACTCACATCACAGCTGCATCCCCACATCTTGGGTTTGACACATTGCCTTCGGAATCGCTGCTGCATGATGCCTTCGAAAGCTGTACCTCACTTTGCTCATCAATGGCAGCCTGAACGACTCTGCCAAAGCTTTGCATCACAAGAATCATCAACAGGGTTCTTGACGTTGATGCAACAGGACCTCACACCACAGCTTTGCCGCATCTCATAAACGATGCAACGCCTCAGCTGTGAGACACATTTATGCCTCGAATCCACGCAATACTCCACATTCAGGATCTAAGGTACTTTGTTCAGCAAGCCTAACTGGGTCCCTGTAGCCGCCCCACACTCCTTTACGATCAGCCTGAACTTGTGACTTTGTCCTGGTCCAGCAGGACCAGATATCTTCTTTCTGCTTTTAAGTGCTATGTTACAGTTTATTCTTTAAAAAATTTAAATTCAAGTTCTACTGATTAAATGTTTGTCATGTTGGTCTGGTTTTATTTATTACTTTAAGTTTTGTTTTTCTATCTTGGTGTGTGACCCTTTTTGTGTGGTGGTTTCACTGCCTTACTGTTGGAAGTGTTGTCCAAATACTTTATAGATTGCCTCTAAGTTAAGCCTAACTGCTCTGTGCCAAGTTACTGGGGTTGAGCACAGATAAATTTAGGGTATGCTTCTACCTTACCCTGACTAGGATTGTGGCCACTTCTTGACCAGGGATCATACCTCAGTCAACCAGTAACCCAGTTTCAACAAACACCCTTGCCTAGTGCCCCATGAGAAGTTTCTAGGGGTTGGAATTTTCCTATTTAATGCCAGTTATGCCTTGGAGCCCTAATATATTCTAGCAATCATCAATTTCATTATTTCCAAAGTTTTAAATAAATACGTCCAGTGTACCAAATTAAAGGTTTTTTCACCACACACAAACAAGACTACTGCTGGGATCTAGATAGTCACATCATAAAAAACTGGCGTCAATTAGGAAGTATGTTTTGGAGAATGATTGGCATGTAGGCACAAACCCATTCTGGTCTATTGCCACTAGATCAGCTATCACCTCCAATATCATCCTAGCAAGGATCTTCATGAAAATATTATAATATGCATTAAGTAAAGTGATCTGACAGTCAGAACGCACTTACCCTGGATCCTTTTCCTTTTAGGAAACCAAGTTAAAATTCCTTTCTTAAATAACGGTGGTATGGCTCCCCTCTTCAAAAAATATTGTTGAACAGCTCTGTTAGAGGATTTTTTAGGTATTTAATCATCAGTGAATACTATTCAGAGGATTATCATCCTCCCCAAGTGCTTTACATCTTGGGAGTTCCTTTACCACCTTCTCTATTCTTATAGGGTGAATCAGATTACTCACTGCTTCCATTGTCAATGAGGGAACTGGAGCCAAGTTTAAAAAATGGATAATATCTTTCTCCAAAGATCAATACCTTCTTCATTGATTCTAGAAAGTATGCACTGAAAGTAGACTCTACTCACTCTTTATCCCTTTCTATTTTCCCTGTTGTGGGGTCTTCTATTTTGATGATCTTAGTACTCATCATTCAAGATCAAATGTGCTATGTTAGCAATCTGCCACTGACCTCCACCTACTCATATAGCTGTGGGCCATATATCTGGGAACATATAGGCCCTCATTACAACCCTGACGGTCGGTGATAAAGCGGCGGTAATACGGCCAACAAGCCGGTGATAAAAAAAATGGGATCGCGACCACGGCAGAAACGGCCAACACAGACAGCCACTTTAACACACCGACCGCCACGGCGGTAGCAACAAACACCGCGGCGGTAACCGCCAACAGACAGACGGAAGACAATGTACTGCCCACTGTATTACATGCCACCAATCTGCCAGCTTTTCCGGGGCGGTCCCAACGACATCAAAAGCACGGCGGAAACAGTACTCTGAAGGGGAACGACTCACCTTTCGACACTCAATGCCATGGAGCCCGAACTACAGGTCCTGCCGATGCTGGTGTATCTGCTAATACACCAGGAATATCAAAGAAGGCGGCAGCGACAACCACAGTGAGTACTGCACCTAGCACACAGGGGAGGGGGGGAGGAAAAAGAGAGTGACACACACACACAACACCGCCATCCCCACCTTCACCCAACACCGTACACACAAACACATGCATCAACTTTACATTTACACCCCGTAACCCCCTTGAAGAACACAAGGACAAAAGGAATTGAGTGAAATAAATGATATTTTGAAATATGCAGATAAAATAAATGATTGTAAACAACAGTATATACAAATATTTACAATATGTACAGAATGCCGTACACTGTCCTTTGCAAATGTCCATGGCCCAGTGGGCCAAAAAAACATGGGCGAAGCCCACACTTGACTCGCGCCTCAAAACGGAGAGAACACTGCAGGGGCATCAGGTCGAAAACACACAGGCACCTCAGGGGGAAAGGGAGGGGGGCACCTCAGCCAGGAGATGGTACTACGCCATTGCTCCTGGAGGGGGCAACATGCCCACAGCGATGTCCTGGGGAGTGCAAAGCAACAGTCTCTCAAGTATCTCATGTGGGTGCTCTGCCCACTGCTTGGTCCTGGGGAGTGCAAAGCCACAGTCTCTCAAGTCTCTCAAGTGGGTGCTCTGCCCACTGCTTGGTCCTGGGGAGTGCAAGGCCACAGTTTCTCAAGTGGGTGGCTTCTCCACTGGTACTGGAGGGGGCTTTGTCCCCAGTGTGCTTCATCCTGCCAAGGATAGGGTGAGAGGATGCCTTGCTCCACTGGTTCTGGAGGGGGCCTTGTGCCCAGTCTGCTTCATCCTGCCGAGGATAGGGTGAGTGGATGCATTTCTCCACTGGTTCTGGAGGGGGCCTTGTGCCGAGTCTGCTTGATCCTGCCAAGGATAGGGTGAGTGGAAGCATATCTCCATTGGTTCTGGAGGGGGCCTTGTGCCCAGTCTGCTTCATCCTGCCAAGGATAGTGATAGTGGATGCATTTCTCCACTGATTCTGGAGGGGGCCTGGTGCCCAGTGATGCTGCACCTGGGGTGTGGCAGTTCCCATTCCCTCACCTGGGTGTCTGAGGCACAAGATGTGCAGAGAACGGGTAGCATGATTCTCCATGGAGATAGAGCCAGACTCCATCCTGCGGCGACTTAGGTTGCAAACTGCTGGTAGTGCCGGTGCTGGTGGTGGTGATTTAAGTGGTGGGTGGAGGGTCCAGACCATCTCCTGCTGCCTCGGACAGCTGCCCACTGAGCATGCTGCTGATGACAGATGTAGTGGCACTGGCTGGGCATATGGCGGTGCAGGTGGCGGTGGTGGAGCCTGCAGCGGAGATGCTGCCCGTGCTGGCCGTGGTGCAGGTGTTGGTAGTAGTGGAGGGAGACACCAGGCCATTTCCTGCAGCCTCGGACAGCTGCCCACTGAGCATGCTGCAGATGACAGACGTAGTGGCACTGGCTGGGCATATGGCGGTGCAGGTGGCGGTGGTGGAGCCTGCGGCGGAGATGCTGCCGGTGCTGGCCGTGGTACAGGTGTTGGTAGTAGTGGAAGGAGACACCAGGCCATTTCCTGCAGCCTCGGACGTCTGCCCACTGGGGATGATGCTGCTGACTGTGGTTGTGGCAGCGGCGGTGCAGGTAGCGGTGCAGATGGCGGTGCAGGTGGCGGTGCCTGCGGCGGTGCTTTCCACGGTAAGGTTGCTGGGCTGTCAGGACTATTGGTGGGCACCAGTCCCTCACTTGGAGGCTCCGAGGCCTGAAGTGCCTTGCCTTGGGTTTTCTTGCTCTTCCCCACCTTGGCAGATGCTGCTGGGACCTTGGCACTGGCAGATGCAGTTTTGGAGGAGGCCTTGCTGGGTGGGTCGTGCTTCTTGGCTGTGCTGCATCATGGCCCCTTCTTCACCTTGGAATGTGGTGGACTCAGTTGGTCCTTTGCATTGGTCGGTGGCACACTGCCAGCCCTGATGGGTGCCCCCTTTGATCCCCTGGGACTTGCAGGTACCACAGCGGACGCTTACTTGGTGGCTGAGGTGCTGACCTATGATCTTGACACCCTGGGCCTAAGGGAACCGGGGGAAGGCGTAGGGAAGAGGTAAAAGTTAGCCAGGAAAATCTTTTTAGTCACACTGGGATGGGAGTATGGAGGGGGTTTGGGAGTGGAGGAAGAGGGAGTGGTTGTAGGAGGTGTACGTCTGCTGAGTTTGGGTGCAGGTGCATGGGCTGGATGCTGTTGTGAGGTGGATGGCTGTTGGGTGGGTGTGTGCTTGCGTTTGTGTACTTTGTGAGGACGGCTCACCGACACACTGGGAGAGGACACAGGGGAAGTGTGCATGGTTGTGGGGGTGGTGACTGCCCGTGAGGGATGTGTAGTGATGGGCGTGCTGGTGATGGAGGTAGTGGATGATGATGTAGTGCATGCAGGTGTGAGTGGAGATGCTACTGGGAAGGAGGTGGACGAAGAGGAGGAGGGGGACACAGTGGAGGCAGTGGATGTTGGTATGTTTGCATGGGTATGGTGCTTGTTTGGATGGCATTCAGAATGGTTGACTGCCCAACAGTGAGGGATCTCAGGAGGTCAATAGCCTCCTCACTGAGGGCAGCAGGGCTGACTGGGCAGGGCCTGAGGTGCCTGGGGCGAAGGAGATGCCCACCCTCATGGGTGAGCGGGCACGGAAAACATGCTGAGGGGCTGCTGGGAGGTCGGTGCTGGTAGGGGGGGTGGCGCCTGTACCTGTTGTTGGGTGGGCACAGAGGTGTCTGCCACCGCCAGGGTGCTTCCATCAGAGGAGGAATCACTGTCACTGGTCTCCCCTCCTGTCGCCGTCGTGGAGCTCTCCTCGCCCTCCGTCCCACTGGTGCCTTCACCCTCGGTGGATTCGGCCTCCAGGCCCATGTGGGATGCAACTCCCTCCATCGCCAGTGCATCTGCTCCTCCGCCAGATGATGCTAATGCACACAAGGACAGGGTGACAAAACAAAAAAGGGGGGGAGAGACAGAGGATACACTTGGTCAATGCCAGCAACACCACTACCGTTGGCGTACACAACACACAGGGAGCAGCCCTATGCACTAGGCCATGCCCAACCAGTCACTAAGATAATCACCAGCACATGGGGTACAATGCCTAATGCCAGCATCTGCACACCTGACACCCACAGGACCCTGCCCAATAGTAGTTGCCACTTGTACCATTGGGGTAGGAGTGCTTCAGAGCCTGCACACAAGGGACCTACCCTGCCATGATCGCCCTGGCCTAGGGGCACCCACCGCCCCATCCCCCATCCGCCAGCCTGCTAGCTCCTAAAGCGCGCAAAGTCAGCTTTCAGAATCTGTACTCACCCCCTTGTGGCTGCTGTGATGCCCTCAAGCACCCATCCAACTCCAGATAGGCCACTGCCAGGATGTGGAACATCAGGTGGGTCATGGTGCGACGGGCACCCCTTCCACGTTGAGAGGCCAGCCCCAGCTGGGCCTCCGCCATTTTCTTGGTCCAGCGGCGCAGGTCCTCCCATCTCTTGCGGCAGTGTGTGCTCCGCCTGTGATAGACCCCCAGGGTCCGCACCTTCTTGGCGATGGTACGCCAAATACCATTTTTCTGGTGGGTGCTGACCTAGAGGGAAAGGACAGCGGAAAAGGAAATTACTCACCCGTCCGGACCGTCATACTCATTGCCCACCCATGCCCTGACGCACATACACTGACCACCTCTCATGCAGCACTCAGGCCAGGACGCCTTAGCACCCCCCAACATGTGGCTTATGTCCACACCACTGCAAACATGCATTGCCCACACATCATGCTCACAGTGTACTCACCTGTTTGTCTGGAGGACCATAGAGTAATGTTTACTGGGGTAGGACCCCATTCACCAGTTTCTCCAACTCCTCTGCAGTGAAGGCAGGGGCCCTTTCCCTAGACACTCTAACCATCGTTGCTTCCAGCCTCAGGTCACAGCAGTTCATGCAGTGTAGGTCCTCTCCTGTTGATGGTCAGGTAGCAATTGAGTGAATAGCTAGAAAATGGCGGTGACGTCCGCGGCGGTGTGTACTGTCACCGCCGGCGTACATCGCCATTGGCTCCTGGGACCCATAGGGCCCAATGATAACCAATGCAAAGTTGTACGGCGGTCACCGACTGCCTACCGGTCATCGACTGCCTACCGCAATGCAGCACAACGCCAGTGGACTTACCTCAGTTCACCTTGTCCCTCCTCACAGGTCAGGCAGCCGCCATTTCAGGGGGGAACATGGCATGGCACCTAACTTTGTCACAGCAGACATTGGCACATCAACTGACTCTCGACTTCACACACTGCTTCTGTGAACGTAAATTCAACATCAGTTGTGCCATCTATTTGGAAATATGACCTTCTGCTCACCGTTCTCCTCCAAAGGCTACAACCGCTGAGGCAGATGATGAGATGGCGGCATCCTCTGGTGTAGAGAACCCTGGTGGACCTGTCAACAATGGAGGACAGACATATTATCATCACATACAGACTTGATCGTGCCACAATCCATGGACTGTGTGCCCAATTGGAGCCAGACCTGATGTCAGCTATCTGTCAGCCCACAGGAATACCCCCGCTAGTGCAGGTTCTGTCAGTGCTCCTTTTCCTGACAAGTGGATCCTTTCAAACTTCAGTGGCCATGGCATCAGGAATGTCTCAGCCAATGTTCTCCAACGTATTGACCAGAGTGTTGTCCGCCCTGCTGAAGCACATGCGCAACTACATCGTTTTCCACCAGGTGGATGATTTGGCCACAGTGAAAGCTGACTGGGACATATCCCCAACATCATTGGTGTCATTGATGGTTCACATATGGCATTTGTCCCCCCTCCGAAGAAATTAACAGGTTTACAGGAATAGAAAAAGCTATCACTCGATTAATGTGCAAATGGTGTGTTTTGCGGACCAGTACATCTCCCATGTGAATACCAAATATCCTGACTCTGTGCATGACGCCTATATTTTGAGGAATAGCAGCATCCCTTATGTGATGGGGCAACTCCAGAAGCACCGGGTGTGGCTAATAGGTGAGCCCAAGGTCCCCACACAGTATAAGTTGCGGTCTGAGTATGGGGTTGTCCCTAAGGGTTAGTGTGTGTCTAACAGTTGTCCCTCGATATTTGCACGTGACTCTGGTTACCCCAACCTCTAATGGCTACTGACTCCAGTGAGGAATCCCAGGAGAAGGGCAGAGGAACATTACAATGAGGCACATGGGCGTACAAGGAGGATTATTGAGAGAACCTTCGGCCTCCTGAAAGCCAGGTTCCGGTGCCTCCATCTGACAGGTGGATCCCTGTACTACGCACCCAAGAAGGTCTGCCAGATAATCGTGGCATGCTGTATGTTGCACAACCTGGCCTTGAGATGCCAGTTGCCTTTTCTGCAGGAGGATGAGCCTGGAGATGGTCTTGTGGCAGCGGTGGAGCCTGTGGACAGTGAGGAAGAGGAGGCAGATGAAGAAGATGTGGACAGCAGAACAAACATAATACAGCAGTACTTCCAGTGGCACACAGGTAAGAGACTGTAACTCAACTTTACATTACAGTAATCTTTTGGGCATTGTACATGGCAGGCTCTTACCCTCTTTCTATGGACACTGACTGTTCCCTTTGGATTCTCTAATTTCAGATCTCTGTACTCCATTCTGGCTCCTTCTATATGTACTGCTGCCCACCAAAGGTCATCCTGTCGTATTTTTCACTGAACATAGGCGTTGCAATGCTTTGATAATGTTATAATAATACATTTTTCTAAGCATTACACTGACTCCAGTATGGTTTATGTTTCAAGGGTGTTTATTTTTGTGCAAATAAGTATGGGGGTAAGTGCAAGGGTCTGGGGTGATGGTGGAGGAATGTCCAGTTAGAGTCTAGTCTATTGGTATCACAGGTGCATTGTCAAAAGGGGCATTGGAAGTGGAGCAATGGCAGTTCAAGGTCGACAGGGTGACATAGTGGGACAGAAGGGTGACAATCAGGAGAGTCTTATTTCCTGGCAGGGGTCTTGGCAATGTTCTTTGCCTTCTGCCTGGATTGCAGGGACCGTTTGCGGGGTGGTTCTCCTTCTGCAGGGGGTGGGGTGCTGGTGGTCTGTTGGTCCTGTGGCGGGGCCTCCTGTTCACTAGCGCCGGCAGAGGTGGAAGGCTGTTCCTCGGTTTGGCTAGTGTCAGGGGCCCTTTGTTGTGCCACTGCGTCCCTCATGGTCTGGCCCATGTCAGCCAGCACCCCTGCAATGGTGACCAGGATGGTGTATATTTTAGTTAAGTCATCCCTGATCCGCAGGTACTGTCCCTCCTGCAGCCGCTGGGTCTCCTGTAACTTGGCCAGTACCTGGTCCATGGTCTCCTGGGAATGGTGCTATGCTCCCATGATGTTTGAGAGTGCCTCGTGGAGGGTTGGTTCCTTGGGCCTGTCCTCCCCCTGTCGCACAGCAGTCCTCCCACCTTCCCTATTGTCCTGTGCCTCTGTCACCTGAACATGTGCCCACTGCCACTGACCCCAGGTCCCTGATTGTCCTGGGTTTGTGGGGTTGCCTCGGTCCCTGTAGTGGTGGACACACTGCTGATTGACGTGTCCTTGGAACAGAGGTATGGGCCTCTGGGTGGGTACTTTGGTGGTGTTTCCTGAGGGGGGAGGCTCTGTGGTGGTTTGGGACTGTGGCATGGGAACCGACTGTCCATAGGTCCGTGATGGGCGAGGTTGGTCATCATGATCCAGGTGTGCAGAGCTGCTGTCATCACTGTGGGCCTCTTCTGGGGGGGGCTGGATGTAGCTGGCACCTCCTCTCCGGTGATGTTGGGTAGAGGTCCTGTTGGGATGCAAATGCATTGTTAATGTATCTCCGTGTGCCATCTTGTGCATGGGTGTGTTTCCCTGGATGATTGTGCTTTCCCTGTCGGCTTGGCGTTGGGTGAGTAGTGATTTTGTGGGCTGGGTGAGTCTCTCTATTGGGCATGCTGGGGTGATGGGTGCCCATGCAGGTCTGTGATGGGGGTCCATGCATTGTTGTTGCATGCAGGGCTTGGTATTGGGATGGGTGGGTTTTGATAGTGGGATATATGTGAGTTGGTGAAGTGATGGGAGTGAGGGTAAGGTTGGGGGTATGTGATGGCATGCAGTTAGGGTGGGGGATATAGTAATAGAGATTTGCCTTACCAGAGCCCAGTCCGCCTGCTACTCCTGCGAGGCCCTCAGGATGCATGATCGCCAAGACTTGCTCCTCTCATGTTCTTAGTTGTGGGGGAGGAGGTGGAGGTCCACCGCCAGTCCTCTGTACAGCAATCTGGTGTCTTGAAACCATGGAATGCACCTTCCCCTACAGGTCGTTCCACCTCTTCCTGATGTCATTCCTTGTTCTTGGGTGCTGTCCCACGGCGTTGACCCTGTCCACGATTCTCTGCCATAGCTCCATCTTCCTAGCAATGGACATCTGCTGCACCTGTGATCCGAATAGCTGTGGCTCTACCAGGATGATTTCCTCCACCATGACCCTGAGCTCCTCCTCAGAAAACCTGGGGTGTCTTTGGGGTGCCATGGATGTGGTGTGAGTGATATGTGTGAGGATGTGTGAGGTGATGTGTGGGGTGATGTGTTGGGGTGTATACTGCGATGTGCATGGATGGTGTATGGGTGATGCTGTTCTGTGCCTCTGATTGAGTGGGTGTTCTTTGCTTGTCTCACTGTGCTTGGTCTCGTTTTTTTTGTAAGGGGTTGTGGGTAATGTGGGTGTGTGTTTTATAGTGGTATGGGTGTGTGGGTGTGGTGTGTGTATGTGTATCATTTTGAGCGTGGCGGTGTACCGCCAATGGTTTACCGTGGTTGATTTGTGGGTCGTGATACTGTGGGTGTATTCCTGTTGGCATAACGGTGTGGGTTTTGCTATCGCCAGTTTATCACTGACCTTTGGTCTGGGGGACTTGTGTGGGTGTCTCTATTGTCGCGGAATTCTCTGTGTGGGTCCTAATACCCGTGGAGGATTACCGTCGGCACGGCAGTAGAAGGCATTTACCGTCAGGGTTGTAATGAGGGCCATAATCTTCTTCTCCAGTAAGAAAGTCTGCAGTTCCTTTTTGGACACTTCTCTAGCTAAGTATCTCTGCCTGTCTTGTACCTTCTGCAACCCAATTTCAGCACTTTGGAGCACCCTTGAGAGACTTAATAATTTCTCATTCTCTATCTTTCTCCTGGAGTCTTCATAAGCCATAATCCTCCTCCTCATTGTTTAAATGCCTCCCAAGTGTTTTCTGATGATGCAGAACCTCTCTTCTCTAAGAAAAAAGAGTTCAGTTCTGTTTCTTATCTCTTCCAAAGACTCCTCGAGAGTAGGACTTTATTAAAAGACCATTTCTACATAGGTGTGGTTATAAATGGCATCAGCACTTCAAGCCTGGCTACTGTATGATCTAAAACAGTTAGAAACATAAAAAGCCTTTTTATTTTGCAAGAATCTGGATGTAAGAAAAACAATCTATCCTTGAAACCATCTGAAATCGGACAGAAAAAATGTATACTGTTTTAGGCCAGGGTTCAATCTACACCAATGGTCAAAAAGGCCTAGCTCCTTCTTTAATCTATTTATGCCCTGTATCACTCTTGCATTCTTTTGTTTAACCTTGGGGTTACGATGGTCCAGCTCCAGAATTTGACACATTTAAAATTCCCCCTAATTATAATATTTTCTTAAAATTGGGGAAGATTGAGAAGATGAAGATTACGGCTCTCAACAACCGAGCCATATATAGAGACTAATGTAATTGGCACATGCTCAATTAGTACCTCTACAATTTTATGTTATGCTATGTTATGATGATTTGTATAGCTTCCTCAGGAGCTTAGTGATGTTGTTGCAGCATGAGAAATGAGGTATGAATCTTGTGGCAGCATTCTGGATGGTCTGGAATCTGTGTGGAAGTTGTTTGGAGATTCTGGCTAGAGAGAGTTGCCATAGTTCAGCCTTCTGATGGTGAAGGCTTGTGTGATGGTCCATCAGATGTTCTGAAGATACCATTTGGAGATCTTGCACAGCACGCGTGGGATGTGGAAGCATGAGGTACACACATTATTGTCTTGAGCTGTCATGTTCAGCTTATCCTCTATGATTTTCTTTACATTTCTTGCGTTGTCTGTGGGTGTTGGTCATAGCTCCGATGGCCACCTGGTGGAATCCCATGGGGAGTCTTGTTGCCAAAGACCAGTATTTCCAACTTGTCAGAGTTGAGCTTCAGGCGGGTGGTTCCCATCCATTCTGTTAACATAGTCCTGCAGTTGGTGAAGCCAGTTCTGCTGGTGTTTAATTTGGCCATCAGGAAAAAGATGAGTTGGGTGCATTGATGATGGTGATGTCTTGTGATGGGATGATGTTGGCAAATGGTGTTATGTATTTGTTGAAAAGAGTGGGGCTGAGGGACGATTCTTGTGGGACGCCTCATATCAATCTCTTAGTCTCTGATGTAAAGGGTGGTACCCTGACACTTCGGGTTCTTCCTGTTAGGAAGAAACAGATGCATTTGACAGTGGATTCTTGTATGTCAATCTTTTGGTGTCTTCTGATGAGGGTGTTGTAGGAGACAGTGTTGAAGGCCGCAGAGAGGTTGAGCAGGATATGGGCTACTGTTTTTCCTCAGTCCAGGACAGCATGCTTTGAAAGTCCTCAGTGGCTGTGGTGAGAGCTGTTTTGATGCTGTGGTTCTTTCTGAATCCTGATTGTGTGTTGACTAGAATACGGTGAAGTTCGAGGTGGGTTATGAATTGCTTTTTCATGGTCTTCTCAGTCACTCTTGCTGGATAAGGGAGCAGGGAGATGGGTCAAACGTTGCTTTGTTGATTCAGGTCGACTGTGGGCTTCTTGAGGAAGGCGTTAATTTCTGCAGGTTTCTATTCATTTTGGAAAGTGACTGTTAGACCTGGCATCCTTGGCGTGGTTTTACCCAGTCTTTTTAGCCTCTGCCTCCTGTATTTTTAACTTGTATTGAATTTCATTTAAGCTGGTTTTGGAACTCTGGGCACTTTATCATGTTGATCAGTGCTAAAGTGCAAGTGCTCACTGCGTAAATTGTGATTATGATTGATTATCCATGATTGGTATATTTGATTTACTAGTAAGTCCCTAGTATAGTGCACCATGTGTGCCTAGGGCCTGTAAATCAAATGATACTAGTGGGACTGCAGCACTGACTGTGCCACCCTCATGAGTAGCCCTGTAAACATGTTGCCGGCCTGCCATTGCAGTGTCTGTGTATGTAATTGGCTTATCCATGATTGGCACATTTTATTTATTAGTAAGTCCCTAGTACAGTGCACTAGAGGTGCCCAGGGCATGTAAATCAAATTCTACTAGTGGACCTGCAGCACTGGTTGTGCCACCCACATAAGTAGCTTTGTAATCATGTCTCAGACCTGCCATTGCAGTGTCTGTGTGCAGTTTTAACTGTAAATTCGACTTGGCAAGTGTACACATTTGCCAGGCCTAAACCTTTCCTTTTCTTACATATAAGGCACCCCTAAGGTAGGGCCTAGGTAGCCCCAAGGGCAGGGTGCAGTGTATGGTTAAGGTATGACATATAATAATGTGTTTTATATGTCCTAACAGTGAAATATTGTTACATTCATTTGTCACTGTTGCAAGGCCTGTCCCTCTCATAGGTTAACATGAGGGCTACCTTTACATCTGATTAAAGTGTAGATTCCCTTTGGGAGCGGATGGACATGTGGAGTTTGGGGTCTCTGAGCTCACAATTTAAACATACATCTCTTAGTAAAGTTGATTTTAAGATTGTGTATTTGAAAATGCCACTTTTAGAAAGTGAGCCTTTTCTTGCTTAAACCATTTGTGTGACTGCCTGCTTGTGGATTCCCTGTCTGGGTCAGTTTGACAGTTGGGCTGGTTGCACCACACACTAGACAGTGACACAAAGGGA
This sequence comes from Pleurodeles waltl, assembly GCF_031143425.1. Taxonomy (NCBI): domain Eukaryota; kingdom Metazoa; phylum Chordata; class Amphibia; order Caudata; family Salamandridae; genus Pleurodeles; species Pleurodeles waltl. Next base: position 1,355,023,707 of record NC_090447.1, on the reverse strand, counting down.
GCTGGGGTGTAGTCTGCATTTCCTGATGAGCCATCTGTGCTAGGAGGGAGAGGAGGAGTGTTCACTCACACCTGAAAGGGCTGTGCCTGCCCTCACACAATGCAGTCTCCAACCCCCTGGTGAGTGTCTGGGGCCTGGCCTGGGCAAAGCAGGATTTCACATTCAAGAGAGACTTTGCTTTGAAGTAGGTCTACTTCAAAGGAGAAATTGGGTATAAGAAGGGCACCCAAAACCACAGACTTCAGAAAACTTCTGGAAACCAAGAGGAACCTCTGCCTGGAGAAGAGCTGAGGAAGAAGAGCTGCCCTGCCTGTGACTGCTTTGTGGAACAATCCTGCAGTTGCTGCTTCTGCCAGAGCAAGAGGACAAAGACTGGACTTTGTGTGCCTTCCATCTTGTGAAGATCTCCAAGGGCTTGATTTAGAGTTTGCTTCCTGTTGTTTGAAGTCTCAGGGACAGGAAAGACTTCTCTCTGCCACCACCTGGAGTCTCTGGAGAGACTCCTACTCTGCCCTGTGGTGCCCATCCAGTTCCTGGGACCCTGAAAGGAGAAGCTGGCAGCCTAAGAGGAAGAAGTCCACGCACAGAATGCCTTGCGGGGAAAAGATCGCCGCACCGCCGGCTTCGCGGCTAAAAATCAACACTTGCCTGTAACGCAACCGAAGAATCAACGCACGGAGCTGGAGAAACGACGCGCAGCAATGCTGACAGAGGCTGGTGAGATCGCAAAATGTGGTGCGTCGTTTTCGGATCATTTTGCGGCTGGATTTCCGACGCAAGTACCGCTGGTCGTGTAAAAACAACGCAAGGCCTGCCCGGACCCGAGAGTGCTGACCGGATCGACGCATCGCTCTCCTGCAGACAGAAGAAACAACACGCCCCGACCCGACGAAAGGATAAACAACGCAAGGTCTCGCTCGTGAGTGAAATCGACGCATCGCAAGCCCCTTTTTGATGCACACTCGCCAATGCGGGGTTATTTTTGATGCACTCAAGGTACATTTTCACGCTAACAGTGTTAGTGTGTGTTTAAAACTACATGAAACCTCTTTTTGCTTTTTAATTGATAACTTGAGTAGTGTATTGTGGATTTTTGTTGTTTTGGTCTTGTTTTGTTTAGATAAATATTCTCTATTTTTCTAAACCTGTGTTGTGTCATTTTGTAGTGTTTTCATTAAGTTACTGTGTGTGTTGGTACAAATACTTTACACGTAGCACACTAAAGTTAAGCCTACTGCTAGTGCCAAGCTACCAAGGGGGTAAGCAGGGGTTAGCTGAGGGTGATTCTCTTTTACCCTGACTAGAGTGAGAGTCCTTGCTTGGACAGGGGGTAACCTCACTGCCAACAAACCCCATTTCTAACATTGGTGATCAGCGGTTGGGATTGGACTTGTATTTGTACTTGACATACAGTAATTAAGTGTACAATACAGGCATGAGTGCAGACCACTACATGACCACATACTGCTTGTCTTGTGATCTTTGATGTTTCTCTTTTGCTTGGATTGTTCCCTACATCACTTTTTGTGGTAATATTTGATTGACTTCAGAACTGCATTTGGGAACTTGTTTTCTGCTTTTTGGAACCTTGCACTTTTGTTGACTTTTCATCATGTCCCAATCTGGAGATGCATCAGTTGGAGCTGCTTTTGACCTAGAGAAATTGGATAGCTATACCAAGGCTCAGTTAAAGCAGTTCTGTAAAAGTTTTGACTGTCCCATTAAGAGCTCATCCAAGAAGGACGAGCTGCAAAAGGTGCTGAGAGCCTGGGTGACAGCCAAGAGCACTGAAGGGCACACAGAGGATGAGGAGGAGGAGCAAGGGCATTCCATACACAATGGTATTGTGCATGGGCCTGTTATGTCCAGAGAGATGGTCTCCAGGGCAGGTAGCAGTGTCTCATCTAAGGGCCTGACCCCTGAAGAATTGCAGGACAGACAGGCAGAGAGGGAGTGTAGGAAGGTAGCCTCTTTCTAGCCTTGTTACCCCCACTTTCGGCCTGTTTGTGAGCATATGTCAGGGTGTTTTCACTGTCTCACTGGGATCCTGCTAGCCAGGACCCCAGTGCTCATGGTGAAAACCCTATTTGTCAGTGTGTTTTATATGTCTCACTGGGACCCTGCTAGCCAGGGCCCCACTGCTCATATGTTGTGGCCTGAATGTGTTCCCTGTGTGGGTCCTAACTGTGTCACTGAGGCTCTGCTAACCAGAACCTCAGTGCTTATGCTCTCTCTGCTTTTAAAATTGTCACTGCAGGCTAGTGACCATTTTCACCAATTCTGATTAGCACACTGGAACACCCTTATAATTCCCTAGTATAGGTACCCAGGGTATTGGGGTTCCAGGAGATCCCTATGGGCTGCAGCATTTCTTTTCCACCCATAGGGAGCTCAGACAATTCTTACACAGGACTGCTACTGCAGACTAAGTGAAATAACGTCCACATTATTTCACAGCCATTTTACATTGCACTTAAGTAACTTATAATTCACCTATATGTCTAACCCCCTCTTAGTGAAGGTTAGGTGCAAAGTTACTAAGTATGAGGGCACCCTGGCACTAGCCAAGGTGCCCCCACATTGTTCAGGGCAATTTCCCCGGACTTTGTGAGTGCCATTACACACATGCACTATATATAGGTCAATACCTACATGTGGCTTCACAATGGTAACTCCGAACATGGCCATGTAACATGTCTAAGATCATGGAATTGTCCCTCCATGCCAAATCTGGTATTGGGGTGCCAATCCCATGCATCCCTGGGGCTCCAGCATGGACCCCGGGTACTGCCAAACTAGCTCTCTGGGGTTTTCACTGCAGCTACCGCTTCTGCCAACCCACAGACAGGTTTCTGCCATCCTGGGGTCTGGGCACCCCAGTTTCGAAACTGGACAAAGTAAAGGGGAATGACCACTCCCCTGTCCATCACCATCCCAGCGGTGGTGCCCAGAGCTCCTCCAGTGTGTCCCAGACCTCCTCCATCTTGAATGCAGAGGTGTGAGGGCACAATGGAGGCCTCTGAGTGGCCAGTGCCAGCAGGTGACGTCAGAGACGCCTCCTGATAGGTGTTTACCTGGTTAGGTGGCCAATCCTCCTCTGAGGGCTATTTAGGGTCTCTCCTGTGGGTTTCTCTTCAGATAACAAATGCAAGAGCTCACCAGATTTCCTCTGCATCTCCCTCTTCGACTTCTGCCAAGGATCGACCGCTGACTGCTCCAGGACGCCTGCAAAACCGCAACAAAGTAGCAAGACTACCAGCAACATTGTAGTGCCTAATACTGAAAGCTTTCTCAACTGTTTCCTGGTGGTGCATGCTCTGGGAGATGTCTGCCTTCACCCTGCACTGGAAGCCAAAAAGAAATCTCCTGTGGGTCGACGGAATCTTCCATCTGCTAACGCAGGCACCAAACTTCTGCATCACCGGTCCTCTGGGTCCCCTCTCGTCTCGACAAGCATGGTCCCTGGAACACAGGAGCTGCATCCAAGTGACTCTGACTGGCCGGTGGTCCTTCTGTCCAAATTTGGTGGAGGTAAGTCTTTGCCTTTCCACGCAAGACAGTAATCCTGTGTACTGTGTGATCTGCAGCAGCTAGGGCTTCTGTGCACTTTTGCAAGGAATCCTTTGTGCGCAGCACAGCCCAGGTCCCCAGCACTCCATCCTGCATTGCTCAACTCGCTGAGTTGACCACCGGCTTCGTGGGACCCTCTTTTGTTGTGTTGAGATGACCACCATGCTCAGATTTCTTGAATGCCTGTTCAAGTGCTTCTGTGGGTTCTGTCTTCTTCTGCATGAGCTCTCTGTATTGCTGAGCACCCCCTCTGTCTCCTCTTCCAAGGGGTAATCTCCTGGTCCTTCCTGGGCCTGGGCAGCACCCATTTTCTTCAAACGCAACTCTTGCAGCTAGCAAGGCTTGTTTGTGGTCTTTCTGCATGGAAACAACTCTTCGTCCTCCAGCATGCCGTGGGACATCTTTTGTGCAAAGGAGAAGTTCCTGACATCTTCCGTGGTTGCAGAATCTTCAGCTTTCTCCACCCAGAGGCAGCCCTTTCACACCTTCATCCGGGGTTTAGTGGGCTCCTGCCCCCCCGTACACTTGTGTTACTCTTGGACTTGGTCCCCTTCCTTTACAGGTCCTCAGGTCCAGGAATCCATCTTCAGTGCTTTGCAGTCAGTTTTTGCCTTTGCAGAATCCCCTATCACGACTTTCCTGTGTTTCTGGGGTAGTAGGGTAACTCTACTCCTACTTTTCAGGGTCTTGGGGTGGGGTATCTTGGACACCCTTAGTGTTTTCTTACACTCCCAGTGACCCTCTACACACTACACTAGGCCTGGGGTCCATTTGTGATTCGCATTCCAGTTTTGGAGTATATGGTTTGTGTTGCCCCTAGGCCTATTGTGTCCTATTGCATCCTATTGTATTCTACAGTGTTTGCACTACTTTTCTAACTGTTTACTTACCGGATTTTGGTATGTGTGTATATTTTGTGTATTTTACTTACCTCCTAAGGGAGTATATCATCTGAGATACTTTCGGCATATTGTCACTAAAATAAAATGCCTTTATTTTTAGTAACTCTGAGTATTGTGTTTTTTATGATATAGTGCTATATGATATAAGTGGTATGGTAGGAGCTTTGCATGTCTCCTAGTTCAGCCGAAGCTGCTCTGCTATAGCTACCTCTATCAGCCTAAGCTGCTAGAACACTACTAATCTACTAATAAGGGATAACTGGACCTGGCACAAGGTGTAAGTACCATCAGGTACCCACTACAAGCCAGGCCAACCTCCTACATGGAGCACCAAAGGGAGTTGGAGAAAATGAGGCTGGCCATTGAAGAGAAAAAGTTGTTGTTGGCTTATGAGCTCAGCCTGAGGGAGCTTGATCAGAGGAGCCAGTCTAGTAGGGATGGTGGCAGCCACATCACAGTGCAGCCTGAGAGGAGGGTGCACATTCCTAAAGACCTTGTGAAAGATTACAAGAGGAAGGATGACATATACTTGTGGTTCAAGGGGTATGAGACTGCTCTCCACATGAATCTGGTGACTGAAACTCCTTGGGGGGCGGGTCTGTGGAAGCACTTTGAGGTAGAGGGGAGGGATACACTGACAGCCTTTGGGGATGCTCACAATCTCACCTACTCTAGGATGAAGGATACCCTACTCACAAGGTATGATCTCACCCTGAGCAGTACAAGGATAAGTTTATATCCCACAAGAAGAAGGAATCCCAAACATGGTTGGAATGTGTTGATTCTTATTGCAGGTCACTTGATGGTTCGGTGAAGGGCAATAAGGTAACTACGTATGAGGGGCTTTACAATCTGATTGCTTGGGAGAAATTGTACATTTTATGTTTTCCAGAGCTGTGCCAGCACCTAATCGACAGCAAGCTGTCTGATCCCAGGAAGCTTGCGTAGGATGGGGACTGCTGGGAAAGTACCAGGGTCCAAAAGAGGTATGAGGGAGACCACACCAAGGGTGTGCAGGGTCCCTCTCAGATGAAAGGGGGAGGGGGTAAGGGTAAACAGGGGTAGTTCTCTAAAGGGACCCAAAGTGATTCCCAGGGTAAGGATTCCCAACCCCACAGTGAGACGAAGCCATGGTTCTCCAAAGGGAAGCCAGTGGCAGGTGGTCTCCCCCGTAAGTGCTATGCATGTGACCAGGTGGGTCATGTGAGGGGGACCCCAAATGCCCCAAAAGCTCACCGGCACCCACTGGTGAGCTGTCCCAGGGTTTGGCCAGTGTAGCTCTTGGGGAGGAGTTGGTCCAGGTGGGTGGGAGCCAGCTGAGATGACCCTTGTCTCACAAAGGGGCAGTGAGATGGTCCAGAGAACCCTCATGCCTGAGAACACTAAGAAGTGCTGGCAGTGGGTGACCATTAATGAACAGAGGGTGGAGGCTCTGATAGACACAGAAGCCAGTGTGACTACAGTGAGGAGTCACCTGGTGTCTGAAGAGCAGATTGATCCCCGGGTACTTCAGCAAGTAGTTCCTGTGGACAACTCAGAGCGCCTGTGCAGAGTGGCACAGGTTCCCTTTGAATGGGGGGGTCTCAGGTTCCTTGACGGTAGCTGTGAGTCCAACCATGCCTGTTGATTGTTTGCTAGGGAATGACCTGGAGGATTCCCCTTAGAAGGAGGTGGAACATAGGTCTCACTTGGAGATGTTGGGTCTGCCTGGGTGGGTATGCGTATCCACCCGGTCAATGGCAGCCCATCAGGGTGGTCAAGAGCTCCCGCCAAGAAGAGGAAGGGCAGGGGGCACGGGAAACCTGCCCCAGAAGTTCCCATGGTCTGGGAGGAGGCAGAGCCTGAGGGTGACGCCCCGGAGCCTACAGGGAAGCAGGTGGCTGAACTGGGGGAGGTCCCTCAGCTGTCACAGTGTCAGCAGTAAGAGGGACCCACCAGGGAGGCATTCTGTGAAGCACATACAAATTGCCCTACTCTTGAGGGACTGCAGCAGCAGGCTGAAGCCCAGGCGGCTGGCGAGGAGCCCAGCACTCACCTGATCTATTGAGAGGATGGCCTCCTGTATAGTGAGCCTAAGGTTCCTGAGCTGGGGTCAGCTCGTATGCTGGTGGTACCCCAGTGCTTCAGGGCCTTCCTACTAGGGCTGGCTCATGATGTGCCTTTGGCAGGACATCTGGGGCAGGACAAGACCGATAAGAGGCTTGTCTGCAACTTCTATTAGCCCCAGATAAGCAAGCATTCTCCTGCACACTGGAAGTCTTGCCTAACTTGCCAATCAAGCGGCAAGAGTGGGGGGAAATGTAAGGCTCCCCTCCAACCCTTACCTGTGGTTAGTACTCCCTTTGAGAGGGTAGGTTATTGACAGTGTGGGGCCTCTGGACCCCAAGACAGCCTTGGGCAACAGGTTCATCCTGGTCTTGGTGGACCATGCCACCCGGTACCCAGAAGCCATTCCTCTGAGGTCAGTCACTTCCCCTGTGGTGGGTCATGCACTGATAGGGGTTTTTACCCGCATGGGGTTCCCCAAGGAAGTGGTATCTCATAGGGGTACTAACTTCATATCCACGTATATGTAGTCTCTGTGGAAAGTGTGTGGGGTGACCTACAAGTTCACCACACCTTACCACCCCCAAAGTAATGGTATGGTTGAGAGATTCAACTGCACCTTGAAAGGCATGATCATGGGCCCCTCAGAGCCCTTGAGGCGGAAGTGGGACGTCCTCTTGCCATGCCGTCTGTTTGCCTACAGGGACATGCCTCAAAAGGGACTTGGGTTTATTCCCTTTGAGCTCATCTATGGCCACCCAGTGAGGGGACCTTTGAGTCTGGTGAAGGAAGCTTTGGAGAAAGCCCCTAGTAAACCCCCTGGGATGTATTTAGCTACATGCTGATTTTAAGAAACCAGTCTTCCTGCTTCAGGAGTCTCCCTCAGAAGAACCTGGAAGAAAGCCAGGAGGATATGAAACAGTGGTATGACCGGAATGCCACTCTGGTCGAGTTTCAACCTGGTCAGAAAGTGTGGGTGATGGTGCCAGTGGAGCCTAGGGTGTTCCAGGATAAGTGCACTGTGCCATTTGAGGTGGTGGAGCGCAAGAATGAAGTCACCTACCTGGTGGACTTGCAGTCTCAAGGAACCATTTAAGGGTCCTGCATGTCAATCGCCTCAAATCTCACTTTGAGCAGACTGAACTGTCCATGCTCCTTGCGACAGATAATGGGGTGGAGGAGGAGAGTGAGCCTCTTCCTGACCTCCTGTCTGCAGGAGAAAAAAATGGGTCTGTGGAGGGAGTGATCCTCACCACCTCCCTGACTGAGGAGCAGCAAGGTGACTGTCACCATGTGTTTGCACAGTTTGCCTCAATGTTTTACCTGATCCCAGGAGTCACACCCTTGTGCACACATGATGTGGACACTGGGGATAGTACACCTATCAAACAAAATGTTTACAGGGTGACTGACAGGGTCAGGGCATGCATTAAGGATGAAGTATCCAAAATGCTTGCCCTAGGGGTTATTGAGCACTCCAGCAGTCCTTGGGCCAGCCCAGTGGTATTGGTCCCAAATGCTGCTGCACCTGGTGTCACTCCAGAACTCATGTTCTATCTGGACTACCGGGGACTCAATGCGGTCAGCAAGACTGATGCACACCCCATCCCCTGAGCTGATGAGCTCATTGACCAGATAGGAGCTGCCAAGTACCTCAGTACGTTTGACTTAACATCTGGGTACTGGCAGATTGGCTTAACTGAGGGGGCCAAGGAGACGTCAGCATTCTCCTTACCCCAGATGGACACATTCAATTTAAAGTGATGCCATTTGGGATGAAGAATGCCCCTGCCACCTTTCAGAGGTTGGTCAACCAGGTGTTTGCTGGGCTGGATGAATTCAGTGCGGCCTACCTGGATGACATTGCTGTTTTCAGTTCCACATGGGAGGAACCCCTGCAACACCTCTGGAGAGTGTTAGAGGCCCTGCAGAAGGCAGGCCTCACTATTAAGGCGAGCAAGTGCCAAATAGGGCAGGGTTCTGTGCTGTGGACACCATGTGCGGAGTGACTAGGTGGCACCCCTACAGCCTAAGATTGACACAATTCTGGCTTGGGAGCCTCCCAAGACCCAGACTGAAGTGAGAGCTTTCTTAGGCCTCACAGGATACTACAGGAGGTTTGTCAAGGGGTATGGTACCATTGTTACCCCTTTGACTGAGTTGACTTCGAAGAAGAAACCCAGGAAGATGATCTGGACTGAGGCTTGCCAGACCGCTTTTGATCCCCTGAAGGCTGCCATGTGCACAGCACCTGTGCTGAAGGCACCTGACTACTCCAAGGAGTTTGTTGTGCAAACAGATGCCTCAGAGCATGGTATTGGAGCAGTACTCTCACAGCTTAATGAAGAGGGCCTAGATCCACCGGTAGCCTTCATTAGCAGGAGGTTACTACCCAGGGAACGTAGGTGGAGTGCCATAGAACGTGAAGTGTTTGCTGTGGTCTGGGCACTGAAGAAGCTAAGACCCTACTTGTTTGGGACTCACTTCTGAGTTCAGACTAACCACAGGCCCCTCAGATGGTTAATGCAGATGAGGGGTGAGAATTCAAAAATGTTGAGGTGGTCTATTTCGCTAGAGGGGCTGGACTTTACGGTGGAATACCGTCCTGGTACATAACACGCCAGTGCTGATGGTCTGTCCAGGTTCTTCCGCCTTAGTGATGAGAACTCCCATGAGGTTGGGTAGTTGCTCCCCACTTTCAGCTGGGGGGACACGTGTTAGACTTTTCATCCTTGGCGTGGTCTCCCTTAACTTTTTTCCTCTGTTTCCCAGGTTGTTGATGTGTTCTGGACTCAGATTTTTCTATTTTTGTTACTCTTGGCACTTTACCACTGCTAGCCAGTGCTAAAGTGCAAGTGCTCCTTTACAAAATGTGTATGTAATTAGCTTATCCATGATTGGCATATTTGATTTATTAGTAAGTCCCCAGTACAGTGCACTAGAGTTGCCCAGGGCATGTAAATCAAATGGCACTAGTGGGCCTGCAGCACTGATTGTGCAACCCACATAAGTAGCTTTGTAATCATGTCTCAGACCTGCCATTGCAGTGTCTGTGTGTGCAGTTTTAACTGTAAATTCGACTTGGTAAGTGTACACACTTGCCAGGCCTAAACCTTTCCTTTTCTTAAATATAAGTCACCCCTAAAGTAGGCCCTAGGTATTCCCAAGGGCAGGGTGCAGTGTATGGTTAAGGTAGGACATATAATGATGTGTTTTATATGTCCGAACAGTGAAATATTGCTAAATTCATTTTTAACTGTTGCAAGGCCTGTCCCTCTCATAGCATAATATGGGGGCTACATTTAAATCTGATTAAAGTGTAGATTCCCTTTGGGAGCGGATGGACATGTGGGGTTTGGGGTCTCTGAGCTCACAATTTAAAAATACATCTCTTAGTAAAGTTGATTTTAAGATTGTGCATGTGAAAATGCCACTTTTAGAAAGTGAGCCTTTTCATGCTTAAACTATGTGACTCTGCCTGTTTGTGGATTCCCTGTCTGGGTCAGTTTGACAGTTGGGCTGGATGCACCTCACACTAGAGAGTGACACAAAGGGAGCTGGGGTGTAGTCTACATTTCCTTATGAGCCATCTGTTCTAAGAGGGAGGGGAGGAGTGGTCACTCACACCTGAAAGGGCTATGCCTGCCCTCACACAATGCAGTCTCCAACCCCCTGGTGAATAACTGGGGCCTGGCCTGGGCAATCAAGAGAGACTTTGCTTTGAAGTAGGCCTACTTCAAAGGAGAAATTGGGTATAAGAAGGGCACCCAAACCCACGGACTTTAGAACACTTATGGAAACCAAGAGGAACCTCTGCCTGGAGAAGTGCTGAAGAGCTAAGGAAGAAGAGCTGCCCTGCCTTTGGCTGTGCTTTGTTCAGCTATCCTGCAGTGTCTGCTTCTGCCAGAGTAAGAGGGCAAAGACTGGACTTTGTGTGCCTTCCATCTTGTGAAGATCTCCAAGGGCTTGATTTAGAGCTTGCCTCCTGTTGTTTGATGTCTCAGGAACAGCAAAGACTTCTCTCTGCCAGCACCTGGAGTCTCTGGTGAGACTCCTACTCTGCCCTGTGGTGCCCATCCAGTTCCTGAGGCCCTGAAAGGAGAAGCTGGCAGCCTAAGAGGAAGAAATCCACGCCCAGAACGCTGTGTGGGGAAAAGATCGATGCAACTCCGATCTGTGGCTGAAAAATCGATGCACCGTCGGCTTCATGGCTGAAAATCGAAGCTCGCCTGTAACACGACCAAAGAATCGACGCATGGAGCTGGAGAAATGACATGCAGTATCACTGACGGAGGCTGGTGAGATCGCAACATGCACTATGTGGTTTTTGGATCATTGTGCGGCTGGATTTTCGACGCAAGTACTGCTAGGTGTGTAAAAACAAAGCAAGGCCTGCCCGGACCCGAGATTCGAGATTGCTGACCGGATCGACGCATTGCTCTCCTGTGGAGAGAAAAAATGATGCGCCCGACCCGACGAAAGGAGAAACAACGCAAGGTCTCACTCGTGAGTGAAATCGATGCATCACAAGCCCCTTTTTGACACACACTCGCCTGTGAGGGGATCTTTTTGACGCACCCATGTACAATTTCACGCTAACAGTGTTAGTGTGTGTTTAAAACTACATGAAGGCTCTTTTTACTTTTTCATTGATAACTTGACGTGTATTGTATTATTTTGTTTAGATACATAGGGGGTCATTACAACCCTGGCGGTCGGTGTTAAAGCGGCGGTAATACTGCAAACAGGCCGGCAGAACAAAAAAGGGAATTATGACCGTGGCGGAAACCACCAACATAGACAGCCACTTTAACACTCCGACCGCCACGGCGGAACAGACAAGCAGCACGGCGGTCACCGCCAACAGACAGGCGGAAGACAAAGTCCCGCCCACAGTATCACAACAAGCCAATCCTCCAGCTTTTCCGGGGCGGATTCTCTGTGGATAAAAACACGGCGGAAACAGCTTTTGCAATGGGAAAACGCTCACCTGAACACACTCCACGAGGAAGGAGGGCACCATGGAGCCGGAACTCCAAATACTCCCTTCGATTGTGTTCCTGCTCCTCTACGAACATCAGCAACGGCGGCGCCGAAGACAACGGTGAGTAGTGCACCTACGACATAGGGGAGGGGGAGGCAAAAGTCAGGGACACACACACGCAACACCCCCACCCCCACCCCGACCCTCGCACACTGCAACACACACACCAATGCATTACCAAACATCCCAGGAACAACCCCACCGGAAGAATGCAAAGACAAAAGGAAATGAAGTACAACCATTGTAATGTATCAAAATACAGTAAGAGCATATATACGTAAATATATACACATTCCAAATATATACATCACGATTAGTAGTGCAGGTATGCACATTTCAATGTCCGTGGACCACTGGGCCCAAAATGCATGGGCGAGGCCCACACACGATACCTGTCCAGAAAAGGAGAGAACACTGCTGGGGCATCAGATAGAAATACAACAGGCACCTCAGGGGGAAGGGGGGGCACCTCAGCCAGATGACAACACCACGCTAGATCCACAACGGGGGTCCATGCCCATTGATGTATCCTGGGGAGTGCAAAGCCACAGTCTCACAAGTCTTTGCAGTGGGTGGGTTGCCCACTGTTTTATCCTGGGGAGTGCAAAGCCACAGTCTCACAAGTCTTTGCAGTGGGTGGTTTGCCCACTGTATTATCCTGGGAGTGCAAAGCCACAGTCTCACAAGTCTTTGCAGTGGGTGGGTTGCCCACTGTTTTATCCTGGGAAGTGCAAAGCCACAGTCTCACAAGTCTTTGCAGTGGGTGGTTTGCCCACTGTTTTATCCTGGGGAGTGCAAAGCCACAGTCTCACAAGTGGATAACAGTCTACATTGGTTTTGGAGGGGGACTGGTGCCCAGAGTGCTTCATCCTGTTAAGGACAGACGGAGTGGATGCTGTTCTCCACTGGTTCTGGAGGGGGACTGGTGCCCAGAATGCTTCATCCTGTTAAGGACAGACGGAGTGGATGCTGTTCTCCACTGGTTCTGGAGGGGGACTGGTGCCCACAGTGCATCACGCTCCCCGTGATGGTCCCAATTCCGTCACTGCCCCTGCCGCACATGGGCTAACAATGCTTGAGTTGGCGGTGCTTGCCATGTTCAGCGGTGCTTGCCATGGTGGTCTTTGCCCTGTTCAGCAGTGCTTGGCCTGTTCAGCGGTGCTTGCCATGTTCAGCGGTGCTTGCCATGGCGGTCTTTGCCCTGTTCAGCGGTGCTTGGCTTGTTCAGCGGTGCTTGCCCTGTTCAGCGGTGCTTGCCATGGCGGTCTTTGCCCTGTTCAGAGGTGCTTGGCCTGTTCAGCGGTGCTTGGCCTGTTCAGCGGTGCTTGAGTTTGCTGTCTCTGACCTGTGCAGCAGTGTGTGCCATGGCGGTCCCTCATTGCCCAGCGGGGCTGTGGCTGCTGGGGCCTCCTGGGCACTGACTCTGGCGGTGGTCTCCTGACCAGTGACGAGTGTGCTGCCCTCCTGGGCACTGACTCTGGCAGTGGTCTCTGGACCAGTGACGAGTGTGCTGCCCTCCTGGGCACTGACTCTGGCGGTGGTCTCGGGCCAGTGATGAATGTGCTGCCCTCCTGGGCACTGACTCTGGCGGTGGTCTCCTGACCAGTGATGATTGTGCTGCCCTCCTGGGCACTGACTCTGGCAGTGGTCTCCGGACCAGTGACGATGGGGCTGGCGGTGGCGTCCTGGGCAGCGGGGAGGATGGCAGCCTTCTTCGCCGTGCTGCTCTTCCCAGACTTTGGCGACTTCTTCTGCCCCTTCCCCACCTTGGGAGGAGTCACAGCTGACTCAACACTCCCCCCGGGACCCTTGTGAGCGGCTTTGCCTAAAGGAGTCTTGACCCTCTCCCGTCGGGCACTGTCCAATTTCTGGTGCTTCACAGGGGGTGGACTGGCAGTGCTTTGGCTCGTGTCCCACTGGCTGCCCTGGTGCCTGGTGCACTCCACATACCTCTAACAGCCACCACTGGTACCGGACTTTTTTTGGCTGAGGTGCTACTACGGGACCTATGAATTGGAGGGGGGGTGGTGGGACAGAGGTCAAGGTTGTTCAGGAAAAGTTTCTGACGAACACTGGGACGGGTAGCTGGAGGGGGTCTGGGAGTGGAGGAAGAGGAGGTGGTTGTAGGAGGTGTAACTTTTGATGCTTTGGGTGCAGGTGCATGTTCTTGAGGCTGTGGTGAGGTGGGTGGATGTTGGGTGTGTGTGTGCCCGCGTTTGTGTACTTTGGGAGGGGGCGTCACAGACACACTGGGCGACGACACAGGGGACGTGTAAATGGTAGTGGGTGTGGTGAGTGCAGGTGAGCGGGGTGTGGTGCTCGGTGTTCTGGTTTGAGTCCTAGTGGCTGTAGTGGTAGTACATGCAGGTGAGAGTGTAGACGACACTGGGAGGGAGGAGGGAGACGACGACGAGGGGGACACAGTGGAGGCAGTGGATGTTGCTGTGTCTGTATGTGGGTGATGCTTGTGTGAGTGCCTGTGGGATGTGTGGTGCTTATGTTTGCCTGAGCTGCCCTTGTGTGTTGAGGCGTGTGCAGGCTGGTCTGATGGTGTGCTTGGGATAGGCTGAGGTACAGGGGATTGGGTCTGGGTGGAGGAAGTTGGAGGGTGAGGCTAGACACAGGGACAATGGCTGCCATCAGTGCTGAGGCCAGAGATTGCAGGGTTCGATGATGGGCAGTCTGACCAGAATGAATGCCCTCCAGGAATGCATTAGTGTGTTGCAACTCCCTTTCTACACCCTGGATGGCATTCACAATGGTAGACTGCCCAACAGTGAGTGACCTGAGGAGGTCAATGGCCTCCTCACTGAGGGCAGCAGGGGTGACAGGGGCAGGGGCTGAGGTGCCTGGGGCGAAGGTGATGCCCACCCTCCTGGGTGAGCGGGCACAGGGCGAACGCTGAGGGGCTGCTGGGAGAGCGGTGCTGGTAGGGGGGTTGGCTGCTGTACCTGTAGAAGTGGGGGCACAGATTTTGTTGCCACCACAAGGGAGCTCCCATCGGAGGACGAGTCCGTGTCGCTGTTTGCTGATCCGGTGACTGCCGTGAAGCTCCCCTCACCCTCCGTCCCACTGGTGTATTCAGAGTCCGTGGTGTGGCCCTCCATGGCCATGTGGGATGCAGCTCCCTCGTGCTCCGGTGCCACTGTACCTCCGCCTGATGATGCTGATGCACAACAGAACAGGGAGAGCACAAAAAGGGGGGGGGGGGGAACAGAAGAAAGACAGGTTGAGTGCATGGCTTACCGCTACCGCTGGCGGACAATACAGACACAGCAGCCCCCTGTACTACGCCGCGCTCTTGGGCTCTACAGATGCAGTTCCTGGGATATGGCCTACATGGCTATGGTGGACATCTGCACACATAGATGACACAGGGGCATGTATACCTGTACTTGGCACTCTACAGAGGTGGGGTGGAGTGCCACATGGCCTGCATTACGGAGGGGCCTAGCCTACGGAACTCACCCTGGCCTAGGGAAACCCACAGCCCTCCTCCCCCACCAAGACCCCTCCACTGCGCGCAAAGTCATGAGAATGTGAGTGTACTCACCCCATTGTGTCTGCTGTGATGCCCTCATGTGCCCATCCAACTCAGGGTAGGCCACCGCCAGGATCCGGAACATCAGGGGGGTCATGGTGCGACGGGCACCCCTCCCACGTTGGGAGGCCATCCCCAGCTGAGCCTCCGCCGTCTTCTTGCTCCAGCGGCGAATGTCCTCCCAACTTTTACGGCAGTGGGTGCTCTGTCTCTGGTGGACCCCCAGGGTCTGGACATCCTTGGCGATGGCACGCCAAATATCCTTCTTCTGGTGGGCACTGACCTACATGACATGTACAGGGGAAGAAGAGAAGTCATTAACAACTGCACCGTCGAAGTGAGTGGCACATATCCCAACCCTTGCATTGTGGCACATACTTTCACACTCCTTCATGCTCGCTGAACTCTGCCCCCTTCCTACTTACATCCAGCCCTCTCCACCCAGGCATAGCCCATACAACTTGCACCCAATGTACTCACCTGTTGGTCTGGAGGACCGTAGAGTAGCGTGTACTGGGGGAGGACCCCGTCCACAAGCTTGTCCAACTCCTGTGCAGTGAAGGCAAGGGCCCTTTCCCCAGACGCACGTGCCATTGTCTCTTCTAGACCGAGGTCACAGTAGCACTTGCAGTGTAGGTCCTCTCCTGTCGAAGATCAGGTATCGAGTGATTGAACAGATAGAAAATGGCGGTCACGTCCCGGCGATGACTTCCGCGGCGGTGCGTATCATCACCGCCGGCGCACTTCGTCATCGGCTCCTGGAACCCATAGGGTCCTATGTTAACCAATACAGCATTGCGCCGCGGTCTACGACCGCCTACCGCGACGGTGTACAACGCCAGCGCAGTTACCTCACATCCCATTATCCCAGTTTAGAGGTCAGGCAGCCGCCATTTCAGGGGCCCACATGGCTTCATTTGCAACTGCGTCACACATACCTAGGACTGGAGTCAACACACATACTGAAAGTATTTTGTATTTTGTGTCTTGTTCTGTGTAGCTATGGGTACATACCTTTGAATTGGTTGACTCTGTGGTCGCTGTTGTCCTTCCAAGGCACCGTCAGCTGGGACATGTGAGCAGATGGCGGAATCCTCTGGTGTACGGACCGCTGGCGGACCTGTTGACAATGGAGGAGAGACTTTTAATCATCACCTACAGGTTTGACCGTGCCACAATCCAGGAACTGTGTACCCAGTTGGAGCCAGACCTGATGTCACCAATCCGCCATCCCACAGGAATTCCCCCTCAAGTGCAGGTGCTATCAGTGCTCCATTTCCTAGCAAGTGGGTCATTTCAAACAACAGTGGCCATGGCATCAGGGATGTCCCAGCCTATGTTTTCCAACGTGTTGTCCAGAGTGTTGTCTGCCCTGCTGAAACACATGAGGAGCTACATAGTTTTCCCTCAGGTGGAGGATTTGGCTACAGTTAAAGGTGACTTCTATGCCCTTGGACATATCCCTAACATCATAGGTACCATTGATGGGACCCATGTAGCTCTGGTCCCCCCGCAGGAGTGAACAGGTGCACAGGAACTGGAAGAGTTATCATTCCATGAATGTACAGATGGTATGTTTTGCAGACCAGTACATCTCGCAGGTAAATGCTATGTTCCCTGGCTCTGGGCATGACAACTACATCCTGCAGAATAGCAGCATCCCTTATGTGATGGGTCAACTCCAGAGGCACCGGGTGTGGCTATTAGGGGATTCTGGTTACCCCAACCTGTCATGGCTACTGACCACAGTGAGGAATCCCAGGACCAGGGCAGAGGAACACTACAATGAGGCCCAAGGGCGGACTAGGAGGGTGATCGAACGCACCTTCGGCCTTCTGAAGGCCAGGTTCAGCTGCCTGCATATGACAGGTGGTTTCCTATTCAACTCACCAAGGAAGGTGTGCCAGATCATCATCACCTGCTCTATGCTTCATAATCTTGCTTTGCGAAGCCAGGTGCCTTTTCTGCAGGAGGATGGTCCAGATGACAGTGTTGTGGCAGCTGTGGAGCCTGTGGACAGTGATGAGAAGGAAGCTGAGGAAGAAGACATTGACAACAGGGACTCTGTCATACAGCAATATTTCCAGTGGCACACAGGTGAGAACAATTTCTTTACTAGTACATTTACTTTCACACTTCTTCCTCTATCCTGTCTGTCAATTTGAAGCAGTATTTGGTAACTGAGTTGTACATTTCCATTACAGTTTCACAGGTGTGGTTACCAACGTGTGTCATCTGCTTGCATCCTTCATGGACTTGTGATGTGTGACATAGGTATGTTTACATTACAATCTTCGAAAGGATTTTGTCATTGTCATAGATAATACAACTTTAAAAAATCACACTGACTCAAGATTGTTTTGTGGTTCAAGGGTGTTTATTGACGTGCTAATTATTGGAGGGGGTGGCAAAATGGTGAGGGGGGATGATGGAGGAATGTCCATGGCAGAGTCCAGTCTATTAGTCTCACAGGTGCACTGCCCATATGGGCATAGGAAGTGGAGCTGGGGCAGTTCGAATTTGGACAGGGTAACAAAGTGGGACAGTGGGATGACAATCAGGGTGGTCTCCTTTCTTGGCAGGGGTCTTGCCATCATGCTCTGTCCTGTTCCTGGATCTCAGGGACCGCTTGCGGGGTGGTTCTCCATCTGCAGGGGGTGAGGTGCTAGTGTGGTGGTCCTGTGGCAGGGCGTCCTGTCCACTAGCACCGGCGGAGGTGGTGGGCAGTTCATCGTCCATGCTAGTGTCAGGGGACCTTTGGAGTGCCACGGTGTCCCTCATGGTGTTCTGTATGTCCTTCAGCACCCCTACGATGGTGCACTGGGCGGAGCTGATGGTTCTGAGCTCCCCCCTGAAGCCCAAATACTGGTCCTCCTGCATGCGCTGTGGTCTCCTGAAACTTGGCCAGGACCGTAGCCATCGTCTCCTGGGAGTGGTGGTATGCTCCCATGTTGGAGGAGAGGGCCTCGTGGAGAGTGGGTTCCCTTGGCCTGTCCGCCCCCTGTCGCACAGCAGCCCTCCCAGTTCCCCTGTGTTCCTGTGCCTCCGTCTCCTGGACCGTGTGCCCACTACCACTGCCCCCAGGTCCCTGTTGTTGGTGTGGTGGGTTATCCTGGGTTCCCTGTAGTGGTGGACACACAGCTGATTGAAGTGTCCTAGGGACGGAGGTATGGGCCCGCTGGGTGGGTGCTGTGCTGGTGTTACCAGAGGGTGGAAGGTCAGTGTTGGGCTGTGCCTGTGCGAGGGGAACCGACTGTCTCGAGGCCCACGATGGTCCGGGCTGGTCATCTGGATCCAGTTGGCCAGAGCTGCTGTCGTCACTGTGGGCCTCTTCTGTGGGTGGGGTGGAGATGTCTGGACCCTCCTGTCTGGTGACGTTAGGTAGTGGTCCTGCAGGGGTGTAAAAGCATGATTATTGCATCTGTGTGTGTCATGGTATGCAATGGGTGGGTGAGCGTGTACCCCAGTGCTATCATTCCTGTGTGGGGGCTTGTGTGATGATGGTTAGGGGGTGTTATGAGTATGTGCAGTGGGCATGCTTTAGTGATGGGTGTCCATGCTTTGTTGTGTCATGCAGGGCTTGGGTTTGGGATGTGTGGTTTGTGTTATTAGTACATTAGTGAGGATTTGGCGTGATAGGGGAGGGGGTGAGGGTGGGGGTGTGTGATAGCATACAGGTAGGGTGGGGGATATGATAGTTAAGATTTGACTTACCAGTGTCCATTCCTCCACCGACTCCTCCGAGGCCCTCAGGATGCATAATGGTCAAGACTTGCTCCTCCCATGTTGTTAGTTGTGGGGAGGAGGTGGGGGTCCGCCGCCAGTCCGCTGAACCGCGATGTTGTGCCTGGAGACCACGGAACGCACCTTCCCCCGTAGGTCGGTCCACCTCTTCCTGATGTCCTCCCGATTTCTTGGGTACTGTCCCACTTCGTTGACCCTGTCCATGATTCTTCGCCATAGCTCCATCTTCATAGGTATAGAGGTGTGCTGCACCTGTGGTCCAAATAGCTGTGGCTCTACCCGTACGATTTCCTCCACCATAACCCTGAGCTCCTCCTCCGAAAAATGGGGTGTCTTTGGCATGCCATGGGGTGGTGTAGGTGATGTGTGGGGTGGTGTATGTGGTGATGAGTGTGGTGATGTGTAGTGGTGTGTGGTGTTTTGTGCGTGGATGTTGTGTGGGTGATGGTGTTGTGTGCCTCTGTGTGGTGGGGTTGTCTATTGCTGTGCTCTCTGTCTGTCGCCTTCGTCTCTGATTTTTGGTCGTAGGGGTTTGTGGGTGATGTGGGTGTGTGTTTTATATTGTGTTGGGTGTGTGGGAGTGGTGTTTGTATGTGTATCAGGTGTGTGTGTTTGGAATTGTCCAATGTGGCGGTGTTTTGAAGATGTGTGTGTATTTTGACGCAGCGGTGTGTACCGCCAATGGAATACCGCGGTTGAAAGACCGCCGCGTGGATTCGTGGGTCGTAATAGCATGGGCGTGTTTCTGTTGGTGTGACGGTGGAGGATTTGTTTTCGCCAGTGTATCACTGACCTTTGGTGTGGCGGACTTGTGTGGGTGTCTGAATTTCGACGGATTCCGAGATGTGGGTCACAATAGCTGTGACGGTTTTCCGCAGCCGCGGCGGTGTATTGGCGGTCTTCTGCACAGTGGTAAGCGGCTTTTACCACCAATGTTGTAATGACCCCCATAGTGTCTATTTTTCTAAACCTGTGTTGTGTCATTTTGTAGTGTTTTCATTAAGTTACTGTGTGTGTTGGGACAAATACTTTACACATAGCACTCTGAAGTTAAGCTTACGTGCCAAGCTTCCAATGGGGTAAGCAGGGGTTAGCTGAGGGTGATTCTCTTTTACCCTGACTAGAGTGAGGGTCTTTGCTTGGACAGGGGGTAACTTCCAACCAAAGACCCCATTTCTAACAACTGCCAACTAGAGACCCCATTTCTAACAGCGGTGGACATGATGGAGATATTTATGACGTTGGTCAGGGTGATGCTGATTGATGAAGTTCCCAGGTTGGAGACATGGGGTCGGGGGCATGGGTCCCTTGGAGCTCCTGAGAGGATGGTGTGAATAATTGTCAACATCATTTCTAGTGAGGGTTGTTCATTCAGTCAGGTGACCATCTTGGTTGGTCGTGGGTAGGCTAACAATCAGTTCTCTGGGGTTGGGTAGGTGTGCAAAGTGGCTGTAGATGTTTGAGATTTTGCTGTGAAAAAGTTGAGTATGTTGTCTCAGAGTTGTTGGGAGGCAGCAATGTTGTCGATAGTGGCAAGGGGTGAGGTGAAATCCTTGACGATCAAGAAGATCTCCTTACAGCTGTTGAAGCTTCCTTCAATGCGGTTCACCAGTGCATTTTTCTTGGTGTCTTTCATTTGCTCTTCATAGGATCTGAGTGCAGTCTTAAAAGTAGTTCTGCCAGTGGTGTTGTGGCTGGCTCTCCATTACCTTTCTAGCTGTTTACAGTGTCATTTGGTGTCTTGGAGGTCTTTTGTGTGCCAGCTGGCCTTCTTGTTTGATCTACTATGCTTGTTTGATTAGATGGGTGCAAGGGAGTGCATGCAGTTCTTGATGCAGTTGTTGAAGTTGTTGATGTTCTTGTTGAGATTTTTGCCCTCATTCTGACATTGGCGGTAAGTGGTGCTTACTGCCAAGCTGACTGCCACCAACATACTGCGACGGTATAACCCTACCTGTATTATGACCCACACGTAAAAAATCTGCCACTATACAGACACACACACAAGTCCGTCAGCCCAAAGATCAGTGGCAAAATGGCGGTAGCAAAACCCACATCGTTACACCAACAGAAATACGCCCACAGCATTATGATCCACGAATCACCGTGGTGGACATTCAACCACGGTAAACCATTGGCGGTACATACTCAAAATACACACACACATACAAAACAATACCACATTGGACAATTCAAACTACACACACCTGACACACATACACACACCTCACCCACACACCTACACCACTATAAAACACGCATCCATATTACCCACAACCCTTTACCACTACAAACAATTTACAACAGAGAGAGAGAGACACGCCAGAAGCACCCACAGAACTAGAGCCACAGAACACCGTCACCCATACACCATCCACGCACCTCACAGCACACACCTCAACACATCACCCAACACACCCTCACACACACCACTCACATTACACCCATGGCACCACAAAGACACTCCAGATTCTCTGAGGAGGAGCTAAGGGTCATGGTGGAGGAAATCATCCGGGAAGAGCCACAGCTATTCGGATCACAGGTGCAGCAGACATCCATTGCTAGGAAGATGGAGCTATGGCAGAGAGTCGTGGAAAAGGTCAACGCCGTGGGACTGCACCCAAGAACCAGGGATGACATCAGGAAGAGGTGGAACGACCTACGGTGGAAGGTGCGTTCTGTGGTTGCAAGATACCAGATAGCAGTACAGAGGACTGGCGGTGGACCCCACCGCCTCCCCCACAACTAACAGCATGGGAGGAGCAAATCTTGGCAATAATGCATCCTGAGGGCCTGGCAGAATTAGCAGGAGGACTGCACTATGGTAAGACAAATCTTAACTACTTTCACCCCCTACCTGCATGCCATCACATACCCCCACCCCTACCCTCACCCCCATCACCCCACACCTCACATACACCCCACCATCACAAGCCACCCCTCCCAGTACCCAGCACTGCATGCAACAACAAGGCATGGTCACTACTCGCAGCCCTGCATGAACACCCATCACCACAGCATGCACAGTAGTGACAATCACTTAGCCAACCAAATTACAACTCACACAAGCCAAAGCTGCCTTGGTAATAACAACCATAGCCCATGCACAAGATGTCACACACAGTAACAATAACACTGTATTTACATACCCACAGGACCCCCACACAACATCACCGGAGAGGAGGTGCCAGCAACATCCAATCTCCCACCCGAAGAGGCCCACAGTGATGACTGAAGCTCTGCACACCTGGATATGGATGACCAACCTGGCCCATCAGGGACCTCTGGACAGTCGGTTACCCAGGCACAGTCCCATACCACCACAGAGCCTCCCTACTCAGAAAACACCAGCACAGCACCCACCCAGCAGGCCCATACCACTGTCCCCAGGACACGTCAATCAGCAGTGTGTCCACCAATACAGGGACCCCAGGAAGCCCCACAAGCACAGGACGATCAGGGACCTGGGATCAGTGGCAGCGGGCACATGGTTCAGGGGACAGAGGCACAGGACAACAGGGAAGCTGGGAGGACTGCTGTGCGACAGGGGAAGGACAGGCCCAGGGAACCGACTCTCCAGGAGGCACTCACCAACATCCTGGGAGCATACCACCATTCCCAGGAGACCATGGGCCAGATACTGGCCAAGTTGCAGGAGACCCAGCGGCTGCAGGAGGGACAGTATCTGGGTATCAGGGAGGACCTGAAGGACATCCACACCACCCTGGTCACCATTGCAGGGGTGCTGGCAGACATGGCCAACTCCAAGAGGGAGGCAGTGGCACACCAATGGGCCCCTGACACTAGCCACACCGTGAACAGCCTTCCACCTCTGCTGACGCTAGTAGACAGGAGGCCCGCCACAGGAACAACAGGCCACCAGCACCCCACCCCCTGCAGAAGGAGAACCACCCCGCAAACGGTCCCTGCGATCCAGGCAGAAGCCAGAGAACATTGCTATGACCCCGCCAGGAAATTAGACTCCCCTAATTGCCACCCTTGTGTCCCACTCTGTCACCCTGTCCACCTTGAACTGACATTGCTCCCTTTCCTATGCCCTCTTGGACAATGCGCCTGTGATACAAATAGACTGGACCCTTCCTGGACTTTCCTCCACCATCACCCAAGCCCATTGCACATCCCCATTTACTTCTCAGCACTGAAATAAACACCCTTGGCAAAAACAAGTATGCAGTATGTCAAATGATTTAAGGATGTAGTTGTTTAACAATCTGTAAACATTGCAAATAGACTGTACAGTGATGTATACATATTTATGACCAGTAATGTGCTGCAGTCAATACACCAAGAGCCACAGGAAGGCACAAATATATGCAAATAGACATGTTAAAGGGTACAATAAGTGGCCTTTGTTGTGGGAAAAGCAGCCAGCCAGAGAAAATTCACTTCACAAAACTGCAATGGAAGGTGAGGTTAGTGTCTTACCTGTGTGTCACTGGAAGTACTGTTGAATTATAGTTGTTCTGTTGTCCACATCCTCTTCCTCCACTTCGTCACTGTCCACAGGCTTCACCGCTGCCACACAACCATCTCCAGCCTCATCCTCCTGCAGAAAAGGCACCAGCCATCTCAAGAACAGGTTGTGCAACATGCAACATTCAACGATGATCTGGCAGACCTTCTTGGGTGAGTAGCACAGGGATCCACCTGTCAGATGGAGGCACCTGAACCTGGCCTTCAGGAGGCCAAAGGTGCGGTCAATGATCCTCCTTGTTGGCTCATGTGCCTCATTGTAACGTTCCTCTGCCCTTGTCCTGGCATTCCACACTGGGGTCAGTAGCCATGGGAGGTTGGGGTAACCAGAGTCACCTGTAAATATCGAGGGATACCTGTTAGCCAGACACTCACCCTTAGGGCCAACCCCACACCCATATAACAACAGACACTGGGTGGGGACCATGGGCTCACCTATTAGCCACACCCTGTGCCTCTGGAGTTGAGCCAACACATATGGGATGCTGCTATTCCTCAGGATATAGGCATCATGCACAGACCCAGGATACTTTGCATTCACACGGGAGATGTACTGGTCCACCAGGCACACTATCTACTCATTCATAGAGTGAAAGCTCTTTTGATTTCTGTACACCTGTTCATTTCTCCGGGGTGGGGCAAAGGCAATATGTGTACCATCAATAGCACCAATGATGATGGGGATATGTCCCAGTGCATAGAAGTCAGCCTTCACTCTGGCCAAATGTAGCTGCGCATGTGTTTCATCAGGGCGGACAACACTCTGGTCAGCACATTTAAAAACATAGGCTATGACATCCCTGCTGCCATAGCCACTGTCACTTGGAAGGAGCCACTTGCCAAGAAATGTAGCACTGATAGGACTTGCACAAGAGGGGGGATCTCAGTGGGTTGATGGATAGCTGAGATCAGGTCTGGCTCCAATTGGGCACACTGCTCTTGGATTGTGGCCCTATCAAGTCTGTAGATGAGGATAATGTGCCTGTCCTCCATTGTTTTCAGGTCCACCAGGGGTCTGTACATGGGGGTATGTCTCCATCTCCTTTTCATCTTCAGCGGTTGAATTCTAGGGTGAAAAACGGTGAGCAGATGGTCATATTCAAACATACCCTCAAAGTAAAATGCCTTGCATGTTGTGACAGAAACAGTATGTGAACATGTAGTTCCGTAAATGTGCCATGGCCTGTTCCCCACTGAAATGGCGGCCGCCAGACCTGTGTGGAGAGACAAGTGGAAATGAGGTAATTCTGCTGACGTGCGCAGTTGCGGTCATGGCGGTCGCTGACCGTCATGCAACACCTCATTGGTTATCATTGGGCCCCATGGGTTCCAGTAGCCAATGGTTATGTATGCCGGCGGTGACAGTATGCACCGCTGTGGACGTGGCTGCCATTTTCTATCTGTTCACTCACTTGCTACCTGACCTTCAACAGGAGAGGACCTACACTTCAAGTGCTGCTGTGACCTGTGTCTGGAAGCGACCATGGCTCGAGTGTCTGGAGAAAGGGCCCCTGCCTTCACTCCGGAGGACTTGGAGAGACTGCTGGATGGGGTCCTACCCCAGTACCGTTTGCTTTATGGTCCTCCAGACCAACAGGTGAGTACACTGTGAGCACGATGCATGGGGCATGAATGCATGGAGTGATGTGTGTGTAAGCCTCGTGTAAGGGGGGGTGGCTGAAGAGTCCTGGGCAGAGTGCTGCATGTATGGTGGTCAATGTCTGTGCGTAAGGGGATGGGAGGGATATGGTGGGCCATGAGTGTAACAGGCCGGACGGTATGACTAATACCTTTTTCTATGTATCTTTTTCTGCAGGTCAGTGCCCATCAGAAAAAGGGTATTTGGCATGCCATCACCAAGGACGTGTGGTTCCTGGGGGTCTTTGAAAGGCGGAGCACCCACTGTCGCAAACAGTGGGAGGACCTGCTTCGCTGGGCAAGGAAGACGGCGGAGGCCCAGCTGGGGATGGCCTCCCAACGAAGAAGGAGTGCCCGCCGTACCCTGATCCCCCTGATGTTCTGCATCCTGGCGGTGGCCTATCCGGAGTTAGATGGGAGCTTGAATGCGTCACAGCAGCCACAAGGGGGTGAGTACAGTTACAGAATCAGAAAATTGCGCATGTTGAGGTGTTATCTGGGTGGAGGATGTGGGTCTATGGGTGCCCCTAGGCCAGGACGAATATGGCAGGGTAGGTTCCATGATGGGCAGGGTCTGATGCACTCCAACCCCAAATATGCTAGTGGGCATCTACTACTGGGCAGGGTCCTGTGGGTTTCAGGTGTGCTGCTATTGGCGTTAGGCATTGTACTCCATGGCCTGGTGACTAGCATTGTAACTGGCAGTGCATGGCCTAGTGCAAAGGACTGTTCCCTGTGTGTTGTGTACGCCAACAGTGGTGTTGTTGCTGACACAGACCAAGTATATCCTCTGTCTCTTCCACCCCCCTGTTTGTTTTGTCACCCTGTCCTCATGTGCATTAGCATCATCTGGCGGAGGAGCAGAGGCACCAGCGACGGAGGGTGCTGCATCCCACATGGCCCAGGAGGCTGAATCCACCGACGGTGAGGGCACCAGTGGGACGGAGGGCAAGGGGAGCACCACGGCGGAGACTGGAGGGGACAGTTCGGACAGTGACACCTCCTCCAATGGAGGCTCCCTGTTGGTGACAGACACATTTGTGGCCACCCCAACTACAGGTATAGCCGCCAGCCCCTGTACCAGCACTGCCCTTCCAGCAGCCCCTCAGCGTGCCCGGTCACCCAAGAGAGTGGGCATCTCCTTCGCCCCAGGCACCGTGGCCCTGCCCCAGTCAGCCCTGCTGCCCTCAGTGAGGAGTCTATTGACCTCCTGCGAACCATCTCTGTTGGGCAGTCAACCATAGTGAATGCCATCCAGGATCTGGCAGGGCATTTGCAACAAGCAAATGCATTCCTGGAGGACATTCACTCTGGTGTGGTGGCCCAAAAGAGATCATTCCAGGCTCTGACCACCTCCCTGATGGCAGCCATTGTCCCTGTCTCTAGCCTTCCCTCTCCAACGTCCTCTACCCAGTTGCATTCCCCTCAACCCCAGCCTATCCCAAGCACACCTTCAGATGAGCATGCACCCAAATCAACACACAGAAGTGGCTCAGGCAAACACAAGCACCACACTTCATCCCGCAGGCACTCACATAAGCACCATCCAGATGCAGACACACCAACATCCACTGCCTCCACTGTGTCCAACTCCTCCTCCTCATCCACCTCCCTCCCAATAGTGTCTCCACTCACACCTGCATTCACTACATCCTCATCCACTACCTCCATCAACATCATGCCTATCACTAGACGCCAAGTCACCACCCCAACATCCATGCACATGTTCCCTGTGTCCTCTCCCACTGTGTCTGTGCCCCCTCCTCCCAAAGTACACAAACGCAAGCACTCAGACACCCAAAGGCAATCCACCTCACGACAGCATCCAGCCCATGCACCTGCACCCAAACACAGCAGACAGACACCTCCTACCACCACTCCCTCTTCCTCTTCCTCCACTCCCAAACCTTCACTCTCTTCCAGCCCCAGTGTCCCTAAAAAGCTTTTCCTCTCCATCCTTGACCTATTCCCTGCCCATACCCCCATCCTTCACTTGGGGCCAGGGTGGTCAGGACCCAGGCTTGCACCTCAGGCACCCAGTCCATGGGCACTGTCGTTTCTGCAGCCACTGCAGTTGTGAGAGGCACCGTGAAGTCACCCGTCCACACAGTCAGTGTGCCTGCACCAACTGCCAAAGGCAAAAAGGGAGCACCAGCTGGCAAACGCAAGGAGGCACCACCAGCTGGCAGAAGCAAGGAGGCACCAACAGCTGGCAAACGCAAGGAGCCACCACCAGCTGGCAGAAGCAAGGAGGCACCACCAGCTGCCAAGAGCAGGAAGGGAACACCAGCTGCCAAGGCCAATGAAAAAGGCACAGACACCGCAGGCAGGATGGATATGGAGCCTGGTGCTGGAGCAGCATCTGGCCAAACAATACCAGCCATGGCACTTCAGCCGTCCGAGGATGCGGGGGATGGGCTGGAGCCTCCCCCACAGCACTGGCAGCACTGCCGCCAGCACCGCCGCCAGCACCGCTGCCAGCACCGCCACCTGCACTGCCACCAGCACCACTGCCAGCACCACTGCCAGCACCACTGCCAGCAGCAGCAGCCCAAGTGGGCAGGTGTCCAAGGCTGCGGGGGAAGGGCTGGAGCATCCTCCCACCACTGGCAGCACCGCCACCTGCACCAGCACCACTGCCAGCACCACTGCCAGCAGCCCCAGTGGGCAGCTGTCCGAGGCTGCAGGGAAGGGCTGGAGCTTCCCCCCACCACTGACGCCACCGCCACCAGCCACGCCACTGCCATCAGTGAGCACCCGTCACCGCCAGCAGGCAGTGTGTAGTTGTGCCTCAATGGGCTGTAGTGCATCCTGGCCCCTGCAAAAACTGTAGGTGTGACACCCAGGTGAGAGACTGGGACCTTGCACCCTCCAAGATCTGCATAACTGGGCATAAAGCCCCCTCCAGAACCAGTGGAAGAAGGCACCCACTCACACCCTCCTTGCCAGGATGAAGAACACTGGGCACAAGGCCCCCTCCAGAACCAGTGGAAGAAGGCATCCACTCACCCCCTCCTTGCCAGGATGAAGCACACTGGGCACAAGGCCCCCTCCAGAACCAATGGAAGAAGGCATCCACTCACTCCCTCCTTGCCAGGATGAAGCACACTGGGCACAAGGCTCCCTCCAGAACAAGTGGAGAAGTCATCCATTAGAGAGACTGTGGCCTTGCACTCCCCAGGACCAAGCAGTGGGCACACCACCCACTTGAGAGACTGTGGCTTTGCACTCCCCAGGACCAAACAGTGGGCAACCCACCCACTTGAGAGACTGTGGCTTTGCACTCCCCAGGACCAAGCAGTGGGTAAACCACCCACTTGAGAGACTGCGGATTCGCACTCCCCAGGACCAAGCAGTGGGCAAACCACCCACTTGAGAGACTGCGGCTTTCCACTCCCCAGGACCAAGCAGTGGTCATACCACCCACTTGAGAGACTGTGGCTTTGCACTCCCAGGACATCGCAGAGGGCATGCAGCCCCCTCCAGGAGCAGTGGCGTTGTACCATCTTCTGGCTGAGGTGCCCCCCTTTCCCTTTCCCCATGAGGTGCCTGTGTATTTTTGACCTGATGCCCCAGCAGTGTTCTCTCCGTATTGAGGCAGGAGTCAGGTGGGGCCTTGGCCTATGTGATATGGCCCTGTGGGCCACAGACATTTTGGACTGGGCAGTGTCCCTCCATTTGTATATATTGTAGATACTGTTTTGTGCTTTAAGGACGTATTTCTCGAAATGTATAATATTACACTGACTTTACTCACTTTCTTTTGTCCTTGCGTTATTCCTGAGGGGTACGGGGTGGATATGTAATGTTGTTGCATCTGTTTGTGTGTATGGTGTTGGGGGTGGGGGTGAGGGTGTTGCATGTTACGTGTGTGTGTCACTCTCTTTTTCCTCCCACCCTCCCTTGTGTGCTAGGTGCGGTACTCACCATGGTCGTCTTTGCCGCCGTTCGTGTTCCTGGTGTAGGAGGAGGTATACCAGCATGGGTAACACCTGTAGTTCGGGCTCCATGGCGTTAAGGTTCTTCCTTGAGTGTCCAGAGGTTAGTCGTTTCCCTTTTGTGTATTGTTTCTGCTGTGCTTTTGATGGGGTTGGTACTGCCCTGGAAAAGGTGGTGGATTGGCCTGTTTTAATAGGGTGGGTGGTACATTGTCTTCCGCCTGGCTATTGGCGGTTACCGCTGCGGTGCTTGTTGCTACTGCCGTGGTGGTCAGTGTGTTAAAGTGGCTGTCTGGGTTGGCGGTTTCCACAGTGGTCATAATTCCATTTTTTTTTCCGCCGGCCTGTTGGTGATATTACTGCCGCTCTATCACCGACCACCAGGGTTGTAATGAGGGCCTTTGTGTGGGGCTAGGTTGATCTGTGCTGAGGGCACTGAGCCAGTTTGCTTCTGTGGTTTTGCCCCATCTGCAGCTTGGACTGCTGAACTTGATAGGGGTGTTGGCTTGAGGTGTTTTAGTTTGGAAGTGGTTGGTCCATGTGAGCTGTGTAGTTGAGTTGTATTTCAAGATGTCACTTGTGGGGAATTTGGGGTCCAGTGTGTGGCCTCCGGTTTGTGCTGGTTCTGTGGTGAGCTGGGTGAGTCTGATGTTTCTCAAGCTTTCAAGGACTGCTGTAGAGCAGGGGTTATTTTGTTCTTCCAGGTGAAAGTTGAGGTCACTGAGGTGAATGTAGGGTCTGGAGTTGATGGTGAGCAGAGCGACAGAGTCGATGATTAGCTTGGTAAAGGTAGCTCCTGGTCCAGGTGATCCGTAGGCAAGGATTCTGTTCAGGGAGATGTTTTCGGATATTTTTTGCTTGAAGGGCAGGTCTTCCATCAATGGGGTGGAGTTCAGTGGATGTGCATTTGTTGTATTCCTTGTAGATGATAGCGAGTCCTCCTCTTGGCTTGTAAAGACTGCCCTGTTGAGCTACTCTGTAGCCCGTTTCTATTGCAGTAGCGATGACGGGAGCCGATGAGGGGTTGAGCTAGGTCTCTGTGATGAAGAGAATGTTGGGTGGATTGCTGCTCAGAAGGTCTCATCTTCAGCTTTTGTTTGCTGAGTGATTGTTGAGAAGCATGCATGGGAGTGGGTGTTGATGTGCTCCTTTGTTGTGGTATGTGGTGTAGGGTGAAAGTGTACGTGTTGTTGGTACGTGGGTGTTGTGCATTTGCTGGGAGGGGTGTGGAGGGCATTGTTAATATTTGTGTGGGCGGTGGTGTGCAACTGGCTGCTGGACAGGTGCAGATGAGAGCTCCTACTTTATGATGCAAGGTGTGGTGTAAGAGCAGTCAGGATAAAAGTGTCCAGGGTCTAGCGACCTGAGGAGTGCTGTAGAGTATCGATGGGCAGTGATCACACCAGGGTTCCTGCTGCTGGGTGTGGTCCAGATGGGGATGGGGGCAGAGGGGCTTGCTTTTGGTGCACCAGTGATGCACCAATTGAGCGCATCCACTGCGTGTCCATGTTGCAGCTGTCATTCAATAGGAAGGAGGAGTCCAGGTTGCCACAATGTATTTTCCTGTGCTGATGGGTAAAAGAAAATGAAGTCTTCTTGCTTGGTTGCTTCTTTTAAAGATGTTTTTGGTGGGAAAACCAGTAATGTCACTTTCTGTCCAGGTGGATGATGGGAAATTCAGTGCTGTTACTTCCTGTGCAGGTGGATGATGGGAGATCCAGTGATGTCGCTTCCTGTGCTGATGGGTGATGGGAAGTAAAGTCCTCTTACTTGGCTTCTTCTTTTAAAGATGTTTTTGGTGGGAAAACCAGTAATGTCTATTCCTGTCCAGATGGATGATGGGAAATTCAGTGATTGTTTCAGGTCCAGGGTGAACATGGCCTGGCAGTTTGGGCTGCACAGTTCCCAAGGCGAGCAGGCTCAAGACTGAATTGCATTTGGCTGGGTCCAAACTGGGGTTGAGTGGTGAGCAAAAAGTGCTGGATTAAACCCAGATCTGCAACTGGGGGTGAATCTTTGCATTGTTCAGCACTCCGTCCATCATCTGTTCTTTTTTTCTTGCTTTTGGCACCCTAAGTTGGAAGAGTATTCCCAGACACGGATCCCGTGCTCACTGTGCTACTGGGTTCAAGCTAGCCTGGCTCATGAGGGGTGATACCCTAAAACCGGTCCCAGTATGCTTCTTTCAGGTCCAGAGAGGACCTTGCCTGGCAGTTCAGGCTGAAATGTTCCCATGTGGAGCAGGGTCAACACTGATTTGCATATGGCTGGGTCCAAACTGGGGCGGCATGGTGAGCAAAGAAATTATGGATTAAACCCAGATCTGCTACTGGGGATGAACGTTTGTTTTGTTCAGCATTCTGTCCCTCACCTGTTCTTTTCTTGTGAAACTCAGTGATGTTCCATCCTACACAGGTGGATTATGGGAAATTCAGAAATGTCACTCCCTCTGGTGATAGGCAATGGGAAATGAGGTCCTCTTGCTTGGGTTCTTCTTTTTAAGATATTTTTGGCAAGAAAACCAGTAATGTCCCTTTCTGTCCAGAGAGATGATGGGAAATTCAGTGATGTCCCTTTCTGTGCAGGTGTTGGGCGGTCGAGTAATGGCACTTCCTATGCCGATGTTTGATTTGGAAATTGGCGACTTACTTTAAAACAATAACCCATCTCTCTCCATTTCTCAATGATTTATTATTCTCACCACTAAACCTTCTGCTTAATGACACTGCAACCTCTCTGCATGCTGTCAAAGCAGTGGAATGCAACATAAATTGGAATAGCCCCCATGTAACTCACTCCTCTTTCTCCTTGTTAATATGTGTCTCCTGTGTGTCTCTTGAAGGAATACAAAAATCAATTTCTGTTTTTCCAGCCAATTAAAAATGACCTTACGTTTCCTCCAATTATTGAGTCCATTCATACTCATAGACAAAATGCTAGCTCATAATCGTGGAATCTTCTTTAAACTCCAGCAGGACATGGGCTTTAGCTAAGCTTCCTAGAACTTCAACTGGTGAGGATGCCAATTCTTTTCTGTCAGGGATACCCACAAAACACAGATTCCATCTCCTTGAGCAGTTCTCTTGGTCCTCTAGTTGGAGTTCAATTGGCTTAATCTCCTTTGCTTGGGAGGCATTTGCTAACTTAAACTCTCCCTGAATGTCTTCCAAAGCAGTGAATCATGTTGTCATTTTCTCCAATTCAGCCGAGTAAGAATCAATTTTCTTCTGAATTTCCTCCATTTTACCACTCAGGGACTGACCAAGAGAATTTGGATTATGTTTTAGCTCCTGTATTGTCCCCAATATAGTAGGCAGCAGTGTCTCAATTTTAATACTTTGTCAATGTGCCGATCAATAGTGGCTCAATATGTACCCTTTAAGGCCAACAAGCTAATCAGATCCAGTTCCTCATAACTTTTCAGTCTTGGATCACCACCTCCAACTTGCCAATATCTCTTGTGCAATCCTTCTCTGTTCCCTCATTTAGAACACAGAGGGAAGGGCAAATGAAAACCTTCAAACCTGATGATAAAAAAAAAAAAACAGAGCCCAGCGTCTTTCTTACTGCTACCATACCATCACATTTTTATCAAGTCTGTGCCAAGACTTTGCCAAAAAAGTGCTCCTTAACTCCTTCTTCTAATGTCCATTATAGGCTTCTCATTTCCACCAGCAGAGAGTAAAAGTTCAACCTCCAAAGAACTTTTTTTTTTTTAAGACTAGTGCAAAAGGCTGTTATTCTCCATTGGCAGAGGACTAATTAGTACCCAGTGTCCCACCCGTCTTTTAATTGCTCAGAAAGGGGTAGTTAGAAGCAGTTTAGAGGGGGATTGCTTTCTCTCAGCATGGGATTACACCGGTCCAAGCCAATCTCTTGCTTTCTGTGAAGGGGTCTCCATGACCGTTGCTGCCATTGTGGCGGCCGTTCTGGATGGGGGAATGGCTTCATAGATGGAGGTGTGCTAGGTGAAGTTCCATGTCATCCTCAGTCGGACTTGAGAATCCTAGAGTGAGCCTTGTTGTATGCACAACCATATTTAGTTCTGCCATCACGGATGGGTGTTAGTAGCCAGCTCCTTAAACATAGCCAGAGTTTTAAAGGTAAAAAAGAAACAGAAAGGAATACAATAACATTTCCTCAATTATGCACATGACATTTGTCTCACTACAAGTATGGATGACAAATGACAGGTTGATGTGTAGTGTGCATGAGAGGATTCTTGACTATAGATCCCACAGTGCTGTGTGGTCATTTGAAACACATTGATGTTACACAAAGATGATGCTATTTAAGTGTGGTACATCTTAGCATGGGAGACTGTTGTATGTGAACTAACCAAGTGGTCATGTTATTTTAGTGTTGTGGGTTTCCATGGTATGTGACATGAAACCATTATGTAGAATAATGGAATCATGGGTAGAACCTGGAAAATATGGACACCAGTGATAGATGAATAGGATCAGCATTACATACCATGTCAACATTGTGAGTATGTTGCATCTTATGTTTACAATATATTTGTTCTCTAGCTCTAAATAAGGAGAAATGGCATATATATATATATATATATATATATAAATATATATATATATATATGGTTCAGAGCACCAATGACATAAGGAAACCCACAAATGGTTTATTATTTGACCTTCACAACTTTGGACGTTTGTGAGTCTGTGCAATTTGTTGTGGTGCAATTTCAAGAGACAATCTATTAGTTGCTTGAGGGTTTTTGAAAATGTCTGCTGTGACGTGCCATGCACCCACTGGTACCTCTAATACTCCTGCTGCCAAAAAATGCAAGAGAGCCCACAATGTCATGATTCAAGGAAAGAGATAATAATTTCATGTTTGGTGTCTTCGGAATCACAATTTAAAATCCTAATGTATGGTGAAGTCAGATTTTAGATTACAACTTTGAAAATGCCTCTTTTAGAAAGTAAGGTAGATAGGTTAACATCTGTATTCTCCTTTACCATCCATTCTGTCCCTTCATCCTGTACCCAACAATATTCTAATTAAAAAGAAGTTAAAAAAGTTACAGTTTTATTGCCTTCTCTGTGACAAAGGTAATGGGTCTGTGGCTATTCTCCTCTTTCAGATATTTTTCATTCTAGTATTTTTAGAATGAAAAACAAGTCATGATTTGTTGAGGTTTTACTTATCAACAGTCACAGAGTGTAAAAACTCAGGTTATTAGTAACCAATCCCCCATTGTAGCGCATGATTTTTTAAGGGGAACAAAGCAGAGCAGTTCAAGGCCAACTCAGGGGAGGTGGTGCAGGCTAGTAATCACCATTCCTTAGCACACAATAATAATACTCAATAACTGATTGTCCAGTCACTGCTTTTTCGATGAAAAAGGAAAAGTACATATATTACACAGACGAC
Source organism: Pleurodeles waltl (assembly GCF_031143425.1). Lineage (NCBI taxonomy): Eukaryota > Metazoa > Chordata > Amphibia > Caudata > Salamandridae > Pleurodeles > Pleurodeles waltl. Next base: position 1,354,989,396 of record NC_090447.1, on the reverse strand, counting down.
TAAATACTATGGGGATGATTCCGACCCTGGCGGTCCTTGACCTGAGGAATCCTCCAAGCTGCGCCGCCATGGGGGATTCCGACCCCCTCACCGCCATCCTGTTCCTGCCGGTTTTGACTGCCAGGAACAGGATGGCGGTGAGGGGTGTCGTGGGGCCCCTGGGGGCCCCTGCAGTGCCCATGCCAATGGCATGGGCACTGCAGGGGCCCCCGTAAGAGGGTCCCACAAAGATTTTCAGTGTCTGCCATGCAACTGCACCCGTCGCACCCTTCCCACTCCGCCGGCTCCATTCAGAGCCGGCTTCCTCGTGGGAAGGGGTTTCCCGCTGGGCTGGCGGGCAGCCTTCTGGCGGTCGCCCGCCAGCCCAGCGGGAAACACAGAATAACCGCGGCGGTCTTCTGACCGCGTAGCGGTATTCTGTTGGGGGAACTTTGGCGGGCGGCCTCCGCCGCCCGTCAAAGTTGGAATCACCCCCTATATATTTTCATTTGTAAATATATGTACATCAGGCAGACTGAAATGCCTTTGGTGAAATTTTGAAACCACATTAGAACCTTACTGGGTCATGACCTGCAAAATCACCCCCCATCTATACTAGGTATACCACCACAATACAGAGAGGTATCACTTTTTTAAAAAAGCGGGACCTTTGGCTGGCTCCAGGAGCTCCACTCTACCTGCTGCGGCAGACTAATCTACACTGGTCCTCAGGAGAAGTAAGAGAGCCAGCTTCACTGGCCCTGGAGAAACCTACTAGTCCTGGGGTCAACTGCAGTCAGAGCCCTCAGTCCATCAGGAAGTTTGTCCTTATAGCTGGACATGATGTTGCATTGTCAACATTCAGGTCCAAAATCTTGCTCTCCTTAATGCTCTGGGGTGTCACTTTACTGACCACTCCAGCTTGTGGATGGGGCATTAACGCTTTTGTCTCACATCCCCCTTTTCTAGGTTTGGCTACAGCCCAGCTATTGATACAAAAGACTGGTGCAGGTCTCTTTGTGTATACTGGGGAAAGTCCTTTTGAATTATAATCAGGAAAGGCCCCACCTCCTCCCAGACATCCTGTCTCGAAGACCCACTCCTTCTACACCAGGCCCCTTTTTGCACCATCTGTCTCAATACACCTTTCCCAGTCTGTACGAAATTGGTTTTCTGGTTAGAGTGGGATGGTTAAAAGCGTTTTCAAGAAGCATCCACACTCTTTTTCAGGCTGGAGTCACAAGCGAATCCTAAATTAACCTGTGCTCGGCCCTTGGGTAGAATGCCACAAACTATTCAGGCTTAACTCAGAGGTAATGTGTAAAGTATTTGTGCAACACTTCAGACAGTAACACAGTGAAAACGCACCAAAGCCATTTTTAATAAATAAATCAAAACCAAAACAACAAAATCCAATCAGTAAAACCAGAGATATTTACTTGTAAAGTTTTTTAGTAAAAACAGTGGCAAAAAGCACAAAGCACCAACTGTGGATAACTGGTCGCCCCCGACAGGGACAAATTTACAAGTTCATACTGACTGCGATTGAGTGCAGGCCAGCTACAGGTAAGTCTCCTTAACAAAGTACCTTAAACCCAGGTTTGCAGAGCATTACGAGGATCTGTATTAAAGGTGTATCATGCAACCAAACCAATGCATTGGTTCAGAGATGCTGTGAGGCTGTGATGGGAGGTCCTGCTTCGTTGTTGAAGATCCTGTCTTCGAGTGCTTGTGATGCAAAGAGCGGCATTGAGGATATGTTGCACAGTTGGGGTGATGCGTCAGGTCCGAGGAGCTGTAAGGCTGCGGTGCAGAGTCTGGTGTCGTCATCAAGGCTGCCGTCAATAAGGGATGCATTGCACAGTGGTGGTTTTGATGAAGCAACAAGCTGTGATGTGATGCAGGTCTTTGCGGTGATACTGTTCCACTCAGCAGCAGCAAAGCATCAGTTCTGCTCGGTGTTGTGTCGTGCAGGAGAGGAGATGTCTGCTGGATCCACAGAGGCTGGCGGAGCACCTTAGGCCAGCTTCCAAGGGTCCAGGACTGAGGAGGCACCAGTTGCCGGTGTAGACTTAGAGACGCAGAGTCCAGGTTTTGGGTTCAAATTTGTTGGAGCCTTCTGGCCCTGAGGCCCTAGTTGGGAAGACAGACAACTAACCTTTGGAGTCACTTTGGGGTCGTGGGTTCAACATGCAGGTCCAGTTCTTCTCATCCAGGCAAGAGGGCAGCATGCATCAGGTCAGCAATCCTTCAGAGCAGCAGTCCAGTAGAGTGGTAGTCCTTTCAGCAGCACAGCAATCCTTTTTCCTGGCAGAGTATCCAGGTCCAGAAGTGTACTGAAGAGTTGGTGTCTGAGGTCCAGTATTTATGTGCAGCTGTGCCTTTAAAGTGGGGGAGAAGCTTCTAGAGGTTTTCCTTTGAAGTTCCCAGGCATCCTGCATTCCATGTCCTGACTCCTGACTAACTACAGGGAGTATGCAACCCTTTGTGTGCAGGCATGTCAGAGCCTATTCAAGTGTAAGGCTGTGCTCATCTGTACCCTCTTGTCACGTAGGTCCTCATTATCCTAATAAGACTACTGGATTTGGGTGGCAGAATCACCTGAACTGTGGGTACTGAGTACAATTCCACATCATGTGACACCTGTCTGTCTAATCTGGGTTTTCCAGCTAACTAGCAGTGCCTCATCTCCACCTGAGAGTGGGGATGATTGTGACAACCATGTGCATGACAGAGAGGACTTCTCAGGTAAATTGTGGTCGATCAGATCTCATCCCTTTCTCTCACTTACATCAGTCTCACATAGGCAAAGACAAACAGAAGCAGAGTATAATTCAATAAGGTTTATTGAAGTAATTGCATCTTAGATAAAATGGCATGTATTGCAATAACTAGGATGATAAAACACACTAAAAGCAAAGTTGTGACAAGGAGAGTGAATCACAAAAACAGTCTCACCATACTGTCACTAGCAATAAGATATATTTATATTTCCTACCAAACCTATTTTAGAGCACAGCGTGATAAGCATTAATCCGCCCTTCAGGTTTCCCCCCTGTGAAGACATCATACCTGAGCAAGGAATCCTGTTGTCTAGAAAGACACCGTCCCCATTGAGGCCAGGGATTCGGCAGTCTAAGCAAGCAGCTGCAGCGAAGACCATCAGCATGCAGTTGTGATCATCTGGCCTGAATCTCCTTCTAACATGTATGGGACAGAGAAGAGTTTTTTAATAAAACAAATGATATTCTAAGAAAGGGTCCCCACAAAAGGATATGTATGTTTCTGTGAATGTTGGAGACACAGCGTACCACTTTTGCCGGCAACCCTATATAACTGCAGCCTTAAGGAGAGCACAAAATGAAATGAATAGAGTGCTAAGAAAGTGATGCTTTCCTAGGCGAAAGAACAACTAGCTAGATAAAATAAACCAACACTGCAAATGTGGCTAATGCTATAAAAATAAATGCTGAATAAAATGTAACTGGGATAAAGTGCATAACAGCAAGCCTAGTTTTCTAAAATAACATGTCTAAAACATGGCTAAAATAGCTATGCAATACCCTCCCATTGCCATTTCAAAGGTGGGTCAAAGTCTAAAAAAAATATGAAAGCTATTAAAACCCATTCATAGAACATATAAAGCAGGAATGTCAATAATGACAAGCAAAAAGACACTTAAGCATGGGTTAATAGGGCAATTTAAAACACTAGCAGTGGTTCCAATAGAACCAAATTCAAAAGTCAATGTCATTTTCAAAATCACCAATTACATCTGGGACAATTGAAGCCAGGAAATGTTCCACTTTGGCAGGTGGTAAAATATTCAACTTGTTTCCAAGGAAAACTGTAGAGCACTCATGTTCCAAAGCCTGAGCTCCAGCTGAGGCAGCAGCATTCCGTGTTGTGCTCAATGTTAAGAGCTGCATTATTCACGAAGGGCAACTCATAGGCAACTTCCCATAGCAAACACACCCTCAACGCGCATGTCTGGTAATCAGCCCTCAGTGAGAACATCAACAGATCAGTGTCTAATGAAATTAAACGTGGCGTAGAAAGACAAACTTTCAGTGCACATTCAAAAAGGCACCAAATCCAAAACTGGTCTGAATGACAGAGACCAGTCGCACTCCAGCTTGCTCAGGAGTGGTTCTCTGAAATACTGCATCATGCGTTCACGACACAGTTGCGCTGGTGGAAGCGCTTTCATTCCTCCTTGTTGTGATTGGACAGCCACTGCGCAGAAAAAATAGCAACAGAAGAATGCCACCTATTAAAGCCAAAGTCATTGGAAATTCCCCACAAAACACTCTAAAATATTGAGTGAACGGCTGAAGGTATTAAACCGAATATATAGGAAAAGATGTGAATGAAACCACAACCAACAGCCTTAAAAAAGTGTGCAATACCAACAGTACTGGTTGCATTGAATATTCATCCCACAAGTTCACCATAGTATCTCGGAAAGTTTGTGCTTAAAAGGGACTGAATCTCTGCAGATTACCTTGCAACTTGAAGTACATAGGTCTCGCGCGCGGATGTAAGCGCCACATGTTTTTGAAACAATAAAGCCTTGAGTCTGCTCAACTTTTCAAAATTCACATCTGAAGTAGCAATATGAGGTCAAATCTCTGCTACTTCCCTTTGCTGTGTAGTGGAAAAAAGGACATTCCTGTAACAGCTGACAATTTGGGAGACCGAAACGACATAAGCTATTCTGGCTTGCATTCCACAACAATTCTCACTATTAAGGAGCACATAGCTACCATTGGAGAGCACCTGGAACGCAGGTTTAATAAAGGGAACTGGAACTCCCTTCAGATTGCAAGCCAAGTTTGCTGCGGAAGCGTTACACACCCTGTGGAAGGACAGCTGCTTACAAACCATTGAATGGCTTACAGAAGTCTTGCATTCACTGCTGCTAAGAAAAATCTATTTCATACCATTGAAACATTTGTACGAAAAGGGAAGCTCCCACACCTCGTGTATATAACTATCTCCTAGCCTTTCATATCTGCCTACTGGAGTGTGTTTCAAGCAGGAATTCAACTGAGGTGTTGAAATAGGCAGATTAATAACCCCGTGTATTAACCCTTCAGCAGGCGGTATTTCAGCCCCAGAAAAAGGCAACTTTTCTAATTTCTCTGTGTTAAGCATGACATAAGTCACTTCCTTCTTAGCCATTATTTGTGGTTGTTGCATTAAATTAAATGTTGAAAATATATCCCTTATGCTAACGTGTTGCCAGGGAACGCGACCTGCATTCAATGTTTGCAGTGTCTATCCTAACTACATAATGGACCTTAGCTGACTCTGTACATGGTGTAAAGATGACATGTCACTCTGTACTATGGCTATTGCAGAAGAAACAATTTTGTTTAAAGTATATATCCAGTCAGACAACAGCTAATGCTTTCTGTAAATTCTTCCGATCTATTTGCCTTAACCGGGCAGCAGCTTCTTGTTGAGAATGTTTCCAAATCTCATTATGTACTGCATCTAAAAAGCACTTTCTGAGTTGTCTTCTAGGACCTAGCAGGAAATCCTGCAGATCTTTATCATTAGAAAGGAGACTGAGGTGTTCTTTTACAGCATCAAGTGAGGAACTGGTCAATCATTGCTGGCATAATTTCCCTACCCTATATATTGTCACTACACCCAAGTGTTCCGATGACACATAGCAAAGGTTCGGCCTATTTGTTTACAATATCCCCGTGGAGTTTACAAAACATGTATGGCACCCGACAATAACCACCAACCAGGCCATGAAAGTGATGTGTTAAATGTTCCATTCTGGACCCACTCATCGAGCTGATCTTCAGATGCATTTATGTATTTTTGACATTTATAAAACTTTGCAGGGGCAGGAATACTGGGAGCATTCAAATCCTAAATTTTTGCTGAGCCTAAACAACTTGTCTGTTGTACAGTTTCACTTAAAAATATCATTTGAATAGGTATCAGGCATGCTCTAAATAAAGCTTCCTTTCCCTTTATTTGCCAATTTTTTGTTCCCCACACACTTTTTAAGTCTATCAACTTCAACCAATATTCATAGCCTTCAATAGCTAACCGGGAAACAAAGGAATCAGAATAAATCAATTTAGTACCAGTAATTAAGACATGTTGACTTTCCATTACTGGCAATTTAAAATAATATGACTCAGCATTTTAAGCAATGTGCCCAGAGAAATATGCAAACTTTTCAACATCAGTTTTGGAACTCCCCACTGGCGGAGTAGAACAGTGTTCCCACTGAGTATAATTAAGAATAGTCTTTGGGGTACTTGCTCTGTGAATAAATGATGTCCATAATAATTATAGCAGAACATATCTCCAGAATTTTCTTTGGATTGATAAACATCCTCACTTTCAAAAAAAGTGAAATAGTACAGATCAGTCATCATAGAAACAACTGTTTTTACATCACATCAGAAACTACTCCGGGTATTATAACATCATTCATGGAAAGCCACAATACATAAGGAATTTGAATGGCCTCTGTCGGGCCATATATATCAAACAATACTTTATCCCAAACAATCCCATCAGGAATTGGTATAGCAGAAAGGTTCACTAAAGACAAGTCTCTGCGGACTTTGTGAGAGGAAAAATGTGGTTTGAGGATATCATCCACCAGTTCAACAGTAGAGCGTTCAGGAAGGTAATGACCATATATAAGGAAGAAGAAAAGGATGACAAACCCAATTCAGAGGAGGAAGGCAAGAACAGTTAATAAGGGCCATAGATAGTTCCACGGAAGACTAAAATAGTTAATTTTGAGCCAAATCATCAGCTTACATGCTCTTGACAGTTCTGTTGTAGTAGAGGCAGATGAGTCAGTGAAGATGTCATTGATGTCGCCAAAGTATCCAGAAGCAGATTGTGCAAAAACTGGAGCCGTGTTTGGAAGAGGAGAGCTGGCAGAAGTCTCTCGAGGTGGTTCATAGTAGATTATACCATTTGTTTGTATAGAATTTGAGTAGAATCACTCAATGGTATCGATATTACTTGTCACAAAAGTGTTTAATGGTACTAATGAAAGATAATTTTCCACCCTCCCCAAGGTAGGAAAGATATAAGCGTTGCTGCTTAAAACCTGTAGAGGAACACCCTGATCTGTAGTGAGAGGGATTCGGGTACTACCCAGGAGTCCTCTAGGTCTGCTATGCAGGATTGGCCATATGGTGTAGCCTGACATTGTTGATGAAGACAAAGCGATTTTCTTTAGAACCAGGCAGTGGTGATATGATGACATTTCTGTGCTGTGTATTCCCAGGACTGGAACCGGTGCACGATAAGAAGGACCAAACTCTTTTTTCACAGCAATCTTTTCACGCACGAGATCCCCAACTTTTGGAATCTGGCCGATAGATGTTATTGGTACATCCCTTATTCCCAAGGAGGTGGCACTGGTAGATGCTTTGTCATCACAGAACTGTTGTAAGTCCTGCAAAGCAGTGACACGTTCATTTATGTCAAACGTTGTATCTGCCGCCTCAACGCCAGGACCATCAAGATCTGGAACATACATTTGTGTTCCGAACAGGCATTCGTATGAAGTACCCCCCCCAGGGATCTTCTGGGCAGATTATTAAGTGTTCTCTAGACTCCATATAGGTGTGTAAGGCAACTACGACCTGTGCCTAGTACTCTGGCTGTTAAGGATTGCTTTACATCCTGGTTTCTTCGCTCCACAACACTATTTCCCTCAGGATGAAATGGAGACAAATAATGCAGTTGGACCCCTAACCTAGCCATGGTGTCCCTGAAAGCCCTTGAGGAAAATGCAGGTTTGCCTGGTCCAAGTTGAAAGCCGCAACAGAATTTGTGCCAATAAAGACTTGCAAATCTTTAGTGACAGTTTGAGCGTCAGCAGAGCATTGTGGCCAAACTCAAAGAAATGTGTAGCATGAGTCAACAGCGACTAAATGTATTTGTATGCACTGTCAGGTGTCAGGGGACCACAATGGTCCAAGTACACACATTGTAATGGTTTGTTTGAAATTAGGAGGGATGTCTGCGGTGTGCATTTGATGGTGGACCCTTTTATTTGTTGACAGATGTCACAACAAAGGCCACACTGCTTGGTCTGTTTGTATAGACCTGGTCACCAGTAACATTCTTGTAGCAATGACATTGTAGATGACACACCAGCAGAGGCAGAAGCAACTCCCTCATGCACTGCTTTGATCAATTCTGGTCTTTGATCTTTGGTGGGAATCACACGATAGCCCACCCCTAGAATTACTGCTAGGGCTGTATTGAGGCATGATATGCGGTAGGAATATTTGGCAGGATATGCCTTTGGCATAGGTGTGCTGTCAGCTTTCATAGCAGCCAGAGTTTCATCATCCAATTTCGTTCTAGGGTGAGTTATTTCAGCAACAGAAGCCGTAGCTGATGCTGATTTGGCTGCTTCATCAGCCAATATGTTGTCAGCAACATGTATTCCAACACGCTGATGTCCTAGTGAATGTACATGATGGACATTAGGTAGCGTTTCCTTTAGATTCGCTACTTTCCCCCACAGAAGTCTGTGTTTAATGGTTTTACCTTTTGAATCTCTGAACCCATTCTGGCGCCAGTAATGCAGATATTAATTGAAGGACTGAACACAATAATACAAATCACAGACAATCAGAGTCAGCTGTTCAGGATCCATGTGTTCCAGTGCAATCACCAGAGCTTTAAGCTCTGCCAGTTCTGCAGTGCAGTCCCCTAAGGTCTACGTATAAGTATGCTGTGGATGGAACTTACAATGCTTCATGTATTCCCTCACGACTGCACAAGCAGCGGAGTATTGATGTTTTATTCCTATATCTAGTTGGGTTGAACCATCAATGTACATAATTGTTTGATATTGTTCAAAATCCAAAGTGTTTGCTGGAATTGGGTATTCAAGTTTGTATTGCAAAAATTCTTGAGTTTGTAATTTTAAATCAAAAACATGGTCAACATCAGTGGCCGTCAGGGACATTGCCCATTGAATCCAACGTGGATGTAGTGCTTTAGCGCTGGGAACACTAGCTTTAGTAACAGCCTCAAGGGCCTGGATTGGAGATACAACAATAATGTGTTTCCCCTGGTCCAGAGGTCTCTCTTTAATGACAACCATCGGAACAGTAGTGAGAATTTTCTCAGTGGGAGCAAAGTGTTGTTCTGCTGTGGAGTACAGATGTGATTTGTATGCAATCAGGACGGTCTCACCCTCATTGAACATTACGTAGGTGAAACCAATGGCACCAGCAATCACTCTGATGACCAAGTGTTTTTTGTTGTCCCTTGTGTGTAAGTGTTTAGCTGCAAGCATGTCTTGTTGTAATGCTCTGAGAATGCGTGTGTGTTCGACCGTCCAGGATTCACCGAAAAAGTCAGGACATATTAACTCATGTAAAGGTTAAATGCATTGTGCATAATCTGGAATGTATTCTGCCAAAACTTAAAACGCTTTTTTTTTCTGTTTGGAGGTTGTAATAGTGCGCATTTTTCTAAAAATTGGGACGTAAGGCTCTTGACTTCGTCTGATAATTTGTATCCCAAGAACAGGATACTAATGAAGGCTATTTTTGTTTTTATGAAATTTAATTTGTAGCCTATTTCAGCAAATCCCACAACAAAGCAGGCTACCCGTCTTATATACTGCATGAGGTCATCGTCTGTGAGGTAGATGTCATCCACGTAGGAGAAAGCCCCAGGGGCAATGTTGAGTAAAGTAGATGTAACACGAGCTGAAAACAGTCCTGGATTGTTCTTGTACCTTATTGGGAGTCAGCAGAATTTTTTCTGAGAACCTAAAGCAGTGAAACTTGTAAAGTCCCTACTTTCAGGTGCTATATTTTGGCAGAAAAACCAGTTGGAAATCTCCAGGGCTGTTTTGTATTTTTTGCGCGCTATATTGTTCATAAGTGCTGTGCTGTGTGCATTTTGTATAGCAAATGTGCGTGTGTGACTGTTTAAACATCTGTAGCCTAAGACTATTCTGTATGAATGGTCCGGTTTAGTTACGGGGAACAATGGATTATTAATTGGTGTGACGCAGTGTTCATTTGTGCCCTGGTACTCTAACTGTGAGAAGATTTCCCTCACGGGTGCTTTAGCTTCATGCTTTATCGAAATATTGGGGTTGAGGTTGGGGTTGGAATTTAATAGAAATTACATGATGGGGGAGTCTTTATCCCACCCTACGTGGTTGCGGTATAACGTAGGTGCCTGCGCCACTGCCCAATCAATGGCATGTATTTCTACAAGCTTTCTTGGAACAAGGGGGCGAGAAAGACTTTTAAATTATTTCTTCTTCAGTAAGGGAGATTACGGACAAATTCTAGTGGCCAATCCTTTCCGGCCAGCAAAATATCATAAATGGTAATGACACGATCCCAAAAGATGGTGTCTATTGAGCGTTCAATGTCTCCTTTTAACTGCATAGTTACTTTATACATGCATGTCCGCAGTCTCAACTTGTAAGAATTCATCAGTTGGTTTCACCTCCAGATGCTCTTGAAGATCCCGAGAAACTATTGTGACCTCTGCTGCACTGTCTAGCAGTGGTAGTGCCCACTTCCTGTTCTTCAGTAAAGTCCTGTTCCTGAGTGGTATGTCGTTTTGTCACTGCTGCTGCTTTTTTCTTTTTGAATTGTGTTTTTTGTTGAGGAAGTTTCTCTTCTTTCTTACCAGAAACTTCAGACTAGTGTTGTAAGTCCTTTCTTGGTTTCACGTACTCTGTACGTTGCTCTGACCGCCATCCTCTCTCACTGCATTTATCTGATGAGTCCTGAAAGGAACGAGATTGACGTGTATCAGTATATTGATATCTGTCAGACGTTTTAATGTTATCTCTATTTTTAAGATTATAATGATTTTCAGGGATCTTCGAATGCAGAGATTCTGATCTTTCTTTTTTTAGGTGTTTGTTGTTTTATATCCCAGCCTTCATGTGCTTGCTTCGTAGAATCTTTTTTAGATTTACCCTGTAACTGTGGTTTAATTGGTCTGGCCCCCAGACTATCTTTACCAATGCTAGTGTAGGTCTCTGTGATAATCTTTGGCAGCTCACATTCTTGATCCTGTATAGGAATGCCCTGGAGCCACATACGCACAGCTAGTGCAAATGCCTCCCCTTTGAGATTACTCAATATTATTGAAGACACTGTGGCAAAATTGCCCATCAATTGCATCCCCAAATCGAGGGCCGGTGGAGTCCCATATTCAGTTTTAATTTGTTTTAACACCCCCGGAAGATTGGGAAGTGTTGGTGTAACACGTGTGGTAGTATAGAGCGTGGCAAATACCATGCCCCAAGTGTTGCAGTTATCTATTGTAGGGACCATCCCAAAAGGCAAGCTCATAGTGAGTATTTTATGTTTATCCTGAAGACCCGTATGGGGAAAAACTGCTTCCAGCACATTCATTTTTTGAGCTAACCAAAACAGAATTTCCTCCCACTTGGAGTGTATTTTACCCATGATCGAATGTACAGTCGCAGGATTAATGCCTGGTGTGATTGCATGTGATTGTGCTAGGGCAGAATGTGCTGGGTTAGTATCTAATGTTTGCATTACAAACTGTATATTGCCGTGAGCTCTGTATATAAGTGGCAAACCTCAGCTACTGCTAAGGCTGCTGCATCAGGGTGGCCAGTAATGGCAAGGTAGGACCATCATTTCTTAGAGGACCTAACCTAACATGTAGTATTGTATTGGTAGGGCACAATCAAGCCAATTATTATGGTCTTGATAAGATAGAGGTATCTCTAAATATGCGTATGCTCTGTATTGTGCAGGTATTTTTAGCAAGTGTGTAGTGATTAAATATATTACTGTTCCTGTCAACTGCTGGAAAAGTGACCCAAGAACAAACTATTTCTATTCTGTAGGCTGGATGAGCCTCAACAACAAATGTGACTGCCCCCTCGGCTTGTGAGGTAATTTGTCAATAAATGTGCTGTGAGGGGTGGTCTCATGTTTACTGCAATTGCTACCCATTGCGGGTTAGCCATAGTAATGGTAAAGATATTTGTTCAGAGACAAGGACACCAAATGGGGATTGATCCTTTTAAAGTTCAAACTTAAACAACCTACAGCATTAGTTAGGTATTTACCTACTTAGCTGAGGAGAAAATCCTCAATACCACAGACGTCTCCGTATATAGCATTGGGGTGCCTTTAGCACTTAGTGAGACAGAGATACTTAAGAGGAACCTAAGATTAGAGCCTGACCAAATGTTGGCAGCGCCATGTCACACAGATTCTCATATCCTAATGAGACTACTGGATGTGGGCAGCAGAATCACCTGAATTGTGGGTACTGAGTACAATGACACACCATGTGATGCCTGTCGGACTAATCTGGGTTTTCTGGCTAACTAGCAGTTCCTCATCTCCACCCGAGAGTAGGGATGATTGTGGCAACTGGGCACATGACAGAGAGGACTCCTCAGGAATCGTGGTCAATCAGATCTCATCCCTTTCTCTCAGTTACATTAGTCTCACACAGGCAAAGACAAACAGAAGCAGAGTATAGTTCAATAAGGTTTATTGAAGTAACTGCATCTTAGATAAAATGGCATGTATTGCAATAACTAGGATGATAAAACACACTAAAAGCAAAGTTGTGACAAGGAGAGTGAAACAAAAAAATAGTCCCACCATTCTGTCACTAGGAATAAGATATATTTATATTTCCTACCTAACCTATGTTAGAGCACAGCGTGATAAGCCCTAATCCGCCCTTCAGGTTTCCCCCCTAGGAAGACATTATTCCCCATACCTGAGCAAGGAAGCCTGTTGTCTAGAAAGTCACCGCCCCCATAGAGACCATGGATTTGGTAGTCTAAAGAAACAGCTGTAGCAAAGACAATCAGCATGCAGTCATGGTCATCTGGCCCGAATCTCCCTCTAATGTGTATGGGAGAGAGAAGTGTTTTATAATAAAACAACTGATATTCTAAGAAAGGGTCCCCACATAAGGATATGTATGTTTCTGTGAATGTCAGAGACACAGTGTACCACTTTTGCCTGCAACCCTATCTGACTGCAGCCTTGAGAAGAGCACAAAGTGAAATGAATGCAGTGCTAAGAATATGATGCTTTCCTAGGTGAAAGAACAACTAGATATTGAAAATGAAACAAAACCACAAATGTTACTAATGCTAGAAAAACCACAAATGTTACTAATGCTAGAAAAATAAAGTGATGCTGACTAAAATGTGACTGGGCTATAGTGTATAACGGCAGGCCTAGTTTGCTAATTTAGCGTGTCTAAAACATGGCTAAAATAGCTATTCAACACTCTCATCTTGCCAGTGATGGCCCATCTAGGCACACCTAACCTCTCTATTCTGTGTGGATGCCTAGGAGGAATATACAAAGCCGAACTGTCAGCTACATCCAGTCATGGGACCCAGAGACAGTCTAAAGGCACTAAATGGCTAAGGTAGGAGAATGCAAACTTTCTTAAAGTGGCATTTTCAAAGTTGTAATCTAAAATCAGACTTCACCATACATTAGGATTTTAAATTGTGATTCCAAAGACACCAAACATGAACCGTTTCTCACTTATAAAATGTAATAAGCCAACTCCAATATAATCCTACGGGAGAGGTAGGCCTTGAAGTGGTGAAAATGATTTTGAAGTTTTTCACTACTAGCCATATAAAACTTAAAAGTATATATTATTATTTTAAATACTCTGCACCTTTCCCTCTGGGCTGTCTAAAACCTACCCTGGGGTGACTGACATGTATTAAAAAGAAATGTTTGGGCCTGGAAAAAGATGTATTTTGCCAGGTTGACATGGCAGTTTAGAACAGCACACAAAGGTTGCAATGGCAGGCCTGAGTCATGTTTATTGGGCTATTGAATTGGTTGCACAATCAGTGCTGTAGGCCCACTAGTACTATGTAATTTACAGGCAATGGCACATGTAGTGCTACTTTACTAGGGATGTATGAGTACATTTAATATGTCATTGGGGAGAATCCAATGTTACCATATTTTAAGGAGTGAGCACATGCACTTTAGCACTGGTTAGCAGAGGTAAAGTGTGCAGAGTACTAAGGCCAAGACAAAAGAGATCAGCAAAAACGGGGGAGGAAGGCTAGACATTTGGGAGTAGACCACCCTAAAGCTGACAGGTCTAGCACAGTGTAAGAGTCATCACCACCCTAGGCAGCCCGAAACTCCCAGATACTTCAGACACAAACATATCAACTTTCCAAAAGTGGAATTCTAAAAAAATAAATTTTCCAATCTCACTTTTAAAGAGGACATTAATTTACAATTCAAAAGAGCGCAAGAAGTATTGTTTAGCTGCTCCAATGCAAATTTAGCATTTAATAAATGTAACAATGTAGCCTAATGATTCCCTATAGCAGGAACAACCCATGTTACAGTGAAACTCGTTTTGGGGGATATTTAACTCTAAGTGCATGTTCAACATTAATTTCCATATATCCTACTTTTGAATATCTGAACCCTGTCTTTGTGGGTGATAAGACCTATATTTGGGTGTCATTTATATTTAAAAGGAAGATATAGGCTTGTCAAAAGAGGTATTTTGACAGGTGGAATTTGCAGTTAAACACTGCCACAAGCAGGTTAACTGTTTGCAACTACCAGGCTGTGCACAACGGTTAATTCTTGTTAGAAGGTGGTTTATTAGCAGGCGGTTGGTGGGTACCCATTACTAGTAATAAGACCACAATCACAATGTAAGGTCCAGTCAAGGGCTCAGTCCTTGGTAGCTGAACAGGCAGGCTTACCTTAGGGGACAGGTGTGTAAAGCATTTGAAAACACCAATAAAATTGCAGCACCAATTTATAACAATAGGGCATATTTTCATAGTTAAAATGACACCAACATGACAAAAATCCAATGTAGGGAACCAGAGATATGATGTTTTAAACATTAAAAGTAAAACTACTACTTAGAAGCCAATAGTGCTAATAGGTTTAAAAACATGTTGTGCTGGCCCGGGACAAGGTAAAGAGTTCCGACCACCCGCGATGTAGCACTTTTCCACTTACTTTCAGTAGTGTTTCTTGATGCAGGTAAGTGGTCCACAATACAATTCCAAGGTT
Source organism: Pleurodeles waltl (assembly GCF_031143425.1). Lineage (NCBI taxonomy): Eukaryota > Metazoa > Chordata > Amphibia > Caudata > Salamandridae > Pleurodeles > Pleurodeles waltl. Next base: position 1,354,974,337 of record NC_090447.1, on the reverse strand, counting down.
CCAGAATCTCTGAGTTGCTCCTGGGACGTTGGGACTATAATTCCCACAATGCACCTGGCCAAATCCTTAAAAGTCCACTGAACCTGTCCAGCTAGGTTCTTCTGGCAGGAGCTGATGCAGGTGACTCTTGGTAGATCCTTTGTACGTTTTGCTTACAGAGAGTCCACTCCCGAATAATTTAGAAGCCAGGCAAAGTCCTCTTTTGAGAAGCCCAGAGTGTGCAGCAGGTACGGTTCTTGTGAGTGCAGTCCTTCTTGGTGCAGCCTAGGAGTTCATCAGGGCAGTCCTTCTTCTTTTTGTTTCCAGGCAGACATCTTTTGGGGTCCAAAACACCAATTCAAGGTTCTAGAAGCTCTGAGATGACCCTTGGGATGTTGGGACTTCGTTTCCCAGAATGCACCTGGCCAATTCCTTCAAAGGCCACTGGAAACTGTCCAGCTGAAGTCTTCTTGATGGAGATGGTGCAAGTGAAGCTCTGTTAACCTGTTGCTGTCAGAGAGTCCACTCTGTCACTTCTTGAAGCCAGGCAAAGTCCTTAGAGCTGTAGTTCCTCAGTGTGCAGCAGGTGAGGTCTTCCACAGTGCAGTTCTATGGGGTGCAGACCAGTGTTCCAGCGGGGCAGTCCTTCTCTTTTTAGTTTCAGGCAGGGATCTGAGTTGCTGGGCAACTCTACTATATTTATCCAGTGCTCCTGAGAGACAAGCAGGTGGGCACCCCTGACCAATTGGGTGTAGGGTGCCAGCCTCAGGTATGACCACTTCCTCCAAAAGTATGGCATACATCTGTCCCAGGAAGAACTATTCTTTCAAAATCCAAAATGGAGAAAGTTTCTCGTGAGGGTTAATATCTGGCTAAGCTATCCCACTGGTGTGGCTAATTTTCCATAACACTCTCCCTCCAGCCTCTCTGCTAATCTCAGTGCTGGGTCTCCCATCTGGCTGGGGTGGCAGGAAGTGGGGGTGAGTCGGTGTCCTGTCCTAACTGTTCCCCCTTTGAATACCAGTTTGGCTACCCAGCCCCCTTCCTGCCTTTTATTCTGCAGTTTGCAGATCTCCACCCACCAGATGTCCCATTGTCTTAATGCAGGCAACTTTGCACCTCATTAAGGCAGCTTGGCTCAGCCTGGCAGATGCTGGCCAATCAGAGAAGAGCTGCTGGAAGGCTGAATTTTGGCTTATCGGAAAAGCATGTTCTAGAACTTATTTTCTGTGATAGGTATAATAAATCTAACAGAGGCAAGTTGTTGGATTGATTCTAACTATCATTTTAAGTTCAAGAAGGATATTTTTTAGGTCTTTCCTAGCAATAGTTATACTTTGATAAAGTATTCCCATGTTAGCCTGTGGAGCCAATGTGCTACAACGGGGAAAACAGGGCATATAAAATATCTTTTATAATGTCCTTGCTTTTAGTTACAAAGCACCCTACCCCTTGGGCACTTAAGGGAGACCTTAGGGGTGACATATGTAAAGATAAGGTAGTATGAGACTTTAGAAGTGCCTTTAATTCCAAAGACAAGTTTGCATATAGATTTAATTTAAAAGCAGCCTGCAAAGTAGGGCTGGCTTTTAAAGTGACAGAGCAGGCTACTCAGCAGTGCACACTTAAGTGCATTAAATCTGCTGGTCTTCTAAACCTACATGCCCTACCATATACTAGTGACTTACAGGTAGGTTGTCATGCCAATTATAATGATACCTAGTTAAGATATACTTTTAACCAGAGCAAATGCCCTGGGTCTGGTTAGCAAAGCCCAGGGCAGTGTCAGAGTCAGGAAACCAGCATCTAGAAGTTAAAACTAGGGGCAAAAAGTGGGAGGACACTGCAAAAAGCCCTAGTTTCTCACAATTCTCATGTGCAACCTGCACCTATGTGCACACGTGTTACCAGCCCAGTGACCCTTATCCTAGCTGGATAAGACATCGACTGGTGGTAAATACATGCCGTCCAATTCACTATTGCATTAATGGGAGTGAGACTCAGGTAGTGAGACTCACCTATCATAAAGGTCTATAATCAGGTGATCAAAAAACAAAAACTCCTGGTGTAGTAAGTGGGTGGAACCAATGTGCAGTGCTGTGTTAATGTACAACAGTAGATGTAAACTGGATTCATTTTTATTCCATCATCATAAATTTTGCTAGAAGATGAATTGGCTACCAACTTTTCAATACCAGAGGCAAGAGACATTTCACCATTAGTCATATAACTTCTTCCATATAGTACATTGCACATGGCCTGGCTTTTCATTAAAAAAGGCATGCTGTTTGCAATTCAGCATTTGTTTCAAGCGAGTCAGTGCCTGTTACCTGCACAACAGGCCGGTGTATAAACTACAACTAAAATGTATTTGAGTTCCTAGAACCTTAATTGCCAGAGGCAGTGTTCCCTCAAACAATGTCAAGATTAGAGTTAACATTCTTTCCTCTATTGCATTCTGAACAAAGAGCAGCTGGACTTAGTTCAGAGGAGTAAAGATGACTTCGGATTTGGGACACACCTGGCTCCAGATTAGCCCTTCAGTCATTGTTCCACAAATGTGACAGACCTTAGATGTGTATACCGACTTGTGTCAGCACTAGAATCCTTGACATTGTTCTGACTCAACTGATTCCAATGCATTAAAACAAGATACAAAATGTGAGCTGTTCTTCTTATTCATTTACAGAGGTAGTTTCTCAAAGGTGGCTTATAGGAATGCATCAGCACTCCATGCCCTGCCCTCGCTTCTATACAGCGAAATGGCACAATGATAACCCGCTCAGCATGCTTCATACATGTCATGCACCAAGCTGCGGCTCTGTCAATATGCCATGTCAGTGCAGATCTTAATTTATTGTGACATCTCAAATTGCTATATGTAGTTCTTGGAAGATTGTGCTTCTCTCTTGATCAACCAACCAACAGCAAGGCAAACAGGCAGAGCTGTCCGGGGGTTGGAGGGAGTCACGCAGCAACAAGCCACAAAAAATAAGCTCAATCAAGAAACAATAGGAAAGCATCAACTGAACAAAATTCAAAGAAAGTCGTTTTTTGATAGTAGACCCTGTGAGACTCCAAGCTCCTGCCATTTTTGGATCATTGCCCTACCTCAAGCAAAAACAAGCAGATCATGGAAAGGAGGCTTAGGAGAATGGGCAGAAATATTTAATTGTGTTGCAATTTAAGTATATTCTTATATCCCTGAGAGGTGTTAAAACTCTTTCCACCAAGCAGCACACTTAATTCAATAGTCATTGGCTATTCTTGGGCATTGGGATTAGACATGTGATTTTAAGGTAATCGATCTATAAATCTGCTCCAGTTGTTGTGGTAGATTAAATTAATAAGGGTTAGTTGTGGTCATTTGAAGGCATGTGAGCTCAGGCAAATGTTTGATGGGATTAATAGATAACCTAGAGTAGATTAAGTAATGTTAGTGCTGATGCGCAAGCGGAGATATTTTTCCCGCCTCGAGTTCAGAAACCGCAAGCGCTCCAGTGAGACACCATACCTTATCTCACCAGTAGAAGTTGACTGGATCTTGGGCCCTAGTGAGGGATGTGGTATCTGAATGTATTTAGCACAAATCAATAACTAATAAAACATAACAAATAAACATCATGACCAATTTAATCATAAAACACACTACAAACTGAGCAATGTTTTAAGCTTTATTACAACTGTTAGAAATGGGGTCTTTGGTTGGCAGTCAGGTTACCCCCTGTTCAAGCAAGGCCCCTCACTCTAGTCAGGGTAAAATGGAATCACCCTCAGTTAACCCCTGCTTTCCCCCTTGGTAGCTTGGCAGAGCAGTAGGCTTCACTTCAGAGTGCTAGGTGTAAAGTATTTGTACCAACACACACAGTAACTTAAGGAAAACACTACAAAATGACACAACACAGGTTTAGAAAAATATGAAATATTTATCTAAACAAAACAAGACCAAAACGACAAGAATCCACAATACACAATTCAAGTTATCAATTAAGAAGCAAAAAGAGTCTTTCTGTAGTTTAAAACACACACTAACACTGTTAGCATGAAAATGTACATTGGGTGCATCAAAAATAACCCAGCAGGGGCGAGTGTGCATCAAAAAGGGCTTGCGATGCGTCGATTCCACTCACGAGCTGGACCATGCATTGCTTCTTCTTTCGTCGGGTCGGGCACGGTGTTTCTTCTCTCTGCAGGAGAGCGTTGCGTCGATCTGGTCAGCACACCCGGGTCCGGGCAGGCCTTGCGTTGTTTTTACACGCCCAGCTGTACTTGTGTCGGAAATCCAGCCGCACGATGATCCAAAAACCACACAGTGCGTGTTGCGATCTCCCAGACTCCATCAGCGATGCTGCGCATCATTTCTCAAGCTCTGTGCGTCGATTCTTTGTCCCGTTTCCGGCTAGTGTAGATTTTCAGCCGCAGAACCGGTGGCGCATCGTTTCTTCAGCCGCAGATCGGAGTCGCGACGATCTTTCCCCCGCACGGTGCTCTGTGCGTGGATTTCTTCCTCTTAGGCTGCCAGCTTCTCCTTTCAGGGTCCCAGGAACTAGATGGGCACCACAGGACAGAGTAGGGGTCTCCTCAGAGACTCCAGGTGCTGGCAGAGAGAAGTCCTTGCTGTCCCTGAGACTTCAAACAACAGGAGGCAAGCTCTAAATCAAGCCCTTGGAGATTTCTTCACAAGATGGAAGGCACACAAAGTCCAGTCTTTGCCCTCTTACTCTGGCAGAAGCAGAAACTACAGGATAGCTCCACAAAGCACAGGCAGGGCAGCTCTTCTTGGGTTGGAGACTGCATTGCGTGAGAGCAGGCACAGCTCTTTCAGGTGTGAGTGACCACTCTTCCCCTCCCTCCTAGGACAGATGGCTCATCAGGAAATACAGACTACACCCCAGCTCCCTTTGTGTCACTGTCTAGTGTGAGGTACAACCAGCCCAACTGTCAAACTGACCCAGGTAGGGGAATCCACAAACAGAAATGGTATAAACAAGAAAATGCTCACTTTCTAAAAGTGGCATTTTCAAACACACAATCTTAAAATCAACTTTACTAAAATATGTATTTTTAAATTGTGAGCTCAAAGACCCCAAACCCCACATTTCCATCTGCTCCCAAAGGGAATCTGCACTTTAATCAGATTTAAAGGTAGCCCCAATGTTAACCTGTGAGAGGGACAGGCCTTGCAACAGTGAAAAACGAATTTAGCAATGTTTCACTGTCAGGGCATATAAAACACATTACTATATGTCCTACCTTAACCATACACTACACCCTGCCCTTGGGACTACCTAGGGCCTACCTTAAGGGTGTCTGACATGTAAGAAAAGGGAAGGTTTAGGCCTGGCAAGTGGGTACACTTGCCAAGTCGAATTTACAGTTAAAACTGCCATACAGACACTGCAATGGCAGGTCTGAGACATGATTACAGAGCTACTTATATGGGTGGCACATCCAGTGCTGTAGGCCCACTAGTAGCATTTTATTTGCATGCCCTGGCACCTCTAGTGCACTTTACTAGGGACTTACTAGAGAATAAAATATGTCAATCATAGATAAGCCAATTACATACACATTTTGTAAAGGAGCACTTGCACTTTAGCACTGGTTAGCAGTGGTAAAGTGCCCAGAGTAACAAAAGCAGTAAAATCTGAGTCCAGCACATATCAACAACCTGGGGAACAGAAGCAGAAAGTTAAGGGAGACCACACCAAGGATGAAAAGTCTAACAACAACCAGAAAGCTACTGTAACATAAATGGTGTGCAAAACTAAGTTATAAACATACATGAAACCCGTAGTCTGACCAAAATCTTTGAAAGAGATTAAGCCTATGAAACATCAATACTGTTAAACACTCCAAAAGAATAACACAGATTAGCAAAACTATAATATGCATATTAAAGTCAGATTTGAAAACAGATGATGGTGACATCAGTAAATCATTAAATTTTGTTAATAACATTTATTTTCAGAGCTGGGCCATCCTTAACTCTAACAAAAATTTGGACTTGCATGTGTGGGAACGGACTAACACATCCAACACATGCGGGCAAAACAAAAGAATGATAAAAAATAATTTGGAAAAATCATCTAACTAGGGTAACTCACTATAAAAATAGACTGGTGTAATTATCTAAGCTGGAAAGGAAACAAGAAACCACAATGAGTTTAGACCTCTCCCCATGGGACAGCAGACAGGAAAGTTTCAGCAGGTGGAATGTTCACCTCTTGTGACATCAATAGACAGCAGCATCAGGACAGTGCAGAACATCGGCTGTAAGTTGGACAGGTCAGCACTTCAGAATTGATTGGGCATATTAGTACTGAACAACATAAGCAAGTGGGACAATTAAAATTAAGGAAACTCATAACATGAACATCAAATATGGCAGAAGACTTTAAGAGTGGCAGAAGGTGACAGCCGGAATACCCAAGAAGAACTCTCAGGCTTTGGCAGTCAACAGCAGATGAACTAAAACTTTCAAAAGTCTCTTCCTAACTTGAAATGTCTGGGGGTTTCCGATTGTCCTCCCGGTGGGCTCATCGTACGCACAAGGATTAGCATCCAATGGCAGCCGCTGACACCCTCAAGTTTGCAGCTATTATGGATTTTTTCAGAGGAGTTACATGATCATCTTGATGAATTCCTACAGTTCTACCAAAATATTAAATTTTCTAGTTGATTGCAACATCAGGATGTTTTTTTCACAATACAGAGGATTAGTTGTACACATTCTCATATGAAGTTAATAAACTTGCCTGTCTTGTTCAACAGCTAGAACAAATAAAGTTACCTTGTTAATCTCAAACATGTTCCTAATCTCTAATACAATAGGACATTCAACATTACATCAGCATCCTAAGGGAAAATGTATGTCAGAGAGAAACAGAATAAGCAAATAAGTTTCCTTTACTGCTGCAGAAATTAATCTTTAGGCCTAGTCAAGCTAAAGAAGCCTACATACACATTAATACAATTGAATACTTACAAAGCTAATGCGCACCTTACAATTTAAATCAAATATGCACAGCAAATTGTTTAGTTACAAACATTGTTTACGACATATTACAGACAGTTTAAATGTGCATTTATTTTTCTACACACGTACCTTCACTGTAATACCTTCATTTGAATCAATATAAGTGAGAATAATTAATGTTCGTTTAATAATCCAATTCTAATATTCATCTAATAAAATACTTTTAATAATAATCCATGTCGGTAATTCACTTAAATATAAATGCAAAATATCTTTCATGTTAAAACGCAATGTCAAATACAAATGTAGGCCACATTGTCTACCATATCTCAAACATGCACATTTTACATTTTGTGTTATTTTCTCTGTTAGGCTTTTAAATGAAGGTTAATTAATCACCTTACGCTAACTTTTATGCTACTAATATATTAGTAAAATGTGATCTCTCGCATTAGGTTGCAATAGTATAATTTCAAAGAAGAAGAGGTTGTGATCTATGAACTGGGGCCTGAACAATTTGCACACAAAAAAAATAACAGAGATTAAGGCAAACATGCTTGTGACCTTTTTCAGGCTATGTTTAGTGAGAGGTCCTCTCCCAGGATTGAATGTAATAAGAGGGTCATTTGAAAGTTAACAAGGAGCAGCAATGCTTCAGGTAAAGGTCAAGTTTTCATGTTGGATGTCAGGAATATAGTTGAGACTTTTTGAGATAGCATGCAATCTGACAATTCAAAACTATAAAAGATAGCAACATTATTTGCATGTGATCTGTCAGACTAATGCTCCCACACGGAGTGCTAATCAGCTTAAGGTTTAGAATCTGAAAGTAATAGCTAAACATATAGAACAGTGAAATGTTGAGAGCTATTGGCTGCACTCGAGGACCATGACCATAGCAACTTCAGAGAATATATGGTGTAAACCATTCAAACATCAAAAAAGAGATTCTGCAAGTGCTGGAGCAAGTATCTTATGATGCTCCCCCTTTATGTTTGGCTCATTGTATTAATATGAACCAAACATTGCTCAAAGGTCTTAGGTTCATAAAGGCTGTTGCTCTTGGAGTACAAGCTGGCCCTGTTCCCAGGTCTGCCAACACACCAGAGTTTAACTCTGACCCCATTGTTTTATTCCTGTATGCTTCAGTGCTTCATATCATAAAAAACTGATAACACATTCAGGGTTGGGAGCATTTCCAATCATTAGTCACTAACTTATACACAGCTGCTGAGTCATTGGAATATCTCATGTTGACTCAAAGTCAAAGATTATTAGAGGTGGGTCCCCTTCTGCATATGCACAGGGATAGTCCATGACTGGAGCTCGCCAATTCAAATAGACGATATGTTGTCATACCTACATTACTGAGAAAAAAGTCACAATTTTCACATTTTGGGCTCTCTCACCTTTGTTTTATAGAATTATTAGAGTTCAGTTAAACATGTGTTAAAAGTCTTTCATCTTCACCTGACACTTTTCTGTGCTCATTTAATGAGTTAGGAAAAAAAATGATACAGCTTTCCCCTAATTGACCTTCTTTTGCACTGGAACGTTGATGATTCTTAGCTCTCCTCTCCACCCTCTTTGTACACCTTCACATTTTCACTCTTAGCTGTTTTGCCCCAGCTATGGAATATTTTGCCCCCCACCCCCTTCAGTTCTTCTACTTTGCTCTCTGTGTTTTATATTAATGTAAAATATTACTGTTCTCTGCTCATTGTCCCTGACTGTTCTTTTTGTCTTTCACACTTTTCTTTCTTCATGGTTGTTAATGGTTTTGTGTTCTATTCATTTTTATATGGTAGAAACTTAACTATAAGAGCACAGTGGTAGCTGGTGAATTTAAAAAGTGGTGGAGCATGAAAGATGGGTACTACTTTTAGTTTATGTAGTGAGCAAGCTCGACAGACAAAAGTGGAGTTTGAGGGGTCCTCCCCCTGAGAAAAAGTTGAGAAAATATTGGCAAATAGTGCATTTGAAAACTTATTGTAATAAATAATTTAGTAAGAAAGCAAGATGGTTTATAAACCATTATGAATGTGTAGTCTTGAAATAATTAAATACATACAAAAAGTTGCCCGTCTTACTGCATAAATATATTCAACAGTTTAATAGCTACTATAGAGCCCTGTTAGACCTGACAATCATGGGTGGTAGTCTTCACCCTGTCTGTTTTGCTGAATTTTCTTTGTTGACTTTAGGGCTCTCCGCACTTTACCACAACTGGTGCTAAAGTGCATCTGCACTCTCCCTAAAACATGGTACAATTGGCATACATCTGATTGGCACATTCAACTTGCTTGTAAGTCCTTAGTAAAGTGGTACTATATGTGCCCTAGTCCTGTACGTTGAATGCTACTGGTGGGCCTGCAGCATTCATTGTGCCACCCACGCTTTCAAAACCTGGCCCAGGCTTCTCACTGCAGCCGGTAGAGCAGTTTTAAGCTGCCATTTTGACCTGAAAAAATAAATCTTTTGCAGGGCCCAAACCTTCCTTTTTATGACATACAAGTCAGATTTAATATGGGCACTATAGCCTCCTATAGAATGGTGTATATTATTAAAAAATAGGACATGTAGATTTAAGTTTTACATGTCCTGGTAGTGAAAAACTCCTAAAGTCTTTCTTCGCTATTGCAAAGCCTATCTTTACCATAAGATAAAGTTTGGGGTTATAATTACACTTTACATTCAAACGAATTGTAATTTAAAACCCTCTTTAATGCTTTAATGATAAAGCTGGATTTTAAGTTACAATTCTGAAAATGCCACTTTTAGAAAGTTGGCATTTCTATTTGATGTCCTATCCATTTAATGCATGCTGCCAGTCGAGAGTCACATGACTGGGTGTAGTTGACAGTTGGCCTTTGTGTATTACTCCCAGACAGTGAGACAAAGGGAGGCTAGGCGTTGGCAGGATGGGCTATTCTGCCAGAATGGTTAAGTGGGGAGCTGTTCCCTGCCTCTTTTACATTTCAAAAGACTCCCCCAGCACACACACAAAGTGACGTGACATCAGTCCATTGTGACTCCAGACCACTCGGGACCTGGGCAGGGAAGGAAGGAAGCTTCCAAAACCAGATGTGGGTGTAGTATAGGTGTGCCCCCACCCACTTCAAAATCTGGCACCAGGTATAAATATGGCCCTCTTGAACCACTGATCATCTCTTCTAGGCCTGTGGAAGACTCAGAAGGAAGACTTTTTTGCTGCCCTCCTGCTCGAAGGGCTGTCCTGATGCCCTGCTAAACTACTGCCCTGCTGTAAGAAGGACGTTCCTGCTGTCCTGCTGCTTCAGAAAAGAAGGCTGGGCCTGCTCCTTGAACCCAGAATCACCAGAGTAATAGCAAGGGCTAGCTAACTGGACTTCTGTTCTGAGCTACAGGAACATTAGCTCCAGAGACCTGTCCTGCATCTGCACACCCACCGATACTAAAATGTGCCTGCCTGTGCGCCGCTGCTAGCCTCTGCTAGAGTTAGCCCTGAACCCCAAGAAGTGCCACACGTGCTGGACCCTTGTCTGCCATCAGAGTGTTCTCCACCTGGCCCAACTCTGGGTTTCCCCCAAACCATTGCAGCACAGCAGATTTTGATTCAGGACCTCACACTACAGCATCTGGCAGCTGCTGGTCCACAGCCACATTTGAAATGACACAGTATGACTCATCTCAATGCAGGGCCTTGTATTGCAGCTCTTGACTGGTGGACTCAAAAAAACCAATGCAGCATGATGCAACTCAACACAGGGCCTTGCATCCAGTGCTTAGTTTGTAAATAGAAAAGTGCCGGTGCTCAGAGCTCTCCTCTGAAACACACGGCTGCTGCAGTTAAATGTGTGAGCACAAAATACAGAGGCAGCATAATCCTGAAGCCATCTCGGGCCTCTTTAATCCATTTAAAGCCACTCCCAGCACTTCAGCTTACTCTTGCAGCTTTCTGCTTTCTCCCTTTGTGGCGCTTTTTTGTTTTTCCCTTTCTCAGTCTTTCCCATATGTGTCTTTTGCTCGCAGCAAATGCTTGAAGCAGAAGACTAATCCCCGGCCCTCAAAAATAAGTGCGGGTGCTCAGTACCGGAAACAACAAGCACACATTAAGCACTGCTTGCATCACAGCTACTCGCAGCTCTTGATCAGCAGCTTCATCATAACCGACACAGAGTGACGTATGCAGGACCTCACATCTGGCACCTCTGAGCTATTGATCAGCGTCCTCTTCAGAACCGATGCAGTGTGATGCAACTGAGCACCATGTGACTCAGGACCTCCCATCTCAGGCCAAGTACAACCAAATATGCTGTCCAGCAGGCCAAACGTGGTCCTCTACCCAGCCCGCGCTCCATTGTGATCAGCTTGAACTTGTGACTTTGTCCTTGTCTGGCACAACCAGATAACCACAGTTTACGTTTTGTGCTTTTTGGCACTAATTTTGCCTAAGACTTTGGAATTTGATTTTTGTTGTTCTGATATCATTTTATTTCTTAAATTTTCCTCTATTTTTCTAGGTTGGTGTGGGATTTTTCTTGTGCTGTGTTTCCACATTAATACTGTTTGAGTGCTGCATAAATACTTTACACATTGTCTCTAAGTTAAGCCTGACTGCTATTGTGTCAAGCTTCCATGGGTTTAAGCACAGGTTAATTTATTGATTTTTTGTGGGTCATACAGAAGTGGATTGTAGTCGTTGCTTGAGAAGGGTCTCACTTCCATCAACCAACAATCCAATTTCTCACATGTGCAAATTTTAAAGTGCGCCAACTTCAGGCACTTTAAAGTGTCTGTTTGCCCAGGGTCTTCCATGGGGTGCAGCATTGACTTTGGAAGGAAATCCTCTAACCAGGATGGTGCTTGCTGCATTCAGTCATATAGAAATATGTGCAACCAGGGATTAAGGTGGGATGAAAAAAGTTGAGGTCACAACAACTGACATACACCTAAAACCTGCCAGGACTATTGGCTTTGTCAATGGTTGTTTGCTCTTTGGGAAAAATGAGTAACAACAATTATTTTGTATCTAAAAGTGTGAAACTGGCAATTGAATATTATTGATGCATGTGGAATGATTATTGTCTTTTATGTGCACTTTCTGTTAGACACGTATGTGCTTTCTCTAGACATCTCATCCTTCTGCATATCTTAAACCTCACCTCTTTCCTCTTCAGCACCCTCTTTTCACTCTCTCTCTAGAACATACTTTCTTGCATCTCCTTCACTTCACCGTCCCCAACCATACACTGCACTCACATGAAAGCACTTTATTTTCTCTTAGTTTCACCTTGTTAATATTTTGACAACTGTGTACCGCCTTCACACACACATTTACCCAGAATTTAAGTTGCAACTAGAATATGTGATCATTGTTCTGTCTGCTTTGCAGAGAGGCCAATTCACTGATAAGCAATGAGAGAAACTTGCACTGCCTTCCTTCAGCCTCAGTCCCAGAGCTTTCAATCTTTGCCAGTCATAAACACCTGGTGTGACTCAATTCAAAGTATGCACTATACAAGAGTAACAAGATGCACAAAAAAACACAGAACTGCAACATCATGGAAATAGTTAGCGGTCTATGGAAATGCAAGATTAAGTAATGTGAAATAGAAACAGGAATTCAATTGCTGATAATGCATTACTTTAAAGTTTTAACACTCATTGTATGGAAATCAATCAGTGTTTTTGGCATAAATATTAGGGCATGAATATAGGGTCCGATAACGACTTGATCAATGTCCAGTTTAATGACATATGACAGAGTCAGATACCCAGAAATATGCAAACACAAACTTCTACCATGCTTCTGCATCTAACTGTCAAAACATATCCATAGTAGGGATAAAACATTCTAGAACCATTGCACCGATCAAGCTGAGTAAATCAGGACTTTAATAAGCATCAAGTATGCGCACCATATTTTAGGCATACATACTCAGAGCATATAATGGTTTTTGACATTTTTCTGGTATTTCACACATCAGGGCACTATAGGCACATATTTACGCTTGACTCCCTGAAAAGATGAGTTATTTGAATCAACTTCGCCAGGAAGCAAAAGTCCTGCACAACTTTTGAGTCAACTTCGCTGGGGATCAAATATTGCAGCTCCATTTCTAAAGTGGACGGCAACCTCCAGCCAATGCCTGAGGTGTCACAGTGGGGGAGGTCAGCATGACCAGTCGTCTCAGCACAAAATGCCTAATACAGTATTAACAGTTACCATTACTGAGAACAAGATAGCAAAGGGCATATTTATAAACCTCTTGCGCCACCTTTCGTAGTGTAATTTCTTTTACATTATTGTGGCGTTAGGTTGGCAAAAACGCTGCGCCACATTTACAAGTGGTGCAATGCACACATTGCACCACTTTGCAAACCCTTGCCAGGCATAATGTATTCAAGGGGGGCGTTCCGGCGTTAGGAGGCCCAGATAAATGGCACATTGGAATCTATGAGATTCCACTGCACTACTTTAAGCATCATTTTGAACGCCTGCCTAAGGCAGGCAGTTAAAATGACGCTCCTATTGTTTTCAATGGGCCTCCTTTCACTTTGCAGGATTAGCGTCAACATTTTTGCAGCTAATACTGCAAAGTGCCAAAGTAGCGTCAATATTTTTGATGCTAGTTCCCTAACATGCGCCATGGTACGCAGTATCATAAATATGGCGCACACATGGTGGTGTTAGAGGGGCACAATGGGCTGCAAGAAAAGTGGAGCATCATGACATGATGTGCAACTTTTCATAAATATGCCCCCAAATTTTACTCACTGCGCTTGCATCTAATCCTACCCTGGGAAAAATGGGAAAGGGTGAGATCAATGCATGTGAATGACATCTGGCCTCATGCAGGGGTGCAGCTTGCAACACTTGAAACCATGATGACGGCGTCACTAGCCTACAGTGGCTATCTCCACAGACTCACATGGCACTTTATTAAGGTAAACTTTGCATTGTGAATCACATTGCTGAAAGGCATTTACAAGATGGCTTTGGGCTCCTTGTTCAGAGAGAGGCGAGACAGGGCACACAGCCTGGAACAGGCAGCCCTGACTTAAATCCATCGGTTTATTTAGACATACGACCATAGACAGTACCTTTAAATAAATCAATGTGTCAATATTTTTTGCAGAAGGATGTAGGAATTCCAGAGAGGAAGACTAAGCCCTAAAGCAGAAGCTGCCACCGCTAGGACACAGTTCACTCTCATAAACAAAATAGTGAAAAATCATATTCAAGGCTGAGAAGTGGGTAGACATTATGCTATCTAAATGGAAGAGGCACTAGGATTTTAGTGATTTGTGTCAGTGTGCTGAAATGGTTCATGGGAGGTCTCGTGAGGATTGACATCAGTTTCAATGTCCATTATACCATTCTACTACTTTGTGAAGGCACTATAAATAATACGCAATAACTAAATAAGATTCTGGTGCCTCTTCTTTTAAAAACCCGACCTTGTACTGATAATGGGAAAGTCTTAGACGTTTAGAAAAATGCCTAAATCTAGAGAATAATACACTCAATGACCGAATCTCTTCCATCAAACCGTCAGTATTGTTAATCAAATTACTCTATCAGATTCGCCTTCCGATTTAGCTCTGAGTTAACAAATCAGCAAATCCCCAGGATCACATGAGCATTAAAAATGTGGTTGCCAGGGCTCAATGGCGGGGTTATAAGATTTCCTCAAGCAGAATGCTGAGGTGCCACCTCGCTCGTTGTTTACCATGGCGAATTCAAGTGAAAGTTAATGTTTGATCACCGGCAGGTGTGATGGACGGTTTCGGCACGAATTAATGCTTGCAAAACTTGCAGGATCTCACTATTTTGTATTAATCGTTCGCTACATAATTAATTTAATGGTTCCTTGACCTGAAAAGCTAAACGCCAAAATGAGTACAGTATGATGCATAAAGAACATGAAATTGAAAGTCAAGGAGCTTCACTACAATTAGGATTATTTTAAGAGACCTATCTCACGTCAGCAGGGCTTAAACCGATTTAAGAAATTTAGGAGGGATGTTTTGACTCCATGTTATTCACGTATGACAGGAGAGGGGATATACGCAGCTGATGGAGAACTAGGGAAAAATAGATAAATGACTTACAAAGGTGGTACTACAAACGGGAAGGTGAATTGAATTAATTTTTAGGGCGCACACTGTCTCTCCACTTTCTTCTTGTTCCACACTTTCCACTGTTATTTTCCTGCTTCCTCTCACCCCACATTAGCTGCACCCCAGGTACTCAAATGGCCTGTGGTTCTTGTGCTTCTCAGTGATTTTTACTCCCTTAATGGCGTCTCGGGTCAGCCTTCCCTCCTGCAGTGGGGTAAGTCATGCTCAGGGGCTTAACGAAACTGGAGGGGACCGCCAGCAAAGTGCATGGAAGAGACCCCCACCGACCCAGTGAGGAGCTCTCAGGTCAGGGTCCCGCCGCCCATG
This sequence comes from Pleurodeles waltl, assembly GCF_031143425.1. Lineage (NCBI taxonomy): Eukaryota > Metazoa > Chordata > Amphibia > Caudata > Salamandridae > Pleurodeles > Pleurodeles waltl. Next base: position 1,354,958,946 of record NC_090447.1, on the reverse strand, counting down.
CATAGTGCTAACCAGTGTGGGGTTCATGACTGTGTGCTGCTGAGAGGGCCCCCTCGGGTGACCACCCCCCACGCCTCACCCCCTGCACCACGGGGACTGCGGGTGCTAGTGTGACGCCACTGGTCATTCTGTGGACCAATCCCACTCATGAGGATAATGAGATTCCCAGGCAATGGCATTGCAACCTAAATCTAAGATGGCCACCAAATCACCACGATGACAGGAATGTGTGGCAAATGTGCAACTTTTTTCTTATTTGTGTGGTAGAAAACCAGTCTAAGCGAGTGCCAAAACCTTGGTGTTAAGTGTGGCTTCTCCCCTGGGTGTTTTTTTCACTTTTAGCACCAGCAAATTTGTGCCTGTGCTGAGTGTTCACCAATTAATCCGGTTTTACTTTGTGTCCCCTCCGAATTGCACATGTACACAGTGCTCTAGTGTATTCAGAGTGGGAGCTGCAGAGCTTATTTTGGAAAATAAAGACTGCCAGTCCCAAAGCAGTGCTCTGAAGCGCGCTCTCGGTGTTATTAAAAGTCGACTCTCCACTAACCAAGTCTGCTAGTTCTGAATGCACCTCAGGTTTCTTAAATCCACTGCCAGTCACTCCCCGGCCCTTCATCTCACTCTTGCAAGTTTTTGCTTTCTACCTTTGTGAATGTTCTTAGTTTTTCTCTTCTGCCTTCTGTCCGGTTTGCATGTGTGTCCCTCTCTTCTTCTCAGGAACAGTCTAATGAGCAAAAATAAGTGCCAATCCCCAAAAATGTGAGCCGGTGCACCCCACAGGCAACAACCAGCTCAAATTAAGCACCGGCTGTGACATGGTGACACTAGGCAGAGAGGCCCTAGAAGCTAACGAAAGCTCTAGCCAGTAAGCCTCCCACGTCCACAGACAGTACTGTAGATTAGCTAGTCTGAGGGCACAGTATCATAGGAGACCTGTGAACCCTCTTGTTTGCAGGTCAGCACACTCTTGTAGGAGGTGAGCTAGTGCAACAGGACCTTGCACACATGGGTGGGTTTTATTTTAATCTCCTTTTCGCCTCATGGCTTAGACAGTGCAGTTTGAAGAGGGGTCTTCTCTCAGCAAGTGAGGGGAGATTATGAGCTGACCTCTGCCAAGTGTAAGTGAGTCAGAAGATGTCACTGTTCTTGGTTATGTGGTTGCGAAGAGCATGAACTGTGCCTCTCCTATTAGATGGGTAATGCTTCTCTCATCTTACCCAGCATTCATCTTTTTTTTGTCCTGTTAGCTGGATGAACGTATACATGGGGCTTGAAGTGGATTACTGTCTGAGGATTTAGAGTTGCTGATGATGCGGGGCATACGGGACCCAGCTACCAGCATCCCCTACACCGACCAACCAAGCCCTTCTGTAGCAGGGGACCAAGTGGTAGCAGTCACACACTACTAGTACAACCCTCACAGAGTAGTAGTCACACTCCAACAGCAACCACTCACTGACTACTAATCACAAACTACCAAATGCACTCTTAGACCCCTCAAACTAGAAGTCACCCACAGCTCAGAGAACCCTCACACCACTCGCAGACAAGCATTCACTCTTTAGACCCTATTTGAGATTTGGGATTATTTTTGCTTATTTGTGCATAGTAACACTGGTGTTTAAAATCACAAATATAATCAAACATTTGTAGTAAAGATTTGTTCTCATAAAATAATTTATTGTTTCTTAGGAAATACATAAATAAGTTATACGACTATTAAATATAATAAATTAGTTCGGAAACATACTTAGAACACATTTTGCCCTGATTTCAAACTTTCCTAAAACTTTAATCAGTGCTGCTTCGGGATACTCCTACATCTGTCTTTTTCTTTACTTATTAAAATGCCTTCTCCTTCCATTAGTGAAATATTTTCTGAAGGTGTCTTAACACCCTAACCAGCTGGTGTTCTTCAGTGTCCGGGTGACCTTCTGAGACTTCATGTTGAACTCAAACTGTGTATGTCCACTGAAGAAATACAAAAGTCCTGCAAATAAAAAAGAAAGACTATCAGTGTGAACATGATTCACTGTCATATTGAAACGGTCAAGATGAATTATCATTAGCTTTTCCAAATTGTCCTCCAACTGACATCTTTTAACGATTAAAATAAAACCGCTCATTGATAAATACTTTATTAAATAGTGCAAAACATCAGGGTCCCTTTCGTCATGCCAAGAAACTGATTATTCAATCAATCAATCAGTGATTTATAAAGCGCAACTAATCACCCCTAGGGTCTCAAGGCGCTGTATTGGTCTTACTGTCTCATTATAAGTTATATTGCAGGGCTGTTGCATTTTTAGTACTGGCTAAATATATACAAGTAGACACGACTGTAGCCATATTAAGACAATACTGCTTTGCATTGTTTTTCTCTCGTTTATATTGTGCTACATGGCTCAGACAAGTGCCGAGGGCATTTGTGGACTGGTGCCATCCTTCTTGGTGGCAGCGCTTGGATGGACGAACATGCATCTGTCATGTGGTCTGTGCGAGTAGTGATTAGAAGTCGTGTGTGAGCCATTGTCATGTATGTGTCACTGCAGCTTGGTGAGTAGTGAACATTGCAGATACAACTGTTGTGCTTAACGATGACAGTGTATTGATGGAGACAAAATGCACGAGTGTTGTGTGTCCTCCCAGGTAGGCAGTACTGTAGTGATGTGTGTTTATGGCAATGGCTGCTTATGTGGTTGAATATGAAACTGTGGTTAGGTCAACTTTCAGGAACAGGAAACCTTCATTCAAAGCTGACAGAACATCACCGACTCAGGATGCAGAGTCTAGCTTCATAAGCGGCCTGCCTTACTGCAGCCTGCACAGAAGCTAAGGGAGTTAGGCTAGAAACTTTAGGAAGTGTGCTTGGAAACAGTGGAACGTGAATGTGCTTTTCTTAGATGACTTGGGGGTGCAGAACAAGGAGCAGGCACTAAACCTGGTTGAGAAAGGCAAAATGTGAATATTGGTTCTGGTTTAGAACTATGTTACAGGGCACGCATTAGGTCAGCAATCTAAAATATTTTCTTTCGTGGGAGTGTTTTAACTGACCTAGGAGTTTATTTGTTACCCAGTCCTCAGATAACTGAAATATAATGTATAATAACACTTCTGACAAGTTCCAACAGTCCAATGCTTTAACTCAGTGATCTTCTTACCATTGTCTTCGAAAACGGCGTGAACCTTCTTGCCAATCCCTGGAAAGTCATCTTCTATCTGTTGTGGAGAGTCTTTGTCCATGGTCTTTCTGGCTTCATCGTAGCTGTAGAAGCAAATAGTTTTCAAAGAATTAGGATCTTCATTTTGGTGAAACCAAGACACATCAATTATGATTACATATTATCATCGTTATCATCAGCAATATTGTGTTTCATTGTTTTTATGTTCTAGGTTACCACCAATAAGAATTGCAGGATCCATTTTGCGGAACTACTGCATTGTCCTAAAGTAATGCTTCTGAAGCAAGAAATCTTCTGTGCCTGCTGCTCTTTAGTGTGGTGCACAATACTAGAGAAACTCTGTAGTGCAGCTGAACTTGATGGCGCCAGACTGAGTACCCTCAAGTACCTTTCGGCACATTGTACATGGCAGCCTTTTACATTTGAAGATGCCTTTAGGGGCCCTAATAAGTTTACTAAAGCATATTAGATCACCCGTGCTTGTGATAGGTACGAGAACTTTGTCAATGGACGGGCAGTGGGAAATCCTGTGTAGAACTAGGATGTGAAATTACAGCTACAATATGGGGAACTGTTGGTCATCAGGAGAAGGCCATGGCCTAATAAGAACGGGGAGGCTATTGCTCCTTCACACCACCTGATGGGGTTTAGTTAATCTGTAAGCCTATTTCCTAAAACTTCATGAAGTGAGATTGGTGGAAAATGTTAATCGGCCCAAAGCAGTTTCCCTTGGGTAAAGTATGAGCCTGGAGTATGTTACTTTGGAGGAACCAGCATCTGGCCAATGCACCCTCTCCCTGTTATCGTTCCCCGTGGCTCAAGTATTGGTCCTTTCTTCTTCCCTCTCTACCTTCTCAATTGGCTAAATTGTACTTCACTAATTTGGATTATTTGCTGAAAACACATACATATTATTCTATTTTACCATTTTCGTCCTTTATATTCAACCCAAAATCACAAATTGACCCATTAGGCATGGTGCTATAAAAGTTCAACATCCCCATTTCAGAGCATTTGACGACTTGGCACTACCCCAAATCGCATTGCCTGGCAACACTGCCTTGGTAGCCGTGTCTTCAAAAGGGCGTTCAAGTTCAGGACCATCCAACAAATTGCCTTGGTGGACCCAATGTGAGGAACCATCATCACGCCTACCTCATCCTCCCCCAGCAGCACCTTCCTCAACATTAATGTTGTTCAGGTTTCTTTAACCTTTTTTCACTCCCAACTCAAAACCTCTATTCCTTCCTCCTCTTGGTTTATAAATCCACCAACAACTGTCTTGCTAACACTGCAACATTTTTGTTGTGAAGTTTAAATGTTTTCACATAAATAAATAAATAAATAACGATAATAACTTGTCATCATAATCACCGGGGACACCTCTGAAATGTGCTGAAAATACCGAATTAAGTCATCAGAAGATCACCATCTCACATTCTTACCTCCAGTATTGATCTCCAACAAAGAAGTAAGTTTTCTGTGTGCTCTGAAGATGCACGGCTGCGTCGATATGCTTCACGGTCCTTGGGAAACCAAGTTTGTAGATGTTTTTAGGGTAATTGGGTAATATGTCAAATCCCTGAAGAGACCAATATTTAGATCCTATTGGGAACAAAAGATAAATGATCGTTAGCAAGCCTTCACCTAATTTACCTAATTATTAGCATTATTTACAGTGTCTTGATTAGCCTTGAAAATACAGTAAACTACATGGCAGAAGGTTGTTAAAACCCTTCCTGGTCTGCTTTCGGTGATAAATCACATTTTCCGCCACTGCTTAGTGCTCCTGTTCCTTTATATAAAACACATTTCAGTGGAATTACATTTCACTGACGTGCACATAGCAATTTCATTGCACTGACAGTTTTTAACATGTCTAGAAGCACTATTTCTGAAAGGCTATGCAGCTCCACAGCAGGTGCAATGTACTGGCCCCGAGTACGGATCATGGAGCAAATGAGAAGAATTTGTGTTTTTTCTGGTATGAACGTAAAATAAATAGTGATTATCTACCCTTAGTACAGGTTTAAAGTTAATCCGTTGACTTTCAGATTAAAAGTTCCTTTTCGACCCCACGTTAGTGTTTAATATTAAAAGGTAAATTACATCAATTGACAGAATATCACATGTTCATATTAATTATTGCACCCTTACTGCTTCAACATGTCACAAAAGCCGCTTTAAGGTGCTTGATATTGTTCAGGCATCTTGTACTGTGCGCTAGTCACACCTGAAGACTGTGGAGACCCGTGGTGTATTTCCATGGGTGGGGTGCATGGTCAGATCTGAGGCACAGGTGAGAGATGGTAACACAGGCGATAAAATAACCCAGAGGGTTAATGCCCCTAATATACGTTTGTGTATCTAACCGTGGTCCAAGTTTTTGGGTTATGGCATGGACAATTTAAAAGCCTCAGCAGCTCAAAGGAAGGCAGGAAGGGTCGGATTCATTGAAGAAGGAAGCACAGCATATGAATTCATGGGTGTCCTAGGTGTATTAAAGCTACTGCAGACTGATGCACTAAGGGTCATGCACCGCAGTGGATAGTAAACAACTAGCATGTACCCTAATTTGTAGTTCATGAATGGTGATCATTCCAACTAACAGTGATTTTACTGCTATAACGTTTCTCCACTGCTTCTCTGCTAAACGTTACGTAGGCTACCTCTTTTTCTTTTTATGATGTTGGGGGTGAATTATTAATTGTCACTTCTCCTCACATCATAGAAGGATCCTCATTCACTGAACACTATAGAAAGAGTGGGGTTTTCACTTTAGTAAGAATTAAGTTATTTCCATAATGGTCATATTCTGATAACGTTGGAATTATCCCGTTTTTGGTTCAGATTAAGCAACAACACATCAACAATGCCAACCCAACAATGACCCAGAATGTCATTAAAGTTATTGGATGGTCTAGGCCTGGAATGTCCAAAATAGGTGAAGGAAGGCCATTGCATCAGATTTTCCAACCGAGAAAATCAATGACCACTTAAATTATTTCATTTAGGTTGATTTCATGTGAAGTTATCTCATTGGAATATCCTGAAAATGGAACCTCATATGGCTCCTAAGGACTTTCGATGAACACCTGTGATCTGAGCAAATGATGGGTTATTTGGAAAGATTGGTTAAATGTGACCTTCACTACAGCATGAGCAATCAAAGGGTTAATGCATGAAGAACATGATCAATCACAAACAATGATGTGGACTTTTTCCAATTTTGACTCAGGCAAAGTTTAGATTAATGCTGATCTTCAGTCATTGAAATCAGTGGGTCCTTTCCAGGCCAAGATTCACCATGTTAACAAAAATATGGCGGGAGTGATTATTGAATGTAAATACCTTTGAAGAGGAAAATCTGATCCGTCTCTGGATTTTCATAGGCAGCCTGGATACCAGATGGCAAAGACGGCCAAAATGTTGAGATTGGGTAATTGTAAACCTTTGTTACAGTTGGAATCCTGCGCCAAAAGGAGCTGTTTTGGAAAAATAAAAGCTTATTGGTTAATTAGCATATCAAAATTGTCACCACTGTAAAACAATCAACATTATTTGGGGTGTGCTGGCATGTAGATAAAAAGGTTTTTAAATTGACAGAAGTGACACTAGAAACCACTGCACGTCTTCATGCTAAAGATGTCACTATGAAGGGAACAGTAGTTGACTGTGCTTTTTGAGTGAGCCACAATTATTATTGGACCTGAGCAAGCATATCTAGCCTTACTCATTACTGTATAATGCCCAAATTAGAAAGGTTTCTCTTTTCCTCACCTGTCTTTGAAAAAGAGGATTTCTCCACGCAAAGTGGTGATGGCATCAAAAACAAGAGTTGGGTCACAGATGGCGGGATCGCTGGGAGAAGAGGTAGTTGTGGTGGTAGTTGATATGGGGGCAGTTGGTGTGGTAGCTTCTGGTGTTGTTGGAACTGGGTTTGGAGATGCTCCTAATTGAAGGAAAACAAACAGCATTTCAAAACCATTGTTAAATATTATGCAATATGAACTAATGTGTATAAAATACACCTTTTAAATCTCACATTCATGCAGGAGTTGCTAGAACGTAATCGGTTAAAGAACATATTGACCCTTCATTGCCAATGCACATGTTCAATTGTCGAAGGAAAATTAACAGAACATGAAGTTAACTTACCATACAGGGCTTGAATGCCATCAACATCATCCTGAGGGAGTCGGAATCGAGCTGGATCAGTAAAGGAGTAGGTTGGATACATCAGAGCACGGCGGTCACCAGAATGAGACAATCCTAATGAATGGCCAAACTCATGGGCAGCCACCAGGAACAAGTTGTATCCTGTAGAACAAAGCAGAACAAATACAATGAATACACTCTCACGCCATGTACAGTTTCTCTAGTAGGACACTGAAATACATCAAGTCTCAGAATAGCGCTCTTACTGCAGCTGACTATGTATTCGGTACTGCTGTCTAAGAATACTCAGATATAAAATGTTTTTTGTATTGAAAAGTAAAACAAGAAGCCAAAGTATCACTGTGTTCAAAATTTTGTTCCACTAATCTCCTTTTCAGACACCGCCCACATCTACCATCCATAGTGAGACCATATCAGGTTCACAAACCTTAGTTTAGTTTCCTTGGTAGTACAAAGAGCGGAATACCGAGAGAATTGCTGACTCTTTCAGGGCCAGTTTCGCATCTGTTTAGTAATAACAATTCTGGTTGTTTTTTAAATGCTTTATTACGGGTAGACTGTCTGCTCCTCTAATTAGAAGAGAGATTTCTATGAAAGCAGTGCAATAACAAATATGCAAAAGAGAGTGCAAATGTGATAACACAAATGCTGCTATGATGAAAGTGTGACTGTATGGATATGTGCTTGACCTCGCTGGAAAGCAAGGCAGCATTGTACACAGGGGAGAGCCAGAAGGTCCATGATCCTTTACAAGAGAAGCTGGTTATACAGGTTCCTATAATGTCCTGAGAGGTAGTGTAGTTTGACGAAAGGTGTCTTTCATTTCTCAGTGAACTGCACGTGGGTAGCAAATTCTATTCTTTTGTAAGTGGCATTGACTAAAAATAACCTTTTCATCACAGGCTGAGGTTTCCCTTTGTATTTTGTTACTCATAATGACTCTCACATAACCATCACTCATTCCATGATAATTGAATGAGAGTCAGAGAATGATACAATATATGTGAGCACTTACCGGCCGACCCTGCGGTCCAGGTTTCATCTTCATCAAAGTGAGCATCGCCACCGATTGAATTGCCAGGAGCAAAGGCATGAGCCAGGGTTCCATGAGGTCCGTCAAAAGGGTAGAAATCACCATGCACTGAAAGAGAAAATGTCAAATCAGCAAAATCTACAGGAATACAAAGCTAAGGAAAAATAAAGAAAAAGGGAGAGCTCCCAAGGATGAATGTAGCACATTGATTCATCCTTACCTCCTGCTCCAAATGAGATCTGGATATCAGCCGTCCCGTCATAGATCCGTCTGAATGTCAGTGGGGTCACATCACTCCATACTTTGAAGGCTCTCCGGATCGCTGTATCTACATCAGCCTCAGCCATGTCAGGGGTGTAGTTCAAAATTCTTTTTTACAAAAAAAATATGAAATAGCAAAATTAGAGGTGACTGTGTGCATTGGGAACAACAGTGAATACTGTCATTTCAAACATTTTTTCTGTCTTGTTACCTGTAGGTCAAAGTTGTTGTTCTCCAGGTAGGACGTCCGCCAAAATGACTGTATTCGGCCACATCAGCAACTCCACAGCGGGGCTTGTGCATCATTTCCAGTGTGTTGGAATCCAGCTTCCCAGTCACCTCCAGCCCAAAAAATTCCTGCATTTCTTGAAGTTTTTCAGAGAAGGGGCTGTGCTTTTTTCGCAAAATAGGTGTTCCATCTGCATTGAGGTTGTAGAATTTCTTTAAATATTCCTGCAATTAATACAAATAACAAGTTAGTAAATTAGTTTGCAAAAATCAAAGGTATGTCAGAAACCTCCCAATTGCCACAAGTGTTCCTTAACATCTAAATGAGGCATGTCATAGAACTCATTAAAGATGAATGACTTGGTTTTGACTGTTACATAGAAGATGCCTCTCTAGTCTTCCCTTGGAGAGTTTTTCTGCAGTGTCAGAGCACTTAGGTTTGGTGGAAAAATGTTTGGGAGACAGTTTGCTGAGATTGTATGTAGCAAAAGAGAACTTTGGCCTTATCTGGGAGGCAGACCTGAGCTTGAATAGTCAGAATGGGGCACTTGTGCACAGAGCATCATCAGACTAGGCAGCTGCATCGACTTCTGCAGTTTATCACCAGAAAACAATGTCTACCTAAGGCAAGGGTCTCCTTTCACCTTAAAAAGGCACTGTGTATAGGTCTTTCAGCATGTAAAGTACAGACAGATGTAGACCAGTATCTGAACACTGGTCGCAGAACACAGCGATGTTCACGAAGTTACCACCAAGCCCGGACTAGAAAGTTAGATTCAGAAGGGAAAGCGCCTATTACTGCAGCGACTGCAGTGACCAAGTCTAGCAAGTAGTGACCGAGCATAGTGACCATCTCTGAAGTAGCGGGGGAGACAGTGATACATTTTACAGAACAATTTTCAAAAATAAAAATGCTGAAATGCCAACGGCTTTACAGCTAATTCTGACTAAAAAACATGGAGATTTTGCAATGCTGTAAGCTTGAGTACAGTATAAAACACCATTACTCCTCTGCAGCAGTAAGCCGTGTCAATACCTCTAATAAAATTGTCTATTGTTCCCTCAGAGCTATTTTCAGGAATAGATGGACCTGATGAACTCTCAAATCTCCCAGTCCTAAAACCACTCCATTGTTCCCCGGCCTACTAGGATGTCTATGCTTCTCCCACATGGCAGGGCCACTCCTGGTTATCGCTCAACTGAAGTTAAACGGTGTATTCCTGCTGGAATCTGCAGTTAAGTGACTCTATACTAAATTCACTGGTAAATTCCTCCTGGGTATTGCGGGCTAGCGCCTCTCCTATTAAATTCCAATGTGTGTTCCTACTCAGTTCTCAGTCCTGAACTCTCATTCAAATCTGATAGTATATTCCTGCTAGGGTCCTGTAGGACAGCGACCTAAATAGCTTCCCCAACGAGCTTCCAAAATAGAGGAGAGTGGCCTCTGTATATCCAGTCACCAGTGACAGGAATGTCCTCTTCAGTGAAAATCTGGCTGCCATCAATTACTTGCATTTTGCTAAGTTCTAATGAGGTTTTGGTAGCACAGAGTTTGCATTTGAGACTTTGGTGATGCTGGCTTCTAGTCTACCTGCTACTGTTCAAGACTTCTGCTTCACCTCAGCAGATGCTGTGGTGTAAGCATAATGGACATTGCTAAATGTATTTGGTATGTTTGAGCAATACTTGAACATGGTTTCTGCCTTCTGTGATGAAGTAGTACATGCTTTTATATGCCAACAGACATGTTCTGCACTTAAATGAATGCAGTCAGCAGGGAGCCACCTCTCAGTCTACTGCTATGACATTTTACATGCCCTCGGGCCCTGTTTCCTAGTTCTCTTTAGCTCTTCATGCAAGTTCATGCCTGTTAATCGGGCACCAAGAGCAATTCCATACCTTCAGCAAAACACACGGGTTTGCGTTAAATTTTTATTTTTCTCAATTTCACAGTAATGCTACACTCTTTGCTAGCAGCATGGCGGTTTTGTACTGTAATTTATATAGCGCTCCATTCCCCTGAAGAGGAGCTAGGTCAATATTCATTTAATCTTTTAGGTTGGGACACTGAACTATCCATTCATCCATATTTTATTACCAGACCGACTTCGAAAATTAAGGCGTTAAAGCTTCATTAACTAAACACTTTTAACAAATTGCAGAAAAGAACATAGCATTTCTTGCAAAATGTATTTTGCAAAAAATGAGAATTTAAAAATGCCTATCCTCCAGCAAGTACCGCACAACTAAAACATATTATGGGATTTTAACTCTTCTTTTATGCAGAATGGAATTCTGCTGGGCTCAGTTCACGGACTGAAGGCAGTCCCCGGACTCACCTCTGCCAGCTGTTCATTTTCGTCCCGGCCTTCGGCTGCTGGCACTGCAGGGAACGCATAGGTGTGTACTACACACAGGAGCAGCAACAGCGACAAGGACTTCATTCTTCTTCTCTCCTGGCCCTCCTTCTGTTCAGTGCAAGGTCTCACTCTCCTGATTCTCTGCCTCTCCATCCCTCAGCCCCTTTTTATGCAGTCCCCGTGAGCGGCCCCCAGTCTGCTGCATGAGTCATTCATTACAACTTCCGCCAGGCACAAGTCAAAACACAGAAAGAGCGTTACGTCATCTGTCTGTTTGATGAAATCCCTCGATGAAGCAATCCATCCTGTAAAATTATTAGTAGCCAGGAAGAGGTTTTACAAGTAAAGGATACGACTTCTTTAAATTATGAATAGTGTTAAAAAAAATAGTCGTTTGCAAATCGCAAGTTGGATGACGTTATTTGTCATATTTATGTACGAGAAATAAAGAATATATTGAAGAGCTTTGAGATAATTTCTGCTATATCAATCATGAAGAAAACTATAGGCTAGCACTCTGAAAAAAAAACAATTGTCCAATTGTCCAAAACACGTCCCTGCTCAAGCCTTCATTTTTTAAAATTTAATTAAAAAACATAAATTAAATTGTATGTTTGGATGTTGTTTTCATTTGGGCATGGATGTCACTCATTGTCCTCGCTAGAGTGATCATCTCTCACAAGCAACGGTGAATAATCGACATAATTAATAGAAGTGGTTTAGTAACAAGGCTGCATGTAGTGAATGTTAAAAAGTCAATCTGTTGGCCCCTTCACAAAGCCCAGCTTTGAAAAATGTGAAATCTACGGCTCCAGGTTTCCTTCTGCTCTAGGAATAGATTCCAATGTTTTGAGGATTCACGTCAATTTCAGGAGTATTATGTGCAATCTAGAGAAGTCTTAGAACCTGATACACAAAGGTAAACTTACACTTTTGTGTACTTTTTTTTTTTTTTGCTATTGACGAACAGAATTAATAGTAAGTTTAGGACTGCCGAGATTTTGCAGTTAGGGAGGAGAATTCCGCACATAAAAGAGTAGGACAAGTCCATCTTTTCATGTGCAGAGTTCTTCGCCGGGACTGCTGAGGATCTGCAGTTGTAAACTTACTATTAACTTGTAGTTTGTGAATAGCAAAACAATAATAAACCTACACAATGGTGTAAGTCTACCTTTGTGAAACAGGCCCTAAAATGTTCATCTCCAATTCTTCTTCCCAAAGCATATGTTGATGAAAATCGCACTAATAAATCACTTTGGTATGTGCCCATTTAACTTCATTTTCTCTATACGAATTTTGTTGTTTTCTGTGGAGAAAATCCTTTGTCTACAATCTCATAAAACAGGAGATCTTGAGTCCCTTCCCGACCAAGATATGGTACTTATGGCCAAATGAATGAAGCTATTTAGCAGTTGCAATCCTGCGATGTGCTAAATCACAGGATTTGAGACAGCTAATCGGCATGTACAAATGTACTCAACCCATTTCATGATCCGGTAACATGTTACCAAATCACTAAAAGGGTTTAGGGAATTATAAAGAATCGCTATTTGAATGGGGCTTGTTTAGAGCACTCATTCCTTATTGTGATTTCTTATGGTATGCATTAATGTTGTGAAACCAAATTCTGGTTGCAAAACTGCAATACTTTACCCCCGCTTCAAAGGAGGTGATAAGCCATTTCCAAACGAGAGAATGTTAAAAAAATATATTTTTACTAGTACTCAGTGGTCTCTCGTACACACCTGCGATCCCTTGCCTCATTTAGATGCAGGGATACATTAAGGCCCATAAGTAAGGAAAATGACGCACAACTGTGCTAGCGCAGTCGTGCGTCATTTTTCTTCACGAGCTAACGCCATTCCCTAATGCCATCCGTGCACCATATTTAAGAAATGATGCACAATGGCGCTAAAGAATTGCTAGCGCTGCAAAAAAAGACAAAAGTCAGTGATGGATGGCATTTGGGGAAATGGCACTAGTGGGTCAAAATTGACAGTAGTCTTATTAGAGGAAAAATATCTGCAGTTAGTTAGCCTATCATCATTTTTTGATGAACAAGCAGCCAAAAAATTACTTCTGTCTAAGTATAGGTAGGAGTCATTACCACAACCCCAATGCCCACCAAAGAGGACCAGTGTCTCCAGTGCAAGCCCAACATACCCAGTGCCAGCCAGGGGACCCCATTTAATGGCCCCCAGTGGCACACCACACTTATGCATATACACTTACATGCAACTTACCTGGGATGGGCTCCCTCCTCCTGTAGTGTCCCTGTGGTGTGGGTGGTGGTGATGCTTGGGGTTAGGGTGGGCATCTTTGCGCCCATTCCATGGTGTTTCTCCATGGAAATGGGCCTACCAGCACATTAACGCCTGGTCTGACCAGGCATAAAATAATGACTCTAATTGGGCTTAGTGCCATTATTTACTTCCGCCTCCTAATTGCGCTTCGTTTCTGCGTCGGGAATTACATATGGTGCTGCGGTGTCACCGTCATTTTTAGGAAGGGAACGCCTACCTTGCATCATTGACACAAGGTGGGTTGGTACTTCCTAAAAATGGTGCTAACTCCAATATTTTGATGCTAGACGGGTCTAGTGTCAAAATATAAATATGGAGTTGTTAGCTCCGCTTTAGCGTCAAAATAAATTGTATTGTATTGTAATCGTATTTCTATAGCGCTTACTACCCCTGACGAGGTGTCGAAGCGCTTTTCTGTGAGTAGCACGCTACTCTGGAACCCAACAAGAATTAGTAATGGATTAGTATCTGGAAATAATGAGTACAGTTTTAGTATTATTATGAGTTAATTTGAGCCGCGGATATGAGAGTTTGTTAGTTAGATTGACTGGAGTAATTGAGGGGTGGAGGAGGAAAGAAGTCCAGAAGTGTTAATTGGGAGTATATCCTTAATTTACTCGACCCAAAGGCTTGGGATGAGAAAAAGGGGGATGGAGGAGGGAAGAGTATGTGGAAGGGTTAGGGAGAGCATAGTAGCATGGTGAGATAAATGCCGTAGAATTTAGTAGGGTTGTGTGGGAGGTCACAGTAGTAGAGTGAAGTTTGGTGAGTTAGATGTGGAAGCAGAGGGAAGAGCTTAGGCAGAGTTATTTAGCAGATGAAAGTAGTAGAAAGGATTTGGGATGAGTCAAAGTGAGAATGGAGGATAATTTGATAGAGACATGACATATGATGATGGGTAGATAAGTGTGATAGGATGAGAGCAGGAATTCATAGATATCTAGTATAACCACCCACCCAGGAGCCATGCAATGACCCAAAAATATGCCAAGCACAGAAACAACATGTACACATACATACATACATATAAATATATATACACACACACACACATGAATACACACACATATGCACATACAATACATAATTAGAACCATGGGTAAAATATACTTAGTCAAACAGGTTTAAAGAGTGTGTGTGTATTTTATTGTTATGACATAGTAGCTATACATATTTTCTAAAGAAACTATACATAACTAGAAATATACACATAATCTGAAAAAAATATTTATCAACATAGGCAAATGCGGTTCATAGTTGTTTGAATATGGTGGTTATGAAGGAAATAGCCAACTCTTGAGTAGTTTTCTAAAGACAAAGTTATCTGTGGCTCTGATAGTTGGGGGTAATTCATTCCATAGTTTGGCTGCTTCAACGGAGAAGGATGTACCACCTATAGTCTTTTTCTTGTATGGTGGTGTTCTAAGGCGGGGTGGCAATCTTGAGCGGAGGTTTCATTGTTGGATGTATTTGGTTATTTTGTTTCTGATAAAAAGTGGTCCTGTTCCATGTATAGCTTTGTCGGTGATACAAAGCAGCTTGAAAGTCCATCTTCTGGCAACGGGTAACCAGTGTAGTGCTCTCAAGGCAGGGGAGATGTGGGCTTGCCGCTTTACATGTAATAGTAGCCTGGCTGCGGAATTCTGGATACGTTGTCGTTTTTTCATAGCAGATAGAGATGATCCATGGTAGAGGCCATTGGCATAATCCAGTTTGGATAGTACAAGCGAGATAGTAGCTTGCACCTTGTGTGGAAATCCGAGGTGGGGGAAGATGCGTCGTAAAGCCTTAAAGGTGATGAAGCTTGTTCGTGCTAATTTGTCCACTTGGGCATTCATAGTTAACTTGGAATCCATGGTGATTCCTAGGTTTTTAACTTCCTTGGATAATTGAGGAGGTGGTCCGAGATTGTCAGGCCAGACGCACAGAGGGTCATAACTTTTCCAGTCACCACATATGAGTATTTCGGTTTTGGAGGTATTTAGTTTGAGATGGCTCCAGGTCATCCACTGATCAACGGCTCTGAGGCAACTGAAGATTTCTGAGTTTTCAATGTTTTTGGGGCATTCTAATTTAAGTAGTATTTGTGTGTCATCTGCATAGTTGTAGCATGTGAGATGGAAATCATTGATCAGTTCTGGTAAAGATATCATGTAGATGTTGAAAAGCAAAGGTGAGATGATTGACCCTTAGGGGACCCCGGCTTTTGTGAGGTAGGGTTCAGACGAGAAGGGGGGCGAGTGGATGAAATTTGATCTTTTTTGAAGATAGGAAGTAATCCAGTCGAGAGCAATCCCTTGTATGCCGGCTTCGTGGAGTCTTTGAATTAGGGTGTCATGGTCAACCGTATCAAAGGCAGCAGAGAGGTCCAACAGAAGCAGTTCAGCAACTCCATTTCGGTCGACTGTGTTTTTAAGATCATCCCAGATTGCTATGAGTGCTGATTCAGTGCTTCTTCCTGGGCGGAATCTAGTTTGGAAGTCTGAAAGTATAGATTTGTCTTCAATGAATTGTGACATCTGGGCGAAAGCTGCTCTTTCTATCAATTTGCACAGGAAAGGTCCATTGCTAAGGCAACACTAACGTTCCTTAAATATGGGCCTAAGTTTGCCATGGTGGAGCCTCGACTTGCTTTGCTATCAGAAACATTTTACAAATAACTGTTGGTTTATGAATGTCTGGAATGGTGGAATGGTGTATGGAATATACATTGAAAGGTCACATTTCATTGCAACTTTGTGATAGAAAGGAATGCCTGTTCAAACAAAAACATTTTTTTTTTCATTTTCAGTCCTAGCTTCAATTTTACACACCCCTGATGCATAGGCACGTATGTTGTGAAGGATCCATGCCCATCTAAGCTGTATGTATTGAACTATATGCAGTGGTATGGCTTCAGGATGTGTTTGGGGTATTACACCCCTCTATAATAAATATATTTTATATAGGGCTCCTAGTTTTCCATTTTTACTGATTTGCACAGATAGATAGAGACAGAAAACTATTTCCCCGTCTATATTTATTTTTACATACAGAAAAATGTGGAAAATACGCATTTGGGTGATTTTCTCTATGGTAAATCATGAATGTCAGGTCAGTAGGGGTACAGATTGAGAGATGGGGAGATGACAAAAAGACAATAGATTTCCTAATTAAGTTTAATTAAGTGCCGATCTACAATTATTTATGCTATTCTACAATGCAAGTGTTTTCAGATAATGCTATTGCACTGTATAGCATTGAAACCTTTGTGACATTCAAGTAAGTATATATATTTATCAGTTAAATACATTTGGAAAAATACCCTTTGAAGCTTCCTCTATACAGTAAATACAAAATAAAAATGAATAAATACAGTGCAAATGAGCAAAAAATAAATATGTTTAAATACAGATGTACATTTCAAAAAAATAAATACCGTAAAACCAGGAGCCCTACTTATATAGCAAATAGTGGGAACAGATGCTGTGAGTCGGGTATGATCAGGTGTCTGTCAGATTTCACTTAGGATTTGTACATGCACACACAGACTAGCTCACAATCACACTCTCCACTCTCTGTTTTGAGGTGCTTAAACTGTTTTTGTTATTTTACAAAATATTTTGTTTTAAGTACCACTACCGATCTGCACTGCTCTCCACTTCCACTGGCTCTTAAGCCCCCTTATGTAATGCTTCTAAGATAATGTATGTTAACAAGATATGCCAGTGTGATTGCTGGGAAATCTGAAGCTTCCCCCCCCCCCAAAATCCCTGACTATTCTCAACTTTATTCTTGGTGTACGTCTTTTGGTGTAGAAGGACATCTGGAACATTAGATCAATTACATGCCAGACCCGTACTAGTAAATATGCAAATGCACTGGAATGCAATTCAATTCAATTCAAAGATCTTCATTTGCTCAAATAAATGACCATAAATGCACAATAATATAATAAATACAATATTCACAGTCATAGCAAGAATACAAACATGAAAACGCTTCAAATTTAAAAAGGCACAAGGTAAAATTTCCCAAATTATGATTTGATACACTGGAATGCATATGTCTTGCATGTTACAAAATGTAACAATCTATAGTGGGTAATTTACTGCATTTCACATAGTAATGAATTGTTTTATACATATGCCTCATTCATCACCATATTATAATACTTTTTGTGGTACCCATTCATAAACATGTTGTATTACAAAATTTGATTTTGTTTACCCTCCTTGTACTGCTCTCTCCTCTTTGGCCTTAGCCGTCCCCCTTTCTTGCTTCTCTTTGTCTCGCCTACTGGCCTCCTCTCCTTATTCTTCGTTATTTTCTCTGCACTTATTGTCTTTACAGCTGGACTAGTGGTTCAAAAACTAATTGATTAGGTTAATGACATGTTTCCTTTCAATGTCAAGAAAGGGGGGGGATGGTAACAAATATCAGCTCTTCTCTAAACTTCAATTACAGTATAATAGAGGTTATGCTCTCAACTTTGCACATTCCAGCAGCAAACAACAATATTCGGGGAAAATGTAGTGTTCGAACATGCTCAATGTCCAATAGGTGCCGTCCTGGTATACACACCAAACCACCAAGGGTGTAATTGCCAGACTTGAAAATGTACTGCTCAACTGTCACGGTTTTTTGGGTTCACCATCACAACCTTCAGAGGCTTATCATGGCCAGAGATTATTGAACTATTGTCATAAGTGGAAAACATATTGCAGATTATTTTTAGGATCTCTTTTGATTTACAGAATTTCAAATTGAAGATATATATACTTTACATATGAACGCATTTCTTCAATTCAGGCCTTGCTGTATATTATACATTGGAATCATCGTTTCTTGTAAAGAATCAACCACAAATCATCACCAATACGTGATGGAAATTTCATGTTCTCGTCTTGTAAAGGACAAAATTCTTTGGACTTTTGCAGTGGCCCTGGTATTGTTTGAAAAATCTTTTGTAAACTTCATCCATCTTTTAACAAACACACATCTCTTCTAAGGAATATCATAAATGACATGTATAATAATACATTACTGTTCTATGTTGTGTTTTAATGTTGCGTTTAGGCCCTTATTAGAAGTGGTTTCTTAATTTCAATGAGGGTGTTAATCGCAGCTACTGGCCCTATTGGACTCATAAAGTCCAACTAATAATGGACTGAAATGTTATGCACTCCACAGGTACCAGTACTCTGGGTATCGGTTAGTAAATGGATGTGGATATACTGGTCCACTTCCAGGCAACTTAAATTGAGGACATGAGAGAACACGCCCAAGCAGAGGAATAAATGAACTGAAATGAATGGAACTGCTTAAAAGAAGTTGTTTACTCAAAAAGGTTGTGTTGATTAAAATAACAGAGTACTGTAGATTGCGTAAACATTTATTTCTGCAAAAGCTATGGAAAATATAGATAACTAACTAACTGACTAAGGGCCTTATTACGAGTGAGTCGCTTAATTCCAACCCATGTGTAAACCCCTGTTTACGCATGGGTCAGAATTACGAGTTTGAAGGCATTTAACTCATCTGAGGATTATCGGATGCGTTAAACAACTCTTCTTTTGTTAAATGTCAGCAGGTCAAACCTGTTGAAATTTAAGGGCGAAAAAGCATACAGTATTTTCCATGACATGTGGATTTTAGGGCGTAAAACATCAAAATCCACGTTGTTATTTATCACACCCAATAAATAACATGCCCCACGGTATCGTTATTCATCCGGTGCGATAAATAACACCTAAACTTTTAATCAGGCCCTGATAGAGCGGTGCGTACTAATAATTTACCTGTATTCGGACGCTCTTTAGGCCGATGAATCTTTTGACTAAGTGGGAACTCTCTGTACTCTTAATCAATCAATTTCATTAAATCAATAATCAATAACGAACATAAGCAATACCTTGATCAACATAACACTTAATAATTAATCCAGAATACATTTCGGCGAACCCTGACCTTTCAGTCAGGAATAACCACACCAGTTTATTGCAAAGTTAGTGAATTTATTTCCCTATATTAACAAAGCTAGCACAATATAAATGTGTCTCAACACCAAATGATAAACGTAAATGAACATTAACAGCTGTCCATAGCGTCGAAACAGGTGCAATCTATGAAGCATTTGAATCACAAGGCATTCGATAATAGCAATGCAAATCACTAATACGATAATCTGTAATGAACTAATTGCATACATTTAGTCAGCATAACAAGATCTCAAATTGCATCGTGCGACATATGGAATCCTCATCTAACCTCAAATTAGCATCGGCATGTGGGACTTCATGCAAAAACAATTTAGCAACATTAATTTAGAAAACTCCTAGCTAGGGCCCTTATCAAAATCAGCAGTTGGTTACCTAAAAGAAACACAATGCAATTTTACAATTTTCCTTTCATATTTACCAATTACGATCAGCATACAAGGAAGTCTTCGTCTCACAGGTACCGTTCTTCGGTCAGCATGGGTACTGTTTCTTGATCAGCATGGGACGAGACAAAAGGGGCAAGAGTGGACGGGGCGATTGCCTCACCGCGGCAAGGTAAAACTACTACTTCATGCAAGGGGATTAAATCAAAGTTAAAGTCTCTAGGGCAAGAATCATTAAAGTCTCTTTCTCTCGACTAGAGAAAGCATCAAAGTCTCTCAAAATGGCGTCGCAGCAAAGTGGGCCATAATAGCTACGAAGTCTACAAAAATGGCGTAGTGTCCGGGTAATGGCCGTAATGATCATAATGGTTACCTTCTTCTCGTGCACCTGGGTTTTATAGACAACAGTTCAAGTCCGGTAGGGTCTCCATTGGAGGGTTCATAGGTTAGCTTCAAATTGACCAATCAAAAACGACAGTTCTCAAGCTTTTACTTAAGCATACATTATCCTTGGAGATGGGTACGCAAATCGCAACATTGTCTCCCAATTAGCTCACTTTCAGAGCCTCCATTGTCCGCACCTGCAAGTCGACCTTGAATTAAAGAGAAAATATGCCAGGCTGGCACTAACTTTAAGATAAGCATGTGAACAGTTTCTGTGGAAAAGTACAGCTTCAAGCAAAAATACACATTTATTAGCACAGTGGAAAAATGCGAGCATCTAAACCGTGAGACCAGGCAACTAGGCCAAAGCCTCCGCTAAAGTAATGCTAAGCTAAAACATGTCAAACAAGCAAATCGTAGCACACGTTTATGATTATGTCGGATTAGTGCAATTCTAGTACACCACGTTATATAAAGCACACATATAATTGATGGCAAACTACTCTGAGGGCACATTTTGTCCCCGTACAATCTTTATTAGTTCGGTTAATGTCACACATGATTATTTCAACACTACATTTAAGCGTTAATAAATCAAAACCTTCATTTTCTGCTTCATCAATCCCTCCTCTGATGACTACTTGTCATCACACCAATTTAGCCCACAAATTTTATTCCATTAAAATTCTGTCAGCTCCCTTTTTCTTTTAGTTCCCCTAGTTTGTGCTTTGTATTCTTCTGCCATTCTTTTCATAATTTTCTCCTCCTTTCTTCTTTTAATTCTTTCCATAATCATTATTATTCCCCTTTTTATTCCCCAAATTCCAAATACACACATTATCACTATTAAAATTCCTTCTATTATTTTCAATAATATTCCATTCCAAATTCCCCCAATCCAATGTCCCACTGAAGCAAGTCCCTTTCCAACCTTCTCCCACACTCCTGGTTCTTTCAGTTCCTTCAAATCTGCACTTTCTTTTGTTAGATTAGCAAGCATAGTTTTAATTTTCACACTATTATCGGGTATATAGGTACAGCAGTGGCGCGCACCAATCATTTTGCAAACGCCTCCATCTTTTGCTAAAAGAATGTCTAAAGCAAACCTATTTTGAAGAGTCATGGCTCTTTCCGCTGCAAGTTCAGCATCTATCAGGATTATAGCACCTGAAAACTTTGTCAGCATGTTATCCACTATAGTAGACAACTTTCTTATTTTGATGGAATTCAGCACAACTCCCAATGAAGGAATCATGGCTCCAAATATATCACCTACCACAGCAGCTGCGGTCTCTCTTTTCTGGATACGATGGGATCCAGATGTCTTTTGAATCATCGATACGTCATCCAGTTGATAAACCTTCGGGAACACTATACCCAAATAACATCTCCCCCACCATCCCTTTGGAAGACGATAATAGGCATTATGCCCACAAATGTAATATACCCCTGGAATGACAGGGTCAAGTCCGTTCATCATGAATGTCCATTTGGCCTTAAAAATAAACGTATGTTTGCATTCACTCGCTCCTACAAAAATGTTGTCATAATAAGATTCTCCTCGGTATATACAAAATTTCCCTACATGCCAAGCATCTAAAGCTATTTTCCCTTGTGTCTTTATAGCAGCAAAATCATAATTATCTACTGAAGTCCTCTTATGTAGCTCTTTTTCTAATTTCGCCTTCATTTGTGCCCTTCTATCATCTGTGCGATCTAAAAAGCTTATTTCTACAGCAGAGACTGAGCAAGTAAGGTTCTCCCTATGAGCATGAGCCGTTTCAAAAGGTTGCATTGGCTCGAAAAATTCCCTCATTATTTTAGCATCCCAATCTTTAGCAATCTGGCTTAGCTGTGCTATTATAGGAACATAAGCAAAGGTAACATCATAATTCGAGTAAAAATACTGTATGTTAGTTTGACCATAAAACCTAGACATCACTATACTACATGTAATCCCATATGTAAGAGGCATGTGGTGATAAGTTACCCCTTCCTTTACTGATGTCGGTATCTGTGTACACACATAACAATCTTTCGCATCCATAGTCTCAACATACTCTGTTAGTAAGCGATAGAAAACGTTATACGAAAGCTCCTTCTTATCGTGCAAGAGCCTCTCATCCAATGCTAGTCTTTTCAATGGTGTTAGTTCAGTGGCAGTAACAGGAGCAATAGTAGAAGCCTCGATATTCTCACTTTCACCCTTTCCATGCATTCCAAACACAATTGCCATTATTATTAGTACACATGTAATTACCAAGCCTATACACACATATTTACAATATTTCTTTCTATTATTTTGCGTAGCATACCTAGTCATGATCTGTATAGAATCAGAGAGCTAGAAGCACCTCTAAATGAAACTACTTAGCAATTCAGTTACAAAGCTGTACGAGCGCAATGTTCACACCGTCTTCTTCAAAAGGTCAGTCACTTATCGGTTAGCAGCATTTGTCTCAATTTGGCAATAACTCAGTCTTTATCAGTTTAACAAATGTCTCGTCCGGTTTAACAATGTCTCAGCTGGTTGTTTCTTTCACGTTAGATTGTAGCAAGCAATATCATTTACTATTCTTTCAATCGACAGAGTCTATGAAACTTTTCTTTTCTATTGGTATCTCTTCTTCTTCTTCGTTCTCGATGCTTAGAGATACAAACTCGTCAGTCCAATCATCATTGACTGCATAAGCCCATTCAGGACCGGAATATCTCCTGTTTGGTATCCTTTTCCTTTTCAATTTTGCTTCTCTTTTCGACTCTGCTTCGTTGGTACTTTCCTCTTTTGTCAAGTCTTTTTCTTCACTTGACGATTGTTCCACAACCGTCACTTCCTTTCTTTTCTCTTTCACTTTCGGCCTTCCTCCTTCGTTCAAACTTTCTTTACCCTTTTCTTTTATTGGTGAGATACTTAGGGGGTCATTCTGACCTCGGCGGTAAAAGGCGCCTACCGCCGGTCAGAAATCCTCCATAATCCCGCCGCGGTCGCGGAAACCCGCCACGGTCATTCTGACCCGCAGAAGGCAAACCTCCGAAAATCCGACCGCCACAACAGACCGCCAGACCAGCGGTCGGCGGAAAGGTGGAGGTGACCAAACCTCCACCGCCACGCCAACAGAAATACGCCCATCCCATTACGACCCACGAATCCACGCGGCGGTCATTCAAACGCGGTATTCCATTGGCGGGACACACCGGCGCGGTCAGAATACCCACCAACGAACAAAACTCACCCACATTGGACGATTTGAATCCCACACACCTGATACACATACACACACCACTCCCACACACACAATACAATATAAAACACCCACCCACATCACCCACAAACCCCTACGCTTACAAAATCGTAAAGAAGGCAAGAGAGAGACACCAGCATCCAAAACATAACAGCCACAGCCACTCAACACCATCACCCACACACTATCCACACACAAAACAACACACACCACCACACTCAACTCACTTAAATACACATACTCCACCCCACACATCATACACACCACCCCATGGCACCCCAAAGACAACCCCGCTTCACAGACGAAGAACTCAGGGTTATGGTGGAGGAAATCGTTCGTGTAGAGCCCCAGCTGTTCGGCACACAGGTCCAATACACCAGCATTGCCCGGAGGACGGAGCTATGGCAGAGGATTGTCGACAGGGTGAACGCAGTGGGACAGCACCCCAGAAATCGGGAAGACATCAGGAAGCGATGGAACGACCTACGGGGGAAGGTGCGTTCCATGGTATCCAGGCACAACATCGCCGTGCAGAAGACTGGCGGAGGACCCCCACCTCAACCCCCACAATTCACATCATGGGAGGAGGAAGTCTTGAACATCCTGCATCCTGACGGCCTCGCAGGAGTCGGCGGAGGAATGGATACTGGTAAGTTGAAGCTTCAATACTGCTTCCCCCCCACCTGCATGCCAAATCAGACCCCAACCCTCACCCCCATCCTCGAACCCCACCCTCACCCCCACCCCCATCCTCACCCCCACCCTCACCCCCACCACCATCCTCACCCCCACCCTCACCCCCACCACCATCCTCACCCCCACCACCATCCTCACCCCCACCCCCAGCACACCTATTCCCCGCCAATGTCTCACCATCACAACCCACACATCCCAAAACCTAGGCCTGCATGCGTCCACTAAGCATGGACACCCATCACCAAAGCATGCCCAATGCATATACACATCCCCCCCACAAGCCACCCTCACCAAAGCCCCCACACACGAATGCCAGCACTTGGGGACACGGGAACCCACAGATACACCCATATGCCACACATTGAAACTATAACCATACCTCTATACCCCTGCAGGACCCGACCGTCAACACACCGCGGCGGAGGGGCCAGAATTATCCACACCCCCCACCCAAGAGGCCGTCAGCGATGACAGCAGCTCTGTCGATCTGGACACCGATGACCAGCCCGGACCATCGGGGACCTCTGGACAGTCGGTTCCCCTCACACAGGCACAGGCCACTATAGACCCTAACCCCTCTGGGAACACCAGCACAGCTCCCACCCAGCGGGCCCATGCCTCTGTCTCCAGGGCGCGTCAATCTGCGGTGTGTCTACCACTACAGGGCACCCAGGATAACCCACCACCCCAACAACAACAGGGACCTGGGGGCAGTGGTAGTGGGCACACCGGCCAGGGGGCAGAGGCCCAGGGAAACAGGGCAACTCGGCGGGCAGCTGTGCGACAGGGGGGGGAGGAGAGGCCCAGGGAACCCACTCTCCACGAGGTCCTCACCACCATCATGGGAGCATACAACCGCTCCCAGGAGACGATGGCGACGGTACTGGCCCGGTTCCAGGAGATCCAGGTGCTGCAGGAGGAACACTATCGGGGGTACAGGGAGGACATCCGAGCCATCAACACCACCCTGGTTACCATGGTAGGGCTGCTGCAGGACCTCGTAAACAGCAGGGCGGACACTGAACAACACCCAAGGGCCCCTGCCACTAGCCGGGACCAAGAACAGCCATCCACCTCCGCCGGCGCTAGTGGACAGGAGGCCCCCGCACAGCAGCAGCCCACCAGACCCCCACCTCCTGCAGGAGAAGAACCACCCCGCAAGAGGGCCCTGAGATCTCGCAAGACAGAGTAGGATGTCAAGACCCCCGCCAGCAATGGATACCACCTGATGTCATCCCACTGTCCCACATTGTCACCCTGTCCATCCTCGAACTGCCCATGCTCCATCTCTCCACAGGCCTCTGGACAATGCACCTGTGTGACTGTTACTCTGGACTCTGCCATGGACATTCCTTCACCATAGCCCCCACCCACTTGAAACCACCCATCCCATTTTGAGCACTTCAATAAACACCTATTTTGCACCAAAATATCAGGAGTCTGGCTGTGATTTCAATAGATTGTAATTGACATGACAGTGCAAATATGTCCTTGTACATGGTGAAGTCAACAAACAGCTGCCACAAAGCTGTAGTCCATGGGGAAACGAAGCACAGGACTCGTAGTGGGGACCCCAGATCTGAAATAGGGAGGGAAAAGCCAAAACTCAGTCATCATACACTGGGGCAAATAGACAGGCAGCAGAGATGCTGCAGAGTAGTTAACTTTTACTAAATTATCTTTGAAATGTTACCTGTGTCCTATTGGAAGTACTGTTCAATGATTCTGTCCCTGTTGTCTGTTTCAGCCCCGTCGTCTTCCTCCTCGTCACTCTCCTCAGGTTCCACCGCTGCCACAACACCACCGTCTCGACCATCCTCCTGCAGGAAAGGCACCTGGCGGCGCAAAGCCAGGTTGTGAAGCATGCAGCAGGCCACGATGATGTGACACACCTTCTTAGGTGAGTACATTAGGGATCCCCCGGTCATATGCAGGCAGCGAAACCTGGCCTTTAGGAGGCCAAAGGTGCGTTCGATCACCCTCCTAGTACGCCCATGGGCCTCATTGTACCGTTCCTCTGCCCTGGTCCGGGGATTCCTTACTGGGGTCAGTAGCCACGACAGGTTGGGGTACCCAGAGTCCCCCACTAGCCATACACGGTGTCTCTGTAGCTGTTCCATCACGTAAGGGATGCTGCTATTCCGCATGATGTAGGCGTCATGCACTGACCCTGGGAATTTGGCATTTACATGCGAGATGTACTGGTCAGCCAAACACACCACCTGGATGTTCATTGAATGGTAACTTTTTCTGTTCCTGTACACCTGCTCCCTGTCTCTTGGGGGAACCAAAGCCACATGGGTCCCATCAATGGCACCAATTACGTTGGGAATATGTCCAAGGGCGTAGAAATCACCCTTCACTGTAGCCAGTTCGCCCACCTCAGGGAAAATGATGTAGTTCCTCACGGATTTCATCAGGGCAGACAACACTCTGGATAACACCTTTGAAAACATGGGCTGAGACATCCCAGAAGCAATTCCCACTGTTGTCTGAAATGACCCACTTGCAAAGAAATGGAGTACTGACATGACCTGCACCAGAGGGGGAATCCCTGTGGGTTGGCGGATGGGGGACATCAGGTCGGGCTCCAGCCGGGCACACAGTTCATGGATAGTGGCACGGTTAAGACGGTAGGTCAGGATAATGTGGCGTTCTTCCATTGTCGACAGGTCCACCAGCGGTCGGTACACGGGAGGATTCATCCGTCTCCTCGCCCAACCCAGCGGACGGTGCCTAGGAAGGACAACATGGAGCACACAGTCAGGCAACCCACAGGTACGTACTCACAGCTAGCACAGTATACGATTCTCTATGCAGTGAATGGCGTGTATGAGTGGCTATGCAAGGCCTAGGCCTGTGTGACGCAGTTGAAATTGAGCCATGTGGGCCCTGGAAATGGCGGCTGCCTGACCTGTGAAGTGTGACAATGGGATGTGAGGTCAATGCGCTGGCGTGGCACACCGCGGCGGGCGGCGGGCCAAGACCGCGGCGCGAAGCCGCATTGGTTAACATTGAAGCCTATGGGTTTCAGGAGCCAATGGCGAAGGGCGCCGGCGGTGGCGGGACGCACCGCCGCGGTACGCACCGCCGCGGACGTGACCGCCATTTTCTATCTACTTATCCACTTGCGACTTGAACTTTCACAGGAGAGGACCTATACTGCAAGTGTTGCTGTGACCTCGGTCTGGAAGGGACAATGGCTGCTGCGACTGGGGAAAGGGCCCCTGCCTTCACTGGAGAGGAGTTGGAGAAACTTGTGGATGGGGTCCTCCCCCAGTATGCGCAACTCTACGGTCCTCCAGACCAACAAGTGAGTTTAATTCTATCTAGATTTGGGGCCACTGGCTGGCTTGGGGGCCTGGCGGGGATGGGGTGCATGTTGGGGCTGGCGGGGGGCCTGGCGGGGATGGGGTGCATGTTGGGGCTGGAGGGGGGCCTGGCGGGGATGGGGGGCATGTTGGGGCTGGCGGGGGGCCTGGCGGGGGCCTGGCGGGGATGGGGGGCATGTTGGGCATGGCGGGGGGCCTGGCGGGGGCCTGGCGGGGATGGGGGGCATGTTGGGGCTGGCGGGGGGCCTGGCGGGGATGGGGTGCATGTTGGGGCTGGCGGGGGGCCTGGCGGGGATGGGGGGCATGTTGGGCATGGCGGGGGGCCTGGCGGGGGCCTGGCGGGGATGGGGGGCATGTTGGGGCTGGCGGGGGGCCTGGCGGGGATGGGGTGCATGTTGGGGCTGGCGGGGGGCCTGGCGGGGGCCTGGCGGGGATGGGGGGCATGTTGGGCATGGCGGGGGGCCTGGCGGGGGGCCTGGCGGGGATGGGGTGCATGTTGGGCATGGCGGGGGGCCTGGCGGGGGCCTGGCGGGGATGGGGGGCATGTTGGGCATGGCGGGGGGCCTGGCGGGGGGCCTGGCGGGGATGGGGTGCATGTTGGGCATGGCGGGGGGCCTGGCGGGGATGGGGGGCATGTTGGGCATGGCGGGGGGCCTGGCGGGGGGCCTGGCGGGGATGGGGGGCATGTTGGGGCTGGCGGGGGGCCTGGCGGGGGGCCTGGCGGGGATGGGGTGCATGTTGGGCATGGCGGGGGGCCTGGCGGGGGCCTGGCGGGGATGGGGGGCATGTTGGGGCTGGCGGGGGGCCTGGCGGGGATGGGGGGCATGTTGGGCATGGCGGGGGGCCTGGCGGGGGGCCTGGCGGGGATGGGGGGCGTTGGGCCACTGGAAAGGAAAATGCTGAGTAACTTGAACGTGGTATTTCACCCTCCCTGTACGTGTCACATAGGTCCGCGCCCATGAGAAGATTGGGATTTGGCGTGCCATCGCCAAGGAAGTCCGGGGCCTGGGGGTCCACCATCGACGGGGCACCCACTGCCGCAAGAGGTGGGAGGACATCCGCCGCGGGACCAAGAAGACCGCCGAGTCTCTGCTGGGGATGGCCTCCCAACGTAGGCGGGGTGCCTGCCGTCAACTGAGCCCCCTGATGTTCCGGATCCTGGCGGTGGCCTACCCTGATTTGGATGGGCGCGTGAGGGCAGCACAGCAGACACAAGGGGGTGAGTAGAAGCATCATCTACTCTGTTGTCGTGCAGTGGAGGTGTCTGGGTGGGGGAGGAGGGCTGGGGGTCCCCCTAGGCCAGGGCGATATCTGTAGGCTGGGCACCCCCGTAAGCCCCTGTGTCCCCAGCCACCACCCTCAGTAGTGTGTCAGTACAGCCATCCCTGGGCCGTGTCATCCATGGGTGCAGTTGACAACTCTAGGCGTGTAGAGCATGTTCCACGGAATGCGTAGCGGACCCCAAGTGCGCAACTTAGTGCAGGGGGCATCTGTGTCTGTCATGTCCGCTAACTGTACCGGAGATCCATGTACTCAATATCCCTTTATTTCTCTCTCCCCCCCCCTTTTTGTTTGTCTTTCTGTGCTTGTGTGCATCAGCATCATCAGGCGGAGGAGAAGTGGCATCGGGGCAGGAGGGAGCTGCATCTCACATGGCCCAGGAGGGCCATGCCACAGAGTCAGACTGGACCAGTGAGACGGAGGGCGAGGGGAGCTCCACGACGGGGACGACTGGAGCCTGCAGCGACACGGACACGTCCTCGGAAGGGGGCTCCCTTGCGGGGGTGGCACCATCCGTGCCCCCCGCCATTACAGGTACAGCCGCCACCCAGCGCACCATCTCCGCCCTCCCAGCAGCCCCTCCGCGTTCGCCCCGTGCCCGCTCTGCCAGGAAGCCGGGCATCTCCTTCGCCCCAGGCACCTCAGGCCCTGCCCCTGTTACCCCCGCTGCCCTCAGTGAGGAGGTCATTGACCTCCTCCGAACGCTCATTGTTGGGCAGACTACCCTTTTGAATGCCATCCAGGGGGTGGAGAGGGAGGTTCATCGCAGCAATGCGTACCTGGAGGGCATTCATTCGGGTCAGGCTGCCCATCAGCGATCGTTCCAGGCTCTGGCCTCAGCACTGACGGCAGCCATTGTCCCTGTCTCCTGCCTGCCTCTACTAACTCCCTCCTCCCAGTCTCCTGTTCCTCTGCCTGTCCCACCCACACCATCAGACCAGCCTGCACACACCTCAACACCCAAGAGAAGCTCATCCAAACATAAGCACCACAGATCACCCAGACATTCACACACGCAACATTCCGATGCAGACATGCCAACAGTCACTACCACCTCTGTGACCCCCACCTCCTCGTCTCCCTCCTCCCTCCCTGTGACGTCTACACTCACACCTCCATTCAACTCACCATCAGCCAGTGTTTCCATCACCAGCACACCCTCCACTCCAGTCCGCACACGTGCAGTCACCACCCCCACTGCCATTTACACGTCCCCTGTGTCCTCTCCCACTGTGTCTGTCACCCCCTCTTCCACACCACACAAACGCAGCCACCCACCCACCCAACAGCCATCCACCTCACGACAGCCTATCCCTCCTGCACCTGCACCCAAAGACAGCAAACGTGACTCACCTACAACCACATCCTCTCCCTCCACTCCCATTCCCACTGTACCTACCACTCTCCATTGTCCCAAGAAGCTCTTCCTCGCCACTACTAACTTCTTTCCTGACCCTGAGCCCCCCCCTCCTTCTCGTCGGGGTAAGAAGAGCACCTCAGCCACCACCAGCCCTGCAGCCCCCTTGACAAGGGTGCAGGGGTATTGGAGCCCGCCAGCCCGCATGTCTGGATCTTCACCCAGCAGCAAGGGGACAGCCAGCCCACCCCCTGGGAAGAGGAGCAGAAGGCGGAAGGGGCGCCGCAGGAGCCCGCCTTCTACATCCCCCCCGGACACCACCCAGAGACAGTCACCAGCCACAGCTCCAAAGGGAGGCAAGGGCCACAGGCCGACGACTAAGGAGGGCAAGGGCAGCAAGTTGGAGAGGTCAGGCAGCAGGCCTGCTGCCCAGGAGGAGCCCACAACCCCCATAGCCGCTGCCCCGGGAGAGCCCACCACCCCCATAGCCGCTGCCCAGGGAGGACCCAGCCCAGCTGGCCAGGAGGGCCCCACCACCCACAGCCCAGGTGGGCAGTGAAGGAGCACCATCCCCGCTGCCCAGGAGGGCACCACCATGCAATTAGCAGTTGGCCATAGACCGTCCGCCGTCTCAAGAACCGCTGACCTGGGCCCTTCAAGGCAAGAACCGCTGAACTGGGCCCCGCCGTCTCAAGAACCGCTGAACTGGGCCCCGCCGTCTCAAGAACCGCTGAACTGGGCCCCGCCGTCTCAAGAACCGCTGAACTGGGCCCTTCAAGGCAAGAACCGCTGAACTGGGCCCCGCCGTCTCAAGAACCGCTGGACTGGGCCCTTCAAGGCAAGAACCGCTGAACTGGGCCCCGCCGTCTCAAGAACCGCTGGACTGGGCCCTTCAAGGCAAGAACCGCTGAACTGGGCCCCGCCGTCTCAAGAACCGCTGACCTGGGCCCTTCAAGGCAAGAACCGCTGAACTGGGCCCCGCCGTCTCAAGAACCGCTGAACTGGGCCCCGCCGTCTCAAGAACCGCTGAACTGGGCCCTTCAAGGCAAGAACCGCTGAACTGGGCCCCGCCGTCTCAAGAACCGCTGAACTGGGCCCCGCCGTCTCAAGAACCGCTGAACTGGGCCCCGCCGTCTCAAGAACCGCTGAACTGGGCCCTTCAAGGCAAGAACCGCTGAACTGGGCCCCGCCGTCTCAAGAACCGCTGGACTGGGCCCTTCAAGGCAAGAACCGCTGAACTGGGCCCCGCCGTCTCAAGAACCGCTGAACTGGGCCCCGCCGTCTCAAGAACCGCTGAACTGGGCCCCGCCGTCTCAAGAACCGCTGAACTGGGCCCCGCCGTCTCAAGAACCGCTGACCTGGGCCCTTCAAGGCAAGAACCGCTGAACTGGGCCCCGCCGTCTCAAGAACCGCTGAACTGGGCCCCGCCGTCTCAAGAACCGCTGAACTGGGCCCCGCCGTCTCAAGAACCGCTGACCTGGGCCCTTCAAGGCAAGAACCGCTGAACTGGGCCCCGCCGTCTCAAGAACCGCTGAACTGGGCCCCGCCGTCTCAAGAACCGCTGACCTGGGCCCTTCAAGGCAAGAACCGCTGAACTGGGCCCCGCCGTCTCAAGAACCGCTGAACTGGGCCCCGCCGTCTCAAGAACCGCTGACCTGGGCCCTTCAAGGCAAGAACCGCTGAACTGGGCCCCGCCGTCTCAAGAACCGCTGACCTGGGCCCTTCAAGGCAAGAACCGCTGAACTGGGCCCCGCCGTCTCAAGAACCGCTGAACTGGGCCCCGCCGTCTCAAGAACCGCTGAACTGGGCCCTTCAAGGCAAGAACCGCTGAACTGGGCCCCGCCGTCTCAAGAACCGCTGAACTGGGCCCCGCCGTCTCAAGAACCGCTGAACTGGGCCCCGCCGTCTCAAGAACCGCTGAACTGGGCCCTTCAAGGCAAGAACCGCTGAACTGGGCCCCGCCGTCTCAAGAACCGCTGGACTGGGCCCTTCAAGGCAAGAACCGCTGGCCCTTTGGCAGACGTGGCAGGGCAGGATCTATCTCGCGCAGGGCTGCAGGATGTCCTCTGGCCAACTTGCCTCCTCCAGTGGCAGTGGGGTCTGTTATGGACTGTTTGGACTGTGGCTTTGCTCTCCCCAGGATGGCCCAGTGGGCGGGCCACCCACTGTATGGACTGTATGGACTGTGGCTTTGCTCTCCCCAGGATGGCCCAGTGGGCAGGCCACCCACTGTATGGACTGTATGGACTGTGGCTTTGCTCTCCCCAGGATGGCCCAGTGGGCAGGCCACCCACTGTATGGACTGTATGGACTGTGGCTTTGCTCTCCCCAGGATGGCCCAGTGGGCAGGCCACCCACTGTATGGACTGTATGGACTGTGGCTTTGCTCTCCCCAGGATGGCCCAGTGGGCAGGCCACCCACTGTATGGACTGTATGGACTGTGGCTTTGCTCTCCCCAGGATGGCCCAGTGGGCAGGCCACCCACTGTATGGACTGTATGGACTGTGGCTTTGCTCTCCCCAGGATGGCCCAGTGGTCATGGAGTCCCCTCGTGGATCTGGCGTCGTGTACTCAAGTGGCTGAGGTGCCCCCCCTTCCCTTCCCCCTGAGGTGCCTGTCCTATTTTCTTTCTGATGCCCCTGCAGTGTTCTCTCCGTGGAGTTCTTGTCGTGGGACTGGGCCTTGCCCCTTTGCACAGGACCCCTGTGATCCACGGACAGTGGTTGGACTACATTTAGTAGCTGTATATATTTTGTACATAGTTTTTTTCAATATATCTGGCCGTTTATGATCTCTTCTTTTGGTCTTTGCATTATTTCGGAGGGGGGTGGTTTGTGGGTTGTGACAGTGATCTGTGGGAATGCATTGATGTGTGTGTTGTAGTGGGTGTGGGTGGGTGGGTGTGTGCCGGTAATCTTTTCCCTCCCCTGTGTCGTAGGTGCAGTACTCACCGATGTCTTCCGCGCCGCCGGGCGTGCTCCTGGTATATGAGGAGGAATAGGAGTGCGGGGATGACCTGCAACTCTGGCTCCATACTGCCGGAATCTCCCGTGGAGTGCGTAGAGGTGAGCGTTTTCCCGTTCGTAGTCTGTTTCCGCCGTGTTCTTATCGGCGGTGCTCCCGCCCCGGAAAAGGTGGCAGATTGGTGGGTCGTAATAGGGTGGGCGGTACTTTGTCTGCCGCCGGGCTGTTGGCGGGAACCGCCGCGCTGTTTG
Organism: Pleurodeles waltl; assembly: GCF_031143425.1. Lineage (NCBI taxonomy): Eukaryota > Metazoa > Chordata > Amphibia > Caudata > Salamandridae > Pleurodeles > Pleurodeles waltl. Next base: position 1,354,925,528 of record NC_090447.1, on the reverse strand, counting down.
TTTGTACCGCTGTGGCGGTCGGAGTGTTAAGTTGGCGGGCTGTGTTGGCGGTTCCCGCCAGGGTCAGAATGCCATTTTTAATACCGCCGGTCTGTTCGCGGTCCGACCGCCGCCTCTCCGCCGACCGCCAGGGTCAGAATGAGGGCCTTAGTCTTCTCTTTGCACCATGTCCGTTTGATGGACCTGCTGTCTTTTCTGTGGAAGCTTGGACTTTTTCGTTCTGTTCTGCCTCGTTCCCTCTTTCTGGGGAATCAATCACGTTCTCTTTTTCCTTTTCTGTATCGTCTGCTTCTGGGAAAGCCCTCCTCTGATCAGGCTCTCCTGCTTTTTCACCTTTTTCGAGCCCTTCGTCACCGTTACTTTCGTCAGGCTCTGTATCACTTTCAGCTGCTTCAGGTTCTTTGTCACCTTCAGCTGCTTCAGGCTTTTTGCTACCCTCAGCTGCTTCAGGTTCTTTGTCACCTGCAGCTTCTTCGTCGCTGTCTGAACTTTCTCCTTGGTCTTCCCCAAGTGAGTCAGACTCTTCGCCCTCCAACAATATCTCTTTCTCTCCTGCTTCTGCTTGATCGCTTTCAGTTCGCTTTTGTTCTGCCTCAGCACTCGGCACTGTTTTATCAGGCACTGGCAATTTCAGCGCTTCAACTTCCTCATCTGTGGGACACAACACCTTCTTTGTGTGACTGGCGTGAATCCAGTTGGGAACCCCCGCACACTTCACAGCGGTAGTTGTAGTCAGGATCACTTGGAAAGGGCCTTTCCAACGGGGTTCCAGACACGACTTCCTCACATGCTTCTTTACCACGACCCAGTCACCTGCTTTCAGTGCGTGTCCTGGACCTTGGATCGGTGGCAAGGTGGTCGCTTCCACCTGGTGAGAGAAAGAGCGAACCACGTCAGCCAGTCCTTTGCAGTAGTCTAACACCATATCATCTGTAATATTCAAAAGCATGTTTGCGGGAACTGCAGGAAGTCTCATAACCCTGCCCATGAGAATTTTGTGCGGAGACAATCCAGTTTTTCTATCAGGAGTGTTTCTCATTGACATTAACACTAAGGGCAATGCGTCAGGCCATTTCAAATTTGTCGATGCACATATTTTCGCCATTCTCGATTTCAGTGTACCATTCATCTGCTCCACCAGTCCTGAGGCTTCAGGGCGATAGCTACAGTGCAGCTTTTGCTCAATGTTCAGCGCTTCGCAAAGTAACTTTATCACCTCGTTATTGAAGTGACTTCCCCTATCTGATTCTAAAGAGATCGGGAATCCGAAACGTGGTATCAACTCCCTCAACAATAGCTTGGCAACTGTAAGGCTGTCGTTTCTACGTGTAGGGTATGCTTCAATCCAGTGACTAAAAATGCACACAATCACCAACACATATTTCAGACCCCCATGCACAGGCATCTCAATGAAATCCATCTGCATTCGACTAAAAGGCCCGCTTGCCCTACCAATGTGACTCGCGTTCACAACTGTTCCCTTTCCTGGGTTCATCTGCTGGCAAGTGACACATCGATGGCAAACTGCTTCTGCAGCTTGACGAAATCTGGGGTTAAACCAATCAGTTTTGAACAATCTTATCATGGCATCTCTCCCTAGGTGAGCTTGCCCATGATAGAACCGCGCAAGCTGTGATAAGAGACTATCTGGCAAAACATATTTTCCCTCATGTGAAACCCATAATTCGTCTTGTCTCTTTATACATTGTGATTTGATCCAGGAATCCCTTTCATCCTCCCTGACATTATTTTGTAATGCTTTTAGTTCCTCTATTGTATCTACGACCTTCAAGGCAAATGCTTCAGCTGGTTCGAGTTCCGGCTCATTTATCGTATTCCAATCATCTCTGAGTAATATACAGTTCAAGGCACAAAATCTTGCGACTTGATCCGCATATGCATTTCCCAGAGAAACATAGTCTTGTCCTTTCGTGTGAGCACTACACTTTACCACTGCAACTTCAGCTGGTACTTGAATGGCGTGTAACAATTCCCTTATTCTTTCCCAGTTTTTCACTGGGGATCCTGAAGAGGTCAGGAAACCTCTCTGTGACCATAGTTGTCCAAAGTCATGCACAATCCCAAACCCGTATTGACTATCAGTATAAATGGTGACTTTCATCAATGCAGACAATTGACATGCTCTAGTAAGGGCTACAAGTTCTGCTACTTGTGCAGAATAAACTCCTTGATGCCATCCCGCTTCCAAGACTCCTGTTACAGTACAGACAGCATATCCCGCTTTCAAAATCCCCATCCCATCTCTTAGACAGGAACCATCAACAAAAAGAATTTGGTCATTTTCATCAAGCTTAGTATCCTTGATGTCCGGTCGAGGTTTTGTGCAAAATTCAGTCACCTGAAGGCAGTCATGCTCGACGTCTTCAGCGTTCTCAATTTCGGCATTTTCTCCAGGAAGCAAGGTTGCTGGATTCAACGTAGTGCACCTTTTCAGCTGCACATTCGGTGAGCCCAAAATAATCGTTTCATACCTTGTAAGTCTTGCTCCTGTCATGTGCTGCGTTCGGGAGCGGGTCAAAAGTATCTCGATTGAGTGAGGGACCATGACTGTTACTGGGTGTCCCATCACTATTCCTTCACTCTGAGTGAGGCTGATACCAACTGCTGCTACGGCGCGCAAACACCCTGGGAGTGCTGCTGCGACCGGATCCAAAGTAGCTGAAAAATACGCTACTGGTCTGTTTACGCCACCATGGGCTTGAGTCAAGACAGACAAAGAACATGCATCACGTTCATGGCAAAACAAAGTGAAAGGCTTCGTGTAATCAGGCATACCTAAAGCTGGAGCCCTGCACATGCATTCTTTCAATTCAACAAAAGCATCCATCTCATCCCCTTTCAGCTCAATTTGATCCAAAGCATCCTTCTGGGTCAGTTTCAGTAAAGGCTTCGCTAGAGTCGAGAAGTTGGGAATCCACTGGCGACAATAACCCACCATTCCCAAAAACTTCCTCACCTCCTTTCTCGTCTTAGGCGGACTCATTTGAAGTACGCTTGTAATTCTTTCCTTCATTATTCTCCGTGATCCTTTCTCTATCTGGTGACCCAAGTATTTCACTTTCTTCTGACAGAACTGCAATTTGGAAGGAGACACCTTGTGTCCGTTTCTTCCCAAATGGTTCAACAGGGAAATGGTATCGGCTGTGCAGCCACTTTCTGTCTTTGATGCAACCAGTAAGTCATCAATGTACTGTACTAGAGTTGACTCGAATGGCAATTCTAATTCCTCCAAATCTTTCTTTAGAATCTGATTGAATATTGACGGTGACTCAGAAAACCCTTGAGGAATTCGACACCAACTGTACACTCTGTCTAGGAATTTGAAACAAAAGAGGAATTGGCTGTCCTCATGAAGAGGCACCGAGAAGAATGCCTGTGACAAATCGATGACTGAGAACCATTCAGCATCGCAAGGAATTTGAAACATTATCACAGCTGGATTTGGTACGACAGGGCAGCATTTGACTATGATGTCATTTATTTTCCTCAAGTCCTGCACGAGTCGGACCTTTCCACTCGGCTTTATTAGTCCCATTATTGGTGAATTACATGGGCTGCTTAACACCTCTTTCAGTACTCCCTGCTTTACAAATTCATCAATAAGTTGAGCAACCTTCATGAGGGTGTCTTGTGGCATGTGGTATTGTGGGGTCTGGGGAAAGATTGCATTGGGCTTTACAGCTACTTTCACTGGTTCCACTCCTTTCATCAATCCCACCTCTTTCCCTGTCATGTCCCACACTTCCTTTCCGACTGTTTCTCGTAATTCTGCTGGGATGTCCTCTTCAGTTATCATCGGGAAAAGACAAATCAGAGGATACTCTTCATCGACTGTTTCCATTTCATCCCCCTCTACACTGTCCTCTTCTTCTCCATCACTGCTCGTCTGTATTGTTATTCCCTCGTTCGAACACATGATCGAACAACCCAATTTGCACAATAGGTCTCTTCCTAACAACGCTATCGGGCTTGAGTCACATACCACAAACTGATGTACCCCTTGATAGTTACCGATGCTGACTGGTACCGGATCTGTTATTGGGTTCATCAGATGTCTGTTTGCTACTCCCACCACTTGAACTGTCCTCCCTGAGAGTGGCAAATTTGGTACTTCACTACTCTTAACAGTTGAACGTGTGGCTCCCGTGTCAACCAAGAATGAAACACGATGACCCATTACTCTTCCCTCTACGTACGGACCTCTTTGATCAACTTCCAAGGATGCTGCAAGCACACAGTCTCCTTCCTCTTCTGAGCTTTCACTCTCCCATACATTGTTTATTCCACTCTCACTGTGTAATGGGAACTGTTGTACGGTGCCATTTGTATTCATTACCTGACCCGTTACCTGTGGAGGAACCATCACTTGCTGCTGACTCATTGGTGCCAAGGGTATTTGCATTTGCTGATTAGGTACCATAGGTAACTGCTGTTGCATCGGCTGCATTTGCGTCATCTGCATACAAGGCATCTGCATCTGCTGCGGCTGCATAGGTTGTAATCCCTGCAATTGATTTATGGTCTGAAAATTTGGGTTTAGACCTCTCATTTTCGGTGCCCTCATTGTCTGAAATGCATTGACATCATTGTTTTGCTGACCAACACCTGCACCTGCACCTTCCTGCACCACCATCGGGCACTCGCGTTTCCAGTGACCTACAATTCCGCACACATGACATGGCATCACCTTCTTCATTGCCTGCACACCCGTCACAACAGTGTTTAAATCCGGACCATTATTCACAAAACCTCCTCTGCCTCTGCCTCTGGCCTGTGGCTGAAACGCCATGTTTCCCTGTAACTGCGGCTGCTGTTGCGGTACCTGCTGTTGGAACCCTTGCATCCCTTGCAAACCTTGCAGACCTTGCAAACCTGTCTGAGCTGCCTTAAGCTGCATCATCATCACCTTCTCTTTCAGCTTTTTCTGTTTCACTTCAATTTCGTCGCTACAGTATTTCGCATAAGTCAAGACCTCGTCAATCGGTTTCGACTGCCAACAAATCAAATGTGACTTTATCATCTGACTTATCTCTGGTCTCAGCCCTTCCACAAATCTGAACACAAAATGGAGCATGTCCTTCGCCTCAATTGTTTCCGTGCCACTGTAATTCTTGAACGCCTTCAACAACCTCTCATAGTAACTATGAATCGATTCTTTAGCCTCTTGGGCAGTTCGATCAATCTTCTGCCAGTCCACGTTTTTCGCGGGTACCTTAGTCTTCAAATGCTCAATCACCTTATAGTACAAGCTCATCACCATAGGTGATGGTGCACCTGTCTCCCTGTCTCTCTCTGGTTCACTTGTTGGCCAACCTACAGCTCTTTTGCAATCCTCCCACAAATCTGCCGGAACCACAATCTCAAACAGAGTGTTCAGGTCTTCCCAGAGACACTTTGCAAGCTTCACAAACCTATCAGTCTGTTGGTACCATTCAATCGGCTTCTCTCTTAGTTTGGGAAAATCGTCCGTAAAAGACTGAATGTCGCTTCTGTGCCATGGTACATGTACTAATTTTCCCCCTGCTGTCTCCCTCATTGGTAACATTGTTACTGTATCACTACTCTGCGGTCTTTTCTACTTGTGCTCTGTAGCACTGTCCCTCCTCTTTTCCTTCCTCTTTACCCATCTGCTTTCCCACTTGTCTAAGCACCTCCACACTTGTGCACTCTGCAGCAATTCTCTAAGATGTGTCTTCATGCCTGCTGACCTCATGTGTTCAAAATCTGTGGTCCCAAAATCTAACCTGTAGCTCCTGCTCAAGTGTTTCATCTTGTCTATGTCAACCCCGTTTCTATCAGCTGCTTCTTGCAGACTCTTATGTACCTTGTTCACTTCTTTCGTAATCCTGGGACATAGATACCTCAGCTCTTCTTCTGTATAGGACTCTAACCTATTCACACCCATAGTTCCTTCCACCAGTTCTTGTGCTTCCATGTTCAACCTGACCCTATTCATATAGTCTTCTCCTTTCCCACTAGCTGAATTTTGTGTGGAATTCAGACTGTTGAACCACTGTGTCAGCTGTTGCGCATTCACCCCCATCAGGGTAGCGTTCACATCGACTGCCATCGATGGCTGCGGCAACTTTTCAGTGTTCGATGTGAGGGGTATTATCAGTGGGGGGCTTGACCTCACCAGTGTTGACTGAGCACATACGGGACTAAACTCCATCAAGGATCCAGACCCGTTTGGCTGAGTTGCTATCGGAGTTATCCCTGGAGTGTTTTCTATGCACCTCCTTTCTGTCCCATTCTGCAGCATTGATCCCTGACTGCTCGGACCCAAGTTAGGCTGACTATACAGAGGTACCTGTGGACCTACAGTAATGGGTAGTGATATCGCATCTGGGTTCTGTCCATTTCCCATGTTCTGAGGCATGTTCATTCCCACACCATGAGTCATCATTGCCGGCATGCCCATCTGGCTCCCCGTCATCTGAACATGTGCGTTTCCTCCCTGCATCTGCTTTTGAGGCATCAAAAACTGAGTTGATTCAGCTTGTGCCATTGTTGGGTTGTAACCATTCTGTACGCCCCTTACGGTTGGACCTAGAATCATTCCTGCACTGTTATCACTGTTGTAATACCCTGGCATCTGCGGCTGATAACTTTCTGCTGATTTCAACACGGGCACATCTGGATATATTCTCCTGACCTGCGGTATCTGCGGGGTGAATAGCAGACTCGGGTCCTTAGATCCCGATGACTCTCCTGAACTCTGGTGTTCACTGTTCTGTACCGATGCCGGAGGGGCAGAACTGGTACTTGGACCTTGTCCATTCTCCGCATAAGGCGGTGGACGGTCGTTCAGCAATTGCATTATCAACTCCTCATCCTCTAACTCCTCTTCTCTTCTCAACTTTTCCTCATCCTCTCTATCCTTGGAACACTTCCTGTCTGTCTTACAGGTAGCTTTCTTCCCTGTCTCCTCTCCTTCCTTAGTAATTGCTGGAAACAGTTTTATCCCCTGCAATACATCTGACCTCCACACCTTCTGTGCATTATCCCACCTAGCATCCGCTAGTGTCTTTTCTACCTTCCTCATTCTGGTCTCAAACTTCTTCTGCTGTTGCTGTCTGGCCATTAGTTCCCAAATTGCTAGAGCCTCAAACTGTGCTGGCCTTGGAGGCACCTTCATGTCATACATCGTGAATCTCAAATTCTCTAGAATCTTTATATTGAATGTCCCATATATCGGGAACGCTACGCTCCCATGTTTCTCTGTCAACTTGTGCCATTGCTTTAGCCAAAGACACGGAGCTACCCCCTTCTCCTCCATTACAATGTAAGCTGGTGTACCCTCGGGCGGCGTCTCCTCTCCTACGCTCGCTTTAATGTAAGACTCCCCCTTCATCGCACTCCTGAATGCTTTAAAGAATTTCATTTTCCTCGTCTTTTATTTAACCAAGTTTATAATCAATAGGTGACTTTAATTCCACAAAAACTGTAATCAATAGGTGACTTTAATTCCCGGAATACTCTTCACCTGCCTTTCCCCTTCCAATCAAGTCCCACGGACTGCGTCCAATCCGTGCGCGACCCTTCTCACCCACCAACCTATCCCAGCGCGGCTCCTAGTGACGTCACACTCACACACACTGCGGCTGACAAAGCCTCGCGGCTAGTCCTCCTTCACTCACCTCCTCTCGTAACAACTTCTTGCATATATTGCGAGCTACCAAAAAATAAAACAGATCTGTCGGTTTACTACAGGAAGGGTAACACAATCGCTTCAGGACCTTAGGGACCTTTCACTAGCCTCGGGACCTTTCACTAGCCTCTGGCCGCTATTCCGTCTTTCTCAGTCCCCACATTCGCAAGCAAATCTGACCCGCAGACCTACTCTCAACTTGTCAATGATCTGTTCTAGTGCACTTAGAATCTTGTCAAAGCCCGAAGTCGAAGTTTCTTTCACTCCCTAACACACGTACCGACTTGTTGACCACGCCCGATCAACCTACTAAACCGCCCAGACCACAACATGGATCAACATACTCCGGAGTCTCTTGACCTCGCAGGGCCCGTCTCAACAACAACAACCACGTGGACCTTTTTATGCACAAAGCGCCACACGCACATGAAGTTCGACGACTTCCCTACTCTCACACTCGGAGCCGCACCTCCGTTGTTTCTATGAAGTTCGACGACTTCTCTACTTCTACACTCGGAGTCGCACCTCCGCTATCCTTAAAAGAAAAACCCTCGCAACCTTTTCACACACCCTGCGGCAATAAGCTGTGCAAGCGCAAAACCCTAACTTCACTCATACCATCACTAGTACCGCCAACGCTGATTCCACACCTCCGTTCTCTCCATTCGCAAGCTCCGAGATCCCGGGAAAGTCGCGGTGGTCCTAGCCCATCATCATTCTGTCAATCATTTTTATCCAAGAAAAATCTAATTCAACTTCTCGAATGAAGCCTCAAAATGCGTAACCGTTAATTCAACACCATGTATTTTAATAGTACAGGGTCCCAAAAGACGAAACCGTCCTCTGCTACCATCTACTGATAGAGCGGTCCGTACTAATAATTTACCTGTATTCGGACGCTCTTTAGGCCGATAAATCTTTTGAATAAGTGGGAACTCTCTGTACTCTTAATCAATCAATTTCATTAAATCAATAATCAATAACGAACATAAGCAATACCTTGATCAACATAACACTTAATAATTAATCCAGAATACATTTCGGCGAACCCTGACCTTTCAGTCAGGAATAACCACACCAGTTTATTGCAAAGTTAGTGAATTTATTTCCCTATATTAACAAAGCTAGCACAATATAAATGTGTCTCAACACCAAATGATAAACGTAAATGAACATTAACAGCTGTCCATAGCGTCGAAACAGGTGCAATCTATGAAGCATTTGAATCACAAGGCATTCGATAATAGCAATGCAAATCACTAATACGATAATCTGTAATGAACTAATTGCATACATTTAGTCAGCATAACAAGATCTCAAATTGCATCGTGCGACATATGGAATCCTCATCTAACCTCAAATTAGCATCGGCATGTGGGACTTCATGCAAAAACAATTTAGCAACATTAATTTAGAAAACTCCTAGCTAGGGCCCTTATCAAAATCAGCAGTTGGTTACCTAAAAGAAACACAATGCAATTTTACAATTTTCCTTTCATATTTACCAATTACGATCAGCATACAAGGAAGTCTTCGTCTCACAGGTACCGTTCTTCGGTCAGCATGGGTACCGTTTCTTGATCAGCATGGGACGAGACAAAAGGGGCAAGAGTGGACGGGGCGATTGCCTCACGGCGGCAAGGTAAAACTACTACTTCATGCAAGGGGATTAAATCAAAGTTAAAGTCTCTAGGGCAAGAATCATTAAAGTCTCTTTTTCTCGACTAGAGAAAGCATCAAAGTCTCTCAAAATGGCGTCGCAGCAAAGTGGGCCATAATAGCTACGAAGTCTACAAAAATGGCGTAGTGTCCGGGTAATGGCCGTAATGATCATAATGGTTACCTTCTTCTCGTGCACCTGGGTTTTATAGACAACAGTTCAAGTCCGGTAGGGTCTCCATTGGAGGGTTCATAGGTTAGCTTCAAATTGACCAATCAAAAACGACAGTTCTCAAGCTTTTACTTAAGCATACATTATCCTTGGAGATGGGTACGCAAATCGCAACATTGTCTCCCAATTAGCTCACTTTCAGAGCCTCCATTGTCCGCACCTGCAAGTCGACCTTGAATTAAAGAGAAAATATGCCAGGCTGGCACTAACTTTAAGATAAGCATGTGAACAGTTTCTGTGGAAAAGTACAGCTTCAAGCAAAAATACACATTTATTAGCACAGTGGAAAAATACGAGCATCTAAACCGTGAGACCAGGCAACTAGGCCAAAGCCTCCGCTAAAGTAATGCTAAGCTAAAACATGTCAAACAAGCAAATCGTAGCACACGTTTATGATTATGTCAGATTAGTGCAATTCTAGTACACCACGTTATATAAAGCACGCATATAAATGATGGCAAACTACTCTGAGGGCACATTTTGTCTACAATCTTTATTAGTTCGGTTAATGTCACACATGATTATTTCAACACTACGTTTAAGCGTTAATAAATCAAAACCTTCATTTTCTGCTTCATCAGCCCCTAGGGCCTCAATTCAAAGTCAATTATTTTTTTGCAACCTGAGGGTAAACCCCCGTTTACCCACCGGTTGGAATTAAGAGCTGAATGTTATTTAAATAATCCTTTAAATATCAGATGCGTTAAATAGTACAACCTTCATTAATTTTTGGCAGGTCAAATCTGCTGAACTGTAATAGGGGAAAACAATACAGTAATTATTGTATGCTGCGGAGTTTGGTGTGTCAAACACCAAAATCTGCATGTTAGTCCACCAGAAACTCGTAATAGGTACTATTTATCGTACACGATAAATAACTAGCCCTGTGGTATCATTATTTACCAGGTGCGATCAATAGCACATTTACTTGTAATCAGGCCCTAAGGGGAAATGTTGATCACTGCAGCCAGTGTGTGTACACATCCTTGGCAGTACAAACTTAATCGAATCTCGAGGTCACGCCTGAGCCTGCCTGGCGCGCACCAATAAGGAATATACTATCCACAGAATGTGTCATTCCCCTAGGCTAGCACAAATCTGTCAAACGCCTTACATGTGTGTCATAAAAAAAATTCCACTGACGTGTGCTTCTTTCAAGTTCAAATATTCCGGCAACAATGGCTGCAGTCGTCAGTATTTGTTTTTCAAACCTTGCCTTTTTCTGAATAAAATTACATCTGACAGTGCTGGTCCATGCATTATCCCAGACTTTCAAACCCTGCGAATGGCACCTCAAATTCTACTAGAATTGATTGCACTAAGACCTCAATATGCTAGAATATTTAATAGAATTAATTGGATGCGTCTGCGCATAGAAGCCTAAGCGCACTGCCACTCGCAAAGAGCGTCATATTTTAGTGGATATGTTTTTCTCTCACCCATTGAGGTGCTGCAGCGGTCAGTAAATCTGCTCCAAAGTCCCTTATTCGAGGTGCTGGAAAAAAAAGCCTGAGCCCAGATCAAAAGTTGAGTGGTACTTTTACACCCTGTGTTTTTCCGCGCACAAATTACTCCAGGTAACAACTGGAGGAATTTGTGTGGAGATAAAACCAGCTAGAACGCGGGAAACTACGTGGAATCTGGGCGTGACAAATGCGTGTGCTTTTTATTCCTCATTCACATCTAAAACCCATCTAAAAATGCAAGGTGTGGAAACAAATGTGCCCTGTGGCAATTGTATCACCTGGTAACGCTGTGTCGGCTGCGAGGGGGACCTAAATTGCTCTGTTGACTCCCCTCGCTGTTATGATTTCCGTGGCTGTTATAGAATACTGTTCCATCTGTTGGACAGCAAATTAAATTGTGATTCGGACAAATAAATAAATTAACCTTGTATGTGCGTTTTAACATTTAATATTAAAGACTGATTTTTATGTGATTTTGTATTTGTAAGACTTTTTCAACACACAGGATGAGCCACACTGCAAAAATATCACAATAATTACCACAAGCTCAAGTGAGAAAAACGTTGTTTGTGTTAATATTTGTTTAAATAAACGGGTTTTACCATATAAAAATTTCCCACAACATGAACTTCAATCCAGCTCCATTGGATAAATACCTAAGCTGTGTCTTGCTACTCATTGCAGAATTAAAATTGCCTAGAAAGAACAGGCAATACATAGACGACATGCAAATAGTTTCTTAACTGCATTTTTGACATACTGTGGGAGTCTGTCCTATGTTCTCTGTGGCTTTTCTGTAAGCTGCAATTACTTAACTCTCTTCTTAGGCTGCCACAAGTGGGAGACTTTAACCTTTCTGTAACTTAGTGTGGGTTGTTATCTTACTGCAAGCTCGTTAATACGTCACGCCGTGCCTCTGATAAGAAAATGTCACCATCACTTGCTTGTAGTAACTTATTTATTATTTAGAGGACCGATCTGCCACCTCCATGAGCTCACCTACAGGAGGAAGGAACCCTGTAGGCAGCAATTAATTATCTGCAGAGCTTCCTTATACTGGTAGAGGACATTGCCCACAGACTAGCCAGGATGCTGTGCACCTGGTTTTGCAGCCAAGCACAGCCTGCCCTCCCACAGTTCACTTGCAACCTGCCACCCGACCTTTCCATTGGTCCCTGCCCCCCTGGCACACTTGGTTAGCCAACGCTTCCATTGCTGCCAGTCAGCCCTGCAAACAGCTGAGGAATGGCCACAAGTCAGTCTGTCTATAGCTAAAATAGTTAATTGTAAACGCATTTTAAAGTGTTGTTCATTAAAGGCTCATTTAAAGTCTAAGGCCCATATTTATACTTTTTTAGTGTCACATTTACGTCATTTTTTGACGCTAAAGCGGTGCAAACTTCCAAAATACAATTGTAATTTGTAAGTTTGCGCCGCTTTTACGCCAAAAAGTCACGCAAACGCGGCGCAAAAAAAAGTATAAATATGGGCTGAAGTGTAATAAAACAATTCATTCATTCATGAATCAACCGGCAGGCTCACTTACTTACTCTGGTGCATTACCCATTAAAGGCTACACTCACAGCAAGCAATCTGTAGATTTATAGCTCATATATATCTATTTATATCGGCACATTCTGCACTGGCATTTTGGGGGGCTGGCGGAAGTCGTGCTGCACTCATGTTGGGATCTCGGGCTACGCCTGTATCAGGGCAAAGGGACATCTGCTCTGGGCTACAGCCTTCGTGAAAGGGAGCCTGACTGAAAAGGCTTCTGTAAAGATCGTTTTCAAAAGTTTGGGGAAACTTTTTGGGGGTGATTTTTATTGTGTGTTTTTAGGTTAGTTGTTATCCCTCCGGTCCCCGCAGTACGCTGTTTGTGCAGAAAGGGTTTTCCCTTTTAAAACAAAAGTAGTTACTTCCTGTTTTTTCTCTGTCACACTCCGCACTGCCATTTTGGGGGGTTGGCGGACTATTGGGATCTTTTTGGGCTACACCTATATCAGTCTAATGGGATCATGGACGCGCCAACGGCACAGTGAAGACACACCAAATCAAGCAATCAATCAATCCAAAACGTGTAAAGCGCATTACTCACTCGTGAGGGTCTCAAGGCGCTGAGGAGGGGGGTGGTGCTGCTACTGCTCGAACAGCCAGGTCTTCAGAAGTTTCCTGAAGGTAAGGAGGTCTTTGGTCTGGTGCAGGTGGGTGGGAAGAGTGTTCCACGTTTTGGCTGCGAGGTGCGAGAATGATCTACCACTGGTTGTAGTTCTTTGGATGCGTGGAACAGTTGCGAGGGCAAGGTCGGCGGAGCGTAGATGCCGGGTCGGGGTGTAGAAGGAGAGCCGTCTGTTGAGGTATTCTGGTCTGGTGTTGTGCAGTGCTTTGTGAGCGAGGGTGAGGAGTTTGAAGGTGATTCTCTTGTTGACTGGGAGCCAGTGCAGGTTTCTTAGGCGGTCTGTGATGCGGCAGTTGCGGGGGATGTCCAGGATGAGGTGTGTGGAGGCGTTCTGGATGCATTGCAGCCTATTCTGGAGTTTGGCCGTGGTCCTTGCATAGAGGGCATTGCCGTATTCCAGTTTGATGCTTACGAGGGCTTGGGTGACTGTTCTTCTGGTTTCGGTGGGTATCCATTTGTAGATCTTTCAGAGCATGCAGAGGGTGTCGAAGCACGAGGAGGAGATGGCGCTGCTGGGTCATGGATAATGAGATGTCTTGTCGGAATTGAGTTTGAGGCAGCTGCTCTTCATCCATTCGGCGATGGCCTTCATTCCTTCGTGGAGGTTGGTCTTGGCAGAGTCCTTGGTGAGGGAGAGGATCAGCTGGGTGACACCGGAGTATGAGATGATGTTGAGGTTGTGGGATCGGGCGATGTTAGTGAGCAGGGCCATGTAGACGTTGAAGAGGGTCGGGCTGAGGGATGAACCCTGGGATATGCCGCAGATGATTTCGGTGGCCTCTGAGCAGAATGGGGGGATTGGACTCTCTGGGTTCTGCCGGTGAGGTAGGAGGTGACACAGTCCAGGGCTCAGTCGCGGATTCCTGCATTGCTGAGGCGTGAGCGTACGGTGTGGTGGCAGATGGTGCTGAACACGGCTGAGAGGTCCAGGAGGATGAGGGCCGCGGTTTTGCCATTGTCCAGTATGGTTCGGATGTCATCGGTGGTGGTGATGAGGGCGGTTTCGGTATTGTGGTGGCTGCGGAATACAGATTGGGAAGGGTCCAGGGTGCAGTTCTCCTCGAGGAAGGGGGTTAGTTGTCTGTTGACAGCCTTCTCAATGACTTTTGCCGGGAAGGGAAGCAGAGAGATAGGCCAGAAGTTCTTGAGGTCCTTTGGGTCCGCCTTGGGTTTTTTGAGGAGGGCATTGGTCTCAGCGTGTTTCCAGCTCTCCGGAAAGGTGTCGGGTTTGAAGGAGCTGTTGATGATCTTCGGTAGTTGGAGTACGATGATGGAGCTTGCTTTGTTGAGGATGTGGTGAGGGCAGGGGTCTGATGGAGAGCCAGAGTGGACGGTGTTCATGATTTCGATGGTGTCGTTGTCGTTGACGGGGGTCCAGGAGAGCAGAAGGTTGGTCGGAGGTGAATCTGTGGTGTTGGTGGTTGCAGGGGGTGTCTGGGTGCTGAAGCTTTCATGGAAGTTTGCAATCTTGCGGTAGAAGTAGGAGGCTAGGGAGTCGCAGAGGTCTTGGGATGGCGGGATGTTGTTGGCGTGGAGCTGGGATTGGAGAGTTCCTTCACGACGTTGAAGAGCTCCTTATGACTGTGTGCATTGTTGTTGATTCGGTCTTTGAAGGAGGTTCTCTTGGTGGCTCCGATGAGTTGGTGGTGTCTGTGGAGGGCGTTTTTGAAGACTGTGTGGTTGTACAGAGACTGATCTTGGTGCCACTTTCTTTCGAGTTTTAGGCAGGTTTACTTAGATTTGTGGAGGTCAGCGGTAAACCAGAAGGCCTTTCTGTCGGAGTGTCTGTGGGAGAGATTCTTGATTGGGGCGAGAGTATTGGCACAGGTGTCGACCCATTGCCTGAAGTTGCGGGCAGCTGCATCAGTGTTGGTGGCATCAATGGGTGGGTTCTGGGAGAGGGTTGCAATAATTTGGACTTCGGTGACCTTGTTCCAACAGCGGTGGGAGATCCGTTGTGGGTGGTGGTGTGTTGTGGGTTTCTTGAAGGAGAAGTTAATGCAGAGGTGATCTGTCCAGTGGAGTTCGGTGGTGTGGCTGAAGGAGACGTGATTGCTGGTGGAGAACATAGGGTCAAGTGTGTGTCCTGCGGAGGGGGTCGGTGTCGTGATGAGCTGTTTGAGGCCGAGGTTGGAGAGGTTGTCAAGCAGAGTGGCGGTGTTGTTGTCGTTGGTGTTCTCGAGGTGGAAGTTTAAGTCCCAGAGGAGTATGTAGTCAGTGGATGCAAGAGGGTGCATGCTGATGATGTCGGTGATGGAGTCGCTGAACTGCTGTCGGGGGCAGGGGGGCCTGTAGACGAGGGTCCCTCAGAGGGTGGTGTTTGGGTCAGTGTGGATCTGGAAGTGCAGGTGTTCGGCGGTGCGGAGGGTGTCTTTGGTGCTAGTCGTGATCCTGAGGGTATTGTTGTGGATGATGGTGATGGCTCCTCCTGGTTTGTTGAAGCAGTCCCTGCAGGTGATCTTTTAGCCGTCCGGGATGGCTATGGCGATGTCAGGTGCTGAGGAGGGGTTCATCCAGGTCTCGGTCAGGAAGGCGACGTCTGGGGAGGCTGAGTTGAGTAGATTCCTTAGCTCTACTGTGTGCTTGTGGACGGAGCGGGTATTGAGGAGGATACATCTGAGATGGTTGTGTCCTGTCTTGGTTTGGTGGGTCTTTCGCGTGGAGGCTGGTAAAGGTGCAGTTCTGGCAGGAGAAGGGTCCGCAGGTGGTCTGCGGGAGGCTTGAAGGCAGGCAGGAGAGCGGCCGGTGTTGAGGGCACGGAGGGTGGTGGCGTTGTATTGAAGACATGCGTGGTGGTGGTGGGGGGGATGGGAGAAAAAGGTTCTGACGCTGGGCACGGTCCAGGCACAGACGGGCTTGCCTTTGGCACGCCTTCAGTAAATAGGGAGGTGGGGGGAGGAGAGGACAACTGTGAGGCGGGAGTGGGGGTAAAAGAAACAGCGCAAAAAAGGGGGTGGGGGTGGGGCTGAAAAAAAGGAGGCGAGGCAAAGGGGGCAGCATCAGCAGGAGAGAGAGAGGGGAAGAGCGAAAGTGAGAGAGAGAGAGAGTGGAATGAGAGAAAAACAAGGAAGAGAATAGCCCGAAGCAAAAGGAGCACAAAGAGACAGAAGTGAAGGAGAGCAGAGAACAAAGCGGTGGAAGTAGGAGAAAAGGAGGAGAGAGCAAGAAGGTTGCCTAGTAGGAAAGTAGAGCTCTCCCACTAGACACCAGGGATGAGGCACAGGCAGAAGCCTGCAGGTGGAGGAGGGCCTTGAACTCCTGACAGGGATTAGAAGTTCAGAGGAGTCAGGAGTTCAGAGGAGCCGGGGAAAGGGCTCTACTTGCAAGGTGGAGCAACGGGAGGCAGAGCAGTGCACTGACCAGGTAAGTGGCAAAGGCAAGCCCGTCTATGCCCATCCGTGCCTGGATGGTGCCTGGACCCCTGCCCATTTTTACCCTATACAGTACGCAAGGGAACAAGTTTTGAAGCTTAATTATGAGGGTATGAATGCTTGTTGTAACATCTTTGATTGTATCAAAGAAACCTATGTTGTTATATGTAAACATTGCTCATTTGCATTTAGAACTGACCTCACAACCCCACCTATGGCACCTAAAGATTCTACTCTTAAAATGCTATTGCGTACAGTATCTGATTGTGAAGAGGAACTGTTATGCATTTTATTAGATGCCCGTGCCATGAGTTTAGTGACTTAGAGGACAATTATTTACCTAATATAGTGTTTTTAACAGACACCTGGGCAGACCAGAATTGCAACCAGAATTAGTGGTTGCAGGAACCTAAGTATTGATCATAAGGACAAACGCAGAGGAGGGACAACCTAAAAATCAGATGTGACGTCATTTCTCAAGTTGATTGCAAAGCACTTATGTTTTCTTGAAAAATTAGCAATAGGAAAGTGTTTAATAATCTGCTGATTTATCGACCACCATGGCCAAAAACCAAGTTCTTATTGACACTAAATGAATGTATTGAGCCCTGCATGCAGTACCCTAATTTCACTATTTTAGGGGGTTTTATTTTTCATTTTGAATATCTTAAAAATGACGACACAGATAAATTGATTGATAATCTAAACGCCTTTGATTTGATTCAATTGGTGGAACAAGTTACGCTTATGACTGGACACACATCAGATGGCGTTTTCTCTAGCCATAAAGGGTTAAAAATTAAAGTGTGTTTACTTCTGACGTGGACTGATCACAAAGCTATAATGTTCATATTAAATTTGTTTTAAAAAATATAGTCCAGGAAAGAGTGTACAGCATTTTAAATGTAAAGTTTGGAATCAGAATGATTCACCAAAAGTTCTTGAGATCCGAGCTAAATCTCAATCTGTGGGACTTTCAGATCCAGACACTGCAGCCTCAAACAACAAGGATTGGATTAATGCAGCAGCTGATCTAACCTTTCCCTCCCCCCCACCACAAAAAAAAAAAAACTTGAAGTAGACAGACTTCCTCTTGACAATCTCAGATGATACACAGTATGGAGTCAGGAAACACCATAGTACAGAGACGACCTTGTTTGGATTAGTCAGTATATGCCCTGTTGAAATCCTTTCCCATTGACAGAGAGCAGATGGTTACATTTGGAGGCTTTACAACCACAAGTTTCACACAGCCATGTGTGGGGTCCCTCCGGGTCTGCCCTGAGTTGACCCTCTTTAATATATATATGGCAACTCTGGCCAAACTGATTAGATCATATGGCTTCTCCACTGTCCGATATGCATATGATACACAGATTGTAGTATCTATCTTTCAAGATAACACAAAGGTGGCAAATCGTTTTGGATCATGTATGTGTGAAGTGTTGAGCTGAATGAGCAACAATTGTCTGAAATTAAATTCAGAAAAAACAGAGGCCCTACTGTTTGGAAAAAAACACTAATTTCTGGGATTCCAACTGGTGGCCTCAGGACCTTGGTCACTTACCGTCTCTAGTCGCGAAGGGGAGAAATTTAGGCATCTTATTCGACAACAAGCTCACTTTCGCAGAACAGATAAATCAAACTACTTCTGCATGTTTATATTTGCTGAGAACTTTGAAAAATATATTGCAGTTAATTCCCTTTGATCTACAAAAAACAGTAATCACTACTTTAGTGATGTCTAAGATTGATTGCTACAAAAAAGACATTTGAGCAAACTGCAAGCATTACAAAATGCTGCAGCACGCTTGTTGATGAAAATTCCTAAACATTCCCAGTTTCTCGAGTTATGAAGCAGCTTCATTGACTTCTTGTGGCAAAGAGAGTATTTTTAAAGAGCTCTGTCTGGCCTATAAGCGCTACATGATATAGGACCTCTTTTTATGAGGAACATCTTTTGCTGGTATAGGCCGAGTAGAAATATTCGGTCCTGCAGTACAAAATCTGTGGCACTGCGTAAAGAAAGCTTCTTGGGGAGGGAGAAGGTTTTCCGAGGTTACTATTAAATTATGGAACACTCTTCCTTTGTGTATTAAAGCATCCTCCACCCTCTTGCAGTTCAGGAAACAGCTTAAAACATGGCTTTTAAAACAAAATCTACCTCTTTGAGATCACTATCTCTGCTTATTTCTCCGTTTCATTGTACGGACCCCAGCACCAAGACACCTTAAGGTATTCAAGCACTTTATAAACAGTCTCATTCATTCATTCATTCATTGTAGAGGGAGTGGACATATACTTGATTTAACACTTGGGTTCCTCCGGGCACTTTTTGTGAAGGCTTGTGCTTCAAGTTCTCTGAATTATTGTTTAATATTGATGAATATCTTTTTCTTAGCAGGAAAAAACTGTGCCAGAGAAAAATGATTTCAAACTCTGCAATAGACAGTAACTCCAAATCAAAATAGGACTAAGTTCTTCACATTTTGCAGTTGATATTTTAAATTAGAAAAAAGCTGCATGGAAAAGAGTGCTGCTGTTCTGAGTTTGAATTTGATGCTGAATATAGTAGCGGTGTGATGGTGGGATTGGCCGAAGGTTCTTAGGCACAGAGAATGTCATATTTACAAGACATCCCATTCTTCTTTGATAGTTTCCACCATGTATGTTGTGTGCTGGAGTCCACTGCAATAAATGTATCAGAAATAGAACTACCTTTTTACATTTTGTTAAGAAAAGGATTGGGTAGACCAAAATTATAAGGTCAAACAAAAGTTACAAAATCAATGGTTAAACAAACATTTTTAGTTATGATTTGTAATGATAGTTTTGAAAGCATTAAAACCATGACATTTTTGTGGTGGTTTCCTGGGCTTCACTGGCAGCAGCCTGAAAGACAAAGGCTTTAGTACTTCCCTTTGAACAGTCAATGGGCTAATATTTATAAGCCTAGTAGTAGGACAGAATGAATTAGAGGTTCTAAATGGTGGAGTGAATTAGGCAGGAGGGTGCATAATTACAAAATGAATAGTGCTTCTCTTCCAACCAACCAAACACAGAATAGTGAAAAACAGTAGGTTAAACTGGAGACTTAGGGTTTGGCATGTTTGCATCTATGGAGTTGTGGTAATGCAAGGCAAAGAGTTCCCCTTTTAGGTGGCAACATATCATAATCATAGGCTCAAAATGTGTTTATTAAGTCATGGGGAGGGACTTTAAGAGCAAAATGATTTTTTACCTGGAGCACAGGAACTCTTTGAATTCCAGCATGCATGTTTTGTACTGACATATTGCACAGCATACATAGGGTATGTTGTATGCTTTATCACTCTTTGCCATACACAAGCGGTCTGCCAACCAACAGACTGGTCGTCCCAGGGGCAGCAACATGTAGAATCACTGGGGTCTCTACAAGCTGACTAACCCCTACTGCCATTCACATGGCCCCTTGCCACGTTTTATGGGAAACTTTAGGTATGCCTGTAGACAAATGCATACTTGAATGTTCATAAGTGTGAAGCTAGTACTCTTCCGTATGTATTATTCTGCATTTCTGAGAAGTAAAATGAATGAAGACTCACTGTTCAACCTTTCTATTTAGGGATGAACATCCCCAGTAATGTCACCAAATCTTCCACTGGTCGTGGGAGATAAACATATATAGCTCAAACATTTGAGAGCATTGTCAACTCTTTTGTATGACAAACCCAGTTAGGTGTCTTGTTGCCATCATCAACATAGCAAGGTAAAATACAAAACAAAATGTTGGCTCGTGATTTGTTTTTGAATGACTGAGTTAAAAGGAATGTGATATTTTATTGTGGCCATGTCAAATATACATACTCTTATGAAGTCCTAAACTGGCAGTTCTCATTTAATTGGCATAGTGAGGGTGAAGAACACAGAGGGCTCAACAGCAATTTGAATCTAAGGCCTGGAAGCTAAATTCCGATCTCAGTATTGAGCTCCAACCCTTCTAAATATCTCACATTCTAACACTCCAGCACCTAACAAATTCTATGTGAGGTGTGTTGAGATCCAGTCCCTTCAAGACACAGCTTTCAGTGATGCCCAAGCTGCCTCTTGAAGCTTGTTATGAACATACACACACATTTGAAAAACAACCATTGACAATGCCAACAAAGCCAGCTTTTATTTATGTTGTATGTATAAATTGTTAGTTTTGTTGAAAAAATATCAAAAAAGAAGAATCATTTGATATACATTTTATTTAGTTGGACAATACATTTTAATTGTAATTGATCCATATAAGTACTTACAACAATAGAATTGGCAAAACAAGATTACAAGTGTTTGACATCGAATTGATAATAAATTAAGTTGCCTTTTTCAATTATTACTCAAGTATGCATTTTTTAAATTAAAATGTAATTGTACAGCAGCGTAAAGCTAGTAAAGTTACTAAATGACAACAGAGAAATGGGAGAGTGTTAGTGCTAATGAAAACATGTTTGCTGTTTCTTAAACATTTTGTAATTTGTTAAAGTAGGCTTTAAGTGTTAGTAAATATTGAAGTTAATTGAACTCAAGTTTATTTTCTTTAGTGTAAAGGTTTTGGTCTTAGAGAGTAGTTGTTGTGTGAGTGTTGATTTGTTACTAGTTTTATTTTATTGTAAAGTGCATTGAGAGTAAAATGTGTACATTTTACATTTTGTTATATTGCAAATTCTTAGGACGTGAGAAGTATTTGATGCACATGTGTGTCTTGTGTTAATTGAATAATGTTTCAATAATTTCCAGAATACAGCTTTTGCAAAAGACTATTTACAATGTAATTCAGAAGTGTTTGATGAATTATTCTTCAGTGTTGTCATATTCAAGATAAACATAGCTACTCCTTTTTCACAAAAGACCCATCTCAGAGTAGGAACACAATATACACAGAGAAGAGGTTGAGATAAGTTTTGTATTCCATGTTAGGTATATTAGGTTCAGAAAGCATATTTTTCAATCATCAAATCACATACATACACATACTTTTTTATGCAAAAAAATCTTTTCGCCAAGGTAGGATGTGTCGTTCTAGGATGGGTGAATGCACATGTAACTTGGGAAAACTCACAAGCATGCTTGCTTGTGGATATTTAACAACAAAAAATATTCCATGGAGTTCTTCTTGGCTGGAGTATATACATTTCCACAGTGAAATGGTAAAATAACTGTCAAAATTAGTGCAGAGGTAGAGGAAGGGTATTCCCAAGAAGGGAAGATAATTTCCCGTTGGGGAAACAAAGTTACAAAGCATCAATTTCACTCATGAAGGAAATTTTAGCAAGTGGAAAGGTAGACTTGTTATACAGTTGCGATGAATGTTTTAGGACTGTGAATTATGTCAACTAGAGCTTCACTATATAAAGATTTAGGGCCATATTTAGATAGTGGTGGAGGGGTTACTCTGTCACAATGGTGACAGATATCCTGTCCCCCAAAATCTAAATCCCATTATATCCTATGGGATTTAGATTTCAGCAGACAGGATATCAGTCACTAATGTAACAGAGTAACCCCCCCTCCAATATCTAAATCAGGCACTATATCTACTTCTATCATCAGTAAATGTTGGTTTGTTAGGCTAGCTCACAGTACCACAGCTAAACTCCTAGCGTCTCAGGATAATAGATGATTTTGGTAAACTCGAACATGACAACTCTGATTCCTAAGGAATTAGTGGAAACAGATCAAACCCTTTCATTAGTTACTTTTGCATGCCAAAGGTGTCACAATAAAAGATATGAAAATACATTTTCAAATATATACTAAAGAGATCTTAGTCTTGCAATAAAAAGCATGAGGTTCGAAAATTAACCAGATAAGACACATTGTTGTAATTAGCATTATCAGAATAGTGAAAAATACAAACAATTTAACCATGTTAGTTTCTAATGTTACTTTACTCCTATCTGTCACTAATACCTATACGAAGAGAGCATAGCAGGAGTTCACTCTGCTAGACTTGTTGGGATGATCTAGCCCCCATCGCCATACATGTGTCCAGGAGGCAGTCTCAGTGCCTTCATGAATGCACCTGTCTCAGTGTGTAGGCTATCTCCCTTCTCAAGATGAAGGTCGGAGTCAGCAGGGCTGCATCTCAGTCACAGTTCTTAGCTGTTCCATGATAATCTCAGCATGAAGAGCTCCTCTCACGGAGCTTAGCATGGATGCTGTTTATAGAATAAAATACTGTCCTTATTGTACTGTGCCAGAGGTGCTGAAAAATGCCTTTAGTTCGTAAGGGAAAGAGTTGTCTCCTATGAGCACACAGAAAAGAAAACAAGGGCATTGCATCCCGATTGTGGGACCCTGGAACTAAACGTGCAGATTACAGGGCAACAATGTCTACAATGAATAAAAACATTTATAGCACATTATTGTGTTGGAGGAAAATATGTAAGAGGGCACCATTAAAAAAAATGTCAAGTAAAAGAGGAAAGCTAAAATCGAAATTAAACCCAGGCCCTACAGTACACTATGTTCATTTAAAATTCTGCAAATGCCTTCACATTGTTGTAACTGGAATTCATAAACGTTTTTCAAAGATCATCGTAGGAATCTCTATAAGTTAAAAAAAAAAACGATGTATTTCACTCCCTTATTTTACTTCAAAGGAAGAAGAAAACTATGGAAACATATTTGTGATCATTCATTTTACGTTTAGACCTGCAGCTCTGGTGAACTGTTTTAGTTGCTTTTCCGGAGCTAGTTAAATCCAGTCAAACAGACCTTATCTGACGTCATCTGTACTTGATGATTTGGTAGAAAGTAATTAGCTGAACTATGGCCAAATACCTTACCATAAATTTGAGTATATTATATTATATAATACTGCAAAGACCTTTGACAAATTTTTTAACATCCTATTGATGAAGCCTGCAGTCATAATAAATCCAGCAGGCAGAAATAGGAGTGGTCTTATCAACCTACATTTTTCAACCTTGCAATCCCCCAAGCAAGGTTGACCTTTCTGCGAGTACATTGTTTAAATGTGTAGGGTTGTAAATCTAGACATGATTTTAACATTTATTCCACTAAAAAAGAAGGAGGTACATAGGTGTGTTTTACACGCTAAACGTCCACTTTCAACAACTAGTTTGCTCTCTTCTCATCTTTTAATTCCTTTCCCATCATTTGACAAATTGCAAAGTAAAAATGGGGCAAGTCTATAAGACCTGAATTAATGTGGAAAGGGAAAGCCGCTTGCAGTTTGGGAAATGTTCTGCTGCTGTTAGGCATTACTCATGGGCTTTTCCCACAGGCTGGACTCATGTTCTTCAAGTCCTCATTCGGTTTAGTTAAAAGGGGCTATTTCTGGTCACACTATAAGCAATTGAAAGCATTTTTAGCAAGGGATAATAAACACTTTGGTATCGCAATGCAATTTGTATTATTTTAAGTGAAGCTGGGTTTCCCGAATGAATCAATAAAGTTTACAGCTTCGTACTGGCAATCATTCCAGAACCGACGACGGGCTGCAATGTTAGCATAAGATTTCATGGAAGCCTACAAAGGCTCGACACATGCAGTGCGCGCTCATTCCGGAACTTTCCAAGCCAGCGAAAACTCATATTTATAGATGTCTATAACATGTATCATGGCTAGTGTTCAAATAATTAAATCAAATATGTCTGCCGTGAAGATGCTCCAGTAATGCATTAACATGTTGCGGCACACCTGAGACAAAAACAGACGATTATACAAGCATACACATTACTTGCGTTGTAGTGATGCGAAAGCATTAAAGTTATCTCACAATTTCAAAAAACAAATGTGTGTTGTAGGCATGAAGAAGTTTATATTATTAAATGCTCTGTCTTTTAATTTCCACAAATAGTCTAAATTACAAACATCACAATAGACAATACATCACAAGAACAGACCACTTGGGCTTAGTCTTGTCAACTTTATCAAGACTGCAAAAGACACTACAAAATTTGTAGAAATCAGCTACAAAAATCGCACACAAGGTAAGGTTTAACAAATAACTCCAAATCTGAAGTATCCAAAAGAAAAACCCATGGTGTTACTAAAACAGAACAATGTAGCAACTGGCAATGTGTTAAAACAACAATAAGGTGCATCGAAAATTAATTTAGTGATTAGGTATGCATGGAAGGTGCTTGACCGCTGCACTTGATAACGCGTCCCACCCTAGGTAATTTTTCTACTCACGTTTAGGCCAATAAACCTTTTGACCCTGATTGGAGACACCTTAAGACGAGATCTCTGTCCAACATGTCAATCAATAGATCAATA
The DNA here is from genome assembly GCF_031143425.1 of Pleurodeles waltl. NCBI lineage: Eukaryota > Metazoa > Chordata > Amphibia > Caudata > Salamandridae > Pleurodeles > Pleurodeles waltl. The sequence continues at coordinate 1,354,900,675 of NC_090447.1, read as the reverse complement.
ACCTCATCAATAGTCACAGTAACAAATCAATCAAATTAGTTAATCACATCAATATGAATTTAAAACGCAACATGACCTTTCAGCCATGAATAACCATGCAAATTTAGTAAGATTTATGATATTTATTCCCTATTGGTTACACTCTACTAGCAAGTTTATTAGTCTCAACACCAGAAAACACATCAACAATGTTATAATGTGGCAATTCGAATAAGATTTGAGCAAAGCAAAGATTACAAACATTAGAACAAAACACGGCGTCAACATGTATCTATTTAGCAGAGTATCATCAGTACACTATTCAACAAAGCAAAGATTCAGTCATTTGTCTATTTGCAGTCGTTTAATGAACTCCTTAACTAACCTCGAATTACCATTAGCATGTTGGGCTTCATGGAAAACAATTTGGCAACACAAATTTAGAAAACATCTGAACTATTGACTCTGTCAAAAGAGCAGTTGGTACCTAGAAAGAAAAGGCAAACAGACAATTACAATTTCATTATCATATAGTTACCCTCCGTAATGGGTCAGCATACAGAATCAGTCTTCGTCCTCAGGACAGCAGTCGATTCGCCATCAGACAAGTCAGGACAGCAAAGTCTCAGCAAATAGGGCAATAGTTCTTCCCTCATAGGGAGGAGAAGAAAAGGATCTCGGGCAAGACAAAGTGAGGATGGTTTTAAAGAATCAAAACTGCAAAGATAGAGACGGAATATCAGAGCAACAGCAGTGGTGTCCCTCTAATGGCTGATGTCTCCTTGTAACACAACGTTAAATTGAATTTGCCACACAAGTCTCTAATTTCCCATTGGTCTGTGCTCGGTGCACCATTATTTCTATCCAATGATCAGTTGGTCACTTTACTAACATTTTTCACATAAGACAGTTCTCATGCAGTTTATTGGCTCCTGTGATTTACGTCTTCATCAGGTAAGATGACAGGTAGGAAAAGTAACACTCCTTGTTTCAGTCAGTAGCTCCATTGTCTTTACCGGTTTGAGGGACCTTGTACCTGTTACAAATTACACTGTTGCATTCAGCAAGAATGTCTCCTTGAGCAAGTCGGGTCTCATGAGAAAGAATTTACCACGGTTATACACATCTCTAGCTGTTGGAAAAGTACAGCTTTATGTCCTTCAGAAAGACAGCACAGTGCACGTTAGAAAAACACATTTAATATGAGACCAGGCAGCTAGGCCCAGACTCTTGCTAACTAAGGCCTAATGATTTATTCAACAAAACCTTAACATATAACGCTTAATGTTAAAACAGAATCATACATTAGTACGTTAATAATCCAATATTAGTAAATTTCATTAATCAACATATACATTGGTGGCCACTCCCCGTGGGCACTTTTCAAACGCGTACATTAGAAACATATTAATGCGTTTTCTGGGCAGCTTCATTACACATTAAATTGCAAGCAGTTCATGTTAATTTTTGATTATATAGCTACACTCCAACACACTTCAACATGGTGAAATTGAGGAAAAGTTGGACAAGGAGAGAGAAAAGTCATTGACGTTTGTGTAATAGTAGTAAAACATGTGGGCCATATTTACAAGCCCCTTGCATCTCCTTGTACCAAATTAAAGTCATTTCCTTACACTAAAGTGGGGTTAGGTAGGCACCAGATTTATAAAGTAGTGCAATACCTGCATTGCGCCACTTTGCAACCCCTTGCTCCACATTACACCTGCATCAGGCATAAGGTATGCAAGGTGGGCATTCCTACGCAGGGAGACCTGAAAAAATGTACAGCATTTCACAGCACTATTTTTTCCATCATTTTTAACACCTGCTCAGAGGAGGCGTTAACATGACACACTCATTATATTCAATGGGCCTCTCTGCGCTTTGCTGGATTAACGTCAATATTTTTGACGCTAGTGTAACAAAGCACCGCAATAGCATCAAAACTTATGATGCTATTGTGCACCACCATGGTGCACCATATTGTAAATACAGCACAACCACAGTGACATTAGGTGCCGGTAGGAGGGGAGCAAGAAAAGTGGTGCATCATTTATGATCCATCACTTTGTTGTAAATTTCCCCCAGTGTTTCACCAAGTATTGAAAAAGTGAATATACGAGGTCTGAAAGACACCAAAAAGAGCAAAGAAGTAAGATGTAACAGAACAATATAGGTATGTTCACACAGCAGAAATGCGCTGTATTTATCCAGTACGGTGCATTCCAATCCTTTCCACCAGCACTGGTGCCCTTTTGACAGCCTCGTGCCAAACCAGGCACCCTTGCACAAAGTGTTGTGTTGCATGCAGGATTGTTTTTGTGCAGGAAGGGACACCTTCCTGGACACAAACAATCCTGAGAGGCTTTTTTCTCTTTCTATGTGTGCTGCAGAAAGTAGCACACATAGAAAGAGGAAAAAAACGATGAGAACTAAAGCTATTTCTCCTTGTTACACCTCTCGTGGGGAGGAATTTCTTTTTGGCCCATTCTGAGGTTTCCAAGTTTTTATAAACCTGGGAATGTGTCAAAATCCACGGATGTTGCATAGGAACACGCAAGCAACATCCATGGAAATGCCTCCCTGAGGCAGAATACTGTAACATAGCGACTTGCACTGAATTACATTACTCAAGATTTATGAAGCCACGTAGGGCCACTCAAGGTGGCCCTGCGTGGCTTCATGAATCTCATTTAAGGTTTGCATTGCTCTTGCACTACATTGCGAGGAACAAGAGCAATGCAAACCAGGCCATAAATATAGCCCTAGCGTTCTTACAAGCCAGAAAGGACCACATATGAAAAACAGAGGAAGTGTAACTTTAAATAGACAAATGCATGCCAGAAAGTACAAAAAGAGGATAAGAGTAATGGGTAAAGAGAAAGACTGATCATCCTCATTTGCTTTTGATGGTGAAATGGCTACTACATATTCAGTAGAGTTTAGGGCACTTATATGATGCATTTTAAAGAATCACTGGCAGTAGCCTGTTATATTTCTTCCACAAAAACTATTACTACACCTCTTAAATAACAAGACAGGCCTTTACTTTTCTATTATAAAAACGAAGGGAAGCTAAGTCTGAAAATCAAAGCGTCTAGTTTAGTGCTCTATAATAAAATGTCATTGTCAAATTACAGGTAGTTCTCCAAACGCCTGAGAAGAGAATTGGTAAAGTGGTAAAAGTTTGCAACTCGTACTAATAGCCCTATGGACACATGCTCACTGACTGCCAAACAGAAACTGACAACCCCTGAGCTAAATGAATCTGTTTCGCTTCAACATGGGGAAAGAAATGTAGAGCTGAAAAACAAATGTTGAGTGCTGAAGATGAAGGGGTCATCGTCAAGTCGCACATGACACTGATATCACCGTCATCATCAGAGCTGATGGCAGAAAGTGACAATGTTAAAATTAGAATTAATGGACACGGTCCCTCTCGGTTCCACAAGTGATGCAAAATTGGTACAGGGTCTAAAAACACCCCTGTATAGACAGAAATTTTCAATAGCGACTTTATATAGAACAGACTGCTATGCCTGGTGGAATACACAGGGGCGTAGCTTCGCGGGGGCGGTGTTTGGGGTGATACACCACCTTAGTAAATGTATTATTTAAAAATATTAGTTGGGTGCAGGCGCTTTTTTGCAGGATATGGTAAGGTGTCTGTTGGCTTTCACATGAACATTTTTAAATACTTACCTGTCTCTCTTTTGAAGGTCTTAAAGCATGGTTATTTGACAAAATACTGAGCAAGATTTAGTAGGCCCTAGCGCCACACTAGCATAATTTTTTTTTATGCTAATGTGGCGATAAGGATGCCGCTGTCCTTCGCCATATTTACAAAGTGGCTCAATGCTTGCATTGCACCACTTTGTAACCCCTCGCGCCGCATAATGCCTGGGCCAGGCATAATGTATGCAAGGGGGGACATTCCCCTGCTGGGAGGCCAAGAAAAATGGCGCAATGAAATGTACACCATTTTACTGTGCCGTTTTTTGGGTCATGTTTAACACCTGCTCAGAGGTGTTAAAATGAGGTGCCCATTACTTTTAATGGTCCTCCCTTTACTTTGCAGGATTAGTGCCAAAATGTATGGTGCTAATCCTGCAAAGTACCACAATGTCGTCATAAATTTGGATGCTATTGTACTAATGTGCACTCTGGTGTGCCGTATTGTAAATACAGTACATACATGGTGTAATTAGGGAATGCCAGAAAAGTGGGTCATCACAGCACCACTTTCTTTTTTTTTGTCCTCATATCTCTTTATATGCTTCCATTATGATCTGAACCGGCCCGTGTTCCAGTATCTCCTAGAAGGGTCCGAGACGATCAGTATAAGAAGTCCAAAACAATAGGGGTGAGGTCTCTGTGTACCATCCCTAGTTTTAAATAATCATCGAACATTATACTGAGGAAGAGGCACTCGCAGCCAACCAGTTCACCATAGGTTGCCAAAGTTTTTGTATATTTTTAACACCAGATCTACAGAGATCTAACTTACTCACTTTTGTTACTGCGTACACCCATTCCAGTTGAGTTGGTGAAGTGGGGGAAATCCAGTATCTACATATCTCCCGCCTACCTAAGAGTATTAAATAAAACAGCAGGTTTCTATAAGAGCTAGGCAGGTTTTGCAACTCTAAAGAGCCCCCAAACAAAACTAATACAGGGGAGACCGTAAGCTGTACCTGTAAAACATTAGCCATAACCTCAAAGATCTCAACCCAAAAGCTCAATATCTGAGGGTAAGACACAAGCATATGGACATCACCCACCCCCTCTAGACCACATTTGGTACAAGCTACCTGAGCATTTGTGCTAAATCTTTTTAATTTCTTAGGCGTATGTTATGCCCTATGTAAGACAAAAAGGTGATTTTTCCTGAGGAACGCCGGTTTTACCACCCTATAAAGAAGCTGCCAAGACCATGCCCATTATTTATTAATATCCTCCCTGCTTACCACATCATCCCATAGAGAGCCAGGGAATTTCTGTTCACAATCTAAGCTATCTACAAATATTCTGTAATAGGCTGCAACTTCCTTCTTACCAGACTGATTCTTACTCAGTAACTCCTCTAACTCATTAGTCTCTTCACCCCTAGCTTGTAAGGACTTGGCGCACATTTGTAGTTGATAATATTTAAAACTGGATAATGAGCACTGCATCTCAGTTACAAAAGTCTCCCAAGATTTTAATACTCCTTCATGAAATACTTGTCCCCATTCTACAATACCAGCCTCCTTCAAAGGTCGGGATAAAGCATCTTTGAGGCAGTCCGGAGTTCCTGGGGAATCCCAAATAGGGGCATAAATACTATAATAGGATAATCTCGTAATCTTCCTTATCTTAACCCACAGTAACACGGCTGCTTGTGATGTTTTCAGCCTTACTCTTTTGTAGAACATTGGGTGTCCAAATGTATACATAAATTTCCATTTGCCCTTCCCCTCACCTTTCAACATAGCTTTCTTCTGATGGGAGCCACCCTCTCCTGCTAGCAAATCCCTTACATTCTTTAACTGAAAGGCCCATATATAATTGAATGTCAGGGAGGGCAATCCCTCATTTAACATACTTCCTTCGAAGTTTTTTCCTTGCAATCCTGATCCCCCTAGAGGCCCAGATAAAGCTATCTCTTCTTGCTTGAAGACCTTGTATCAAATTTTCCTTAAACTTTAACAGGATCATATTAAAAAGAAAAGTAAGTTTAGGAAGAATAAACATTTTTACTAAATTTACCCTCCCATATAAGGTCAACGGTAGATGTGCCCAACTTAATAGAAGTTTATCTATTTCTTCTGCAACAGATTTCAGATTTACTAAAGCAATATCTTCCAAATTTTTGCAGATCTTAACACCAAGATATTTTATCTCCTCTTTTATTAACCTATGTTGCATATTCATATTCCATGTCATTATCCTTGTCTTTGACATATTAACCACATATCCGGACACCTGACCAAATTCACATGTTATCACCTCAAGTCTGCCTAGCGCCGATGGGAAGACTTCCGTGAAAATGATAATATCATCAGCATACAGAGAATCTTTTTTCTCCCAACCCATATAGACAAATGGCTTAATCAGAGAATCTTTTTTAATCATAAGGGCTAATGGCTCTATGTATAAATCAAATAATAATGGAGAGAGAGGATAACCCTGCCTAGTCCCTCTGGTAATAGAAAAAGAATTAGTTAAATTTCAGTTAATTAACAATCTCGCCAATGGGGTATTATAAATACTTTTTAGAACCCCACAAACTTTTGGTCCAAAATTTAAATGTGTTAGAATAAAATCTAAGTAATTCCAGTTCACTCGATCAAACGCTTTAGTGGCATCCAAAGTTATAACTGCCAGAGGTAACTCGAATGCCCTTGCTAAATCAGTTGTCCCTATCAATTCATGGAACAGTTGAAGGATATATCTACTCTTTAAAAAACCCTTCTGGTCATCCTGAATCAAAGGTGCCATACTTCTCCCCAGTCTGTTGGCCAAAATACTAGTAAATATTTTATAATCGTTATTTAGTAAAGAAATTGGCCTATATAATAAGGTCCTTCTCAGGTTTTGAAATAATCGTAATTATTGCTTCATTCCAGGATATTGGGAAACAAGATTCTCCCCTCTAAATAAGATCAAAGAGGTTTTTAAGAATTGGAGTTAAAACTCCACTTAGTTTTGCATAAAATTCAGCAGGTAAGCCGTCAGGACCATCTGCTTTCCCCTTATTACTTTTAGAGATAGTCTGTGATACCTCATCCTCTAAAAATTCTTATTCCAATAATGTCTGCCCTTCATCGTCAAGTTTTTCCATCCTTAATTCTTCTACATCTAGCAACCTAGCCTCCACTGTATCTGATAAGTCCTCTGTTTACAAAACTTAAAAAAAGCTCATAAATGCTTTTTGAATCTCTGAAGGGTCCCTTAAAATCGTCCCTATAGTGGGGTCTCTTATCTAAGAAATCTCATTCCTGGCAAAATCTGATTTTGCTTTCCATGCCAACAACTTTCCAGCGCTCTCACCATATTCAAATATTCAAAATTTGCAAATTTACTTGCCTCCCACCTTTTCTTTACTCGTGCTTCCATTACTGCTAGTAACGAAGCCCGTTTAGACAGAAGCTCAAGTAATATTGAGTCACCATTCTTCCCCTTAAGCTGTGGTTTCATTAGCTTCCCTTCTAAACTCCCTAAGTCATTCTCAAGGTTCTGAATTTCCATCCTAAAGTCCCTATTTCTCTGAGCAGAAATACTAATAAAAATCCCCCTGTTATCCCTTTTTGCACAAAAACAGTCCTACCGGGGAACATGGTGACTAATGACCAGCAGCATGGACGCTGCTAGTTTAGTCGCGGTGCTGAACTAGCCAAAGCAGCAGAGCAGAGAAAGAACAGCTGAGAAGTGCTCCCTTCTTTACGGGAGCACCTTGCCTTACTGGCGGTACATGCCGCTGCGGAACAGGCCACGCAACCGCGTCCCGAGTCAGCCAACATCGAAAGAAGCATAGACAGCGAGGGAGAGCGGCGGGAACTGGGAGCGCGCCGCTCTCGAAGTAAGGAGAGTCAGAACTCTCACCTCCAGGGTCACGCTGAGAGGCGCGACCGGGGTTATCCTCGGTAGAGGCAGCACAAGTCATCGGGGAAGCTTGAGGAGCACACGGAGAGAGACACTGCCTCTTAGGAGAGGGATGGAATCCCTTTCCTTTCTACAAGCACGGGGGAAGCCTGATCCTCAAAGTGACTTCCAAAGCAACACAGACACCAACTCTCAGGTACTGGGAGGAGTGGGGGGCACCACAGGTCTAGAGGAGTTGATTGTCCTGGACAGGGGGACCCCTTCTCCCCTAGTTCTGGGAAAGGAGGGAGGGCTCCTCCAGGAAGACAGCTTTTTTCTTTTTGAATGTGAAGAAGATAGTGTGGTGGTGGGTCCAGTCGAAGATATTACTAAGAATACTTTAATTATTTCACGGAAGAGGGTAATCTGCTTGTCACAGAAAAAGAAAATTGGGAGAACTAAAAAGCAGTTCTCCCCCCCTCAGCAGCGAAGAATTACACCCTCTCTCCTTGTCTTATTTTAAGGCAAAGAACGCAGCTTCTACCATGGCTTCTTCTCTCACCCCACCATCCCCCCCTGGCTGTGGACCCAACCGGTATCCTTACTGCACTCCTTATTGAATTAATTCAGACAGGGTTTCTTGGTTTCTCAGACAAATCAGAAGGGGATTCAGGAAGTATGTGAAGTCCTGGCAAATAAGATGGAATTATTAACTCAAAGAACCTAAGTTTTGGAAAAACAAGTAGACCAACTAAATGAAACAGTACAGAAACATATTAGAGAAATTGAGGCATTGAAAGTTATGGGAAACCAGAAGTCTGAGAGATTAGAAATTCTGGAGAACAATGCAAGAAGGAACAACATTAAAATAATGAATGTCCTGGAAGGGGCTGAAGGAGATGATATTAGAGTTCTTCTGGTAGACCTTTTGAAACAAAGTGGGGTGTGGGATGGGCCTGAGGATGTACTAATTAAAGATATGCAGCGTGTTCATAGGGATTCCTTCTGGAAGCCACTAAATAGGACCAAACCTGGGAGGATACTGGTGAACTTTCTTACCTATGAATTAAGGAGAAAATCCTCTTAAAAGCCTTAAAAACGGAAACACTAATGGCAAAAGGTTATTCCTTTGAGATTAGATCTGATGTCTCTCACACCACTTCTAATGGACAGTGAGAGTTAGGTAAGAGGATGGAGGACTTTAAGAAGTTAGGAGCTACGGCTCATCTAAAATTTCCGGCGACCCTGAGAATGATGAGAAATAACAAAATGTATAACCTACGGGAGGTTCAGGAAGCAGACTCTCTACTGGATAAATTCAAAGAAGGCTAAAATTAGACTTGACTTTAAGCTCGATCTTCTCTCTTTCTGGTTTTTGATAGTATGATGACTAAGCAGCGCCAAAAGTCTTAACAGCTAGTAAAGATAGCTCATGGCGCTTTCAAGTTTTATACAGCAGTATCTCAATCGGCAGTCCCACTGTATAAAACCTGCAAGCGCTTTGTGTGCAACTGATAAACAAAACAATGATAAGTGACTGGTAGTGACTTGTCATTATTTGTTTCGTTTTTCACTCGTGCTCAAGGCACTTTCACATTTTATGCAGTGGGACTGACAATCAAGTTCCCGCTGTAAAAGACTTAATAGCACCATGAGCGCGAATAAAAAGCAAAACAAACTACCAGTTACTTGTCATTGTTTGTTTTGTTTTCCAGTCGCGCTCATGCCGCTTTTAAGTTTTATACAGCGGTACTGCAGATCGAGTTCCCACTGTAAAAAACTTGAAAGCGCCATGAGCACGACTGAAAAACAAAACAAACAATGACAAGTAACTGGTAGTTACTTGTCATTGTTTTGTTTATGTGGCAAGAAAAGTCCAGTTATGATTTTCCAATGCCAATAGCTCAAGCAAATGAGAGACCTATTGCTTTGCAAATTCTTGTTTAAAGCAACCATAGTTTCTTGAAGTAGCCAGGTTGTTTTCAAGAAACAAAATCGGTTTTGGAAAATTTCAGTGAGATGTGCAGTAGTCACCTGGGCTACTGTCTACTCCCTTTGAATCTTCCCCCATGTGTCCCAAAGGCAAAGAGTCCAAAGGTGACACCTCTTTTGATTGTAAATCAGTTACTACCCTAACTTAGGCATTGGTAACTGGTCAATTATTCTCAACCAGAATTATGTCTGCAAACCATTTATAACTCAGCGTCTGAAGGTATGCCCAAAATGCAATCCCTTCCAAATAGCTATTCAGAAACCAATTCTAAACTCATCTAGCAATTCAGAAAAACTTTTCTCAATCGCTAAATAGGTGTAGTACATTAAAAAATAAGTTTTAACCACTGCAAATCCTTTAATCTAGCAAATTACAGTGTTTCTGACCAGTAAGAAGCATTCTACATCATGCTCTAATGCATTTTCTTTTCAGAATGTTTCGAAAATACAAGTAGTTTGACAGTGAATAAATTGATGACAATTACAATGTAAATGTAGTATAGAGCACTAAGTACATAGCTAGAAACACATGTGTAGGACTAATGACATTACTGGGGTCACAAATCATCAGAATATGACAAGAATGAAGTGAAATATGTTCTATACTTTCAACAGGAGTATGGAGATGGGTGAGAGGGAATAAAGGGCAAGCAATAATCATTCAGCCAGATACTCTCAATACAGTTTTCACTTCTTGAAAAATCAAATCAGAAATATATACATGATGACAAGGAGCATAGTGGGGTGTTACAAATTGGGTCTCTAGTTGGCAGAGGTAAGCACCATGTCCAAGTAGGGACCACAATCCTAGTTAGGGTAAGACACAACACAACCTAAATTATCCCGTGCTCACCCTCCGGTAGCTTGGCACAGAGAAGTCAATGTGGAAAGTAGTTGTGCAATACCCCATACAGTAATACAATGAAAACACCACAAAAAGTACTCCACATCAGTTTAGGAAAATGGATAATATTTATCTGAATAAAATAAGAACAAAACAACAAAAATTCAATGAGTCTTAATCTTTAAGAATCAGTAGTTGTGTCCCTTTGACACACAGTTCTTGAGATGCATCAAAAATAAGGATGCAGAGGGTCCGCAGAGGAGGAGATGCGTTGAAAAGTAAAGTGATGCGTTGATTTTTCAAACACAGCAAAGGCAATGTGTCATTTGTTTCCACACTGCAAGGCGATGTGTAACTTTCCAGGAACGCAGCCTTGTTTTTTTTACTGATGCTGGGATATTTTAATGCCGAGTGACAATGTGGGGAAAACCCAGAATGCATTGATCAGGCGCAAGGGGCACTGCGTCGATCCAGCGGGCATTGCATTGGATTTTGCAGGCATTGCGTCGATTTTCTGTCAAGCTGGATTTTCATTTCTTTGGTGATGTCTTTGATAGCCATGAGTCCTCAGAACAGGGCGCAAGCTCAATCCAAGCTCTTGAAGAGCACTTGAGGAGAGAGACAGAGTCCTTCCACCAGAGTCAGGGGTCAGCAGGCAGCAGGACAACAAGCAGGCAAACAGCCCTTTCAGCAAAGAAGTCCAGATGGGTCCTTTGGGCAGCCAGGCAGTTCCTCTGACAAGTCCAGCTGTAGGTCCAGAAGTGTCTGATTTGGTGGGATCACAGACCCGGTATATACTCACCTAAAAGCGCCTTTGAAGTTGGGGAAACTTCAAAGAGTGGTTTTTGAAGTGCACAAGTTCATCTTTCAACCCTGCACTGTTTGCAAGAAGCCCAATGGGGGGGTTATCAGTCCTTTGTGTGATGGCAGGTCACTGAACTTTGAAGTGTAAATCTGAGCCTCTCAAACCTTCTTACCCAGGGAAACCCATCTGTATGCAGATGAATGCAGATCCAGCTGAGTGTTAATGACTGTCTGGGTGGAATGCACAAGGGGAGCTGTCAACCAGCACAGACCAGACATGGATTGTGGTAAGACACAGGTGGCAGTAAGTACAGAAAAATGCCTACTTTCTAATGGTGGCATTTCTGAAATAGTAATATAGAATCCAACTTCCCCAATAAGTAGGATTTCTTACTCTCATTCCAACCATACCAAATACAACAAGTATATTCCCCTATTCCTTTCAGATCAGAAATTACCACTTAAAAGCATATAAGGGAATCTTTAGTTCTGGCCTATGAGAGGAGCAGGCTTCACAGTAGTGAAAAACGAGTTTGGGAGTTTTTCACTACCAGGACATGTAAAACTCAGTACATGTCCTGCTTTTTACTTACATAGCACTCTGCCCTATGGGTTACCTAGGGCCTGTCTTAGGGGTGGCTTACATGTAAGAAAAGGGGCATTTAAGGCCAAGCCAGTAGTTTGAAATGCCAAGTCAAAGTGGCAGTGAAACTGCACACACAGGCCTGGCAACAACAGACTTGAGACATGGTTAAGGGCTACTTATGTGGGTGGCGCACTCACTGCGGCATTCCAACTAGTAACAGTTAATGTACTGGCCCTAGGCACATTTAGTGCACTTCACTAGGGTAGGTAAATTAACCATGCCAATTGGATATAAGCCAATGTTACCATGTTTAAGGGACAGAGAACATGCACTTTAGCACTGGTTAGCAGTGGTAAAGTGCCCAGAGCCCTGAAACAAACAAAAATAAGATCAGAAAACAAGGAGGAGGAAGGCAAAACATTTGGGGTGATCCTTCAGAGGTGGCCATTTTACTACAATGGAGAATTAGGAATAATAAATCTGTGCTTATCTGTATACATTTACCTTCACAACTTTCTGGTAGTTGATTTTCTGGATGTAATATTTTTTAGCTTAATATTTAAAACTCCTCATTATAGCAGTACCCAGCAGGTGGGGAGTCCTGCCACTGGAGCACATATCATTGACCTCATTCAATTAAGAAATGGGGATGAACACTCCTCAAAAACATCTCTTCTAACACAGTGTCCTACATCCTAAGGAGACCGCATAGAAACAGGGTCACACATCAGAGTAGTAAGCAGTTCATGCATGTTATGTCATTTAAGCAGATTTCACCCTGACCTCACATCCTGGCTGGTGATAAATCGTAAGGCAAAAGGGCACCCACTATCATGTCCAGGACCACAGGAAATTTCTGAATACATCCCAGTCAGGCAAGCTGAAGGGTATAAAATATAAAGTCCTTCACACTGCATAGCTGCTGAGGAGGAATGTCCTTGATACACCACTTCATTCCCTAAGGTCATGGCTTTTGTTGTGTTCTCTTCCTAGCTTTCAGAAAGAGTTTGTAAAGGATAAATTCCCCACCCCATCCTTCTACCTTGCTCTAGGGTTGGCAAGCAATTGTAGGTGCAATGGAACAGCTAACCACTGCCCTAGTACCACAGCACACCCCTGGCATTGAGGATAGAAATTTGTTCACATTCTACTGTTATGCAGTTCCTACTTTGATAATAGGACTGCATGTTTAGGATGGCAGCACTGCCAAATGTGGGACACTGAGTACAATCCACACTATTAGTAGCTGTTGGTGTAGCTCCTGGCTAGCTCATAGTACCTCACCCAAACCTCCAAACCCACATGGGTAAGTGGTGATTATGGCAACCTGAACATGACACTTCAACTTCCCAGGGAATTCGGGCAAACAGATTGTGTCCCTTTCACTCAGTTACTCATACTTGCCAAGGAGAGACACAAGATGCGAGGTATGCTTTTGATACATTTATTGAAACAATCGCAATCTAGTAGAAAAAGCTTGTGGTGCGATAATTAGCCAGATGAAGCAAGCAAGGTAATCAACATTAGAATCAGGGTAAAGAAATAACCCCGCTATGATGTACATGGTTCTAGATGTTCTAGAGGTTATAGAGATTACTACCTAGCTCTATGTCTATGACTGAAAGCATAGTGGTTGGAACCCTCTGCCTGGCCTAAGCTAAGGGATTGGCCCCATACCTGGATGGAATATCAGGAATCGGCCTGCTGTGCAGATGGCAATCCTTTTGGGCAGCAGGAAGTTCAGCACCAGCAAAACTGACTGTTGTGCAGTACACATAGGATTGTCATGCCTGGAATGCCCTTTACCCTTCTTGAGTCAGTGTATAGTTTATATAATAACCCATGCCACATTTTGACTAAAGTTCTGATGTAATGCTATGTTTTGAAGATAGACGCTGGCTCCTGGATAACACAAGTTAGCTGATCATGTACTGTGTTTAACAGCCCTGGCCAAAGATTACTGATTATATGTACCGCAAAGGCTGATTAAATAAAAAGGTTTTCCTTGCTTTCCTAGAATAAAGCAACTGATGAAATGTGTACAATCCATTGCTAAAAAACAGTCTTGTTAACAGAACTAAAACATGTATACAATGTGAATAAGGCACAAACCATAAAACTAAGATAAAACAGGCTTGCCCAACCAGGGTACTAAAAAGGACCTCATGACACCCTCACCTTGCCAGTATTGCAGCACAGATTTTAAAGACTTCTAAAAAGAAAAATACTAAAAAGTTCTTAAAAGATGTTCACACCAACAAACAGAGCATGACAAAGTCAGCCAATTTAATCCATGAGTGTAAAAGCTTTTGAATTAAAAGTCATCTGAGTGTTCCATAAGGTCATCAAAAACATCACATGAGACGAAATCCAAAAGGGACTCTGCATCCATAGATGATAGTACCAACAAAGCCTCATCCAAAAGGTCAAAGGATCAAACATGATCCCAGACTTCAGCTGCAGCTGAGGAGGCGGCATGCTGTGCCACTCAAGAATAAAGGACTCCTGGAGCCATAGCTTCTTTGTCCATGTAAGATGGCTCATGGAAGGTGTCACGAAGCAACCATACTCTCATAAGACCACTCCTGGAATGAACATTCAATAGGAACATCAACAGATTTATGCCAATAGAAAGTATCTGTCATTGAACAAGGCACACTTCCAATCAATCTTGAAAGGGCACCACAAACAAACAGAAACCAGACTGCACACAGTAGAATACTAGCCGAAAAGACAGTGACCAGTCTTTATTCAGTTCTTCCAACAGTGATACTCCAAAATACTGCATGATGCGATCATGGCACAGTTGGGTTGGTGGTAGCTTCATCACTCTTTGGCTTTGAGATGGGACATCCATTGCAGAGCAAAAATATCAATAGTAAGATATCATCACTTAACGTCAATACCAGCGGTATGCCTCCAAAAACACTTGAAAACAGCGGGTGGATAATTGATGGTATAACTTCAAAGACAGTCTGGAACATACGTACAAAGACAGACCCTATTGCCTTAAAAAAGTGTACTACCCCCATGGTGCCTGAAGCATAAAAAATTTGACTCACAAGTTCACGTACATTCCTTGGAAACTTGGTATTTCAAAGGGGTTGTATCTACACTGATGAACTTTCTATTTGTAGGTCATAGCTTCTTTGGGCAGGTGTAAGTGCCACATATTTTTGAAACACTAGTGCTTTCTGCCTGCTCAGCTTGTCGAAGTAGACATTGAACGTATCAATGCGAGGCCACAAATGTGCTACTTCAAACTCATGAATCAGAGGAAAGAACACATTTCTACAGCAGATCATTATTTGAGAAACAGAAATCACGTACAGGACACCTGTCCTCATCCCTCAACATCCTTGATCACTTAGCATCAAGTAACTTACATATGAAAGTATCTGAAACAATAAGCCAATCAAAGGGACAGGAATACCCTTCAAGTAGCAGGCTAAGTTAGTTGCTGATGCTTTACATACGCTGTGCAATCTTACCTATTTATGAATCAATGAATGGCTTACAAATGTTTCACAGTAACTGCTGCTAAGAACAACTTCCCTTTCCCCACTCATATACTTGTAATCAAAAGGCAGTTTCCACAGCTCGTTAATAAAATGCTCCCCTTATCTCTCAAACCTGCCTATTAGAAAATATTTCAAACATAAAGTGAATTGAAAAGTTGATATCAACAGGGATATCAATGCATGTACTAACCATGACGACGGTATTTCAGCCACTATAAAAGGCAACTTTTCTTGTTAAGCACGGCACATGTGACATCTTTTTTCACCAGTAACTGTTATATGCATTTTAGGTTAAATGGAGCAAATAACTCTTTTGAATTTACATGCTGCCATGGCAAGCAGTTCACTTTGAAGACCTGTAAAGTCCAGCGCAACTACATAATGGACCTAAGCTGACACGTCCATGTAGTAAAAGTGACATATCATTTTGTTTAATGTCTATAGCCAGTGTCACAATGTTGTTTAATGTTCAAGTGTGAGTGGACAACGTGTTCATACCATTAATGAAATGGCTAATACTTTCTCTAAGTTTGCCTGATCTCTTTGCCTTAAAGGTGCAGCAGCTTCCATTTGTTCCATATTTCATGGTGTATTGCAAACAAAAACTACTTTGAGCATGGTTTCCTAGGACCTAACAAGATATCTTGCAAATCTATGCCCTCTGAGAGGAGAGAGAGGTGTTCTTTAACAGCAGTCAATGTGGAGTGTTGTAACCATTGATGACATAATTTACCCACACTCTATGTGACACTATACCTGCATGTTGTGTATTGACATAACAAGGGTCTGGTCTGCTTGCTTTAAAACCCTGTGTAGAGTTAATAAAATGTCCATGACAAACATTTGTGTCCACTGGCCACAATAACCACCAATGAAAGTGTAGTATTAAATGTACCATTCTTAACCATACATTGATCTGTTCTCTAAAATTCACAACACTTTGCCAATTTTTTAACTTTGCAATTGAGCAAATACTGGGCAAATTCATATCTTTCACTTTTGCTAAGAGAAGTTGTTTGTTGAACAGCATAATTCAGACAAAATAAGTTTCAATAGTATTAAGCGTGCTTTAATTATTAAGACATTTATGTCCTGTACTTGCCAATCTTTTAGTCACCAGACTTTTGTTAAATGTTTTACTTTCAGTATTCATAGCCCTGTATAGGCAATTGAAAAACAAATGTGTTAGAAATGGGGTCTTTGGTTGGCAGTCAGGTTACCCCCTGTCCAAGCAAGGACTCTCACTCTAGTCAGGGTAAGTCACACACAATCCAAATTATCCTGTGCCCACCCTCTGGTAGCTTCGCACTGAGCAGTCAGGCTTAACTTAGAAGGCAATGTGTAAAGTACTTATGCAATAAATCCTACAATAATCCCATATAGCACCACAAAAATACACCACACAGTGTTTAGAAAAATATGTAATATTTATCTGGATAAAGGAAGGTCAAAACGATCAAAGATGAAATAAGTAAATGTTGAGAAGTCGCTGAAAGGTGATATAAAGTGTCTTAAGTCTTTTAAAAGCAAAAAAAGTCTCATTCAAGGACAAAGTACCTGGTTCGTGTGAAAAACCTCCGCAAAGAACCACAGAGGAGGAGAAGCGGGGAAACAAAGGGGTGTGCATCGATTTCTCGGGCCGCATACGGCGATGCGTCGTTTCGTTTTCATGCTTTCTTGTTGCGAAGTCGGGCTGCGTCATTCCGGTTTGGCGTGCAGTGAAATTTTTACCGCGGTGCAGGCTGTGAGTCGTTTCTGGCAGGCTGTGCGTCTAATTTTGCTGCACAGGGAGTCCTTCTTGAAGAGATGAAGTCTTTTTGGTCCAGAGACTTCAGGGAACAGGAGGCAAGCTCTATTGAAGCCCTTGGAGGGCACTTCTTCACCTCAGCCAGAGAGCAGCAAGGCAACAGGGCAACAGCGGGGCAGCAGTCCTTCACAGAAAGCAGTCAAGTGAGTCCTTTGGGCAGCCAGGTAGTTCTTCTTGGCAGGATGCAGGTTCAGGTTTCTTCTCCTGGAAGTGTCTGAGTTGGTAGGCAGAGGACCTGTTTACATACCCAAATGTGCCTTTGAAGTGGGGGAGACTTCAAAGAGTGGCTTAGAAGTGCACCAGGTCTCCTTTCAGTTCAATCCTGTCTGCCAGGGTCCCAGTCCTTTGTGTGAGGGCAGGCCCTCCACCCTCCCAGCCCAGGAAGAACCATTCAAAATGCAGATATATGCAAGTGAGGCAGAGTATCTTGTGCTTGGGGTGTGTCTGAGTGAATGCACAAGGAGCTGTCAACTAAACACAGCCAGACATGGATTGTAAGGCACAGAAAGATTTAAGTGCAGAGATATGTTCACTTTCTAAAAGTGGCATTTCTAAAATAGTAATATTAAATCCAACTTCACCAGTCAGCAGGATTTTATGTCACCATTTTGGCCATACTAAATATGACCATCCTACACTTTTCAGATCAGCAGCTACCACTCAAACAATGTATGGGGGCAGACCCAATGTTAGCCTATGAAGGGAGCAGGCCTCACAGCAGTGAAACAATGAATTTAGGTATTTTACTCTACCAGGACATGTAAACTACACAGGTGCATGTCCTGCCTTTTGCCTACACAGCACCCTGCCCTATGGCTTACCTAGGGCGTACCTTAGGGGTGTCTTATATGTAGAAAAAGGGGAGTTTTAGACTTGGCAAGTACTTCTAAATGCCAAGTCGAATTAGCAGTGAAACTGCACACACAGGCCTTGCAATGGCAGGCCTGAGACAAGGTTAAGGGGCTACTGAAGTGGGTGGCACAATCAGTGCTGCGGGCCCACTAGTAGCATTTAATCTACAGGCCCTGGGCACATATAGTGCTCTGTACTAGGGACTTTTGAGTAAATTAAATAGTCTAATTGGGTATTACCATGTTGGGCATATGCACTTTAGCACTGGTTAGCAGTGGTAAAGTGTGCGGAGTCTTAAAATCAGCAAAAACAGCATCTAAGAAGTGGAGAGAGGCAGGCAAAAAGTTAGGGGTGACCACTCTAAGGCTGTCAGGTCTAACAAAATAAATTTGAATAAATTAATTTAGTGTTGGTCAGCAAAGTTTTCCTAGCTTTTGTTGCTGGAAAGTTGAAATAATATGACTCAGGATCGGTAGCATTATGCCTAGAAAAATAGGTGAATTTGTCTTTATATATTTTAGAACTCTCCACAGGTGGAGTTGGAGAACGGTCCCATTGTGCATAATGAAAAACTCTACGTGGGGTACTAGCTCTGTGTAGGTAATGCTGTCCATAATAAAGGTAACAGGCCATTTAGCCATAGTTTGCAGAGTTCATGTACATATCTTCACTTTCAAATACAGTGTAATATTCAGACTCAGAAAGCAAAGAATCAACTGTTTTTACATCCCAGTCATCAGACAAAAAAACAAGTATAATTATTTAATTCATAGAAATTTTAAAAACATACAGAATTTGAATAGTTTCAGTAAGGTCAAAATGATTATATAGGATTTTATCCCAAACAATCTCATCAGGAACTGTAACAGCGGAATTTTTCACAAGGTACAAGTCTCTTTGTGGAAAGACAAATAAGGCATTAAAACCTTATCTACCAGTTGAACAGCAGAGTGTTTAGGAACGTAATGTCCAAGAATGAGCAAAAAAAGATTAAGTCAAATACAATCCACAGGAAGAAAGCAAGCAATGCTATTGTAATACATAGGCAAGACAATGGACAGTGCATTTAAGCCAGTTAAAAAGCTTACATATACCATCCACAGAAGTGGTAGTTGAAGTTGAAGAAAAGTAAACTATGTCAACAAAGTATCTATAAGTAGTCTGTATAAAAACAAGAGCTGCTGCAGGCGAAAGCGAACTGGTAGGTGCTGCTAATGATGGTTTATCATAAACAACTCTGTTGGCTTGTGATGTAGTAGAGGACTGTAGATTTATGTTTAAGACATTTCTTGTGCATGTAGCCGTAACTGGAGTCAATAAAAGTTCATTCTCCACCCTTCCCGTCCTAGGGGAAACAATTTCAGTGTTGTTTAATGTTCAAAAAGTGTATCTCCTATATGGTAGTGAGAGGAGTCTTTGAGGTCTACTGTGTAGGATCGGTCACATGATGCAACTTTACTTGATCAATGGATATAAATCGTTTGTCTTTACAACCAAAGAGTGGTGGGCTGAAATCTTTTTTTATAGCAATCTTTTCACAAACCAGATCCCCAACTTTTGGAATACAGCCTATAGATGTTGTTGAATCTCTCATTTTCGTAATTGGCAGCATGTGGTAAAATGTTCATCTCGGAACTCCTGTAATTCCCGTAAGACAGTGAGACGTTCAGTTGTGTCAAAAAGTGGTTTCTTCCACCACTGGGCAAGGACCATCAAGAGCTTGGGCAATCATTGGAAAGCCAAACAGGACTCCATATGGGGTGAGGCCACCCAAAAATCTTCTAGGTAGATTACTTAATGCTCTCTGGACCCCATATAGGTGATGGATTCAACTACAACCGGAACCTAATACTCTAGCAGTTAAGGATTGCTTTAAGTCTCGTTTTTTTCTTTCCACTATCAAATTTCCCTCAGGATGATAGGGGGAAGAATAACGTACTACTACACCCAATGTTCCCATGGTATTCGTGTAAGCCTTAGAGGCAAAGACAGGGCTCTGGTCTGAATTGAATGCAACTGCATATGTCCCAATAAAGACTTGCAAATCTTTAATAGGAGTGCTAGCGTCAGCTGATCGTTGTGGCCACACCCAAAGAAATCTGGAGCAAGAGTCTACTGCTAGAAGAATGTATTCTTATGCACCATCAAAGTTTAAGGACTACAATGGGCCACGTACACACACTTGTTGTACACTAAGGCCTTGATTTATACTTTTTGACGCAAAACTGCACTAACGCAGTTTTGCGTCAAAAAGGTTATCCCTGACTAGCACAATATTTTAATGCCACTCTAGCGTGACATTTAAAACTTGGCGCTAGGTGGCACTAAAAATGTTTAGAGTAATATTTTCCCACATTAACCATTGCGCCTTATCGTAAGGCAAAATTCCGTTAATGGAAGTAAAATGACTCTAATCTAGTTTATGACATGGAAACACATTGCAAAACGGAAATGCACCATTTTTGCCCGCAATTGTGTCAAAAACAGACACTAACGGAGAAAACAGTGCAAAGGAGCCCCAAAATAGATCCCAGAAGCCAGGAGAGACCCCAGGGAGACCCCATTCAACCCCGAACCAGCCAGCCGGACACAGACAAGACAAGAACCAGGGGAGGGAGAAGAAAAAGAGGAAGTGTTGTTTCAGCGCAGAGGAGCATGAAATACTGGTGAGAGAGGTGATGGAGGATCAAAATGAACTCTTTATCACCTTTAAATTGTCAAAAAGGCAATATGGCAGCAAGAAACACTGGCACGACTGCAAGAAAAGGACCAAAGAAAAAATGGCACGGAAGAGGAAGGCAGCACTGCAAACAGGAAGTGGGAGTCCAGCACTGCAAGAGGACATGGATAAGATGGAGGAGATGGTTGCAGCGGTCATCCCGGAAGAAATCGTCACAGGGATACAAGGACAGGACAGCGCAGAATACCAGGAAACACCACAAATGCAGGGTAAGTTACATGGGGGAAATATATGCATAAATGTCAAGTGCAAGAAGGGGGAGGCCCATTGGACTCACACAATGTATGTCAAAGGAGCGCAGAGGGATTCAATGCACACTAAGCAAGTTGCACCATGTCAACATAAGCTTACCCAAGTACCTACACCTTGGGAGTGGCATTCACCATCGAAACATACTCATCCTGGACATATTAGGCACACCAGACCTAAATACCCACATGTACAAATGCAGCACATGGGTTGGATGGCATGTATAATCACTGTGCCACTGGTTGTGACATCATAATATCCCTTGCATGTAGTCACACCAACACCACTAACACGACCAACACTTCAGAGACCAGGTAGTCAGTCAACACAATTCCTGGGGTAACTACATAGTGGTGCCCCTTGCTGTAACATTTTGCAACAGTCTTGCTCATTGCCCAATTGCATGTGTGCTGCATCTCACAGCACACTAGTTATTGCAGCTCTCCCAACAGTACCTAGGCATGTGCCGGTAGCACCACCACACTTTGACAACACATCCACACGAGGCAGCCATCCCTACATCACGCAGTCAGGGTGTCCACATGGAACAATTAAATCAACAGGTGCGGGGGGAATAGTAGGCTCGACTGGTATCATTGGTAAAATGCCACTACCCAGACCAACTAAACTGAAGTTGTGTTCAACCACACATCTTGATGCTGAACTGAAATGTGCCACTGCAGAAAATATGTACCATAGATAGCAAACAGTAGATCCCAACAGTCACAGGCTGAGCCAATAACTATTTGGACACAACCATGTCAGACACATGGGAATGGGAAATAAACACACACATACAACACATGGAGAATGGCTGTTGCATAATGGTGGTTAATTCCACATCAACAGATGGGGATGGTGCATGGCCAAGCCTGGTGTTGGTAAGACTGCCAGTGCAGTGTACCCCTTGCAATTGGCAGTACGAGTCACACGTTGTTATGGCGGCTGACAATATGTCTGCACATGGTAGCTCTGTGGGGCACTTACTATAGATTGATCAAATAAAGTCAGTGCCAGGTGTGGCCTGCATTAGTTGTTTCAGGACATGCTTCACTCAGCCCTGCAAATCAGGCAGTGGAAAGGGCAAAGGGCAAAGGGCCAAGGTATCGGACACCCTGCACTGCCCATGCCAAGTGCATGGGCTGTGCAGGAGCACCCAGGGCCACACCACACCACTTTACCAACAACCATTTCATGGGGGTTACACTGCCATGCAAAGGTTGGAGGAAATTTAGAAATATACTAGAAGGGAAGTGTTGAACGTATCACTGGTCTGGTGTCACAGGACAGATGCCATAGCCAGTCTGTCAGCTGCTGGTAACCTGCCATGTCCAGGCCATTGGCCCATCGTGCATTACACATTGACAACAGTTACCACTACCACCTGGGCTGTAGGGGGTGAACAAATACACAGTGGCAGTCAGGTACCTCTTGTACTGATGCACATGAAATATGAACCTACCTCAGGCCCTGAAGTACAACTCCTCTGAATTGGCAATGCCCATTGACACATTTACCATCAGGCACTGTCACATACAGAAAGATTTACACAGCAGAAATGTCATACCCATATTGCCCATCCCTGGGTTCAACCTTGTGCTTTTGTCACATGAGCTGTACGATCACCATGCTGCACTCATGTATCATAGTGCAAGGAGGGCTGCATTCAGGGGGAGGACATAGGTGTTTAGTAAGGTAAACAACCTACACCAACAGGAGCTGAAACAGTGCTTTGCCAGGTCCACGAGTGCTATGCAAAGTAGCACACAACCGCAAATGACAGCATGAGGAGATATCGATGGCCATAAGAGCACAGTGTGGTGAATATGCCATCCCTGGGGTGGTGCAAGGTCTCAACACAGCATGGGTGTATGTGAAACATGTAAGACTGGGACAGGTGAAAATTGCCATGTGTGCTGTGGCATGAGCACAGCAACACACAATGCAAGGCCTCACCATGCAAATGGATGCAAAGGGAGGGTAGCACAAGATAAGAGGCCGTCAAGACACAAAAAGGATAGACAACACACTTAGAAGATATGATGCAGCCAATAGTGGCAAATGAGCTTTCATTCATGTGACATGCAGGTTGAGCATAGGGATGTAGACTGCAGCTATGATGTACTGGAACAATCCATTGGAACTAATGGGTGCATCAAACTTTCAGTGGTGCTCCTGTGGCACTAAGCACTGTGCTGTATTGACAAGGTAGCGTTAAGCCACTTTTTTGGCATTATGGCCCTCATTACAACCCTGGCAGTCAGTGTTAAAGTGGCGGCAATACCGCCAACAGGCCGGCAGTAAAAAGAAATTGGATCACGACCACGGTGGAAACTCGCCATCATAGACAGCCACTTTAACACTCCGACCGCCACGACAGTAGCAACCGACACCGATGCGGTCACCACCAATAGACAGGCGGAAGACAATGTACCGCCCACCCCATTACAACTCACCAATCCGCCAGCTTTTCTGGGGTGGTACAAATGCCATCAAAAGCACGGCGGAAACAGTGTTTGAAAGGGAAACCACTCCCCTCTCGACACTCAACGAAGAAGCAGGATACCATGGAGCCCGAGTTACAGGTCTTGCCCATGCTGGTGTACCTCCTCATACACCAGGAATATCAAAGGTGGCAGTGACGACCACTGTGAGTACTGCACCTAGCACACAGGGGCGGGGGGAAAAAAGAGTCACACACACAGGCAACACGCAACACCCCCACCCCCACCATCACCCACAACACCATACACACAAACACAAGAATCAACATTACATTTACACCCTGTAACCCCCTGGAAGAATGCAAGGACAAAAGGAATTGAGTTAAACAGTGATATTTTAGAAATAGTCAGTTATACGTAACGATTCAAAAAACAGTATTTACAAAAATATATAATATGTACATAAGGTCGTACATTGTCCTTTACAAATGTCCGTGGCCCAAGGCCACACTTGACTCCTGCCTCAATACGGAGAGAACACTGCAGGGCATCAGGTCGAAAACACACAAGCACCTCAGGGGGATGGGGAAGTGGGGGCACCTCCGCTGGAAGATGGAACAACACTACTGCTCCTCGAGGGGGCTCCATGCCCACTGCGTGGTCCTGGGGAGTGCAAAGCCACAGTCTCTCAAGTCTCTCTAGTGGGTGGGTTGCTCACTGCTTGGTCCTGGGGAGTGCAAAGCCACAGTCTCTCAAGTGGGTGATTTGCCCACTGCTTGGTCCTGGGGAGTGCAAGGCCACAGTCTCTCAAGTGGATACCTGTCTTCACAGGTTCTGGAGGGGGCATTGTGCCCAGTCTGCTTCATCCTGCCAAGGATTGGGTGAGTGGATGCCTTTATCCACAGGTTCTGGTGGGGGCATTGTGCCCAGTCTACTTCATCCTGCCAAGGATTGGGTGAGTGGATGCCTTTCTCCATGGTCTCTGGAGGGGGCATTGTGCCCTGTCTGATTCATCCTGCCAAGGATTGGGTGAGTGGATGCCTTTCTCCACTGGGTCTGGAGGGGGCTTGGTGCCCAGTGATGCAGCACATGTGGTGCTGGCCGTGGTGCAGGTGCCAGTGCTGCCAGTGGTGAAGGGAGGCACCAGCCCTTATACTGCAGCCTCTGACGGCTGGTCACTGGGGATGCTGCTCCTGACAGTAGTGATGGCAGCGGCGGTGCAGGTGGCGGTGCAGGTGGCAGTGCTGTGGCTGGAATGCTGGTGGTGCTGCCCGTGGTGCAGATGGTGGGGCTGTCGGTTCTGATGGTGGCCACCAGGCCCCCACCTGCAGGCTCTGACGCCTGAGGTGCCTTTCCTTGGCTTTTCTGCCTCTTCTTCGCCTTGGCAGCTGCTGTTGGGACCTTGGCTCTGGCAGCTTCAGTTTTGGAGGAGACCTTGCTGGGTGGGTCGTGCTCTTTGCCCTTGGTGCATGCTGTCCCCTTCTTCAGCTTGGCAGGTGGTGGTATCGTATGGTCCTTTGCAGGGGTTGGTGGCACACTGGCTGGCCTGACGGGTGCCCCCTTGAAGCCCCTGGGAGTTGCAGGTACCACAGCGGACGCTGACTTGGTGGCTGAGGTGCGGGCCTGGATTCGGGACACCCTTACCCAAGGGGAAGGACATGGGGGAGGGGGAGGGAACAGGTCAATGTTTGCCAGGAAACGTTTTTTAGACACACTGGGGTGGGAAGATGGAATGGGTTTGGGAGTGGAGGAAGAGGGAGTGGCTGTAGGAGGTGTCTTTCTGCTGAGTTTGTTTCAAGGTGCATGGGCTTGATGTTGTGAGGTGGATGGCTGTTGGGTGGGTGGGTGCTTGCGTTTGTGTACTGTGGGAGGAGGGGTCATAGACACACTGGGAGAGGACACAGGGGACGTGTGCATGGTTGTGGGGGTGGTGACTGCCAGTGAGGGGTGTGTTGTGATGGGCGTGCTGGTGATGGAGGTAGTGGATGAGGATGTAGTGCATGCAGGTGTGAGAGTAGACAATACTGGGAGGGAGGTGGACGAAGAGGAGGAGGAGGACACAGTGGAGGCACTGGATGTTGGTGTGTCTGCATGTGGATGGTGCTTGTTTGAGATCCTGTGAGATGAAGTGTGGTGCTTGTGTTTGCCTGAGCCACCTTTGTGTGAATGCTGGTCTGAAGGTGTGCCTGGGAAAGGCTGGGGTTGAGGGGATTGGGCCTGGGTAGAGGAAGTTGGAGGGGGAGGCTAGACACAGGAACAAGGGCTGCCATCAGTGCTGTTGGGCCGCCACACCAGAGTGAATGCCCTGCAGGTATGCATTTGTTTGTTGCAAATGCCCTGCTACACCTTGGATGGCATTCAGAATGGTTGACTGCCCAACAGAGAGGGATCTCAGGAGGTCAATAGCCTCCTCCCTGAGGGCAGCAGGGCTGACCGGGGCATGGCCTGAGGTGCCTGGGGCAAAGGAGATGCCCACCCTCCTGGGTGAGCGGGCACGGGAAACACACTGAGGGGCTGCTGGGAGGGCAGTGCTGGTAGGGGGGTTGGTGGCTCTACCTGTTGTTGGGGTGGGCACAGAGGTGTCCGCCACCGCCAGGGAGCTTCCATCGGAGGAGGAGTTGCTGTCTGTGGTCTCCCCTCCTGTCCCCGTCGTGGTGCTCTCACCCTCGTGGATTCGGCCTCATGGGCCATGTGGGATGCAGCTCCCTCCGTCGCTGGTGGCTCTGCTCCTCCGCCAGATTATGGTAATGCACACAAGGACAGGGTGACAAAACAAAAAGGAGGGAGACAGAGGATACAGTTGGTCAATGTCAGCAACACCACTACCGTTGGCGTACACAACACACAGGGAGCAGCCCTATGCACTAGGCCATGCCCAAGCATTTACTAAGACAGTCACCAGCCCATGCGGTTCAATGCCTAATGCCATTAGCTGCACACCTGAAACCCACAGGACCCTGCCCTGGAGTAGATGGGTGCCAACACTATTGGGGCAGGAGTGATACTGAGCCTGCTTAACAAGGGACCTACCCTGTCATGTTCGCCCTGGCCTAGGGTCACCCACAGCCCACATACCCCACCCAGGTACCTCCTAACACGTGCAAAGTCATGTTTCAGATTCTGTACTCACCCCCTTGTTGCTGCTGTGATGCCCTAAAGCGCCCATCCAACTCCGGATAGGCCACCGCCAGGATGCAGAACATCAGGGGGGTCATGGTGCGACGGGCATCCCTTCCCCGTTGGGAGGCCAGCCCCAGCTGGGCCTCTGCCGTCTTTTTTTGCCAGCGGCTCAGGTCCTCCCACCTCTTGAGGCAGTGGGTGCTCCGCCTGTCAAAGACCCCCAGGGTCCGCACCTCCTTGGCGATGACACGCCAACTACACTTTTTCTGGTGGGCACTGACCTGCAGGGAAAAGACAGCAGAAAAGGGAATTATTCACCCATTCGGACCGTCATACACATTGCCCACCAGATCCCACACATACCCTGATGCACATACATTGACCACCTTACATGCTGCATTCTGGCCAGGACCCCTCTGCCCCCCCACATGTGGTTTACACACACAGCAGTCCATACATTCATTGCCTACGCATCATGCTCACAGTGTACTCACCTATTTGTCTGGAGGACCGTAGAGTAACGTGTACTAGGGTAGGACCCCATCCACCAGTTTCTCCAACTCCTCCGCAGTGAAGGCAGGGGCCCTTTCCCCAGACACACAGATAAGACACTGTGGGGGTTATTCTAACTTTGGAGGAGTGTTAATCCGTCCCAAAAGTGATGGTAAAGTGACGGATATACCACCAGCCGTATTACGAGTTCCATAGGATATAATGGACTCGTAATACGGCTGGTGGTAAATCCGTCACTTTTCCGTCACTTTTGGGACGGATTAACACCTCCTCCAAAGTTAGAATAACCCCCTGTAACTTCACTTAACATTTCAGTTATCTGTTGGACACTGTACAAGGAAGCCTGTTTCCCTATGTCTATGGCCACTGACTGTACCCTTTGGCATCTGCATTTTCAGATCTCTGTGCGCCACTCTGGCTCCTGCTATGTGTTTTGCTTCCCACCAGATGTCATCTTAAAGTATATTTCACTGTACTTTTGATTTGCAATGCTTTGATAATGGTGTACTAATACATATTTGAATCAATTGACAGACTCCAGATTGGTATTTGTTCCAAGGGATTTTATTTAGGTGCTCATAAATAGAGGGGGTGGTGCAAGGGGCTGGGCTGATGGTGGAAGGAAGTTCAGGGTAGAGTCCAGTCTCTTGGTATCACAGGTTCATTGTCCAATGGGGCATAGGAAGGGGAGTAATGGCAGTTCAAGACGGACAGGGGAGAGTTTTATTTCCTGGCGGAGGTCTTGCCAATGCATCAGGCAGATGTCTCTGTACACTACAGGCAAGTTAGGTTTGTTTTGATGGGATGCAGTTGATATAGGTGCAAGTTGTGTGGTGTGTGATATTTGTTCTGGCAGTGATGTGCACAGCATGACTTGAGACATCTGTGCATATTTGGAATTTACATGACATGGACATTGTGTATGCCGTTGACGTGTCTGTGATATTGTTACCTCACGTAAGAAGGTCCAGTGCTCCCTTCCCTTGAATGCCACAATGAAATTGAATTGAGTGGGAGCTCAAAGTTTAGGGGTATGGACCAAAACCCCCTTATGAATAAGTCCAAAGTCTATAAAATGATGAGAGCCCACTGATTTTTAATTGTTGTATATATCCAGATAGTCTTTATTCAGAAAATCATAAATCCATATCAATATACGGGACATAAGGTTTAAATAATCATTAATTGCATAAATGATATCCAGTTTTGGACTGTTTATCCATCAAATGCCACAGTCCCATGGTTGGGAGATAGTTGTGATAGCCAACACGTGTTTCGCCCCCTGCGGTAATTTCACCTGGGGCTTTCTCAAGGCGATATAATGTTCAATGGAATGACATCTTGTCGACAAGATGTCATTCCATTGAACATTATATCGCCTTGAGAAAGCCCCAGGTGAAATTACCGCAGGGGGCGAAACATGTGGTGTCTGTGATATTGTTTGTTTGGTCTAGTGTGTGATGTGTACATAGTGGGCAACCTGAGGGCACTTGTGGTAGTCTGTGTAGTTCCGCTGTTTTCAAAGGGTACATGTCTGCACCTGTCCTTCCTGTGATGTGCCTGTCAAGTTGTGGGTGTGTTACGTACATGTGGGTGTGTGTATTGATGTTGTGCACTGATTGTGCTGTACTGCAGCATGTTGCATATGTGGTATCACCTGTACATGTGTGTAGCTCTGTCCATATGTTGCTGTAGTGGTGTATATTTTGTATATCCAACAGGGTTGGGGTTTTGGGTGTGCATTGCTAGATTTGTAGACTTACCCACAAGTAGGCCATTTCCAAATTGTCCATCTTGGAATTGTTCATTGATCCTGCTGTGCTGGAATATGTAGACGTCATGGACACACCCAGGACACTTGGCCAAAATGTTTATGGATAATCCACAGTGTCCACTATGGCCTCCACATTAATGGAATGCGTGCTCTTGCAATTCCGGTATAAGTGCTCTGTTGCTGCAGGTGGTACAAGCCGGACAAAGGCACAGTCCATTGCACTGAGTACATGCGGGAAGCCATGGATTTGATAGAACCCCTGTTTGTTCTCCTGCTGCTTTTGCTGAGTGTTAGGAAATCTGATGTGGCAGGGTGTCAGGGAGATGATGGCATCTAACACCTTTGTCAGGAATGCAGGGAACGACGGCTGTGAGATACCACCAACTAGTGCACCTGTTGTTTTGAATGAGCCATTTGCCTGCACGCGCAGGACAGCGAGCAGCTTTGTTATAGGTGGTATGTTGTGTGGGGTCTCCCACCTGTGCGTCTTTTTTGCCCGGGTGGTTAAATATAGCGCTAGGGTGTTTAAGTCAAGTTTTGGACGGGAATGCCTACCCTGCATCTCATTGACGCAAGGAGGTTTCACGCATCTGAAAAATGAAGTTAACCTCAATATTTTGATGCTAGACAGGTCTTGCATGAAAATATAAATATGGCATTGGGTTTGCACTGAATTAGCATAAAAGAAATTGATGCTAATTCAGTGCAAACTGACTAGAAATATGCCCCTACGAGGGGTGTCTGCAGTGGGTGCTTGATGATGAACCTTTCAATTTGTTGTCAGATGTTACAACTAAGGACACACTGTTTGCACTTTTTGTATAGACTATGCCACCAGTAGGGTTTTTGTCACAGTGAAATAGTAGCTGCCACACCAGTTAGGAACGAAGCAACACACTAATGAAGTGCTTGAATGAATTCTAGCCTATGGTCTTGGTTGGGGATAACACATCACCCAGCCCTGGAGTAGTTGCATAAGGAATATGTTGGGCACTTGCATGGTAGAAATATTTTGTTGGATATGCTTTGGTAAAGGTGTGACGTCAGCCAGAGCATTCATGGCAGCCAGAACTTTATCATCCAGGCTTGTGTGAGAATGAGCTATCGCAGCCACAGTTGCAGTAAATTCTGCCAATAAATTCCTCACAACGTGTATTCTGACTCATTGATGGCCCAATGTATGCATTACATTACCATATGGCAGTCAGTCATTAAACCCATACACCTTCCCCCAGAGCATTTTATACTTAATGATATTTCTTTTGGCGTCTCTGAGTCAGTTACGGTGCCAGTAATGCAAGTTTTCATTTAAAGGCTGAACACAGTAATATGCATAAAACACCATCAGTGTGGGGAATTCAGAATTTGCATGTTCCAGACCCTTAATCAATGCTTTCAGTTCAGCAAGTTGTGTAGTAAAATCCCCAAGGAATTGTGCAAAGGTTTGTTTTGGGTGGAATTCTCCATCCCTCATAACTCCATAAACAGCTGTGTGAGCCACAGGATATTGATGTTTGGAACCTACAGCAGGTTGAGCTGAACCATCAGTGTAAATGATGTACTTATACTGATCGAGAGGGCATGGGTTACTCAAGTTCTTCTTGGAGAAATTCTTGAGCATGCAATTTGGGGTCAAACACATAATCAATATCTGTGACAGTTAAGGAGGTGGCCCATTGTATCCATCGTGGGTGAAGTGCTTTTTGCACCAGAAATGTTAGCTTTTGGACCAGCCTCTATGGCTGTGACAGGGGTAACAACAATACTGCATTTCCCTGGGCCAGTGGTTTCTCCTTAATGACAGCCATCTGAACTGCAGTCATTATTTTTTCAGTGGATGCAAAACGCATTTTTGCATTGGAATATAAGTGTGATTTGTATCCACTCGGTACTGGGTCACCTTCGTTGAATGTGACATAGGTAAAGCCAATAGTACCCAGAATTATCCGGATGACCAGATATGTTTTGTTGTCCCATGTATGTAAATGTTTTCCTTTAAGCATGCCAATCTGTAATGATCTGAGCATTTGGGTGTGTTGCGGTGTCCAGCATTTGCTTGAAAAATCTGGACACATCAAATCATAAAGTAGTTTTATGTGTTGTACATAATCTGGTATGTATGTTTTGCCAAACTTAGGGTGTCATTACAACCTCTGCGTCATTTCACAAGACCACCGAGGGACCGCCGTGCTGAAGACCGCCAGTGGTGGCGGTTTTCTGCTTGGCGTATTATGACTGTTGGAAGCTCTACGTCATTTTTCCAACGGAGAGCCGCCAACAGCCATAGTGACGGGCGACGGGGAAGTGGAGGTTGCTCCACCTCCACCGCCACGCCAACAGAACACCGCCCAGCGCATCACGTCCTGTGTTTCTGCGCAGCGGTGTTCTGTTGGCGGTGTGGTGTCGGCGGAGCTGCCCCCATGGCTCCCTTCCCCTCCCGGAAAATTGATGGAACAGGTAAGTCGATCGTCCGTCAGGAGAGGGGGGTGGGGGCATGTTGTGTGTTGTGTGGGTGCATGGGGGTGTGCGTGGGTGTATGTAGAGGGGGTCTGTGAGTGCGTGTATGCTTGCGGGGGTGTCATGAGTATGGGAATGAGTGAGTGTATGTTTGAAGGGATGTCTGTGTGGATGTGCGCGTGTATGTTTGACTGTGTGTGTGTGGATGTTGGCATGTGTGTCGGTGTGTGTGCATGTATGTGTGTTGGTGGTGCCTGCGTACGTGTCGGTTGTGTATGTGTAAGGTATTGTCGGGGGTCGGGGTGGGGAGGGGGGGTCCTGCCACCTTTGGGGGGTGGCAGGGGTGGTGGGGGGTGTAGGGGAGGGAGTCGGGGTGGGGGTGGGGGAGACCCCTATCAGTGCCAGGGAAGGAATTCCCTGGCACTGATAGTGCTTACCACCATGGATTTCATGGTGGTTCCTACCGCTGGAAATCCACGGCGGTAAGCCGAGTCAAAATACCGGCGGCGGTATTGTCACGGCCGCCGGGCTGGCGACCAGGTCTCCAGCCCAGCGGTCGTCTCCGCCCTGGCGGGCGGAATGGAGAAGCGGCGGATGACCATGGCGGTAACCGCCATGGTCATAATTAAAAAAAAAAGACCTCCAGCCTGTTGGTGGTTTTAGCGCTGCTTTAACACCGTCCGCCAGGGTTGTAATGACCCCCTTAGCCTGTTACAACCTCTGTCTTTCAGCTGCTGAGGAAGATGAGTTGCTTCTGGGAAAAGAACCATCCACCAGTGGCAGGCGATGGGCAATCTAAGGGGAGAACCCACACCTCTTCCAAGAGCCTTATCAACTGCCAGTAATGTACATCAGGAGTATGGGAAAGTGGAGGAGGAGCAGAGGAGGAGGAATGAAGCAGAGGAGGCAGAACATCGGCACTGTTTGCAGAGGATGATGAGGCTGATCTCCTGTTGGCCCACAGGGCAAAAGATTGAAGCCCATACTTGCTCCGGCCAGCACATAGTGCCTCCCACTCCATCCCGTATTTCCAGTAGTCAGCCAACTAGCTACAGCCTTCACATATCCCAACACAACCATCAATCCCTCACAGCCCTCAAACATATTGGTTCCCTTACACACTCCTTCCGTGACAGTGCATCCTTGGGCTTCTCTGAGGGTCCTGGACCTCCTGTTGAGGAGCAGGTATCCCCTAGGAACTAATCTTCAGCCCACAGGTATCCACCTGCTACCTCCCGCTGCTGGACCTGATGGTGGTTTCCCAGGCAGGAGGGTTTTTTCCAATAGAAGGCTAATATGAGGCAGGACATTTGTGCCTAATGGGCTACTGTATCCGATATTTCAGACTCATTACAAGACATGCATCAATTTCCTTGGATGGTTGACAGAATGACCAAGGTCTTGGATACGATGGATAAAACCTGGCAAGACATGTCAAATAAGGTAAGTGACATCATAATCATCTATACGGAAGAGAGTGAAAGACACCATGCATTGGCCATGAAGATGATGGAGGGCCTGATGTAAATGAGCCAAAGTCAGCTTTCATGCTCAACACATGGAGGGGACCCAACACATCCACCTGCACCACACCACACCCAGCCACCATTATCACAACATATGCATGCACCCCCCACCTTCACAGCCACCACTCACCTTGAACACACTCCACACTGCACAGTCATGTCCCCCTGCTGCCCAGTCACATTTGCCACTTGTTCAGCCACCATCATCCCCGTTCAGTCATATCTCCCAACTGTACAGCCGCCATCACCCCTGTCCAGTCACACCTCCCAACTCTACAGCCGCCATCAACCTCTGTCCAGGCGTATCCCCCCCTTTTAAAGCCATTATTACCCTCTGTACAGTCACAGGCACCACACCCACCCACACATCAGCACCAATACATCAAACGCACTTACTTACAGAGATCCTCACCTCCACAATTGCGAACTCGCAAGAGGGATCCTCTGTAATATATGTTTTCACTACACTTTGTGAAACAAATATATTTTTTACGTTTCAAATGAGTTGAGTGATAGTTGATTGTGGTCAACTGGTTTATTTGCTTGTATCCCCTATATATACTGATAAGTGTGTGTAAGACATGTATCTTATTAGAATCTTCTTTGTACAAAGCTATCATATAAAAAGCATAGCTAAACACATAACACTGTAACTTCAATAGTTGGAATTAAGCAAATATAATGTAACACACAACACAGAGATGTAGTTTTCATAAATTTTATCAGAAATATGTTGTAAGAAAAAAACTGTTTATTGGAAAGTGAGAAAGAAAAAAAAAAAAAAATCTAAAGCAAAAGATTGAAGAAGTGGGCTGGGGTTGGACAAAATAAATATAACACATCAGGAAGTGTCAGGAGAACCAGTCTATGTACAAGGGGTAAACAATAAAACAGTCCACTGTCAAAACAAGGTCCATTCACTGGCCATCCTCACTTATCTTTTAAAATGATTTCCAAATCTTCTGCACCTGTGGACTGTTCTTGGCTGTCCCATGCAGGACAAGACACCCAACTGGAGCGGACAACATTAAGGGTCGATTGGTAGCAGGGGAAACAAAGAAGGTTGACAAACTGGGAGAAATGATTACAGTGTGGGGGGTGGTTCTAGGCCAACGAAGAAAAAAGGGCTGCCCTCAAAGAAGTGATGATGCACTGAGTTGAGCCACATCTCAGGACTGAGCCTCTCGGAACATGTAGAGTTCATTTCTGATCTCCTGTACGATCTGAGAGGACACAGTCCTCTTAACCTCTGGTACTAGCTCCAGTTCCTGTAAGGCAGTCCAAGGAATAACTGTACATGGAGGAGTCTGGGCAGAACAAGAGGGATATAAGGTGCTTGGGTCTGGTGCCTCCCTCAGCTCTTCTGGGCAGTCAAATGGAGGGGAGTAGTGGCAGGGGGTGTAGCAGGATGCCCCTATGGAATGGGGGCCTCAGGAGTTAGGGAGGGGTCGGGAGCAAACTCAGATGGCAATGATGCCTGCCCTGGAGGCACCACATCAAAATCCAGTCTTCTGGGCCAGGGGGGACCCACATTCTTCCCCCCGGCTGGTGGTGTCCCTCTCAACTCACCCACACCTCAATATCTGCAGCCTCCACCTGGGCTGGTGGTGATGTTGTATCGTCCATCCCGGTGGTTGCACTTCCCCTGCTCTGGTCTTCTCCTTCCTCCTCTTCGCTGGTGGTGTCGAGAGGTCGTACCCATCTAGAAGCTACCGTTGCACTTCTCGGCCCCAGGTCCTGGGTAGATGTCCCTTGGCCATCTGGGTCCACTGAAATAGAAGGCAAACAATTATGTAGTTGGTGTACAAATCACCACGGAAATCACAACCACATTGAGCAACCACTGACTTTGTAATCCTTTGATCTAACTAGTTAATGTAAAGTTTTGGAGGCCAAAGTATGTGTTAATGTACTGTAATGACCTGACATTAGACACACAGTAACATCTGTCTCAAGCTTGCTCTGTATCCTCTTCAATATTTACTAGCCCTCACATTCAGCATTGGTGTGATGTGAGCTTCAGGACATTGAAACATAATTATGTTCCAATGTAAAATAGCACAAGTGGGGATAGGACAAGGTCAGGATGGATTTATCCACACCTTAAAATGTGGTTCCAGGATTATCCTGTAATATTCTGTTTCAATAGCAGTCCCCGTAGGCTTTTTCCTCAATCTATGTGTGCTGCACAATGCAGCACTACTAGAATAAGGAAAAAAGGTGGATAAACAAAGAGATTTCTCCTCTTTGTGCCTCCCCTGGAGAGGCATAAAGTTTTAACACATCCCAGAGTGTACAAGGTCTTATAAGTCTTGGTATACATCTCAATATCTAGGTCTTGGGTGGGAACACAGAATGCCTCCCTTGTGCAGAGTAAGGCAATGCAACGTTTTGGGCTGCCTTACCTCACTCCATATTTATGAAGGCATTCAAAGCCATGCAAAGTGATATGTTTGCAAGGTCTGCGCCACCATTGTGTCACAAAAAGTGATGCTACAGTGGCACATGGGGCTCATAAATATGGTCCTTGGTGTTTAGAAATGTTAAAATGTCCACTGTCTAAGAAGATAACACTAATAAATTGACATGGACTCTCCTTAGAAAATGGAGCCATTTGCAAATTTGTCCACACTTTACACTGACATGGGCACGAAATCTGTAGCAGGGACTTTTGACTCTTGAAAACATCAGTTGTTGACAAACTACGTAAAACTATGTGTATGGTTTACAGAGAAGTCTCATGATGGTATTTATGGTGCCAAATGTCCACCCATCAACAGACTGTGCAACCACATAAAGGCCATCATTATGACTTTGGCTGTCTTTAACCAAGACCGCTAAAGCCATGGGCGCCAGAAGACAGCCAGTGCTGGCGGTCTTCCGTCTGCCATAAAATGGTTACTGCTGGATTTCCACCACATTTAGGGTGGATATCCGGCAGTACCCATGCTGGCGGGTGGTGGCGCCTGGCAGTGCTACCACCTTCACTGCCCTGCGAGTAGGATGCCGCAGGCCATATTAAGACCATTCATACAGCCTGGCAGTGTTCTGCTGGCGGGGCGCTGCTGGCGGTAGCAGCACCCCTTCCCTGCCGGACGACCTCACCGCCAGACAAGGTAAGTCGGTCATCTGACAGGGGAGGGGTTGGGAGGGTTGGGGGTGTTGTGTGTCTGTGTTTGGTGTCTGCCTGCATGTCTGAATGTGTGTATGCATGTGTGAATGCGACTGTGAGTGTTGTGGTGTATGCGTGGTCGTATACATGTGAGAGAATGCATGTATGAATGTTGAAGTAAGTGCGTGTCTGCATGTCAGTGTGTATGCATGTTTGTATGCGTGCCTGAATGTGTGTGACCATGTGTGAGTGAATGCGTGTATGGATGAGTGTTAGTGAATGGGTATATGGAAGTGTCAGTAAATGGGTGTATGCGTGGTGCGTGTGGTTGTATGTGTGCATGTATGGGGTGAGGGGAGCTATATGTGTAGGGGGTGGGAGAGTCAGGTGTTTGCTGAGCGGGGGTGTAGGGGAGCTGTCTACCAGTGACAGGGAAGGAATTCCCTGTCACCTGTAGCCCTGCCGCCATGGTTTTCGTGGCAGTGCAGCCGCTGCGGAAACCATGGCGGTAGGCCGGCTCATAATGCTGCCAGCAGTCTGCTGTGGACCGCCGGGTCTGAGATGTACATATCCAGCCCAGCAGTTCATACAGCCATGGTGGTATCAGCGGAGATGTGGCGGGTTGGCAGGTTGGCGGTGATGCTGCCACATTAACCTTGGCGGGATCGGTAAGGTCATAATAAGGGCCAAAGTCTGTAACACCACTGGTGACTCAAGAGAAAAAGTGCCCTCTGTCAGGTACAATGGCCAGGTTCCCTAGATACAGGTGAGGGTTCAGAGGTATGTGTAAGCCATGATTTACTGCAATGTTGTATGAGACACAACAGACTACTATAAACTTGCACACAACCTCAGGGGAGAACAGAAGCATGCCTCCTTTAAGGTCAAGACATTTGAAACATGACTTTTATCTCCAAAAGTAAGCTTGATTATGGTTTTGATCCATATCTGTGCCTTTTTACACCTCTGCTAAGGTTCAGTGATTGCACATCAGTATGGTGTAAGGAGATGAGGGAAGAGTGAATATGCTGAATCACCTGAGGAAGGAAAGTAACAGATTTAAGTGCATTTCCCTATAGCATTTACTACGTTCCAAATGTATAAATGGTACATGCAGTGTCTGTTGGCATAATGTATGTGTAGCAAAAAATATTTATATTGTGATGAGTGTGTGTGACAACACATTTTTACATCTGCAAACCTCTCTGTAGTTTGTGTACTTACATAGAAGTCACATGTTGCCAAATTGTTCCACTGTCAGCTGCAGGGCCAGAGGTGACCTGCGGAATATGTAGCTGTCATCATGCATCATGACTGGCTTGCTTATGATTTTGCTACAATGTCACTAGACCACCTCTGGAATGAGCCAGTTGAAAAGAAATGGAGAGCTGCTATGATCTTGACATTGGCTGAGATGGTGTGGCAGCATCAGGTCACAGAATCTAGATCCTGCTTCCACTCAGAAACCATCTCCAGGATGACATAAGGATAAAACCTCAATCTAGCCCTGACATCTCTGTTGGACATCCCAAAGAGGTTAATCCTTTGCCTGAAGATACTCTCTGCTCTCCTCCTCCTCCTCCTCCTCCTGCTTTTCCTCACATCATTTTGGCACATGACCAGGGATAACCCCACAAACACACTGAGTGACAAGTTGAAAGGTCTGAAAGGGTCTGTTTGTGGCAGCTCAGCTTTTATGTCTGCAGCCAGGCTGTGATTGGCGAACAACTTCTAGCTGGAGCTGGGTTGCGGGATGGTAAGCACTGACACTGGTGTGTGTGTGTTGTGTTTGAGAGAAACTTAGGATTCTGCTGTTTGTTCATAGATTTGGTGTGGTATATTACCTTTACAGTTTGACTGTTTGTGGAAGACTTTACATGGCCCATGATTGTTGGTTACATGTGATACTGTGGAAAAAATATTTAAGTGCAACTATGTGTTATTACCACAATCTTGTGGTGTTGTGTATTTTTGACAGACCATTCCATACTGCAATACACACCCTACACAACTACATATGTAACTGTCCAGTGCCTACATGTAGTTTATTCCTACTGTCAGTGATGTATTATATGCTATTTTGGTTGTACATCTTGAGATTTTGTTTTCTACCTCGAATGTTGAGACTCTGCCTGAGTGCAGATTCTCTGCTCTGAGTGTGGAGAATCCACCCTGAGTGAGGATGTAAAGATACTATTCATAAATGCCCTTGATTAATAAATCAATAAAAAATTCTGAATCTTAGACTTTTTGTCTACATTTAGACCAAAAGTCTGTTTACCTTTGTGAATCAGGCTCCTTGTCTGTAAAACAACACAAAACAACACTGGACATCTCCAACAGTTTCTTCTGCCAAAACATAGGTTGTCATTATGAACATGGTGGGAAACACTGCACCGCTGGCGGTAACTACCGCCAACAGGCTGGCGGTCCAGTCTGCCAAATAATGAAGCACATGTGAAAGAAGCTGCAGGCCATCCACTCACAGCCATTTTTGTAGTCCCGCCGATGATGGGGGAGGTCACCCTCAGCCCTGCAGAAAGGCCCTACCCACCTACCAAATTATGAAACACCACACCGCCATCAGTTCCGGGGCAGGAACCACCACAAGGCAAGCGTGGCGGAAACGATCTACATAAAGGGAAATACTCACCGGAAGCACATAGAACACGCCGACGCAGACAAGGAGCGAGAGTTAGAAATAATCCCAGTGCTTCTCCTTGTCATATTTGTCCAGGACTGTGACCAACGGCTAAGACGGTAAGTACCTCAGCCTAGTACACATGGGAAGAAAGGGCACAGTTACACCTACACCCACCTTACCCACACTGCAACGCACTCCTAACCCCTCCCACCATCCCAAGCAATACATACCATAACAAGATGAACTTACCAGACACAAGCCAACAAATACCTGCACCAATGCACACACCTGTGCACACCACACCCCCACAGTGAAATGCTGCACAACGGCTCAATATAGCACCAACAGCTCTGCTGGGCACTCAAATTTAATAACAAGAAATAGTTTAAAAAAATGTCCAAACAAGGCCATAGGCCAATCCATAAACAAGTCCTGTAAGGACAAATATAGGCTACACTTGACTCCTACGATGGCGAAGGAAACTCCACTGAGAAGGGGCATCAATGGGGTAGAAAGGCACCTCAGGGATCACGGGCAGGGGGTGGCAGGGGTGGTGAGTCAGGTCTCAAAGGGGGGGTCTTGGGCTTAGGTTTGGGAGGTGGAGGTGGAGGTGGAGAGGGTTTGGGCTTGCCCTTGGAAGATTGGGGATTGGGCCTGGATGTGGGGTGGCAGAGGGACCTGGGGCAACATGGGGCTTCTTCCTCCCTGGGGAAGGGGCACGGGAATGGGAAGGGTAGACTGGGGTGGATTTTGATGAGGAAGGAGTGGACTGGGCTATGGCATAGGAACGTTTAGGGACAAGACAGGGTAGGCCAGTGGGTTCAAACAGGTCAACACAGTAGAGGAAAAGCTTCTTAGGTGTATTTGGAAGGGATTTGAAGCCAGGTCTGGGAGTGGAGGTTGAGGAAGTGGTGGTACGAGGTGTAGGTGTGCTGGACCTGGATGCAGGTGCCTGTTTAATCTGCTTATGTATGGTGGATGTGTGTGGTGTGGATGAGTGTGAGCGTTTGAGTGTTTTGGGAGGAGGGGGTGGTCACAGTGGGAGAAGACAGGCTGCCAGTGTATATGGATGTGTGGGTGTCTGCAGGTCTGGTGAGTGTGCTGCAAGTGTATGTGAATGTAGTTGTGGTGAGTGCAGATGTGGTGTCTGGGGTGCATGACTGGATGTCAGCTGTTGTGGTGACTGCAAGAATGGGGGCAGCAGCAATGACAAAGGGTGGAGTGCATGTGGTGTGCATGGTGAGGTGACAGACAGGGAGGCGGGGGAGGCTGACACAGTGGGTGACGTGGATGTTTCTGTGTGTGCTTTAGTATGTTGGGTGTGTGCCTGCCTGTGGTGGGAAGTGTGGTGCTTGTGTTTCTCAGTGTGCTTCTTGTTTGTTGATCTGCCTGCATGGCTGTCTGTATGTGTGCTTGGGATGGATGAAGGGAGTTGGGGGCTGGAAGCGGTAAACGTGGTGGGAGGGGGTACGAAGGACCAGGGACATTGGCTGTCATCAAAGAGGAGGCCAGTGCCTGAATAGATCTCTGTAGGCCAGACATGGCACCGTGAATGCTTTCGAGGTATGCATTGCATTGCTGCATCTGGGATACTAGCCCCTGGATGGGATTCACAATGGTTGTCTGCCCTACAGAGATGGTTCTCAGGAGGTCAATAGCCTCCTCCATGAGGGCAGCAGGGCTGACTTGGGCAGGGGATGAGGTGCCTGGGGCGAAGGATACGCACACCCTCCTGGGTGAGCGGGCACGGGCAACTCGGTGGAGAGCAACTTTAAGGGCAGTGACGGTATGGAGGATGGCGGAAGATGACAAAGAATGGGTGGGTCCAGTAGGGTCCGCAACCAACAGGGGGGCTGCCATCAGAGGAGGTATCGTAGTTACTACCTCCAGTGGCAGTTGCCTCCCCCGTGGTATTCCCCTCACCACCCAACCCACTGGGTCCCCTTGGCATCGGTCGACTCTGCCTCTTGGGACCCGTGGGCTGCAGCATCCCCACTCGCTGGTGCCACAGCTCCCTTTCCAGATAATGCTAATGTACACAGGGACACAAGGGTTGGGGAAACAAAACAATCAATCAGTCAACCAATCAGAGCATTTGTAAAGCGCATCCGTGAGGGTCTCAAGCCGCTGATGGGAGGGTACGGGGCTGCTACTGCTCGAACAGCAGTTGTTGGGAGGCCTTCCCCAGCTGGGCCTCTCCGGTCTTCCTGGCCCAGCGCCTCAGGTCCTCCCACCACTTCCTGCAGTGGCCGGTTGTAGACCCCCAGGATCCTCACTTCGTTGGTGCTGGCTTGCCAGAGGCCCCTCTTCTGATGGGCGCTGACCTGGATGGGACACACAGAGTAAAGAAACAGACGTCAGTGTGGGTGTCCCATACACAAATGGCATGCCCGTTTAAACTGACATGGCAAATGGAGACATGCGTATGGACAAATTTCAAGCCCAAAACTGCCAGACACGCTACGGGTGAGCAGTCACACAGTGAACAAAAATGCATACAGGCATCCAACACATTCACATACATCTAAGAAGCAACTCACCTGCTCCTCCGGTTACCCAATCAACTTGGCATACAGGGGTAGGACCCTGTCCACCAGCTTCTCCAGCTCCTCCTTGGTGAAGGCTGCGGCCGTTCCCCTGTAACACGTGCCATTTCAGGGACCAGAGTCAGGACACAGCAGCACACACAGTGGAGTTTTTCCCTTCTCGTAGTGCACGAGTAAAGTATCAAGGGCCTGTCAAAATGGTGGTAGATACAGCGGCGGTGTGCACTGTCACCACCGGCGGCGATCATGATTGGTCCAGGTTCCCCATTGACAACCACGCAATCCAATGATCAGGTGCACGACAGTGAACACCGCCTACAGCCATAACGAGTTACGCCAGCGGAATGAAGTCACTTCCACACTACAATACCTGGATGGCAGGAGGCTGCCATTTTGCATACTCCACGTTGGCCAGGCCAGAGGCCTTGTCAATGGCCCCATTCCCTCTCCCCTTCATCGAGTACTGACATGAGTACTGGTCCCCCAAATGTAATCATGGTTGGAAGTGTGTATACACTGTGATGCCATAAAAACTAAGACACCCCTCCACACATTAGCCTGACAGGATTACCTCATTCTTTGTGTTTGTGTGCGTTACATATGTGTCGCATTGTAAGGAAATGCCTCCTTGGCATGGTTACCCCCTGACTTTTTGCCTTTGCTGATGCTATGTTTTGAATTGAAAGTGTGCTGAGGCCTGCTAACCAGGCCCCAGCACCAGTGTTCTTTCCCTAACCTGTACTTTTGTATCCGCAATTGGCACACCCTGGCATCCAGATAAGTCCCTTGTAAATGGTACCCCTGGTACCAAGGGCCCTGATGCCAAGGAAGGTCTCTAAGGGCTGCAGCATGTCTTATGCCACCCTGGAGACCCCTCACTCAGCACAGACACACTGCTTGCCAGCTTGTGTGTGCTGGTGAGAACAAAACGAGTAAGTCGACATGGCACTCCCCTCAGGGTGCCATGCCAGCCTCTCACTGCCTATGCAGGTATAGATAAGTCACCCCTCTAGCAGGCCTTACAGCCCTAAGGCAGGGTGCACTATACCGTAGGTGAGGGCACCAGTGCATGAGCACTGTGCCCCTACAGTGTCTAAACAAAACCTTAGACATTGTAAGTGCAGGGTAGCCATAAGAGTATATGGTCTGGGAGTCTGTTTTACACGAACTCCACAGCACCATAATGGCTACACTGAAAACTGGGAAGTTGGGTATCAAACTTCTCAGCACAATAAATGCACACTGATGCCAGTGTACATTTTATTGTAAAATACACCCCAGAGGGCACCTGAAACCTTAACCGACTATCTGTGTAGGCTGACTGGTTCCAGCAGCCTGCCACAACCGAGACATGTTGCTGGCCCCATGGGGAGAGTG
Source organism: Pleurodeles waltl (assembly GCF_031143425.1). Classification (NCBI taxonomy): domain Eukaryota; kingdom Metazoa; phylum Chordata; class Amphibia; order Caudata; family Salamandridae; genus Pleurodeles; species Pleurodeles waltl. Next base: position 1,354,858,225 of record NC_090447.1, on the reverse strand, counting down.
CCTTTGTCACTCTGAGGCCAGTAACAAAGCCTGCACTGGGTGGAGATGCGAACACCTCCCCCAGGCAGTAGCTGTAACACCTGGCGGTGAGCCTCAAAGGCTCACCCCCTTTGTTCCAGCACCACAGGGCACTCCAGCTAGTGGAGTTGCCCGCCCCCTCCGGCCACGGCCCCACTTTTGGCGGCAAGGCCGGGGGAAATAATGAGAATAACAAGGAGGAGTCACTGGCCAGTCAGGACAGCCCCTAAGGTGTCCTGAGCTGAAGTGACTCTAACTTTTAGAAATCCTCCATCTTGCAGATGGAGGATTCCCCAATAGGATTAGGGATGTGACCCCCTCCCCTTGGGAGGAGGCACAAAGAGGGTGTACCCACCCTCAGGGCTAGTAGCCATTGGCTACTAACCCCCCAGACCTAAACACGCCCTTAAATTTAGTATTTAAGGGCTTCCCTGAACCTAAGAATTTAGATTCCTGCAACTTACAAGAAGAAGAGGACTGCTGAGCTGAAAGACCCCTGCAGAGGAAGAAAAGAAGACACCAACTGCTTTGGCCCCAGACCTACCGGCCTGTCTCCTGCCTTCCAAAGAAACCTGCTCCAGCGACGCATTCCCAAGGACCAGCGACCTCTGAATCCTCAGAGGACTGCCCTGCTTCAAGAAAGACAAGAAACTCCCAAGGACAGCGGCACTGCTCCAAAAGAACTGCAACTTTGTTACAGAGGAGCAGATTTAAAGACCCCTGCAAATCCCCTCAAGAAGCGTGAGACTTGCAACACTGCACCCGGTGACCCCGACTCGACTGGTGGCGAACCAACACCTCAGGGAGGACCCTCCGGCGACTCCGAGACCGTGAGTAACCAAAGTTGTCCACCCTGAACCCCCACAGCGACGCCTGCAGAGGGAATCCCGAGACTCCCCCTGACCGCGACTGCCTGAACCTAAAGTCCCGACGGCTGGAAAAGACCCTGCACCCACAGCCCCCAGCACCTGAAGGAATGGAACTTCTGTGCAGGAGTGACCCCCAGGAGGCCCTCTCCCTTGCCCAGGTGGTGGCTACCCCGAGGAGCCCCCCCCTTGCCTGCCTGCTTCGCTGAAGAGACCCCTGGGTCTCCCATTGAAACCTACAGAGAACACGACGCTTGTTTACACACTGCACCCGGCCGCCCCCGCGCTGCTGAGGGTGTACTTTTTGTGCTGACTTGTGTCCCCCCCGGTGCCCTACAAAACCCCCCTGGTCTGCCCTCCAAAGACGCGGGTACTTACCTGCTGGCAGACTGGAACCGGGGCACCCCCTTCTCTCCATTGAAGCCTATGTGTTTTGGGCACCTCTTTGACCTCTGCACTTGACCGGCCTTGAGCTGCTGGTGTGGTGACTTTGGGGTTGCTCTGAACCCCCAACGGTGGGCTACCTTGGACCAAAAATTGAGACCTGTAAGTGACTTACTTACCTGTGAAAACTAACAATACTTTACCTCCCCCAGGAACTGTGAAAATTGCAGTGTCCACTTTTAAAACAGCTTATTGTGTTTTATGTAAAAATTATAAATGATACTGTAATGATTCAAAGTTCCTAAAGTACTTACCTGCAATACCTTTCAACTGAGATATTACATGTAGAATTTGAACCTGTGGTTCTTAAAATAAACTAAGAAAATATATTTTTCTATAACAAAACCTATTGGCTGGATTTGTCTCTGAGTGTGTGTTCCTCATTTATTGCCTGTGTGTATGTACAACAAATGCTTAACACTACTCCTTTGATAAGCATACTCCTCGACCACACTACCACAAAATAGAGCATTAGTATTATCTCTTTTTGCCACTATCTTACCTCTAAGGGGAACCCTTGGACTCTGTGCATACTATTCCTTACTTTGAAATAGTACCTACAGAGCCAACTTCCTACATTGGTGGATCAGCGGTGGGGTACAAGACTTTGCATTTGCTGGACTACTCAGCCAATACCTGATCACACGACAAATTCCAAAAATTGTCATTAGAAATTGATTTTTGCAATTTGAAATTTTTCTAAATTCTTTAAAGTCCTGCTAGGGCCTTGTGTTAGTCCCTGTTAGCATTTCTTTTAGAGTTTAAAAGTTTGGTAAAAGTTTGAATTAGATTCTAGAACTAGTCTTTAGATTATTAAAAAGTATTCCAACTTTTAGAAGCATAATGTCTAGCACAGATGTGAATGTGGTGGAACTCGACACCACACCTTACCTCCATCTTCAAATGAGAGAGCTAAGGTCACTCTGTAAACTAAAGAAAATAGCAATGGGCTCCAGACCTTCCAAACTACAGCTCCAGGAGCTGTTGGCAGAGTTTGAAAGAGCCAGCCCCTCTGAGGATGGCAACACAGAGGATGATGATAGTGACTTGGAGGGTGATTCCCCCCCACCAGTCCTATCTAGGGAGAACAGGGCCTCTCAAGCCCTGACTCCAAAAATAATAGTCAGAGATGCTGGTTCCCTCACAGGAGGGACCAACCTCTCTGAAATCACTGAGGATAACCCCAGTGAAGAGGACATCCAGTTAGCCAGGATGACCAAAAGATTGGCTTTGGAAAGACAGATCCTACCCATAGAAAGGGAAAGACAAGAGATGGGCCTAGGACCCATCAATGGTGGCAGCAACATAAATAGAGTCAGAGATTCTCCTGACATGTTGAAAATCCCTAAAGGGATTGTAACTAAATATGAAGATGGTGATGACATCACCAAATGGTTCACAGCTTTTGAGAGGGCTTGTGTAACCAGAAAAGTGAACAAAACTCACTGGGGTGCTCTCCTTTGGGAAATGTTCACAGGAAAGTGTAGGGATAGACTCCTCACACTCTCTGGAAAAGATGCAGAATCTTATGACCTCATGAAGGGAACCCTGATTGAGGGCTTTGGATTCTCCACGGAGGAGTATAGGATTAGATTCAGGGGGGCTCAAAAATCCTCGAGCCAGACCTGGGTTGACTTTGTAGACTACTCAGTAAAAACACTAGATGGTTGGATTCAAGGCAGTGGTGTAAGTGATTATGATGGGCTGTACAATTTATTTGTGAAGGAACACCTGTTAAGTAATTGTTTCAATGATAAACTGCATCAGCATCTGGTGGACCTAGGACCAATTTCTCCCCAAGAATTGGGAAAGAAGGCGGACCATTGGGTCAAGACTAGGGTGTCCAAAACTTCCACAGGGAGTGACCAAAAGAAAGGGGTCACAAAACCTCCCCAGGGGAAAGGTGGTGAGACAGCCAAAAACAAAAATAGTAAAGAGTCTTCTACAGGCCCCCAAAAACCTGCACAGGAGGGTGGGCCCAGAGCCTCTTCACAAAACAATTCTGGGTACATGGGTAAAAACTTTGATCCCAAAAAGGCCTGGTGTCGTAGCTGTAGTCAGTCTGGACACCAAACTGGAGACAAGGCCTGTCCCAAGAAAAATACCACTTCAAACTCCACTCCAGCTAACACTGGAATGGCTAGTCTCCAAGTGGGATCAACAGTGTCCCCAGAGCAAATCAGGTGTCACACCGAAGCTACATTAGTCTCTGAGGGTGGGGTGGATTTAGCCACACTGGCTGCCTGGCCCCCTAACATGCAAAAATACAGGCAGCAGCTCTTAATTAATGGGACAAGAGTAGATGGTCTGAGGGATACAGGTGCCAGTGTCACTATGGTGACAGAGAAACTGGTTTCCCCTGGCCAATACCTGACTGGAAAAACCTATCCAGTCACCAATGCTGACAATCAAACTAAAGTACATCCCGTGGCAATGGTAACTTTAGAGTGGGGAGGGGTCAATGGCCTGAAACAGGTGGTGGTCTCCTCAAATATCCCAGTAGACTGTTTGCTTGGAAATGACCTGGAGTCCTCAGCATGGGCTGAGGTAGAACTGAAAACCCATGCAGCCATGCTGGGTATCCCTGAACTGGTGTGTGTCAAGACAAGGGCACAGTGCAAGGCACAGGGTGAAAAAGTAGAGCTGGAGTCTGGAAGAAAAGCCCAGCCTACCAAGAGAAAAGGAAAGTCAGCTGGGAAACCAGCTGCAACACAACAAGAAAAAGAGAACCTCTCTTCTCAGGAAGAAGTTCTGCCCTCTGAGGGAACTGAGCCTATGGAGCTGGAACCTTATCAGGTTGAGCTCTTGGGCCCAGGGGGACCCTCAAGGGAAGAGATGTGTAAGGGACAAGAAACCTGTCCCTCTCTTGAAGGCCTTAGGCAGCAAGCTGCTGAAGAGTCCAAAGGCAAGAAAAATGGAACACATAGGGTCTATTGGGAAGATGGACTCCTGTACACTGAGGCAAGAGATCCCAAACCTGGTGCCACTAGGAGAGTGGTAGTGCCTCAGGGTTTCAGAGAGTTTATTCTGACCTTAGCCCATGATATTCCCCTTGCTGGGCATTTGGGACAAACCAAGATGTGGGAGAGGTTAGTCAACCACTTCTACTGGCCCAACATGTCCCAGAAGGTTAAGGAGTTTTGCATCTCCTGTCCCACCTGTCAAGCCAGTGGTAAGACAGGTGGACACCCAAAGGCCCCCCTCATTCCACTTCCAGTGGTGGGCGTCCCCTTTGAAAGAGTGGGTGTGGACATAGTGGGTCCACTTGAACCTCCCACAGCCTCAGGAAATATGTACATCCTAGTAGTAGTGGATCATGCTACTAGGTATCCTGAAGCTATTCCCCTTAGGTCGACTACTGCCCCTGCAGTAGCCAAGGCCCTCATTGGTATCTTTACCAGAGTGGGCTTCCCTAAGGAGGTGGTGTCTGACAGAGGTACCAACTTCATGTCAGCATACCTAAAACACATGTGGAATGAGTGTGGAGTGACTTATAAGTTCACTACACCCTATCATCCACAAACTAATGGCCTTGTTGAGAGATTCAACAAGACATTAAAAGGCATGATCATGGGGCTCCCAGAAAAACTCAAAAGGAGATGGGAAGTCCTCCTGCCATGTCTGCTTTTCGCTTACAGAGAGGTGCCTCAGAAAGGAGTAGGGTTCTCACCCTTTGAACTTCTGTTTGGCCACCCTGTAAGGGGACCACTTGCTCTTGTTAAAGAAGGCTGGGAGAGACCTCTTCATGAGCCTAAACAAGACATAGTGGACTATGTACTTGGCCTTCGCTCAAGGATGGCAGAGTACATGGAAAAGGCAAGTAAAAACCTTGAGGCCAGCCAACAACTCCAGAAGTTTTGGTATGACCAAAAGGCTGCACTAGTTGAATTTCAACCAGGGCAGAAAGTCTGGGTTCTGGAGCCTATGGCTCCCAGGGCACTTCAGGACAAATGGAGTGTCCCTTACCCAGTGCTAGAGAGGAAGAGTCAGGTCACCTACCTGGTGGACCTGGGCACAAGCAGGAGCCCCAAGAGGGTGATCCATGTGAACCGCCTAAAGCTCTTCCATGACAGGGCTGATGTAAATCTGTTGATGGTAACAGATGAGGACCAGGAAGCTGAAAGTGAGCCTCTCCCTGATCTCCTCTCATCAGACCCTAAAGATGGCTCAGTTGATGGAGTGATCTACTCAGACACCCTCTCTGGCCAACAGCAATCTGATTGTAGGAAGGTCCTGCAACAGTTTGCTGAGCTCTTTTCCCTAACCCCTGGTCAGACACACCTGTGTACCCATGATGTGGACACAGGAGACAGCATGCCTGTCAAAAACAAAATATTCAGACAGTCTGACCAAGTTAAGGAAAGCATCAAGGTGGAAGTCCACAAGATGGTGGAATTGAGAGTAATTGAGCACTCTGACAGCCCCTGGGCTAGCCCAGTGGTCTTAGTCCCCAAACCTCACACCAAAGATGGAAAGAGAGAGATGAGGTTTTGTGTGGACTACAGAGGTCTTAATTCTGTCACCAAGACAGATGCCCATCCCATTCCTAGAGCTGACGAGCTGATTGACAAATTAGGTGCTGCCAAATTCTTAAGTACCTTTGACTTAACAGCAGGGTACTGGCAAATCAAAATGGCACCTGGAGCAAAAGAGAAAACAGCATTCTCCACACCTGATGGGCATTATCAGTTTACTGTTATGCCCTTTGGTTTAAAGAATGCCCCTGCCACCTTCCAAAGGTTGGTGAATCAAGTCCTTGCTGGGTTGGAGTCCTTTAGTGCAGCTTATCTTGATGATTTTGCTGTCTTTAGCTCCAACTGGCAGGATCACCTGGTCCACCTGAAGAAGGTTTTGAAGGCTCTGCAATCAGCAGGCCTCTCTATCAAGGCATCCAAATGCCAGATAGGGCAGGGAACTGTGGTTTACTTTGGACACCTTGTAGGTGGAGGCCAAGTTCAGCCACTCCAGCCTAAGATCCAGACTATTCTGGACTGGGCAGCTCCAAAAACCCAGACTCAAGTCAGGGCATTCCTTGGCTTGACTGGGTACTATAGGAGGTTTGTGAAGGGATATGGATCCATTGTGACAGCCCTCACAGAACTCACCTCCAAGAAAATGCCCAAGAAAGTAAACTGGACTGTAGAATGCCAACAGGCCTTTGACACCCTGAAACACGCTATGTGCACAGCACCAGTTCTAAAAGCTCCAGATTACTCCAAGCAATTCATTGTGCAAACAGATGCCTCTGAACATGGGATAGGGGCAGTTTTGTCCCAAACAAATGATGATGGCCTTGACCAGCCTGTTGCTTTCATTAGCAGGAGGTTACTCCCCAGGGAGCAGCGTTGGAGTGCCATTGAGAGAGAGGCCTTTGCTGTGGTTTGGTCCCTGAAGAAGCTGAGACCATTCCTCTTTGGCACTCACTTCCTAGTTCAGACTGACCACAGACCTCTCAGATGGCTGATGCAAATGAAAGGTGAAAATCCAAAACTGTTGAGGTGGTCCATCTCCCTACAGGGAATGGACTTTATAGTGGAACACAGACCTGGGACTGCCCATGCCAATGCAGATGGCCTTTCCAGGTTCTTCCACTTAGAAAATGAAGACTCTCTTGGGAAAGGTTAGTCTCATCCTCTTTCGTTTGGGGGGGGGGTTGTGTAAGGAAATGCCTCCTTGGCATGGTTACCCCCTGACTTTTTGCCTTTGCTGATGCTATGTTTTGAATTGAAAGTGTGCTGAGGCCTGCTAACCAGGCCCCAGCACCTGTGTTCTTTCCCTAACCTGTACTTTTGTATCCACAATTGGCACACCCTGGCATCCAGATACGTCCCTTGTAAATGGTACCCCTGGTACCAAGGGCCCTGATGCCAAGGAAGGTCTCTAAGGGCTGCAGCATGTCTTATGCCACCCTGGAGACCCCTCACTCAGCACAGACACACTGCTTGCCAGCTTGTGTGTGCTGGTGAGAACAAAACGAGTAAGTCGACATGGCACTCCCCTCAGGGTGCCATGCCAGCCTCTCACTGCCTATGCAGGTATAGATAAGTCACCCCTCTAGCAGGCCTTACAGCCCTAAGGCAGGGTGCACTATACCATAGGTGAGGGCACCAGTGCATGAGCACTGTGCCCCTACAGTGTCTAAACAAAACCTTAGACATTGTAAGTGCAGGGTAGCCATAAGAGTATATGGTCTGGGAGTCTGTTTTACACGAACTCCACAGCACCATAATGGCTACACTGAAAACTGGGAAGTTGGGTATCAAACTTCTCAGCACAATAAATGCACACTGATGCCAGTGTACATTTTATTGTAAAATACACCCCAGAGGGCACCTTAGAGGTGCCCCCTGAAACCTTAACCGACTATCTGTGTAGGCTGACTGGTTCCAGCAGCCTGCCACAACCGAGACATGTTGCTGGGCCCATGGGGAGAGTGCCTTTGTCACTCTGAGGCCAGTAACAAAGCCTGCACTGGGTGGAGATGCTAACACCTCCCCCAGGCAGGAGCTGTAACACCTGGCGGTGAGCCTCAAAGGCTCACCCCCTTTGTTCCAGCACCACAGGGCACTCCAGCTAGTGGAGTTGCCCGCCCCCTCCGGCCACAGCCCCACTTTTGGCGGCAAGGCCGGGGGAAATAATGAGAATAACAAGGAGGAGTCACTGGCCAGTCAGGACAGCCCCTAAGGTGTCCTGAGCCAAAGTGACTCTAACTTTTAGAAATCCTCCATCTTGCAGATGGAGGATTCCCCAATAGGATTAGGGATGTGACCCCCTCCCCTTGGGAGGAGGCACAAAGTGGGTGTACCCACCCTCAGGGCTAGTAGCCATTGGCTACTAACCCCCCAGACCTAAACACGCCCTTAAATTTAGTATTTAAGGGCTTCCCTGAACCTAAGAATTTAGATTCCTGCAACTTACAAGAAGAAGAGGACTGCTGAGCTGAAAGACCCCTGCAGAGGAAGAAAAGAAGACACCAACTGCTTTGGCCCCAGACCTACCGGCCTGTCTCCTGCCTTCCAAAGAAACCTGCTCCAGCGACGCATTCCCAAGGACCAGCGACCTCTGAATCCTCAGAGGACTGCCCTGCTTCAAGAAAGACAAGAAACTCCCAAGGACAGCGGCACTGCTCCAAAAGAACTGCAACTTTGTTACAGAGGAGCAGATTTAAAGACCCCTGCAAATCCCCGCAAGAAGCGTGAGACTTGCAACACTGCACCCGGCGACCCCGACTCGACTGGTGGAGAACCATCACCTCAGGGAGGACCCTCCGGCGACTCCGAGACCGTGAGTAACCAAAGTTGTCCCCCCTGAGCCCCCACAGCGACGCCTGCAGAGGGAATCCCGAGGCTCCCCCTGACCGCGACTGCCTGAACCTAAAGTCCCGACGGCTGGAAAAGACCCTGCACCCACAGCCCCCAGCACCTGAAGGAACGGAACTTCTGTGCAGGAGTGACCCCCAGGAGGCCCTCTCCCTTGCCCAGGTGGTGGCTACCCCGAGGAGCCCCCCCCTTGCCTGCCTGCACCGCTGAAGAGACCCCTGGGTCTCCCATTGAAACCTACAGAGAACCCGACGCTTGTTTACACACTGCACCCGGCCGCCCCCGCGCTGCTGAGGGTGTACTTTTTGTGCTGACTTGTGTCCCCCCCGGTGCCCTACAAAACGCCCCTGGTCTGCCCTCCGAAGACGCGGGTACTTACCTGCTGGCAGACTGGAACCGGGGCACCCCCTTCTCTCCATTGAAGCCTATGTGTTTTGGGCACCTCTTTGACCTCTGCACTTGACCGGCCCTGAGCTGCTGGTGTGGTGACTTTGGGGTTGCTCTGAACCCCCAACGGTGGGCTACCTTGGACCAAAAACTGAGACCTGTAAGTGACTTACTTACCTGTGAAAACTAACAATACTTTACCTCCCCCAGGAACTGTGAAAATTGCACTGTGTCCACTTTTAAAACAGCTTATTGTGTTTTATGTAAAAAGTATAAATGCTACTGTAATGATTCAAAGTTCCTAAAGTACTTACCTGCAATACCTTTCAAATGAGATATTACATGTAGAATTTGAACCTGTGGTTCTTAAAATAAACTAAGAAAAGATATTTTTCTATAACAAAACCTATTGGCTGGATTTGTCTCTGAGTGTGTGTTCCTCATTTATTGCCTGTGTGTATGTACAACAAATGCTTAACACTACTCCTTTGATAAGCCTACTGCTCGACCACACTACCACAAAATAGAGCATTAGTATTATCTCTTTTTGCCACTATCTTACCTCTAAGGGGAACCCTTGGACTCTGTGCATACTATTCCTTACTTTGAAATAGTACCTACAGAGCCAACTTCCTACATGCATTGAAAACATGAATTGTGTCACCATGTGATGCAAGTGTATGTCCAAACTCAAGATGTGTTCATTCATCACCCATAGGTACAGACCCATGTGGCGAGGGAGAGCCCCATCTGTTTACAGACCCCTGGTAGATCTGGCCACCATGGAGGAACATCATAACTTACCAACTTAATCGAGCTACAACCCTTGACCTCTGTGAAGAAATGGATCCTGTTCTGAAGCCGGCCAATAGGAATCACAATGCTATACCTACAACTGTGCAGGTACTATCTATGTTCCATTTTTTGGCCACATGCCCATTTCAAGTGACAGTGGGCATGGCTGCAGGGGTATCCCAGCCAATGTTCAGCCACATCCTGTCCAATTTCCTGAATGCATTCGTTCATCACTTGCAAAGTTATGTCCAGTTTCCCTAAAGGGCCGATCTCCCCTCCATCAAATCAGGATTCTATGCCTTTGCAAATATCCTCCATGTGATAGGTGCCATTGATGGTACCACATAGCCCTCATACACACAATAGAAAATGAACAGGTGTATCGGAATCGTAAAAACTATCACTCCATGAATGTCCAATTGGTGTGTACTGCTGATCAGTGCATTTCACATGACAGTGCAAGATTCCCAGGATCAGCCCATGATTAATTTGTCCCGAGAAACAGCAGTGTGCCACACATGATGGGACAGCTACAGGGGGACAGAGCTTGGCTCATAGGTGATTGTGTATGACACTGGATCAGTTACATAGCTGACAGCCAGGCTTATGCAAGTAAATTGTGTGTGTTTCAACCCTCTTTCACCCACTTTTGCAGGGGATTATGGCTACCCCAGCATTCAATAGCTCCTGACACCCATGAGGAATCCCAGGGCAGATGCAGAGAGGAAGTATAATGAGGCACACGGTCATACTAGGAGGGTCATTGAGCGCACCATAAGACCCCTGAAAGCAAGATTTTGTTGCCTCCATCGATCTGGAGGATCCCTGTGCTATGTCCCTGACAAGGTGTATAAGATAGTGGTGGCCTGCTGCATGCTGCACAACTTGGCTGTGAGGAAAGCTATCCCACTTCTGGAAGAGGAGGATGCTGTCCAACCAGCCCTGACACCTCAGAGGTGGGATGAGAGTGATGGAGAAGAAGAGGAGGAAGCTATCAACTCCAGGACCCAGCTAATCTGGATATACTTCCAGTGTCTCTCAGGTACATTTCCTATGATGCTGATGGCTCCACTGCATTGTTTCAGGCTGAGTCATGTATTAACTACTGTGGTGTTCTTTACCAGTGATAAGGCAAAATCATGACTGAAGTGGCAGATGCCAGTGCATGCAATGTAATGTACAGTGTGACATACTTCAGGCACTACAGTCTGTTAGACCCCTCCTGCAATAAAAGCGGCATTATGATGGTAACTCGCTAATGCATTCACATTCACAATTGATAGATCATAATGATTAAGGACAGATATTTTGAGTGCACAGGTGTATTTATTCCAAGTCAAAACATCCATGAGTGTTGGGACAGTGGAAGGGAGTGGGCACATGGTGAACAACATACTCAGGTACAAATGCTCAGCTGTTGGTTGCACAGGGGTATCGTCCATGGGGCCATTGGAAGATGGTGAGATAGCAGTGGCATGTCAAACAGGTAGCTCAGTGGCACACAAGAGAGACAGTTCAGGGCAGAGTCACTTCCTGGCGCTGGACTTGGACATGGCTGGTGTTTCAGTGGGATGTCTTGGTCTGAGGGCACGTTTGTGATGGTGAAGCTGGGCTGCAGGGGTATGGGTGCTGGTGTCCTGAAGGTCCTCTGGCAGTGCCACCAGTCCAGTGGATGCTGCAGATGTAGATGGCAGGGCAGTGTCCCGGCTGGTGGTAGGGGCCTGCAGGTGGGTGGAGGACTCAGCTTGGATGTTTATCTGGCACTGCAGCACCCCCTGAAATGGAGGCCATGGTGGCATTGAGCTGTTTCCATTGATCCATGGCCTCCTGGTGGTGTGCTAACTGCCGCCTCTGATTCTGGTCCAAGTTGGCCAGGATCTGGCCCATTCTGTCCTGGGAATGGTGGTATGCTCCGAGGACCTCAGAAATCACCTGCAGTGCAGCAGCATCCCTCCTTGGGCCACCCCCCCTCTCGGACACTGATGCCCTCCTACTGGCCCTAGCCCCCTGTGCATGTGTCCCCTGCACAGGTCTGGCAGTCCCACTTGCAGCTGGCCCTTCATCATCCATCCTGGTGGTGGATGGAGACTCTGGTCTCTGTACATGTTGGCAGCCAGTCTGTGGCATGGTGACACTGATGTGGGGTCGTTTGGCCAGAGCTGATGGTGATGGCTAAGTGGTAGGGGTGTCAGTGGTGTCCTGGATGGGGCTTCTGGAGCGTGACTGTCCAGGGCTGGTGGAATAGGCAAGGGATTTCCTTTGTGTCCAGACATCCCTCTGCACTCTCCTGAGTTGGGCCTTGGTCTTCAGGTGGAGGACTGGCACTCAGGTGGCATGGGTGGTAGTGCCTGTGTGTGAGAGAATAGAGATGTGGGTGTCCTGCATTTTCTTGTCAATTGCACCACTGGTCAGTAGTAATTGGTGGTTGAATTCTCATGTAGTGACATGTAAGGTCCATTCCTGGACATTTTGATGCATTTATTGAGGGGGTGGTGGTGCATTGTTGGTGTTGTAGTGCTACTGGGATTCCATGCATGGGTTAGTGACTGTGCACAGGGGGCTGGATGGTGATTTGTATGGGGGATTGTGGGCATGCAGGTGACTTGGATGTGAGTGTGTGGGTGTTGTGGACTGGGTAGGGGTGGGTTCCTGGTGGTAGTGAGAGGGATGGGGTGATACATGCATTATAAGTGTGGTGACTGTTAAGGTATTGTAGTTGACTTATCCAGGTCCAGTCCTCCAGTGAGTTCAGTGAGGCCCTCCGGGAGCAGGATAGCCAGGACCTTCTCCTCCCAGTCAGTGTATTCGGGGGGAGGAGGTGGGGGACCACCACCAGTCTTCTGTGCGGCGATGTTGTGCCTGGATTCCATGGAATAAACCTTCCCGCACAGGTCGTTCCATCTCTTCCTGATGTCATCCCTTGTGCATGGATGGTTTCCCACAGCGTTGACCTTGTTAACCATCCTCTGCCATAGCTCCATCTTCCTGGCCAAGGGTGTATGATGCACCTGTTCACCGAATAGGTGTGGATCGACCCTGAGTATTTCGTCCACCATGGTCCTTAGCTCCCTGTCTGTGAAGAGGGGGTACTTAGGGGCTGCCATGGTGTGTGTTGTTGGTGGTGTATTGTAGGTATTATGGTGAGGGTGCTGTTGTGTGGTTGGGTGTGTGGCTTGTGATGATGTTTGAGCAATGATTGTGTTTTGGTGGTATATTTGTGTGTGTGACTTGTGTAATGGTGAGTTCAGTGTATGCGTGTTGCCAATATCTGTTGTGTTATTGGTGTAGCAAAGGATTCTGGGGTATGTATGTGTGTGTTGTAAAGTGTTGTGGATGTGTGTCAAGTGTGTACGTTTCGAACTTACCAATGTGTGCATTTGTTGTTGGCGGGACCCATTGCTGGCCATGGCGGTCCGTACCGCCACTGGCCGTTTGACATTCACCATCTGCGAGCTGATTTGTGCATCATTATTTGTTGGGCGGGGGTTTGGCTGCATGGTGGTGGCGGGGTGTACTGGCTTTCCGCCATCGTTGGCCCTGGCAGTGGGTGGAGGTTGCAAGATTTTTGGAGGTTTGTCTTTTTGGCACCATTATACGGCGGCATGCAGTTCACCGCCACTGGCGGTCTTTTGTTCACCATCAGCACTGCAGTCAGCAGTGATTGCCGCCAAGTTCATAATGAGGGCCATAGTGCCTGAAAACAGGGATCTAACTGCTTTTTTTGCAGTCAGCTCTCAGCACCGATTTTGTTCACTCCCCAAGGGTATAATAACCATCCAGGACTGTTCACTGCTTGTGTTATATCAATATTCCATAATATTGATCCTACGACATTGTGCTATGTAGGTGACTGACGATGACTTAAGCACACATCTAGCCAGGGTAGATCACATTGAGTTGGGATTAGCTGGACATATCTACAAATTCAATTTTAGGAAAACAAAAACTTCTTTCCTCAGTAACTTGTTTTTGGGATATGAGCTTTCAAATGAGGGGAAGAGTCTGACACCATACTTCCATGAGGAGTGTGCTTAATTATAACCACCAAATACTATCAAGAAACTGCAATCCTTGTTAATATTCTTTAAGGGGGTCATTACAACCCTGGCGGACGGTGTTAAAGCGGCGGTAAAACCGCCAACAGGCTGGCGGTCTTTTTTTTGGAATTATGACCATGGCGGTTACCGCCATGGTCATCCGCCGCTTCTCCGTTTCGCCCTCCAGGACGGAGACGACCGCTGGGCTGGAGATCTGGGTCTCCAGCCCGGCGGCCGTGACAATACCGCTGCTGGTATTTTGACCGGCTTACCGCCGTGGATTTCCAGTGGTAGGAACCGCCATGAAATCCATGGCGGTAAGCACTATCAGTGCCAGGGAATTCCTTCCCTGGCACTGATAGGGGTCTCCTCCACCCCCCACCCCGACTCCCTCCCCTACACCCCCACCACCCCTTCTACTCCCCAAAGGTGGCAGGACCCCCCTCCCCACCCCAACCCCCGACAATACCTTACACATACACACCCGACACGCACGCAGGCACCACCAACACACAACCACGCACACACACCGACACACATGCCAACATACACACACACAGTCAGACACGCAGACCCACATTCAAACATACACGCGCACATCCACACAGACATCCCTACAGACATTAACTCATTCCCATACTCACAACACCCCCGCAAGCATACATGCACTCACACACCCCCTCTACATACACCCACACACACCCCCATGCACCCACACAACACACAACACCCTCCCACCCCCCTCCCCTGACGGACGATCGACTTACCTGTTCTGTCGATCCTGCGGGAGGGGACGGGAGCCATGGGGGCAGCTCCGCCGACACCACACTGCCAACAGAACACTGCCGCGCAGAATCACAGGACGTGATTCTCTGGGCGGTGTTCTGTTGGCGTGGCGGTGGAAGTGGAGCAACCTCCACTTCCCCGCCGCCCGTCACTATGGCTGTTGGCGGCTCTCCGTCGGAAAAACGACGTAGAGCTCCCAACAGTCATAATACGCCAAGCGGAAAACCGCCACCACTACCCCCTAAGTATTTGCCTTATAATAACATGGTTGAGCAAAATGATCTATGCATTAAGGGATGTCCAAAATGCAGGTCCAAGGTGTACAAAGCAGATGTGCAATGCAAAAGCAAACTCACCAGCTCCAGCCAAAGCTTTGTGTGGTATTGAGATCCCCCTTGTTGTCAGGTGTTGGACCTTCCTCCTCAAGTGTGCAGCAGATGTGCTCCTCGATTCAGCATCTTGAGAATGAAGTGACAGTGTCTTAATGTTCTATGTTAGTGTGCACACTTGACACACACATCACTGATTAGTTGGGAACATTTTACACACCAACTACGGATGCCATGCAAAAGAGGCTAAATCAACTAATGTGTTCCACAAGGACTTGATAATTATGAATGAGTTAGGATTCAATAGTTTACCACACTGTATGGAACGCTCACCTGATGGACAGATGGTAGTAGGTTTCACAGCTGCAGCCAGGATGTCTCTCAAACCCCTGGGTGATATCTTATGGTACATTGAAGATTTCCTTACAGCAGCTATAGAGTGACATACACATCTATATTTAAGTGCAAGGAATGATAGTAATTATTTTACCTATATATATCATAGGCATTAACCAATGATCTGCAATTTCTGGGCGTGGAACCATATGTGTCCCTACTGACCTTAACATGCATCACAGCAGAGTTGAAGATGTGTTGACTCAACATAGTACTGACATCCACCAGATTTTACACTAATAGACAAATATGCATTTTAAGGTTACTAAAGTTAAAGGAATGAAGTTAATAGGATGTCCTGCACCACCTACCTTTGGAGAACCCTTAATTTGTAAGGGAATCATGCATCATAAGTATGATGTGATCTCTTCAAATTTATAAGTGATTTCAACTCAGCATGCAGACCTGTTTCACATTTACACATCAGATCTTGTCAGTGCTTTGCAGAGTACAATGCATCTCTAGGTTCGTCAACTGGGATTTGGGAAACCTTGATTCCCGCACAGACAATTCATTGTGGCTTGGGAGGCCAGACATATGTGATGTCCTGCTTTCACCTTATATATGAACAACATCATTATTTATTGTACATGACAATGGATAAGGTTTTGAACAGCACACATCCTGAAGTTATGAATTTCAAGTTTCAGTTACATGTGATTGTGGCGGTAGAGGGGCAAAGTTGAAAACAGCATTTGGCTAGGATCATACATTTTGGTCAAATGGAAAAGATGGAATGATCCCCACCTCTACTGGTTTCACATTGTGCTAATCCACTACCAGATTAATATGCTTCACTTTCCCCTACAACCACCTTACCAGTCACAACTCCCCTCCCCAAAAGCAACTCTGCTGGCATCAGTGTAGCCCTCATACACATCAATTACCACACATTTTAGACCCTTGGAGTTTGATAGCAAGTATCAAAGTAATGGTATTTCAAATATGTTGTTTTTACCCCTCTTCATAAGAGACTATGGTCCTAATTTAGAGTTTGGCAGATGGGTTACTCCTTTACAAACATGATGGAGATCCCGTCTGTCATATTACGATCTCCTTAGGCTATATTGTGATCGTAAAATGGTGGATGGATATTCATCACTTTTGTGATGGAGTAACCACCTCCACCAAACTCTAAGTCGTGCCTTACATGAGCAAATAGATAAGCACTAGACTCGTTTACCGTACATTTTCAGTCATCCTTTCATTAGACTACATGTTATGAAGTGGTATACTCTTATGAGCCATATGTGAGCATATAAAAATGAGAGACAATATTGATGTTAACCACACACCACATACAGCTGACATTTAGGCCACTTTTTATGAGCATGAACATTTGATAAAGTCATTATTAAGTGTACGTACCTGGAACCCACATCCACCCAGTGTGTGGTGGCTTACAAGATCTCACATCCGCATGTGTAACATAGATTGCTGAAGGCTTTGATATTCTGGACAACATCGCAGGACCTACAATGATATGTTTGCTTTCAGTTTACATTCTAACTGACACATGTGATTCACAACATTACCTAGTTGAGTTTAAATGTTTAGGACTGTTGATGGACACTATTTAATAAATCAATGGGTTGTCTACTCACAATGTAAGAGTTTGACCCTCTCCTGGCTATATTTACATACCAGTTTGTGCTGGTGGTATGGGTTGCTGCTGTTGAAGGGACCTCTGGTGCAGTGGGTGACTGTACTCTGGCTGTATGTGGGAATAAATGGAAAAAGTCACCAGACATAACCAAAACAGGTTGAACATATGCAAATTGTCACCTATTTACACACTTGCATCAATATGTCAACAGTAATGCTGAGTGAATGTGGCACAATATCTATTCCCATTTACCAATGTTTTATACCTGCAATGAATGGCCACTGTTTGGGACTAAGGAATTTGACTCTGCCATTTCCATCACAAATGATCCTGGAACTTGTAGTGCAATGGTCTACATGAGACACATCAGAGTCTGACTCACCATGTAATTTACACATTTGTGAGACAAAAACCATAGACACCTTTGTAGTGTATCACAGATATTTCACATTTGACGTCACTTTTAGGTTCATCACATATTGCCTAGCACTGTATGGTGAAGAGGACATCCCTCTCAAGTGGGGTGAGCTGGAGGTGAGCTCCAGTTGGTATAGTAGGGAGAGTTAAGGCCACCTCTATCCTGCTGTACTTCTCCTTCACCCATCTCTTCTCATCCAGTCACTTATTCTTGAGGTCTGTGACTGTACAGGCATCCACACCCAATGCTGTTACTGCAGTAGCCAAATGCTGCCACAGGGTTGCCTTCTGTGTAGCAATGCTGCTGTAAGGGGGAAGACTGTGTAGTGTTTTGTAGTGCCTCTTTATATAAGTACATAATGAGCATCATGGTGGTCTCCTCCTAATACAATTGTCCTTCCTCCTCAAAGGTCACATGTTTCCAGTATTTCCAGGCATAGTGCAGGCAGGTGCAGTGTCAATGTGGAAAGGCCAGATGCATGGATGTGTGCTGCTTTTATGTGGTTTTTAGTGCTGAGATGCAGGTGGTCTTAATAGTCTGCAGGTGTGTGAAATTGCAATTACTGTGCGTCAAGTGCAGAAATTCTGCCCAAGTGCAGATTCTCCGCCCGAGTGCAGAGGTAAAGATATTATTCATGAACGGCCTTTGTGAGTTCCTAAAGTCGTAAGTTTAGAACAAAAGTCTAAGTTTACCTTTGTGAATCTAGCCCAATATTGTTCATCAGTGCTGCACTGTTTGAATTTTTAATTACAAATGCGTGTGTATGACTGTTTAAGTGTCTGTGATCTAAGACTATTCTATAAGAATGGTCTGGTTTAGCTACAGGAATTAAAGGGTTATTCATAGGAGATAAACACGGTTCAATTATTCCCCGGTACTCAAGCTGTGAGAGAATCTCCCTCACAGGAGCTTTAGCTTCATGTTTCATTGGATGAATGCTGTTGTACTTGAGGGCAGGAGCAATTATATATAACATGATAAGGACAATCCCTTTCACCATCATCGTTATGGTACATCGTTGGAGTTTGTGCTAAGGAGTAGGTTTGTTTTACTTGCTTTAGAACTAGCACTGAAAACAACAGCAAAATTACATCTTCTCCTTGTGGGAGAGTTCTATCAAACTTTGGTGGCCAATCGTATTCTGCCAACAGAATGTCGTAGCTGAGCATTAATCTTTCCCAGAAAATTACTTTAATTGTGCTCATTATGCCTCCCTCGATTTGAATGTTCAATAAATACACTCGGCCTGGAGGGGGCAAATTACATATCTGGGTTTTTGATTTCTATGTAGTTGTTAATTGCTCACAAATACAGAAACTTTTGGTGGACTATCATGACCACTGTCACACTGTCTAGCAGAGTCCCCTCCCACGCCCTGTTCCTCAGTGGTGTTCTTAATATGTGTGGCATATTTCAGTGAAATTCCCACAACTTTCTTCTTTTTGAATTGATGTTTTGTTGAGGAAGCTTCTCTTCATTTTTTATTACTACATCTGATGAAAGTTGTGAGCCCTTCTTTGGTTTCACGTAGTCTTCTTATCTGTGCTGACTATCCACCTCTCTTTGCCTGTTTGTCAGATTGGTCCTGAAAGAAACAAGAAGGGTGTGTATCAATATACTGATACCTGTCAGGTTAATTCAGATTATTACAGTTGCATAAATTGTAATGTTTTTCAGAGGTCTCCGAATGCAGAGATTCTCCCTGTGATTTAACTTTATCTGTATTTGATTTTTGTTTATTCCACAATTTTGTAAAGATGCCTGCACTTGGTTGCTATTATGCTTGTCAGAATTACCTTTAAGCTGTGGCTTATTTGGTCTGGCTCCCAAATTACCTGGACCTATACCAGTGTAAGTCTTTGAAATTATTTTTAGTAGCATATGTTCGTGGTCTCCTAAAGGAACTTGTGTGAGCTGTTGGTATACGGCCAACACTGCTGCTTCCGCTTCATATTTCCTAAAATAATTGAGGATAATTGCCCATTAATTTCATCCTCAAGTCCAGGGCAGGGGCAGCCCCATGTTTATTTTCAATTTGTTTTAACATGTGAGGCAGAATTGAAAGGGATGGTGTATCATGCATTATGGTATGTATTGCACCAAAAACTGCCCCAAGTAGCACAAAAATAAAGGGTACCATCCCAAATAGCAAGCACACTGTGATAATTCTTGGGGTCCCTTATGGGAAACACTACTTCCAGCTGGTTTGTTTTTAAGCAATCCAAAATGGAACCGCTTATCGTTTGGTGGGAACTTTACTCATAATTGCAGTAATAGTCACCTGGTATAGTCAGTTGTTGTTGGACAGCTGGAGCACTATTTAAAGTTCGCATTGTGAACTGTGTCCAATGTCTGTTTAAGTTGGTGTCACCATATTATGTGGTCCCTATCTTGCACTGTGAGAGCATTGTTTCCTCTGTTTCCTTACCTGCATCTCTATGGCAGGGAACCAGAGGAAATGTCTGCTCACATGTAGTGAGAGCTCTTTGACAGCTCTCACTTCATTTTTCATACGAGCAGAGTATTTGCTCTGACTTGGCCGGAGCTGTCAAGTTGCTGAGCGGACCCCCTCACTGTAATTAAATTTAGCCCCTGGAGAGGTGGTGGTCCCCAGGGCTGCAAGAGGTGGCCGTCTGGTCCCGCCGCAATATATTGTATTGTATTAGAGCCCCGGGATGGTGCTGGTCCACGGGGCTGCGGAGGGGGAACAGTTATCCCCCTGCAACATATTGGAAAAGAGTCCCAGGAAGGTTGTGGTCCCCGAGGATGCAGAGGGGCCAGGTGGCTCCCCCCATTCCAAATATGAATGCCCTTGGGACCTGGCCAACCCAGAGACTACAGTTAAAGGAAGTGTGGGAGCCTGAGCTCATTTTTTTAAAAGAAAATTCAAGGGATCTGTAGGTCTGCCGCGACGCGTGGTGAAAATTGAAAAATTATTTTTTTTGCTCTGGGAGGGCCCCTCTGAGACCCTAGCACCAGAGCTAAGGAGTCAGGGTTTCCCTATCCTGGCCCCCTTTTTTAAATCTGTTTTTGGGGATTTGGCTGAAGCTGAGTCCCAAGATGGCTGCCAACACTTCTTTGTTGAAGTGTTGTTAGCCAATCAGATCTCAGCATGAGATTGGGAGAGTTTGCTGAGTTTTCGCCTCCCTATGTATTGAAATTTACTATGTATAGGATTTTCTTTAATTTCTCAAAAACTACTGAACGGATTTACACCAAATAACAGAAAGGGTGCTTTATGGACCAAGAATTACCTTTCTGCCAAATCTGGTATAATTCTGTCCAGTGGTTCTGGTGCTATTGCTGTTCAAAATCCCTATGGAAAAATAAATGGGGAAAACACGTTTTGGGTCCCCCATTTTTCTCCACCCCCACTTTACAGATCACCCAGAAACTTTCCAGACAGCAGCTGAAGTGAATGCTGTGGTTTTGTTGGGGGGAAAATTTGGTAAAGATTCATCAAATAGTGCTAATATATATATATATATATATGTGTATATATACATATATATATATACATATATAATTTCATTATTATAAGAAAAACAAGCATTTGCAATGCAATGGGCCTCGCATTTGCTCGAGTTAGAGCTATTAGCGCTGTAAACTCCTAACTGGACTTTTCTTGCCACATAAACTGATAATGAAAAGTAAAACAGTTTCACATATGCGAGCCGATGGTTACCATGAGCTCGAAGGAGACACAGAAAGGAAACAGAAGTTCGCTCACAGTGAAACATATTGGCAAAAGTGCAACTATCCATATAACCGGCAAAGTAGAACTACCCATGTAACCAGCAAAAGTAGAAATATCCATGTAACAGGGTCTTTGTCATGCAAAATGCTTGACAACTGCCCAGCGAGATCATGCTGCTTAGGAAATATAAAGAAATAGTGCAGAAGTCATTCGGAAAACACAGAGCCTCATATGTTTTCAGTAGCTTACCAGTTCTGTAGAGGAGGGTTAAACATCAGAAAAGGCATGCCTTTCACTAATTAAATCAAGCGAACTGTAAAAGGTAAGCCCAAGAAACAACCAAACTGATGGGCGTGGTTAAAAGCCCACCAAGAGATTACAACAGGGGACAGAGCGCTTGTGTGCGCTTGACACTAAAAATGGCACACACACTTATGCCATTGAAGATGTCATGAATGATGTAATTTTGTAATATGTGGGGTAATAAGCTGTGCATGGAGTGAATGTGAGATATAGTTACCTTAAGTCAAGAGTTATAGCTATTTGAAATAACTCTAACACCAGAACTTCTATAATATTGTGCGTGTAAATTCAGAACCTAACTATAACTTCCTTGTACCCTTTGTTTTTTTCATTGAATTTCTAAGGGTTATTAAATGCTATTTCCTAACTATAATGTCCCTCTACCCTTCGATTTTTTCTGTGAATTTCTGTGTTTTTTAAATGCAGTAGAGGGTTGGGGCAGGCAGGCCAGACCCTGCACCCACCCGCCTACATGCATTCAGCCCCATGCTGCATATGACTTTCAACCATGCACAGCTGGTGGTTGGCCACAGGGTCTGGCCTTTTGCCAGTCCCAGGGGCCAACTCTCTGCATGCTGCAAACTCCAGGTGGGCTTGGTTGAATGAGTGTGTGTAACTATTCTTTCCATTTGTCTCTGGATTCGCAGATCCACTCTGGATTCGTGGATTCCCCAAACACTGGGGGTCATGCTGAGCCCCACAGCAGATCTGCAGATCCATGAATCAGCCCAAATACAATTTTTTAGTGATTTTCCACCAGTGAGGGGTCCCTCGGGGAGCCCGCCATCTATCCTATGAGGTCAGGATACCTCTGTCCTGACCCCTAACCTCAGCCAATACACAAAAAGGGTGGCCTCAAATTTTCTCTTAGGTTGCAGCCAGCCAATCAGGGCCTTTCTTTGGCGTGTGGATTTGTGAATCTGCTGCGGTGGATGCACACAGGGTCTGCATGTTAGGGTTTGTACACAGCAAAGAGTATGTCCCCTCTCACTGCACTAGTGGGTTCTGTAATAGCTCCCTTTTAAACTTACTATTGAAAGCCTTTCTTGTTATCTCACCTTCCCCCCCCCCAGGCTTCTGTGTATGTTGTTTAATGTGCTGTTTTGTTTTCACATTGGGCCTTGCTTTTACCAAGGCTTCTTTAAAACACTCCTCCCTAGGCCATGTGTTAATCCAACACATTTGCATAATAACTGAAACTCTGCACACCTTTCAAGAACATGTGCAGCATGTGAGGACCACACCCAGCTCTTCAAACCACACCCAGCTCTGCACACCTTCCAAGAACATGTGCAGCATGTGAGGACCACACCCAGCCCTTCAAACCACACCCAGCTCTTCGAACCACACCCAGCCCTGTCTATAAAAAGCATCCCCCGAGCCTCACCCAGTGCTTGTGCTCGTCTACCTCCCGCTTATCTGAGAACAGATCCCTCGGTGCTGGCACTCCTGCTCTTTACAGACTTTCTTTGACTTCAATGGGCGCAGCTGCTGGCTCTTCCTTCTTCCGGTTTCCGGTTCCTCCTTGCCTCAGCCTCTCTCCTACGAGTAACCTGCAAAAGAGAAAGAAGACAAGGTTAGACTGATCAGTATCTCTTGCCAGCAACAAGTAAGTGCAAAACTTTTTATTACCTGAGGGAGCTTTGACGGCAATTTCTGGATTTGTGTATAGACAGTTTGAGGCGAAGTGCCTGCCACGAGCATTGTGATTCAGGCTCTTTGTTGCAGGAGTATTTTGCGGAACTTTGTGAAATGGACATTGTTTTTTTTCATGGAACTTTTGGGAATCGAACAGTGGAAACCATTGACAGCAAGGCAAACAGTAAATCAAGGACTTGCACAAATTACATGCTGTATTTTGATGTAAAAGTACAGTATTTGTTTTATAAAAGATTCTGGAAATATGGGAAAAGTGAGTCTGCTATTGGGAATTTAGGCTTTAGTTATATTATGATGAATGTTTGATATTGGTAATTCTGATAACGGTATTTGTTTAATGTTTTAGAAGCTTTACAGTAATAGAAAACACATCCCAGAGCAGTAACACATTCCAAACCTGGAAACTAGAGACCAGGATCCAAGAGGTACTTTTAGAAGAGAATTTCTAATAAATAAAGGGATAGTCAGGAACCCATTTAGGAATAGGTTGCACTTATCTGTTCTTTGTTTATGTTTCATTAGGCACCAGTTTCTACAGAAGTCAGAAAGGGCCGCAGATTTGTGCAGCACTTCAACAGTGGAAACGCAAGAACGGTGTTGTCTCTCTTTTTTATTTTATCCACTTCCCCCCTTCCCTTGAGCTTCTGTTCTTAGTGCACTGTTTTAAAAACTAGTGTGCTGGAACAAGCAGTTTCAGGGTGGGGTCGGATTGTCTTCAACCTCCATCAGAACTGAACAAGAACTCAGGTGAGCTGGGCTTTGACAGAAGCACAAGCCTTAAAAAATTTCAGTTCTGGTGGACGATGAATACCGGGGAAGAAATAGAGGGCATTGACGTCACGGATATGGCGCAGGCCCTAAATGAGGACTTGGCTCATAATGAATCAGTGTCTGGCATCTTGCAACATATGCAAGAGGAAATAGAGAGATTAAAGATGGAGAATACCTCTTTAAAACAGGATTTAAGCAGGTATAAATTTAGGGGATCTCAGTGGAACACAGCTTCTACGCCTTTGTTTAAAACCTCCTCAGAGACAGGGGCGCCATCAAAACATACAACTTTGCCTTCCCCAGTTGAGGTTACTGTTAATGTTCCTAATGTTGTGCCCTTAGCAGCACCTGAACGTTTTCATGGAGATAGTAACAAATTCCATGTTTTTATCAATCAATGTCAATTACACTTCATTTGTAAGCCACAACAGTTCCCTACTGATGATACGAAAGTGGCATTCGTCTTGTCTTATTTGGGTGGCACAGCAGCCAATTGGTCAATTCCTTTCGTGGATAGAGATGATCCCATCCTCCATAATTGGAATCAATTTAAACGTACCATGACCAGCCTTTTTGCAAAACACACTTTCATGCAGGCAAGTGATAATGAGCTTTTAAATCTTAAACAAGGTAACAAGGATTTATTGACCTATCTCACTAGTTTTAATCGTTTACTCACCGAGACACAGTGGCCAGAAGAAAAGCGGGTCTCCCTTTTTTATAAAGGTTTGAGAGACGAGTTAAAAGACGCGCTGGCTCATATCGTTGATTTGCCAAAAGACTATTCGGACTTTGTAGATTTAGTTGTGAAATTAGAACATAGACTAGGAGAAAGAAAGGGAGATAAATACAAACTGGAATCACGGTTAACTTTTATTAGACACGAGAAGAAAGACACAGATAATAAACTCCCTGAACCAGAGCCTATGCAAATAGGGACACTCAGAGGTCCACTCACATCAGAGGAAAAAGAAAGAAGGAGAACATTTCAATTATGTTTATATTGTGGCAGGGCAGGTCACTTTGCCAGAGAATGTCCAGTAAAGCCTAAAACTCCACGAAAGGGTGCTGTTTCCTCCACCTCCTCAACTGAATCGGGAAACGATTAAGCTCGACAAGGGGATAGGTTACTTGTTCGAGAAAACATCTTAATCAAACCTCTAATGCTGTAGCCTTCAGGGTACCGCACATACCTGGAAATTTCATAATTCAGGTCGTTTTAATTGTTACTACCCAAGTGAGGCATTCTCTCCCTGTCCTACTGGACTCAGGCGCGACAGGACATTTTGTGGATAATAAGTTAGCTGAAATCTTAGGACTTCCTATGTGCCTAAAGCCTTGTCCAGAAGCAGTATGTGCAGTGGATGGGTCAGAATTGACCTCTGGATTAATCACAAAACAAACAAGTCCACTTGTTATAGTCTGTCAGAACGGGCACACAGAGGTGATTAGCTTTGATCTGATAGATACTCCTAATTTTGGTTTGATTCTCGGGGTACCCTGGTTAACAACTCATAACCCAAAAATTGATTGGGTGAATAGAACTGTTACTTTGGATTCCTCTTTCTGTAGAACCAATTGCTATCAAGAAGCACGTACAGAACAGAGCACAGTATTACACTGTGCTAGTGTTACACAAGATGAACCAAGTCTCCCTCCTGAATATTCTGACTTTAAAGACGTCTTTGATCCAGTAAAGGCTAGTGTGCTGCCCCCACATCGGTCTTATGACTGCCGTATAGATCTTATCCCAGGGGCCCCTTTACCTAATAACAGAGTATATGCTTTGACTGACGAAGAAACCAAATACTTAAGAACCTACCTAGATGACCTACTACAGTCTGGGTTCATCCGTCATTCCACATCTCCGGTGTCATCTCCACTCTTTTTTATCCCGAAGCCGGATAAATCCCTGCGCGCGTGTATCGATTATAGAGGACTAAATAAGGCTACAATAAAGAATAAATATCCTCTTCCTCTAATACCTGTGTTGTTGGATCAATTAAGACATTCTACTGTATACACTAAACTAGATCTGCGGGGAGCTTACCACCTGGTCCGAGTAAAAGAGGGGGATGAGTGCAAGACAGCTTTCAAGACAAAGTTTGGTTTATTTGAGTACACAGTAATGCCCTTTGGGTTATGTAATGCCCCTGCGGCCTTTCAGTTCTTTATAAATGAGGTCCTACACAAATTCCTGGACGTTTGTGTCATAGTATACATAGACGACATCCTCATTTACTCTAAGAACTCAGAAGAACATACCCAACATGTTCGTGCAGTATTATCAAAGTTAAAAGAAAATCATCTTTTTGCTAAGTTAGAAAAGTGTACTTTTAATGTCAACAAGGTGGACTTTTTAGGATACTGCCTGTCACCTCAAGGAATAACTAGGGATGTAAAGAAAATCAGTGCTATTGCTGATTGGCCAGAACCATCCTATGTAAAAGATATTCAGAAATTTCTGGGTTTCGCCAATTTTTATAGGAGGTTTATTGCACATTTTGCAGACATTGCGGCCCCAATAACTACCTTGTTGCGGAAAGGGCAACGATTTCTTTGGACTGATGAGGCGGCACACGCCTTTCAACTCCTAAAACAAAAGTTCACTTCAGCCCCAATTCTGAAACATCCTGATCCTGACTTGCCCTTTTTTGTTGAAGCGGATGCTTCACAAGTAGCTTTAGGAGGAGTTCTCTCTCAACGAGATGCAGTAGATGGCCAGTTACATCCTATAGCCTTCTATTCCAAAAAGTTATTGCCAGCTGAACAAAATTACACTGTGGCTGAAAGGGAACTACTAGCTATCAAAGTAGCCTTTTCAGAATGGAGGCACCATTTAATGGGAGCCAAGTACCCAGTTACAATCTTTTCTGACCATAAGAACCTACAGTTCTTTGGATCACTTAAAGCACTAACACCACGTCAGATGCGCTGGTTAATTTTTTTTAGCACATTTGACTTTGTTATAACCTATAGACCAGGTGCACAACAAATTCAATCTGATGTGTTATCTAGATACGGACATACCTCAGACATGAAACAAGATAAAATAGGAGAACCCATTATTCCTCCCCAAAAGTTGTTGGCACCAGTACAACAGAAGGATTTCATCACAGATCTATATAATGCACACATGCAAATAGCACCTCAGGATTGGTTAAAGGATTCCCATAACACAATACAACGAGGTTTATTGTATCACGACAACATGCTGTTAGTGCCCACCTCTGAATTACAAACACAGGTGATAATTTGGCATCACGCCTCACCGTTGGCAGGTCATCCTGGTTGGGTAAAAACCCTGGAAAATGTGCAAAAACACTTTTGGTGGGACACTATAAGAAAGGACATTAAGCAATTTGTCACTACCTGTCCAATTTGTGCAAGACATAAATCTTCTCATAAGGCTCCTGACGGCTTGTTAATACCAATGCCAACACCCAAACAACCTTGGCACACTGTGAGCGTAGACTTTATTGTAGGTTTACCACCTGTAAAATCCTTCACAACAGTGTTGGTTATAGTGGATTTTTTATCTAAAATGGCACAATTTGTACCATTACGGAAATTACCCACGGCGGCAGAATTTGCCGATATTTTTATAAGGGAAATTGTGCGTTTACATGGTTTGCCAAGCAAAGTGGTGTCAGACCGAGGGAGCCAGTTCAACTTCAGATTTTGGAAAAAATTATGTAAAAAATTGAAAATAGATGTGGCCTTATCCACTGCTTTCCACCCAGAGACAGATGGACAGACTGAACGACTGAACCAAACCTTACTTCAAACGCTACGTTGTTTATTGGCTGATTATTCTAGTGAATGGTTGGAAGCTCTTCCTGTAGCAGAGTTTGTTTATAATAATACTGAGCATTCAGCTCTACTTTGCTCACCATTCTATTTCTTGCAGGGGTATCATCCAAGAGCTATACCCATTTTGTTAGAAGATTCCCTGTTGCCTACAGTAACGGATAGACTAACGAGGTTAGGTGACATACAAGACAAAGCCAGGAAACATTTATTAAAGTACAAGGAAAGCATGAAAAGACAAGCAGACAAACACAGGTCTGAGGCCCCAATGTATAAAATTGGTGACAAGGTATGGCTCTCCACAAAGAACCTAAACATAGAGGGATCCCGAAAGCTGCAACCACGTTTCATTGGACCCTTTAGTATAACTGCCATAGTAAACCCGGTAACAGTAAAATTAGATTTACCAAAAGAATATCCAGTACATACTACATTCCATGTGTCCTTGCTTAAACCGTACAACTCAAAAACCCGACCTGAACCACCACCTCCACCCATACCAATTAAGGGAAATCTGGAATATGAAGTGAAAAGCATAAAAGACTCAAAAAGAATTAGTGGACGTCTGTTTTATTTAGTAGAATGGAAAGGATATGATGAATCTGAGAATTCATGGGAACCAGCATCATATGTACATGCCCCACAGCTGATTAGACGGTTTTATTTAAATAATCCAGGAAAACCCCATCCTGTAGGAGGGCCTTTGAGGGGGGCAACTGTTAGGGTTTGTACACAGCAAAGAGCATGTCCCCTCTCACTGCACTAGTGGGTTCTGTAATAGCTCCCTTTTAAACTTACTATTGAAAGCCTTTCTTGTTATCTCACCTTCCCCCCCCCAGGCTTCTGTGTATGTTGTTTAATGTGCTGTTTTGTTTACACATTGGGCCTTGCTTTTACCAAGGCTTCTTTAAAACACTTCTCCCTAGGCCATGTGTTAATCCAACTCATTTGCATAATAACTGAAACTCTGCACACCTTTCAAGAACATGTGCAGCATGTGAGGACCACACCCAGCTCTTCAAACCACACCCAGCTCTGCACACCTTCCAATAACATGTGCAGCATGTGAGGACCACACCCAGCCCTTCAAACCACACCCAGCTCTTCGAACCACACCCAGCCCTGTCTATAAAAGGCATCCCCCGAGCCTCACCCAGTGCTTGTGCTCGTCTACCTCCCCCTTACCTGAGAACAGATCCCTCGGTGCTGGCACTCCTGCTCTTTACAGACTTTCTTTGACTTCAATGGGCGCAGCTGCTGGCTCTTCCTTCTTCCGGTTTCCGGTTCCTCCTTGCCTCAGCCTCTCTCCTACGAGTAACCTGCAAAAGAGAAAGAAGACAATGTTAGACTGATCAGTATCTCTTGCCAGCAACAAGTAAGTGCAAAACTTTTTATTACCTGAGGGAGCTTTGACGGCAATTTCTGGATTCGTGTATAGACAGTTTGAGGCGAAGTGCCTTCCACGAGCATTGTGATTCAGGCTCTTTGTTGCAGGAGTGTTTTGCGGAACTTTGTGAAACGGACATTGTTTTTTTTCATGGAACTTTTGGGAATCGAACAGTTGAAACCATTGACAGCAAGGCAAACAGTAAATCAAGGACTTGCA
The DNA here is from genome assembly GCF_031143425.1 of Pleurodeles waltl. NCBI lineage: Eukaryota > Metazoa > Chordata > Amphibia > Caudata > Salamandridae > Pleurodeles > Pleurodeles waltl. The sequence continues at coordinate 1,354,828,978 of NC_090447.1, read as the reverse complement.
CAAATTACATGCTGTATTTTGATGTAAAAGTACAGTATTTGTTTTATAAAAGATTCTGGAAATATGGGAAAAGTGAGTCTGCTATTGGGAATTTAGGCTTTAGTTATATTATGATGAATGTTTGATATTGGTAATTCTGATAACGGTATTTGTTTAATGTTTTAGAAGCTTTACAGTAATAGAAAACACATCCCAGAGCAGTAACACATTCCAAACCTGGAAACTAGAGACCAGGATCCAAGAGGTACTTTTAGAAGAGAATTTCTAATAAATAAAGGGATAGTCAGGAACCCATTTAGGAATAGGTTGCACTTATCTGTTCTTTGTTTATGTTTCATTAGGCACCAGTTTCTACAGAAGTCAGAAAGGGCTGCAGATTTGTGCAGCACTTCAACAGTGGAAACGCAAGAACGGTGTTGTCTCTCTTTTTTATTTTATCCACTTCCCCCCTTCCCTTGAGCTTCTGTTCTTAGTGCACTGTTTTAAAAACTAGTGTGCTGGAACAAGCAGTTTCAGGGTGGGGTCGGATTGTCTTCAACCTCCATCAGAACTGAACAAGAACTCAGGTGAGCTGGGCTTTGACACTGCATCTCTAGAGATGCGTATGTCTTTAAAACTACTGAACAGATTTACACCAAATCACAAAAATCACAATCTGTGCACGGACATCTACCTTCCTGACAAATCTGGTGTAATTCTGTTCAGCGGTTTGGGCTGTAGTCGTGTCTAAAGACCCTATGGGAAAATGCATCGGGAAAACACATTTTGGGAGCCCCCCTTTTTCTCATCCCCCACTTGACATATCACCCCAAAACTTTTCAGGCAGCAGCTGAAGTGAGTGGCATACTAGTTTCGAAAATTTCCGAGAGGATTCATCAAATGGCACCAACGTTATTGGCAAAACAAAAAACTCTTTTCCTATGGAAGCTAGGTCCTAGCTATAATTACCTACTTGCGGCCGCCAGGAGGTTATTTATATCTATCTATCTATCTATCTATCTATCTATCTATCTATCTATCTATCTATCTATCTATCTATCTATCTATCTATCTATCTATCTATCTATCTATCTTTTTCATTTATTTATATGTTTTACCTACTGACAGTCACACTAAGTAGTTAAAGTTACAAGGTGCTATGTCAAGCTGGGACTGAAAAAAAGGGTTTAGTTTCCAAAACATGTTTTCCTCATGCAATTTCCTATAGGAACATGGCTACAGCCTGAACCGCTGAACAGAATTACACCAAATTTGGCATAAGGGTAGCTCTTGGTTCAGAAAGAGCCCTTTTTGTTATTTGGTGTAAACCCAATCAGTACTTTTTGAGCGATTAAAGGGAAAAGACATTTGTATATCTGGACAGTTGGTGTTCAGAGAAGCCCTGAGTGGCCAATTTAAAGGAGACTAGTCAATCACGATTGGTTGGTGTCAACCTGAACAATATATTTGGCAGCCATTGGCAGGGATATAAATCATTTGTTGATGGTACCATACTAATTTTAGGAATTGTGGTGTGTTCTATGGTCATTTTACCCTGTGAAAAAATCTTCTGCTGGGATTTCATGAATTGTGCTTGAGAGAAAGCTGTTTTCTCATGGTTTTCCCATTGAGGTTATGGAAGGTGCTCCAGAAGCTAAAATGAGAGCATATTTTCTATAAATTCACAATATATTTTTCCGTCATCTGAGAATGAAGTCTGCCATTCTCAGGAACTCATACTTTCTCCCAGAGTGTGCTAAAGAACAACTAGAGCTCTAACAGTCTTAATTATAACAAAAGTATGGTTCACCTGAAGCCATATTGATTGAATAAAACTGCTAAAATCTAAAACATTTAATTTAGAAAGTAACAAAATGAGGGGCTTTATATTGTCATAGAAATATGGTTAGTGCTGTAGAAAGAAAAATTAGGACACCTTTTAAGTGAGTTCTCATATACCTACCTCTTCTATTTTATTAAAACATTCTGACATGCAGACTGATACATGCCCTTTCAACACCAGCAGCAGACTGCCAGTTAACTCCCTGGTGATCAGTAGCTTTACTACAGTGTTGTCATGAGCAACTAGAGTGATAACATTCTGAATTTATGACAAAAGTGTGGTACACCTGAGTGCCATCTTGATGGAATCAAAATGGGAAAGTGAAAGCATTTACTGAGGATGCTGCAGTAAATGAGGAGATTAGGGAGCTTCATAACAAATAAGACTCCTAAGATGGCCACCAGAGAAGCAAGAGCCCAAATATAGCACACATATTACCCAAATGTATAGCCCAATAACAGAAGTGTGCAAAACACATAATTGTGTTTTTTTGCACAGACTTGACCCAAAGGTATTGGAGTGCTTTACATGAGCACCATTACAAAGGGACCATTCATTTTGGTTTTAGGCATGGGGAAATTAAGTGATTTGCTGAGAATCACAGGATGTCGAGCTGATCCCGAAACTTGAACATGGTTCTCCAGTTGCAAAGACTGCAGCTCTGGCCATATCATCACGTTCTCTCCCCTAAGTGTAACGTATTTTCAAGTGATCAACTGGATAATAATAATTTAAAAGTACTTTGTCGCTACCTGAGACATCAGATAATATGTCCTCATTTTAGTTTTTCCTGGGAATAAGACCTTCTGATTTTTATAATTTCTAAAGGAAATACTTTAGCTATTACAGTTTTGATTATATCACAATGTCATCAGGTGTGCCACACTTTTGTAAGAAATATAGATTGCTAGCAATCTAGTTGTTCATTACAATACAGTAGGGAGGCAGTGGTCAGGGACACAAACTCGTATAACTGAGGGCAGGAAGGAGGATGCAGAGGCATAAGTTGGCCATGTTGGGCAGACGGCACTGACAGTGGCAGGATTGCCCGGGGACCACCACCTCCCTGGGGTAAGATAATATGAAAATGATAGTGGGTCCTGCAGACTGTCCGAGGCCTCAGGGACCGCCACCTTCCTCCGCTATTAAATGAAATTAGGACTGGGTCCAATATGGCCTCCCTGGGGGCCACCTTGGGGCAAATTTCAAAAGATGGAGGGAAACTGGGGTCCCTTTTTCGGAGACATAAATGGCCCTGGGGACTGCCATCCGCAAGGGCTGGCTCCTGCTACCTCTTAAGGTGCCCACTCTTAAGGAGGAAGCTGTTTGCTGTTGCTTGGCAGGAAACACAATTCTGCTTTCAGCAAGTGGGAGCTGTCAAACAGCTAAAAGTGGAGTTTTCTTCTCTTTCCCTGCCTGCTGTTATGCAGGTAGGGAAAGAGATGAAAACATTGATCCCACATGCAGGAAGCCTCTATTTGTAGCAGCTCCCAGTGTACAGGAGAAATGTTGGCTCCCGCAGTAGACAGGTGACAGTTGGATCGTAGGAGCCTTGAGGCTCCCCTGTAGTGTGCATAACTGTTTACTGGGTGCCCTGGGAGAAACCAGGGCATTCATGAATACGTGGCCGGGTCCCAGGGAGGTGGTGGTCCTGGGGGTTCAGGAGGGTCCATGTGGCCCCCTATAAGTAATTTAAAATCAGCCCCTGGGAGGTGGTGCCCACAAGGCCAGGGGGTCCTTATGGCCCCCTGTAAAAATAATTTGTAAAAGTACCCGGGAGGTGGTGGTCGCCGGGGCCTGGCATGTGGTCCATGTCATTTAGACAATGAAAAGTACTGCAGTGCAAATTGAACATTAGATAAAAATGGACTAGTCTGTGCATACTCAAATAGAGATTCCACAGCTATGAAACCCCTTAAAGTATTATCTTTAGCATGCAGAATACAATGGTACCATCCCAAAATAGCAGCTCAGCCTCTTACAAATGTATTCACAAATCCTAATTCTAGCCTTAGCACTTCCACTGAGGCCATAACATTTAAAAAGCAAATAGTGCAAAGTATTTCACCCACAACCTTATGCATAAAGGGTCAAGAATTGACTTTAATTGTCTCTAAAGCATAAAGAAGAGTAAAAGATGCTTAAAATGCATAAAGTCAGTTGCCACATAAGGAGCATTTAGTGTGATTCCATGGACGAAAGTCTCATTCAAAATATGGGCAATATGGTCCTTATCTCCTAGATTTGCTGTAATAATTCTACCCAGATTAGGGTATGTATTTACTAACTCCGAAGGAGTGTTATTAAAGGACCAACTATACCCTCTACCCTTTGGACAACCTTTTACAGTACATCTCATAACTTTGGTCTTATTTATATTGACCTTCAGGAACTAGGCTTCAGAATAAATGAATAAAGCATCAAGACGCTTCTGAAGGCCTTTTGGTGTCAAATCTAATAAAACAATATCATGTGCATATAGTCTCCAAGGAATAGCCACCTCATTTTTGGAGCATCCCCAGTAGACTTGCTGAACAACAAGGGTAAATCTGCAATATGTAAAGAAATAAACAGAGGCACCAACAGGTTTTCCTGCTTTGGCCCATTTCTAGTAGATGTTTCCGTGTCATTCCCTATCTTCCACTTAATATTGCATTATATCAAGTATTTATATGAAGGGCAATAATCCGTTTTAAGAACCCCCCTGGCACCCCATTGGCTTCTAATGTCTTTCTGAAAATCTGCCTGTCTTTGCGGTCAAAAGCCATGGAAAAACTATAAAGGCTGCATAGACCATCATTTTCACATAATTTTCCAACAGAATATGAATCACCGTAATATTAATAGAGTTTATAGAGCCCTTCTTATGTAGCAGCAATATAATGCTACCCCTCCAAGAACTTGGAACCCTCCCAAAAAAGCGTAGACAAATAGGTAGCCCATTGGTCCAGGTCTAATTTTATAATAGAAATTGGTCTTTGATTTGGTCCCTTGGCCCCCATGTTTCTGGCTGCCTTAAGAAAATGTAGTACTTCCTGATGCAAAGAGGGCATAATTACCTTGGCCGCCCCCCCATCTTGAAGCTTTTTAAAACAATCACCTGTGGACTGGGGTTTCACTGCATTAATTAAAGTTACTTATTCCTTCCATTCTGTACTTGTAACAGTATTTATCTTTGGCTCAACCAGTCAACCAGTGTTTTTCCCTATAATTTTCCAAAAGGCTTTTGAGTTTTTACACTTTACCTCCTCAGTTATCTTGATCCAGATATTATCATAGCTACGTCTTTTTGAATTTGTAACCATCTCACCCTTCTTCTTTTAAAACATGCAATCCATTTATTTCTTGCATTAGAATAGTGGAGAAATTGCCTTTTTTGTAAGTGATTGATAATCTTATTGAAGACAAACCTCTTATTAAAATTATGAGACTGCTTTAGACCTTCCTTCCTGCAGGAACATTCATGAGTAGGTGCTGTGCTCACTAATTTCCCCATATCCTCCTCAAATACATGAAACGGTAACCAACTCGAGTCAGACACATTCTTAGTCATTTTACCTAAGTCTACAGTAAACCATTGTTCATCTTTCTGAGCCCAGAAGACCTTCCCATTTGCTACACTGAGTAGCACCTCCTCATTATAATAAATCTGTCAAGGATGACTAGCTACTTGTTTAGCCACCATAGTAAAAATAAAACTATTGTGATGACTCCAAACATTCTTTAGCACCTTAGGATCAGAAACCAAGGGAAAACCAATATATAGGTGATGACATAGTCAATAATCGTAGCTGTTTTTACTGAGGTTGAAGTAAAGCATGCCAGTGAACAACTCTGAAGCCTCCCTTTAAGAATAACAACATCTTGTTCCCTAGATGTACCGAGGAGAGGAACACCCCTTCTATTTGTCCTGGAAGATCAAGGGAATACAGCAGCTGGGATATTTAATGTCTGATTCCCTTTCCTTATCCACAAAAAGGGCAAGAGTATGATTGGAGATTGCTGTATTAAAATCTCCCATAACTAGAACCTTGGAGGTCTCCACCTTGGACATTACCATACTAATATAATCAAATAACTCTCTCAACAGAAACATGTTTTCTTGACCTGGTAACCAGACGAAAAGGAGCAATGGGGCATACCTCCCTACACTATTCCAAAAATACAATATAATTTAGCAAATCAGAGAGATGGCTATAGACTTGGTACTCTCATGAAAATTTTGTAGACAAAAGTGTGGCTATACCACAACTAGCATGGCCTCTTTTTGACTTATTAGCTGAACAGCTGATTACATAATAATTTTCAACCTCAAAAGGGGCAGGAGCCCATGTTTCTTGCAAACAGATTATCGCAGGACACAATACATCTAAATTAAGAATTTTCTCTAAATTATTCCAGCAATCAGCAATATTGCATACGAGGATTCTAATATTAGATAATGAAATACTAAACACCCTTCGTTAATAACTTTGGGGCAAGGGTTTTCCTCGTATTTAAGCAAGCCAACCCCATTGGGATACATCTTCCCTATTAGGTGACGGGCCTAATTTCTCATCATTGAATTCAACCACCTTAGTACCAGCCTTATAGGAAATCACAGTCAATTTAGCATTGAATGCCAATTCTTTTTGGGACACAGTACAATCCTCAATAGAGCCTGGCACTGATACACAATTCCCCAACCTCCCAACAAACCCTTCATCTGGGGCGGAGAGGAAATGATATCAATTTCTTGAGACAAAAAAGTCACCATTCATCAAAATCAAATTTGCAATTACGGATGACTTAAAAATAACCCATGTTTTCTTCTCCATACCAGAGTTTAGCAAATCCACCAACTCTAAATCGCTACTTTTTACCATTTTAGATAGATGAACCTGGGCCAGAAGATTTAAAAGAAATGATTGATTTCAATAAAAGGGATCATCCTCAAATAAAGCCATAAAGTCCAAAGATGTAATTTCCTCTATTTTGTTATTACACTTATCTGAGGGACTTGATGATTTTCATGACTATTATCAACCTTACCTAACATTTTGTGGACAGGGCCTACAAAAGGTAGGCCTCATAGTCACCTGAGAAGACCTTATTTCCCTTTTGAGATATTTCTTATCCCTTTGTAAAAAATAAAATAGATTCCTGGACCTTAAGCTCCCCAGATTCCACTTCTATCTCTTTAACCGGGGTTGCATCCCTTTCCGCCCCAGGGTCTATGACCTTAGCTGGAATAACTCCTTTTTCTATGTTAAAATCAAAATTTTTCCCAGAAAGAGACACTAATTGAACACCCCTCGACTCCGAGGAGACTTGTTCTCCATCCCCAGGGACCATTAACAGTGACAACGCATCCAGGAATTTGATTTTCCTAAATCCTCTTTAACTAAATCTTCTTGATTTCTTTATAGCCTTTTTTCCAGCTTTCTTTTTCATTTTCCCAGGGACTAGGACTGGTTCCACTTGTTTATGGGTTGCCTATTCCCAGTTCCCCTTGATTTAAATGTGGAAAGCACTTCTGAAGTACTAGTGTGTGTATGGAATGGGGGGTTAAGGTACCCTGGGGCCACCGTTACAGTGACAATAGAGGAAGAACCTTTAGCCATAAAAACGAACTGTTACAATGCCAGATCTACTTCCCCAGACCCAGATATAGGGCCGAATTATGTGACTGGTGGACAGGAACACCCATCTGCCAAATTCCTGATAGGGTGGTTGCCACCATGCTGGCTACCTCCCCACCAGCCCCATTAAGACTTTCCCATTGGGCTGACCGGCGGAAATCAAGGTTTCCACAGGTCAGCCCAGCGCGGAAGTGGCAGCGGTATTGTTCCTAGCTCGTAGTCGAGCCAGCAGCAATGCTGCCACCCGCAGGGGGCACCAACACCCTCGTAATGTGCACCGTCTGCTCAGCAGACAGTGTGCATAACGAGGTTGCCTGGCAGGGAGACCCCTGCACAGCCCATGGCAGAAGCATGGGCAGTGTAGGGGCCCCCCCTTTTGCCCCCTGCACCTGTTATCTGCAAGCCTTTTCATGGCGGTGATGAATCAGGCTGTAATCAGCAGGGCAGCGCTGGCTTCAGCACCGGCCTGGCTGATTCCAACCTGCACCGCCACCCGCCTGTCAGGATCTCGAATCCTGGCAGAGACGGCGATGGGTTTGTGGGTTTGCCTGCCAACCTCATAATGTAGTGGTCAGGCCGCCACAATTGCAGCGGTTTGAGAGCCACTGTGAGTGTGATGGTCCAAGGACCGCCACACTTGTAATTAGGCCCTTAATCTCATTCACAGGCATGGGTAATTTTGATGTTTGACAACCAACTTACTAGTCATTTCAAGGGGACCAGACTGCATCTCAACAGAAACCACACCTCCTCAAATTTCATTAGAAGCTCTTTCAAAATAATTATTAAAATGTCCAGCATATGGTCAGTGCTATCAGTACTTTTCTCCAATAGTTGCAACATAGAAGACAAGAATCACTCGAGACACTGCAGAGTTCTAGAAAAACAAACATAGTCACCAGTCGGTTTTATTGCTGGATTAAGTGAAAGCTCTGGACCTGGTCCTGAACCTGTGAGATAAAAGGAAATTGAGGAGTGTTTGATGCTAGGAGCACTACTAAAAAACACCAAGGACTTTCTTTTCCTCTGAGATGGCTGCACAGCACTTTTATTGGACCCCCCACCCGCCCCTAAAATTACCTGACTCCCAACCCAATTCTAAAACCTAAAACCCCAACCCCCCACCCCGCCCCTCAAACTGACCCCTACCCTACCCCAAAACCTAAAACAACCCCAACCCCCACCCCTGAAACCTAAAGTAACCCAACCTCCACCCCTAAAACTACTCCGAGCCCTCCACCCTGCCCCTAAACATAAACTTCCCCAACTCCCCACCCCGTCCCTAAAATTACCCAACACCCCAACCCACCCCTAAAACCTAAAACCCCATCCCCCACCCCCTGGCCCTAAACCAGAAAATACGCCGACCCCCTCACCCCCGGCCCTAAACCAAAAACCCCGACCCCCCTGCCCCGCCACCCCCAAACCAGAAAATACCCTGATCCCCCACCACCGGCCCTTAATCTAAAACCCCGACCCCCACAACCCACCCCCAAACCAGAAAATAACCCGACCCCCCACCCCTGGCCCTAAATCTAAAACCCAGACCCCCCTGCCCGCCCCCCAAACCAGAAAATACCCTGACCCCTCAACCCCGGCCCTAAACCTTAAACCCCGACTCCCCCACCCCCAAACCAGAAAATACCCGACCCCCCATCCCGACCCTAAACCTTAAATCCCGACCCCCCACCCCGCCCCCAAACCAGAAAATACCCCAACCCCCCACCTCCGGCCCAAAACCTTAAACTCCGACCCCACTCCCCCGCCCCCGGGCCCCAAACCAGAAACTACCCCAACCCCCCACCCCACCCCGCCCCCAAACCAGAAAATACCCTGACCCTAAACCTTAAACCCCGACCCCCACCCCTGACACTAAACCTTAAACCCCGACCCCCAGCCCCAAACCTTAAACCATGACCCCCCCACCCCGCCCCCAAACCAGAAAATACCCCTACCTCCACCCCAACCCTAAACCTTAAACCCCGACCCCAAACCTTAAACCCCAACCCCAAACCTTAAACCCCGACCCCCCCCCACAAACCAGAAAATACCCCCACCGCGGTCCTAAACCTTAAACCCGACCCCCCACCCCAACCCCAAACCTTAAACCCCGAGCCCCCACCCCGCCCCCAAACCAGAAAATACCCAACCCTAAACCTTAAACCCCCCACCCGAAACCTTAAACCCCGACCACCCACCCCTGCCCCCCAAACCAGAAAATACCCCAACCCCCAAACCAGAAAATACCCCGACCCCCCCACCCCTGGCCCTAAACCTTAAACCCCGACTCCCGCCCCCCGGCCCTAAACCTTTACCCCGACCCGCCACCCCCACCCCAAAAAACTACAAACCCTGACCCCCCACCCCGCACCACTTACCTGAGTCGTTGCGTTGTCGCGTCGTCCTCCTCAGCCGACTCCCTTGTTTGTGCCTAAATAACACATGTGCGTTGTTCAGCACATGCGTGGTTAAGCCACAAAACAACAAAGTCGTGGTTAAGGAAAGCGTTGTTCCGCTTTCGTTAACCAGGACTTCGTTGTTTAGGAGTCAGGCTTGAGGGCGTTTCCCGTTCTCCATTCTTGCAGCAGCAGCAATGACTCTGTATCAATTTAGATCCGTCAGATCTGATCTATGCAATGGTGCAATGCGCATGTTCTGGCAGTTGCAAGCACTTTATATCCACTTCCAAGGGCCCAGTAATAGATTGGCACCACTTGGCAGGTCAAGACGTGCAGCAAGCAATGTCCGGGTGCTTTTGCAGGAAGAAGAGAAGTATATGATGTCTCTGAGACGCCAGAAGAACAGAAGGCAAACCAGCAAGTCCTTGGAGTCACTTTGGTTCAGGGTTGGAGAGAATGAGGTCCAGACCTTCTCACTACCAGGCAAGGACAGCTGCAGGTAGAAGGCCAGCCCTGCCAAACAGACACCCAGCAGAGTCCATCTGAGTGAAAGTCCTATCAGCAGAACAACAGTCCTTCTTCCTGGCAGAGCATCCACAGGTCAAGAAGTGTACTGAGTTGGTGGTGTCAGAGGTCCAGTTCTTATACCCAGTGGTGCCTTTGAAGTGGGTGAGACTTCAAAGAGAGGCCTTTGGAGTGCACATAGTCACTGCCCTTCCTGCACTAGCTTCAGATACAGTACAGGGGGTTATGCAGGCCTTTGTGTGAGATCAGGATAGCCCAATCAGGTGTAAGTGTCAACTCCTCCATCTCATCCTGCCCATGTGGATGTCCATCAGTCTCACCTGAGCTTTCTTTGTGTGTGGCTGTCAGGAAGGATTGCACAATACCCAGCTTTCAGCCACGAAGACATGTATTCAGAGACAGGCAGAAGGCAACAAATGGCTGAAGTAAGAAAATGGCAGTTTCCAAAAGTGGCATTTTTAGAATTCCAATTTGAAATCTGACTTCACCATTAGTAGTGATTTTAAATGGTAGTTCCGAAGACAACGAACTTAGGAGTTCCATCTCTTCTCAATTGAAAATGACACTTGTAAAAAAGACAATCACAAAGTTAACCTTTGGGAGAGATAGGCCTTGCAGTAGTGAAAAACAAATGTTATCGTTTTTCACTTCTAGAACATGTAAAACTCAAAAATACATGTCCTACTTTTTAACCTGCCCTTTGGCTGTTTAGGGCCTATCTTAGAGATGACATGTATTAAAAAGGAAGGTTTAGGACAGACAAGAGAGTGAACTTGACAGGTCGACATGGCAGTTTAAAACTGCACACACAGGCTCTGCAATGGCAGGCCTTACACAGGTCGCAGGGCTAGTTAAGTGGGTGCACAATCAGTGCTGCAGGCACACTAGTAGAGTTTAATTTACAGGCCTTGGGCACATGTGGTGCACTTTACTAGAGACTTATACTTAAATTAAATTTGCCAATTGTGGACAAGGCAATGTTACCATGTTTTAAGCAGATATCACATGCACCTTTGCACTTGTTAGCAGTGGTAAAGTGCCCGGAACCAGCAAAAATGAGGTAAGCAAAACACGAGGTCTGAATGCAAAAAAGTTCGGGAAACCATGCCAAGGATGCCAGGTCTAACATCCATGTTATTAACAAGAGATTTATTTACATAGCAAACTCTGAATGTGTAAGTCCTTTTACAAGAGAAAAAAGGAAACACTCATGCTGTTCCCAAGGATAGCCTTACTTTCATAGCAAATGGAACATTTCAACCTTGCTGTTGTCATTGTTTTGTTCTTCTTCTAATTTTCTTGTGTCCAGTTCACAAAAACAGTGGCAGATTCAGTCAGAAAGTAAGACATCTACAATGAGAGATTGATGTCTACCTCTCAGTGTAGATTTACTACTTTCTGCAATCCAATAATTCTGCATACAGTGTGACTAGAAAGCTGCTCCTGGCATAGGTTTCACTCCAGAATTTTAAGAAAGTCATAGATTTCAAAATCTGGATTACATTTCCTCTGTACTGAGGGCTCTGTGGTGCAGAACGAGAATGGAATCCCCTGTACAAATGCATATTTTTCTACAGGCAAACCCCCTCCTCCTACACCCCCACACAATTTAGGATTGATCCAGTTTATTTTTCACTCGAAAGGGATTTACATCAGCAAAAATGCAACCATTCCAAGCCGGGAAGGGGAAAGGTGATAAGTTTGTAAAGGGAAACGCCCTCAACACCGACTCCTAAACAATGAAGTCCTGGTTAACGAAAGCAGAACAACGCTTTCCTTAACCACGACGTTGTTGTTTTGTGCCGGGGGGACACATGCAAGAACAATGGATGCCTATCACTAATGCCTTTACCAGGAATGCCTTTACACCGAAAAATCATTGTTAAGGCATTCGTGGTAAAGGCATTAGTGGTAACAACGAGGTTGTTGTCCCAACCTCGTTGTTCAGGCACTCGTTGTTCCGGCAGGCGTTGTTTCGACATACATTCATGGAGAACATGCATCTATTTGACAACAGTGCATTGAGGCTATTGCGAGGATCAGGAGCACTGCAATGACGACTGTGTGACACATCACTGCCAGTCCGAACGCATCTCTGACTTTGTGTGGCTTGAAGCTGAAGAATTGCCTACATCTGCGGGATCAATGCCAACCCATTGCCTCCTTTGGTCTTTGTTGGAAAATGGGTTATTGGTAAGGGCAGGTAGGTACCTACACTTAACAATAGGCCACTAACCTCCACTAAGGTCCAGTTAGGTCTCAGTGAATTAAACCCAGCTCAACCCTTGGTAGCTTGGCAACAAGCGTCAAGGCTTCACTTAGGAGACAGAGGCCCTCATTCTGACCTTGGCGGTCTTTTCGCAAGACCGCCGAGTTACCGCCGCGGTGAAGACCGCCGACCGCGGCGGTGTGCCGCTGTGCGCATTCTGACCGCTGGGAGCGTACCGCCGGAAAACCGCCAGCAGCCACACTGGCGGTCGGCGGGAAAGTGGAGACTGGTCAACCTCCACCGCCACGCCAGCAGAACACCGCCCCCAGAATTACGACCCACATTTCTGTGTGGCGGTCTTCTGTTGGCGGTCTTCTGTTGGCGGTCACGTCCCTATGGCTCCCGTCGCCTCCCGGAGGACCAACGCACAAGGTAAGTTGATCGTCCGTGAGGGGAGGGGGTGGGGGGGTGTTGTGTGATGTGTGCGTGCATGGGGGTGTGCGTGTGAGTGTGTAGAGGGGTGCTGTTGTGTCTATGGGTAATGTGTGCTGTTCGGCAGGTGCGCATGTCGGCATGTATGTGTGCGGGTATGTGTCCCCGTTGTGTATGTGTGTGTAGGGGGTGTGTATATGTGCATGTTGGGGGTGTGTGCATGTCGGGGTACATGTATGTGCATGTCGGGGTGGGGGTGGGGAGGGGGTTCGTACCACCTCTGGGGGGTGGCAGGGGGGTGGAGGGTGTGGGGGGAGGACTCGGGTGGGTAGTGGGGGGTGGGGGAGACCCCTATCAGTGCCAGGGAAGGAATTCCCTGGCCCCGATAGTGCTTACCGCCATGGTTCGCACGGCGGTTCCCGCCCGCAAGAAACCGCGGCGGTAGGCAGGGTCATAATACCCTTGGCGGTCTTGGGACGACCGCGGGGCCGGAGTGCGCAAACTCCAGCCCCGCGGTCATGACCGCCGCGGCGGTCGGAGCGGAGAAGTAGCGGTCGGTCGCGGCGGGGACCGCCGCGGTCAGAATGCCATTTTTAATACCGCCGGTCTGTTCGCGGTCCGACCGCCGTCTCTCCGCCGACCGCCAGGGTCAGAATGAGGGCCAGAGTGTAAAGCATTCAAATATCACAAAACAGTAATTAAATAAAACACAGGAAACAGTTTAAAACTCCAAAACCAATTTATAAAAATAGATTATATTTTTATCTTTAAAATGACACCAAAACGATTCAAATCAGATAAGGGGAACCGGAGATATGAATTTTTAAAGAATTATTTTTTTTTTAGCGCCTAGAAACAAAAAGCGCCAATCGGGTCATCTGGTTGCACCTCGACCGGGGCAAAGTCAAAGTTTCAGGCCGACCGCGATGGAGCCCTGCTCGGCTACAGGCCGCGGGAGGCCTCGGTTAAAATGTTACCTTCACACTTAGTCTTTTTTTTGAAGATTTTCTTCAGCGGGACGAACCTGCCAGTCCAATCCGACCTCCTGGAGCCCTTCTCCGGATACGCGATGCTGGAATCCTCGGTGGAGATTTTTACCTCCGGACTTAGTCGTTTTTTCGAGATGAAAATCCTTCGACCTGGGTAAACCTGAATCTTGATCCGACGTCCATTGAGCCCTTCTCGGATACGCGGGCTGGGAGGTCCCGGTCACCTTTTTACCTTCGGACTTAGTCTCTTTTTCAGAGATTTTCTTTACCGGGACGAACCAGCAAATCAGGCCGGGTCGTGGTTGAGGCAAGCCGGCTAGAGTTGCCGCAGCGGGTCGGTCCCTCTATGGAGCTTTTTTACAAAAGTTGTCCAAACTTCTCCAAACTTCTGGGGGTTCTCCCAGATGTCCTTTTAAGGTTCTTTTGGGGTCCACAGCTCACCCCAAGAGTCCAGAAGTTCTGAGATGGTCCTTGGGGGGTGCGGACTACAACTCCCAGAATGCACCTGGCACAAACTCCTTTTTGGCCACTGGACAGTGGTCAGCTGGTTGCTTTCTTCAGGAGTTGGTGCAGGGGACTCTGGTTAGCAATTTTTCACCTGTAGCAAACAGGGAGTCCCTCCTTGAACCAGTTGAAACCAGGCAAAGTCCTTCTTGTGGTGAAGCCCAAGTGTGCAGCTGGTGCAGTCCTTCTGAGTGCAGGTTCTAGGTGCAGGCCAGGGGTCCATCAGGGCAGTCCTTCTTCTTCTGTTGTTCTTCCTTGTTGGATGTGGTAGGGAACTGAGGTGTGGGTGTAGGTCTGCCAGTTTTATCCTTGCTCCTGGGTGAAAATCAGGGGGGTCCTAGTTCTCCAATCCGGTGCAGGGTCCTTCCCCCTGTGATGACCACTTCCTGGGAAGTGTGGCAAAAATCTATCCCAGGAGGCAACATTCTCTAAAAATCCATCATGGCTGAATCTGATTTTGGAGGTTACATCTGGCTGAGCCCACCCACTGGTGTGGCTAAAAATCATAAACACACCCCTCTCTTGCCCTCTCCTAATCTAATCAAGGGGGCACCTAGTTGTCTGGGGTTGCAGGATGTGGGGGAGTTGCTGGTTGCTCCAAATGTCCTTCTCTGCCTTTGAAGACCAGTTTGGCAGCCCTCCCCCTTCCTGCCTCACCATCTGCTGAGGGGAGATTCCTTCCCACAGGCACATTCCTTTCTGTGAAGCCAGGCCATTTCACACCTCATCAAGGCAGCTTGGCCAAGCTGCTCAGGCTGGCCAGTCAGAGCACAGCAGCAAAAACAATGAAAGGGCTGAAATTGGCAACTTTTCAGGTAAAGTTTAAAACTCTTTACCTGAACAAGTTATATTAAATCCAACAACTGGAAGTTGTGGGACTTATTACAACAATTAATTTGATACGAAAACTCTTGGTATGCATCATTTAAGGAGACTTTAACAATTAAAATAAAGTCTCCCCATTTTAGCCTATGAAGGCCATTTACCACAATGAGGGAAAAACGAATTAAGCTGTTTTTACCTCACCAGGGCTTATAAAACTATTTTTATAAAGTCCCTGCTTATAGTTACATGGCACCCAGCCCTAGGGGCACATAGGGCACACCTTAGTGGTGACTTAAATGTAAAAATAAGGTCGTTTAAGACTTTGGAACTACTTTTAATTCCAAAGTCGAATTTGCATGTAACTTTAACTTAAAAGCAGCCAGCAAAGCAGGCCTGCCTTTAAAATGACACTGGGCACCTCAGCAGTGCACCTATGGGTGCACCACCTATGCTGTGGTCCCTAAACCTACATGCCCTACCATATACTAGGGACTTATAGGTAGGTTAACTTAGCCAATTATAATTAGCCTAATTTGCATATCCATTTTACACAGAGCACAGGCCCTGGGACTGGTTAGCAGTACCCAGGGCACCATCAGAGTCAGGGAAACACCAGCAAAAAGTGGAAAATGGGGGCAAAAAGTTAGGGGGCCTCTGCAATCAGCCCTGTTTTCTCACAGTCTTTACATCTAGACCTCAATGTTAATATAACTCCGAACTAAGTTACTGTTTTCAGTGGGCCAAGGCTGACTTTTCAGATTTGACTGTCTCCCGCGGCCAGATAGTTGACGCATTATGGTCCCAAGCACTAATACTAAGTTTAGTCTTTAAAAATGTTAAAAACATTAAGATCTAGTTTTCTAACTTGGTGTGGTATCTTTTTGTGTGGTGTTTCCCTCTTTTACCGCTTGAAATGTTGTACATTTACACATTGCCTCTTAAGTTATGCCTGACGTCCCTGTGCCAAGCTACCAGAGGTTGAGTACAAGTTAATTTAAGGTGTGTATCTGACTAGCCCTGACTAGGATTTGTGGCTTCTGTTTGGACAGGGTTCATATTTCTGCCAACCAGAAACCCAAGTTCTAACAATGGAAGTTTGGGAACATGTACAAATGTACAGTTGTGTGGATATTCACAAATATTTTTGACCAATTCATTCTTTGAAAGGGATTGAAGAGTTAAGGGGTTATTTAGAGTTTGGCATATGCAGCACATCCTCCACACATTTATAGATGTCCTGTCTGCCATATGTACAGTGTGTACATGGATTCACACTCTAAGTGGAAAAGCGATGTGCCAGTTGTTGGTAGACATCCTCACCTGCCAAACTCTAAATCACAGCTTCATAATCTTTTGACATCTGCAGTCTCCAACTGAATTGCTACTGGAAAACGGGGACCCCCAGGTAAGCAATTTCTAAGATTTGAACCTCAGATCAGTACACAAAAATACAGAATTCAGTAAGCAAACAAATAAACTAATTGTGATCTGTTGTGTTTCTATCACAGATATAAGAAAGTCAAGATTTTGAATGTAATGGGATGGTTTGAAATGTAGTTTTATTTCTAAAAGACAAACCAATATTCTAGAACCTAAATATCCCTAATTACTTTCCACGTCATAAGTAAATACAATTCAAGGGTCCTTCCAAAATGGTGCAGATGTAGGGAAAAAAATTCCCCCAGAAAAAAGGGAAAACCTCAAGCAAGTGAATTGGCACTTGCTCAGATTGTTTTGCATGCAAAACCCTATAAGTGTATATTCTCCTGGGAACCCCAGTTTGGAATTTGCATCAATAAACACATTTATTAACAAAATGAGACTCATATGGTTAAATAGCGTGCATATTAATTATATAATTTGAAGTACGTGACCACATCTAGCCCTTATGTGCAGCACCTGAGTTACCATGCTCATCGTTATCCTCATTTATATTTCCATCTTGAATGTCAACTTTTACATGTTTTTCCATTGCAGATGCTGTTTTCCCAGACACCTATTGATAGTTAGTGAATATTTTATTATGTATTAGATAGTTGATAGTAAGGTTCTCAATGGAAGGAGGAAAACATGCCAGGATGGGAGAGAAGCTCACAGGAAGAGTTGTCCAGTGTAGCAAGTCAAGGACATAGCCATGCATGGATCATTGTATTTCCTTGAGAAAGAAGGGAGTTTACCTCTCCCACAGTCTGAAGTAATATGATTGGTTCGTCAGTAAGAACAAACTGAAATGTTGCAACTAGTGTTTTTGTTGAATTAACATTGTGTGTGTTCCTAGAGAGGAGATACTTGCTAACTTCGAACTGAGAAGATCCACCTCATCTCTGCTGATCGTCACTTCAGAAGTGTAAAGGCTTTATACCTTGATAGAGCGTTCCGTCCTAATAAATTACCTGTATTTGGACGCTCTTGGGTCGATGAATTTTTTGACCAAGTGGGGCTCTCTTCACCCGAGATTAGTCAATTTAATCAAATCAATAATCAATAACGAACATAAGCAATGCCCTGATCAACATAACACTTCACAATTAATCCAGAAAACATTTCGGCGAACCATGACCTTTCGGCCATGAATAACCACACCAGTTCATTCAAAGTTAATGAATTTATTTCCCTATATTAACAAAGCTAGCACGATATAAATGTGTCTCAACACCAAATGATATATGTAAATGAACATTAATAGCTGTCCATAACGGCGAAACAGATGCAATCTATGCAGCATTTGAATAACAATGCATTCGATAATAGCAACGCAAACCACTAAAACTATAATCTGTAATGAGCTAATTGCATACATTAGTCAGCATAACAAGGTCTCAAATTGCATCGTGCAACAAATGAATCCTCATCTAACCTCAAATTAGCATCTGCATGTGGGACTTCATGCAAAAACAATTTAGCAACATTAATTTGGAAAACTCCTAACTAGGGCTCTTATCAAAAATCAGCAGTTGGTTACCTAAAAAGAAACACAATGCAATTGTACATTTTCCTTTCATATTTACCCAATTCAATCAGCATTCAAGGAAGTCTTCGTCTCACAGGTACCAGTTTCGATCAGCATGGGACGGGGCAAAGGGGCAGCGTGGACGGGCAATTGCCTCACAGCGGCAAGATAAAAGGACAAAACTACTACTTTATGCAAAGGGGCAGATCAAAGTTAAAGTCTCTAGGGCGAGAATTACTTAAAGTCTCTTTCTCTCGATTAGAGAAAGCATCAAAGTCTCATTCAAAATGGCGTCGAACATCAATTGGCATCGTAGAAGATGGCAAAATGACGAGGTCGGCAAGATGGGCCATAATGGCTGCAATGTCCTGCAAATGGCTAATGTCCTCAATGGGTGCAATGGGTAATGGCTGCTTTCTTCTTGTGCACCAGGTTTAAATAAACAACAGTTCAAATCCAGTAGGGTCTTCCATTGGAGGGTTCATAGGTTGGCTTCAAATTGTCCAATCAAAAACAACAATTCACAAGCTTCTACCTAGGCATACATTATCCTTGGAGTCGGGAACGTAAGTTGCAACATATTTTACCAATTAACTCACTTTCAGAGCTTCCATTGTCTGCACCTGCAGATTGACCTTGGAGCAAAGAAGAAGATGCCAGGCTGGCACGAAACATTAAAGATAAGCATGTGAACCGATCTCACTGGAAAAGTACAGCTTCAAGCAAGAATACACGTTTTATTAGCACATTAGAAAAACACGAGCATCTAAACCGTGAGACAAGGCAACTAGCCCGAAGCCTCCACTAAAGTTATGCTAAGTTAAAACATTTCAAACAAGCAAATCATGGCACACGTTTACGGTTATGTCAGATTAATACTATTCTAATACATCACGTTATATAAAGCACGCTTATAAATGTTGGCGAACTACTCTGAGGGCACATTTGTCCCCGTACAATCTTTATTAGTTCGGTTAAAGTCACACTTGATTATTGCGGCACTACGTTTATGCGCTAATAAATGTAAAACCTTCATTTCTGCGTCATCAATCCCTCCTCTGAGGACTATTTGTCATCACACAAAACTATTCCCACAAATTTTATTCCATTAAAATTCTGTCAGTTCTCTTTGCCTTTTAGTTCCCCTTGTTCTTGCCTTGTATTCTTCTGCCATTCTTTTCATCATTTTCTCTTCCTTCCTTCTTTTAATTCTTGCCATGATCATTAGTATTCCCCTCTTTATTCCGCAAATCCCAAAGATGCAAATTATTACTATTATTATTCCCTGTATTATTTTTTGTAATATTCCATTCCAAATGCCACCAAGCCAATTTCCCACTGAAGCAACTCCCTTTCCAACCTTCTCCCAAACTCCTGGTTCTTTCAATTCCTTCAAGTCTGCACTCTCTTTTGTTAGATTTGCAAGCATTGTTTTAATCTTTACACTGTTGTCTGGTATATATGTGCAACAGTGACGCGCACCAAGCATTTTGCAAACGCCGCCATCCTTTGCTAAAAGAATGTCTAGGGCAAGCCTGTTTTGAAGAGTCATAGCTCTTTCTGCTGCAGGTTCAGCATCCGTCAGGATTATAGCACCTGAAAACTTTGTCAACATGTTATCCACTATAGTAGACAACTTTCTTATTTTGATGGAATTCAACACAACTCCCAATGAAAGAATCATGGCTCCAAATATATCTCCTACCACAGCAGCTGCGGTCTCTCTTTTCTGGATACGATGAGATCCAGATGTCTTTGGAATCACCGATAGGTCATCCAGTTGATAAACCTTTGGGAACACTATACCCAAATAACATCTCCCCCACCATCCCTTTGGAAGACGATAATAGGCATTATGCCCACAAATGTAATATACACCAGGTATGACAGGGTCAAGTCCGTTCAGCATGAATGTCCATTTGGCCTTAAAGATAAACGTATGTTTACATTCACTCGCTCCCACGAAAATGTTATCATAATAAGATTCACCACGATATATACAAAATTTCCCTACATGCCAAGCGTCTAAAGCTATTTTTCCTTGTGTTTTTATTGCGGCAAAAGCATAATTATCTACTGAAGTCCTCTTACTTAGCTCTTTTTCTAATTTCGCATTCATTTGTGCCCTTCTATCATCTGTGCGATCTAAAAAGCTTATTTTTACTGCAGAGAGCGAGCATGTAAGGTTTTCCCTATGAGCGTGAGCTGTTTCAAAAGGTTGCATTGGCTCGAAAAATTCCCTCATTATTTTAGCATCCCAATCTTTAGCAATCTGGCTTAGTTGCGTTATTATAGGAACATATGCAAAGGTAACATCATAATTTGAATAAAAATACTGTATGTTAGTTTGACCATAAAATCTAGAAGTTACTAAACTACATGTAATCCCATATGTAAGAGGCATGTGGTGATAAGTCACCCCTTTCGTTACCGATGTCGGTATCTGTGTACACACATAACAATCTTTCGCATCCATAGTCTCAACATATTCTGTTAGTAGGCGATAGAAAACATTATACGAAAGTTCCTTCTTATCATGCAAGTGTCTCTCATCTAATTCTAGTCTTTTCAATGCGGTTAGTTCAGTGACAGTAACAGGAGCAGAAGTAGAAGCATCAATTTTCTCATTCTCACCCTTACCATGCGTTGCAAGCACTATTGCCATTATTATTAGTACACATGCAGTTATCAAGCCTATACACGCATATTTACAATATTTCACTCTACTGTTTTGTGTAGCGTACTTAGTCATGATCTGTATAGAATCAGAGAGCTAGAAGCACTTATAAAGAAACGATTTAGCAATTAGTTACAAAGCTGAACGAGCGCAATGTTCACTCAGTTTTCTTCAGGAGCCCAGTCACTTATCGGTTAGCAGCATTTGTCTCAATTCGGCAATAACTCAGTCTTTTATCAGTTAGAAACGTTGTCTCAAATCGGTTTTAAGAGTCAATCAGGTTATCAAAGTCTTATCAAGTTAGCAAATGTCTCATCCGGTTTAGCAATGTTTCAGCTGGTTTTATCACGTTAGATTATAGCAAGCAATGTCATTTATCACCCTTTCAATCAATAGTGTCCATAAAACTTTTCTTTTCTATTGGTATCTCTTCTTCTTCGTTCTCGAGGCTAAGAGATACAAATTCGTCGGTCCAATCGTCATTGACTACATATGCCCATTCTGGACCGGAATATCTCCTGTTTGGTATCCTTTTCCTTTTCAATTTTGCATCTCTCTTCGATTCTGCCTCACTGGTACTTTCCTCTTTGGCCAAGTCTTTTTCTTCACTTGATGTTGGTACCACGACAGACACTTCCTTTCTTTTCTCTTTCACTCTTGGCCCTTCACTGTCGTTCAAAGTTTCTCTAGTTCTTACTTTTACTGGTGATATACTTGGTCTTCTCTTTGCACTGTGTCCACTTGATGGACCTGCGATCGCTTCTGAGGAAGTTTGAACAGTTTCGTTCTGTTCTGCCTTGTCCCCTCCTTCTGGGGAGTCAATCAGGTTTTTCTTTTCTTTTTCTGTACCGTCTGCTTCTGGGAAAGCCCTCCTCTGATCAGGCTCTCCTGCTTCTTCACCTCTTTCGAGCCCTTTGTCACCGTTACTTTCTTCAGGCTCTTTGTTACCTTCAGCTGCTTCAGGCTCTTTGTTACTTTCAGCTGCTTCGTCGCTGTCTAAGGTTTCTCCTTGGTCTTCCCCAAGTGAATCGGTTGTTTCGTCCTCAGAGAATATTTCTCTCTCTTCTATTTCTGCCTGTTCGCTTCCAGTTCTGTTTTGCTCTGTCTCAGCGCTCAGCACTTTGTTATCAGGTACTGGCAGTTTCAGCACTTCAACTTCCTCATCTGTGGGACACAACACCTTCTTTGTATGACTGGCGTGAATCCAGTTGGGAACTCCCGCACACTTCACAGCGGTAGTGGTCGTCAGGATCACTTGGAAAGGGCCTTTCCAACGGGGTTCCAGACACGACTTCCTCACGTGCTTCTTTATCACGACCCAGTCACCTGCTTTCAGTGTGTGTCCTGGACCTTGGATCGGTGACAAGGTGGTTGCTTCCACCTGGTGAGAGAAAGAGCGAACCACGTCAGCCAGACCTTTGCAGTAGTCTAACACCATATCATCTGTAATATTCAAAAGCGCGTTTGCGGGAACTGCAGGAAGTCTCATGGCCCTGCCCATGAGAATTTCGTGCGGGGACAATCCAGTCTTTCTGTCAGGGGTGTTTCTCATTGACATTAACACCAAAGGCAATGCGTCAGGCCATTTCAAATTTGTCGATGCACATATTTTCGCCATTCTTGATTTCAGTGTACCATTCATCTGTTCCACCAGTCCTGAGGCTTCAGGGCGATAGCTACAATGCAGTTTTTGCTCAATGTTCAGCGCTGCGCAAAGTAACTTTATCACCTCGTTATTGAAGTGACTTCCTCTATCTGATTCTAAAGAGATCGGGAATCCGAAACGTGGTATCAACTCCCTCAACAATAATTTTGCAACTGTAAGGCTGTCATTTCTACGTGTGGGGTATGCTTCAATCCAGTGACTAAAAATGCACACAATCACCAACACATACTTCAGACCTCCATGCACAGGCATCTCAATAAAGTCCATCTGCATTCTGCTGAACGGGCCACCCGCCCTACCAATGTGGCTCACGTTCACAACCGTTCCCTTTCCTGGGTTCATCTGCTGACAAATGACACAACGATGGCAAACTGCTTCTGCAACTTGACGGAATCTGGGGTTAAACCAATCAGTTTTGAACAATCTTATCATGGCATCTCTCCCTAGGTGAGCCTGCCCATGATAGAACCGCGCTAGCTGTGATAAGAGACTATTTGGTAAAACAAATTTTCCCTCATTTGAAACCCATAACTCATCTGGTCTCTTTGTACATTGTGACTTAATCCAGGAAACTCTTTCATCCTCCCTGACGTTATTCTGTAATGCTTTTAGTTCATCCATTGTATCCACGACCTTCAAGGCAAATGCTTCAGCTGGTTCGAGTTCTGGTTCACTTATCAAATTCCATTCATCCCTGAGCAATATACAGTTAAAGGCACAAAATCTTGCGACTTGATCCGCATATGCATTTCCCAGGGAAACATAGTCCTGTCCTTTTGTATGAGCACTACACTTTACCACTGCAATTTCGGCTGGCATCTGAATGGCGTGTAACAATTCCCTTATTCTCTCCCCGTTTTTCACTGGGGACCCTGAAGAGGTCAGGAAACCTCTCTGTGACCATAGTTGCCCAAAGTCGTGCACAATTCCAAACCCGTACTGACTGTCAGTGTAAATGGTAACCTTCATCAATGTAGACAGTTGGCATGCTCTTGTAAGGGCTACAAGCTCTGCTACTTGTGCGGAATAGACTCCTTGGAGCCAGGACGCTTCCAAGACACCTGTTACAGTACATACCGCATATCCTGCTTTCAAAATTCCCAATGCATCTCTTAAACATGACCCATCAACAAAAACAATTTGGTCATTTTCATCAAGCTTAGTATCCTTAATGTCAGGTCGGGGTTTTGTGCAAAATTCAGTCACCTGAAGGCTGTCGTGCTCGACGTCTTCAGCGTTCTCAATTTCAGCATTTTCACCGGGAAGCAAGGTTGCTGGATTCAACGTAGTGCACCTTTTCAGCTGCACATTCGGTGAGCCCAGAATTATTGTTTCATACCTTGTGAGTCTTGCTCCAGTCATGTGTTGCGTTCGGGAGCGGGTCAAAAGTATCTCAACTGAGTGAGGGACCATGACTGTTAATGGGTGTCCCATCACTATTCCTTCACTCTGAGTGAGGCTGATACCAACTGCTGCTACGGCGCGCAAACACCCTGGCAGTGCTGCTGCGACCGGATCCAAAGTAGCTGAAAAATACGCTACTGGTCTGTTTATGCCACCATGGGCTTGGGTCAAGACAGACAAAGAACATGCATCACGTTCATGACAAAACAATGTGAAAGGCTTTGTGTAATCAGGCATACCTAAAGATGGAGCCCTGCACATGCATTCTTTCAATTCAATAAAAGCATCCATCTCATCTCCTTTCAGCTCAATTTCATCCAAGGCATCCTTCTGGGTCAGTTTCAGTAAAGGCTTTGCTAGAGTTGAAAAGTTGGGAATCCACTGGCGACAGTAACTCACCATCCCCAAAAACTTCCTCACCTCCCTCCTCGTCTTTGGTGGACTCATTTGAAGTACACTTGTTATTCTTTCCTTCATTATTCTCCGTGACCCTTTCTCTATTTGATGACCCAAGTATTTTACTTTCTTCTGACAGAACTGCAACTTTGAAGGAGACACCTTGTGTCCATTCCTTCCCAAATGGTTCAGTAGAGCAATGGTGTCGGCTGTGCAGCCACTTTCTGTCTTAGATGCAATCAGTAAGTCATCGATGTACTGTACTAGGGTTGACTCGAATGGCAATTCTAACGCTTCCAAGTCTTTCTTTAGAATCTGATTGAAAATTGACGGTGACTCCGAAAACCCTTGAGGAATTCGACACCAACTGTAAACTCTGTCTAAGAATTTGAAACAAAAGAGAAATTGGCTGTCCTCGTGAAGAGGCACCGAAAAGAATGCTTGTGACAAGTCAATGACTGAGAACCACTCGGCATCGCAAGGGACTTGAAACATTATCACAGCTGGATTCGGTACTACAGGGCAGCATTTAATTATGATGTCATTTATTTTCCTCAAGTCCTGCACGATTCGGACCTTTCCACTCGGCTTTATTAGTCCCATGATTGGTGAATTACATGGACTGCTTAACACTTCTTTCAGTACTCCCTGTTTTACAAACTCGTCAATGAGTTGGGCGACTTTCATGAGGGTGTCTTGTGCCATGTGGTATTGTGGGGTCTGGGGAAAGGTTACATTGGGTTTTATGGTCACTTTCACTGGTTCCACTCCTTTCACCAATCCCACCTCTTTTCCTGTCATATCCCACACTTCCTTTCCGACTGTTTCCCGTAATTCAGCTGGAATATCTTCTTCAGTTATCATCGGAAAAAGGTTAATCAGAGGATATTCTTCATCGACAGTTTCCATCTCATCCCCTTCTACACTGTCCTCTTCTTCCCCATCACTGCTCGTCTGAATTCTAATTCCATCGTTCGAACACATAATCGAACATCCCAATTTGCACAATACGTCTCTCCCTAACAGTGCTATCGGGCTTGAGTCACATACCACAAAATTATGTAACCCTTGATAGTTATCAATTCTGACTGGTACTGGATCTGTGATTGGGTTCGTCAGGTGCCTGTTTGCTACTCCCACTACTTGAACTGTTCTCCCTGAGAGTGGCAAATTTGGTACTTCAATGCTCCTAACAGTTGAACGTGTGGCTCCTGTGTCAACCAAGAATGAAACACGATGACCCATAACTCTTCCCTCCACATATGGACCCTTTTGATCAACTTCCAAGGATGCTGCAAGCACACAATTTCCCTCCTCTTCTGAACTTTCACTCTCCCATACATTGTTTATTCCATTCTCACTGTGTAATGGGAACTGTTGTACGGTGCCATTTGTATTCATCACCTGACCCGAGACCTGTGGAGGAACCTTCACTTGCTGCTGACTCACTGGTGCCAAAGGTATTTGCATTTGCTGATTAGGTACCATGGGAAACTGCTGTTGCATTGGCTGCATTTGCGTCATCTGCATACGGGGCATCTGCATCTGCTGCGGCTGCATGGGCTGTAATCCCTGCAGCTGATTTATGGTCTGAAAATTTGGGTTTGGACCTCTCATTTTCGGTACCCTCATTGTCTGGAATGCATTGACATCATTGTTTTGCTGACCAACACCTGCACCTTCCTGCACCACCATCGGGCACTCGCGTTTCCAATGACCGACGATTCCGCACACGTGACACGGCATCACCCTTTTCATTGCCTGCACACCATTCGGAATCGCAACAGTGTTCAAATCCGGACCATTACTCCCAAAGCCTCCTCTGCCTCTGCCTCTCGCCTGTGGCTGAAACACCATATTTCCCTGCGGCTGCGGCTGCGGTATCTGCTGTTGGAACCCTTGCAACCCTTGCAGACCTGTCTGAGCTGCTTTAAGTTGCATCACCATCACTTTCTCTTTCAACCTTTTCTGTTTCACTTCAATTTCGTCGCTACAGTATTTCGCATAATTCAACACCTCATCAATAGGTTTCGACTGCCAACAAATCAAATGCGTCTTTATCATCTGACTTATCTCTGGTCTCAGCCCTTCCACAAATCTAAACACAAAATGAAGCATGTCCTTCGCCTCTATTGTTTCCGTGCCACTGTAGTTCTTGAACGCCTTCAACAACCTCTCATAGTAACCATGAATCGACTCTTTAGCCTCTTGGGCAGTTCGATCAATCTTCTGCCAATCCACATTTTTCGCGGCAACCTTCGTCTTCAAATGCTCAATCACCTTATAGTACAAGCTCATTACCATAGGTGATGGTGCACCCGTATCCCTGTCTCTCTCTGGTTCACTTGTCGGCCAACCTACAGCCCTTTTGCAGTCTTCCCACAAATCTGCCGGAACCACAATCTCAAAGAGGGTGTTCAGGTCTTCCCAAAGACATTTTGCAAGCTTCACAAACCTATCAGTCTGTTGATACCATTCAATCGGTTTCTCTCTCAGTTTGGGAAAATCATCCGTAAAAGACTGAATGTCGCTTCTGTGCCACGGTACATGTATTAATTTTCCCCCTGCTGCCTCCCTCATTGGTAACATGGTTGTTGCATCACTACTCTGTGGTCTTTTCTCCTTATGCTCTGGGACACTGTCTTTCCTCTTTTCCTTTTTCTTTGCCCATCTGCTTTTCCATTTGTCTAAGCACCTCCACACTTGTGCACTCTGCAGCAATTCTCTAAGGTGCGTTTTCATGCCTGCTGACCTCATGTGTTCAAAGTCTGTGGTCCCGAAATCCAATCTATATCTCCTGCTCAAGTGTTTTGTCTTGTCTATCTCAACCCCGTTTTTGTCAGCTATTTCTTGCAACCTTCTATGTACCTTGTTCACTTCTCTCGTAATCCTAGGACATAGATACCTCAGCTCTTCTTCCGAGTAGGACTCTAACCTATTCAAACCCATAGTCCCTTCCACCAATTCTTCTGCTTCCATGTTCAACCTGACCTTATTCAGATAGTCTTCTCCCTTCCCACTGGCTGAGCTTTGTGTGGAATTCAGACTGTTGAACCACTGTGTCAGCTGTTGCGCATTCAACCCCATCAGTGTAGCATTCACATCGACTGCCATTGATGGTTGCGGCAACTTTTCAGTGTTCGATGATAGCGGTATCATCAGTGGGGGACTCGACCTCACCACTGTTGACTGAGCACATATGGGACTAAACTCCATCAAGGACCCAGATCCAGTTGGCAGAGCCGCTATCGGAGTTGCCTCTGGAGTGTTTTCTATGCACCTCCTTTCCGTCCCACTCTGCACCACTGATCCTTGACCACTCATACCTGAGTTAGGCTGAATGTACAAAGGTACCGGTGGACCTACAGTAATGGGTAGGGATATCGCATCTGGGTTCTGTCCATTCCCCATGTTCTGAGGCATGTTCATTCCCACACTATGGGTCATCATTGCCGGCATGCCCGTCTGACTCCCCGTCATCTGAGCATGTGCGGTTCCCCCCTGCATCTGCTTTTGAGGCATCAAAAACTGGGTTGATTCAGCTTGTGCCAATGTTGGGTTGCGACCATTCTGTACTCCCATTACGGTTGGATCTAGAATCATTCCCGTACTGTTGTCACTGCTGTAGTACCTTGGGACCTGCGGCTGATAATTTTCTGCTGTTTTCAATATAGGCACATCTGGATATATTCTCCTAACCTGCGGTATCTGCGGGGTGAACAGTAAACTCGGGTCCTTAGATCCCGATGGCGTTTCTGAACTCGGAGTTTCATTATTCTGTACTGGTGCCGGAGGGGCAGAACTGGTACTTGGACCTTGTCCACTCTCTGCATAAGGTGGTGGACGGTCGTTCAGCAATTGCATGATTAACTCCTCATCCTCTAACTCCTCTTTTCTCCTTAACTTTTCCTCGTCCTCTCTATCTTTGGAACACCTCCTGTTTGTCTTACAGGTAGCTTTCTTGCCTGTCGCCTCTTCTTCCTTAGCAATTGCGGGAAACAATTTTATCCCCTGCAATATATCTGACCTCCACACCTTCTGTGCATTATCCCACCTAGCGTCCGCTAGTGCCTTTTCTACCTTTCTTATCCTGGTCTCGAACTTCTTTTGCCGTTGCTGTCTAGCCATTAGTTCCCAAATCGCTAGAGCCTCAAACTGTGCTGGCCTTGGAGGTACCTTCATGTCGTACATCGCGAATCTCAAATTCTCTAGGATCCTTATATTGAATGTCCCATGGATCGGGAGCGCTACGCTCCCATGTTTCTCTGTCAGCTTGTGCCATTGCTTTAGCCAAAGGCACGGAGCTACCCCCTTTTCCTCCATTACAATGTAAGCTGGTGTACCTTCGGGTGGCGTCTCCTCTCCTACGCTCGCTTTAATTTAAGACTCCCCCTTCATCGCACTCTTTAATGCTTTAAAAAATTTCATTTTCTCGTCTTTTATTTCACAAAGTTTGCAATCAATAAGTGACTTTAATTCCCGGAATACTCTTCGCTTGCCTTTCCCCTTCCAATCGAGCCCCACGGACTGCGTCCAATCCGTGCGCGACCCTTCTTTGCAACCAACCTATCCCAGCGCGGCTCCTAGTGACGTCACACTCACACACACTGCGGCTGACAAAGCCTCGCGGCTTGTCCTCCTTTACTCCGCTCCTCTCGTAACAACTTCTGGCATGTATCGCGAGCAACCAAATAATAATAAAACAGATCTGTCGGTTTACTACAGGAAGGGTAACACAATCGCTTCAGGACCTTAGGGATTTTTCACTAGCCTCTGCAGTTATTCCATCTTTCTCGGTCCCCACTTTCGCAAGCAAATCCTGACCCGCAGACTCTGCTCTCAACTTGTCAATGATCTATTCTAGTGCACTTAGAATTTGTCAAAGCCCGAAGTCGAAGTTTTCTTTCACTCCCTTAACACACGTACCGACTCGTTGACCACGCCCGGTCAACCTACTAAACCGACCAGACCACAACATAAAACAAGTGTCTCATACACTTTTCAACATACTCCGGAGTCTCTTGACCTCGCAGGGCCCGTCTCAACAACAACAACCACGTGGACCTTTTTCTGCACAAAGCGCCACATGCACATGAAGTTCGACGACTTCCCTACTCTCACACTCGGAGTCGCACCTCCGCTATTCTCTAAAATCCTCGCAACCTTTTCAAACAATCTGCGGCAATAAGCTGTGCAAGCGCAAAACCCTGACTTCACTCATACCGTCACTAGTACCGCCAACGCCGATTTCACACCTCCATTCTCTCCATTCGCAAGCTCCGAGATCCCGGGAAAGTCGCGGGGGACTTAGGGCATCATCATTCTCTCAATCTGTTTTACCCAAGAAAAATCTAATTCAACACCATATACCTCTCGAGTGGGGTCTCAAAGAGCGCAACCGTTACCTCTCGAGTGGGGTCCCAAAGGGCGAAACCGTTACCTCTCGAGTGGGGTCCCAAAGGGCGAAACCATTACCTCTCGAGTAGGGTCCCAAAGGGCGAAACCGTCCTCTGCTACCATCTACTGATAGAGCGTTCCTTCCTAATAAATTACCTGTATTTGGACGCTCTTGGGTCGATGAATCTTTTGACCAAGTGGGGCTCTCTTCACCCGAGATTAGTCAATTTAATCAAATCAATAATCAATAACGAACATAAGCAATGCCCTGATCAACATAACACTTCACAATTAATCCAGAAAACATTTCGGCGAACCATGACCTTTCGGCCATGAATAACCACACCAGTTCATTCAAAGTTAATGAATTTATTTCCCTATATTAACAAAGCTAGCACGATATAAATGTGTCTCAACACCAAATGATATATGTAAATGAACATTAATAGCTGTCCATAACGGCGAAACAGATGCAATCTATGCAGCATTTGAATAACAATGCATTCGATAATAGCAACGCAAACCACTAAAACTATAATCTGTAATGAGCTAATTGCATACATTAGTCAGCATAACAAGGTCTCAAATTGCATCGTGCAACAAATGAATCCTCATCTAACCTCAAATTAGCATCTGCATGTGGGACTTCATGCAAAAACAATTTAGCAACATTAATTTGGAAAACTCCTAACTAGGGCTCTTATCAAAAATCAGCAGTTGGTTACCTAAAAAGAAACACAATGCAATTGTACATTTTCCTTTCATATTTACCCAATTCAATCAGCATTCAAGGAAGTCTTCGTCTCACAGGTACCAGTTTCGATCAGCATGGGACGGGGCAAAGGGGCAGGGTGGACGGGGCAATTGCCTCACAGCGGCAAGATAAAAGGACAAAACTACTACTTTATGCAAAGGGGCAGATCAAAGTTAAAGTCTCTAGGGCGAGAATTACTTAAAGTCTCTTTCTCTCGATTAGAGAAAGCATCAAAGTCTCATTCAAAATGGCGTCGAACATCAATTGGCATCGTAGAAGATGGCAAAATGACGAGGTCGGCAAGATGGGCCATAATGGCTGCAATGTCCTGCAAATGGCTAATGTCCTCAATGGGTGCAATGGGTAATGGCTGCTTTCTTCTTGTGCACCAGGTTTAAATAAACAACAGTTCAAATCCAGTAGGGTCTTCCATTGGAGGGTTCATAGGTTGGCTTCAAATTGTCCAATCAAAAACAACAATTCACAAGCTTCTACCTAGGCATACATTATCCTTGGAGTCGGGAACGTAAGTTGCAACATATTTTACCAATTAACTCACTTTCAGAGCTTCCATTGTCTGCATCTGCAGATTGACCTTGGAGCAAAGAAGAAGATGCCAGGCTGGCACGAAACCTTAAAGATAAGCATGTGAACCGATCTCACTGGAAAAGTACAGCTTCAAGCAAGAATACACGTTTTATTAGCACATTAGAAAAACACGAGCATCTAAACCGTGAGACAAGGCAACTAGGCCGAAGCCTCCACTAAAGTTATGCTAAGTTAAAACATTTCAAACAAGCAAATCATGGCACACGTTTACGGTTATGTCAGATTAGTACAATTCTAATACATCACGTTATATAAAGCACGCTTATAAATGTTGGCGAACTACTCTGAGGGCACATTTGTCCGCGTACAATCTTTATTAGTTCGGTTAAAGTCACACTTGATTATTGCGGCACTACGTTTATGCGCTAATAAATGTAAAACCTTCATTTCTGCGTCATCAACCTAAGTATTCACATTCTCTTGTGGAAAATCTTTATTTGTTTTTCTGAAGCTGACACCTTACCTTTTTTGCCTAACCAAAGCCCTTTTTCGACTTGTACCTGCTTAATTTAGAATAGGGGGTCCCTTTGTGCTGCACACTTGTTCCATATTTTGTATTATTTGATTAATTCTTGTTAACGTTCACTTTTACCTCATTTTGAAATATAGAGTCATGGCCCCTTTAACCGTGTAATAATGATGCTAAAATCTGAATATTTCACATTTAATTCACCTTCTTATGAACATCCTGAGACATCAGTCTGCCAAAAAACCTCCGGCAGCACTTCAATGGGTTCCGGTAGAGCAGCAAGTTAAACTTAAGGGCCTTTGCATTATGCACAGGGCACTTCACAATAGGGATCCATCTCTGTTAAGATCTCTGGCTTCTTCCTACATCCCTCGCAAGTCCCTTAGATTCTCCATGGCCTACTTGCTGAACATCCTGAAAATCTATCGGTCTCGATGGGGAGGCCATTCCAGGGCTTCTAATACTCTCCTGTTGCGGCTTTGTCAACTTGACCATGAATTTTCTTTTTGTAAGGTTTTGAGGTTTTGAAAACCTGCCTGTTTAGAAGTTAGTCCATGGGGCGGCCGGTAACCTGCAATATCTCTTTTAGCGCAGGAAGCCTTCTGGTAGACATGCGCTGTATAATAATTTATGAATTCAATTGGATTGAATATTTAATGAATTATTGACTTGGATTTAATAAGTTTAACAAAATCTTGTAACTTTTTTTTCAATTCTCTTTGTTGTTTCCTGTGGAGCGATCAACTGTTTATGGAAATGAAGGTAAATGATTACTCCTAGGACACTCTCCCTGTTGACTGGGACCAGTGGGGGGGTTTGTATGATGATTACACTTGACCTTTGAGATTTAAGAATTTCCCTCCATTACTCCTATATAGAAAAACAATTCACAACATTTTTCCACTAGTATGTCTGGAAACTTGAGACTGTCTCTAATTTGAGGTACACCCTTGGAATGTGTTGTGAATATTTGAAAGTTGTAAATCTGCACCTTTGCATGGTAGTACACAAGCAGATGCAGACTTACTTTTTTAGACTCAGTTCTAGAATGCTCTTATGTGCGATATTTATAAATTTGCTAATTTGCAAATTTATTTTGTCAAGAAACATACATATTTTTCACAAAAACTACAGCCAATTTATGAAGGTCGAAGGTCATTAAGTTCTATGTAAGTTGCACGTCCGCATAAAAACAGGACATTTTTATAACTGAGTATAAATTAAAAAGCCATTCCCTCGTCGGTTCTAAGCCACTGCAAGGAAATGCTGGCTGTGAATCTAATGGCACACAAAATGCACTCGAGTTACAGGCACAGCACGACTTCAAGACACTAATTAGAAAAGCAAAGAAAAGTATGCATTCACATAGACAATGCTAGCAACTTACTGGCGTGACAGTGCATACTAGAAACAGCTAAGCAAGGTATGTTCTCATGTACAAAACATTCATACGTTACTGACCCGTGAGCTGCTTCAGTCCAAGCTCCCCCTCCTCGAGAGGCAGAGCCAAGTGAGGGCTTTTGATGTGGATCAGCGCGAGCTTACAAGTAGAAGCTATGGTTATTGATACTGGGAGTTTGGCCTCGTAAGCCCTGTTGATACAGGATAAAATATCATGTTTTTCTTTTCATATAATTATTTTTTACTGTAATGATTTTGCTATTACTGTCTGTACCTATTTTACACAGTTGTTAATTTCCTTCGAAAATTGCACTCCACAGGTAATGTCACAAAGTCCCAGCCAAGGTATTTTCTGTGTGGAGACTTTAACGCCAGGATGGCATATTGCACCTCGGTGTCAGGGGCCCCAGTGTACGAACCCCTTGGGATGACCAGAGATGCCATGGAAGAACAGTTGGCCGGACACCTAACTGCACAGGATTTAGTTGACCTAGTTAATATCCACAGGGGGAACGGACCATTTCTGCCTTCTTATGTAGAATGGAAAGTGACTTGATCATTGATTATATGTTTGTGACCAAGAACCTCTTGCCCTGGTTTTCTAAGGGAGAAATTGTGCAGAGGGGGAAGACCATTTTGCCCTTTTAGCTTTAGGGCTATTACCGGTAAATAGACATATGAGCCCCACTAAATTAATTACCATCACTCAACATTCTTCTGACAGACAAAGGGTCATCTGGCACCTTAAGGACCCAGGAGACATTCAGATTTTTTATGGAAGTAGCTTCAAAGTTTATTCCTAAATTGCTTGGCAGACATAAGTGAGGTTGGCTTGCCAGCTCATTATTTATGATTGCCTAGCCCAGGGAATTAGACACTTCCTGCCCAAACGCCCCAGTCCCGATAAGGGGGGCCCGTGATGGTTTGGTGAGCATTGCTCAGCAGCCAGTCGTAGACTGAGGAAGGCGATGACTGCTATCCCCAGGGCCTGGTCCAAGGTCTGAGATGCTCACTTGGCTTATAAATATGCCCTGAAAAATAGTAAGGAAGCTTTACACAAGATACACTGGGAACCACCGGAGTCTGCCACAGTAGGGAACAACAGTAAGATTTTCTGGGACACAGTCAAGAAAATCAGGCAAAGAAACACTGTCATAAAGCCTTCTCCTGCAATGCAATGTCCTGGGGTCCGATTGGGCCTTGCACTTTAGCACCATATATCATATTAAGGAGAACAAGGATATGGCCAATTTTTTGCAATACAGAATACAGCACACACCTGTCCCTTCTTGTGTCCCGACCAGAAGTAGAATTATCTATACATCAGCATTTGGGTGGGAAAGCACAAGGATCAGATGGGGATCCAATTCACCTTATAAAATGTAAAGTCGATTTATGGGGGTCATTTGATTACCAATTTTTTTAACCAGTCTTTGAATTCAAATGATTTTGAAATCAAATATCCCCCGCTCTAGGGCTTTGTCCACTATTGTGCCTATTTTTAGAAAGGGAGATTGCTTGTCGCCTAAATGTTGTTGATGAATCTCACTCATCAACAGCACAGTAAAAATCATAGGAAGGATTGTTTTTCAACCGTCTTGCTGTATGGGCCCAAGAAAATAACATCATCTGTCCATTTCAGTTTGGTTTTCATTCACTGCTAGGTACGGAGGAGCAATGCCTAAATCTGAGGTTGATAATACATAAATACACCTTTGTTGGGTGTTGCCCACTGTACCTGGCCTTCATGGGCCTATCCACAGTCTTTGACTGTGTGAATAGAACAAAGCTGTTGTTGCTGTTACTGGACTTAGGGGTGGAGTTACCTTTGGTGAATTTCTTGCACTGCTGCACATAGATCTTGCAGCAGGAGTGTGTTTGAATGTTAATGGGACTATGACCCCTGAATTCTCCTTTAAACAAGTAGTGCGGCAAGGTTGCATCATGGCCCCATTACTTTATATGATGTATATAAATGGCTTGTGTTCCCATCTGACCGTGACTCCAGGGACATTCCTAAGTTTGATCATACCCAGGTGCCTGCACTGCTATACGCTGATGACGTAGTCCTACTGGTGTGTATTTCTAATGCGCTGGTGGACTGCTTTGTCTCTAGGAGCAGTTTCGTCCTATTTACTAACTTCGGAAAGTCCCACATTATGAGGTGTGGGCCTGGCAAAATTAACATCTCCAAGCTCACCATTAAGTAGTGTGAACAGCTTTAGCTATTTAGGTGTTATTTTTAACTCCAAGGGCTCTTGGTAGTCTCGGTTGAACAGGTCATGGCTTACACTCAGCTCAACAGCCGGTGCACTGTTTAACTTATCCAGAAGCACAGGAAAAGGGACAATCTTCCCCCTCTTAACGCCCAGTGCATTCTTGCTGCTACATATGGGGCTGGAATTTGGGGTTACCACAACATTTCTCCCATCCAAATTGAGGGAAACCACATTTTTCGGAGGTTCATGTATTTACCCCTGTTCAGTTCCAGTTTTAATATGCATTCTGAGTTACATTTCCAACAGATAACTGATAAGGTTAACTTGGCCCCTCTGCTGCTGTGGGTTAGTGTGTGGTGTAATTCTTAGGTGGTCCTTTGAAGAGATACAATTTTGGATTGCCTCTGGACAAGGGATCCAAAATTCTACTGTTAGATTACATTTCTAAAACGTTTTGTGCAATGGGACTGTCTGACTTATTTATGACTCCTTTGGCCATCAAAAAGATGACAAATTGAGAGTCCAGCACCATTTTTGAGAACTCTGTACAACAAGAAGGCTGAACTTTGAATTGTCTAAAGATTCGATGTGATTTGTTATAGATCCTTCACAACCATCAAACCTGCTCTCTGTTTGTCTTTACCCCTTACAAACTGGCAGAGTTTTCTTCTCTTCCCCTTCAGAGCAGTCTGCTTGTGTGCTCCTGGGGTGACAGTACCCCCACGGGGGAACAGTCCTGTTTTGTCCTTGTGATGGCTCAGCAGAACAAAGCTGCTGCATTGTATGTTCTTTTGTATTTTCCCATACTTTATTAAACTTTTACTAAACAATTTGGGTCACTAAATGCAGAGAGGTGCTACTTAATTTGTAATTGTTGAACAGCCATGATATATGTCTAAGGGTCAGCTCCTTTCTCAAAGCTGCCATGAAATGCAGAAAATCAATGGAAGGCTGGCTTTCGGCACGGCTTACTTTTATTGGCTGATTAAAACAAGGCCTTCCCGTTTTTTAATAATATTTTTAATGACACTTATTTATTTTGTTATCATGGAGTCCTCGCTCTATGTTAATCAATCTAAGGTCTGCAGGAATTTTACTATGAAATTTTATTTTTAATGTACGTGTCTGACTTCTCTTTTCAAATCTTAAATTATTGCCAGCGCAAAGTTTAAGGCACAGCTAACTAGCTGTCCATCATTTTATGTGTTGCTCTGACTAGTTATTGCTGCTATAACAAAAAATGTGCCTTGTGATTCTTACATAATTCTTTGTATATATTTGTGTTTTTGTGTGTCTTTAACATGACATGCATTTTCTTTTATGGTCAAATCTTGGCCCAATAAATATCTTTTTGACCTTTGGCTTACTGACACAACACAGTTTCACAGTAATCACGTGAGAAAAACTGCCCCAGCGCTCAGGCGAACGCCACTCAGGAACCTATCAGAACTACACGAGGGCCAATGAGGGGTAAGTTTGCATGTCTTTGCTCACATAATAAAAAATGTGCTCTTCTCTGACGTTGATCGGGTTTGCCCTGCTCTCTTCTTGCGCATCGGTTTTACTTCGCAGAGATAAGAATTTCAATACAGTCCTTCCACATACCGAGCTTCCTTTATTTTACACCGAGAATGGCAGGCACGACAACCAGTTACAACTGGTATCCTGTTTTATGACTGATGGCCTGGCAAGCACTTAGTCAGTGAATGCATCATCTCCATCATCACTATTAATCACTTACACCTCTGGTACTCAAAGCCATCAAATTGCACAATCATCTGCCCTGAAATGACTTCTGTGTCCATTTTACTTCATTGAAAAATATACTATTTTTGATGTAGCTGCTTTTGTTAATCGGGTTTTTAAACCCAGAGGCCAGAATGTCTGCACCGAGAGTGCGAGTTCAACAATTCGACAGAAAAGAAAACTTATATTTTCCTGATATATTCTTTATTTCCGGAAAAGGTTTGCTTTTTTAATGAATCTGACATAGTTACTACACTTCAAGGGTTCTTACGTGATGTAAGCGGAAGGAATATTTTATCGTGTATAGTTTTGCTACGTATCAAGATTTTTTTGCAGTAGTGAGAATATTTATGAGTCAATAAATTACACATCTCCCTAACCACTTCCTGAAATACACTCTTACCCCACGCTAAAGAGTAGGTTCCTATGTTAAACTAACTAATCGTTTTATGACATGGAAAACACAAACCAGAATTAATGCTCTCTTATATTCTTTTATTAAGGACAACTTTTCTGTATCTGTTGGCTTCGAAGGAGTTTTTCCATAGATGTAAAAGTTCTGCTATTAATCGAAGCTATACAATGTACATTTAGTGTACTGGACACAGTGCATAGCACCAGTACAGGAAAACAAATACAAGGGTAGAACTCGAGCATTATCATTGGGACCAGAAATTAACAAATGGAATCAGTGACCTAGGTTCTAAAACTAGGCGATTGTTGGGGGTGCGCTTGACAGACCACATACATATACATACACATACATATTAAAGAACACTACATCACAGTGCATTAACCATCCACAGCCCATGTTCCTAACGTATTACTTGTAGACTTTATGCTTATTTTTGAACATGTGGAGTGCTCGTCTGCCTTTTGTCTAGGTATGCGAAGAGGAAAATCTGTATACATACATAAATATATAGATATAGGTGGTACACAATACAAAAGTAGGCAGGAATACATGGTCTCCATCACCTGGTGGTCATCTCTATTTTGAAAAAGTAGATGATGCTAAAGGGGCTTCCTTGACAGCACTAAAGGGTTGCTGAGCGGGATAGCCCTTTAAACCAACACTCAGCAAACAATATTGTTATGAAAATAAACTCTTTAAACTTAAAATGTGAGTTTTTTCTCAATTAAAAAAATGGCAGCACCATGCAGGGACTTTGTCAAAGCCAGCAATGGCTCTACTGGTGTAAGCCAATACTAAATAGTGAGGGGAACTGTAAGTTTGGCAGGACAAGAGCATCAGAGATGTACGGCAGTGCTATTGCTCAGATAAACAGTAATGAGGGCCATAGTCCTTTTATCCTAGGAACATCCTAATCCACAGGGCACAAGTTATTCTAGCACCCTTGACAGAAGAAACTTGAAAAAGCAGCCCATTGTGATTAGTTGGACCAATTAATGTCCAAAGCCTGATTTGCATTCTAATGTTTTGGAGCATCAGGATCTGGTGAGGATGCAGTAGAAGTTTCTGGGGCATAGCATGACTACGTAACACAAATGGTCTTGGAAACATCAGTCGTGGATGCTCAGTGGGGTGAATGGGCTCAGTGAGGAGGTAAAGGAGCAACTGTGGAAGCATCTCGGAGTATTACATACTCTCCATGTGGCATTGAGCAGGGCCTTAGACTCTTCCTCATGCTCTTTTGTGCATGTCCATGCATCACTCCTCAAACTCCCCAGTAATGCTGACAGAGATGGAGGCTACTGAGGCGATTCCAGCATTGACTGGAGT
The DNA here is from genome assembly GCF_031143425.1 of Pleurodeles waltl. NCBI lineage: Eukaryota > Metazoa > Chordata > Amphibia > Caudata > Salamandridae > Pleurodeles > Pleurodeles waltl. The sequence goes on along the minus strand of NC_090447.1, from coordinate 1,354,790,220 downwards.
GGTTCTGAATGGCCCGAGCTGTTACAGTATTGTTCGAACACAACTGATTCTGACATGTTAAAGGATATAGGGCCTCATTACAACATTGGCGGGCGGCGGAAGCAGTAACCGCTGTGCGGCCGCCAATGCGGGCGCACTCCCGCGGTGCCCATTTGGACATCCCCGCTGGGCCGGCAGGTGGAAACCAAGTTTCCGCCCGCCGACCCAGCGGGAATGTGGGTCGCAACATGGGAGCCGGCTCCAAATGGAGCCAGCGGTATTGCAGCAGTGCGACAGGTGCAGTTGCACCCGTCGCGCTTTTCACTGTCTGCACAGCAGACAGTGAAAAGCCGCATGGGGCCCTGTCAGGGGGCCCCGTACCGCTAGCCTTTTCCTGGCGGTGCAGACTGCCAGAAAAAGGCTGGTGGTTGGGGACTCGTAATCCCCTGGGCAGCGCTGCAAGCAGCGCTGCCCTGGCGGATTACAACCACCAGGGCCATTGTGGCAGTCAAAATACGCCGGGAGGCACCGCCAGGCTGTTGGCGGTGCTCCCGTCATTTTGGCCCTGGCGTTGTAATACCGCCAGGGTCATAATGACCACCTCAGTGTTGAGCTGCAGTTTGCTGAACAATAACTGTGAAAGGTATATATCGTGAATTTGAACTGACCACTAAGAATTATAGCGTGCACAGGCCTCTGCAGTAGTTATGGTAAAGAGCACTATACTATGCAATAGTAAAAATCTTAGATATAAGAAAAACACTCAAGAATGCTCAGAAATTGGCAGAAGGAGCTAGTACGCTTCAGTAGCTTACTCCTAGAGCTTCTCTAAAATATAGTAATTCACTAAAAAACGACTAGGCATGATGTAGATATTTTGTGACAGCACCAAATACCCTGAATACGTTGTAAGGCAAAAGAAGAGTTTCAGTGGGTTCAGCAAATCATTCATTCTAGCAACAGTGGATGATGAGGATGATGTTACCTCCACCCCCCTTGTGTTAGATAAGTCACTTCATAGACATCCGTACTCTATGGGCATCTCGCAGCCACAGAAGGACTTAGAATAAAGGAGTGCATTCTGACAACAGTAGAGGCAAATCCCCATATTTGAGATGTATCGCAGGCTGAATAAGAACAGCCTGAAAGCTACCTTATTTGCATATGTGTGTAATCACTAATTCACTGATCAATTTTAATCTCTTCATAGACTCTTTTTCAATGCCTACTCCAGCTGCTGTTGTATGATCTCCAGGTTACTTTGGATTGTATGCCCCATACTTTAGACCTCAGGATCATGCTGTGGCCAGTCAAACAGTCAAGGAATGCTCTATTTGAAATATTTTCTTACATCTTTAGTGTGTCACTGCTGTTACGGTCCTTGGTTAACCTCTGCCAGGTCACTGTTGTATATCTTTTTGGAAATCTAGCACCACAGTGTACATTTTCTAAGAATGGGCTTTTGGAGTACCGGAAGTAGAAAGTGGTCCAGAAAACAGATGTTCCTTGAAACGCAGCAAATTGGATTCTTCCTTGCTTAGATAAAGAGAGGTAATTCCACAGTCGGGGGCCTATATCCCAGCCTTTAGCTCCTCACTTATGAGACCGTCAGGAAAATAATTGATGAAGAGGATGGACTACACAATGGTGAGTATTTACTACATTTAGGCAATGGAAAGAAAGATGAAGTAGTTTAGAAGACTGAATGCATTAAACAGGATGATATGAAGAGAATTCTCTACTCACACGAAACAGAGCAGCTGTCCGATTTTTTTGTTGACATACGATCTCACTTTTTAACACCAAAAATAAATTAGACAGCAGAGTTTTCAATATAATGCAATATCTGTATGAAGTTAGATGCAAGACTTGAAAGATGGAATTACAAAAGTTGATGTGAGTGAATAGGAAAAATCCATAATGAGAGTTTTAAGAGATAAAGAGAGCAGTCAAAAGGAGATGGCAGACAGAACTTTTGAGACCACTACAGTTTTTCAGATTCCATGTAGGGGTGTGCAGAAAATATCATTCCGCTTACGGAATTGGTTGAATTTTAGTCATTCTGTATAACTCTGTAACACAGAGTTCTGACCAAATTCCACCAATCGCCGTGTCCAGAATCATCTACTTTTTAGGAAGTCTCTCAAGACATGGCTTTTCTCCATCTAGTTTCTCTTTCAATTCTTGGGGTGCTGGCTTCCGCAGTTGCATGTTTTATAGGCCAGTGCTGGGAAACCCCATTGTTGGGGCAGCTATATCCTCTATAGATCCTATAACATAACATGTGGCAGACTTTTGCTCCTGTTCGAGTAACACGATGACAATGGGAACATCACAAGGCTCCAGCAAGCTGGCTGGGGAGTGCAAGTGAGATTTGGTGTCCCCTAGCACTATTTCCAGTTGATAGGAAGTCTTCTGGTGCTATTTTCTAACGCTGGCAGGCGCAAGCAGTGGTGTTCAGAGGGCTGCTTCTTAAGTAGTTTTTCTACTGAAGAAGCAGCATAATCAACCTGGAACCAGATTTTCGAGTAACTATTCTATATGAATGGATGGTTTAGGTAGTTTTTTTTGTGCAAAATGAATTCCTTTTATTTCCTTTTTGTTAACAGGAAGGAAGTGCCACTTATGCTCCAACTTCCTCTTCCTGTCCAGAATGCTCCTCCCAGTGCTTTGTCCATTCCTTGCTCACTTTTCATTTTGATTTTGAACGGGAAAGGATCACTCTTTTCTTTGCCTGCTATCCCTGCTGAATTTACCACTGGATTTTCAAGTATTTTTTTATGAGGAATCAATTAACCTAACTACCTATGTTGTTTAATGGATGGCATGCACCAGTATATTTTTTTACCTTTTAAGTTTTTTCTTCCATTTAAAATGTGATGTTAGGTGGCCAAGAAGTCACAGAAGGAGCCTTTTTAGTTTTTTCCAAGGAAAAACATTTGCACAGGTTTGAGAGGGTTGGGGGCCTGGTTTTAAAACTTTTAAAGTACTTTTTCTCCATTTGTTTGTGCGTTCTTTGGGAATTTTGCACAATTATTTTGCTCATTTTACTGTGAGGCCAAGTATGCCGATGCCACGACCAGCAAACTATTATTACTAGGCACTGGGTATATATATTAAACAACATTTTTATTTATGTGGTATTGTTGTGTAATCATTTTAGCTATAGTTTTATACACGCTATTTTAGCAAACTAGGCCTGCCACTGTGCACTTTAACCTAGATATATTTTATGTAGCTTCATTATATTATTTTAACATTAGCCACATTTGCGATCTTGTTTTATTTTCTCTATCTAGCTGTTCTTCGCTTAGGTCAACACTGCATTCTTAAACAAGAACTTTTTTTCACTCTGTGCTTTCCTCAAGGCTGCAGTAAGATAGGTTGCCGGCAAAAGTGGTACGCTTTGTCTCCAATGTTCACAGAAACATAGATACTCTTACATGAAGGTCCTTTCTTGGAACATCTGATGTTTTAATATAAAAACACTACTTTGACACATTTACGGTAGAGGGAGATTCCATCCAGGTGACCACGACTGAGTGCTGATTGCTGATCGCCTCGCTACAGCTGCTTATGTAGACTACAGGCCTCTTGCTCAGGTATGAGGGATGATGTCTTCCCAGGGGGAACCTGAAAGGCAGAATTAGAGTTTTACATGCTGTGCTCTAACATAGTTTAGGTAGGAATTATCCTACAAACCTTAGTGACAGTATGGTAGCGTTATTCTTGTGTTTTACTCTTCTTGTCACAATTTTGATCTTATTGTGCTTCATCATCCTAGATATTGCAATGCATGCTTTATTATCTAAAATGCAGTTACTTCAATAAAACCTTATTGAACTTTACTCTGCCTCTGATTGTCATTGCATATGTGAGACTAATGAAACTGAGAGAAACGGATGAGATCTGAGTGACCACGAGTCATGTATGTCATGCGCCCAGTTGCCCCAATCATCCCTGCTCTTGGGTGGAGATGAGGCACTGCTAATACCCGAAACAAACCTGGATAAGGCCGGCAGGTGTCACATGGTGCGGGATCAGACTTAGTCCCCTGCAGTACAGGTGATTCTGCTGCCCAAATACAATAGTCTCATTAGGATAATGAGAACCTACGCAACAGTATATGATTTTTTTAGACATCTATTGATTTAGGGATGGCCTTGGATTTAATGAATTTTTTTTATTTTTTGGTATTTTACGGCATAGTATTTTAGCGAGGTAATTTTTGATACCTTGAGCTGTCTGTGATTGGTGAATTTGTAAAGTTAACATATAATTCATTTTCGTTTTTGGCACTGCTGAATTAATGGTATTGTTTTCTTATTTGTTTACCATGCCTCATTTCTTTGCTGGTCAATTGGCCATTTTGTCTTTGTTCTCAATGCCATGTGACAGGATGGCCATTTTGTTTTGTGTAGTCTATGTTCTTTACTTTTGCCATAGGCCTGCATGTGTTCTCTGTTGTCCATGCTTTTGCCCCTGGGGACATTGTGGCCAGCAGCCATTTTGTAGTCAGCGTGCTTTGCTTTTGCTATTAACCTGCCTTTATTCTTAATTGTCCAGGCCTTTGCCCTTGATGGCCTTGTGGCCGCCAGTCATTTCGTAGTTAATGTGCTTTGCTTTTACCATATGCCTGCATGTTTTCTTTGTTGCCATGCTTTTTCCATTGTTGGCCACGTGGCCGGTGGCCTTTTTCTAGTTAGTTTGATTTGCTTTTGCCATAGCCTACATGTGCTCTTTGTGGTCCATGCCTTCACCCTTGATGGCCATGTGCCAATAGGGATGTTTTGTGTCGCTAGTGTGTTCCTTTTCATCCACTTTTCAAAGCTATTTTCTAAGGACATTGATAGAAGGGACTTATGCCTTTTTGTTTTTTCTTATTTAAATTTTTCTTCTCTTATGTGAGTTTAATGTGCTTGACAATGATTGTAATATGTATGTATAGTGTTTTAATGCATTTTGTCCATATTCCCCTGCTTTTCCTTGCCTTCCATAAGATTCCTCAAAGTCCATAGCGAGACACCTGCACCCCCACCTGCAAATAGGCTCACACCAGCAATAATTTGCATTCAATTGTCTCCTGCAAAAACCACTCACCAGCAATAATTTCTTTAAGTATTATTCCATTTCCCCCTATACTTACTTACCTGCTTGGCATAGGAAGTTGGGGCACACCAGCAATACATTTTTCAAAGATTATTCAATATTCTCCTGGCCTGCCCTGCACCCGCCACCTGGCAAAGGCCATAGGCACATACCAGAAATAATTGTTTTAATAATTATTCAATTTTCCCCTGGCCTGATCAGCACCCGCCGCCTACCATAGGCCACATGCGCACACCAGAAACACTTTTTTATGGATTATTAAATTTTCCCCAGGGCTGGCCTGCCCTGCACCTCGCGCTTGCTATAGGCCATAGGTGCACACCAGCAATAGTCTTTTAAGGATTATTCCATTTACTCCTGGCCTGGCCTGGCCTGCACCCTCTTGTACTCACCACCTGATACAGTCCATAGGCACATACCAGCAATAATGTTTTTAAGGATTATTCTATTTTACTGCTGCACCCCCGCCTGTCACAGGCATCTCATAGGCTTTAGAGGAACATAGAGTAAACATTTCAATCTGTATGTTATTGTAATATTATGTTATTATGGTTTGAAATGGATACACTGTTGTTAATTGTTCGTGATATGATCTAACTAAATTATCTTGCCTTTAGATTCAAGCAGCAAATGCCACATTTCACTGATTTCACTGCCAGAGCTAAGAAAGAACTTGAAGATGGCCCCAAAGAAGGGTATTCCTGCCAAGGAAGTCACCAGTGAGGAAGAGAACAAGAAGTAGATTGCCACCAGTGGCGTGCTGCCCTCCACCTTTTTCAGGGAACGTGGTGTGCCTGCCGCACCGCCCTCCGGGTATCAAGGTGGAAGCAGCACTCCCGCATCAATTGCACTACTGCAACCTAAGCCCAAGCCCATGTCTCTTAGCAAGGTAGCCACTGCAATCTTGGCAATGAGCAGTGAGTCTGAATTTGGTTTGTCTCAGCATTAAAGTACCCAATTGTCGCAGGTAAATGAGTAAAGTGAACAAGAGGATCAGTAGCCAGCAATAGTTTTTCTTGAAGTAGGAGCAGAAAGGGAGGTTGATCTTCCTGCTGAGCAAGATGAAGCTCTTGAATCATTGCCTTCACGATTTCCAGCAAGAAAAAGAAAGATCACTCCATCATCTTCTCCAAGGCCCCTTCTGATGATCTAGACATGAATTGGACCCCAGCTGAGTCTGAGACCCACCACAAGAGATAAGGGAAAAGATAAGTTCCTTAAAGCCTTAGAATTATGGAAAGTAACAGTGGTGAGGATAAGCCAGTGATGGTCAATATGGAGGATGGCTCAGAAGACACCAAGATGACCACTCCTATTCAACCTGCTCAGAGGGATTTGGTTCCACCACCACCAGCTTCATATTTGTAAGGGACACACTGAGACCTGCATCCACCACTACCTCAATCAAATCACGCTCTCCACATAGGCAAACAGCACATACACCTACCTGCAGTTCTTCAGGCATTGGCAGGGCACACTAAAAAGTTTTCCTCCTCAGTTTGGGAAGTTTTGCAATTAGCAAGCAGGAGGATAACATTGAAATACCCTGTACTTGCCACACGAGTGTTCATCGAGGGATGACAGGTTTACACTATGATACTGGAGGCTGAACGTCCAATATGAGAAAACATCACACAATCCAGTGTGAGGAGCACTTTAATAAGGTAGCTGGTGGTGGTGATGAAAGACTGCAATACAGCTCGAATCACAGTAATGGAAGGAGGTAATGAGGAGAGGAACAAGAGGATGACAGCTTTGCACAAAGCAGCCCTGTCCCCTGCAGTGTTACAGCATCACCAGCATTAGCAACCTCCAAATGGCAACAGACTCAGTTGCAGACAACACCGTGTACAGTGATTCCCCCAAGATGCACATTGATTCTACCACCTCCTTGTTCTATCCTGAATTCAACTGTGTCAGTGGCACCACAAAAGAAAAAATGAAAACTTAAGGGTATATTTAGGCGATAGAGGCCCTACGAATGCAACCACCCAATATCTTGTTCGTACAATCAGAAGCTGGATAAAATGTTAGGGTTGGACCTCATCCCTTTTTCTTTTGTTGAAGGAGTGGGATTTTGAGAATTTGCAGCAGCCATCTGCCCAAAATGAAAGGTTCCCAGCTGAACCTATTTTGCCAGAGTTGCCGTTCCAGTGCTCCATCATGATGTGTTGCAATTGGTTGGCCAGGCTGTGCAGCTGAGTGCTCTTCACACTATCCACATGATGACAGATATGTGAATCAGTTGTCAAGCAACTAATTACATGTGTATCACTGCACAGTGGATCTCTTTTGTGGGGTCTAAGCAACAGGTATCTGCAGGTCTCAGTGCTGAAGAATGTTTTAAGAGTGTTTGGCATCATGCAACAATAGCAATGTCCCCCACAGAGAAATCCCATACAGCTACAAATATCTTTGATGACTTTAACAGCAAGGTGTTTGAATGATCACAATCCAGGGGGCTCACAACTAGATTTGTTGCCATGGACAATGGCAGTAACATAGTCAAGGCCATTGCAGATGGTGGCTATTTCAGGGTCCTGTGTTTGAGTCATTGCATCAACCTGATTGTGCAGGACTTTCTCCAAAAATAAGAAGTCCTCAGTTTACTGGCCACCTGCTGAAGAATCTGTACTCATTTCAGTCATTATTTTAAAGCCTGGAAGGAACTGAGGATCATTCAGTGTGCTAATACAGTACAGCCTAATGCCCTCATCAGGACATGCCAACACTTTGGAACCCAACCTACTACATGTTGCAATTTCTCTTTGAGCAGTGCAGACCAATCACTGACTATGTCCTTCAAAGAGAAGCGGTGCAACTGAGAAAAGTATGGCCATGGAGATGGACAAAAGGGGGGTAATCAAATGCATCACCAAAAAAGCCACTTCCTGTTGATGGTTTCACACAGGAAGCCAGCAAAGAGGACAGTACAATGAGCCAAGCAATTCTTTTTGCTGCACCTGCTACAGGACCAGTTGAAAAAGGTGTTGCAAAGGTTTGCCGATGCAAATGTAGAAGCATATGAGTTGGTTCAAAGCTTGACCTTTAACTTGTCTGTTAATCCAAGGCTGCAAAGAGAATTTGTGTCTCCAAAGAGTACATATGTGCCACAATACGTGATCCACAGTACAAAAAATACTGGCCACTTTAATTCCTTTTTCAGAAGGGAATGCTTCACTTTACAAGACTTGCATTGTTCATCAAGTGAGAGACCTGGAAGAAGAACATCTGAAGTTGGAGGCCCGGGCAGAAGTTCTGGCGTGCAGCCTTCAACCTTCAGAGAGGGTAATGCTGCTGTCTCAGAGCAGCAATCGCCATCTTCACTAGCAACACCATCAACACCATCAACAGAAGAGTCCAACCTAACCTCTGCAACCACTTGGTTTCAAGTGGCAGGGCTTAATTTAAGTGCAGAGGTAGAGGCAACAGAGGTTAAGCAAGTGACAGCACCAACAACCATTGGCCCAAAACCATCTAGATGACCCAAAAGTGGTCTAACTGGAACAAAACCCATTGATCTATTGGTATGGGAAGATGCAACAATAGCCAGAGCTCAGCAGGCTGGCAAAAAAGTGTGTGGCTTGTCCATTAATCAGTGTATCTTCTGAGCTCGTGTTAAGTGAATCTAACCCAGTTGTCACAGTCCGAAGGGCCAGTCTCATGCCTCAAAATATAGAGAGACTGACCATGATTAAAAAGGACAAACACTTCATACCGCAAGATTATACTCTTCCTGTAACAGCACAGAAGGATGAGGGCGATTGGTCAGATTTAAGTGTGTTAGCGGATTAACTTCTTGGCAAATTCCCTGAATATGAGGAAGAACTCTACTTCCCTGACTAAGGAGGCCACAGCATAACTTTCATACATTATCATCAAACTGCTTTGCAAAAAAGGGAGGTTGTAGAAGAGCATTTATATATTTGTTGTCTGATTTTTGCAGTCCCATTTATTCACATGTGTGGAGTGAACTTGTGTGCACAGGGAACCCTCTGCCATTGGCTAAAAGGAAATGAAGATGACAATGCCTCCCATCCCTATCCTTCTTTTTTTTCATTCCCTAGCTGGGCTGCCTGCCAGAAAAGATCACTGGTATACATGACTGCCCTTCCAGGGCAAAGAGAAGATACAATGGGCAAATGTGCAGTGTGAGTGCACCACACTTGGAACAGTTAACCTTGCAACAATGAGTGATTGATGATTCATGTGATGGTGCGAGAGTGCTGTAACAAATTTGTAAAATTGATGTGTACTGTTTTGGGCTAGGTGGAGGATTGTACCTGAATGATTGCCTTGCATTCAGATTTCACTATAATTATTTACATTGTCCAATCCTCACCTTTCTGGTACTTCTGTTTTTTTCCAAGTTCTTTAGAGACCAGCCAGTCTACCTAACAAAACTACACAAAGTGCTCACATTATTTTGTTGTTCTTATTCATCAACAGGTCTATCTTATTCTGGACTTAGGACTCAGAATAGGGATGGTCACAGGACTACCCGACACACAGACAGAAGAAGGACATTATGGCAATGTCTCAAAGGGAAACAAGGAACATGACTCAAAGAGGCCCATCACTGTGGATTGGAGAGAGGTGCATGGATTTTGAAAATGCAGAATAGTGTGTTGGCTCAAATACTAAACTCTAATTAAGTGATTGTGGTGATCTGAGAAGGGCTGTCACTGGACATGTCACAAGATGGACACACACAATTGACATTTGTGTAGTTTATCAGCCAGAAACATGCAGCTACTTGTTTGACATTGGTAGTGAAAGATTGTTCTCACCTCTGAGTCAATCACACATGACTGCCCAGCCTAAACGTACTTGATCCTCATCCAACATGAAGCTTACCGTCTCCTTGACTCTGCAATTGTGACATTTACTTTTTTGCACTCCACAGGCCTTCTCTTGTGCATGAAAGCTACAGAAAAACATTCCTGCTTACTGGTCCAGTTCAGCTCTGCACCCAAAACAGAAAAAGAATGCAGGTGCACTATCCTTTTTGGCATTTATCAGACATTTTTCTTTTCTGAACAATAACAACTTGTATAGCTGCGTGGGTCCCCCATATTTTGTATTTGCCAACCTACAAACATAACATTTAGATCACTTGGGACGCTGGGGCTCAAGGACTCTTTACAATGCATTTGGTAACTGAACTGTGTCATTCCTTCTGTTAGACTATTCATCCTTGGCGTGGTCTCCCTTGACTTTTTGCCTCTGTTCCCCAGGTTATTGATGTGTGCTGGACTCTGATTTTGCTGTTTTTATTACTCTGGGCACTTTACCACTGCTAACCAGTGCTAAAGTGCAAGTGCTCCTGTTTAAAATGTGTATGTAATTGGTTCTCCATGATTGGCATATTTGTTTTACTGTTAAGTCCCTAGTAAAGTGCACTAGAGATGCCCAGGGCCTATAAATCAAATGTTACTAGTGGGCCTGCAGCACTGGTTGTGCCACCCACACAAGTAACCCTGTAATCATGTCTCAGACCTGCCACTGCAGTGTCTGTGTGTGTATTTTTACACTGTAAATTCGACTTGGCAAGTGTACCCACTTGCCAGGCCTAAACCTTCCCTTTTCTTACATGTAAGGCACCCCTAAGGTAGGCCCTAGGTAGCCCCAAGGGCAGGGTGCAGTGTATGGATAAGGTAGGACATATAGTAATGTGGTTTATATGTCCTGACAGTGAAATACTGCCATTTCGTTTTTCACTGTTGCAAGGCCTGTCTCTCTCATGGGATAATATGGGGGCTACCTTTAAATATGATTAAAGTGTATATTCCCCTAGAGAGTAGATGGACATGTGGAGTTTGGGGTCCCTGAACTCACAATTTAAAAACACATCTTTTAGTAAAGTTGGTTTTGAGATTGTGTGTTTGAAAATGACACTTTTAGAAAGTGAGCATTTTCTTGCATAAACCATTCTGTGACTCTGCCTTGTTTGTGGATTCCATGTCTGGGTGAGTTTGACAGTTGGGTTGTTTTTCACCTCACACTAGACAGTGACACAAAGGGAGCTGGGGTGTAGCCTGCATTTCCTAATTAGCCATCTCTGCTAGGAGGGAGGGGTGAAGTGGTCACTCTCATCTGAAAGGACTGTGCCTGCCTCTGACAATGCAGACTCCAACCCCCTGGTGTGTGTCTGAGGCCTTGCCTGGGCAAGGCAGGATTTCACAAGTAGGTGTGAGTCCCCTTTGAAGAAAGGTGACTTCAAAGACTAAAATGGGTATAAGAAGGGCACCCAAATCTACAGACTTGAGAAACACTTCTGGAACCAAGAGGAACCTCTGCCTGGAGAAGAGCTGAATAGCTGAGGAAGAAGAGCTGCCCTGCCTGTGCTTTGTGGAGCTATCCTGCAGTTGCTGCTTCTGCCAGAGTAAGAGGGCAAAGGCTGGACTTTGTGTGCCTTCCATCTTGAGAAGAAATCCCCAAGGGCTTGATCTAGAGCTTGCCTCCTGTTGTTTGAAGTCTCAGGGACAACAAAGACTTCTCTGGAGAGACTCCTGCTCTGACAAGTGGTGCCCTATCCAGTCCCTGGGCCCTTGAAAGGAAAGCTGGTGGAAATCCAAGGAAATCGACCTTGGACGACTTTGGACCGACGCCGCTGCTGAATCCAGTGACGCCGCCTGCAACCGACTCCGTGATCTTCGCTGGAACGCGATGACCTGCGCAGGCCGGATGCCACTGCAGCCCCGCTGAAGTCTGCGACTCCGTGGAAGTCGGCGCACCACGTCGTGACCGACGCCGCTCAAAGTGCGCGGATTCAACATTTCGCACAGACACCGCGATCCCCCACTTCGACTTGCAACAGTGAAAAACGAAATTGGCAGTATTTCAATGTTAGGACATATAAACCACATTACTATATGCCCTACCTTATCCATACACTGCACCCTGCCCTTGGGGCTGCGTAGGGCATACCTTAGGGGTGCCTTACATGTAAGAAAAGGGAAGGTTTAGGCCTGGCAAGTGGGTACACTTGCCAAGTCGCATTTACAGTGTAAAAATACACACACAGACACTGCAGTGGTAGGTCTGAGACATGATTACAGGGTTACTTGTGTGGGTGGCACAACCAGTGCTGCAGGCCCACTAGTAACATTTGATTTACAGGCCCTGGGCACCTCTAGTGCACTTTACTAGGGACTTAACAGTAAAACAAATATGCCAATCATGGAGAACCAATTACATACACATTTCAAACAGGAGCACTTGCACTTTGGCACTGGTTAGCAGTGATAAAGTGCCCAGAGTAATAAAAACAGCAAAATCGGGTGCAGAGGTCAAAGTTGAGCAAATTTAACGTGGGATCCTATAGAGACGGGGGTACTTGGAATCAGGCCTGACTGCAGGTAAGCACCGGCGGCTCAGGGAGCAGACCAGGGGAGATTAGAAGAGCACTGGAGGGGCCACAAGTAGGCACCAAACACACACCCTCAGCAGCACAGGGGCAGCCGGGTGCAGGGTGCAAACAGGACGTCAGGTTTTCAATGCTGGTCTATGAGGAGACCCCGGGGTCAATCAGAGGCTGCAGGCGAGGTCCAGAGGGGTGTCTTGGGCACACCACCAGTCAGAGGGAGGAGGGCTGCCTGCTGAACATTGAGGCACCGGGGTCGGTTTATCCAAGGCCTGTGGCCTGTGGGTGCAGTGTGTTCTTAGGTGTCGGATATCTTCGTTCGGAGCTTCGCAGTCGGGGGGAATATCGGGATTCCCTCTGCAGGCGTCGTCGTGGAGGGGTAGAGAGGTTAACCCAAGCAGGGCACTTGCTAGCAATCGCCTGGGGACCCTCTCTTGCTGGATGGATCACCTGGACACGGGCCGTGGGCGTCAGGTGCACAGGGTCAAGATTCACGTATCTGGAGTGAGGTGGAAGTCCTTGGTTGTGGATTTTCTTAGACAGAGCCACTGTCCTCTGGGGTTCTTGGTCCTTTAGGGGTGCACAGCAGTGCTCTGGAGTTGGCAGAGGTCGCTGGGCCCACTGGAGGCGTCGCTGGTCTTTTTGCAGATTCTTTGAAGTAAGACACAAGCCGGTAGGGCTGGGGCTAAAGCAGTTGTCGTCTTTCTTCTTCTCTGCTACGGGTTTCAGCTTAGCGGTCCTTCCTCTTCTTCTTGTAGGTCACCAGGAATCTGGTGAGCTGGGTTCAGGGAGAACCTTAAATTCTAGATGTAGGGGTGTTTTAGGGGTCAGAGGGCAGTAGCCAATGGCTACTGTCCCTGCGGGTGGTTACACCCTCCTTGTGCCCACTCTCTTTGGGGAGGGGGCACATTCCTATCCCTATTGGTCCCTGTCCTCCAAACCAAGATGGAGGATTCTGCAGGTAAGGGGGTCACCTCAGCTCTGTACACCTTAGGGTGGTCCTGGCTGGGGTGGTTTCATCTCCCTGTTTTCCCTAATATTCCCACCGGACTTGCCGCCAAAAGTGAGGCTTGTCTGGGCGGCAGGCATCTCAGCTAACTGGACTGTCCTGGGGCACTGTAACCCGAGGCTTGTGGCCTTGAGGCTCACTACCAGGTGTTACAGTTCCTGTATGGGGGAGGTATGAAGCACCTCCACCTATGTCAGGCTTTGTTTCGGGCCACAGAGTGCAGAAAGGCACTCACCCCATGTGGTCAGAAACTTGTGTGAAAGTGGCAGGCTGGCACAGACCAGTCAGTCCTACACTAGCAGTTGGCTAACATTAGGGGGCATCTCTAAGATGCCCTCTGTGTGCATTTTTCTATAAATCTCACACTGGCATCAGTGTGGGTTTATTGTGCTGAGAATTGTCTTAGACACTGTAGGGTCATATTGCTCATGCAGCTATGCCCTCACCTGTGGTATAGTGCACCCTGCCTTAGGGCAGTAAGACCTGCTAGAGGGTGACTTATGCCACAGGTAGTGGTTTGTGGGCATGGCACCCTGAGAGGGGTGCCATGTTGACTTTGTCTTTTTCTCCCCACCAGCACACACCAGCTGCAAGGCAGTCTGTATGGGCTGAGTGAGGGGTCCCCTGGGGTGGCATAATACATGCTGCATCCCTTAGAGACATTCCCTGGTCCAGGGTCCTTGGTACCATGGGTACCTTTTACAAGGGACTCGACTGTCTGTCAGGGCTGTGCCAATTGTGGAAACAAAGGTTGAGTTTTAGGGGAAGAACACTGGTGCTGGGGCCTGGTTAGCAGGGACCCAGCACACTTTCAATCAAAGTTGGCATCAACACTTGGCAGAAATTGGAGGGGTAATCATGCCAACAGTGGCACTTTCCTACAGGGCTGGCATGCTATCCTAAAGGGGTGTTCCCTTTTTGGATAGGGTTGTGGTCCTGTGCAATTGATAGAAACACTTTTCCTCTGCAGAAGCGGCACAATATGGACGTGGAAGCAGAGGCAAAGAGGTTGTTAGGAGGCACAGTCAGTGTGCCCCCTGAATGCAGCTCTCTGGAGGGAAGAAAATAAGTCCCATGGACCCTTCAACATCCCTCTGTAGGTGGGTGCAGTCACTCATGTGGCTCTGAACAGTGAAAGACGGAGTGGCTGCTTCAAGCAGCCACTGCATCTTTCTCTAATGCACTGACCTCATGTCAGTGCTTGTTCATGTCTGCCCTCGGGGCAGAGTATCAGTGGCAATAGGGCGCACTGTTCCTGTTTGTGACCAGTGCATCAATTTGAAGGTGCATAGTGGCACAAACAGCTACAATGCACCCTATTTGATTGTTTCAGACTAGGGTTTCGAGACCAGTCCTTGATTTCTGCCTATGCTGAAACCTTACACTCTTTAACGGGTATTTATTTGGCAAGGATGAACCTTCAGTAATAAGATGTTTAACATCAATTTGGGCAGGATAGCCACACTGTCATTGTAAAATGGATGGGCATAATACACCAGTTACAACTGGTTCCACGCCTTATGATTTGCTCGTCATCTCTGAAAATAGTGTCCTAATAAGTCATCACCAACACACGTTACCTGAGGGTGTTCAACCCCAGCAACTTACCACTCTCTGTTGCCAGGAAGTAACTTTTAAATATATGATTGCATTTCCAAACACGCAATCATATACTTTCTAAGACAGCTGTTTTTGTTAGTGACATGTTTTGTGAGCCCTTGGATAAAAATCTCTG
Organism: Pleurodeles waltl; assembly: GCF_031143425.1. Taxonomy (NCBI): domain Eukaryota; kingdom Metazoa; phylum Chordata; class Amphibia; order Caudata; family Salamandridae; genus Pleurodeles; species Pleurodeles waltl. Next base: position 1,354,775,022 of record NC_090447.1, on the reverse strand, counting down.
TGCGAGTCCAAGCGTGTACTTTCAAGATCCTATCTTGGTTTCCCATATCTGTTTACATTTTGTGTCTGTTTGACTGACTGCTCAACCCAAGAAATGCGTAGATCACATCTGTTCTTACGTAATTTACGGCAATGAAATGGCATACCATGTCACGACTGACTTGAAGGTTTGAATTTTAAAGACTTATTTGTTCAACTTTCTTAGAGGCCATGTGTTACGCAACATCTCAACCACTTCCTGTGTTTCCTTCTTATTCCACACTGAACTGTACCTCCGTGTGAGGAACAGAGAGCACAGTAAGGTTCTCTTATTTTCATATGTCAGAGGTGCATTTACTTGATCTAAAACGGGTTGTATTTTCAGCAGTTCTCGTGTGGCTTTTCTATGCTCAGGGCTTGATGATTACAGATACCCATTAAGTTTCAATCACAATTATGTGGTGTTATGTTTGTCTCACCCAGGATTACCAATGGGTGAAAAAGTGTGCACACTTTGCTAAATTTTGACATGTCAAACTTGCTGGAATTTAACTGGGGGAAAAGTTTCAGGTTTACAGAGTCTGGTGCTGATTTCCTCATGCTATTCGCCAAAAGTCACAATAGGCAATCGTTATTTCTATTAATTCAACCACCTCAGTGTTGGATATTATTGAGTGTGTTAATTATCCCTTCCTATTTCTTACGTTTTATTGCGCTTATTTTACAGTCACCTTATTTTACACCGTACATCCGGAATTTCCCTAGACAGTCCTGGTTTTTCTTGGTCTGTCCCACCTGCCTGACACTTCTCTCTACATTAAATACGTTGCGCTATTTATGAAAGACTCGGGTGGGCTTGTATGTTCACATTTTCACCGGTCCTGTATCACTTATATTACGCTGTAGACAAAAGATTACTTGTTTTAAAGCCTCCCTTGCCTTGCTGCTTCACCTTACTCACGTTCACAGTAGGTTTTAATGAGGCATGAATTGGTGCCTGAGCTGAAGCACTAGCCCCCTTGTAGACTACATCGCAGGATGCGGAAGGGGGGGTTATTTAATTAAATCTTCTTTTTAACTGTTTTGAGGTCGCTGCTTTCATCACTTTCTTGTAAGATCTATACCAAATCTAAACAAGCATTTGCAATGCAATGGGTCTCGCGTTTGCTCGAGTTAGAGCTATTAGAGTTTTTAGCTCCTATCTGTACTTTTCTTGCCACATAAATTGAAAATTTCAAGTAGAACAGTTGACATACTCGTGTCAATTCAAAGAGCCACGGCCACCATGAGCGCGAAGGAGACAAAAGGAAAAAGAAGTTCGCTTGCAGTCAAACACATCGGCAAACGTGCAATTATCTATGTAACAGGGTTAGTCCCAAGGTAGTTAAAAAAGGCGTGACATACGTAAAGCATTTACCAATGTCAAAGGATTTTTGAAAGGCAAGCCCATAAACCAGTGAAAGTGATGGGCGTGGTTAAAAGCCCACATAGATACCAACACATCGGAAAAGCAGCGCTTGCGCACTGCTATGCCTGACCTAAAAACGAGGAAACAGCCTGTACTCGCTTATCACTGGGGAGATCGCATTTCTGGTCTCACATACTAAAAAAAAAAAAAAAAAAAAACTAAAGCAGGCACGTATTAACTTTGGTCTTACAAATCAGATAAAATAAATACTCCCACCCAAGTTTATAATGGTGTGGTGGTAGGGACAGTTTCTCCACCACAGCAATGAGATGGAGTCTTTTCTAGTGGGACCATGGGGTACCCCCTTCAACCAACAAATGAGGCCTTATGCTAGGGATGGCTGAGGGCAAATCTAACTTTGTGAACCAACATTGGACAAGACCTGTATGGTTTGCAAAACATGTTTTTTTTTTTAGTTTTTTTTTTAAGCTATTGATCACCTCCACCCAAATTAAACAGAGTGCTTGTCCCCTTCCTGTTAATAACAGGGCCAAAGCTGAGCAACTGCATAAAATTTGTGGTAACTGGAATTCTGAAATAGGCAGGAAGTTTAATGGAGTCTATAATGAAGGTGCCCAGCCATTGATTGGATTGGGTTTAGATGCACAAAAAAAGAAAATGCTATGGTCGTCTTAATTAAGATTACGGATTTGCCCGCAATTTTGCTACACAGCCTCGAGAGCTCCATAAACTTTGGGTTTTGAGAGAAGGCATATTCTTCGCTTGCAGTTAGCCACACAAACCCCTTTGTGCCAAATCAGATTCCTGGTGTGGGACAAGTTATAGCACGATAAGACCTTATTTCCATACTTTAAGTTTAATGTTCTCGTTTTCAACTGCTAATATACCAGTGTGATTAATATTGTGTACATCTGGTTAAAATCTATATTATTTAAATTAAAGCCTCACTGTAACTTCCCCGTCCCAGAGTAGTGTATGACAAAGAACATTATGAGCAGATGGCCCTGGTCTTCAGTTGCTTAGGGACACGAGACACTTGGACTGATCAATTGTTTTATTATCTTAAAATAGCAGATGCTTATGAGCATTTTCAACCATTTATAACGATATATAAATCATCAATATATGCTAACAACCTCAAATTATGCAAAGAAAATGCATTTTTCACAGCAACAGTTGAGACAGTTTTCCAATTACAGGATCCGCATTCTGACAGCTGCTGTACCTTGGGTGTGACAACCAACTCGACTCCTTTGCACTGAGAATTGCACAACGCCCTCAAACATAGCCCTATTTAAAGGCTGCTCCAAATTTGCAACAGGTCGTTTGAGGGTTGGAGAATGTTAAACAGTTCGATACTGGAAAGTACTGGGGTGAAGGCAGAGATAGTATTACAAAAAAAATCTAAAAGTTGAACGTATGAAACCAGGATATCGACAATCAAGCTCCCTCCTTGACAGGCCTTGCTCTCCCATAACCAACTGGCTAGAATTATATACGTGTTTAACATAAGGGCCCTTTAGAGAAATCTGAAACATGAATCTATGTCAACAGTTCAAATCCTTTTCTACTGGTTGATCGAATCATTTCAACCTCTTTCAGCCTTAAACAGAAGATGGTTAGCACGTTCACCCTCCGCTTCCCATTAACCGCCTCTGAAAAACTAGAATAAAGTTAGACAAGTTTAGAAGCCGCAGTGACAGATCAAACCCCAAAGCAAACGGAACAGAACAGCCACGGCCAATAGTCCGAGATGTATTTTAAGTATTCACCAAACTGTATTTTCCTTGCGGCCAGTGTTTATAACGGGGATTGCTTGCGTTAAACAAAGCGCGTTCTTTCTTATTAATGAGTTATAGGTGTTGTAGCAAAGTGCAAAGCCTTTATCTGCCACTCATTTCACTAAACAGGCTTTTGAAGAACACATTCGTTTAAGTATGAAAAGCAATCCCGATTTCTAATATGACATGGAAAATTTCATCATTACATTTTAAATAATACACATGAACGTCCTTTAATGATGAAAACAAGCAGTTAATCGCTGGTTTCATATCCCACTTGTCCATTGTCAAAATAAAAATCAGTAAAGGTCAAAATTGTGTTTTTACCTGTCTGCACTTAATACAAGCATTTACAATGCAACGGGTCTCGCATTTGCTCATGTTAGAGATGATCGCGTTATAAACTCCTAACCCAACTTTTCACCTATCGGGCAAAAGTGCATTTCTGTACTTAACCCGGAAAAGTGAAATGAACTATGTAAAGCGCTCGACTTCTGCCAAGCGAGAGCGCGCTCGTAAATTAGAGAAAAAGAAGTCCACGAGCCCGATGTTAAACAGCGAGCCTCGCATGTGTTCTGTACTTGGTCGCTGCGCTCGAGGAGGGCTAGCCACCGGAAAAGGCATGACCTATGCATGCCTCCGACTAATGAAAGCAAACAGATTTAATTAGGCAAGCCCACTAACCAATAAAAAACACTGACGTGAAGTTGACAGGGCTCCGAGCCCTTTTCTAAATACAATAGCATCTCGCTGCGATACGCATGCGCGAGCGCATGCAACGCAGGCTCGACCCTAAAAAGGGGCACTGATTTGTTTTTTGTTCTGTGTATGCACTGTTTTTAACATATATCAAGTCTGCATTATAGGTCTGCGAAAAGGCAGTACTTTTTCAGGTCTTGGCTAGACAGCACTTGCGCTGTTTTTTCGAGACGTGTTGTATTTAGAATCTGGGCTTTAAGTTCTGCCCATCTTTCGAATTGGGTCGTGTGATTGTCTTTCGTAAGTGCTTGCTTTCTATTGGTGCAAATGTTTACCACTCCCTCCTTGTGCAGTTTTGTAACCTCCCACAAGAACTGCCTCTGTTACATGTGGGGTTACTCTTTTTTTGATTTAGGTTCCTTTGTGCGCTCTGTTTCTTCAGTTTGTCTCTGTTGTGTGTCAGAACAGCAGCCACTTCACACATGCCATACTTCATGTTATACACTTTTGTTTGATCACAGTTATGGCTGTATTTATATTTATTTTTTGCACTTTTATGGAGTGCAAACTCAACACAAAGGTTTTACAGCGCTTTATATGATAACCGGTTACATTACCCAAGGACACTTTTATTTTTGGTAGCAAGGGGAAATTAAGTAATTTGCCAGGAATCACAGGATGCTGAGATGGCGTCGAGATTCAACTGTGTTCCCCCTGCTCCAAAGTTGTCAGCTCTGGCTGTTACGTCTTCGTAACAAGTCTGCCACAAGTTTGTCAGTTTTCAACTCGCTAACAAGCCTGGCACAGACTTGTTGTTTTTTATATATGGCTCTGCTACTTCCCACGGTAGCTGTTTCTAGTGGCTTGAACATGGCAGTGTTGAGTCGCTATAAGGGCACTGTGTGTGTTAGACCTGGGCTTCAAAAGTTTGTATTCCTGGTCAAGGAAATGGCGAAGCTGCTTCCGACAGTAGCTCACTGTAGTGTCTTGAAGCAGTCCCTTGGCACTGTAGGGGCCCTGCATGAGGAGGCTCCGTGTATGAAAGGCTTGCATTTTTTTTAAGAGTCTGCCACTTCTACTTCCGACACTAGCTTATTGTAGGTAAGATTTTTGCTGTAACCCCCCATCTCAACCTCACCCCACAAGGTAGTTGGTATTTCACAGAGTTTGTTTTATATGCACTAGAGTGAAAACTTTTGGAGGGCTAAAATCATTACATTTTTTGCTAAGTGTAAATTGGTATGTGTTCACAGGATGTAAATAAACTTGAATTTGTTAAATTACTAATTATGTGTTGGTATTTTTTGAGAGGACAAAGGAATTTTACATATTTGTGTGCTACGCCCATAACAAACTTTTTATTTTTTGTTAATATACTTCACTTTGATAAACTTTTGTTAGTATTTACTAGGCAGCTGTAACTGTAGCTGCGGTGCTCCTGTTCGTGGAAGCTTTGGTCTTTAAAGGACAGCGCTTCTGTGTTTCCTGTATCTTGGCGCTGCTTGCCAAGTGGTGTTGGGATGTGCTTACGCTAAAAGGGAAGTTTATAGATCGTAAAAAATATTTTGTTAATGGCGTGTTGGTTATGTTTACGGCAAAAGGTGAGTTTACACATATTCGTGGTAAGGCCCCAAGTTTTTTATACTTTACTTTATGATATTTTCTAAGTGTGTGTAGCTGTAGCTGCAGCGCTGCAGGGCCCTGTATGTGGAGGTAAAAGCTTTAATGGCAGATGCTCCTGTGTTTAAGCTGTTAGTATGTATTCATGGCAAAAGTGGACTTTATACATCTCCGTGGCTCAGCAAATTTTAACTGTTTTTATTTATTTTTTACATTTATGAGTTATTTGAGTCATTTATTAAGTACAACACTTAAACGACCTGCATGGTAAGTGCTTTGAAGCTGGCATAGCAGCGGGACTTTATGGGCCCTGTATGTGGAGGCACCGGCTCTTAAAGGTTTGCGGTCCTGTTTTCTGGACATGGTGGTGCTGCTTCCCCAGTAGCTATTTCTAGTGGCTTGAAGCTCACAGGGCTGCAGTGCAATAAGGGCACTGCATGTCATGGGCTTCAAAAGTTTGTGCTTTTATTTAAGGACATGGCGATGCTGCTTCAAATAGTAGATTGATGTAGTGGCTTGAAAATAGCAGTGCTGTGGCTCTGTAGGGGTTTTACATGTGTAGGCTCGGGGTTTGAAAGGCTCTCATTTCTGTTTAAGACTCTGGCGCTGCTGCCTTTGACACTAGCTTGTTCAATGTCTGACCTCTGCAGTAAACCTCCATCTCAACCTTACCCTACAGGTTACTTGGAATCTACTGGAGTTGGTTTTGTTTGTACGGAAACAATATCTTTTCAGATGGCTATAATAATACATTTTTTTGAGAAGTATAAATTGTTATGTGTTCACGGTACAATCGAAGTTTACAGCACAAAAATAAACGTATGTTAAAATTAAGTTGTTCAGTTTCCAAGTGTGTTTTGGTATTTGTTTAAAGAACAAAGGGATCCCACAATTTTTTATATATATTTTTTTAATTTTAAGATATATTTTGATTAGTTATTAAGCATACCGCTTACAGGTGCTGCACGCTAACTGCCTATAAGCTGGCCTACCTCTGTCACTGTACGGGCCCTGTATGTCGAGGCCCTAACTTTGAAAGTCTCATGCTACTGTTTTTCGGACATGGTGGTGCTGCTTTCTACAGTAGGTCTTTCTAGTGGCCTGAAGCTGGCAGTGCTGCGGACGTATAAGGGCACTGCATGTGTTAGACCTGGACTTTAAAGGCTTGGTCTTGTTTAAGGACATGACATAGTAGCTCGTTGTAGTGGCATGAAGCTGGTTGTACTGCTTCAAGGCATTACAACGCCCTGCATGTGAAGGCTCTGGGTTTAAAAGGCTAGTGCTCCTGTCTGAGGCTTTGCCAGTTACGTTTCAAACAGTATGTTGTTGTATGTCTGACTTTGCTGCAGGGCCCTGTGCATGTAGGCATTATGCTTTAATAGGAGATGCTCCTATGTTTAAGCTGTTTGTAAGTGTGTACGGTATAAGTGGACATTAGACATCTCCATGGCTCCTCAAATGTAACTTTTTTTAAAACATTGACCCTTTATTTGAGTTATTTATTCAGCTGCTGCCTTTAAGTGCCTTGAAGTTGGCATATCTGTGGCAACGTACAGGCCCTATATGTGGAGAAACCATCTTTGAAAGGTCTGCCTAGATGCTTTTCAGAAATGCTGGTGCTGCTTGCCACAGTAGCTCTTTTTAGTGACCTGAATCTGGCAGCACTATGGTGCTATAAGGGCACTATGGCCCATATTTATACTTTTTTAGCGCCGCCTTTGCGTCGTTTTTTGACGCAAAATCGGCGCAAACTTACAAAATGCAATTGTATTTTGTAAGTTTGCGCCGATTTTGCGTCAAAAAACAACGCAAAGGTGGCACTAAAAAAGTATAAATATGGGCCTATATGTGTTAGACCTGGGCTTCGAAATCTTGCGCTCATCTCTAAGGAGATGGTTGGATGCCACCATTTGATTTTTCACTGATTTTTATACTTTCATTTATGACATTTAATGAGAATTTACTATGTGAGTATAGCTGTAGCTGTGATGCTGCAGGGCGTTGTATCCATAGGTACCAGGCATTGATAGCAGACATTTCCATTTCTGAGCTTGTTAGTATGTGTGTATGGTAAAAGTGCATGTTATACATCTTTGTGGCTTTCTACATTTAAACTTTTTTAGTAATTTTGTTTACATTTCTGATCTATTTGGGTCATTTATTAAGCACATCGCTTACTAGCGTTGCATGCTATGGCTAAGTGCCTTGAAGCTGGCCTAGCTGTGGCACTATACGGGCCCTATATGTGGACACACCATCTTTGGAAGGCCAGCACAGCTGTTTTTCGGACATGGTAGTGCTGGTTCACATAGTAGCTTTTTTAAGTGGCTTGAAGCTGGCAAAGGTGTTCAACTATAAGGACACTGTGGCCCTCATTACGGCCCTGGTGGTCGGTAATAAAGAGGTGGTAATACCGCCAACAGGCTGGCGGTAACTACCACCAAATTATGACCATGGCGGAAAGATCTCCGAAAGACAGCCAATGTACCACACCGACCGCCAGGGCAGAAACAACAGCCACCACGGCGGTAGCCTCCTACAGCCAGGCGGACGTCAATGTTCCGCCCACAATGTTATGACCCAGGAAACCTCCACCTTTTCCGGGGCGGTTCCAATGACATCAAAAGCCTGGGGGAAACTGAGCTCAGAAGGGAAAGGACTCACCATTGGAGGCACAGGGAACAACCACGCCACCATGGAGCCTGAACTGCATGTCTTCCCCATGATCCTCTACGTTCTGCTCCACCATGAACACCAACACTGCCGAAGACGATGACGGTGAGTACAGCCGCCTAGGCACACAAGGGAGGGGGGAGGAAAACTAGAGTGACACACACACGCATCATACACACCCCAGACACACACACCATACACATTAGCAGCTGCATTACAAAAACAATTTTACCCCGTAACTCGGATGAATAATGCAAGGACAAAATGATTTAGCAAAAGTGAATGTAATGAGATCACCACAGCATGAAAAATAAGTTAGACAAGATAATAGATATATACATATGTACAGAAAAAGGGACACAGCCCAGTCCACTATTTGTGTAGTCCACATGGCCACAGGCCAAAGTCCAAGGCCACACATGTCACCTGCTTCAACACAGAGAGAACAATGCAGGGGCATCAGTTGGTAAATAGACAGGCACCTCAAAGGGACGGGGGCACCTCAGCCGGGAGATGTTACAAGACCACTGGTTCTGGAGGGGGCAACATGCCCTATGCTTGGTCCTGTGGAGTGCAAGGTCACAGTCTCTCATGTGGGTGTCTCACCCACTGGTTCTGGAGGGGGCTACATTCCCTGTGCTCTTGGTCCTGGGGAGCAATGGGCCACAGACTCTCGAGTGGGTGTCTTGCCCACTGGTTCTGGAGGGGGCATCGTGGCTGCACAACCATGGTTGGTGGTAGGGGCTCCGTCACAGTTCCTGCCCCAGGCCCCTTGATCTTCCTGCCTGCTGGTGCAGGCTCCTTGCTCTTCCTGGCAGCTGGAGCAGGCTCATTTCCCTTCTTGCCTGCTGTTGTAGGCTCCTTGGTCTTCCTGGATGCTGGGGCAGGCTCCTTTGTCTTCCTGGCAGGTGATCAGGCTACCTTAGGATGGGGGGGACAGACACAGTGGGAGAGGACACAGGGAACAGGTGCATGGAGGTCTCTGCCAGTGAGGTGTGTGTTCTTCTTGGTGTGGTGATGATGCTGGTAGTGGATGATGATGTAGTGCATGTAGGTGTGAGTGTTGGCGGAACTGGGTGGGAGGTAGTGGAGGAGGAGGAGGGGGAGACAGTGGAAATAGTGGATGTTGGTGTGTCTGCATCTGGATGGTGTGGGTGTGAGTGCCTGTGGGATCAATAGTGGTGCTTGTGTTTGCCTGTACCGCTCCTGTGTGTTGTCTTGTGTGCATGCTTGTCTGGCTGTGTGCTTGGGATGGATTGGGGTTGAGGAGAATGGGTCTGGGCAGTGGAAGTTGGAGGGGGGAGGGTAGAAACAGGGACATCCAGAGGAGGCCAGAGCCTGGATTGATCTCGGTTGGGATGCCAAGCTAGTGTGAATGCCCTCCAGGAATGCATAGTCTGTTGCATCTGGGTTGCATCTAGGCTGGCACCACCTGGATGGCATTCACAATGGTTGCCTGCCCTACAGAGATGGATCTCAGGAGGTCAATAGCCTCCTCACTCAGGGCACCAGGGCTAACTGGGGCAGGGCGTGAGGTGCCGGGGCGAAGGAGATGCCCACCCTCCTGGGTGAGCAGGCACGGGCAACTCGCTGAGGGGCTGCTGGGAGGGCGGTACTGGTAAGGGGTGGTGGCTGTACTTGTAGCTGGGTTGGTCACAGAGGTGTCTGCCACCACCAGGGAGCTTACATCGGAGGAGGTATCTGTGTCTGAACTGTCCCCTCCAGTTTCCGCCATGGTGCTCCCCTCGCCCTCCATCCCACTGGTGCCCTCACCGTCGGTGGACTCCGCGTCCTGGGTCCTGTAGGATGCAGGTCCCTCCGTCACCGGTGCCTTTGCTCCTCCGCAAGATGATGCTTATGCACAGAAGGGCAGGGTGACAAAACAAAAAGGGGGGAAGAGACAAAGGATACACTGGGTCAATGGCTACACCAACACCACCGTTGGAGTACACAGCACACTCACACAGAGGGTACAGGCCTATGCACTATGCATTGCACTACCAGTGATATTGCTAGCCAATAAGGCATGGGGAGGGGCATACACCGCCAAATCCAGCACACCTGGGACCCACACAGCCCTGACCAGTTGTGGATACCTACGAGCTGGGTAGCAAGATTTTCCTTTCTGAACCTTAGCCACCAGGGGACCTACACTGCAATGTCAGGCCTGGCCTAGGGGCACCCACTGACACACATCCCCCACCCGGATACCACCCTACCATTCGTTAGTTGTAATGATGGGCACTGTACTCACCCCCTTGTGGCTGCTGTGATGCCTTCAAGCACGAATCCAGCTCAGGATAGGCCACCGCTAGTATGCGGGCCATCAGGGGGGTCAGGGTTCAACGGGCACTCCTTCCTCGTTGGGTGTCCATCCCCAGCTGGACCTCTGTCATCTTCCGTGCCCAGCGTCTCAGGTCCTCCCACCGTTTGAGACAGTGGGTGCTCCGCCTGCCATAGACCTCCAGGGTCCTCACCTCCTTGGTGATGGCACGCCATATACCCTTCTTTTGATGGGCGCAGACCTTCAGAGGCAATACACACAGGAAAATTGAATTACACAAACAGTCCTGCCTGTTACACATATAGCCCACCATACCCGTTTCCATCACCAATGGCACACATATGGCCCAGTACACAACCTATCCACCACCCAGGGGACATCCACTCACCCCCTTACATGAGGCCTTCACACACAACACTCCATGCATTCATGCCACATGCATAGTGCCACAGTGTACTAACCTGTTAGTCTGGAGGCCCATACAGCAGTCCATACTCGGGTAGGACTCCATCCACCAGTCTCACCAACTCCTCTGAAGTGAAGGCCGGGTCCCTTTCCACAGTCACACAGGCCATGGTAGGTTCCAGACACAGGTCAAAGCAGCACATGCAGTGCAGGGCCTCTCCTGTGGAAGATCAGGTAGCAAGTGAGGGTTCTTATATAAAATGGTGGTCACATCTGCGGAGGTGCAGACCGCCATTGGCCACTATAACCCATAGGGACCCATTACAAGTTAACAGCATGCAAAGTTCTGCTGTAGCTCCATTGTTCAGTTTGTGACCGTCTCCTCACTCTGTTGCTCCATAGATTCCTACCACTCCGGAGGAGTAGGAGATGGAGACCTACCCCCTTGTACAGACCCCTGGTGGACTTGGCAACACTGGAGGACAGGCACATAATACTCACCTATAGACTGGACAGGGCCACAATCACTGAGCTGTGTGCCCAATAGGAGCCTGACCTGATATCTGCTACCCATCACCTCACTGGGATCCCCCCTCTTGTGCAAGTTCTATCAGTGCCCCATTTCCTGGCAACTGGTTCTTTCCAAGTGAAAGTGGGCTTGGCAGCAGGAATGTCACAGTCAATATTCTCAATAGTGCTGACAAGAGTGTTGTCCGCCCTGATTAAACATATCTGCAGCTACATTGTTTTCCCCCAGGTTGAGGATTTAGCTACAGTGAAGGCCGAGTTCTAAGCAAAGGGACATATCCCCAACATAATTGCGGCAATTGATGGAACACATATAGCATTTGTCCCACTGTCAGAATGAACAGGTGTTCAGAAATCGGAAGTTTTCACTCTATGAATGTACAGATGGTGGATCAGTACATTTCCCACTTCAATGTTAAGTGTTCTGGGTCAGTGCATGATGCCTTTGTCCTGAGGAATAGCAGCATCCCAAATGTGATGGGCCAACTACAGAGGCACAGGGTGTGGCTAATAGGTGAGCCCTGGTTCCCACCCATTATACATTGGTGTCTGGGTATGGTATGGGCCATATGGGATAGTGTGAGGCTAAATGTTGTCCCTCAATATTTCAGGTGACTCTGGTTACCCAAACCTATCATGGCAGCAGACCCCGTGCGGAATCCCAGGACAATGGCAGAAGAACGTTATAATGAGGCCCATGGGCGAACCAGAAGAATAATTTAAAGGACCTTTGACCTCCTGAAGGCCAGGTTCCGGTGCCTCCATCTGACAGGTGACACCTGTGCTACTCACCCAAGAAGATCTGCCAGATAGTGGTGGCATGCTGCATGTTGCATAACCTGGCCTCAGTCGCTATGTCCCATTCCTGCAAGAGGAGGAGGCTGGAGATGGCAGTGTGCCAGCTTGGACCCTGTGGACAGTGAGGATAAGGAGGCAGAGGATGAGGATGAGGACAACAGAACATCAGTGGTCAGACAATACTTCCAATGACACACAGGTAGGACAGTGTTACTTCACATTTCAATGAAAATTGTTTGAATTTCTGTGGCACTGGCATGCTGATATTTCCCACCTCGATGCCCACTTACTGTTCCCTCTGGCAATTCATTTTGCAGATGTTGGTGACCTCATATATACTCCTGGTGTGATCACTGCAGCCAGCTACGGGTCATTAACCTATGCTCATTTTCTGTACAGTTGAATTGCAATGTTTGTACCTGTTTCAATGAATACATAATTGATATACATGACATACTCCAAACTTCTTTTTTTTCCAAGAGTGTTTATTGAAGTGTTAAAATATAGAAGGGCGGGTGCAATGGGATGAGGTGATGATGGAGGAAAGTCCAGGGTATTGTTCCAGTCTGTTTGTAGCCCAGGTGCATTGTCCAAGGGGAAATAGGAAGGGGAGCAATGGCAGTACAAGGTGGGCAGGGTGACAGAGTGGGACACAAGGGTGTCAATCAGGAGAGTCTCATTTCCTGCGGGGTTTTTGCAAGTGTCTCTGGCTTATGTCTGGATTAAAGGGAACGTTTGGGGGGTGGTTCTCCTTCTGCAGGGGGAGGGCTGCTGTTGGCCTGTGAGTCCTGTGGCGGGCCGCCTGTCCACTAGCGGTAGCGGAGGTGCAAGGCTGTTCAGATGTCTGGCTAGTGGCAGGGGCCCGCTGTTGTGTGACTGCCTCCCACATAATATTGGCCATGTCTGCCAGTATCCCTGCTTATGGAGATCAGGGTGTTGTTGATGGCCTGCAAGTCATCCCTGATCCCCTTGTACTGTCCCTCCTGCAGCCGCCTGTTCTCCTGCACATTGTCCAGGATCTGGCCCATCATGTCCTGGGAATGTGGATAGGCTACCAGGATCTCTGCAAGTGCCTCCTGTAGAGTCGGTTCCCTGGGCCTGTCCTCCCCCTGGTGCATAGCAGTCCGCCCAGTTTCCCTGGTGGCCTGTGCCCCTGTCCCCTGAACCGTGTGCCCACTGACCCCACGTCCCTGATTGTCTTGAGTATGAGGTGTGGCCTGGGGTCCCTGTAGAGGTGGACACACTGCTGATTGACGTGTCCTGGGGACAGAGGTGTGGGTACGCTGGGTGGGTACTGTGGCGGTGTTTCCTGATGAGGTAGGCTCTGTGGTGGTGTGAGGCTGGGCCTGGGTAACCAGCTGTCCAGAGGTCCCTGATGGGCCAGGTAGGTCATCCAGATCCTGAAGACCAGAGTTGCTGTCATCAATGTGAGCCTCTTCTGTTGGGGGACTGGATATTGCTGGCACCTCCTCTGCACTGACCTTGGCTGGGGTACCTGTGGGGATGTAAATGATGTGTTATGGTTTCTGTGTCTGACATTTTGTGCATCCATGGCTTGCCCTCTTAGGTTGTATTTGCCCTGGCAGCTTTCACTTGTGTACGTTGGTGTATGGTGGGATGATTAGTTCTCTATAGTGTGCATGCTTTAGTGCTGAGTGTCAATGCACTGCTGTGAGGGGTGTCCATGCATTGGTAGAGCATGCAGGGCTTAGCATTGGGATGAGTGAGATGTGATGGTGGGGTGTGTGGGAAGTGGTGGAGTGATGGGAGTGAGGATGAAGGTGGAGGTATGTTATAGCATGCAGGTAGGGGAGTGATAGAAGTAGAGAGTTGACTTACCAGAGTCCAGTGCTCCTCTGACTTCGGCCAGGCCCTCGGGATGCAGGATTGCCAAGACTTGCTCCTCCCATGCTGTTAGTTGTGGGGGAGGAGGTGAGGGTCCACCACCAGTCCTCAGTACAGCGAGCTGGTGTCTTGCTGCAATGGAACATACCTTCCCCCGTAGGTCATTCCACCTCTTCCTGTTGTCCTCCCTAGTTCTTGGGTGCTGTCTCACGATTCTCTGTCATAGCTCCATCTTCCTAGCTATTGATATCTGCTGTACCTGTGCTCCAAATAGCTGTGGCTCTACCCTGATGGTTTCCAACACCATGACCCTTAGCTCCTTCTCTGTGAAACGTAAACGGGGGTGTCTTTGTGGTGCCAGGGGTGTTGTGTGAGGTGTGTAGGTGAGGGTGTGTTGTGTAATGTGTTAGGGTGTGTGATGTGGGGTGTGTGAGTGGTGTATAGGTGTGTATAGTGTGTGGCTCTGATTGTGTCTGTGGTCTTGATGTCTCTCTGGTGGCAATGCTTTGTAGTCATAAAGGGTTGTGGGTACTGTAGGTGTGTGTTTTATAGTGGTGTGGGTGTGTTGTGTGTATGGGTGTCGGGTGGGTGTTGTCTGGATTGTCCAATGTGGTGTTGTTTTTTCTGTGGATGTCCATTTTGAGCACAGCAGTATGTACCGCCAATGGTTTACTGCCATTGAATGGCCGACGTGGTGATTCGTGGGTCGTAATGTGGTGGGCATAGTTCTGTTGGCGTAACGGTGTGGGTTTTGATACCGCCAGTTTATCACTGACCTTTGGTATGGCGGATTTGTGTATGTGGCTGAATACTGACAGATTGGTGTATGTGTGTCATAATATGGTGAACGGATTTCCACTGCGGCGGCGGTAAGCTGGCGTCAGTCAGCGTGGCGGTAAGTGGGATTTACCGCCAATGTCATAATGAGGGCCTGTATGTGTAAGGGAATTTCTTTTCTTTTTGGATGCAACCAGACCCTGTCCCTTTTGGCCGTTTAGGGTATCTCTTCCAGGTTTGTGGAATTACTGTATGTGTTAGACCTGGGCTTCCAAAACTTGAGTTCTTATTTAAGCACATGGCTGGTATGGCCCCTTTTTACAGATTTTTATGCTTTAATTTATGAAATTAATGAGCATTCACTAAATGTATGTAGCTGTAACTGTAGCAGCAGCGCTGCAGGGCCCCTGTATACAGTGCTGCTGGCTTTTAATAGCGGACTGTCCCGTGCTTAAACTGTTAGTTTGCGTGTATGATGAAAGTGGACTTAATACATTTCCGCGGATCTGCTAATTTAAACTTTTTTAAAATTTACGATCAATTTAGGAGGTAATTCTTCATTCTTAGTCCCCTATACAGTGCTGCAGCTGCTTCTCTGCTCCCATCAGTAACTCCTCCATTCAATGGGGGTCATTCCAACCTTGGCGGTCGGTGTTAAAGCGGCGGCTAAACCGCCAACAGTCTGGCGGTAAAAAAAATGGAATTCCGACCCTGGTGGAAACCGCCAACAGAGACCGCCACTTCAACACACCGTCCGCCACGGCAGGTCAAACAAACAGCGTGGCGGTCACCGCCAACAGACAGGCGAGAGTCAATGTACCGCCCACCCCATCACAACCTACCAATCCGCCACCTTTTCCGGGGCGGTAGCCCCGCCGATAAAAACACGGCGGAAACAGCCATTTCAAACAGAAAACGCTCACCTCCATACACCCCACGAGGAATCTGGACAGCATGGTACCCGAACTCCACATCCTCCCAGCGATTGTCTACCTGTTCCTCTACCAGGAGCACGAACGCCGGCGCAGAAGACAACGGTGAGTACTGCACCTACGACACAGGGGAGGGGGTAGGGAAAAAATTACGGGGACACACATAGGCGACACACCCACACCCACCCTCACCCACTACAACACACACATCAATGCATAGCAACAACTCAGAGTTACACACCCCAAACCCCCCGGAAGAATGCAAAGACAAAGGGAAATGATTCTAAACATTGGAATATATTGTATCACTGGCTTAAAAATATATCACACATCTAAAACCTTTATATATATAAATTTTAAAGTCCGATCATTGTAGCAGGCATTGTCCGTGGACCACTGGGCCCAAATCACATGGGCAAAGCCCACACAGGATGCCTGACTCCAACGGAGAGAACACTGCAGGGGCATCAGATAGGAAAACTACAGGCACCTCAGGGGAAAGGGAAGGGGGGGCACCTCAGCCAGATGAGTCCACAACACCAGATCCACGAGGGGCCTCCATGGCCACTGTTCCATCCTGGGGAGTGCAAAGCCACAGTCTCTCAAGTCTCTACAGTGGGTGGGTTGCCCACTGTTACATCCTGGGGAGTGCAAAGCCACAGTCTCACAAGTGGATAACAGTCTCCACTGGTTCTGGAGGGGGACTGGTGCCCAGAGTGCTTCGTGCAGCCCTGCCCGACACAGAGGCAGCGGTGCCCTGTTCAGCGGTGCTTTAGATGAAGGGCCCTGTTCAGCGGTGCTTGAGACGGCCGTGCCCTGTTCAGCGGTGCTTGAGATGAAGGGCCCTGTTCAGCGGTGCTTGAGACGGCGGTGCCCTGTTCAGCTGTGCTTGAGATGAAGGGCCCAGTTCAGCGGTGCTTGAGATGAAGGGCCCAGTTCAGCGGTGCTTGAGATGAAGGGCCCTGTTCAGCGGTGCTTGAGACGGCGGTGCCCTGTTTAGCGGTGCTTGAGATGAAAGGCTCATTTCAGCGGTGCTTGAGATGAAGGGCCCTGTTCAGCGGTGCTTGAGACGGCGGTGCCCTGTTCAGCGGTGCTTGAGACGGCGGTGCCCTGTTCAGCGGTGCTTGAGATGAAGGGCCCAGTTCAGCGGTGCTTGAGACGGCGGTGCCCAGTGCAGCGGTGCATCGGATGAGTGTCCAGCTCAGCGGATCCGGCCATGGCATGGAGGTCATTCGCCACCTGACCTGTGGCTGGCGGTGCCTTCCTGCCCATCTGTTGTGTGGCTGGCGGGGCCCTCCTGGGCTGCAGTACCGGGCCTGTGGGTGTCCTCCTGCCCACCTGGGATGGGGCAGGCGGGGCCCTCCTGGCCAGCTGGACTGCTGGCAGACTTGTCGGGCGTGCTGCCCTTCCCAGCCTTCCCTATTCGCCTGTGGCCCTTCCCCACCTTTGGCGGAGTGCCAGGTGGCACCACACTTCCTGACGGAGCCATGGTAGGGATTTTGGTCCCTGGTGTCTTCGGCCTCTCACGCCGGCCACTGACAATCTTCTAATGTTTTACCGGGGTGGGCTGGCCGTGCCTTGGCTCCTTACTGAACTGGCTGCCCTTGAGGGTGGGGGACTCCACAGTCCATGGCACACTGTCATTACAGGTCTCGCTTTTGTGGTGGCTGAGGTGCTGACTGGAGTCTTATGAGATGGACGGGGTGGGGGAGTTGTTGGAAAGAGGTCAAGTTTAGAAAGGAAAACCAATTTAGGAACAGAGGGACGGATAGGTGTAGTGCGTATGGGAGTGGAGGAAGAGGTTGTGGTTGTAGGAGTCTTCAGTCTGGTGTCTTTGGGTGCAGGTGCTTGGGCTGGATGCTGTCGTGAGGTGGATGGCTGTTGGGTGGGTGGCTGCCTGCGTTTGTGTAGCTTGGAAGAGGGGGTCACAGACACAGTGGGAGAGGACACAGGGGACGTGTAAATTGTAGTGGGGGTGGTGACTGCACGTGTGTGGGGGGTTCTGGTGGGTGTGCTGGTGATGGACGTAGTGGCTGAAGATGTTGTGCATGCAGGTGTGAGTGGAGACGTGACAGGGAGGGAGGAGGGAGACGAGGAGGAGGGGGACACAGTGGAGGCAGTGGGTGTTGGTATGTCTGTATGTGGATTTTGCTTGTGTGAATGCTTGTGTGATGTGTGGTGCTTATGTCTGGATGAGCTTCCCTTGGGTGTTGAGGTGTGTGCAGGCTGGTCTGATGGTGTGTCTGGGATAGGCAGAGGTACAGGTGATAGGGTATGGGTGGAGGAAGTTGGAGGGGGGAGGCTAGAGACAGGGACAATTGCTGCCATCAGTGCTGAGGCCAGAGTGTTGAACGATCGCTGATGGGCAGCCTGACCAGAATGAATGCCCTCCAGGTATGCATTACTCTGGTGCACCTCCCTTTCTACAACCTGGATGGCATTCAAAAGGGTAGACTGCCCAACAATGAGCGTCCTCAGGAGGTCAATGACCTCCTCACTGAGGGCAGCAGGGATGACAGGGGCAGGGGCTCAGGTGCCTGGGGCGAAGGAGATGCCCACCTTCCTGGGTCAGCGGGCACGGGGCAAACGCTGAGGGGCTGCTGGGAGGGCGGTGCTGGTGCGCTGGGTGGCGGCTGTACCTGTTGGTGCGGGGGGCACGGATGTTGCCGCCACCACAAGGGAGCTCCCTTCAGAGGACGAGTCCGTGTCACTAATGTCTGCACGAGTCCCCGCTGTGGAGCTGCCCTCGCCCTCCATCCCACTGGTGTATTCGGAATCCGTTGCATGGCCCTCCACGGCCATGTGGGAGGCAGCTTCCTCGTGCTCCGATGCCACTTCTCCTCCGCCTGATGATGCTAATTCACACATGAACAGGAAGACCACAAAAAAGGGGGGGGGGCGAAATAAAGACATGTTGAGTGCATGCATTGGCGACACCGTTGGCGGAGAGGACAGACACAGAAGCCCCCTGCACTACGCCGTGCACTTGGGGTCCACTACTCAATCCGTGGGATACGGCCTACAAGCCTATGGACACATAGATGACACAGGGCCACGGATAACTGTACTTGGCACCCTACAGAGGTGGGGAGCGGGGGCACAGAGCCATGCCTTACGGAGGGGCCTAGCCTACAGAAATCGCCTTGGCCTAGGGATACCCACAGCCCTCCTCCCCCACCCAGACACCTCCACTGCGTGCAAAGTCAGCAGAATGAGGTTGTACTCACCCCCTTGTGTCTGCTGTGATGTCCTCACGCGCCCATCCAAATCGGGGTAGGCCACCGCCAGGATCCGGGACATCAGGGGGGTCAAAGTACGACTGGCACCCCTCCCACGTTGGGAGGCCATCCCCAGCTGAGCCTCCGTCATCTTCCTGTTCCAGCATCGGATGTCCTCCCATCTCTTCCGGCAGTGGGTGCCCCGTCTCCAGTGGACCCCCAGGGCCCAGACGTCCTTGGCGATGGCACGCCAAATGTCTATCTTCTGGTCGGCGCTGACCTATGTGAAATGTACAGGGGGAGAAAAAGAGTCATCACCTTCTGCACCCTCAATGTGAGTGGCCCCCCATCCCTACCCTTGCCATGTGGCACATCCTGTCATCCGTCGTCTGATGCATGCCTCATTCGCTCCCCTCCCCACCATCTTTCATCACCCGACTCAACACAGGCATTGGCCACAAAGCATGGTCCCAGTGTACTTACCTGTTGGCCTGGAGGACCGCAGAGTAGCGCATACTGGTTGAGGACCCCATCCACGAGTTTCTCCAATTCCTGAGCAGTGAAGGCAGGGGCCCTTTCCCCAGTCGCATGAGCCATTGTCTCTTCCAGACCGAGGTCACAGCAGCACTTGCAGTGTAGGTCCTCTCCTGTCGAAGATCAGGTATCGAGTGATTAAGCTGATAGAAAATTGCAGTCACGCCCGCGGCGGTGCGTACCGCGACCGCCGGCGCACATCGTCATTGGCTCCTGAGACCCATAGGGTTCAATGTTAACCAATGCTGCTTTGCGCCGCGGTCTTCGACCGCTTACCGCCAAGGTGTGCCACGCCAGCGCATTGACCTCACATCCCATTGTCACACTTCACAGGTCAGGCAGCCGCCATTTCAAGGGCCCACATGGCTTACTTTTAACTGCGTCACACATACCTAGGCCTTGCATCAACACTCCTACAAACCATTCAATGCATTGGGAATTGTGTTTTGTGCAAACTGTGGTTACGTACCTATGGGCTGATTGACTCTGTGCTCGCTGTTGTCCTACATAGGCACCGTCCGCTGGGACATGCGAGGAGATGGAGGAATCTTCCTGTGTACAGACCGCTGGTAGACCTGTCGACAATGGAGGAAAGACATGTCATACTGACATGCAGGCTTGACCGAGCCACTATTCATGAACAGTGTGCCCAGCTGGAGCCAGACCTGATGTCACCCATCCGCCAACCCACAAGGATCCCACCTCTAGTGCAGGTGCTGTCAGTACTCCATTTCTTTGCAAGTGGGTCATTTCAAACAACAGTGGCCATATCATCAGGGATGTCCCAGCCTATGTTTTCCAAGGTGTTGTACAGAGTGTTGTCTGCCCTTCTGAAATACATGCGGAGCTACATTGTTTTTCCTGAGGTGGAGGATTTGCCTACAGTGAAAGGGGATTTCTATGCCCTTGGACATATCCCCAACATCATAGGTGCCATTGATGGGACCCATGTGGCTTTAGTACCCCCCAGCAGGAGTGAACAAGTGTACAGAAACAGAAAGAGTTATCATTCGATGAATGTACAGATGGTGTGTTTGGCAGACCAGTACATCTCCCATGTTAATGCCAAGTTCCCTGGCTCTGTGCATGATGCCTACATCATGCGGAATAGCAGCATCCCTTACGTGATGGGTCAACTCCAGAGGCACCGTGTGTGGCTAATAGGTGACTCTGGTTACCCCAACCTGTCATGGCTACTGACCCCAGTGAGGAATCCCCAGACAAGGGCAGAGGAACGGTACAATGAGGCCCATGGGAGAACTAGGAGGGTGATCGAGCGGACCTTCGGCCTTCTGAAGGCCAGGTTCCGCTGCCTCCATATGACAGGTGGATCCCTATTGTACTCACCAAAGAAGGTGTGCCAGATCATCGTGGCCTGCTGTATGCTTCACAACCTGGCTTTGCGACGCCAGGTGCCTTTTCTGCAGGAGGATGGTCCAGATGGTGGTGGTGTAGCAGCTGTGGAGCCTGTGGAGAGTGAAGAAGAGGAAGCCGAAGAGGACGACATAGACAACAGGAACACAGTAATACAGCAGTATTTTCAATGACACACAGGTAAGAGTCCAACCCGTCATATTACATATACTTAACCCTTACTACCTCTCTACTGTCTGACCTTTTCCCCCTGTGTATGGTAACTGAGTTGTGACTTTCCCTTCCAATTTCAGAGATGTGGGCCATACTGCGTGACATCTGCTTTGTTTCCCCATGGACTACAGCTGTGTGACAGTGGTATGTTGGCATCACAATGTAAATATGCATTTTGGGATGGTAATGTCTAATACATTAGTACAAAATCACAGCCAGACTCCTGATTGTTTTGTCGAATAACTGTTTATTTCAGTGTCCTATATTGGTGGGTGGTTGCAAGTCGGTGAGGGGTGATGGTGGAGGATTGTCCATGGCAGAGTCCAGACTATTAGTCTCACAGGTGCAATGTCCAAATGCCTGTGGAAAGTGGAGCATGGGCAGTATAAGAATGGATAGGGTGTCAATGTGGGACAGTGGGATGACAATCAGGGAGGTATCCTTTCCTGGCGAGGGTCTTGGCATCTTACTCTGTCTTCTTCCTGGATCTCAGGGCCCGCTTGCGGGGTGGTTCTCCTTCTGCAGGGGGTGGGGTGCTGGTGGCCTGTTGGTCCTGTGGCGGGGCCTCCTGTCCACTAGCGCAGGTGGAGGTGGTAGGCAGTTCTTGGTCCATGCTAGTGTCAGGGGCCCTGTGTCCTGCCACAGTGTCCCGCAATGTGGTGACTACCTGATTCAGAGCCCCTACAATGGTGGCCAGGGCGGAACTGATGTTTCGTAGTTCCTCCCTGAACCACAAATACTGTTCCTCCTGCAGAAGCTGGATCTCCTGAAACCTGGCCAGGACCGTTGCCATCGTCTCCTGGGAGTGGTGGTAGGCTCCCATGATGGAGGAGAGGGCCTCGTGGAGAGTGGGTTTCCTGGGCCTGTCCCCCCGCTGTCGCACAGCAGCCCTCCCAGTTCCCCTGTTTCCCTGGGCCTCTGTCCCCTGGACCGTGTGCCCACTACCACTGCCCCCAGGTCCCTGTTGTTGTTGGGGTGGGGGGTTAACCTGGGTGACCTGTAGTGGTGGACACACCGCTGATTGACGTGTCCTGGGGACTGAGGGATGGGCCCGCTGGGTGGGTGCTGTGCTGGTGTTGCCAGAGGGGGGAAGGTCTGCTATGGGCTGTGGCTGTCTGAGGGGAACCGACTGTCCCGAGGTCCCCGATGGGCCGGGCTGGTCATCTAGATCCAGGTCGACAGAGGTGCTGTCCTCACTGTGGGCCTCTTCTGGGGGTGGAGTGGACATTTGTGGACCCTCCTGCGCGGTGACGTGGCGTTCGGGTCCTGCAGGGGTATAAAAGTATGGTTATTGCATTTGTGTGTGCCATAGCGTGTAATGGGTGGGTACCCTTGTACCCCAGTGCTGGCATTCCCGTGTGGGGGCTTTTGTGACTGTGATTTGGTGGGGGATGGGTATGCGCAGTGGGCATGCTTTGGTGATGGGTGTCCATGCTTTGTGGTCGCATGCAGGGCTTGGTGTTGGGATGGGTGGGCTGTGATGGGGAGACATTTGCAAGGAGCAGGATGTGATGGGGGTGAGGGTGAGGGTGGGGGTATGAGTTGGCATGCTGTTGGGGCGGGGGGGATGAAGTAGTGAAGATGAGACTTACCAGAGTCCATTCCTCCAGATACTCCTGCAAGGCCCTCAGGATGCAGGATCGCCAAGACTTGCTCCTCCCATGTTGTAAATTCTGGGGGAGGAGGTGGTGGTCCGCCGCCAGTCCGCTGCACCGCGATGTTGTGCCTGGATACCATTAAACGCACCTTCCCCCGTAGGTCGTTCCACCGCTTCCTGATGTCGTCCCTATTTCTTGGGTGCTGTCCCACAGCGTTGACCCTATCGACTATTCTGCTCCATAGCTCCATCTTCCTGGCAATGGTGGTGTGCTGCACCTGTGTCCCGAAGAGCTGTGGCTCTACCCGTACAATTTCCTCCACCATGACCCTGAGTTCATCCTCGGAGAACCTGGGGTGTTTTTGCGGTGCCATGGGGTGGTGTGGGTGATGTGTGGGGTGGATTGTGTGGTGATGTGTATTGGTGTGTTGTGTGAAGTGCGTGGAAATATTGCTGGGTGAAAGTTAAATGCGCGTCTGGGTGCTCAGTTCTCTTTTTCTCAGTGCGTGGTCCCGATTCTGTAGAAGTAGGGGTTTGTGGGTGATGTGGGTGTGTGTTTTATATTGTATTGGGTGTGTGGGAGTGGTGTGTGTATGTGTATCAGGTGTGTGTTTTTCGATTTGTCTAATGTGGATGTGTTTTGTAAATGTGTGTGTATTTTGAGCGTGGCGGTGTGTACCGCCAATGGATTTCCGCGGTTGAAAGACCGCCGCGTGGATTCGTGGGTTGTGATAGTGTGGGCGTATTTCTGTTGGCGTGACGGTGGATGTTTGGTCATCGCCAGTTTCTCGCTGGCCTTTAGTGTGGCGGACTTTTGTGGATGTCTGCATTTTGGCGGATTGCCTGTTGTGGGTCAGAATGACTGTGGCGGTTTACCGCGGCCGCGGTGGTATGTTGGCGGTCTTCTGACAGCGGTAAGCGGCTTTTACCGCCAAGGTTGGAATGACCACCTAAGTCTTCTAGGCAGTGCTGCAGCTGTGTCTCTGTTCCCAGTGGTAATTTCCCATTCTTAGTCCTCTAGATAGTGTTGCAGTTCGTCTGTTCATACATCCACTACACTCCTTACCAAAACACAAAGGTAAAAGACATTGGGCATCATTACGACACTGGCGGCCGGAGGTACACCAGCGGTAACACCGGCGGTAACGCCGCCAACAGGCTGGCGGTGTACCGTTAGTGGATTATACCCATGGCGCATTAGCCACGGCCATACCACCGGCCCCTCCAACATACCTCCAGGCTTCTGCCTGGTGGTCATAATCCCCAGGGCAGCGGTGCAAACACCGCTGCCCTGGGGATTATGAGTCCCCAACCTCCAGCCTGTCCATGATGGTAAACACCGCCATGGAATGGCTGGTGGTAAGGAGGACTCGGGGTGCTCCTGGGGGTGCTCCTGGGGGCCCTGCACTGCCCATGCACATGGCATGGGCAGTGCAGGGGCCCCCAGGCACAGCCCCATCGCGCATTTTCACTGCCCGATTTTCGGGCAGTGAAATGCGTGACGGGTGCTGCTGCACCCGCTGCACATCAACATTGCCACCGGCTCTATTATGAGCCGGCTGCAATGTTGATGTGACTTTTCCGTTGGCCCAGCTGAAAAGTCATAATAGGGAGCCACATATACCGCCAGCACTGGCGGTATAGTGGAGCCCGCGGCTTCGGCAGACTTCTATTAAGACCGCCGAAGTCATAATAAGGGCCATTGTCATTTCTAGTGCCAATAGCTCGAATTCTCACAGATGTGAGACCTATTGCATTGCAAATGCTTGTCTTTTATTCCTTTTAACCATGCTACTGTAACACGTGGCAAAAAACATTGTCAAGGTCAAATAGCTGTACTGTGCTTTCAATGTTTTCTTAAGACTTGTTGTACAGCAGCACAACTTTTTTTAAAAATGCTATCAAGTGGCAAGCATGTACAACGCCATAGCACTTTTATTTTTTAAATACTTTCAGCCATGCTGCACAATAGCACCAAAGATGTACAAAAAAACATTGATAATGCCAATATATCTCTCATAGGCGAGAACTATTGGCTATCCCAATTCTTGTTAAATCTGTTTTCAGACTTACAGCAGTAGAATGCTAAAGTATATAAGCAATGATGACATTTCAATGTGTGACAGAGCAATAGTTCCACGGCGGACTATGATGTGGAGTGTCAGAAGAACTGCAACGGATTACAGTACATCCCAAAGGGACAATACAAACCCACACAGGTTTCAAACAAGGGTGCACGGCAGATCACAAGGGTACCATTTGCTGAGTAAAACCCTATACTCCTCCTACATCGCCCTTACACATAGGGCTAGGGCAGGGCAGAACCAATGTCACACTTTCTGTCTCACAGTAACCCCATGTTGCACATTTTCTAAGTTACTATAACTTGATCTACTTTTTTATGAATACTCTGTAATGCAGAAAGCTGCATCGGTATAGATTTTCTGTGACTATTAACTTCCCCAACCCATTTTAAATGCTGCAATAGTTTTCTAGGACTTGATATTGTTTTATCAATTGTTTTTTAATGTTAACAGAAAAGCATTACTTGTGTGATAAAAGCCTCACTAGCCCCTCTTAACATTAACATTCATCAAATTATGATCTTCAGAGAGCAAGAAAGTGCTATTGTGGTCACAGAAAGAAACACTAGTTTCTGCAAAGAGCAAAGGCCTAAAACAATACAGATAATTCGATAGTACCTGGCCTCCTGGTTGGAAGATCTCATATTGGAAACACACTAATACTCCTGACAAAAATAGGAATAAACAACACCGAACTTGACTTGGTTTGGCAGCTTTTCTGTCAAAACACAGAATATAATAATACTAAAATGTAAGCATTCATTGTGGAATTACAGGGTGTCATTAGTTGTAATTTAAAATGATCTTGACTAGTAATCTCTTCGATTACAAGCGCAAAGTCCAGATCTCAGCGTTTATTTATTTTGTGTTCTTGAAACATTCCACTGTAGAATTACTTTTCAGAGGACTGCAAACGAATGCAGACTTTTCAGTAGATTAAAAAATGTTTATTCTTTCTTTTCTTTTTTTAATCCCCTCCCAGTCACCTAGCTATCACTTGGAAAGGATATACATACAGCTTTATTCCGTGAGACAACTGTAGCTCTCTAAGATGATGAGAAACATTCTGGGGAAAAAAAAAAAAAAAAACACTTTTCCATCCTGATTTTCCAATTTCTGTTCAGACTTTTACACAACTTGAGGTAATATAGTCATCTTCTCGTCAAGAGCTTGTGATTTCTGATGTCAGTAGCCACCAGTGACCACCAAAACACGGGAGAAAAAGATGTAACTATGAGACAGGGTTGACCAATTTATGTGGCAAGAAAAGTTCAGTTCTGAATTTACAACGCCAATAGCTCTAACTCAAAAAAATGCAAGAACTGTTGCATTGCAAATGCTTGTTTACATCAGTGGGTGCAATAATTGTCAGACATATGCCCTGGAGAGTTGGATCCATGTGATATTTTTAGGATATCAACATAGTAAAGTCTTTCTATGATCAATTTAAATGGGATGCATTCTCTTAATCATGGTTATCCTGGAAATATGGAATGGACTCTGTCCTCCTGTACAATGTTAGACAGTCCTGTATGTCCTTTTGAGCCTATGCCATGTGGCAATATTTAGGGGCATATTTATACTCTGTTTGCGCCGGAATTGCGTCGTTTTTTTTTATGCAATTCCGACGCAAAACTAACTCCATATTTATACTTTGGCGTTAGACGCGTCTAGCGCCAAAGTCCATGGAGTTTGCGTCATTTTTTAGCGTGGACACCTACCTTGCGTTAATGATATGCAAGGTAGGCGTTCCCGTCTAAAAAATTGACTCCGAGGCATGTGCGCCGTATTTATACTCCCGGGCAAAATTCACGCCCGGGAGTGGGCGGGTCAAAAAAAATGACGTCCAGCCGCTTTTGCGCCGTTTTTTAGCGCCTGGTCAGGGCAGGCGTTAAGGGACATGTGGGCTCGGAAGGAGCCTAGAGGTGCCCTCCCATGCCCCCAGGGACCCCCCCTGTCACCCTTGCCCACCCCAGGATGACGCCCAAGGCTGGAGGGACCCATCCCAGGGACATTAAGGTAAGTTCAGGTAAGTATTTTTTTTTTTTTTTTTTTGTGGCATAGGGGGGCCTGATTTGTGCCCTCCTACATGCCACTATGCCCAATGACCATGCCCAGG
The DNA here is from genome assembly GCF_031143425.1 of Pleurodeles waltl. NCBI lineage: Eukaryota > Metazoa > Chordata > Amphibia > Caudata > Salamandridae > Pleurodeles > Pleurodeles waltl. Next base: position 1,354,748,134 of record NC_090447.1, on the reverse strand, counting down.
GGACAGAGGTCCCCTGGGCATGGCCATTGGGCAAGGGGGCATGACTCCTGTCTTTGCTAAGACAGGAGTCATTTCAATGGGGGTTGGGAGTCGAAAAAAATGGCGCAAATCGGGTTGAGGCGAAAAATTTGCCTCAGCCTGACTTGCCCCATTTTTTGGCGCCCAAGCTCCATATTCCCCTACGCCGGCGCTGCCTGGTGTACGTCATTTTTTTTCACGCACACCAGGCAGCGCCGGCGGCTAACGCCAGCTAACGTCATTGAATAAATATGGCGCCCGCATGGCGCTTCAGAATGGCGTTAGCCGGCGCTAATTATTTTGACGCAAAACTGCGTTAGGGCAGTTTTGCGTCAAAAAGTATAAATATGGCCCTTAGTCTTATCTTTATGTCTACAGAATGTTGTTGTTTTGGATCTCTGTTCACCCTAGCTATTTTGTGCACATGCACAGTAATCTTATGGCTGCTGAAGCACTTGTACATATATTGGACCCTGGCCCATAAATCTAGTCTATTTGGACCTTTTTCAGTGGATATTTTGCATTCAGTCTATACTACAGTCACTTAAGCTCAACATCCCACAAAAAATAAGCATGTATGTCGAGAGTTGATCCATTATAACATGAACGTCCAACATTACCTTAATGTGTGACTTTGTTGCTTTTAATTTCTGGAAACTAGCCACAAATAGCCATCATCACTTCTTTGACTCTAATGCCTGTATTATGAGTCAGTTGGAGACTAATTACTGTTTGCGATTCCGTCCTGCCTGATTACATCTGATTTGGTGTTCTTGCAGCTGTATGTCAAAATAACGACCTCAAAAACATTGTGATACAAAGGTATAGAAAAACATACTGAGAACTAAAATATTGATTTTACAGACTTAGAAAGTACAACAATGTCAACCATAAAAATGTAGTGAACCAAAATATTCAACACTGCATATGTAAATAATTATTAAAATATATTTAACATTATTGTAACTTAAAGAATATGTTAATTCTTTAGAGTAACACATTTATAAAAATGTATATAATTTAGAAGAGCATATGTAACATTAACTTAATAACTTAAAAACATTCTTACAAATACATGTAACTCTAAAATAACTTTAAAAAATGATAAATCTAATTTGTAAAATGAAATTTTAAATTAAATCATGTGTTACATACATACGAATATAAAAAGAGAATATTAAAAACATATTTTATATAAAATGTAATAAAAACAATATAACAATTTATAAATTGTATTTTAGTTTTACAAGTTACTAAAATAAATATATGACAAAGATCAAAACACAAAAACTATTTTAAAAACCAAAGCACAATTTAAAAAAGAAATATAAGAATTTTAAAAATATATAATTTTAAATGAATTAAAATCAAGATATTTATAAACATATTGAAAGGCTTAAGTGTAACCAAATTCCAATCTAAAAACACTAAAAAAGGAAACTATTCAAATACACTAATAAAAGTACAAATCTACAATCATTGAGAAAAATACTTTTGGGGGAATCATATTTATTATTTTCATTCTCACCTAACAGATGTTATGGAAAATATATACATTAGGGGATCAAATATACTATTCTAACTTCAGTCTGATAAACACTAGGATATGATAATACATTGAATGGGGGGCACGGTTACTATCCTAACTTGAGACTAACAAACATTCGGTAAAGTGCATACATTGGTATGAGAGGCAGATTTACTATACTGCAGTTTAACAAACATTGAGGAAAATGCATACATTGGGGTGAGGGTGTGGTGATTTACTATTACAAATCCATTCTAACCATCACTGAGTAAAATACCATATGTACAGGGAAGGGCTGTCACAATTTACTTCATCCAAATAATATGATTAAGCCTTACAAATATTGAAAAATAAAATAAGTACAATTGTTAAAAATATTATTCAATGAATGTTATGCTTTTATTAATGTTTGAGCCCTCTGTGGTGGTGGCTGAAGATCTTAGTCATGTAGCATGACATGTTCAACCAATCAGGTACCTTTCACTGTCACCTTCGACTGTATGTTGTTGTGCATGCAGCTACATTGTCTGCAGTTGGAGCTAATGCTGCCCTTGTGGGATGTTGGACATCTTGACTGACTGTTCCTCATTTTCTTCACCCATTTTGACTTCTATCTCCATTGCTGAATGTTATTTCTGTACTGTTCTGTAACTTATTTTCAATTGTGCTATCATTCCGCAGGGGCTGTTCTTATTTTCTTTCTTCATAGGTCTGTGTTTCTTTATTCCATCTGGTAAGCTCACACTTGCTATTGTAGTCAGTGGGTGTGGAGTGCTCATGTAATCAGTTATCTACAACAGAAAGAATACCTACCAGTCCTAACAGGACCTCTATTCACCTATTTAAGGCAGTAGCAACGAGAGGGCCCACAGGGGCTGTGCCCCTCTTAATTTGATTGTCCCCCTTGCCAAAAGGTTAAGGTTTTCCATTATTTTCTTGCCCTCACCCACAAGCACAGTAAAAGGTTGAAGTGGACTTTATGTTCATCACAACCATCCACTGCAGCATTTTAAATGCATGATTAATTTTTCCTTAAAAAGCGAAAGCTTGGTGCACACTAGGGTTGGTTAGACCTCTCTAAAAATCTAAGAGGAGAACTGGTGTACCAGTACATGCAGACGAGGCTGTGTTCTGCAGAGCAGTCTGCCTTGAGCTTGTGTAAATTGCAAGCACTGGTGGGTTCACAGTGAATGCTAGTAATTGCAGAGATCTTTCCACATGCAGAAACACTGCCAAGTTTGGACAACGCATGAGACATTGAATTACTTTGCTTCTATTGCTTGAAGGTGAAGCAGAGCTTTCAATAAAATGAAAGGGGTTCAAACATGGGCAGACTTTCTCTAGTCATTCAGCCTGTACCTTCTTTGACAGCCCTGCCAAGTGCAATGCATTAAGGAATAACATAATGCATTTGCACAATTTCTTCACTTTACTACAAACACCTCATATTGTCATGCAATTAAACTGAAGGGAATATTCAGTGGACTTCTTCAGTGCTCTACAAACATTTGAAAGTGCAAAACTGTTATACTAGCTGCTATATAAAAAGAAAGTTGTTATTGCAAGTTAGTATTATGGAATTTAGGGCTTGAATCACCAGCTTGCTAAGTTGTTTGACATTGTTAAGCCCTGAAGGTGTTTTATAGTTTGTTAATTCAGTACCCTAATAGATCCTCTGAAGGGGTCTGAAAGATATTTCATACAACTCTCTACAGCACTCCAAAGCCAATGCTAGGACTTGTGTCATGCTTACTGTATGACTGACAGTGCATGGCCTGTAACTACTAGCAATTATGCGACTCAAGTCACATAGGTTGTATCATAGGCACTGAGCTGCCAGTCACAATGAGACAAGGCTTGCCAGACAACACAAAGGGAATGGAGCACCGTGATTTGGAAAACAGTTGGAGTGGGACTTGGTGGCAGAATGAGTATATAAAAAGGTTTTAAATGATGCTGTGTGTTTTCTCCATCAGATCCCTAGCGATTACTTTACCACATGATTGGTGCACAACTTCCCAAGTCAAGTTACTAGTGGACCCCAAGTGTATCAGTGTTACGCCTTATACAATACTGAATATTTAGTAAAATTAGAGATGCTCTCAATTTCTGTAAGTGTATAAGAAAAACTTACAGCCTATATCAAGGTTCTCTTGCCTCACAGCACCAAGTGTCCACTTCAGCAGAACATATAACTATTTCCTATTAAAATATTTGTTAGTATTTGATGCTCGTATAAGAGTTTAGTATACTGGTTGTATTTCTTGCCCTACTGAGGGAATCTATAGCATGGTCTCAGCTACTCATAGTATAAAGATAACTGTGGCATTGTAGTAGTCATTTTTTAAATACTAGGTACACACGTGGCTTGGTAGTTCCTACCTCTCCTAAAATACTGGTTCTGATGTGGGCACCCATTGCATGAGATTTTGATAAATAGCATGCAACGTAGAATCTACGATGAAAGTCACACACTGATGTTTGGACACATTTTAACCTATTTATATTAAAACTGTACTGTAAAGAGTATTGTCTGACTAATTTTGTAAACTGTTCTCGATGGAGAGCCTTCTCTCCCAGTACACAACTTGAGAACATTGTCCCTGCTTAGCACCCCCCCACTCTGTGAACATACAGAGTATGATTATTTACACCGCAAAATACCACTATGAAAGATCAGAAGTGTGGGAAAGTAAATTATTACTAGGGGTGGATGATTGCTCACCACAAGTCATAGTCACTAACTTGTTAGGTTCAGTCAAAGGTTTCAGAAATTTAGCTTGACCCCTGTAGTTATTGCACATAGCAGACAGAAAATGGGTAAAGCATTTAGAAGTACCAAAATAACTTCAAAGTCTAAACCACACACGATAAAAATCATACCATTTTGAAGGTAAAGAAAACAAACTAATAAGCAAAATGACATCAAAACAACAAAAATCCACTGAGGGAAACCCAAGAAATTAATTGTTAGACCTGGTGTCCTTGGTGTGGTCCCCCCTGTCTTTTTTGCCTCTATTTCCCATGTTTTGACTGTGTGCTAGTTTTTGCTGGTTTTGTTACTCTGGGCACTTTACCACTGCTGACCAGTTCTAAAGTGCAAGTTCTCCCTGTGTAAACTGTATGAGCAAATGGCTTTTCCATGATTGGCATATTTGATGTACTTGTAAGTCCCTAGTAAAGTGCACTAGAGGTGCCCAGGTCCTGTAAATCAAATGCTACTAGTGGGCCTGCAGCACTGATTGTGCCACCCACATGAGTAGCCTTGTAAGCATGGCTCAGACCTGCCACTGTAGTGTCTGTGTGTGCAGTTTTAAACTTCCAATTCGACCTGGCAAGTGTACCTACTTGCCAGGTCCAAACCTTCCCTTTTTGTACATGTAAGGCACCCCTAAGGTAGGCCCTAGGTACCCCCATTTGCAGGGTACGGTGTTTGTTAAAGGCAGGACATGTACTGATGTGGTTTACATGTCATAACAGTAAAATACTGCCAAATTGAGCTTTCACTGTTGCAAGGCCTATCTCTCTCATAGGTCAATATGGGGGCAGCCTTTAAATATCTTTAGTGTGCAGTTTCCCTTTGGGAGCATATAGAGATGTGGAGTTTGGGGTCTCTGAACTCACAATGTAAACATACATCTTTTGGTAAAGTTGGTTTTTAGATTGTCAGTTTGAAAATCCCACTTTTTTAAAGTGGACATTTTCTTGCTTAAACCATTCTGTGAATCTGTCTGCTTGTGTATTCCCTGTCTGGGTCAGACTGACAGTTGGGCTGTTTGTGACTATCCACTAGACAGTGACACAAAGGGAGCTGGGGTGTGGCCTGCATATCCCGATGGGCCATCTGGGCTAGAGTGGAGGGAGCAGTGGTACTTACACCTGAATGGGCTGTGTCTGCCCTCACACAATGCAGTCTCCAACCCCCTGGTGTGCGTCTGGAGCCAGGCATGGGCAAGGCAGGATCTTGTGAAAAACAGAGACTTTCCTTTGAAGTTTGCCTACTTCAAAGGTAGAGAGGGGTATAAGTAGTGGACTCAAAACCACAGATTTTTAGATTACTTCTGGTACCAAGAGGAACCTCTGCCATGGAGAAGAGCTTAAGAGAGGGTGGAGGAGTGTCCTTTTGCCTGTGATTGTGCTTTGCTGGGTTGGCCTGCAGTTGCTGCTTCTGCCTGAAAGGAGAGAAAGACTGGACTTTGTGGTAGATTCCTGCTTGTGAAGAATCTCTAAGGTCTTGGACCGAGCTTGCCTTCTATTTTGAAGTTATAGGGTCATCAAAGACTTCCTCTGCCAGCATTTGGACGTTCTGCTGAGACTCTTACCCTGCCAAGTGGTGCACTATCCAGTCCTTGGGCTCCTGAAAGGTAAAGCTAGTAGAATAAAAACTGAAATCCACTCACAGGAGGCCGAGCAAGGAAAGTTTCTATGCACAACCTGCAACGCAGTTATAAAAATGACACACCCCCTGCCTTATGGCTGAAATTGATGCATCACCTGCATAACAGCTGGGAAATTGACGCATCACCTGCAGCATGGATGGAGAAATGATGCAACACCCGCTTGCAGCTGCTGAAAACGACGCAAACCTCACTCATTGTAGTTTTCTATCACTGTGCGGCCAAAATTCTCATGCATCATCGCTGGGCATCAAAATTAACGTAAACTGCGCGGACCCGAGGTGCCCCATCTGAAAAATGACACACTACCTCACTTGCGAGTGAGAAAATGACACACCGCAGACTTTTTCAACGTATGTTCACTCAGGTGACTTTATTTTTTATGCAAACCAGGTACTTTGTGTAACAACAACATTTCCATTGTTTTCTATGGAGTAGACCTGTGTATGTTGGATTTTTTTTCATTTTGGTCCTCTTTGATTTAGATAAATATTGCTTATTTTTCTAAACTGGTGTGGTATCCATTTTGTAGTGTTTTCGCTGTATTTAATGTGTAATAGTTTACACATTGCCTTTGAGATAAGCCTGACTGCTTGTGCCAAGCTACCAAGGGGATGAGCAAGGGTTATCTTAAGTGTTTATCTCCTTTGTCCTGACTAGAGGGAGGGTCCCTGCTTGGACAGAGTGCAAACTGACTACTAGACCCCATTTCTAACATACATTTTTAAAGATTTAAATGAAAATAGAGTCAAAAAGACAATGGTTCCAGTAGACCAGCACCTAGGTGCAATTGGAGGCCAAGCATGAAAGCACGCTGCAGAGCGGGTCTGATCCAACAAGGAGATTAGCCACACTAGGGCCTGAAAATACAGAAGATGAAAAAAATTTTAAGTCTCAACCTATGAAGGGACTTTGTCTTGATCTGATGCTGTGGAACTGCCGAAAAGATACCTTTCAATACTGGTCCCTTTGAAGCTGTAGAGCAAAACTTATGAAAGCATTTCCAAACTTCTTTTGGTGGAGTATACTTCCAAGGCTCACAGAACCCCAGGAGGTGTCAGACAGAGGGCATCTGCAAAGTCCAGTCTAGGTCCAGTTGCCACTGGTCTGCCTAGATTCTTCACAAGAATGTCCTCTTCAACTTTTTTATGTTCCTGTGTCCACCAGAGGATCAGCCTTAAAATCCTTAAAGATCTTTCTGTCTTTGTATTTCAAGTAGAAGCGGTTCCTATGACCTCAGGTCATCACAGATCACACATATCAAGTGCAGCAGTTTCGGTCCTTCTGGAATCCTTTTGCAAGTCCAGCAGAGTTCTGCGGAAGGCACGGTGAAGGTCCATCTTTGTATGGTTCACCAGCTTGTGGGTTGGGGACACCCCAAGACACTCATACGTCCTCTGTGACCAATGGAGTAAAGGTTCAAAGGCCTTGGTCAACCTACTTTTGTAGTAGTTCCTGTTTGCTTTACTGCAAACAAGTCCAAATTGTGATGTATTAGGGCATAATTTCAAAATAGCATCTTAGACAACACTAAACGTTAGTTCTGAGGCTGGGGGTATGAGTGGGGAGTGTACTATGGTAATCATAGTGTTCACCCACATCTAACACTAAAATCCAGTTTAAAGAAGGCACTGTACCCACAACAATCAAGACAGAGACCCTCATTATGCAGGGCCTCGGTGGCGGTCTCACCGCCGCGGGACCGGTGCTGCAGACCACCATATTACGACCGCGGTGTTTGGCCACTGCCAAACGGCAGTGTCCCTGCCCATCCCACCACTTTACCATAGCCAGCCAGGCTGGAGGTTTCCACCTGCAGCCTGGTGGGAGTCGAATAACCACCAAGGTTATTACGACTAGGGACACCGCCAGAATTTTCCTGGCGGTCTCACCGCCATGAAAATGCTAGCGGAAAGGTTTCCTGTTAACAGGAACTTCTGTTCCTGTCGCTGGGATACCCCCCAAAATACCTCCGCACACATGCACGCACCTACACACACACACAATCACACACAGACACACCCCTACTCACACATGCACTCACAACATTCATCTCCATAGAAACGCATAATACCCATACACAGCACACACATCCACTCTCCATCCCCCACCCCCTCGCTTCAACTAAATACATACACAACCCCCACACCCTGACTCATCTTCACACAACCACACCCCCACCCCCAATCGTACCTCACCGCATGCACACACACAGCATTTACACATACAAACATATACGCACTTGCATGCACGCACTCGCTCACACCCCACTTACCCCTTACTTATTCACCCATGCACAGACCCGCACTCCCATCCACATGCATACACACATGCATCACAATCACCACATTTAGACACAGACACACATGCACGCACGTATAAACACTTACCCTTCCTACCCCATACATTCATGATATGCAGACACACACTCACACACACCCATTCACACACATCCACCCTCCTCCCCCTGCGGATGACACTTACCACATCCGACAAGGTGCTCCTTCGTGAGAGGATGGGACCCGGTCTTCCCACCGCCGGCAGCGCCCTGCCACCAGAAGACCGCCACACAGATTAACTGGTCGTAGTTCTGTGGGTTGTTTTTTTCTGACGTGGCAGTGTGAGCAGTGGAACTGCCTAGGCGCCGCCGACCGCCGTCGCGAATACTGCCAGATATCCGACAACCGGCAGTGCGGATATCCAGTGGCAATCATTGTACGGTGGTCGGAAGACCGCCAGCAGTGGCGGTCTTCTGGTGGCCGCTGCTGCGGCGGTCTTTGGAAAAGACAGCCACAGTCTTAATGAGGGCCATAGAGTCTGGTAGGGCAAAACCTGGGTCCTTCAGCAACCAGACAGGGGGTACACCAGAATTGCCTTGCACACTGTTCTTTGCCTTTTTAGTGAGCCCCAAGTATAACATGTCGCTCAACAGACCTGTCATGCAGGATTTCACACTGTGGTTTCAACATGATGCCCACAGCAGCTCCCACCCAGCATATTGTGTTGAGCTCAGAGTCATCTCGACCCATTCAGGTCAGCTATTGTTCGCTCCTGAGAGCCATTCCATGCCTCTTTCCCACCTATTCCTGGGCTTGAGCACAGGCTGGGAGTTGGAAGTGGCTTGTGCTAATTGGCCTTCTCACAGTTCAAGCAGGTGAAGGGTAACTTTTTAAAAGGTACTTTTCTTCAATATTTAGTTAAAAAACCTGACTCTAGCATTGCATTGGATTGTTAATAACTATTAAAAATTGTTGTTTAATTATTTTTCTAGTTTGGCCCAATCAGAGATAGTAGCATTATTACTTTGATGTGTACTCTGGCTTTCTACATTGGACAGGTAGACCTGCCACAGTGAATATGATTTTAGGGCCTTGTAAATGTAAGGACATGGTAACATTCATTTTCTACATGTCTCACTTTTAAATACCATTCACCCTACCTTGGTGGCTACAAGGCTTACATAGGGGTGACTTACTAATATTTAGAGAGGTTTTTACCTGTCAAATGGATTATTTTGACATGCCACACAGCATCTTTTGCACTGCAGGGGTCAGACTACTGCGGTAGGCCCCAAACCATGTTTTCCTTTGTCAAACTAGTGGACAGCACAATAAGTGCTGCCGTCCACAGGTGACATTTACCCTTCCATGCCATGGGTATTGTTCTGCACCATATATTATGACCTTATGAATAAGTTAAAAAAATAATCAGGTAGTATCCAATTTCAACATGTGTAAGGGGTGAAACCACAAACATTCAGCACTGGACAGCAGTGACACAGTGTGCAGTCTAAACACTAGTAATACATTTGAGCAGAAAATGGGGTAATAATGCAAAAATTGACATTTTCTCACAACCAGGTGACCACTTCTAGCATTTTGGATTGAAAGATGATCTGTTTTCAGTGCCATCCTTAAACTATCTCCCTCTGTAGAATCTCTATGTCATCTAGCCGAAGATTTTTATATCCATATATCCAGTGCACTGAATTGGTTCATCAGTATGGAAAGTACTGCTCATTGTGGTCTGGGTTATGGAGAGCTATGATGAAAGCTAAAAAGTGAGAACATACAAATAATAATTTTGTAGGTTTGTGGCTATTTTGGAGAAGGCCTTATGCCTTGCATTTATGTATTTGTACAACGTACGAGCTATAGGGTACTGATGGACTATAATTTATTGATAAGTAACACATTTCTTCAGAATAATAGTGGTAGTTGCTGAAAGGCATATATCTATGTTGCTGTTTAAGGAATGGAATGGTTATTAAGATTGGAGTGTTTTTACAGACTTATTGGTGGTCACTGATGGGATACTAGTACATACACTGGAGCCTGCAGTGCGTAGGAATGTGTATCACTGCCAAACATTTTAGTTATCAAACTCGGGGCTTGATATTAAGCCGTAACCAGCGTGCATGGATATCTTTGAACAACACTGCTTCCAACGCTTCATTTGACTTATATTTTACTCTTGGATTCTTTGAAGTATTTAACTAACTAAAATACCAAACCTGTCTACAGGAGCATCTTCAACACCTTGCAAAAGCAACTACAGCTGGGGTGGGGTTCTTGATGTGCCTGTTTTGTCTGCAACTCGCAGACAAAGGCTCATAATTAACATGAAGGGGTTTGAAGTTTGAGAGAGTGAAACATATGGATGGATGGGTGAAAAGGTGAATGGACAGATGCATGGATGAATGAGTGAAACATGGAGGTAAGGTTGGATGAGTGTAAGGGAGGATGGATGGATGGATGGATGGATAGATGGATGGATAAGTGAAGGCGTAAATGGGTGCATGAATTAGTGAAAGAATGGATGGATAAGTGAAAGGGCAAATGGATGAAAGACGAGGGGATGGATGGACTGAAAGATTAAATGGACATAGTGAAAGAGTGGATGAGTGAAAAGATGTATGTATGAGTGAAAGGACTGATGTAAGGATGGATATGTGATAGACTGGATGGATGAGTGAAAGAGGGGGCAGATGGATGAATGGATGAAAGTGAGTGAAAAGCCAAAATGGATGAATGGATGGATGGACGAGTGGATGGATGGATGAGTCAAATGATGGATTTATGAGTGAATGAATGGATGAGTGAAAGGGCGGATGGATGAGTAAAAGGGAAGATGGATGAATGGAGTGAATGTGTGGATGAATGGATGGATGGCGTGAAGATGGACGGATGAGCAAAATAATTGATGGATGAAAGGGGAATGGATAAGTGAGAAGATGGATGACTGAGTGAATGGATGGATGGATAGATAGGTTTGAATTTGGATGGAGAGGTTTGGATATGGATGGGTGGATGCATGGACGGAATGGTGACATGCTAAATAATGGATGAAAAATTGAATGGATGACAGAATGTAAATGTGAAATGGTGGAAATGCACTGGTGGATAAAAGGATGAAAGGATGAATGGCTAAATGCTTGGATGGAAGACACAAGAAAGCTCTTCTGCGGAGGGTCACAATGACTTGTTTCACCTGCTTGGTGCCATCAGAGCTTTGGTTCAAAGTGAGGAATATTTTAATTTTCTGGCTACTCCCTTGCTTGTAAAGTTATCTTTTAATTTTGAGTTTTTTCATTAACTTACAAAATCTTGAATAATCCTTGGGGGGGGGGAGATTTTCCAACTGTAAAGTTGTCTTTACATTGATCCCATGTTAATTAATTTGACTGCTTCAATGTGTTTTTCAATGTTGTGTACGCAACTACTCATGAAATATCTCCAGTGCAAGAGTACTTCCAAGTCCAATGCAAAGTTGTCTTTATATTTTGGTTAGTTTTAAACTATATTACGCTAGCCCAATGTGCTATATGTGCAACAGTGGAAATTAGAAATTATGTTCCTACAGATTCCATGAGAGACACTTATATCCCGAGTATAAGAATGCCCTTAGAAAAAGTTTACTTTTCACTAACATGCTTTAAAATGTACCATTTGTCTCCCAATTTCACCTCTACGGAGAATGGATTAAAACAACACAAAACAAAATAACTTGGGCTTTAAAATGTCACTGTTTGCTCTGCCTCAATCCCAAAACAGTTTCCTTATCATTGCTGTGGTCTGTGCCCCTCAAAACATACACACCTGGCTATGGCCCTGTACCTGTTTCCAACATTACAAAAGCAAACGGTATCCTTTTTTAAAACGGCTCTTACCCACACGATTCCTGTGAAAAAAGTCACAGCTTAAGCCAAAAGTCACGTAACATCTCAACTTCTTTTAGAAAATGTTCATAGGGATAGTAAACCTGTCTTTTATAAGGATATGACTTCAATCAGTAGAACTGCAGTGGTCCATTTTTTATTTTTATTTTAATCCAACTATATTTTTTATTTCTTCCCGTTCAATTGACATAGGCGCTTTCCCTAATGTTTAACGTCTATGAGTACATCTTCATTTCACGATCCAATATTTCTAAGGTGAATCTTTTGTGGCTGATGTTGCATCGCCTCGGGAATTGTGTGGTCCGACTCTTGCATATGTGTTTCCTCTGGTTGGAAACTGTGGTTGAATGAATAGTAATGTTATTCTAGAATCGGACAAACGCTACATAATCCTGCTTTATTCCCATCAGCTTCCTGGAGCATCATTCAAATATAACTTCTATGACTTTATATATGGCATTTTGTCAGAGATAACGTAAATGAATACCCTTATCGACATTTATTTAATTATTGATGTTGCTGAACTACATGATGATATCTTGGCCTCTGCGTTTACGCTATTATTTTGCCCTTTGTAGGCATAGTAAACAATTTTACAAATTCGGATCACTGCAATGCTACAGACTGAAGTCAAATCCTTATAAAATACAATTCTACTTTCCCTGTGAAATATTCCTAAAAGAATCAGCAAGATATGATCTGACTCTTGGCTTAAGTTGTGACTTTCACAAATGCCAAATGAGAAGGTGTCAGGCTTGCATAACTAGCCCTAAGCAAACAGGCGTCTATAAACCAGAGTAAACGAGAAATCTGGGAATTTTTAGAAACTGAATGCCAGTTAAAACAGATTTGCCAAGTCACTTCGTACACAGCAGGCTTTTGTTGGAGACATTTACAAACCAGAGAGGTGACACGATGACGGGAAAGGAAAGCTTCACTGACTACACCATTCAAGAACATTACTTAGTAAAAAAAGTAAGAAAAAAAATCAGTAACTGAAATCTAAAAATAGGAATGTATGTCAAAAAAAATAAAACTGTGAGTAAAAGCTTGTCTCCTTTTAAGAGAGTCACAGTGACATGATAAAACACTGTAAAATTATATATTATTGTTCTTTAGGGCTATCAAATGCAGAAAACAATATTAAAAGGCTGCAATTATTGTGCATCTTGGGGAATAAGTGGATTATAGTCAATAGTTAAGGCTTTATTATACTGTTTGCGTAGACAGACTGACAATATACTATGCAAACGTCTCACGACAACATCACAGGCACATGTAGGAAATGTACAGACAGGCACAGAGTATCATTCAGGCAGCAGCACAGACAACATGCATGAGCACACCTTCACACCTGAGGAAGTCTCTTGGCGCTAAGAACAGATAGCAGATGTTTTTTGTTGCCCAACTCAGGTGTGTCATTTAGCAAACTCAGGTGATGAAAGACGGAGCGGACCTGAGGGGATTCAAACATGGGGCGACGGGGTCAAACACAGATTCCTAGCCTGGATCCATTAGTCCACTGAGACAGCAGACCAAGCACATGCACACTCAGAGAACATCACCAAATGATAATTTATTTTGTAGTGTTCAAATAAAAAATAAATAAATAAATAAAAATTAACCAAATTACACAAGATGGTTTTCCCATCAGACACATTGGAAATGCAAGGCCGATAGTCACAAAGAAAAGTAAAGGATGAAGATTCAAAGCACACCACAGTTCACGCCTTCCTCAGTTAGTTTAACATCACTTTATTTCAGCCTAGTCATATTATGCAACATAAAACCACACTCTTATTTTTAGTTGGTTCTACATTTTGGCTTCATATTCTCCTAATATAACCCAACAAGTAACATGCAACCTACTGAAAAATCAGTTTGATTTATTTATCACATGCTTGATTCACAGCAGGATAGAATGAGTCATACAAAGAACTTAAAATGCCAGCAGAGCTGGCCGCGAGGGTTAGCAGCCCCACCAAAATTAAAAGGTATAAAGTAAGTTTGCTGATTTTTCTTTCGGAAGTGGAGTCCTAGGTGAAGTTCTTGGGGGAAATAATTGTTGGTGGACTTGGATCTAGAGACATTTAATGGCTGGATTACTAATAGCTTAGATTTGCTTCTTCCTTATTCAACTAAAACTGGAGGACGTCGCACAAAAAGCGCCCCTTGGTTTTCTCCCCATCTCCACCACCTTAACAAGCAATGCAGGGGACTGGAAAGAAGATGGAGAAAAACCTATGATGACTCTGTAAAACAGGAATATAGGAAAGCCATTAGATTCTTCCACTTGGAAATTAAATCAGCCCAATCCATTTATTACGCATCTAGAACTGAGCAGGCATCTAACTCCCCTAAATAGATCTTTCATGTACTTAAAGAAATTGTACAACCACATTCTCACATGAACTTTATGGATGCTTCTGATGACGCAGAAATAAAGGTTTCACATTTATTGGCGCTTAAACGTAGTGCTGCAATAATCAAGTGTGACTTTAACCGAACTAATAAAGATTGTACGGGGACAAAATGTGCCCTCAGAGTAGTTGCCAACATTTACAAGCGTGCTTTATGTAACGTGATGTATTAGAATTGCACTAATCCGACATAATCATAAACGTGTGCTATGATTTGCTTGTTTGAAATGTTTTAGCTTAGCATTACTTTAATGGAGGCTTCGGCCTAGTTGCCTGGTCTCACGGTTTAGATGCTCGTATTTTTCCAATGTGCTAATAAACGTGTATTTCTGCTTGAAGCTGTACTTTTCCACTGAGATCGTTCACATGCTTATCTTAAGGTTTCGTGCCAGCCTGGCATTTTTCTCTTTGCTCCAAGGTCAATCTGCAGGTGCGGACAATGGAAGCTCTGAAAGTGAGTTAATTGGTATAAAATGTTGCAACTTGCGTACCCGTCTCCAAGGATAATGTATGCTTAAGTAAAAGCTTGAGAACTGTTGTTTTTGATTGGACAATTTGAAGCCAACCTATGAACCCTCCAATGGAAGACCCTACTGGATTTGAACTGTTGTCTATTTAAACCAGGTGCACGAGAAGAAGGTAGCCATTACCTATTGCACCCATTGAGACATTGCAGACATTATGGCCCATCATGCTGCGACGCCATTTTGAGAGACTTTGATGCTTTCTCTAATCGAGAGAAAGAGACTTTAAGTAATTCTCGCCCTAGAGACTTTAACTTTGATTTGTCCCTTTGCATGAAGTATTAGTTTTATCTTGCCGCCGTGAGGCAACTGCCCCGTCCACCCCTGCCCCTTTGCCCCGTCCCATGCTGATCGAGAAACGGTACCTGTGAGACGAAGACTTCCTTGAATGCTGATTGTAATTGGTAAATATGAAAGGAAATTGTACAATTGCATTGTGTTTCTTTTAGGTAACCAACTGCTGATTTTTTATAAGAGCCCTAGCTAGGAGTTTTTCTAAATTAATGTTGCTAAATTGTTTTTGCATGAAGTCCCACATGCCGATGCTAATTTGAGGTCAGATGAGGATTCCTTTTGTTGCACGATGCAATTTGAGACCTTGTTATGCTGACTAAATGTATGCAATTAGCTCATTACAGATTATAGTTTTAGTGATTTGCATTGCTATCATCGAATGCCTTGTTATCCAAATGCTGCATAGATTGCACCTGTTTCGTCGTTATGGACAGCTATTAATGTTCATTTACGTTTATCATTTGGTGTTGAGACACATCTATATTGTGCTAGCTTTGTTAATATAGGGAAATAAATTCATTAACTTTGAATAAACTGGTGTGGTTATTCATGACCGAAAGGTCATGGTTCGCCGTAATGTATTCTGGATTAATTGTTAAGTGTTATGTTGATCAAGGCATTGCTTATGTTCGTTATTGATTATTGATCTGATTAAATTGATTGATCTCTGGTGAAGAGAGTCCCACTTAGCCAAAAGATTCATCGGCCTAAAGAGCGTCCAAGATACAGGTAAATTATTAGTACGGAACGCTCTATCAGTAGATGGTAGCAGAGGACGGTTTCGCCTTTTGGGACTCCGTACTGTTAAAGTACATGGTGTTGAATTAACGGTTACGCCCTTTGAGACCCCACTCGAGAAGTTGAATTTGATTTTTCTTGGGTAAAACAGATTGAGAAAATGATGATGGGCTAAGTCCACCGCGACTTTCCCGGGATCTCGGAGCTTGCGGATGAAGAGAATGGAGGTGTGAGATCAGCGTTGGCGGTACTAGTGATGGTATGAGTGAAGTTAGGATTTTGCGCTTGCACAGCTTATTGCCGCAGTTTGTGTGAAAAGGTTGCGAGGATTTTAGAGAATAGCGGAGGTGCGACTCCGAGTGTAGAAGTAGGGAAGTCGTCGAACTTCATAGAAATAGCGGAGCTGCGACTCCGAGTGTGAGAGTAGGGAAGTCGTCGAACTTCATGTGCATGTGGCGCTTCGTGCATAAAAAGGTCCACGTGGTTGTTGTTGTTGAGACGGGCCCTGCGAGGTCAAGAGACTCCGGAGTATGTTGAAAAGTGTATGAGACACTTTTTTTATGTTGTGGTCTGGTCGGTTTAGTAGGTTGATCGGGCGTGGTCAACGAGTCGGTACGTGTGTTAAGGGAGTGAAAGAAACTTCGACTTCGGGCTTTGACAAAATTCTAAGTGCACTAGAATAGATCACTGACAAGTTGAGAGCAGTCTGCGGGTCAGATTTGCTTGCGAACGTGGGGACCGAGAAAGATGGAATAACTGCCGAGGCTAGTGAAAAATCCCTAAGGTCCTGAAGCGATTGTGTTACCCTTCCTGTAGTAAACCGACAGATCTGTTTTATTATTATTTTGGTTGCTCGCGATACATGCTAGAAGTTGTTACGAGAGGAGCTGAGTGAAGGAGGACAAGCCGCGAGGCTTTGTCAGCCGCAGTGTGTGTGAGTGTGACGTCACTAGGAGCCGCGCTGGGATAGGTTGGTTGCAGAGAAGGGTCGCGCACGGATTGGACGCAGTCTGTGGGGCTCGATTGGAAGGGGAAAGGCAGGCGAAGAGTATTCCGGGAATTAAAGTCACTTATTGATTACAAACTTTGTGAAATAAAAGACGAGAAAATGAAGTTTTTTAAAGCATTAAAGAGTGCGATGAAGGGGGAGTCTTACATTAAAGCGAGCGTAGGAGAGGAAACGCCGCCCGAAGGCACACCAGCTTACATTGTAATGGAGGAAAAGGGGGTAGCTCCGTGCCTTTGGCTAAAGCAATGGCACAAATTGACAGAGAAACATGGGAGCGTAGCGTTCCCGATCCATGGGACATTCAATATAAGGATCCTAGAGAATTTGAGATTTGCGATGTACGACATGAAGGTACCTCCAAGGCCAGCACAGTTTGAGGCTCTATCAATTTGGGAACTAATGGCTAGACAGCAGCAGCAAAATAAGTTCGAGACTAGGATAAGGAAGGTAGAAAAGACACTAGTGGACGCTAGGTGGGATAATGCACAGAAGGTGTGGAGGTCAGATGTATTGCAGGGGATAAAATTGTTTCCCACAATTACTAAGGAAGAAGAGGAGACAGGTAAGAAAGCCACCTGTAAGACAAACAGGAGGTGTTCCAAGGATAGAGAGGACGAGGAAAAGTTGAGAAGAGAAGAGGAGTTAGAGGATGAGGAGTTAATAATGCAATTGCTGAACGACCGTCCACCACCTTATGCAGAGAGTGGACAAGGTCCAAGTACCAGTTCTGCCCCTCCGGCACCGGTACAGAACAGTGAAACTCAGAGTTCAGGAGCATCATCGGGATCTAAGGACCCGAGTTTACTGTTCACCCCGCAGATACCGCAGGTTAGGAGAATATATCCAGATGTGCCCATACTGAAACCAGCAGAAAATTATCAGCCGCAGGTCCCAAGGTACTACAGCAGTGACAACAGTATGGGAATGATTCTAGATCCAACCGCAATGGGAGGACAGAATGGTCACAACCCAACACTGGCACAAGCTGAATCAACCCAGTTTTTGATGCCTCAAAAGCAGATGCAGGGGGGAAACGCACATGCTCAGATGACGGGGAGTCAGATGGGCATGCCGGCAATGATGACCCATAGGGCCTCATTATGACCCTAGCGGTAGAGAACCGCCAGGGCCAACGGGGGCGGGAGCACCGCCGACAGGCCGGCGGTGCTCCCTTGGGCATTCTGACTTTGGCCGCGGTCAGAAAGGGAAAACCGGCGGTCTCCCGCCGGTTTTCCACTGCCCCTAAGAATCCTCCAAGGCGGCGCAGCTCGCTGCGCCGCCGAGGGGATTCTGACAATCCCTACCGCCATCCTGTTCCTGGCGGCTCGCCCGCCAGGAACAGGATGGCGGTAAGGATTGTCGTGGGGCCCCTGGGGGCCCCTGCAGTGCCCATGCCAATGGCATGGGCACTGCAGGGGCCCCCGTAAGAGGGCCCCGCTAGTATTTCATTGTCTGCGTAGCAGACAGTGAAATACGCGACGGGTGCAGTAGCACCCGTCGCACCTTCCCACTCCGCCGGCTCGATTACGAGCCGGCATCCTCGTGGGAAGGGAGTTTTTCCCTGGGCTGGCGGGCGGTCTTTTGGAGACCGCCCGCCAGCCCAGGGAAAAACTCATAATACCCTCCGCGGTCTTTTGACCGCGGAGCGATATTATGGAGGGCTGAATTCTGGCGGGCGGCCTCCGCCGCCCGCCAGAATCAGAATGAGGGCCATAGTGTGGGAATGAACATGTCTCAGAACACGGGAAATGGACAGAACCCAGATGCGATATCACTACCCATTACTGTAGGTCCACCGGTACCTTTGTACAGTCAGCCTAACTTAGGTATGAGCGGTCAGGGATCAATGCTGCAGAATGGGACAGAAAGGAGGTGCATAGAAAACACTCCAGGGATAACTCCGATAGCGGCTCAGCCAACTCGATCTGGGTCCTTGATGGAGTTTAGTCCCATATGTGCTCAGTCAGCACTGGTGAGGTCGAGTCCCCCACTGATGATACCGTTATCATCGAACACTGAAAAGTTGCCGCAACCATCAATGGCAGTTGATGTGAACGCTACACTGATGGGGTTGAATGCGCAACAGCTGACACAGTGGTTCAACAGTCTGAATTCCACACAAAGCCCAGCCAGTGGGAAGGGAGAAGACTATCTGAATAGGGTCAGGTTGAACATGGAAGCACAAGAATTGGTGGAAGGGACTATGGGTGTGAATAGGTTAGAGTCCTACTCGGAAGAAGAGCTGAGGTATCTATGTCCCAGGATTACGAGAGAAGTAAACAAGGTACACAGAAGCTTGCAAGAAATAGCTGACAAAAACGGGGTTGATATAGACAAGACGAAACACTTGAGCAGGAGCTACAGGTTGGATTTCGGGACCACAGATTTTGAACACATGAGGTCAGCAGGCATGAAGGCGCACCTTAGGGAATTGTTGCAGAGTGCACAAATGTGGAGGTGCTTAGACAAATGGGAAAGCAGATGGGTAAAGAGAAAGGAAAAGAGGAAAGACAGTGTCCCAGAGCCCAACGAGAAAAGACCACAGAGTAGTGATGCAGTAACCATGTTACCAATGAGGGAGACAGCAGGGGGAAAATTAATACATGTACCATGGCACAGAAGCGACATTCAGTCTTTTACGGATGATTTTCCCAAACTGAGAGAGAAACCGATTGAATGGTATCAACAGACTGATAGGTTTGTGAAGCTTGCAAAATGTCTCTGGGAAGACCTGAACACTCTCTTTGAGATTGTGGTTCCGGCAGATTTGTGGGAGGATTGCAAAAGAGCTGTAGGTTGGTCGACAAGTGAACCAGAGAGAGACAGGGATACGGGTGCACCATCACCTATGGTGATGAGCCTGTACTATAAGGTGATTGAGCATTTGAAGACGAAGGTTGCCGCGAAAAATGTGGATTGGCAGAAGATCGATCGAACTGCCCAAGAGGCTAAAGAGTCGATTCATAGTTACTATGAGAGGTTGTTGAAGGCGTTCAAGAACTACAGTGGCACGGAAACAATAGAGGCGAAGGACATGCTTCATTTTGTGTTTAGATTTGTGGAAGGGCTGAGACCAGAGATAAGTCAGATGATAAAGTCGCATTTGATTTGTTGGCAGTCGAAACCTATTGATGAGGTGTTGAATTATGCGAAATACTGTAGCGACGAAATTGAAGTGAAACAGAAAAGGTTGAAAGAGAAAGTGATGATGATGCAGCTTAAAGCAGCTCAGACAGGTCTGCAAGGTTTGCAAGGGTTGCAAGGGTTCCAACAACAGGTACCGCAACCACAGCCGCAGTTGCAGGGAAATATGATGTTTCAGCCACAGGCGAGAGGCAGAGGCAGAGGAGGTTTTGTGAATAATGGTCCGGATTTGAACACTGTTGTGACTCCGAATGGTGTGCAGGCATTGAAAAAGGTGATGCCGTGTCACGTGTGCGGAATCGTCGGTCATTGGAAACGCGAGTGCCCAATGGTGGTGCAGGAAGGTGCAGGTGTTGGTCAGCAAAACAATGATGTCAATGCATTTCAGACAATGAGGGGACCGAAAATGAGAGGTCCAAACCCAAATTTTCAGACCATAAATCAGCTGCAGGGATTACAGCCCATGCAGCCGCAGCAGATGCAGATGCCCCGTATGCAGATGACGCAAATGCAGCCAATGCAACAGCAGTTTCCCATGGTACCTAATCAGCAAATGCAAATACCTTTGGCACCAATGAGTCAGCAGCAAGTGATGGTTCCTCCACAGGTCTCGGGTCAGGTAATGAATACAAATGGCACCGTACAACAGTTCCCATTACACAGTGAGAGTGGAATAAACAATGTATGGGAGAGTGAAAGTTCAGGAGAGGAAGGAGATTGTGTGTTTGCAGCATCCTTGGAAGTTGATCAAAAGGGTCCGTACGTGGAGGGAAGAGTAATGGGTCATCGTGTCTCATTCTTGGTTGACACAGGAGCCACACGTTCAACTGTTAAGAGCATTGAAGTACCAAATTTGCCACTCTCAGGGAGAACAGTTCAAGTGGTGGGAGTAGCAAACAGGCACCTGACAAACCCAATTACAGATCCGGTACCAGTCAGCATTGGTAACTATCAAGGGCTACATAAATTTGTGGTATGTGACTCAAGCCCGATAGCACTGTTAGGGAGAGACCTATTGTGCAAATTGGGTTGTTCGATTATGTGTTCGAACGATGGAATCAAAATTCAGACGAGCAGTGATGGGGAAGAAGAGGACAGTGTAGAGGGGGACGAGATGGAAACTGTCGATGAAGAGTATCCTCTGATTTGTCTTTTCCCGATGATAACTGAAGAAGATATTCCAGCTGAATTACGGGAAACATTCGGAAAGGAAGTGTGGGATATGACAGGGAAAGAGGTGGGATTGATGAAAGGAGTGGAACCAGTGAAAGTGACTGTAAAGCCCAATGCAACCTTTCCCCAGACCCCACAATACCACATGGCACAAGACACCCTCATGAAAGTTGCCCAACTCATTGACGAATTTGTAAAGCAGGGAGTACTGAAAGAAGTGTTAAGCAGTCCATGTAATTCACCAATCATGGGACTGATAAAGCCGAGTGGAAAGGTCCGAATTGTACAAGACTTGAGGAAAATAAATGACATCATAATTAAATGTTGCCCTGTCGTACCAAATCCAGCTGTGATAATGTTTCAAGTCCCTTGTGATGCCGAGTGGTTCTCAGTCATCGACTTGTCACAAGCATTCTTTTCAGTGCCTCTTCATGAGGACAGCCAATTTCTCTTTTGTTTCAAATTCTTAGACAGAGTGTACAGTTGGTGTCGGATTCCTCAAGGGTTTTCTGAGTCACCGTCAATATTCAATCAGATTCTAAAGAAAGACTTGGAAGCATTAGAATTGCCATTCGAGTCAACCCTAGTACAGTACATCGATGACTTACTGATCGCATCTAAGACAGAAAGTGGCTGCACAGCCGATACCATTGCTCTGTTGAACCATTTGGGAAGGAACGGACACAAGGTGTCTCCTTCCAAATTGCAGTTCTGTCAGAAGAAAGTGAAATACTTGGGTCACCAGATAGAGAAAGGGTCACGGAGAATAATGAAGGAAAGAATAACGAGTGTACTTCAAATGAGTCCACCAAAGACAAGGAGGGAGGTGAGGAAGTTTTTGGGAATGGTGGGCTACTGTCGTCAGTGGATTCCCAACTTCTCAACTCTAGCAAAGCCTTTATTGAAGCTGACCCAGAAGGATGCCTTGGATCAAATTGAGCTGAAAGGAGATGAGATGGATGCTTTTATCGAATTGAAAGAATGCATGTGCAGGGCTCCAGCTTTAGGTATGCCTGATTACACAAAGCCTTTCATATTGTTTTGTCATGAACGTGATGCATGTTCTTTGTCTGTCTTGACTCAAGCCCATGGTGGCATAAACAGACCAGTAGCGTATTTTTCAGCTACTTTGGATCCGGTCGCAGCAGCACTTCCAGGGTGTTTGCGCGTTGTAGCAGCAGTTGGTATCAGCCTCACTCAGAGTGAAGGAATAGTGATGGGACACCCAGTAACAGTCATGGTCCCTCACTCAGTTGAGATACTTTTGACCCGCTCCCGAACGCAACACATGACTGGAGCAAGACTCACAAGGTATGAAACGATAATTCTGGGCTCACCGAACGTGCAGCTGAAAAGGTGCACTACGCTGAATCCAGCAACCTTGCTTCCCGGTGAAAATGCTGAAGTTGAGAACGCTGAAGACGTCGAGCATGATTGCCTTCAGGTGACTGAATTTTGCACAAAACCTCGACCTGACATTAAGGATACTAAGCTTGATGAAAATGACCAAATTGTTTTCGTTGATGGTTCATGTCTAAGAGATGGGATGGGAATTTTGAAAGCAGGATATGCTGTATGTACTGTAACAGGTGTCTTGGAAGCGTCCTGGCTTCAAGGAGTCTATTCTGCACAAGTAGCAGAACTTGTAGCCCTTACAAGAGCATGTCAACTGTCTGCATTGATGAAAGTCACCATTTACACTGATAGTCAGTACGGGTTTGGAATTGTGCACGACTTTGGACAACTATGGTCACAGAGAGGTTTCCTGACTTCTTCAGGGTCCCCAGTTAAAAACAGGGAGAGAATAAGGGAATTGTTACACGCCATTCAAATGCCAGCCGAAGTTGCAGTGGTAAAGTGTAGTGCTCATACAAAAGGGCAGGACTATGTTTCTCTGGGAAATGCATATGCGGATCAAGTCGCAAGATTTTGTGCCTTGAACTGTATATTACTCAGAGATGAATGGAATTCGATAAGTGAACCAGAACTCGAACCAGCTGAAGCATTTGCCTTGAAGGTCGTAGATACAATAGATGAACTAAAAGCATTACAGAATAACGTCAGGGAGGATGAAAGAGATTCCTGGATTAAGTCACAATGTATAAAGAGACCAGATGAGTTATGGGTTTCCAATGAGGGAAAATTTGTTTTGCCAAATAGTCTCTTATCGCAGCTAGCGCGGTTCTATCATGGGCAGGCTCACCTAGGGAGAGATGCCATGATAAGATTGTTCAAAACTGATTGGTTTAACCCCAGATTTCGTCAAGCTGCAGAAGCAGTTTGCCATCGATGTGTCATTTGCCAGCAGATGAACCCAGGAAAGGGAACAGTTGTGAACGCGAGCCACATTGGCAGGGCCAGTGGCCCGTTTAGTAGAATGCAGATGGACTTCATTGAGATGCCTGTGCATGGAGGTCTGAAGTATGTGTTGGTGATTGTGTGCATTTTTAGTCACTGGATTGAAGCATACCCCACACATAGAAATGACAGCCTTACAGTTGCAAAACTATTGTTGAGGGAGTTAATACCACGTTTCGGATTCCCGATCTCTTTAGAATCAGATAGGGGAAGTCACTTCAATAACGAGGTGATAAAGTTACTTTGCGCAGCGCTGAACATTGAGCAAAAACTGCATTGTAGCTATCGCCCTGAAGCCTCAGGACTGGTGGAACAAATGAATGGTACATTGAAATCAAGAATGGCGAAAATATGTGCATCGACAAATTTGAAATGGCCTGACGCATTGCCTTTGGTGCTAATGTCAATGAGAAACACCCCTGATAGAAAGACTGGATTGTCTCCGCACGAAATTCTCATGGGAAGGGCTATGAGACTTCCTGCAGTTCCCGCAAACGCGCTTTTGAATATTACAGATGATATGGTGTTAGACTACTGCAAAGGTCTGGCTGACGTGGTTCGCTCTTTCTCTCACCAGGTGGAAGCGACCACCTTGCCACCGATCCAAGGTCCAGGACACACAGTGAAAGCAGGTGACTGGGTCGTGGTAAAGAAGCACGTGAGAAAGTCGTGTCTGGAACCCCGTTGGAAAGGCCCTTTCCAAGTGATCCTGACGACCACTACCGCTGTGAAGTGTGCGGGAGTTCCCAACTGGATTCACGCCAGTCACACAAAGAAAGTGTTGTGTCCCACAGATGAGGAAGTTGAAGCGCTGAAACTGCCAGTGCCTGATAAAACAGTGCTGAGCGCTGAGACAGAGCAAAACCGAACTGAAAGCGAACAGGCAGGAACAGAAGAGAGAGAAATATTCTCTGAGGACGAAGCAACCGACTCACTTGGGGAAGACCAAGGAGAAACCTCAGACAGCGACGAAGCAGCTGAAGGTGACAAAGAACCTGAAGCAGCTGAGGGTAGCAAAGAGCCTGAAGCAGCTGAAGGTGACAAAGAGCCTGAAGCAGCTGAAAGTGATAAAGAGTCTGAAGAAAGTAACGGTGACGAAGGGCTCGAAAGACGTGAAAAAGCAGGAGAGCCTGATCAGAGGAGGGCTTTCCCAGAAGCAGACGATACAGAAAAAGAAAAGGAGAACGTGATTGATTCCCCAGAAGGAGGGGACAAGGCAGAACAGAACGAAGCAGTTCAAGCTTCCACAGAAAAGATCGCAGGTCCATCAAATGGACACGGTGCAAAGAGGAGACTAAGTATATCACCAATAAAGCAAAGGACTAAAGAAAACTTGAACGACGGAGAAAGGCCAAAAGTGAAAGAGAAAAGAAAGGAAGTGACTGTCGTGGTACCATCCTCAAGTGAAGGAAAAGACTTGGCCAAAGAGGATAGTACCAGTGAGGCAGAATCGAAAAGAGAAGCAAAATTGAAAAGGAAAAGGATACCAAACAGGAGATATTCCGGTCCAGAATGGGCATATGTAGTCAATGACGATTGGACTGACAAATTTGTATCTCTTAGCCTCGAGAACGAAGAAGAAGAGATACCAATAGAAAAGAAAAGTTTTATGGACACTGTTGATTGAAAGGGTGATAAATGACATTGCTTGCTACAATCTAACGTGATACAAACAACCAGCTGAGATATTGCTAAACCGGATAAGACACTTGCTGAACTGATAAAAGACTGAGTTATTGCCGAATTGAGACAAATGCTGCTAACCGATAAGTGACTGGCCTCTTGAAGAAAACTGTGTGAACATTGCGCTCGTTCAGTTTTGTAACTGTATTGCTAAATCGTTTCCTTTATAGGTGCTTCTAGCTCTCTGATTCTATACAGATCATGACGCAAAACAGTAGAAAGAAATATTGTAAATATGCGTGTATAGGCTTGGTAATTGCATGTGTACTAATAGTAATGTCAATAGTGCTTGGAATGCATGGTAAGGGTGAGAATGAGAAAATTGATGCTTCTACTTTTGCTCCTGTTACTGTCACTGAACTAACCGCATTGAAAAGACTAGAATTAGATGAGAGACACTTGCATGATAAGAAAGAACTTTCGTATAATGTTTTCTATCGCTTGCTAACAGAATATGTTGAGACTATGGATGCGAAAGATTGTTATGTGTGTACACAGATACCGACATCAGTAAAGGAAGGGGTGACTTATCACCACATGCCTCTTACATACGGGATTACATGTAGTATAGTAATGTCTAGATTTTATGGTCAAACTAACATACAGTATTTTTATTCAAATTATGATGTTACCTTTGCATATGTTCCTATAATAGCGCAGCTAAGCCAGATTGCTAAAGATTGGGATGCTAAAATAATGAGGGAATTTTTCGAGCCAATGCAACCTTTTGAAACGGCTTACGCTCATAGGGAAAACCTTACCTGCTCGCTCTCTGCAGTAGAAATAAGCTTTTTAGATCGCACAGATGATAGAAGGGCACAAATGAATGCGAAATTAGAAAAAGAGCTAAGTAAGAGGACTTCAGTAGATCACTATGATTTTGCCGCAATAAAGACACAAGGGAGAATAGCTTTAGATGCTTGGCATGTAGGGAAATTTTGTATATATCGAGGTGAATCTTATTATGATAACATTTTCGTAGGAGCGAGTGAGTGTAAACATACGTTTATCTTTAAGGCCAAATGGACATTCATGATGAACGGACTTGACCCTGTCATACCAGGTGTATATTACATTTGTGGGTATAATGCCTATTATCGTCTTCCGAAGGGATGGTGGGGAAGATGTTATTTGGGTATAGTGTTCCCAAAGGTTTATCAACTGGATGACCTATCGATGATTTTAAAGACATCTGGATCCCATTGTATCCAGAAAAGAGAGACCGCAGCTGCTGTGGTAGGAGATATATTTGGAGCCATGATTCCTTCATTGGGAGTTGTGCTGAATTCCATCAAAATAAGAAAGTTGTCTACTATAGTGGATAACATGTTGACAAAGTTTTCAGGTGCTATAATCCTGATAGATGCTGAACTTGCAGCGGAAAGAGCTATGACTCTTCAAAACAGGCTTGCCTTAGACATTCTTTTAGCAAAGGATGGCGGCGTTTGCAAAATGCTTGGTGCGCGCCACTGTTGCACGTATATTCCGGACAACAGTGTGAAATTAAAAACTATGCTTGCTAATCTAACAAAAGAGAGTGCAGACTTGAAGGAATTGAAAGAACCAGGAGTGTGGGAGAAGGTTGGAAAAGGACTTGCTTCAGTGGGAAATTGGATTGGTGGAATTTGGAATGGAATATTACTAAAAATAATACAGGGAATTTTAATAGTACTGATTTGCATATTTGGAATTTGGGGAATAAAAAGGGGAATAATAATGATTATAGAAAGAATAAAAAGAAGGAAGGAAGAGAAAATGATGAAAAGAATGGCAGAAGAATATAAAGCGAAAACTAGGGGAATTAAAAGGAAAAGAGAACTGACAGAATTTTAATGGAATAAAATTTGTGGGAATAGTTTGTGTGATGACAAGTAGTCATCAGAGGAGGGATTGATGACGCAGAAATAAAGGTTTCACATTTACTGGCGCTTAAACGTAGTGCTGCAATAATCAAGTGTGACTTTAACCGAACTAATAAAGATTGTACGGGGACAAAATGTGCCCTCAGAGTAGTTGCCAACATTTACAAGCGTGCTTTATGTAACGTGATGTATTAGAATTGCACTAATCCGACATAATCATAAACGTGTGCTATGATTTGCTTGTTTGAAATGTTTTAGCTTAGCATTACTTTAATGGAGGCTTCGGCCTAGTTGCCTGGTCTCACGGTTTAGATGCTCGTATTTTTCCAATGTGCTAATAAACGTGTATTTCTGCTTGAAGCTGTACTTTTCCACTGAGATCGTTCACATGCTTATCTTAAGGTTTCGTGCCAGCCTGGCATTTTTCTCTTTGCTCCAAGGTCAATCTGCAGGTGCGGACAATGGAAGCTCTGAAAGTGAGTTAATTGGTATAAAATGTTGCAACTTGCGTACCCGTCTCCAAGGATAATGTATGCTTAAGTAAAAGCTTGAGAACTGTTGTTTTTGATTGGACAATTTGAAGCCAACCTATGAACCCTCCAATGGAAGACCCTACTGGATTTGAACTGTTGTCTATTTAAACCAGGTGCACGAGAAGAAGGTAGCCATTACCTATTGCACCCATTGAGACATTGCAGACATTATGGCCCATCATGCTGCGACGCCATTTTGAGAGACTTTAATGCTTTCTCTAATCGAGAGAAAGAGACTTTAAGTAATTCTCGCCCTAGAGACTTTAACTTTGATTTGTCCCTTTGCATGAAGTATTAGTTTTATCTTGCCGCCGTGAGGCAACTGCCCCGTCCACCCCTGCCCCTTTGCCCCGTCCCATGCTGATCGAGAAACGGTACCTGTGAGACGAAGACTTCCTTGAATGCTGATTGTAATTGGTAAATATGAAAGGAAATTGTACAATTGCATTGTGTTTCTTTTAGGTAACCAACTGCTGATTTTTGATAAGAGCCCTAGCTAGGAGTTTTTCTAAATTAATGTTGCTAAATTGTTTTTGCATGAAGTCCCACATGCCGATGCTAATTTGAGGTCAGATGAGGATTCCTTTTGTTGCACGATGCAATTTGAGACCTTGTTATGCTGACTAAATGTATGCAATTAGCTCATTACAGATTATAGTTTTAGTGATTTGCATTGCTATCATCGAATGCCTTGTTATCCAAATGCTGCATAGATTGCACCTGTTTCGTCGTTATGGACAGCTATTAATGTTCATTTACGTTTATCATTTGGTGTTGAGACACATCTATATTGTGCTAGCTTTGTTAATATAGGGAAATAAATTCATTAACTTTGAATAAACTGGTGTGGTTATTCATGACCGAAAGGTCATGGTTCGCCGAAATGTATTCTGGATTAATTGTTAAGTGTTATGTTGATCAAGGCATTGCTTATGTTCGTTATTGATTATTGATCTGATTAAATTGATTGATCTCTGGTGAAGAGAGTCCCACTTAGCCAAAAGATTCATCGGCCTAAAGAGCGTCCAAGATACAGGTAAATTATTAGTACGGAACGCTCTATCACTTCCCAAGAACACGGTAACAATCTCACACTATTTTTTCAACAAAAAATATTTAATATCTATTCGACCTTTCCTGCAACCTCCCTTCAGACTTCTGAGTTGATAGGTCAGCAGACATTATACCCCATCTCCCTTTTGTAATTTTCACCAGTCTCTGAGGACATGGTCATGAAATAACTTGATACTCTTAAGTCAGGCTCTCCACTTGATCCAGCACCCCCTCTCGTGCTTTCTCTACGTGCCCCCCTTATCGCACTTATTATTACTAATCTTCTGAACTCCTCACTTTCTAGGAGCTCTGTTCCGACCAGTGGAAACATGCCATTGTCAAACCCCTGTTGAAAAAGTCTAATCTAGACACCACCCTTCCTAGTAATTATAGGCCCATCTCTCTGCTGCCTGTCCTATCTAAAATAATTGAAAAGCATGTCAGTGTCCAACTTTCACGCTTTCTGGAAGAGAATAACATCCTGCATTGAACTCAGACAGGTTTCAGACCCCTTCACAGTACAGAATCAGTTCTGATTACAGTCACGGAAGAGGCTAGAAGGAGTCTTGATACTTGATCAGAGTACTGTGACACCTATTATCCTGTGGACCTCAGTACTTCCTTTGACACTGTTGATTATGATATATTACTTCTGAGAATAAGAGAGGTTGGAATCTCGGGTGGTGCTCTTCTTTCTGGAGGTGAGATCGTTTCAGGTCCTCGACTGGGCTTTTCTCTCTAGCTGTTTTAAGAGCAGTTGTGGAGTGCCACAGGGCTCCTCACTCAGCCCTACATTATTTAACATTTATATGTCTCCTTTAACAGAAATTGTCAAGCCTTACTGTCTCTCGCTGGTGTCGTATGCAGATGACACTCAGTTGGTAGTCTCAATATCCACAAATACCAGCACAAAATGTTCGTCACTCACCCCCTGCCTTCAAGCGGTGCCAGATGGATGTCTCAATGTAGGCTCAAGCTCAACAATGACAAGACCAAGGAAATGATACTAGGACACCATCCCTGTCTGGGTTACAATCATTCTCTCCTGGAACCCTTGGGAAATCTCCCTCCTTCGAAGGAAGTTATTAAGAGCTTGGGAGTACGGGTGGACCCTCAGCTTACTATGGCACAGCATGCAAAGAAGGTTTCCGCCACATCTTTTGGTCTGCTTAGGCTTCTGAAGAAGGTTTTTGAAATTAAATTCCTCCCATTTGTTCGAATAGACTTATTGTCCAGGCCCTTCTCATTTAGCGCCTGGATTATGGTAATGCATTGTACCTTTGGGCCTTGAAATATGTGATCAAGAAGTTGCAGGTGGTGTAGAATGCCTCTGCCTGTCTGCTCCTAAATATACCGAGACATGTATCAGCTAAATCAGCTATTTCTTCACTCCACTGGCTCCCAGTCGAGCATTGCATAAAGTTTAAAACCTTGTGTTATGTT
The DNA here is from genome assembly GCF_031143425.1 of Pleurodeles waltl. Lineage (NCBI taxonomy): Eukaryota > Metazoa > Chordata > Amphibia > Caudata > Salamandridae > Pleurodeles > Pleurodeles waltl. Next base: position 1,354,717,779 of record NC_090447.1, on the reverse strand, counting down.
CACAGGCCTCTGCACAACAGAGGTCCTTCTCTGCTTAGGACATTAGCTTTCTTCCATATACGCGTTAGACAGCTCAGGTCCTTCATCCCTAGAGTAAAGAAGTCTAGATGGGGTGGAAGTTCCCTGGCATACCTCGGAGCCAAGTAAGGGAACTCTACCTCTCAGCCTTCGCCTTACTAGTCATGAACTTTCCTTTCGGCGAGCACTAAAAACCTGGCTATTTAGAGCATAACCTCTCAGACAATCTCTCAGCGTCCGTCCGAAGTCCTGGGAGGCCTTCGTAAAGCCATGTGCTCTACAAAAGACTTAACATAACATAGGATTTCCCCTGGTAGTTCCTCATTTTTAAGGGGACATCAAAGTATCAAAGTCCCAGTTGTAATTTTTGTTATCTCCGCCCTGAAGCATTACTGGTAAATCCAATGTTGGTAATTCCAGCAGTACGCAGTTACCCCATCCTCTAAATTTAGTGTTGACAGACTAATGCCCTTATTCAGTGGCCATCAATGACAGAAAGGAACTGGTGGTGAGGGACAGAAAAAAACAATAATGGTCACTACTCCCTAGGAAAAAACTTCCAGAGAGAGGAGATCATTTGTTTTTGTTTTTGTTTTTCAGAAAAAAAATGTTTGGTGGATGGCCACGGTCCACCAACATTTTGGTATATTGAAAGGAGCCTCAGTGATGGAGATTCTCTTCAATGTATAGAGATGACCACTGGTCTTGCAATCATCACTAAATTCGGCAGGTGGAGAGCTGTGTAGATAGCAGAGGTAATATCCTGTGCAACCCTGATGGACACTACTCCCATCCATCAAATGCTAAATCAGGCCCATAGTTTTTGGATAATTCACTTATCACAGCCTAGATCTAAGAGGGCAGCCAAATGCTCTACTTAGCATTAAGGGCATACACCCAACATGCAGGGTGACAGCATCAATATTTACATGTGAACGTAAAGTCCATCATGGAGATGAGAAGAATGTGACCCTATTATAATGTATTGCCAAATAATGGCGGTCATTCCGACCCTGGCGGTCATGGACCGCCAGGGCCGGGGACCGCGGGAGCACCGCCAACAGGCTGGCGGTGCTCCCAAGGGCATTCTGACCGCGGCGGTACAGCCGCGGTCAGAAACGGAAAACCGGCCGTGTACCGCCGGTTTTCCGCTGCCCTGGGGAATCCTCCATGGCGGCGCAGCTTGCTGCGCCGCCATGGGGATTCCGACCCCCATACCGCCATCCTGTTCCTGGCGGTTTTGGCCGCCAGGAACAGGATGGCGGTATGGGGTGTCGTGGGGCCCCTGGGGGTCCCTGCAGTGCCCATGCCAATGGCATGGGCACTGCAGGGGCCCCCGTAACAGGGCCCCACCATGATTTTCAGTGTCTGCCATGCAGACACTGAAAATCGCGACGGGTGCAACTGCACCCGTCGCACCCCTTCCACTCCGCTGGCTCCATTCGGAGCCGGCATCCTTGTGGAAGGGTGTTTCCCGCTGGGCTGGCGGGCGGCCTTCTGGCGGTCGCCCGCCAGCCCAGCGGGAAACACAGAATACCCGCGGCGGTCTTGTGACCGTGCAGCGGTATTCTGGCGGCTCCCGCCGGCCCTGCGGATACCGCGGCCGGCGGGAGTCAGAATGACCCCCAATGTCTACTGCCCAAAGTCAAAGTTTAAAATTAAATCTGACATTGCAGAGGTCCTCTGTGCCACCGCAGCCCTATTATACTGTATTGCTATATCATTCCTCTTGGTTTACTATTCAATTCACCCTTCTCCTTACAGTTCATAATGTAATTCTTCAGAACTATCATAATGCAGGATTATTGCATTTTATTGCAGAATTCAATAACTTCTAGAACTGGTTAATGCTACTGTGATCTCATGGTTCTATACCAGGTGTCTCCAACCAGTTGATCGTGAGCTACCAGCAGCTCCCAGACACCTTCAGAGTAGCTCACAGGCTTAAGTTCATTTTTAAATAAGCACAGGGTCACAGTTTTCCTTTTAAAGTTAAGGGAAGGCTGTGTTTATTTTACATTATTATTGTCAGGGTGCAGATAGTAGGTCCTGATAATGAGCAGTGCTGTAGTATGATTTACGACCCATGGTGAGACACAGAGGTGACAAACTGAAGCACTGAGGTATTTAAGTCATAGATAAAAGTCCTTGTCACACTAATATTTGAGGTGAGAACAAAGTGATATTTCCCAATGATTTTAAATTGCCGGCCTTTTGCTCCCAGCAGCCAGTAGAACACAGTGCCATAGTTTTAACTGAAAATTTTTTAAATGGGAGAAATTTAAAGTGCTGAAAAATGTTCCATGTGCTGAACATTTTTGCACTTTAAATTTCTCCCATTTAAAACAAGCATGTGCAATTCAATAGGTCTCGCATATTTAGAACAAGGTAATTGTCATCTTTTGAGGATATCACCCACAAGCAAAAACAAAAGAAAACATGCATGGAAACTAAGAAAAGACGACTTGGCAAAATAAAAAAGTTAGCTTTAAAAAATAAAACTTTGCAATTCAGTTTGTCCTACTGGGCACGTTTTTGCAAGTCACAAGCCTTCTGTTTGCGGGGCACTAGAAGTTAAAAACAACAATTAGTACCTTGATCATGTCGGGAGCAGCAGACGGGCACTAATTAAGTTGAATATATTAGTGCTTGATCCCTGCTCCACACAGAGAAACTGAAATGATGCCAGGCATGCCTTAATGAATTACCAGGCTGTAAAGAAGAGTGCCACGCAAACCAACAAATGGTGGGCAACAGGCTGGCTCTAAGTCCATTACTGAACACAACAGAATCTTGCGCTAGTGCATGCACTCACAGACTCAACCCTAAAAACAGTTGTATGTTTGTGTTATACATATAACGGTGATACGCATGGCAAAAGGTATGTCCTGTGCCACAAGTACACATGACACAGGTTTTCAGACAATAATACACATATAGCCCATTCATATGCACATATGTTTATATATACCCGAAGACCACGCTCTCACTGACACACATGGCAGCCCTATTATTTTGCTTATACCATAGTATCTGGTTCTATGGACATTGGCCTTAAAGTCAATGAAGCTGGGGATGGGGTTGTCTGGTAACAATGCACAAGTTGTTTAGTCTTCAGTAGCTCACAATGATTTTCACTCATCACAAGTAGCTCTCACTACAGAAAAGTTTGGAGACCCCTGTTCTATACTCTCCACCTGAGGTCAATCCATCTAGATGACAGCTTCATAAATATAAGGTTCTTAAATGAATACCATCAATATGTGCATTCAGATCACTTTCTTGCACACCACACCTTTTGCCACAAATGTTATGTTATGTTGTTTGGATTTGCAGAGTGTGACTTATCACCCAAAGGGTATCCAGGTACCGGAGCAGATGTGTAGATCGTCTTCTTGGGGCTAGTTGAAGAGTGAGGTCTTCAACCTCTTGCAGAATTCAAGAAGAGAGGAGTAGGCACTGACGTGTAGAGGAGAGATGTTCCTTGTTTTGTGTGTGATGTAGGGAGAGGCTAGGCCACACATTCCGCTTTGCATGTGTGTGAATTAAAATGAGGCAGGACATAGGTTTCTAGTGGGTTGGTGGAAATAAAGAATGCAATTGAGGTACGCTGGTCCAGTGATGTGCACTACTTTGAATGCATGTGTGAGGAGTTGAAATTGACAGAATTTCGAATCAGTAACCAGTGGAGTTTTCTGAGGTGTAGCGTGATGTATTTGCAATGTGATAGCTCTGGGATGAGTCTAGCTGCGACATTCTGGATGGTCTGAAGCCAATGGAGTTGGTAGTTGGAGATACCGGCATAGAGTGTGTTTCTGTAGTCCAGTCTGCTAGTAACTAGGGCTTGAGTGACGATATGCATGGTGCTTTTAGGGATCCATTTGAAGATTTGAAGATTTTTCTAACGATGCAAATTATGTAGAAGCAGAAGAAGCTGACTGCATTTACCTGTGAGGGCATGTTGAGTTTGTCATTTAGGATGAATCCCAGGTATCTTGTATGGTTAGTGAGTACAGGTTTTGGGCGAGCTCTGATGGCCAGTAGGTGGAATCCCTGGGGGAGCCCTTGTTCCAGAAGATCAACACTTCTGTCTTGTCCAAGATGAGTTTCAGGGAGTTGTTTTTCATTCATTCCACTACCCAGATCATGCATTTGGTGGATCTGGTCGTGGCACACTTGTCGGACTAGGAGAGGATGAACTGAGTGCCATCTGCAGGAAATGATGGAGATGCTGTGAGTTCTGATGACGTCAGTGAGTAGTGTCATGTAAATGTTGAAGGGCTGAGAAATGATCCTTGAGGAACTCAGCAGATCAAGTCCTTGGTTTCTGATGTGCAGGGTGGGAGTTTAACTCGTGGTGTTCTCTCAGTGAGGAAGGAGCATCGTCAATCTCATTTGTGCATACATTCTCAACATACTCTTTGTAACTGAATCCTTGCTCATTGCCCACTCTCAATTCATTTTAGGCACACTGGTCCCTAGGGAGTGGCATTGATAATATCCATAAAGAATTCCTCAACTGCAAACTTATGCTGGCAACATTTAGCAAACCATTCTCTTTTAAGCACCCTCACATCTCTGAATAATCTAGAACTCACCCAAGCTAAACCATTCATGAAATATATCACAATAAGCCAAATGCTCTCCTCAAATATCTATTTGGAAGATATTAACATTGACCAGAGAAAAAGCATGGTTTAGCATTACCATATTTTTTTCTGATGGCCTTGCCTATTCAGTAAAGATAACTAAGGGCCTGATTTAGCTCTTGGTGGTAACGGTCCCGCTGTGGACTTTCTGACTGTAAACCTGTCTGCTGCCGTGATGGTCTGCCCACCTTATTAAGATGTTGGTGGTCCCATAGATGAAAGCCTGCATTTGAACTGCCATCTCTGCCAAGAAACGTGCGTCGACTGCAGGAAAGGGAAAAGTGGCTGACAGCGGGACCCCAAACATCTTCCTGCTGTGCAGATTTGGATGTGCGTTTACTGCCAAGAAAAAAGTGGTGGTCCGACGTCTATGTCTGAGTTGGTGGATTGGTGGAAACAGGTGAAAACCCATCTTTTTTCCCAATTCCACTCCCATCTTCAACTGTCCATAACTGGACAACACCTGCCGTCACTGCTGCCGCCGGCCCACAGAGAAAACACAACCCCCCCATCGCCGGACTCAAAGGTAGGGACACCTCATTGCCAGGGGACATTGGATGGGCACTGTATGTGAGGTTTGGACCACTGCAGGCATATACATGTCACAGTAATTTTTTTAATTTCTGTGACCTGCATTGTCGGATACACAATGGGGTCAGACATGGATGGGGACACACTGGAAGAACAAGCATATCGCACACATACACAACTGTTATTGTGGTGCCATCATTCACTGCAAAATGAATGATGGCACCACAATGACGGTACACTCACACAGGAAAACAGCGTCCATGTGTGCGCATTGCAAGGGGACCTGTATGGGTAGGTTTGTGCAATATGTTGTGTATGCTAGTCTCCACATGTTTGCGTGTGTGTGTGGATTGACTGTTTGAGGTGGCAGGAGCTGGAGTAGGTGGTGTGGTTGTGTCTGGATCTGTATCACTTGCATATGAAACGATATTGCTGTGTAAGTTGTGTTGCCGTGTGACACAATCAGGTGATTGTCGTTGTTGTCTGGCACACACTGTTGTGATGTGTGTAGTTGTGCTTGTGTGTGAGTGTGTTTTTGTAGCTGAGTGTGTAGGCTGTGGTTGTGTCATGTGTGGGTGCAGTGTTATTGGTCGGTGTGTTGTGGCATGGATGTCTATCAATGTGTGTTTCAGCATGTACGGGTTGTGTTGTGTTGGAATGGCAATGGGTTATTGTGTGAATATGGTGTGTTGTGTAGTATGCAGTGCAGGCGGACACTTGGCTAAGAGCAGTGTGTGTGTGTCACTTACCTCTCTTCCATAGCCCCTGCCATTGTACAAAGTCTACTGAGTCCTGCCACCATCTCCCTCGGTCAGCAACCCGTTGCAAGTCAATCTGCTTGCAGAGCTGTAACATCTAAATACGGCGGGTGGAACACCATTGGCTTGACAGTTTTTTCGGGTCTGCCTTTGAAGCAGTTTGGTGGGAACACCACAAGATCTAAATCCGGCCATAAATCTCCCAACTGCTTCTCAGACTCACTTGCAGCTTGTATCATAAAACAGAGCTTTCAATTTCTCTTTAATTACGATGGTGCTCCTTAACCCCTTCGCTGCCAGGCCTTTTCCCCTCAGGTGCCAGGCCTTTTTTTGGCTGGTTGGGTCAGTTCGCGCTTAGGCCCTCATAACTTTTTGTCCACATAAGCGACTCACGCCAAATTTGCGTCCTTTGTTTTCCAACATCCTAGGCATTCTAGAGGTCCCCTGAAGGAGACCAAGAAATTAGCCAAAATACAGCGAAAATTTCGTTTTTTTTCAAAATAACTGGAAAAAAGGCTGCAGAAGAAGGCTTGTGTTTTTTTTCCCTGAAAAAGGCTTCAACAAAGTGTTTGCGGTGCTAAAATCACTATCTTCCCATATTTCAGGAACAGGCAGACTTGAATCAGAAAATCAAATTTTTCAACAGAATTTTGGCATTTTACTGGGACATACCCCATTTTTACTATTTTTTGTGCTTTCACCCTCCTTCCAATTAGTGACAGAAATGGTTGTGAACCCAATGATGGATCCCAGAAAGCTAAACATTTCTGATGTTAGATTTTTTAAAGCAATATACCTTTATGTCTGCTTGACTCTTCTGGTTGCAGGGATATATAGGGCTTGTAGGTTCATCAAGAACCGTAGGTACCCAGAGCCAATTAATGAGCTGCACCTTGCAATAGATTTTCATTCTATACCTGGTATACAGCAATTCATTTGCTAAAATATAAAGAGTGAAAAATAGGTATCAAGAAAACTTTTGTATTTCCAAAATGGGCACAAGATAAGGTGTTGAGAAGCAGTGGTTATTTGCACATCTCTGACTTCCGGGGTGCCCATACTGGCATGTGAATTACAGGGCATTTCTCAAACAGACGTCTTTTTTACACACAGTCTTACATTTGAAAGGAAAAAATGTAGAGAAAGACAAGGGGTAATAACACTTGTTTTGCTATTCTGTGTTCCCCCAAGTTTCCCGATAAAAATGGTATCTCATTTGCGTGGATAGGCCTAAGGCTCGCAACAGGAAATGCAACATGGACACATCACATGTTTACATTGAAATCTGACGTGTTTTTTGCAAAGTGCCTAGCTGTAAATTTTGGCCTCTAGCTCAGCCAAAATCTACCAAACCTGTGCACTTTTGAAAACTAGACACTTGGGGGAATCCAGGATGGGGTGACTTGTGGGGCTCTCACCAGGTTCTGTTACCCAGAATCCTTTGCAAACCTCAAAATTTGGCCAAAAAAAACACTTTTTCCTCACATTTCGGTGACAGAAAGTTCTGGAATCTGAGGGGAGCCACAAATTTTCTTCCACCCAGCGTTTCCCTAAGTCTCCCGATAAAAATGGTACCTCGCTTGTGTGGGTAGGCCTAGCCCCTGCGACAGGAAATGCCCCAAAACACAACATAGACACATCACATTTTCCGAAATAAAACAGAGCTGTTTTTTGCAAAATGCCAAGCTGTGGATTTTGGCCTCTAGCTCAGCCAGCACCTAGGGAAATCGACCAAACCTACCAAACTTGCACATTTTTGAAAACTAGACACCTAGGTGAATACAAGATGGGGTGACTTGTGGGGCTTTCACCCGGTTCTGTTACCCAGAATCCTTTGCAAGCCTCAAAATTTGGCCCCAAAAATACTTTTCCTCATATTTCGGTGACAGAAAGTTCTGGAATCTGAGAGGAGCCACAAATTTCCTTCCACCCAGTGCTCCCCCAAGTCTCCCGATAAAAATGGTACCTCACTTGTGTGGGTAGGCCTAGCCCCTGCAACAAGAAATGGCCCAAAACACATTGTGGACACATCACATTTTCCCAAGGAAAACAGACCTGTTTTTTTGCAAAGTGCATAGCTGTGGATTTTGGCATCTAGCTCAGCCGGCACCTAGGGAAACCTACCAAACCTGCGCATTTTGTAAAACTAGATGCCTAGGGGAATCCAAGATGGGGTGACTTGTGGGGCTCTCACCATGTTCTGCGACCCAGAATTCTTTGCAAACCTCAAAATGTGGCCAAAAAAACACCTTCCACCCAGCGTTTCCTCAAGTCTCCCGATAAAAATGGTACCTCACTTGTGTGGGTAGGCCTAGTGCTCGGAAAAGGAAATGCCCCAAAACACTATCTGGACACATATCAAATACAAAACTACCTGTTTTTGTGGGGGTGAGGGAGGCACCTGCGTTTTTGGTCCATGGTTCAGCAGCCATCTAGGGAAACCTACCAAACTCAGACATTTCTGAAAACTAGATACACAAGGGAGTCCAGGGAGGTGTGACTTGCGTGGATCCCCCAATGTTTTCTTACCCAGAATCCTCAGCAAACCTCAAATTTAGCTAAAAAAGTTAAAAAAAACCCACATTTCTGTGTGGGATCACCACACCGGGACACATTTCCTACCACCCAACGTTCCCCTCATTGTCCTGGTAAAAATTATACCTCACTTGTGTAGGCAGGCCAAATGCCTGTGGCTGGGAAGAGCCAAAAATATGTCAAAATTGAGGGGGAACCAAAGCGGGAACAAAAAGGCAGTTTGGAAAAAAACATTTTTAAGGTGACAGGTGCAGCAGAATTTTCATCGGTATAGATGAGACAATGCTGGGTGGTAGGAATGTTGTGGATTCGTGCAGATTCCGGAAGGTTCCATCACAAAAATGTGGGAAAAATGTGTGATTTCCAGCAATGTTGGAGGTTTGCAGGGCATTGTGGGTAAGAAAATGGTGCGGGGTGCATGTGAAGCACACCACCCTAGAATCACCCAGATGTTTAGTTTTCAGATGTGTCTAGGTCTTGTGGATTTTTCTACATGGCAGCGTCCCAAAGTCCAAAACGTGCAGCTCTCACCATTCCAAGTGGGGCGATCTTGAGAGTTAGCCAAGCTCTCATGGCCCAAATGTAAAACAAAAACCCAAAATAATCAAATGTCCTCTTGTTTGCCATGAGATAAGATGTTTTAGTGTGCTGGGGCAGAGCTGAAAGACTCTTACCCCCTTCAGTTTGGGTGGGGGCATGACCAGGCCCATACTGGTTGGTAGCCACCACCCCACTATTTTTTTTTTTTTTTTTTAATTCCCTGGCATCTAGTAGACTTTCTGCCCCCCAGGGTATGGATCGGGGGTAATTGTCCCATCTGCCCACTAGTGGGCATAACAACTTTGGCCCCATTTATTTGGGGTGGGGGCAATGCCATACCCCCACCCTCTTATTTTGGAAAGAAAATCTTCCCTGGTCTCTGGTGGGCTTTCTGCCCTCCTTCGGGGCAGATAGGCCTTCCAAAAATAAGCTGATCTGCCCGGAAGGGGGCAGAAATGGCTTAAAGACATTTTCCCCCCTAGGAGAGCGACCCTTGCAAAAGGGGTAGCACCCCACATAAAAAAAAAATTAAAAAAAATCCCTGGTGTCCAGGGTTTTCAGGCCCCCCTGAGGGGCAGATCAGCCGAATTGCAATAGTGGAGCAACCCTTGCCTAAGGGGTCGCTTCCCATATTTAAAAAACAAAAGTAAACTTAAAAATATATATATCCCTGGTGTCTGGGGGTTCTGCCCCACCTGGGGCAGATCCGCCTAATTATAATAGGCCAATCTGCCCCCAGGGGGGGCAGGAAAAGGCCTAAAAATATTTTGCCCCCCCTGGGAAGGGCCCCTTGCCCAAGGGGCCGCTCCCCTCATTCAATAATATTTTTAAAAAAAATCCCTGATGTCTAGTGTTTTCTGCCCCCTTGGGGGCCGATTGGCCTAACAAAAATAGGCCAATCTGTTCCCAAGGGGGCAGAAAAGGCCTAAAAGTACATTTGCCCTCAAGGGAGCGATCCATGCCTAAGGGGTCGCTCCCCACATACATAAAAAAAGAAACAAAAAAAATTATATCCCTGGTGTCTAGCGGTTTCTGTCCCCCCCTGGGGGTAGATCAGCCTAATTATAATAGGCCGATTTCCCCCCAGAAGGGGTAGAAATGGGCTGAAAATAATTTACCCCCCTGGGGAGCGGCCCTTGCCCACAGGGCCGCTCCCTTTATTCAATCACACAAAAAAAAATCCCTGGTGTCTAGTGGGCATTTCTGCTGCCCGATCGCATTGCGATCGGGCAGCAGAAATGCTGAGAAAGACATCAAAGGAAAGGAAAGGCCTTTCCTTTCCTTTGATGCCTTTCTCAGCCCCTCCAGTGATCGGAGGAGAAATGCAAAAGCATTTCTCCTCCGATCGGCTCTGGAAGCTGAGCTTCCAGCGCAGAGGGGCAGGCCTCTGATGAGTTCAGCGCGGGATCGCACACTGACATCATCAGATGCCACAGGGGGACGGGGGCGGGGGAGGAAGGGGAAGCGATTTTCCTTCCATCCATTGCCAGGGGTGGGGGGTGCCAGGCCCCCTGGGGGAGCGCTAGCGCTTCCCCCATGGACCCCTAGCTGGACGTAACGGTTAAGTCCTGGGCACCCGAGCCGTGCTGCCCAGGACATAACCGTTAAGTCCAGGGCGCCCGAGGGGTTAATCAATGCCACAATTATTCAGGAAATAGTCTAAGATTCAACACCAGTGACATCACTCTCTTAAAAATCAATATCTAGACCCCAAAAAAATGGCCAGCTTCTTACAAGTCTCCTACTTGCCCTGGCTAGGGAAAGGAATTGTTAACTGGGGTCTACATTTACTATCCATGAGACAATTTAGAGCTGCAAACAAAGTTGCCATGCTGCCTTGCATCAATAGAAGAAAGAATAAAGATATGGGGCATTTACTTTGTCCAGCGCTGTGGTGCTTTTTGGCTGACATGCCCCAATACATGCATCTTGTGCCACAGTTGAGCACTGTTAGTCTTGGCATCCTTGGCGTGGTCTCCCCTAACTTTTTGCCTCTGTTTCCCAGGTTGTTGATGTGTGCTGGACTCTGTTTTTGCTGTTTTTTTTACCCTTTGTTACTGCTATGTAGTGCTAAAGTACAAGTGCTCCTATTTAAAATGTGTATGTAATTGGATTTCCATGCTTGGCATATTTGAGTTACTGGTAAGTCCCTACTGCAGTGCACTAGAGGTGCCCAGTACCTGTAAATCAAATACTACTAGTGGGCATGCAGCACTTGTTGTGACACCCACATTAGTAGCCCTGAAATCATGTGTCAGACCTGCCACTGCAGTGTCTATGTGTGCAGTTTTAAACTGCCAATTTGACTTGGCAATTGTACCCACTTGACAGGCCTAAACCTTCCCTTTTCTTACATCTAAGACACCCCTAAGGTAGGCACTAGGGAGCCCAATGGCCAGGGTGCAGCATATGTTTAAGGTAGAACATGTACTAATGTGTTTTATATGTCCTAACAGTGAAATACTGCCAAATTCGGTTTTCACTGTTGCAAGACCTATCCCTCTCGTAGGGTAACATGGGGCTGCCTTTAAATATGATTAAAGCGTAGATTCCCTTTGGGAGCAAATAGACATGTGGAGTTTGGGGTCTCTGAAATCACAATTTGAAAATACATCTTTTAGTAAATTTGGTTTTGAGATTGTGTGTTTGAAAATACCACTTTTAGAAAGTGGGCATTTTCTTCCTTAAACCATTCTGTGACTGCCTGTTTGTGGATTCCCTGTCTGGGTCAGTTTGACAATTGGGATGTTTGCACCTCTCACTAGACAGTGACACAAATGGAGCTGGGATGTAGCCTGCATATCCTGAGGAGCCATCTGTGCTAGGATGAAGGGGAGGAGTGGTCACTCACACCTAAAAGGGCTGTGCCTGCCCTCACACAATGCAGTCTCCAACCCCCTGGTATGTGTCTGAGGCCTGGCCTGGGCAAGGTAGGATTTCACAAACAAGAGAGACTTTCCTTTGAAGTAATCCTACTTCAAAGGCCATGATGGGTATAAGAAGAGCACCCAAAACCACAGACTTTAGATCACTTCTGGAAATCAAGAGGAACCTCTGCCTGGAGAAGAGCTGAAGAGCTGAGGAGAAGTGCTGCCCTGCCTGTGCTTTGTGGAGCTATACTGTAGTTGCTGCTTCTGCCTGGTGAAAGGGGACAAAGACTGGACTTTGTTGTGCATTCCTGCTTGTGAAGAAATATCAAAGGGCTTGTCCTGAGCTTGCCTCCTGTTATTGAAGCCTCAGGGCCATCAAAGACTTCCCCTGCCAGCACCTGGATTCTCTGCTGAGACTCCTGCCCTGCCAAGTGGCCCTTTATCCAGTTCCCGGGGCCTTGACAGGTGAAGCTGGCAGACCAAGAATGAAAATCCACGTACAGACCGCCGTGCAGGGAAATTTCTGAATCAACCTCTGACATGCGGCTGAAAAAACGATGCGCCGCAGACTTTGCGCCTGAAATCAACGCTCCACCTGCACCATGGCTGGAAGATTGACGCACACACGGCTGGAGAAATGACGTGCAACACCGCTAACGGAAGCAGGTAAGATTGCAACCTACACAGCGCGGTTTGGCTGATACTGTGCGGCAGGATTTTCTATGCAAACCTTGCTGGGTGCAGAAAAACGACGCAACACCTGCCTGGACCCGAGTGCTTGCCCAGATCGACGCATCGCTCTCCTGCAGAGAGAAAAAATGACACATGGCGACCTGACCGGAGTAGGAGAAATGACGCACAGTCTCGCTTGCGGGTGAGAAATCGATGCATCGCTAACCTTTTTCAACGCACACTCGCCCGTGCATGTTATTTTGATGCTACCCAGGTACTTTTCAATGTTAACAGTGTTTTTACTGTTTGAAAAAGGATTTTAGACTCTTTTTCTTTTAAAATTAATAACTTGTTGGATTTGTGTCGTTTTGGTCTTGTTTTGTTTAGATAAATATTTCCTATTTTTCTAAACCTGTGTTGTGTCATTTGTAGTGTTTCCACTGAGTTACTGTGTGTGTTGGTACAAATACTTTACACCTAGATTCTGAAGTTAAGCCTGCCTGGTTGTGCCAAGCTACCAAGGGAGTGAGCGGGAGTTAACTGAGGGTGATTCTCCTTTACCCTGACTAGAGTGAAGGTCCTTGCTTGGACAAGGGATAACCTGACTGACAACCAAAGACCCCATTTCTAACATTGGTGATCAGCAGTTGGGATTGGACTTGTATTTGTACTTGACATACAGTGATTAAGTCTACACTACTGTTAAAGTGCAGACCACTACGTGACCACATAATACTTGTCTTGAGATTTTTGCTTTTTCTCTTCTGGGACTCTTTCTGTTCTACTTCCATATTTTTGCTGATCCCTTCATTGAATTTTCTTGAACTTCATTGGGAACTTGTTTCTTACTTTGGAACTTTGCACTTTTGTTGACTCTTCATCATGTCCCAATCTGGAGATGCATCAGTTGGAGCTCCATTTGACCTAGGGAAAATAGAGAGCTATACAGTGGCTCAGTTGAAGCAGTTCTGTAAAGATTTTGCCTGTTCCATTAAGGGCTCTGCCAGGAAGGAGGAGCTGCAAAAGGCACTACGGGCCTGTAGTACAGCCAAAGAAGCTGAGGAGCACACAGAGGAGGAGGAGGATGAGGAGGTGCAATCCATTCACAATGGTATAGTGGGTGGGCCTGTTACATCCAGGGAGAGAGTCTCCAGGGCAGGTAGCAGTGTGTCACCCAAGGGTCTGACTCCTGAAGAGTTACAGGCCAGACAGGCAGAGAAAGAGTAACAATTGGAGCTGAAGAAGCTCAAGTTCAAGATGGAGATGGAGAGGGAGGGCAAAAAGATGGCCTTTGAGGAAAAAATGATACTGCTGGCTCATGAGCTTAGCTTGAGGGAGCTAGATCAGAGGAGGCAGTCCAGAAGAAATGGTGGCAGCAATGCCACAGTGAAGCCTGAGAGGAGGGTGCACATATTCTTGTGGTTCAAGGGGTATGAGTCAGCTCTCCATATGAATCTGGTCCCTGAAGCTCACTGGGGGACGGGTCTATGGAAGCACTTTGAGGTAGAGGGGTGGGATACTCTGACATCCTTAGGGGATTCTCAGGGGCTCACTTACTCACAAGATATGGTCTCACCCCTGAGCAGTATAAGGAAAAGTTCAGGTCCTGTAAGAGGAAGGAATCCCAAACATGGTTGGAATGTGTTGATTCTTATTGCAGGTCACTGGATGGTTGGGTGAAGGCCAGTAAGGTAACAACGTATGAGGGGCTTTACAATGTGATAGCTTGGGAGCACTTGTACAGTTTGTTTTCCAGAGCTGCGCCAGCACCTAGTTGACAGCAAGCTTACTGACCCCCAGGAAGCTTGCGCAGGAAGTGGACTGCTGGGAGAGCACCAGGGTTCAAAAGAGGTATGGGGGAGACCACGCCAAGGGTGGGCAGGGTCTCTCTCAGAAGAAAGGGGGGGTAAGGGTAAACAGGGGGAGTTCTCTAAAGGGCCCCAATCTGATGCCCAGTGTAAGGATTCCCAGCCCCCAGTGAGAAGAAGCCATGGTTCTCCAAAGGGAAACATGTGGCAGGGCCCCCCCCATGTAAGTGTTATGCATCTGACCAAGTGGATCATGTGAAGGGGGACCCCAAGAGTACACCGGCACCCACTGGTGCGCAGTCCCAGGGTTTGGCTAGTGAAGCACTTGGGGAGGAGTTGGTTCCAGGTGGGTGGGAGCCAGCTGAGATGACCCTTGTCTCACTAGGGGACAGTGAGATGGTCTAGAGAACCCTAGTGCCTGAGAACACTAAGAAGTACAGGCAGTGGGTGACCATCAATGGGCGGAGGGTGAAGGCTCTGAGAGACACAGTAGCCAGTGTGACTACAGTGAAGAGTCACCTGGTGTCTGAAGAGCAGATTGATCCCCGTGTACTTCCCCAATTAGCTGCAGTTGACAACTCGGATTGCCTGTGTAGAGTGGCACACGTTCCCTTTGAATGGGGGGGGGGGGTCTCAGGTTCCTTGAAGGTAGATGTGAGTCCAACCATGCCTGTGGATTGTTTGCTTGGTAATGACCCAGAGGATTCCCCTTGGAAGGAGGTGAACACAGGTCACACTCGGAGATATTGGGTCTGCCTGGGTGGGTATGCGTATCAACCAGGTCAATGGCAGCCTGTCAGGGTGGTCAAGAGCCCCTGAAGCCTGAAACAGTGGCCCAGGGGAGCACCAAAAAAGAGGAAGGGCAGTGGGCTCAGGAAACCAGCCCCAGAAGTTACCGCGGTCTGGGAGGAAGCGGAGCCTCAGGGTGACACCCTGGAGCCTACAGGGGAACAGGTGGCTGAACTGGGGGAGGTCCCTGAGCTGTCGAAGTGGCAGCAGGAAGGAGGGCCCAAAAGGGAAGCAGTCTGTGAGGCACAGAAGACATGCCCTACTCTGGAGGGTTTGCGGTAGCAGGCTGCAGACCAGGCGGCTGGCAAGGAGCCAGGATCTCACCTGATCTACTGGGAGGACGGCCTCCTGTATAGTGAGCCTAAGGTTCTTGAGCCTGAGTCAGCCCGTGTGCTGGTGGTACCCTAGTGCTTCAGGGCCTTCCTACTGGGATTGGCTCATGATGTGCCTTTAGCAGGACATTTGGGGTAGGACAAGACCTATGAGCGGCTTGTCACCCACTTCTATTGGCCCCTGATGCACAAGCATTCTGATGCCCATTGTAGGTCTTGTCAAACTTGTCAGGCAAGTGGCAAGAGTGGGGGGAAATGTAAGGCTCCCCTCCAACCTTTTCCTGTTGTTAGTACCCCCTTTGAAAAGGTTGATATTGACATTGTGGGGCCTCTGGATCCCAAGACAGCCCTGGGCAACAAGTTTATCCTGGTCTCGGTGGACCATGCCACCCAGTACCCAGAAGCCATTCCTTTAAGATGAATCACTGCCCCTGTGGTGGGCCGTGCCTTGATGGGAGATTTTACATGCATGGGGTTCCCCAAGGAAGTGGTGTCTGATGGGGGTACCAACTTCTTATCAACATATATGAGGTCTCTGTGGAAGGTGTGTGGGGTAACCTACAAGTTTACCACACCTTACCACCCCCAAAGCAATGGTCTGGTTAAGAGATTCAACCGCACCTTGAAAGGCATGATAATGGGCCTGTAAGAGTCCTTAAGGTGGAAGTGGGACGTCCTCTTGCCATGCCTTCTGTTCCCCTACAGGGAAGTGCTTCAAAAGGGACTTGGTTTTAGTCCTTTTGAGCTAATCTATGGCCACCCTGTGAGGGGACCTTCAAGTCTGGTGAAGGAGGCTTTGGAGAAAGCTCCTAGTTAACCCCTGTATTCAGCTACATGCTGGCTTTGAGAAACCAGACTGCCCGCTTCAGAAGTCTAGCACAGGAGAACCTGGAAGCAAGCCAGGAGGATATGAAACGGTGGTATGACCGGAATGCCACTCTGGTCGAGTATCAACATGGTCAAAAAGTGTGGGTGATGGCACCAGTGGAGCCTAGGGCGCTCCAAGACAAGTGGACTGGGCCATTTCAGGTGGTGGAGTGCAAGAGTGAAGTCACCTACCTGGTGGACTTGCAGACTCCCAGGAACCCTTTAAGGGTCCTGCATGTTAACCGGTTCAAGCCACACTTTGAGCAGACTGAACTGTTCATGCTCCTTGCAACAGATAACGAGATGGAGGAGGAGAGTGAGCCTCTTCCTGACCTCCTGTCTGCAGGAGAGAAAGATGGGTCCGTGGAGGGAGTGATCCTCTCCCCTTCCCTGACTGCAGAGCAGCAGAGGGACTGTCGCCAGGTGTTGGGACAGTTCCCCTCACTGTTTTCCTTGATCCCAAAGGTCACACACTTGTGCACACATGATGTGGACACTGGGGACAGTACACCCATTAAACAAAAGGTTTACAGGGTGACTGACAAGGTCAGGGCAAGCATTAGGTATCCAAGATGTTAACCCCAGAGGTTATTGAGAATTCCAACAGTCCTTGGGCCAGCCCTGTGGTTTTGGTCCCAAAGGCAGCTGCACCTGGTGCCACTCCAGAACTGCGGTTCTGCGTGGACTACCGGGGACTCAATGTGGTCAGTAAGACTGACGCACATCCCATCCCTGAGCTGATGAGCTCATAGATAGGTTGGGAGCTTCCACCTACCGCAGCACGTTTGATTTAACGTCTGGGTATTGGCAGATTGCCATGACTGAGGGGGGCAAGGAGAAGTCTGCATTTTCTATCCCAGATGGGTACTTTCAGTTTAAGGTGATGCCATCTGGGATGAAAAATGCACCTGTCACATTTTAGAGGTTGGTCAACCAGGAGTTGGCTGGGCTGGATGAGTTCAGTGCAGCCTAACTGGAGGATATTGCTGTCTTTAGTTCCACTTGGGAGGAACATCTGCAACACCTCTGCAGAGTGTTGGAGGCCCTGAAAAAGGCAGGCCTCACTATTAAGGCAAGCAAGTGCCAAATAGGGCAGGGCTCTGTGGTGTATTTGGGACACCAGGTAGGGAGTGGCCAGGTGGAACCCCTACAGCCAAAAATGTACACCATTCTGGCTTGGGAGCCTCCCAAAACCCAGACTGAGGTGAGAGCCGTTTTAGGCCTCAGTGGTTACTACAGGAGGTTTGTCAAGGGGTATGGTACCATTGTTACCCCCTTGACTGAAATGACTTCTAAGAAGCAACCAAAGAAGGTGATCTGGACAGGGGCTTGCCAGACCACTTTTGATGCCCTGAAGGCTGCCATGTGCACAGAACCTGTGCTGAAGGCACCTGACAACTCCAAGGAGTTTGTTGTGCAAACAGACACCTCAGAGCATGGTATAGGAGCAGTGCCTCCACAGCTTAATGAAGAGGGCCTAGATCAACCTGTAGCCTTCATTAGCAAGAGGTTACTTCCCAGGGAACGTAGGTGGAGTGCCATAGAGCGTCAAGCTTTTGCTGTGGTCTGGGCTCTGAAGAAGCTAAGACCCTACTTGTTTTGGACTCACTTCCCGGTTCAGACCGAGCACAGGCCCCTCAGATGGTTAATGCAGATGAGAGGTGAGAATCCAAAACTCTTGAGGTGGTCCATTTCCCTACAGGGTATGGACTTTACGGTGGAACACCGCTCTGGTACAGAACACACCAATGCTTATTGTCTGTCCAGATTCTTCCGCATTAGTGATGAGAACTCCCATGAGATTGGGTAGTTGCTCCCTACTTTCAGCTGCGGGGGACACGTGTTAGACTTGGCATCCTTGGTGGGGTCTCCCCTAACTTTTCGCCTCTATTTCCCAGGTTGTTGATGTGTGCTGGACTCTGTGTTTGCTCTTTTTGTTACTCTGGGCACTTTACCACTGCTATCCAGTGTTAAAGTACAAATGCTCCTATGTTCAATGTGTATGTAATTGGATTTCCATGATTGGTATATTTGATTTACTGTAAGTCTCTATACAGTGCACTAGAGGTGTCCAGGGCCTGTGAATCAAATGCCACTAGTGGGCCTGCAGCACTGGTTGTGCTATCCACATCAGTAGCCCTGTAATCATGTCTCAGACCTGTCACTGCAGTGTCTGGGTGTGCAGTTTTAAACTGCCAATTCGACTTGGCAAGTGTACCCACTTGCCAGGCCTAAACCTTCCCTTTTCTTACATGTAAGACACCCCTAAGATAGGCCCTACATAGCCCCATGGGCACGGTGCAGTGTATATTTGAGGTAGGACATATAGTAATGTGTTTTATATGTCCTAACAGTGAAATACTTCCAAATTCTTTTTTCACTGTTGCGAGGCCTATCTCTCTCATAGGTTAACATGGGGGCTGCCTTTAAATATGTCTAAACCGTAGATTCCCTTTGGGAGCTGATAGACATGTGGAGCTTGGGGTCTCTGAACTCACAATTTAAAAATACATCTAAAGTTGGTTTTGAGATTGTGTGTTTGAAAATGGCACTTTTAGAAAGTGGGCATTTTCTTGCTTAAACCATTCTGTGGCTCTGCCTGTTTGTGGATTCCCTGTCTGGGTAAGTTTGACAGTTGGGCTATTTGCACCTCTCTCACAGTGACACAAAGGGAGCTGGGGTGTAGTCTGCATATCCTGATGAGCCATCTGTGCTAGGAGGGAGGGGAGGAGTGGTCACTCACACCTAAAAGGGTTGTGCCTCCCCTCACACAATGCAGTCTCAAACCCCCTGGTGTGTGTCTGGGTCCTGGCCTGGGCAAGGCAGGATTTCACAAACAAGAGAGACTTTACTTAGAAGTAATCCTACTTCAAAGGCCAAAATGGGTATAAGAAGAGCACCCAAAACCACAGACTTTAGATCACTTCTGTAAATCAAGAGGAACCTCTACCTGGAGAAGAGCTGAAGAGCTGAGGAGAAGTGTTGCCCTGCCTGTGACTGTGTTTTGAGGAGCTAGCCTGCAGTTGCTGCTTCTGCCTGGTGAAAGGGGACAAAGACTGGACTTTGTTGTGCATTCCTGCTTGTGAAGAAATCTCTGAGGGCTTGTCCTGCGCTTGCCTCCTGTTGTTGAAGGCCATCATAACTTCCCCTGCCAGCACCTGGACTCTCTGCTGAGACTCCTGCCCTGCCATGTGGTGCCCTATCCTGTTCCTGGGGCCTTGACAGGTGAAGCTGGCAGACCAAGATTGAAAATCCACGCACAGACCACCGTGTGGGGAAATTTCCAACACAACCTCCGAGACATGGCTGAAAAAAACGACGTGCCGCCAGCTTCATGTCTGAAATCGACGCTCCGCCTGCAGTGCAGCTGGAAGATCGACACACACGGCTGGAGAAAGACACGCAACACCGCTAACGAAGGCTGGTAACATCGCAACCCACACAGCGCGGCTTTCCTGATGCTGTGCTGCAGGATTTTGGAAGCAAACCTTGCTGGGCGTGGAAAAATGACGCTACATCTGCCCGGATCTGAGTGCTTGCCCGGATCAATGCATCGCTCTCCTGTGGAGAGGAAAATTGATGCACGCCAACCCGACTGGAGAAGGAGAAACTACGCACAGTCTTGCTTGCAGGTGAGAAATCGACGCACCGCTAACCTTATTCGACGCAAACTCTCCCGTGCGTGTTATTTTGACGCTACCCAGGTACTTTTCAACGCTAACAGTGTTTTTACTGTTTACAAAAGGATTTAAGACTCTTTTGATTTTAAAATTAATAACTTGATTTGTATATGTTGGATTTTTGTCGTTTTGTTCTTGTTTTGTTTGGATAAATATTTCCTATTTTTCTAAACCTGTGTTGTGTCATTTTGTAGTGTTTTCACTGAGTTACTTTGTGTGTTGGTACAAATACTTTACACCTAGACTCTGAAGTTATGCCTGCCTGCTTGTGCCAAGCTACCAAGGGGGTGAGCGGGGGTTACCTGAGGGTGATTCTTCTTTACCCTGACTAGAGTGATGGTCCGTGCTTGGACGGGGGTAACCTGACTGCCAACCAAAGACCCCATTTCTAACAAGCACTGTTTACTGTCTGCAGCAGTTACTTGGACATTACACTTTCTGTTTAGTAAAATTAATGCTTAAGTAGTGCAGCACACTTTAAAATATATCATGAAAATAAACAAATGAGAAAACACACATTTTTTGGTAAGCTTGCCATGCTTCATTCTTGTGACTGCATGAAAAACAAGCATCGACAAAGCCTATATGTCTGGCATATGGATTGCTCCCTACAACCTCTCTTTGGTTACCTATGCTGACGACACTCAATTATTGGTGTCCCTCTCTAGCCTTGGAGACTCATCTGCTGCTAATCTCTCTTGTTGCATGAAGGACATTGGCGATTGGATGATTAAATCTAAACTTAAATTCAATGATGGGAAATCGGAAGTCATGGTCCTAGGCAATGGCCCCTTGCTTCTCCCCTTTCATCATTTTCAGAAGCATTTAACAATCTCCCTTCTCCCAAAGCACATGTAAAAAGTCGTGGCTTTTGGCTGGATCCTCGACTTACTATGGATTTCCAAGCTAACAAAATCTCTTCCACTTGCTTTGGTCTCCTAAGAGCTCTAAGGAAGATCCTTAATCTTCTACCTTTTACGGCCAGAAGAATTCTTATTCAAACCTTAATTCTTTCCCGGCTCGATTACAGGAACTCTTTGTTTTTTAGCTCCCCGCTTTATGTGATAAAGAAGTTGCAGAGAGTGCAAAATGTAGCAGCCAGGCTTCTCATTCAGCTACCCAAACATTCCTCTGCAAAGCCGGCTATCTTGACTCTTCATTGGCTCCCTATTAAGGAGCAGATTCATTTTAATGCACTTTGGGGGTCATTCTGACCCCCGCGGGCGGCGGAAGCCGCCCGCCTGGCGGGAACCGCGGCGGTCATTCTGACTTTCCCGCTGGGCTGGCGGGCGACCGCCAAAAGGCCGCCCGCCCGCCCAGCGGGAAAGCCCCAGCTACGAGGAAGCTGGCTCCGAATGGAGCCGGCGGAGTTGCTGGTGTGCGACGGGTGCAATTGCACCCGTCGCGATTTTCAGTGTCTGCCAAGCAGACACTGAAAATCTTAATGGGGCCCTGTTATGGGGCCCCTGCAGTGCCCATGCAAGTGGCATGGGCACTGCAGGGGCCTCCAGGGGCCCCACGACACCCGTTCCCGCTATCCTGTTTCTGGCGGTGAAAACCACCAGAAACAGGATGGCGGGAAGGGGGTCGGAATCCCCATGGCGGCGCTGCTTGGAGCGCCGCCGTGTAGGATTCCCTGGGGCAGCGGGAAACCGGCGGGAAACTGCCGGTTTCCCTATTCTGACCGCGGCTTTACCGCCGCGGTCAGAATGGCCCCAGAAGCACCGCCAGCCTGTTGGCGGTGCTTCCACGGTCGTTGGCCCTGGCGGTCCATGACCGCCAGGGTCAGAATGACCCCCTTTGTATTGTTCATAGGGCCCTAAATGGTGGGGGCCCGACCTTTTTCAGAAAACTGATTTTTTTTAACACTCCATCTAGAAGCCTGAGATCCTCTTCTCTCCGGAATGTTCATATCCCCCGGTCCAAGAGATCCTGGGGAAGCAATTCCTTCTCCAGCAAGGCCTCTCACCTCTGGAATGCTCTCCCCTCTGAGCTCCACCATGAACCTTCAGAGCGACTGTTCAGGAAAAAACTAAAAAACATTCTTTTCTGCAACTAATTCACTCCTTTCTTTCCCTCGCGTAGTTATGTGTTGTTAGCGCTGGGATGCCCCTTGGGTAACTATGCCCTCTATAAATCTATAAAACTAAACTAAACTAAACTAGGGAAGCTGGTGAGATGTTTATTTTTTATTATTTAAAAAATGTGCAACAAAGAGAAAAACAAAAAGCATCCCATCTAATTGTGGCACCACATGCTTGTAATAACAATGTTAAATTTAAAAAAATAACAATTACATACAAATTTAATAGAACAGTTTGGGTCCTTTCACGACAAAATATTGTTCTTCTTGACACAAAGAAAATGTACAGATTGTAGGAGTAAAGTATTTGCCCGCCATCCCTGGCACTGAAGTGCACTTCTTTCTAGGCACATGTATGTAAGTCAACAGGTAAAATGCCGCCACTCAGAGCACATGGCAACCAATGGATAAAGTCAGCTGGTTCATTACTTCATGCTTTATGCCCCAGTGGACAGAAGCAAAATGTTAATGACTGCTGAAAAGACCAATGGATGAAGAGAGCTGACACAATTTCTGTTTTTTTTAACTTTGCTTTCATTACATGAGGATCATAACACAGCTAAAGCTCTCTAGGCCAAATCGAATGATGTGTTTGAACAAAATAGTCACATCTATGTTTTGCAAGTGTGATAGTGACATACAGGTGATCAGAAAATTAAGCATGTTATCAAAGATAACAAGCAACTCAAGCCATATTCAAATTATGGTTCAGATGGATTGATACTGATGGGAATGACACCTATTGTTCTTCTTAAGCTCGTTTTTGTGAACATCCCTGTGATTCACCAATATATTTTCTCTTTAAGGTATGTATTAGTACTCAGTGGCATCAATAATTGTGGTGTCATCATTGTAGAGGTCATGTGGCATCACTTCTTGGAATAGAGGATCAAGCTTCATATAATTTCATGGATGTCAAAGGGAGCGTGATGTCACTTCTGTTAGCCTTGGTATTTCAGTGAGTTGATGTCCATGGGAAGAGCAGATGGGAGAGGAAAGGGGCGTCATAGAGGGCAGTGGTTCAGTGAACGCCATGCAAATGTTTTGGGAATGTTTACAGGTTTCTTCTGCTGGAGCATTTCAGGCAAGCTCTAACAAAGGTCAATTAATCTTTTCTCCTAACATAAGGGGTACAAAGTTTAGGCTTCTAACTTAACAATTTAAGATTACAGTATGACCCATTTAACCATCAAAGGAAAGCTTCAGTCGGGAATAAAGTTAAGGGGTTTCTATTATATGCTCCTAATCAGACTAATGTAGACAATTCTGAAGGCAAACCTACAAAGGTACAGAATCACCATGGATTGACCAAGGTGTTGAAAGAAATTTAGACGGACTAACATCAAAAGGAATAAACACTCAATGATAGCAATACAAAACAGCAACAAAATTATTTGTTGCTCAGTGAACAAGCATTGTCCAAATCTTTTAGGCATGAAGAAAAATTAGCAAACATCTACATTCTCTAACTAGGCAAGGGAACTCCCTACAAATTGGCCAGTCTTAAGTTTGCATTTGCTGGGCTAAAACACACGTGGGCAAAAAGTAAAAGGAGGACAAGA
Organism: Pleurodeles waltl; assembly: GCF_031143425.1. NCBI lineage: Eukaryota > Metazoa > Chordata > Amphibia > Caudata > Salamandridae > Pleurodeles > Pleurodeles waltl. The sequence goes on along the minus strand of NC_090447.1, from coordinate 1,354,694,085 downwards.
AGAATTTGGAAAAACAACATCTGGGGCAAACAGTGGCTAGACAAGAGTGGCAAAAGTTTGTAAATAGGGAAGGTATCAGCATTATCGAAGCTAAGTCAAGAGTCTTCTTCTTGGGTCAGGGGAAAAATGTGAAGTCCTAGCAAAGCATTGGAAATGCGGGATAAGGATCAAGAGGTCTGTACCTCTCAAAGTCTAGACAAGTTCTCTTCTCAATCCAACTGGGGAACTGTAAATTAAATCCACAGTGATTGATGATTCGTCCATCAGCAGTGTGACATAAATCAAAAGTCCATCATGCAACATGGATCTGCAACATAGGGTCATATTCCCAAGTCTATCATGAGAAAGGCATCCATCGTAGCTCATCTGTATGATTTGAAACAAAATTGAAAGCTCAGCCAGTTTTCACATCCTCTGGTTCCTGTATGTACGATCGTCAAGGTTACTTTTTCACTATGGTTACAAAGTCTGAAAGAAATGTGACCTTCGCAAGAATGACTACACATTTATCCGCACATCTAGAAAACAAGGCTTTGCAGGCTTCACTTAAGCCATCTAAAATAAATTAAATGGCACATTCATTTATGCAAATTAATACATGTAAAATTTAAAAATATGAATTCACCATTAATAATGTTGTCAGTGTTTATGTTACAGTAGATTTAAAAGGAAATAACTCTGTTAATACACATCAGTGAATATAGCACAGAACTACATTTGTGACATTAACATGTAACATTTCAAACATTTCCTTCTGGAAATTCACTATCACTTTAGGGAAAACTATTAATTAACATGATAAGGAAACACATGAAATCAAAACAAATGATTATACTTGCAGTAAAATAGCTCTACAACGTCACATTAAATCATTATTCTACAGCAAATGCACCTTAACATAGGCTTTTATTACATCCCTTTACAGTTAGTTATGACTTCAAACAACATAATGCAAAGTTGTCACATATAGATCATCTCTGTGGCATCAAAGGTAGCAATACCATTTCAGCTACTCCACTTCTCAGCAGGAAAACAGCTACAAATGTACATCAGGAAAATGTTGGCCAACATGTCTTTTCAGTATTGTTCAAGAATCAATTCCAGATTTCAGGAGTATGATGAGAAAGTGGTTTACCGTTTAGAAAATCATTTTCTCTATGATTAAATTTTGAGAAAATGTTTTATGCAAATGCACTGCCTTATGTTCAGTGGCAGAAACGCTACCGCATGTAAAAAAAGAGTAACTTTCTTTCTGTCCACTTAGGTTTACTATTGACTTTTTGAATCTGACCGAAATATTTATAATGAAAATAATTCTTGCTTTTATAAATCTGTATAAAAATATTTTATTTGATGCAGTAAGGAGCAATGTACATTTAATTTTCATCATTGCAGCCAAGCCAGCTGTCCGTTCTCAAGATGCGCATTACTCTCTTGAAAGTTGTACTGAACTCATACTGCCATTTTCCTTTGAAGAAATACAAAAACCCTGTTGATAAATTAAATCGCAGTTAGTATGCAAGTTTACACACATTAGCAATTGTAAACAAATAAATATATTCAGAGTAATCTTTTAAACATCCCCCAATTCAACTAAGGAAGAATTCACTTGATTTATTGCACACAGATAAGAGATCTCTATGCTGCACATAATAACAATTTCCTGAATTGCCTTGTCCTTGACTTTTCATATTGAACCAGAAAACATTACCATCACAATTCACATCCTATGGGTTTCATTTCTCTGACACATCTTTTCATAGTTGAATTGGTACTTCCCTTTTGCTATTTTGATTACTGTATCAAGACTTTAGCACTTAATTTCTTTAATGTCTAGCTTTTTGTGAACTGAATGCAGACTAACCTACCCTCTAGCTAAAGAACCCACTACCAGAGCTGTTGTTGCTACAATTGTCAGCACAGAAAGAATGATAACCAGTGGCCACATCACTGGAACAGCGTGGGGTCAGTTGTAACATCTCCACTTTTGGATTAGCGAAACTCATTCCTTTATTAGAACAACCTGATTAATGCCTAATAGCAGAAACAAAGAAACTCGTGTATTTTTCCTGGAAGGAATGAACCTAATAATAAAAACTTGTCGCCAGCATTAGTTTGCACTCAGCTTTCAGCAACCGTATGATGAAGTTTTCTTCACCTCCCGAATAACGCTTTAGCTGATATCGTTCACAGAGTGAAACCAAGGCTGATTCTCAGGAGCCATCTTGAATGATTTTCTTCTGCATTAGAACGGCCATCAGCCCCTTTCTTACTCTCGTTGTTAATAGCTGTGCTATTTTCAATGTTGATAAGAGAAGGGCAGGAGAGCAGCTTGTTATGTTTCAATAATTCTTTATACATTTTATTATTTAGGTTCTGTCAAAATGTCACTTACAACAAATAGTACCCTCATGGAATTTCACATGTTTTTTCAAGGTTTCACTGGAACATTCTATTTTCCCCCATGCTATTGACGAAACTTATTTTTCTCTAATAAAGCTTTTCCTAAAAACCCATCTAGCCCAAATAGTACCAATCAAATATGCAAGTACATCTCTTGTAAGGCTGCAGCAAGATACCATCGCTAGCTGCGAAAGTATTAGTGGCACCCAGTATCATAAAGGTTTTTAATGTCAGATTGTCCATCTCATTAAAATATGTGTGTTCGTTTAAGATCATAGCTCACAGATTGCCAATAACCAAGGGGCCTTTTCAAATTCCACAATCAAAATACATTTATGCACAAGAGACAAACATCGTGTTACAAATATTGGGGCAGACCTCAATGGCTGACTTCTCATGATTCATTCTCATGAGAGGCAGCAACTGAAATCTGTTTCTAAGTGGTGATGAATTAAAGTGCATGTGGCTGGGTCTTTACATCTAGCTACATAACTGTAAAATGCCATTACTGTTCAAGCATATACAATAAAGCAATAATGGAAATGCACTCTATGATAAGCGTGCAGAAAGCTAGATTAGTGCTAATAGGTCTCTATTTGTGGGACATTAGATCATCAAGATCTAAGCATCCAAACCTATGATCCTCAACAAACACTTGTTTTACTCCATGATAATTTCTTTTTCATGTCAAATTTGTTTTTGATTGCACCACATGCCCATGGTAAGAAGAAAGACATTGGATGGTCAGTGTTCATTGATGAGGGGAAATTGGTAATTTCAGAATCTCATGGCAAAGGTGGGGCAAGAAATAGAAATCAGATGTTAAAATGAACTGGATAATGGTGATACTTAAGAGAATGAAGTACTGGGTCGATAATATAAGGAAAGGAAACAGATGACCAAGAGACTACATCAATGATAGATAGAGAGGGCACAGAAAATGATGGCATTCTGCATAGTGAGGAAGGCAATAATTCTGAGGAGATAGCATTTTAAAATACAATTATTAACTCACATTCAACAACATTCACACTGTATTCTAGTTAGAATCTAGATTCATTTAGAGCTATGCTCTGGGTGTAATGACTTGGAGGAGTGCTACTCTCACTATAGTTATGTCCATTAGCGTGCTCTTAGAAATGTTTTTAGATGCCATTGTTTTCACATTCAATTCTGTAGAGGCAGGTTCTTTTCAAAGCAGTGCTCTAAATTACAATTGTTGTTACCAGATGTCTTGGACATACACTAACCTTGAGTGGCCCTGCGTGGCTTCATAAATCTCCAGTAATGCAGGGCAAATCAATGTGTTACATTACTGTGTGCCAGGGAGGGATTTCCATGGATGTTGGGAGGGTGTTCACACATAATATCCATGGGTTTTGACACATTCCCAGATTTACAGGAACCTAAGAATGTGCCAAAAAGATATGTCCCCCAGGGAAAGGTGTAACAAGGAGAAATATCTTTATTTCTCCTTGTTTTTTCTGCTTTCTAAGTGAGCTGCATTCTGCAGCACACATAGAAGTAGGAAAAAGCCTCTCTGGATTCTTTTTGTGCAGGAAGGTGCCCCTTCCTGCACAAAAACAATCCTGCATGCAACGCAGTCACCCTTGCACCCTTGCATCATGGTACAAGAGTGCCTGCGTTGGTGCTATGCTGCCTAAAGCATGCCAGCACTGGGAAAATGACAGGAATGTGCGGTATTCTCTTAAATATCACACATTCCTGCCCTTTCCCAGTGACGCAAGGCAGTGCAGCAAGGGGACTTTCTGCGCTGCCCTGCACCACAAAGCCCATAAATCTGGGCTTCTGTGTTTTCCATTGATCTGTAAGGTACATATGCAAGCCCTTGTGCCTCCTTGCGCCACACTAGTGTAATTTTGTTTACGCTAATGTGGTGTTAAGGAGGCCATTTCCTAGCGCCAAATTTACAAAGTAGTGCAATGCATGCATTGTGCCACTTTACAACCCCTTGCGCCAAATTATGCCTGCGACAGGCATAATGTATGCAAGGGTGACGTTCCCCCACAGGGAGGCCCAAATAAATGGCACAGTAAAATTTACAACATTTCACTGTGCCATATATTCCGTCATGTTTAACTCCTACTCAGAGCAAGTTTTAAAATGACGCACCCATAGTAATCTATGGGCCTCCCTGTGCTTTGCTGCACTAGCGTCAACATTTGTTACGCTAGTGCAGTAAAGCACCACAATAGCATCAAAAGGTTTGATGCTATTGTGCTCACAACAGCCATAGTGCACCATATTATAAATACGGTGCAACCATGGTGTCGTTAGGTGGCGGTAGGGGTGCACAAGAAAAGTGGTGCATCGGGACAAATGCACCACTTTCTTGTAAATCTGCCCCGGTGTTTGTTAAAGTATGAGGCTGCAAGGTAACCCATTATTGGAGACTGTATTAAATACCTGCAAAGTGCAAGTTGCAAACTCATGTAATTCAATTATGATAGCAAAAGGGGTGATTGTTTTTCTGTGATATTTTGGATTCTCTTCTGTATTCTAATTGAACATTTATACATTTGAACAGCAGTGTGTCTCAAACAGTTGCTAATCATTCCACAAAGGAGTTCTATGATTGAAGGTGCCAAACAATTACAAAATCACATGTTCAGTAGTTCCATATTTTGATCATGTTTTCTAAAGTACCAATTACAATAAAAAGGCGGAAGTGCGATGATGCCGATCATCTACTGAACTGAAATTCCTTCAAGTGCCTTCCTGGGATATTCTTTCCTGATGAAATCAGTTGCTGGGCTTTCCGACCTATGTACTAGGAATAAGTCATTTTGAAATTATAGGTTGATATTGGTTTAGATTTGTTTTGCTCCAATGACATATTTTAAATCTAACCTATCAAATCCCATAAAGAGAAACATTTGGAAATCTAAATAAAATATTTGCCTGTGCTTTTGGCTCCTTTTGTATGTTGTGGAGCTGAATTATTGTCTACATGTTACACATTAATTATATTCAAATGTTATTGCCTTGAAAGCTAGAAACCCTAAATAGGATTTGGACGAAACCAGTTCAACTTCCACAAGATTTCGTGTTTTTATGTCCTCTTTCTGAAAATGAAGCTGTTCTCAAATCCATTTAAAACAGTACGCCCATATAACCGTTTGTAAACAAACTGATCATGTGATTTCTATCTAACATTTTCCCTGCTTATTATAAATACCCCCTTGAACAATCCCCATCCCTCATTAACCAAGCACATTGCGATAAAGATTCCTTTAGAAATATATTGCAACCAGGTGTCCTCTGCCAAATTAGTTTTGTATTTGTCATTGGTTCATTTCTGAAGTTAGACCTCTTGTTTAGGTTAAAAGCAAATATTTCCTGCTTAAGATCAGTCACAAAAAGGGATGGACAGTGGTGACACAACTATTTTAGTTTTTTTCAAAGTGTACAAGGTACACAACTACCACAGTAACTTATAAAAAGCCGGCAGAAAAGTAGAAAGTAGTAGACAGTACATCTGGATTTTGGAAATGGAAAAGTGCCAGCATGCTTTAAAATCTCCTTTCTCCTGCCATTCCTTTTCATTCCCATTTTGACCTACAATCACTTGGTTCTCCTGGCAATCAGGCTATTTATTCCCAACATATCCTGCGGCATTCTGCTTTACTTTTCTGGTCGTCAGCATTGCCCAGGGTGGTTACACAAGGTTGAACCCACCTGCTTTACCCATATACAAATGATTGTGATGTCCTAAACAACTTTGTAAATATAATTTCCAAACAGTTACAGATTAACTAAACTCAGCATTCGAGATTAGCTTCACACCTTTACCACTGAGAGTTCAGTTCTCTGAGGGTGTTCAAGACCAGTTGAGCTACTGCTCTTTAAAGTACCTTCAAACAATGAAGATATTTTTGTGAAGTAATACAACAAAGGAAGTTGCAGTAATCAACTTTGAATCTATTGATTACATTCACATTTATGGAACTGAGCACAGAATTAACTCTTTTTTTCAAATAATGTGAAAACAAGCTTAAATATATTTAGTCACAAATCGTAAGACTACCTTGAGAGAGGAAGAGTAATCCTATAACTGGTTTAGGATTTTCTTAAACTAGGATAGAAGCTTTTGAAGATGAGACACAAAGAATTGAGTTCAATTGACAAGAATGCTTCACCTCTAATTTAGTTAGATAGTGAGAGCAACACTAACTAGATATTTTGGACGGAATAACCAAGTGTTCTCTTTATGTTGCCTTCTCCCTTTTCCCAAAATAATGCATGTTTTCTTTGGAAATTTCTATTACTTTATTCTAGAAGATATTCTATTTCTGACACTTTTTCAGGTCGTTTCCACAAGCTGATTTAAGGGTAGCAACCTGATTGATTCGAATTATATTCTGAAAGTCATTCCACTTACCATCAGACTGGAAAACTGCCTGAATATTCTGGACAAGCCCTGGAAAATCACCCACAATATGCTTAGGAAATCCTTTCTCCATAGTCTTTGTCCGTTCATTATAACTGAAAAAAAGTTAATTCATGTCAATTATGGAAGAATTGAAAAGGACATTTATAATAACGAGTAAGCAAACTTTAAGATGAATGCTTGAGTTATTGAATGTTATTTTAATCCTTGTCTCAAACTAATTCCATGATGTCTTTTTGCAACGGCAGGAAGAAAAAAAGAAAGACAAATAGAAAGAAAGAAATCATTGCTTTCTTGCAGGCAACAAGCAAATCAAATGTTTTTTTATGTAATAACTATTTCTTTAAGGGTATACATTTACTAAATAGATGTTGTTGGAAATTACCCTCTCTGAAGGGCCACCCAAACATTTTGCCTTACTCTTCCTATTTTCTGACCTCCTTTTTTTGGCCTTAGGACTTCGGGCACTTTACCACTGCTCCCTAAAACATAATAACATTGGTGTGTCCACAAATGGAATATTTAACCTACTTATGAGTCCCTAATAAAGTGTACTTTATGTTCCCAGGGCCTGTAAATTAAATGCTAATAATGGGCCTGCAGCACTGATTGTGCCACACACTTAAGTGGCACTTTAAACATGCCTCAGGCCTGCCACTGCAACCCGTAAACTCCTCTTTTACTACCTCCAAGTCACCCTTAAGGTAGGTCCTAGGGAGCCCATAGAATCGGGTGCTACGTAAGTTAAAGGTAGGACATGCACTTTAAGTTTTATATTTCCTGGTAGTGAAAAACTCCTAAATGTGTTTTCCACTACTCTGAGGCTTACCCCTCTCATAGGTTAACATTAGGGCTTCCTTATTATATTTGATAATTCCTGATTGAGAAGAAGTAGACCTGTCATGTTTAGTACCTATGGAACTGTAATAATAAAACCTCTTTAATGATAAAGTCGGATTTAGTGTTACAATTTTGAAAATGCAACTTTTAGAAAGTTGTCATTTTTCTGCTCTTAACCATGAGGCCTGCCTCCAATACACACCTGGGGTAGAGTGACAGCTAGTTTCCTGTATTTCCTATAGATAACCTCACACAAAGGAAGGGAAGGTGTGACTGAGTGGCCATCTGCATGCTGTTGGGTCATCCTGGGCAGGATGGGAGGGAGGAGCTGACACATCTCAATAGGCGGTGTCCTGCTCCCACACAAACCAATGCTTACCCCCCTATAGTGAGTCTGGAGCCAGGGCAGAAAGAAAGGAGCTCTGTGTACTTCACAAACCCTTCTATGAAGTCACCCCTTCTTCAAAGGCACAACTAGGTGTAAGTACTTGGCCTCTTACCCACCCAAATCAGTACACTTCTGGACCTGTGAAGAACTCTGCCAGGAAGAAGGACTGCTGTTCTGCTACAAGGACTTCCACTCTGAAATGCTGCTCCGGAAGAACTGCTTTTCTGCAGTGCTGTCCTACTGCCTGCTACCTTCTGCCCTGCTGAGGAAGGACTGGACCCATCTCACTTGAACCCAGGCTAACTCCAAGGGCTTTCTGGCTTGCCTCCTATTCTTCTGGCATCTCAGGGACACAAAAGACTTCCAACACAACTGCTACAGCTCCTGGGCCTGTCTTCAACCAGTTCCTGACATCTAAGAGGCATCTCTCCAGTCCTGGGCCCTTGTAAGTGTTTTTGTGGCTCCTGAAATCAAGCTTTGGGTTCTTCGCGACTGTGAACAGGCCTGCTCGCAGAAGAATCGTGCCACTCATAAAAAGAATCCTCATGAGCCACCACAAATGTGTCTCTTTGCACAGCAAGCATTGCTGCTCCTGACTGTGAGGGTCTAGTCCTCCCATCTACAACGCCCGACCAACTTTTCCTGCCCCCTGACCACTACTGCCCACACTCTCCTTGCTTGCTGGGAACTTCTTCCCTGCGAACGGGACTCTTGACTCAACTTTTAGAAGCTAAAACTTCAGCAGGAATTGTCTGGGACTGTATCTGCCCCGCATTCCATTGTGGTCGGCCTGAACTTTGGGATTTCACCCAGTATAGTGTGGCCAGTTAGCCCCAGTTGGCACTTTAGGCTTTTAAGCACTCAGAAAATAAAATAAATTCTACTTTTTTTACTAGGTATGGTGTCTTTTTGGATTGTGTTTTTACTGTCGTACTGTTTTAAGTGTTACGAGAAACACTTTACACATTGTCTCATTAATTAAGCCTGCCTGCTGTGTGCCAAGATACCAGACAGGTGAGCACAGGTTAATTTATGGTGTGTAACTGACTTACCCTTACTGGGATTGTGGTCCCTACCTGGACAGGGTGCATATCTTTTGCCAGCTGGAGACCCCAATTTCTAACAGATATGAAAATGTGTAATACATATCACCCCAAAAATGTTAACACCCATCATAGTTTTGCAGTCTAAAGTAAAATAATTCATTTGTATTGCCCTTTTGAAATTCGTTTTTTTAAGTCTCCTTCAAAGCTCTCAAAATACCTATGCCTAGAAGAACAGTTTTGGATTGAGTGTCGGTGGTGTTGTTGGGTGCTCCATTCAAAGACCCGGCGCTCCACCTAAAATGTTTGAACTACCTGGGCTCCTTACTTCTTTTTTTGCATATTTTATGCAGCACTTTAAACCTGAAAGGGTACTGTTTTTATATATCTGTCTGTGTGTGTGTGTGTGTGTGTGTGTGTGTGCGTCTGGGTGTGTGTGGAAAAATTAAGCGCAACTAACAAACTGTATTTTTTGATTATACATTTAATCTTTCAATTTTACAAAAAAAATGGAATTCAACTTTTTGACCTATGAAATAGTGTGCTTTTAACAATTATTACTGCAGATTTAAAAAAAATGAAAATGTTAGTGAGTTTGGGTATTTTTTAAACAATTGCTTACAAATTAATATTTAGAAATTAAAGTAAATTAATATACATACATGATTTAGATATTTAATAAACATGAAACTTGCATAATTGAAATGCTGTAACTTTTTATTTTATTTTGCAAGTTCAAGTAAATAATATTTGTTTTAAATTATTTTATTTATATTTTCAATAAATATAGTTAAATATTTTCAAGTAAATAAACTTCTCTAAATTTCCCAATACTTTTCATTAGGGAGATCTCATTTAATATATGATTAGTTACACACAGTCATTTTACACTCGTAAATTCACTCATATGATGCTCAATCCCTGACTAAAGGATGTGGAGACATATAAATCTACACCTAGGTTTAATTCTGATGAGTAGCAAAAAAGTGGAGGGTTTCACCTAGATGTAGGAGTAGATCCATAGGTGACGCGATATACATGTTGTAATTGTGAAAGAATTGATAGGAAAATAATGATTTTCAATATTTACCTCCAATACTTGTTCTCTACAAAGAAATAGGTCTTCTCTGTAACCTCATCATAGACAGCTGCATCAATTTTCTTCACAGAACTTGGAAAGCCAAACCGATGGATATTTTTGGGGTAACCCTCTAACATGTCAGTTCCACTGAAAGCCCAGTATTTAGATCCTACAAGAAGGAATTAAGAAAATTTAATGAAGAAAAAGTCATCTCGTTGCTTTAAGGTGTTTCATTAAACTAACACCTTACTAGATGTTGATTGACACACTTGCATGTGTAGTCTCTGCACATTAAACGCATCCATGCTTCAAAATATGAAAAGCATCGTGAAAAGCAGTCTCCTTTGGTGGAGCTGTGAAATGAGGATCAGCAATTAGCGGGCCTTCATAAACAAAGGCACATGCACCTGAATCCCTCACATGTTAGTTTTTTGGCCGGTCTGAAAGTCATGCTAAAAGCTTTCTTAGACCCTGAACCTTCAATCATTACAATCACAAGCATCACATAACCACGGCCCATGAAAACCTAACCACCAATTTAATTTGGAAATCCATAAAGTTTATAATCTTGTGGCAATCTCACTGACATTTTTTTAATTTCATACCTTTGTAAACTCTAAAAAGCACTTGCTCAAGATATGCCACAATGTTTGAAACTTTGGACTGCACGTGGCACCTTCATATAGGAAACATTTACCAGTAGCATTACCTTTTAATTTTTTGGGACAAACCAAGCACTTGGGGCCATCTGAAGGTCAGGCTCTTTCCCCACAACTGGTATTTGTTGCAGAAGGGTAACCCAGCAAGGAAATGTGAGGGAAGGGCACTGTGGCTCTTATTTCGACCCTTGAAAACAGACCTAGCAATACACATGTGGCTCTTTAGTAAATGCTGTATGCAATATCCATGCGTTTCCCATAAAAATGAATCAAATAGTAGGTAATTTGAATAGAAGATGAGTAGTCCTTCATATGCGTTGCTACCTTTGAAAAAATAGATTTGATCAGTGGCAGGGTTTTCATAAGCAGCTTCAATACCCGACGGTAAAGATGGCCAAAAGGAGAGCACTGAGTAGGATCTGACTTCTGAACTGCTGGGAATCTTGCGCCAGAACATTCTAAAAACAACACACAAAATTCCAAATAAAAAATATATTCCAGAAATGCACGTTTTATAACAAACATGAGTGGCCATGTATATGCTTAAGAGATATTGATATCGAAATCTGTCAACAAGCAGTAAACGATTATTCTAGTTTAACAGAAAAATGCAAATACGTGAAAAATACAACACGATTTCTAGATATTGAGGACCCTGGATGATTTTCTTTCTCTGCGATGTCTACAAAAGGTACGATGTAAATCCAGAGAAATTATTTCTTCTTGACAAAAAAACCACTGATGTGGTATTTCTCAAATTACCCAAGTAAAAACAGCTGCAAGCACATTTTTCAAGCTATAAATTATTCTTTGTAAATCGCAAATAGGCTACAGCGTTCCTTATGGTTCACTGAAATGCGTGTTGTTCCGCTCAATCTAACGTGGCATACTGTGCACTTAGAAAAAGTCAGTAGTAGTTTGTTTGTTTATTAACAGATGTATTTTGATAAGCACTCGAACTAGGCAATTGGTTTGTCTCACCCAGTCCGGGTCAGCTGACAGGCCTTACTGTGCACCCCATCATGTAAACCAAGCATTTGCAAAGCAACAGGTCTCGCATTTCTCCGAGTTAGAGCTATTAGCAGTTGTAAACTCCCAACCGGACTTTTTTTGCCACATTAACCTATGGGCAAAAGTGCAATTATCTACGTAACAGGCAAAAGTGCAATTAACTGTGTAACAGGGTCGATGTCATGCAAAGCGCTCGACTTCTGCCAAGCGAGATCGCGCTGCGAAAAAAGATAAAAAGTAGACCACAAACCAGACGCAAAACAGCGAGCCTCGCATGTTTTCAGTACTTGGTCACTGTGCTCAAGGAGGGCTAACCACCAGAAAAGGCATGATGTATGCATGCCTTCCACTAATGAAAGTAAGCATATTTTGAAAGGCAAGCCCACAAACCAATGAAAGACACTGAAGTGACATGGGCGGGGCTCCGAGCCCTTTTCTAACTACTAATGTGTCTCGCAGCCGAAACGCATGCGCAAGTGCATGTGACGCAGGCTCGACCCTAAAAATGGTGTTCCATGTGGGTTGGGGCATTGGGCCTCCGGCAGTGAGCGCATGTCCGACTTCCCAAGAGGAGCCTGTGCAGGTGTGATTAAGAGCAGCAGGCTCCGGGCGGTGGGCTTGGTGAGCAGAAGAGAGCTGAAACTGCACCTTTTCCTGCCTATGGTCATACCACCCTGAATGTGCCCGATCTCAGAAACTAAGCAGGGTCGGGCCTGGTTAGTACTTGGATGGGAGACCACCTGGGATAACCAGGTGCTGTAGGCACTTAGCCTCTTGCATACACTAGGTGCTGCACGTCTTAGCCCAATTACACAGCTTCCTCGCTAATTTAATTTTCCACTTTTTATTTCCTGCACTCTTTTTTTTCCTGTCTTAAAAAAAGAAATAAAAAAGAACAGCATTTGATGGCACTGTAACAGCTGTCATTAACTCAACGATCCATTTATCGACCACAGAAAGAATGGGTTAGCAGGGCGTGTGCAAAATAAAACCTGTTCATATGAAAACATCCCAGGGGATAGCACATGACCCACTGTTGCGTCCTAAGCATTAAACTACAGCCCTCTGTCTCTTTCACTTTCACTTGTATTGTAAGAAGGGGCATTATTTTGCATGTTGTTTGAGAAAGGATTCTGTTGGACTTTTGCTTATGCAGGGTCATCCCCAGTCTTTTTGCCTCCTGCCTCCTATTGTTTTCTGACCTGTCGCTGTTGGCTTTTGAACTCTGAGCACTTTCCCACTGCTAACCAGTGCTAAAGTGCATATGCTCTCTGTGTGAAATTGTATGTGATTGGTTTATCCATGATTGGCAAATTTGATTTACTAGTAAGTCCCTAGTAAGGTGCACTAGAGGTGCCAGGGCCTGTAAATCAAATGCTACTAGTGGGCCTGCAGCACTGGTTGTGCCACCCACATAAGTAGCTCTGTAATCATGTCTCAGACCTGCCATTGCAGTGTCTGTGTGCGCAGTTTTAACTGTAAATTCGACTTGGCAAGTGTACCCACTTGCCAGGCCTAAACCTTCCCTTTTCTTACATGTAAGGCACCCCTAAGGTAGGCCCTATGTAGCCCCAAGGGCAGGGTGCAGTGTATGGATAAGGTAGGACATATAGTAATGTGGTTTATATGCCCTGACAGTGAAATACGGCGAACTTCGTTTTTCACTGTTGCAAGGCCTGTCTCTCTCATAGGATAATATGGGGGCTACCTTTAAATATGATTAAAGCGTAGATTCCCCTAGAGAGTAGATGGACATGTGGAGTTTGGGGTCCCTGAACTCACAATTTAAAAATACATCTTTTAGTAAAGTTGATTTTAAGATTGTGTGTTTGAAAATGACACTTTTAGAAAGTGAGCATTTTCTTGCTTAAACCATTCTGTGACTCTGCCGTGTTTGTGGATTCCCTGTCTGGGTCAGTTTGACAGTTGGGTTGTTTTTCACCTCACACCAGACAGTGACACAAAGGGAGCTGGGGTGTAACCTGCATTTCCTGATTAGCCATGTCTGCTAGGAGGGAGGGGTGGAGTGGTCACTCTCATCTGAAAGGACTGTGCCTGCCTCTGACAATGCCGGCTCCGACCCCCTGGTGTGTGTCTGAGGCCTTGCCTGGGCAAGGCAGGATTTCACAAGTAGGTGGGAGTCCCCTTTGAAGAAAGGTGACTTCAAAGACTAAAATGGGTATAAGAAGGGCACCCAAATCTACAGACTTTAGAAACACTTCTGGAACCAAGAGGAACCTCTGCCTGGAGAAGAGCTGAATAGCTGAGGAAGAAGAGCTGCCCTGCCTGTGACTGTGCTTTGTGGAGCTATCCTGCAGTTGCTGCTTCTGCCAGAGTAAGAGGGCAAAGACTGGACTTTGTGTGCCTTCCATCTTGAGAAGAAATCTCCAAGGGCTTGATCTAGAGCTTGCCTCCTGTTGCTTGAAGTCTCAGGGACAGCAAAGACTTCTCTCTGCCAGCACCTGGAGTCTCTGGAGAGACTCCTACTCTGCCCTGTGATGCCCATCCAGTTCCTGGGACCCTGAAAGGAGAAGCTGGCAGCCTAAAGACAAGAAAATCCACACACAGAGCGCTGTGCGGGGAAAAGATTGACGCAAATCCGATCTGCGGCTGAAAAAATGACGCGCCGCCGGCTCCGCAGCTGAGAAACGACGCTCGCAGGAAACGCGACCGAAAAATCAACGCACGGAGCAGGAGAAACGACGCGCAGCATCGCTGACGGAGGCTGGGAGATCACAACCTGCGCTGCAGGATTTTCAAATCATCGTGCGGCTGGATTTTTGACTCAAGTACCGCCGTGCAGAGTTATTTTTGACGCACACCCACCCGTGCGGGGTTATTTTTGACGCACACCAGGTACATTTTCACTCTAGCAGCGCTAGTGTGTTTTTAAAACTACTCAAAGACTCTTTTTGATTTTTAATTGATAACTTGACTTGTGTATGGTGGATTTTTGTTGTTTTGGTCTTGTTTTGTTTAGATAAATATTTCCCATTTTTCTAAACTTGTGTTGTGTCATTTTGTAGTGTTTTCATTAAGTTACTGTGTGTGTTGGTACAAATACTTTACACCTAGCACTCTGAAGTTAAGCCTACTGCTCTGCCAAGCTACCAAGGGGGTAAGCAGGGGTTAGCTGAGGGTGATTCTCTTTTACCCTGACTAGAGTGAGGGTCTGTGCTTGAACAGGGGGTAACCTGATTTTTTCAACAACTTCTAAATACTTTCTGTGGGAACCTGGTTTGACAAAAGTAAAGAAAAGACTAGCCACCCTCTGCCTGTAAGGCATGAGGAATATGTTGCAGATGGCACTTACAGAGTGACAGAGCCTCTCCATTATGTGAAAAAAGTGCAAGAAGAGGGCTTGCCTTCCTATTTATTTCTGGATTTAAGGTAGTGATAGAGATATTTCTCCAGGCCAGAGTGGATGGAGGTGTCGCCACTCAGTGGGATAACGAAGAGAGAACTCCTGCATAGCAGCAACTAATCGTCCTTGGGAGGGGAGAATGAACGCTGCTGTTCAGAAGCAGCGTCTCCCCTGGTGACTCCTCCTTGTCATGCCCTAAAGAGGGGTCCAAGGAGGCGCAGCACATGCTGTGTCAGGTCAGGGTTATCCATTGTAGTTGAGTGTGTGAGAGGGGGCATCTGATAGTTGTGCTAGGTTGGGGAGGGGCTGCTTCAGCGTGTGAAGATGAGAGAATCGGACATAACCCAGAGCATTTTAAACAGCACATGCTGTGTCAGGTCAGGGTTGTCCATTGTAATTGAGTGTGTGAGAGGGTCCGTCTGATAATCGTGCTAGGTTGGGGAGGGGCTGCTGCAGCGTGTGAACATGAGAGAATCGGACGTTACCCAGAGCATTTTAAATAGAGGAGTTTATGAACATTTTCAATGCAACGGGTCACGCATTTGCTCGAGTTAGAGCTATTAACGTTGTAAACTCCTAACTGGACTTTTCTTGCCACACAAATGAAAAGAAAAAAAAACGCAGCGCATTCACGCTGGGGTTTACATAGCGTGATCGCGCTGCGTTTTCTTTCATTTGTGTGGCAAGAAAAATCCGGTTAGGAGTTTACAAAGCTGGGGGTGGGGTGGGGGAATGCAGTGCTCTCATGTTTGCTCGAGTTAGAGCTCCTAGCATTGTAAATTACTGAGTGGACTTTTCTTGCCACACAGACTGAAAATAAAGAGGGCGAGCTGGCCCTGGAAAAGCCCCCCTCTGCTGTTGGTTTATGTTTTCAGAGGGAGCTGGTGGGGGGGAGGGACTGAACATGCACCCACACTGTTGAGGTGAAACAGGCAAATGCCCCAAAAAAGTCCCTTACAGAAGAGATAAACAGGACATAGCGCAATTACACAGTACTTTGTGCTGCTCCCAAAGTGAAAAAAGGCAGGACATAGAGGCAGAACTGACCACTAGCAAGCAAGGATGTTTGAAGGACACTGCAACTAACAAATCAAAATGCTGGAACTCACTCTATTGTATACTTTAGTATACAGCAGGCCATACACTAACGCTCGACCTAAAAATGACAAGTAACATAACCACACTATTGTGTGAGTGACCCTGCCCTGTTCAATCGATATCCCACATTTTAAGTAAGCATCTGTATGAAGCCTGGATGGTCGTAGAACGTGGAGTGTAAATTCCATGCTGAAAGTTAGGAATTCTTTTAGAACAGAAAATAATGGACGGAACAATACCATGAGGTAGGGTGACAGTAAGGAAACCCTAGTAATTAATATGATTAGTTTTTGCTGCCAGTCATGCTTATTTTTAATAAAACGTAGGGACATTTCCGTTATTATTTAATCCGTGTATCAACATGTTTCTCCCTTACACGAGAATGTCACAGTCTCAACCAGTAATGAACGTTAATGGTCTCTGTTGCAATTAAGTATAGGGAGTATTTCTAGCAGGATAGCTTCCTTCATGGATATGTTCCCTAAACACAAGGACAGAGATAAAATGCCTCACCACACTAGAAAAAGGTGTGCAACAGATTCTTACTTTCAGATGGCAGACGTTCTCTATTAGGCATAAAATGTGGAGCAGCAAAATTACTTATTTAATACGGTTTATGCTTTATAATTAAATGGTACAAAACAGACTGCAAGGTCAAATCTGAAAAGACCAATGGAACTGCATAGCTAGTGCAATCAGGTCCTGATTCACATTCAAATTACATGCCCACAGCTGCCCTTTTGGTGATCTTGTTTTTTTTATTACTAGACAGGCTCCATCAAATTCATGAAATGCTGTGCTGGTCTAGAACAGGTCACCTGTGAGGAACCTCTAAGGAACCAACACACCTGTATCTTTCATGGTGCTTTGACATTAACCATGAAGCACCTACAGCAGCATCCTACAATGTCCTTTGAAGTAGGAGTGCGGCAGGCATTCTCACAACTTGACCCCTTCACCACCATTCCTAAAGCTTAACTGGTTAGGAACAGGTTTCATGAAACTCTCCAGCAGGGAGTTTCTACTAAAAATGATTTTCAAGTGAGATTTTATTCTGAGTCTGGGGTGAGCAACAGTGATAGAAATACAGATATACCACCAGCCGTATTACGAGTTCCATAGGATATAATGGACTTGTAATACGGCTGGTGGTATATCCGTCACTTTACCGTCACTTTTGGGACGGATTAACACCTCCTCTAAAGTTGTAATAACCCCCCTAGTGTCTATCCAGACTTTATATGTGTATTTATCATCTTCTAACCATTACCTTTACATGCTTTCCACGTGATATCTATTGTAACCTGAATAGGAACATGTGATGTTTTTTTCATTGAAACTAACTCACTTGTCTTTGAAAAATAAAATCTCGCCACGGAAAGTTGTAACCGCGCTGAAGGTCATTCTGCGATTGCAAGTTGTTGTGGGATTTGTTGGTTTGATTGGTGGAATTGGATATGTTGCTGCACCTATGAAATACAAAATATTTAAAGGTAAATATACAATAAATTTTGATTAATCATTTCAACTTGTTAATTTGTATTCAAACACTCCTCCAGATTTGCAATTTATTACAACATAGAATGCAGTAGGAACATGGATAACAATCAAAATTCAATAGAAAGTAGCAAGCAAAACTGTCAAAGTACAGTAATAAATCAAACACAGAGGTACAAAAGAAGAAGAACGAAACAGAAAGCGGGAAGAATGCTCACAAGTTAGACACAAGTGAAAACAACAAGGAACAACACTAATCCATTAAAAAAATATAAAGAATAAAAAATAATAAAACAGGGAAGCCAATGGAAAACTACCGTCAAGTAAAGAGAAGGGACAATTCACAAAGCATTTCTATGAGTAGTTGTATATTAATTCTGGCTTTCGTTTGAGTTCCACCTTCCTATCCAGGCTTAATGCACAAAGCTTTTTTTCAAAGTATTTGTCTTATTCCAAGCTTACATGTTGCCTACTCCAGAAGTAGGCTACACTTGCTCAAACAAATCTAAGGTTTTGTGATCTATAACATTCTTTTCAGTTAATAACCATGTCTGACAACTGGAAAGGAGAGGTGGAGCTGTTTTAAATCAGCTAGTGAATTTGACCCGCAGTCATTAAAAAAAGTGCAAAGGATGAGAAGCGTTTGCTTAGTGGAGGTTAGAAATTGCAATCTAGGTGAAGGGAATGTTTACCTAAAACTAAAACCTGTATTTGATCAAAGGACGGGAGGATGTCATAATTCGATTTTTTCAAATAATATTACTATTGGCATTTTCAAAAGGGAAGCATGAGAAATCACAATATATAGATCTATAGATAATTATCACATTTAACCACAATCTGTTCCACGTTTGTCATAATAGATGTGTAAGTCATAAGAGAACAGCTCTTGTATTATATCTTGGGTTGCCATGGAGCAATGCAAGACATTCCATATCAAATATGCTGTATTTTTCAGTTATCATTGCGATCTAGGGTTAGCAGTGGCCATTATGTATCAGACTTTACTTCAAACTAATAACGTATTAAAACAAACTATGGTCCTTCCTAGAGGTCTTCCTTTGTCACCTTTATATGGCCTCAATTTAGTCATGATCAAAGGGTGTGAGCTATCTATCACATGTCTTCACCAAATAAGCATGCATGCAGAGGGGGCATTTTTTGGGCTGGGGGAGAGAAGGCTATAAGTCTTGCCCATACTTGTTGTCTCCTATTTCTTGAAACTCCCATGCAAAGTCAAAAGTGGATCTTAGGGCCTGTGTCTTACAGGTAGTAATTCCACTCACAGGGTTTCCTCTGGTACATGTGTTTGTTGGGACTCTGTACTTATGTCACACCTGGGTCTTCTTCCTGATGTTCCCAAACGCCCACTATTGCAGACCAGAGTCCTGCCAGTAGATGTCTCCGTATTCCTCTTGTGTCATCTCTAATTAGGGCTCCCTCCTCTGCCATAGCCCACAATGCCACCTCTCACACCCAGCCCAGTAACTTCTGACTCATCACTGACTTCTACTTTCTTGATATGCAGTGTTTGGCCATTACCAAGGGCAGCTCCACAAACCTATTGCCTGCTTTTTTAGGTCTTGGTTTGGGGAACAGTCCTAGTAAGCACATCTCAGGTATGCATTGAAGGGTGCAATTAAGGACCTCATTCAAGACGTCAACAACACTTTCACAGAATCTGTGAATTACTTAAGAGCTCCATGTCATATGGCCAAAATCTGCTTCCAGGGATGAACACCGTGGGCAATGTCTAGGGGCGTACCCATGTATGACCTGTATTCTGTGAGGTGTTAGATACATCATGTGTAAGTAATTAAACTGGGTATATTTCGGTCTTGTGTTTCTAGAGACCTGGCATGGGTAGGCCAGTACTTTTCGCCATTCTGAATCTGATACGTCCCATCCCAGTAATGTCTCCCATCTGCTAGGAATATAAGCATCCCTTGTTGTTTACATGTAAAATTAGTCAGTGGGTCTCCATGTGGGAGTCCATCAGTTTCTAGTTCATCGAGATTCTTGCCATCTAGCCATTGCACAACCCATTACAACTGTGCTGCTATATAGTGTAACTCAAAATCCGGGGCACACAACCCTCCATCGCCCAGTGGGTGACAAAGAACCTCCAGGGAGACTCTACTCTGACTCCCATCCCAGATTAAGTCACGCAGGGGTGAGTGTAGTTGTTTGAACCACAGGGACGGTATTTTAATTGGTAAATTTACTAAATAATACAATAGCCTGGGTAGCATTATCATTTTAGACAAAAAGATCCTTGCCATAATCAGCAGTTTCAGGGATCTCCAAAAGCTTACACAGAATCGAAACAACCTAAGGGTGGTGCCTAAGTTAGCTTCCTGTAGGTCAACCAGGGAGTGGAAGATTCTAATGCCTAGATATTTAAAGGGACGTAGGCGACCAGACTAGGTCATGCAGAATAGTATGCAGTTGTGTTTCCACTGTTAACGTGAATAAGTATATTTTGGTCTTATTTACATGTAGGCCGGAATCAGTTGCAAAGTCTCCCAAAAAGGACATTCTGTTTGCAACCTCTCAAGAGCCATCTTTCAGGTAAAGGAGCAAGTCATCTACGTAGAGGGAGATTATATGTTCCTTTACATCTTGTGTAAGTCCCTGCTTCCTTCCACATTGGCAAAAAAGTGCCACCAGTGGTTCGATGGCGAGTGCGAACAGGAGGGGGACAACTAGCACCCCTGCCTGGTGCTTCTAAGGATTATGTATTGAGCAGATACCGTACTGTCCATCCTAATTCTTACTGTGGGGGTTGTATCTAGCAGCTTCACCCACTTCACCTATGCCTCACTTAGCCCCATTCGAAGCATAACAGCAAGCAAGAAGTCCCATCATGTAGAGTTGAAAGCTTTCTCCAGATCGACTGACATTAATATAGCATTCAGGTGGAGGTCCACATCCAGGTGATACATAATATGGTATAGCCTGCATAGGTTAAGAGAGGTTTTCTCATCGGGATAAACCCATTCTGATCAGTGTGTATTAAGGTGTGCGTGTGTGGTGCCAATCTCATGGCCATCACTTTGCTCAATATCTTGAAGTCCAAGTTTAACATGGAAAGGGGGCAGAATGCTGATGTGGGGGTTCAGGGGTCTACAGATGGAGCAGAATCACCAGTGCGTCCTCAGTAGACTCGGTCAACCGTCCTAGTTTAATTAAGCCTGCATATAGGGGGTCATTCTGACTTTCCCGCAGGGCCGGCGTGCGCCCGCCAAGGGAGCGCCCGCCGGCCCAGCGGGAAAGGGCCTGCAACACAGAAGCCGGCTCCGAATGGAGCCGGCGGTGTTTCAGGTGTGCGACGGGTGCAGTTGCACCTGTCGCGATTTTCACTGTCTGCTAGGCAGACAGTGAAAATCATGCTGGGGCCCTGTTAGGGGGCCCCTGCACTGCCCATGCCAGTGGCATGGGCAGTGCAGGGGCCCCCAGGGGCCCCACGACACCTGTTCCCGCCATCCTGTTCCTGGCGGTAAAAACCGCCAGAAACAGGCTGGCGGGAATTGGGTCGGAATCACCATGGCGGCGCTGCTTGCAGCGCCGCCATGGAGGTTCGGCCCAGCCAGGGGAAATCCGGCGGGAAACCGCCGGATCCCCTTTTCTGACAGCGGCTTTACCGCCGCGGTCAGAATGGGCAATGAAGCACCGCCAGCCTGTTGGCGGTGCTTCCATTGCCCGCGGCCCTGGCGGTCTTGGACTGCCAGGGTCGGAATGAGGGCCATAGTGTCTATAATTTGTGAGCCAGCATAGAAGAGAAGGCGGTGTAAAATTCCATCAGCAGGCCGGCAGGGTCCTTGGTTTTCCTGTGAGCCATCTCTTTGATAGCTACTCGGATCTCCTGAGCCATCACTGGGCCGTCTAGGGTCTCCCACATTTCAGGATCTGCTGCACTCAAGGTTATGGGGGTTAAGTAATCAGTCATCGCTGTCTTGGGGAGATGTTCAGATTGATCGTAAAGTTGTTCATAGTATGTTTGGAAAGTATTATTAATGTCTTTCAGCGAATACAAGAGGGATCCGTTATCTGTCATTATCAGTGTGATGGGTCCTCCCCTAGTTGGCGATGTGACCAACCAAGCAAGTAGCCTCCTTTCTCTACCCTCTTCATCATGAGCTTTCATTATGTAGTCCTCATAGTCAAGGCAGAGAAGGCCTCCAATCCTATCTGGTCATCTAGTTTACGTAACTTTTACTCCAGCGTTCTAAGTTTTTCTTCCAGTTCTTTCCTGTCCCCCACTCTCAGTCCTATACAATGGCCACAGATCACCACCTTTATTGTGGCCCATTTAATTAACATGTTAGAAGCTGATCTCTGATTGTGCTCAAAGTAATCTGAGATGGTCATCTGAAGAGACCCCCTAAAGGATGTGTCATCAAGTACCAGGGGGTTGAGTCATCACAGGTGTATTATTACCGGTTGCTCTGGTATGGGCCAGAATATCAATAACAGTGGGATGTGGTCTGACAATGTGCGTCCGAGGTATTCTGTATGTAGGGCAGAGTGTCCCAGTGTGGTTGAGCACGTAAACATGTCTAATCTGGTGTATAATTTGTCGATTGGTGAATAATAGGAGTATTCACGCTCCTGATTGAGTTGTACCCTCCAAATCTCTAATAAATCCCAGTGGCTTAGCCATTGCCTCAATCCCTCTGAGAGCATATGAGCCAGGGCCCCCAATAATGGAGGGGTAGACCTATCTAGGTTACATTCACTACACAATTGAAGTCACCCCCAGGAGCAAACTCCCTACCCCCATGGTAGCCAGGGGGCTGGACAGCTCCTGGGAAAAAGTCACCTGGTCTTGGTTTGGGGCATATATAGATCTTAGGTTATCTCTTTACCAAGGAGCCTTACTTTAACTAGGACATTTTGTCTCTCTTGATCTATCAATGTATGCATTTGCTCAAAGGGAGTGCCATCCCTTATCCAAATTAGTACCCAATTGGAGTAAGCCGAGTAAGAGGTTGCATAAATGTGGCCTAACCATCTACGGTGAAGCCGTTCTATTTCTAATTGAGTTAAATGTGTTCCTTGCAACATGACTATTTGTGCACCTGTTCTTCTCAGATATCTGTGGATATTATGCCTCATGGCAGCAAACCCCATCCCTCTAATATTCCCGGTTATAATTGACATTGTGGTTCCTTGGGTGGTATTCATATGTGGGTTCGACAATAAGCAGGTGACCCCCAGGACCAACAAGAACAGTTGCAAACCCAAGGGCGGTCGAACAACGGCTGGCTGTCCAAACCTTGGAACAAAAACAAAATAATAAGATCACCGCTTCTAGTTCCTTGGCAGGGGCAATCTTACTGAGGTATTCAGGTAAGGAGTTCATTTCAGATTTCTGTTCCAGCCCTATGTATCACAGATAAGTTGTTGTTGGATTTTCCAGGATCCAGGCCACCATTGGTGCACCCCGTGTGTCCTGTTCAGCATTAGCCACGGCTCTCAGCTGTTGGAACAGGGGATAGGTTCAGGTGTCTAGGATATAGCAGCTGTCTATTTCCTGTGGAGGGCCATCTGATTGTTTGTTTATCGTATCAGTTCTTCAGCTGTTTGAAGGGTCACATCGGGTAAGGCCTCTCCTGAGATATTCAAGGCCTCCGAGCCAGAAACATTTGAGCCAAGTTCTGATGAGTTTTTAGTCTCTTCCTCGGTCCTTTGGGTTAGTGCTACTTCCACCACAGCAGATAGTTTTCCACCCCCTTTCCCGTTCAGTCTGGGAGGGATATTTTTTTCAGGGAGGCTCTCTCAGGCTTTTCCCTTGGTCTTCTCCTAGTTTGTTGCCTGGGTTCTCTGGGTTTGGTTTTGGGCATTGGGCATGATGTTCCTGTTCTGTACATTTTGGGTCAAGTCTAAGCTTCATCTGGTGTGTTACAGAAGTGTGTGTTCCATCCTGGATAATCTGCAGTTTTGCTGGGAACATTAACAAATATTGTACTCCTTCGTCACGGCAGGCTTTCTTCATGGTTTGGTAGGATGCCCTTTGCGGTGAAGTCTGGAAACACCAATACTTTTCCTTTTATCAGCACATAGGGGTCATTGTCATGTGCCTTTTGAAGTGTAACATCCCTATCTTTGAAGTACAGAAATTGCACCACCACTAGGTGAGGTGGATGGCCTGGGGCCATTGTCCATGCCAGTACTCTGTGAGCTCTCTGTAGTGCGAAGAAGGGAGTAAGGCAATCAGGGACTACCTCCATTTGAGCCAGTTGTCTAGGAATGCTACCATGTCTGTGCCTTCCGTGACTTCCACGAGCCCCACCACTCGTATATTGTTGAGGCGATTATGGTCTTCTGCATCTTCTGCCTGTCATTTTAGCACTTTCACCCTCTCTTAAAGATCGCATAGGTTGTGTGAGAAAGTAGCCTGTTCAGGTTCAATCGCTTCTACTGTGGTTTCTACAGCCTTGACCCTCTTGGCTAGCTTATGGTGTTCCACTTGTAATAGGCCTAAGCCTACTAAGACTGCACTGATGTCCTGTTGAAGCATTTGTTTGGTGTCTGCTATGGCAGCCAACAATTTATCAAAGTGTGAATGGATAGAAACCTCACTGGCTTCCCAGCTCCCTCCCTCTTCCTGCGGGGGTGGGAATGTCTCTTCTGGGTCATGTGTGGTTGTGATCGTTTTATTTTGTGCTTTGCCCATGTTGCGCTCTCCTAGTGTTACGGCCAGCCTCCCAGGCTATTTGTATGCTGAGTCTGATCCTGGGGGTAGCGTCTTGCAGGATTGCCAGATATCCAGTGGAAGAAGGCTCCAATAAACAACCTGTCTCAGGATGCAAACCATTCTCTGCAGGAGGCCAGATTAGTTGGAACACACCAGGTGAGTGATAAGTCGCAACAGTAGGTAGCCCGCCACCAACTGGCCCAGTCCCCAAAGCAACTAAGAAAGGGGAAAGTTCCACAGTGCTGGAAACTCAGTAGAGATGTGGTAATGTGTGAGCTTTTATTGCCCCCCCCCCAGCCGCTCTCAACAGTGTGTTCCCCTTTGAGTTGCAGAATGAGTTCTGGCCTGGTTTCGGCCCGTTGCCCTGGCCTCCGTGGCAATCAAGGCCCTTCCCACCTCCCCTATCAGCATGGCTAAAGCACGCAGCAAGCAGTCGGCTGGTCCGGCACCCTCACCTGCACCACGAGCAAGCCAGGCGGTGTGATCCATGTACTCCGACCGAGGTGTCATTGTGCAGACACGCACAGAGGTAGGAATCACTCACCACCCTGTCAACACCTTGCTGGAAGGAGGCGTCAGATTGTTCCTCAAGTCACCACTCAGCTAGTGGTCATGAGCAAATGACCACCGTAACACCTCCAGCATGTTTTCTCGACTCCTCGGAGGTCTGGGGCAAGCGATTCTACTACGGTGGCTTCAACCGCTTCGGACTGCCTCCGCCATTTTGTTTTCCAGGCACCAGCATTCCGGTCCCACCTTGCGCTCTTTTTCTGCTAGCATTTCCAGGCAATACAGTTTGGGGGCTCCGGGAAGGGTCCTCTACATTTAATATTGCACAGGGGTGCTTTCCAAGTGAAGTCTTCAGGTAGATCTTACAGGAAGTTTATTGGGTTGGATTGGAGCTCTCAGCTATTGCTGGTGTCAAACCATGCCCCTGATTCGATGTTTATTGACAACTATTGCTTAGTAACATTTTTTGCTTGCTCAGGCATAAAACAAAATAGTTTGCGATTTTGTTTTCACCATGCCATTCACCAGAAGATTACCAGTTCCCCTGATATGAGTATATCTGCCATGAAAGAAAGAGAATGGAAATTGATGACAACTCAGTTCTTTGCTTATGGCCAGGAAACATTTTTATGTATACACAAATATTTTGCGGTGAATTACTCTTATAATACTCCTGACCTAGGAGTGGTGCTTGGCCTACTCCTTGAATTCAGGAGTAAGTCAATAATATTATTAGGGTAACATCAAGTGGCAAACATTCTATATGAGTCAGGACCCATTGCTAAAAAAAAACATAGACACAATAACATAGCACATTCCATTCAGATTTACAAAACCTGCATTTCTTGAGACAAATGCCCCCAGTGTGACGGATATTTACCATAGAGGTCCTGAATGCCACTGATATCGTCCTGGGACAGCTGGAAGTGGTCGGGGTCGCTGTAAACATAATTTGGATACATCAAGGCGCCAAATACATTGGAATGATGGAGCCCGAGAGAGTGGCCAAATTCATGTGCTGCCACCAGGAACAGGTTAGTGCCTAGGAAGCAAACGTTTTTATTACAAAGCGTTTGTGTGCATTTTATTGCGTCATCTCACACAATGGATAGAGTCTTGAATAATATCCCCAAACTTCAAGTGCGATTTGATATTCTACATGCATTTACCGAATGTATGTATAACTGTTTAATTGAGCCGCCTTCCAATATTCTACATACTACACTCATATAACCGTGGTTGTCTTGGGATGCCAATTTTCTATGCAATATTCTGCCATTACCACTACTACATGTTTAATTTAACAGAGATTTGTGTCTGCAATATAATACACTTTTAATAAGAAAATTCATACGCTAAATAATTTATTCTAATTTAAATTAACTAAAACATTTAGTCACCTATAGCATTAGAATAGAAAGCGCATCAATATAAAAGCCATTCCCATTCAAATGGTTTCAGCAGAATGTTCCTTAATTTTTACTCACTAATCCCTGTAGCACCTTAATTCTCAATTCCAGAAGTGCCAGCAACATCTTTCTCTTGTTGCAAGGTGTGCATCTTGATATACAAAAGGTCTTATAATTAAATTCACTTGAAACCAGACAACTACCCAAAATGTGCTACTTTCCTCCAAGGTGCCTTTTCACATAAAGTTGTTGATTAGTCAATGTACACACCTGGCTGAAGAGGATGGTTGAGGGCTGAAGATGGCAGAAGAGGTTGGTTGGGGCCGATAAAGATTCCTACCTTTCCACTGCACCATATATTTATAGCATTGAAGCCAATACTCACCAACCTAGAGATGGAAAATCAGTTTCAGGCTATTTCCATGAATAGAATAGGGATAGATGATGGAAGGACCAGTCATAAAAATATATGGGTAAGGACTCCAGGTCAACATCTCTCCACTCATGCTGGTTACAGTGTGTGGGTGTGTACGTTTTTAAAGTTTTAAAGTTGGGCAAGCAGCCGACTTGACTTGAGCTGTTAATAAGTGTGAACATTCAGTTGCTGTCGAGTTATAAGTGGGAAACTTATTAAGCCTGTCAAGCTGGCGCAGGCACACAATTTTTCACCTCTCAAAAGTAACAAAACCAAAATATTAACAAATAGGACTGCGTATAGTTAAGGGCACAGAATCGTAAGGTTTTGATTTTAAAATTAATAGCTGCATTTGAAACTCAATTGAGAATTTTTGTTTGCTTACCCCTATTCAACTTTGGTCCTACAGTAAGGCTGACACTGCCCATGTAACTTGACTGGTATTTCTATTATATGAATTCTCTTGCAAGAACACATAGATATATTTGGAATACAATATACGTGGGGTGACAGCTTTAACAGACTTGCCTGCAGTTGTCAACAATCTAAAACAAGCATTTGCAATGCAACGTGTCTCGCATCCGCTCGAGTTAGAGCTATTAGTGTTGTAAATTCCTGACTGGACTTTTCTTGCCACATAAACTGAAAATTAAAAGTTGAACAGTTTCACATAAGGGAGCTGATTCACAGCCCAACGGCCGCCATGAGCATCAGCCTGAAGAGACACAAAAGAAAAAAAAGTTTGCTTGCAGTTAAACTAATCGGCAAAAGTGCAATTAGCCATGTAACAGAGGCGATGGCCAAGGCGGTAACAAAACCTCCCCAAGGAGGGACAAAGGTAGACCATTTACCAATGTCATCAAAGGATTTTTTGAAGGGCAAGCCCACGAACGAGTGGTAGTGATGGACGTGAGGTCGGTGTTGGTAAAAGCCCAGATACATACCAACACGTCGGAAAAACAGCGCTTGCGCGCTGCAATGCTCGACCTAATGAACTGTGGAGAACACACTTGACAGATAGAATCCCCTACAATCTCGCTCCCTCCGATTAGTTCAAGACGTTTCACCATCCCACCTCCCATTTGTGTTGGTGCTATGACTGCTTCCATCAATACCACTCACAGTTTCATTACTTCATTGTTTCTGGTTCAAATCTCTTAATTAGTTTCATAACAAAGAAAACACGGCATCAACGTGAGCGCCTTAGCTCACCTCCTAAAGTGCAGATATGAATACACTAAACAATACCCCAAAAATGCCCCCACTCCCGTTAGAACCGCAGTGCTGAGGAGTAATGTAATGAACATGATCTCATTTGTCTTGCTGTGTCATCCGAATTAATAGTCTCTTGGCGGGGATCAACAGTAGTGTCCATCAGGCGAAGGAGACGTAGATATTGGGACACATGAGTTCACAGTATTCTGAGGATAGTGAGGCGATAAAAGGGCACCAGAGTTCAGGATAAGAGGTGCCCTGTGCTGAAAGGGTTAGAGTCAATCTCTCCATCCTCAGCATGTACAAGAGGCAGTGTAGCTAACCCTGATAAGTTTATTTTATTATTTCAAAGTGTTGTGGACACCTTGTAAAGCACACAGAGAGCAATGAGAAAACTTAGAAGAGAAGAATGGCAGAATTATAGCTCATTCATTAAACATTGTATATCAGAACACCAGACAGCATAGGGGTTTTTATGAGTTTCAATGTTCTATCTTGATCATCACATATGCAAGAAAGGTATGAGACATCATAGGACAAGCAATGAAAATCCAAACTATGTTCTGTATTTCTTGCAGAGCAGAAATGTGGGGCTCAATTAAATAACATCGTTTTTCAGAATTTCACATCAACATATTTAAAACAATATGTGATAGTGCAGGTTCTGCTCTATGATAGATGTTTAGTGTTGTTCTTATTGACTACCCCCTGACTTTTTGCAATATGGTGGTACAAACATTTTCTGTCCCTGTTTTATAAGATGTTGTCAACAAATTCACCAAACATACGTTGTCACTTTCAAGGAAATGATGTGGCCTAACTTGTCTGTCAACACTTCTGCACAGGTATGTTCACTCATGACTTTTCTGCATAGGTATTCCACTTTAATATTGACTCCAGAATATTTTTCTACCAGAATATTGTGGACAAAACATTGAGGAGTTTATTTATATATATATATTACCTACTGCCAATAGCCTGTAGGTAGCTATAGTTAGGACCTACCTTCTATGGGAAAAGCATTTTTTGTTTTGCCTATAACTTTGGTGCCATTTGACAAATCTTCATGAAACTTTTAAAACTGTCTGCCACTCACCCACTGACTTCAGCTGCTGTCTGGAAAGTTTCAGGTTGATTCATCAAGTGTGGCCAAGTAAAAGGGTGTACAAAAATGCATTTTCCCCTTGCAATTTCCCATAGTTGTTTTAGACACGACTACAGCCAGAAATGCTGAACGGAATTACACCAAATTTGGCAGAAAGCTAGATCTTGGTCGAGGTAAGAGCTTTTTGTAATTATGTGTAAATCTGTTCAGTAGTTTTGGAGTTAAAAAAAGAAAAAAGTATTATGTACTTCTAGGGACCTGGATCCTCTGCAATGGATCAGCGGATTCATGAGCCAAAATCAAGGCTCTAATTGGCTTGCTGCATGCTGAGAATAAATGTTAGCACCACCATTTTCCGGGGGAAAAAAAGATTGAGGTATCCTGACCCCATAGGACTTATAGAGGGGTCTCCAAGGGACTCCTCATGGGCAAAAAATGCCTGCAAATAATTTTTGGGAGTATGCGAGGATCCACAGATCCTCCACAGCGCTCAGCTCATCTCACAGTGTAAAGTCACAATGAATCTGCAGATTTTGATACCAATGAATAAATAACTACACCCACCAACACACACACTCACTCACCAAACACCTGTCACACATGGCCAAAGGTCGTGCACAGTGTGGGGTTGGCACATGTGGGTGTTGGCCACAGGCCCTGGCCGGCCAACCACCCGCCGTGCATGACTGAAGGCTATGCGCTGCGTGGAGTTGGGTGCATGCAGGGTTTGGATTTACCTATTGTAGTGAAATATTACTTTATGGTAAAATAAAAAACATGGAAATTCATTGAAAAAAACAAAGGTTACAGGGATGTTATAGTTAGGAAATAGAATTTAAAAAACCTTAGACATTCACTAAAAAAACAAAGGTTACAGGGATGTTGTAGTTAGATTCAGATTTTAGACAAACAAAACCATAGGAATTCAGTAGTTATGGCTTTACTTATGTGAAGAAACTATAACTCATGCCTAAAAGTGACTTTATTAAAATAATATGAAAAGAAATATATAAATGAATTACTTTTGCTGCAGTGATTGATTCATATTTTCACTATTGTAGTATACTCCATATTTTTTCCTACTATTGTACCATTATCTTCTATTTTTGGTTAAAAGTGACTTTAAGGCACAAGTTATTGTTTCTTGACATAAGTGTAACTGTAACTGCAAAATATCTATGGGTTTCTGTGTGTAAAATCTAAACCTAACTTTAACGTCTCTGTAACCTTTGTGTTTTTTCAGTGAATATGTGAATTTACTCACACAAAACCATTGAAATTCAGCACTTATAATTATGGTTCACTCAAGTAACTATAACTCGCACCCTAAGGTAACTATAACTTGTGCCCCTGCCATGCAAAGTTTTCTCATCAATAATGTTATTCCAGTTGTTGCAGTGATGATATCAAGATGCCATGGAAAGTGTCATCTATGATGCAATATGTGGAGTAATTAGATGGGCATGGCGAAGGCGCAAGTTGTATTTACCTCCGGGCACGAGTTATAGTTACTTGAATTTCTATTTTTTTTAAAATTCTATTTCCTAACTATAACGTCCCTGTAACCGATGTTTTTTTCATTGAATTTCTATGTTTTTTTTTTAATGTGCAGTCATTTTCAATACTCTATGTTAATCCAACCACCTCTGCAAATGGTAACGATAACTCGTACCCTCACCATGCACAGCTAATTTACCCACAAATTACGGCACTCATGACATCTTTGATATTATCATTGATAATATCAATGTAATATTTGCAGTGACATTTTTGATGAAAAAAACTGCATGGCAGGGGTGCGAATTATAGTTACCTTAGGGCACAAGTTATAGTTACTTGAGGTAACTCTAATTATAACAGTTCTATGTTTTCGTATGTTTAAAATGTGAGCCTAACTATAACGTCCCTGTAATATCAATATTTTGGACCTTAATATTTTGGTCACAATCTTTTGGTAGCACATTTCAGCACATTTCAGTTGCCAGTATTTAACATGCAGTCCCACAAGTTACAACTGGGCTAAATCACAAAAATAAGATTATCAAAGTTCAATTAGCTTATGGATATTATTTAAGTAGTATTGCTATTGTTTTGTGATAACCATGTGTTTGCAAAGTCTACAACTCTCTCTTGAACTCATAAAACTTCCCATTGTCAGCAGAATAGACAATGTGCAATCCTATGGTTTGTGTAATGTGTTTCCAAGATTTACAACTATCAGTGCCACTCATAAAACTTCACATTTTCAGCAGACTGGACAGTCTGCAATTCTATGGTTTGAGTAAATCTAAAATGTCATATTTTTTCTTTTTTTCTCAAAATCAAAAGCAATTATTCATGAAGAGAATTCCCATTCCCTTACAACCTCACAAAATATGGAGGTACTTCACTTATTTTCCCACCCTCATTGCACTACTTATTCTTCTGTTTATTGATCTATGTGTAAATAAGCTATTGGTGTAGGAAATGCTTTGCATGTTAGTTAATACCAACTAACTTCAGGCATTATAGGCTTTCCCCTATATTTGCAAGGGACAGTTACATGTGACCTTGTGTTTTCATTACTAAGGGGCAGATGTATGTAAGTTTGGGATTTCCAAATAGCAAATCTTAGTGACTCGCTTTTAGGAAATCACAAACTGGGATGTATAACATTGTGTTATACATCCCAGTTTGCAATTCTCAATGGGGTCGCAAACGACCTACCTAATCAATATTCATGAGGCAGTTCACAATTTGCAACCCCATTGGGAATGGCCGCATTCAGAGGTATGGTAGCCTGGTGGGGACAGCAGACCACCATGTCTATATCTGCTTTTTAAATAAAGCATTTAAAAAAAAAAGGTTGCTATTAGGAAGGGGTGTGCCAAGGGTGTCATTTAAGGAAAATGGGATGCATTTAAAAATAAAATTGAAAGTTTTCTTTTCATTTTGTCAGAGTAGGCAGTGGTCTGCCTGCTCTGAAAAAATATTTTGCTTGCATTCAAAAAGGGGAAAGGGTACTGTGGGAACCCCTTCCCGTTTGCGAATGGGTTACCACCAACTTGAAGTTGGTGGTAACTGCGATTGTTTTGTGACCGCATTCACAATCGCAAAACATTCTTCATCCCTCTGCAACTCGCTGTGAGGAAGGGACAACCTTGGCACACCCATCATTCCTAATAGCGACTCGCAAACCTATTTTGCGATTCGGTAACAGGTTACCGACCCACAGAATAGGATTGTGACATGGGGAAAAGCCTTTCCCGGTCACAAACGGCCCAATGAGCCATTTGTGACCTGGAAAAGGCTTTCCTAGATCTGGCCCAAAGTCCCCCTTCTATTTTAGATACGTATAGGAATTGGTTTAGGACCTCAATTATGGCTGCAAACAGTCAGTTACCACTACCTCAAGGTGGGGAGGCAGCTGTTTGCAAAGGGGAAGCTGCGCTTTAGAATCATGTTCACAACGTCAGCAGGAGCCCTGGCGACTTTGCACAAAGTTTACCCAACTGAAGAAACCCTATTTTTTTTAAGCAAACACAGCACCTGTCACTCTAATGGAGACTGGTGGCGTTAAAAAAAAAATCTTTCATGTCTGAAAAAACAAATATAGAGCTGAAATGAATATTCAGTTGGCAGGTCACTTTACAATGCCCGGCAAAAGTGCAATATGTGATGTGACTGATTAATAAATTTGCCATTGCAAACTGAATTCCCATTCACAAATGAGTCAGCGTGCAAACTCTCCATTTTGGTTTGCATATGGGATCAGTCTATTAGGTCCTATTTTACATGTCCAAGATTATATTGGACAGTGAAGCAGAAATATTCTAGTTTCAAGTAACATGGCACAATTTATATGATCACATAGATGTTGAAGAACCTACCATCTGAGCCTTTGGTCCAGTTTTCATCTTCATCGAAGTGGGCATCCCCTAGTAAACCATCTCCAGGTGGATAGGCGTGGGCCAAGGTTCCTGAAGGCCCATCAAAGGGCTCAAAGTCCTCATGATCTGCAAGGAAATTCAAGAATTATTCCGCAAATTTGACCCATGGCATATTTTGAATTAATTGTTAACATTAATTCAAATACATTACTTACACCCAGCAACAAAAGAGATGTAAATATCAGCTGTGCCCCCGTGTATTTTGGTGAAGATCAAAGGTGTGACTTGACTCCAGACTAGGAATGCTTTCTCAATCACCGAATCCACATCACTTTGTTCCATGTCTGGTGTGTAATTCAAAATTCTAAAAAATACAAAAGAGTGAGGCCCATATATCGGATTAAAAGTAAATGAAAGTTGCTAGTTACATCCAACACAATTTCTTCTTCATTTTTTCTACGGGAGTAAATGATGACCCCGCTGCACTCTGTGCCAAAGTTGACTTATAGGCACAACCCAGGGATCAATATACATTTCAATAGCAATAAAATAAATATTATGCAAATGAAATTATAACACTATAGAATGAACAAAATATCGACTCACAAAAATGTCACATCACTGTACTGGCCTTACGACTACATCTAGGTAAGTGGAAGTGAAGTTAAGTTTTGAATGTATATTTGCTGTAGTGACAGGCAATGTACTATTTTTGTAGCTCTGTATTTCAACAGCCATCTAGTGACATACACATATATAAAAATACTTATCTTCACCATATTTATCATAAATCATTTGTATCGTCTACCTACACTGATCCCTCAAACATTTATATGCACACTTATGAAAAACACGTTTTCCTTCGACGGTGCCCTGAATGAATTGTTTCTCTGTGTGCAGCAGGTGAGTACCTTTCACCTGCCCTGTGTATGTATAGAGAGAGTTTTATGCAGCAGTCCCATTGATGTTTCATATTACCGACCATCATCCAAGAGCATTGCTTCGTTCTCCAATAGAAGTACGTTATTATTGGCCCCAACACTACAGAACTGTCTGCCTCGTACTTTCATGAGTAAGATCTGTTAATCTTCAGCAAAAAACTAAAGACCAATCTGTTTAACAGATTTGCTCTCTTTTTCACCAGCCGTTTGCTTTCCTCTTCAGTCCCTCCTTGCCTATGCACTTTAACGCAGTTCTAGCTCACCTTAGGGGTATGTTACAAATGATCAATGAATATGCCAAAGAGAGAAGGAGTCACTGATTTGCTAAGCCCTGAAGCATTAAAATACCCCAAAAGAAGTAATCTGTGTCATCTATTGCAAAAGAGAATTGACATTTTTGAACTTCGAACTATCAGGTCAAATCAGTTCTTGGAAATTCTAAATATGTATTGATCTTCGCTGAAAGCAGGGAAATTATGACTGTATAATTTGCCTATTCAGTTGGATTCATTCATTAGAGTGCTTCATGTCTGCATTTTAATAATATAGAATTCTGTCTCAATATACTGTCATCAGCCCTATCATGGTGCAATGCAAAAAAGTCATGACACCAAACAGACCACTATTTTAGGATTACATGAATGAGCAATAAGTCAGGAGATGAAGAAAAGCTAAATAAGCATGTACTTTAAATTACCGCTGCTGTGAACATAGGGGCCTATTTACAAGCCTGTGAGGCGCAGGGTGACCCAGCAAGTGTCTTGCTGATCCACCCTGCACCACCGGGAATGGGCAGAAATGTGCTGTATCTACAAGATACCTGCATTTCTGTCCTCTCCCCCTGCATTGGCGCTAAAATTAGCTGCCTAGCACCAACACACCATAGTGCAAGGGTTCCTGCGTTGCAAGGAAAGATTGTTTATGTGCAGGAGGGTGTCCTCTCCAGCACATAAACAATCTACAATAGTGATTTGGCCCTTCTATGTGTGCTGCAGAATCCAGTACACATAGAAGTAGCAAATCATCATTATATAATGATTGCTTATGTGCATGAAGGGACACCTTCCTGCACATAAACCATCCTTAATGGTGTTTGGCTCTTTCTATGTGTGATGCAGAATGCATCACACATAGAAAAAACAAAAACGAGGAGAAATTAAAGTATTTCTCCTCGTTACACCACTTTAATGCCACCTCTGGGGTGGCATCAGTTTTTTACGCTGCCTAAGGTTTACAATTCCTCCTAAATCTTGGGCAGTGTCAAAAGCAATGGGTGTTGCGTTGAAACGTCCACAGCAAGATCCATTGCACACCTCTCTGCCACAGAAAACTGCGTTGGCGGCCATATTTACAAGGCAGCGCTAAGCCATGCAAAGTGACTTAGCGGCACCTTGTAAATGTGGAAAGTGAGATTTTCCATAGTCCCTTTAGTATTAATTGGCAGTTT
Organism: Pleurodeles waltl; assembly: GCF_031143425.1. NCBI lineage: Eukaryota > Metazoa > Chordata > Amphibia > Caudata > Salamandridae > Pleurodeles > Pleurodeles waltl. The sequence goes on along the minus strand of NC_090447.1, from coordinate 1,354,658,679 downwards.
GGCATACCTCTCATCACTTACAGGCTGCCTTTGCACCAATGTGGACACTTGCGGAATACAACATCTGCTCTTTGCTCGTTTCCACAAAGGCTGTTTTTTCATTTACGCGTCTATTTGTGCATTTGCACATAAGGATAGCTTCCAAATTGGCAAATGTCATACTTAAAATAATTGGTCCTGGTTTTCAGTCAACTGATCTTTGCATCCTGGAAATTGTAGTTTGGCTTTTACCATTACAAGTTTGGGCACACATATCCTATAAAGACAACGTTTTGGCCATATACTGTAGACCAAGACTGGCTTTTGCGTATGTCATGGGGGAGCTTATAAGCAATGCAGGCGTACAGTTTTGATTCAATATGGGTAATGTGCCTGCTTGTGTGCGACTTCAAATAGGTGCTTGTATGTGTTTAATCTGCGTTCAGGCCTGTCTGTATGCGTGTTGCTTTTGTGAACAGGTGCTTTAATATTGGTGATATCTCTGCGCTTACCACAGTATAGTAGACTGCACTTGCTTGGGCTTATTTGTGCAGTTTTATGTTGTGTTTTTTTGTGTGCTTGCACTCTACAGAGAGAAAACCTATTGGCTTTCTCAATGCTCGTTACTGTTTTTTCTGATTAATCAGTGCTATGCAAGGCAAAAATATATTGAAAAAAAGTGTGGACTGAGCCCTCAGCGTGGTAGGGGAATATCCCGGGGCTCCTGTTCTGCTCAATTATTTTACAACTTCTTGAACATTACCTGTAGGTCAGCTCCGTCTTTTTCCATACAGGACGTCGAGGGAAGGTGCTGTACTTCCCCATATCAGTAACCCCGCACCGAGGTTGACGCATCACCTCCAGTGTCTCATTATCCAGCTTTCCCGTCACTTCCAGCCCAAAAAACTCCTGCATTTGCCGAAGTTTTCCGGAGTATGTGTCTCTGTTTTGATGTCGAAAATGTTTCCCATCATCTGTAGCAAGGGTGTAATGTTTTTTCAAGTATTCCTATAATGAAGAAAGGTGGAAAATCATGTTTTTGTAAAATTGAGTTGTACATGTTAATTTACTGTCCTTCTTCAAATCGTACCAGAGATAAACCCAGACTTAAAGTAATATTTAGTCTAAAATGTGGTCTGAACATAGCGAGCTTGCAAGACTCCCAACATCTGGAGATTTCTCCTCGGGTAGATCCGGTATGACCCCTTACTCACGATGTTCATGAAGGAATTAAAGGCCCTTCTCTGCAGCGAGGAGTTTAACCACATAAAACAATACATGTTCATGTTATACACGCCATCATGCCTCAAAACATCTTCATGTCAAACATTATCATCGTTGGGCAATGGTGCTGTTTCATCGGCCTAGGCTGTGCAATCAGACCAATGAGTTAATGGACGTTGTGCTATTTCCTGATTGGTCACCCTTTTCTGCGAACTAGTGTTCTTAGAATGTATCATCACTGTTCATAACACCGCCGTGATGACCATACCGGAAAATCACATAAAGGGAACTAGTGTAACCGCATCCTGCAAGAGAGCGTGCAACATCAACCAGGAATAGCCGGCCTCTCGTTACATTTAGCACTGTTAGCCGACAAAGAGGAAAGAACAAAACGCTTGTCTATCCTAAACATTTGGAGGACACCATTGCCTTTTCTGGATTAAAATTACCCATATTTTGGGCATGAGCAACAATTTCACAACATTTAACAAACACAGCATAAGACTTCCAGTAGATATATTCATTAAAAGTACAGTATGGTGTGGTTTATAGTTTTATGTAGGAATATTTGTATATTTGAACAACTTTTACCTTTGAAACTGACAATGTAATGCTCAGTTATATGAGTAAACATGTTTGTGGGTGTTTTTGAGAAACCTGACACATTTTTTTTTTTTTATTCTTTACGCCTTGCAGACTGTGAATTATATTAGTATAACTTAAAATACATATCTCATATTAAAAATAAACGCATTAGTAAAGCAGGCACTTTTGTTAGTTACTCCTCTCAATGAAAACATTTACCTTAGCCATTTGCATAGAGTCGTGTCCATCTTTTATTTCGCGAGCTGCTGGAAACGCATCAGAAACTGTGAGATATATCACCAGCAAAAGTGAAACGCTCTTCATTGTACTCAGGGCTCACAGGTGGGTATTGCTGTGCTCAGCTGAGTGGCAGTGTGGCATTCAATTGTAAGGATTCTTTTATATAGTATATGTGTGCCTCACCTGAACTCCATCACAGCTTACCAAAGGCATACAATGTTCTAAATTTTTTCACTCACCACAGGAAGTTGACAAGCCAAGGCATGTAAATTATCTCATTTTCCTGGGGTAAATACACGATTTCGCAACCATTTAAGGTAAATGTTAAGGTGGAAGACGTTCTTGGAAGAAAACAATGCGTGGTCTTTCCAAAGAATGTCTCCCTAATTACGGTTTGCAAAGTACAACTAGGTTAGTGGTCAGAGCCACTGTAAGCATTGGCTTCAGGGCATTCTTTCTGGATCTTTTCGAAAGTGCTTTGGAAGTGTTCCAGGCCGGCTGGAGCCAAGGCCCTGCTGTCAAAGTGATAAATAACAAATCTGTGGGATACTCGGGATCACTGCTTCTAGGCTTCGAATGGCGATATGAAAGGATTATGTAGGCCTATGAGGGCTGCATGGTGCAGGGCGACCAGCACCTCTCTGTGCACCAGACAAGAGAGTGGCTCTGTGTCTGTTCCCAAGTGAGACCATGCTGCCTGCAGCACCTGTGCTAACTTACTAACCAGTCACATTAACCCTGACACAGCAGTGCTTCATTTGTAAATAAAAACGTTCCGGTGCCCAAACCTCTCCTATGAAAAATGCGGCTGTTGCAAGTAAATGTGTGAGCACGGAATTGTGAGGCAGCTAAACCTGAAGCCCACGAGATTGTGAGGCAGCTAAACCTGAAGCCAACGGAATTGTGCGGTAGCTAAACCTGAAGCCATCTTTGGCCTCTTTAATCCATTTACAGACACTCCTCCCCTTCAGCAAAACTCCTGCAGCTTTCTCCCTTTGTGACGCTTTTTCTTTTTTCTCTTCCTCCGTCTTTCCCATAGGTGTCTTTTGCTCACAGTAAATGCTTGAGGCAGAAAAAAAGCGCCGGCCCTCAAATATAAGTGCTGGTGCCCGCACTGGAAACCACCAGCTCAAATTAAGCACTGCTGACGCAGCAGCAAGAGAAGATGGAACAATACTATGAACACTGCTGTGTGGCTGTCTTCGAAGTAATGGTGCTGTCTAATGCACACATTCTAACTTGGTAATGCTACAAGTTCGTATATTAGCTGCTGAACTCAGCTCAGAGTCATAGAGAGGTAGTTGCTGCCCCATGTTTTGGAGCTCTGATGCAAACTGCTCATCCACTAAATCCAAGTTAGTGCATGTTCATGATGCACTGTAACGCTTGCGATTTAATTGATAACAGGAACGCACCATTGCTTTGCACGTGTGTGGTACTCATGATTCGGACCTTGCAGCAGAGGTGCCTCTATGTGTTTCCATGCAGCTCTATCTTCAGCACATGAGCCCACAAACTATGTTACAGAGTTAGCACTAGGGTTTGGATTTAGATTTATAAAGTGCACTATGCTCTAAGGTGTCAAAGGGCTACCAACAGCAAAAGAAGCTACCCACAGAAGGAACAATTACGGAAGAGAAAATAAGCGCGTCTTCATTTTCTTCTGGAAGGCCATGTCAGAGGATAAACTGCCAATGCGGGTCAGCAGTTAGCTGCCACTACCGAAAAGGTGCGGTCCTCCCATCTCACCTTCCCTAACCTAGTACTAATCCTCTTCCTCAAAGAAGAGGATCTCAGCTGACTTTTAGGCAAATCCAATTGGAATGCTGACCTGAAGGGAAACGGTTCTTGAATGTACAGGGCCTGATGGACCAATTAAAGTGCTTTGAAAATCACCCACGTCCTTACAGGTAGCCAGTGTAGAGAGCACAAGCCTTCCTTCACTGACTTGAATTTGAGTTTATTCCATGCCAAACAGGCAGACGCATTTTGAATAACCTGGGGTTTATTGAGTCAGGATTTATTGATATTTAAGTAAGTGCATTGCAATAGTCAAGGCAAGAGGTAATCAATTCAATGACTACTGCAATTCTATGCTCCACACGAATAAGAGAAAGGATTTGTTCAAAATGTTAATGATGAAACAATATGTGCCTGTGGTCCTATTGATCTGAGTATCAATAGTAAGTGCGTTATCAAAGTTGACCCCTAGGTTTTTAACAGAAGCAACTTCAATAGGTAGGGGGCCACATGTCTCTGGCCACCACAGCTTTAACCACACCGAGTGCTGAGCCCCAAAGACCAGGATTTCTGACTTCTCCTCATTCAATTTCAAACCGTTCTACTTCATCCAGATCCCAACATCCAACATAAAGGCACACTCCACCACCGGGCATCGTTTTTTTGATGCTACAGTGGCACAGTGTGCCAGGCCATATTTACAAGGCCATGCAAAACCACCTAGCATGGCTTTTCATAGCCTTATAAATATGGACCTCTTTCGCATATAACACTGCATGAAAGGGGCGTTCCATGGGTGTAGCTTAGAGTGTTACCATGCAACACACAGGGAACCCGACGGAATCTGATGCATTCCCAGATTTACAAGTCTGGGAATGTCAAATTCCTAGGCCACCTCAGGGGTGGCGTAAGAATGATGCAACGGGGAGAAATATCTTGATTTCTTCCCATTTCTTCCTCTTTTTTATGTGCACTGCATTTTGCAACACACATAGAAAGAGGAAAAGGGTGCCTGTGTTGGCGCTAGGCAGCAATTTGTGTGCCAGCGCAGGAGGAGACAACAGAAATGCACCATATCTTGTAGATATGGTGCATTTCTGCCCTTTCCCGGGGGCACAGGGTGGCACCGCAAGCTACTTGCTGTGCTGCCGTGCACCACAGTCCTCTTAAATGGGACCCACAGAGTTTGAATTTCTCTGCCACTGATGTCATATCATCAGATTTTGAGACAATAATCTGGGTGTCTTTTGCATATAACAGGACCTGGAAACCAAATGACCACAGCAGAGTTACAGTGGTGCCACATATAGATTAAACAAAGTAGGGCTGAGCAATGTCTCCTGCGGCACTCCGCAAGGGAGCTGAAAGAGTTCTGCCCTGAAGTCACCACGTTGACAGTCTGGGTTGCATTAATGAGAAAAGACCCCAGTAAAGCCAACGTGTTGCCTCTTACCCCCGCCCGGTGCTATCTTTTCACCATGCGGGACAGGGACACTGTATCAAATGCTGCTGACAGGTCTGAGATAGCCAGGATGTCCGTGCCACCCTGGTACACCTGGCAGGGGATTTATTCTGCCTCAGTGACAAAAGTCTATTTAGTACTGTGAAAACTATGGAAACCATTCCGAGGGGTCCAGAAGGTCCTGCATGGAAATGAACTCAGCCAAAGTCTGATTAATGGACAGGCACACTGTCCTGTTATTCACTGGGTGCTGCTGCATAGAACTTTACAATTTACCTCCTTCGTTATATGGACTCTGGTGTATTGCTTCAAACTAACAAAGCCTAGCGCTGGACATGGCTGACAGCCAACGGTGCAATACAAGACTATTATCAGAGTTGATCAGGCTGTAGGGCAAATTGTCTGAGCTCACCCCTTTGCTGGGAAGACCGCATTTTCCTCTGTGATTGGGCTGATTGTCGCTTTCTGCAGCAGGCACACCTAGTTCAAGGTGTACAGCAGTGCCAACATGTTGTCAGGAATCCCCACAGTGTCTCCTGCATTATCTGTCAGCATCCCCAGGGATTAGGGTTAAATCATATCTCTGTTCTTGGTTAAACCTTCATGTTTCTAAGTAAACATAATGTGCTGTACTACACAATTGGTTTTAGCAATGCTTGTTTTACCAATGCTTGTTTGCTAATGTGAGCAGGTGTAGACATGTGCTTCTAATTGAATGTGGTGTAGACACGTGCTTCTAATTGGGTGTGGTGACTCATCCACATGTGGAAACTCAACTGCTTTCCTGATTGGCAATAAATAGCAGAGTAAAGCATGCCTCCCTGCTTGGCTTTGGTTTGCTTCCTGATCTCAGCATCTGATTTGGCAGTCCAGCCCCTGCTGTCATCTTCGTATTCAGGACTTTTGGGGCAATTATTTTCTTCATTTCTGTACCAGCTGACACCAGGCATTCCTCCAGCACTCCGGAAAAACTGCAGCTAAGTGCCTAGTATTCTCCAGGGAGTTTTTTTCTTTGAGCGCTGTGCTTTCCTGGAACAGCTGGGGTTTTTCAAACCTCGTATTTTGGCAGAGTGCTTATTTTGAAGAGACAAATGCATTTCTGAACTTTCTACATTATTATTGTAGTTACTTGCCTAAATGTGCTTCAGGAAATCTGCTTGAGCTCAAGTACTACAAAAAGTGACAGTGCAATTTTAAAAGAGCATTTACGTGACTTTTCTTTCTCTAATAGCATAACTCTTGGATTTAAATTGTGTCATTCATGCCTGTGTTTCAGGTTTGAGGAATTTGCTTTGAAGGGTTTTTCACACACACAGTGAAAGCAAATCAAACTGTGCCACCCTAACTGTTTAAACCCAGAGTGGACATTTGTATTTCTTGGATTGTTTTTGATCCTTTTAGTTTAACCCTATGCATGCAGGAAAGTTATACGTGATATAATTAATGCTCTTGTTTGTCTTTCTTGTGCATGATAAGTGCAACCACAGTTCTAATTGTAGTGTGCAACAGTGAATCTCTGTGAAGCCAGCCCTAGTATCACAGTACTTATTGTTATGGTACTCAGTTTGGGTTTTTGGTAAGGCAGTAATTTTGCCAACAGTTATTATTATGTAAGAAAAGTGCTGGAGCATCCCAGTGTTCTTCTACCGCTCCTGTGCTCATATCAGAAAGGGAGATTCAGTTTCAAGGAAGTTGAGTGCACCAACTCCACTATTGCTCTGTCAACAACAACCTGTCCCCGAAGATACAGGGTGCCTGGCTGGACTGGCAAGACGTGGCAGTGTTTTGTCTCTTTCTTTTCCACTCCCCCTTTCCTTTTGGGACACCTGCAGGGGTTTCTGTGTCCACCAGGAAGTGCCGAGAGATGTTCCAGGAGGCCGGGGCATACCATCACCCCTGCAGACATCCTGTTTTTCAAGTGAGTGGCCCATCTCAACACATGTAAAGTGAGGACAATCTATATTATGGTCTCAGGTGTCATTTGAAGTGGTCAGAATTCCAATCAGCTTCTAACCAAAACTAATCAGTTAATTTACGAAAAGTGAAACATTTTGAGGTACCATAGATGGCTGGTAACAGGGACAAAAATCAGCTCAATCAAATGAGTTGAATCCAGAAGAATCATAAGGCCTATCTTTTATGAGTACCTCAAACATAATAATTAGAGGACAATTCTCCAGAGGGCATCCATAAACTTGTAAGAGTAATATTTTCCTTGCTTGGCATTATAATCCCCGACTTGTTCAAACATTTCCGTAAAATACACTTTTTTAAAAATTCACTGAATATTACTCAGTGGATTTTGTGCTAGCTGTCTCCAAGCTGTATTTTTTTTAGAGGGTTGCAGTAAAGCTGCTAGGATAAACCTTGATTTCCATCATTATTTTCAATGTACTACTTTACTGACTAAGGTACACCAATGCAAAGCAATGCAGGGATATTCGTAAAAAATGGCACATGCAAAATGTATGCATTTACTTTTTTTTACTACTACTATGTGTAGAATCTACTATTCGACAACAGGACTAAAGGTATGTCAAAACAAGAAAGATGATATGCAGTTGGTAATTATTTTGTTTGAATTAATTCTTAGGAGGAGTTCAGATAGTTCCAACAGATTTTCGTTCATGCCATTTAATGGTAAGTTTGTTTTTCAAAATGTATTATTTTTTGGTGAAGCAATTATTTTGACCACTTATTTCAATAAAGCTACTTTGGTGGTTTGTGCTACCAACCAGTGTTTGCTTGCACACCTTGCATGTTGTTACCTCTTTTCCTGTGTCTTGCATAGAGACATCACATTTTTTTAGGGGCGAGCGCAAAGCGCTTCGTCCCCTTTTGTAATCTCTCTTTGTGCTTCTAACCACACCCATGTCATGTCAGTCACTTTCATTAGTTCGTGGGCTTGCCTTTTAAAATCCCCTTGCTTTCATTAGTGAAAGGCATGCTTACATCATGGCTTTTCCGGTGTTTAGCCCTCCTCAAACACACCGATCAACTACTCAAAACATACGAGGCTCGATGTTTTCCATCTGCTTTCTGGACTACTTTTTCTCTTTATTTCGCAGGGTGATCTCACTGGGCAGTAGTCTAGCGCTTTGCATGACATCGATCATGTTACATAGGTAATTGCACTTTTACCAGTTACATAGATAATTGCTCTTTTGCTGGTTACATGGATAATTGCACTTTTGCCGATAGGTTTCACTGCGAGCGAACGTTTATTTCCCTTTGTGTGTCTGCTTTGAGCTGATGGAGGCATCGGCTCCCTTACGTGAAACTTTTACTTTTCAGTTTATATGGCAAGAAAAGTCTGGTTAGTTATGTGAAACTATTTTACTTTCAATTTTCAGTTTATATGGCAAGAAAAGTCTGGTTAGGAGTTTACAATGCTAATAGCTTTAACTCGAGCAAACGCGAGACCCATTGCATTGCAAATGCTTGGTTTATTTGCTTCTGGGGGTAGATGTCCCGTTTGTTGCTGGATGTGTATTAAGGTACGCTATGGGTTGGCAACGTCAGTGGGTCTGGCATTATTGTGATATTGCATGCAAGCTGCATGGGCATCCATATGTTTGATCCGGCTGTGCCTTACGTTCAGAGAGCTGGACTCACAGCAGAGAGCAATCAGAGCTGCTGCAGTGGTTTTCACTCACAGTTGGCAACTGTTATTCAAAAGAAATGCAGATTTATTTGTCTGGACGTACTTTTCAACAAAATAATGTTTTCCAGAAGGAAAATAACACCTAAAAAACAGTGCTTAATTTGTGCTTGTTGTTTCCGTTGGTGAGCACTGGCACTTATTTTTGAGGGCTGGGACTTATTCTTCTGCTTCAAGCATTTGCTGCGAGCAAAAGACGCATTTCGGAAAGACAGAAGAAGGGAAAAATGAAAAAACGTCACAAAGGGAGAAAGTAGAAAGCTGCAAGAGTGAGCTGAGAGGGCAGGGAGTGGCTTTATATGGATTGAAGTGGCGTGAGATTCCTTTAGGATTACCCCACCTCAGTATTCCGTCTTCCCACATTTAATTGCAGCAGTCGCAATTTTAAAAGGAGGGCTTTGGGCACCGGCACGTTTTTATTTACAAATTAAGCACTGCTAACAAATATACGCTTTTGTTTCTGCTGTGTGTTGGACTTTTTTGCTTATGCAGGGTCATCCCCAATCTTTTTGCCTCCTATTTTTGTTGAACTGTTGCTGTTGGCTTTTGAACTCTGAGCACTTTACCACTACTAACCAGTGCTAAAGTGCATATGCTCTCTGTGTAAAATTGTATGTGATTGGTTTATCCATGATTGGCATATTTGATTTACTAGTAAGTCCTTAGTAAAGTGTACTAGAGGTGCCAGGGCCTGTAAATCAAATGCTATCAGTGGGCCTACAGCACTGGTTGTGCCACCCACATAAGTAGCTCTGTAATCATGTCTTAGACCTGCCATTTCAGTGTCTATGTGTGCAGTTTTAACTGTCAATTCGACTTGGCAAGTGTACCCACATGCCAGGCCCAAACCTTCCCTTTTCTTACATGTAAGGCACCCCTAAGGTAGGCCCTAGGTAGCCCCAAGGGCAGGGTGCAGTGTATGGTTCGGGTAGGACATATAATAATGTGTTTTATATGTCCTGACAGTGAAATATTGCTAAATTCCTTTTTCACTGTTGCAAGGCCTGTCCCTCTCATAGGTTAACATGGGGGCTACCTTTAAATCTGATTAAACTGTAGATTCCCTTTGGGAGCGGATGGACATGTGGAGTTTGGGGTCTCTGAGCTCACAATTTAAGAATACATCTTTTAGTAAAGTTGATTTTAAGATTGTGTGTTTGAAAATGCCACTTTTAGAAAATGAGCATTTTCTTGCTTCTGCCATTTCTGTGACTCTGCCTGTTTGTGGATTCCCTGGCTGGGTCAGTTTGACAGTTGGGCTGGTTGCACCTCACACTAGACAGTGACACAAAAGGAGCTGGGGTGTAGTCTGCATTTCCTGATGAGCCATCTGTGCTAGGAGGAAGGGGAGGAGTGGTCACTTACACCTGAAAGGGCTGTGCCTGTCCTCACACAATGCCGTTTCCGACCCCCTGGTGAGTGTCTGGGGCCTTGCCTGGGCAAGGCAGGATTTCACATTCAAAAGAGACTTTACTTTGAAGTAGGCCTACTTCAAAGGAGAAATTGGGAATAAGAAGGGCACCCAAAACCACAGACTTTAGGAACACTTCTGGAAATAAGAGGAACCTCTGCCTGGAGAAGAGCTGAAGAGCTGAGGAGAAGTGCTGCCCTGCCTGTGACTGTGCTTTGTGGAGCTATCATGCAGTCGCTGCTTCTGCCAGAGTAAGAGGGCAAAGACTGGACTTTGTGCGCCTTCCATCTTGTGAAGAAATCTCCAAGGGCTTGACTTAGAGCTTGCCTCCTGTTGTTTGAAGTCTCAGGGACAGCAAAGACTTCTCTCTGCCAGCACCTGGAGTCTCTGTAGAGACTCCTGCTTTGACAAGTGGTGCCCTATCCAGTCCCTGGGCCCTTGAAAGGAAAGCTGGTGGAAATCCAAGGAAATCGACTTCTGACGACTTCGGACCGCCGCCGCTGCTGAATCCGGTGACGCCACCTGCACCCGACGCCGTGACCTTCACTGGAACGTGACGATCTTCACAGGCCCGATGTCGCTGCAGACCCGCTAAAGTCCGCAACTCCGTGGAAGTCGCCGCACCACGTCGTGACCGACGCCGCTCAAAGTGCGTGGATTCAAAGTTTTGCACTGACGCCGCGATCCCCGACTTCGTGCATCGACTTGTTTCCACTCTTCACCAGAGGTACTGTACTTGGGGGTCTACGTGACTCCATGTCTGGCGCCGCTGGTGTCGACTTGTTGGGAACGACTCCGTCACGATGCTGTGTTAACACCTCATCAAAGCATTTTGTGTTTCTAAGCGCTATTTTTGAGTTTAATCTTTAAAAATTCATAACTTGACTTGTGTATGTTGGATTTTTGTCGTTTTGGTCCTCTTTTGTTTAGATACATATTTCCTATTTTTCTAAACTGGTGTTGTGTCATTTTGTAGTGTTTTCATTAAGTTACTGTGTGTGTTGGTACAAATACTTTACACCTAGCACTCTGAAGTTAAGCCTACTGCTCTGCCAAGCTACCAAATGGGTAAGCAGGGGTTAGCTGAGGGTGATTCTCTTTTACCCTGACTAGAGTGAGAGTCCTTGCTTGAACAGGGGGTAACCTGACTGTCAACCAAAGACCCCATTTCTAACATTGGTGATCAGCGGTTGGGATTTGGACTTGTATTTGTACTTGACATACAGTGATTAAGTGTACACTTCTGCATGAGTTCAGACCACTACGTGACCACCTACTACTTGTTTGGTGATCTTTTGCTTTTTCTCTTAAGGACTCCTTTTTGTTCTACTTCCATGATTTTGGTGATCCCTTGACTGATTCTTTTTACTTCATTGGGAACTTATTTTCTGCCTTTGGAACTTTTAAAAAGGCTTGCCTTTTAAAATCCCCTTGCTTTCATTAGTGAAAGGCATGCATACATCATGGCTTTTCTGGTGTTTAGCCCTCCTCAAACACACCGATCAACTACTCAAAACATACGAGGCTCGATGTTTTCCATCTGCTTTCTGGACTACTTTTTCTCTTTATTTCGCAGGGTGATCTCACTGGGCAGTAGTCTAGCGCTTTGCATGACATCGATCATGTTACATAGGTAATTGCACTTTTACCAGTTACATAGATAATTGCTCTTTTGCTGGTTACATGGATAATTGCACTTTTGCCGATAGGTTTCACTGCGAGCGAACGTTTATTTCCCTTTGTGTGTCTGCTTTGAGCTGATGGAGGCATCGGCTCCCTTACGTGAAACCAAAGACCCCATTTCTAACATTGGTGATCAGCGGTTGGGATTTGGACTTGTATTTGTACTTGACATACAGTGATAAGTGTACACTTCTGCATGAGTTCAGACCACTACGTGACCACCTACTACTTGTTTGGTGATCTTTTGCTTTTTCTCTTAAGGACTCCTTTTTGTTCTACTTCCATGATTTTGGTGATCCCTTGACTGATTCTTTTTACTTCATTGGGAACTTATTTTCTGCCTTTGGAACTTTGAACTTGTGACCATCATGTCTCAATCTGGAGATGCAACAGCTGGAGCTGTGTTTGAAATAGAGAAACTGAAGGAGTACTCAGTTGCTCAATTGAAACAGTTCCTTAAAGATCTTGACTGTCCCACTGAAAGCTCCACCACGGAGGGGGAGCTGCAAAAGTCACAGAGGGCCTGGGTGACAGTCAAGAAGGTTGGAGGGCACACAGAGGAGGATAATGTGGGTGGGGAAGTGCAAAGGATATACAGTGGTGTAGTGGAGGTACCTGTTATGCCTGGGGGGAGGGTCCCCAGGAGGGGTAGCAGGGTGTCATCCAAGGGTCTGACTCCTGAAGAGTTACAGGACAGACAGGCAGAGAGGGCTCGCCGGTTGAAGTTCAAGGAGTTGAGGATGCAAAGGGAGAAGAAGTTGGAAGAAAAGAGGAGGGATTTAGAGATCAAAAAGAGGATTTGGGCCTATGAGCTCAAATTGAAGGAGCTGGAAGTCATAAGGACTGAGTCCAGCTGGAATGGTGGCAGAAACAATTTTATATCCAGTGCTGCTGAAGAAGTGCACATGCCCAGAAATCTGGTGCTCTACTTGAAGGAGGGAGTCAGCACACGCCAGGAGGTTCAGGGGTATGAGATAGCTCCAGTGATGCACAGGGTCCCTGAGGTGGATTGGGGAACTGGCATGGGGAGTCATATTCCTACTGGTGGGATGGACACTCTACTGACACTAGGTGAGAGTGACAGGAAAAGGGGTTTCCCCCAGGTAGACGTCCTGGTTATGGAGTGTGAAGACATCCCAGAAGAATGTGGGTTGAGTGTCAGAGACAGTCAGGTACTGTCTCACCAGTCTCAGGAGGGTGATGTGGGGTGCTTTTTCCAATCAGAGTCACTGGATGGTTGATTGAAGGGCACTTTGGTTAATTCATGTAAGGGGCTGATTGATGTAATTGCTGGAGAGCATATGTCTAATCCTTATTTTCCAGAGCTATGCCAACACCAGGTGGAGTGTGAGTTCTCTGACCCCAGGGAGCTTACAATGGAGGCAGACCTCTGGGTGAGTACCAGAGCGTCTGAAGAGGCATTTGGGGGTGTTCCTGAGAGGAGTGGTCTAGGTATTTCCCAACCAGGTGAGGTAGGGAAGGATTGTAGTGTCCCAGGTAGGTCCCAGTGTAGTGGGATAGGTGAGGGACCCCATGTCCAGTCTCAGAGGAGAGGGAATGGGGATCGGCTGAGGTCCAAGGTGCCCAAGATCCGGTACCAGGTCCTGGAGGGTTCCATGAGGGAACACCAGGAGGGGAGCCTAGTCTGTACCATAGGGCCATCTTTTGAGGGAGATCCCACAGTGTCAGGAGAACTTGGGGGGGCGGCTGTAGCCAGCTTCCCACCAGTTCTGGTGTCTGGCAGTACCACTCCTAGTGAGGGGGTGTAGAAGTCCAGACAGAGGGTTGAGAGGGGGTTGCGGACCCCAGTGGAGAACCTGGAGGGTCAGGGGTCAGCTCTGAGAGCAGATCCCCCCAGGAATAACCTTGGTGAGACCATTTCTGGGTTGGGGTATTCCAGACTCTGTCAGATGGGCAGAGGTAAGGAGACCTGCACCAGCCAGACTCTTGTGTGGCCTTTGGGGACAATGTGTCCCTTGAGGGGGGTAAATGTGTCCCCCTGGAAGTTCTGGTGCACCAGGCAGTGGTTCAACTGCAGGGTGGTGACTCTGGGTTGAATGATCAGGTTCAGGGAGTAAACTCTGACCTGATGGGGGGGTAAGTATGCTCCCAAGGAAGTCCTGGTGTGGCAGGCAGTGGTTCAACCGCAGGGTGGTGACGCTGGCTTGGATGACCAGGTTCAGAGGGTAAACTCTGACCTGGTGGGGGGTAGGTATGCCCCCCCAGGAAGTCCTGGGTTGCCAGGCAGTGGTCCAGTCTGTGGGTACAGACCCTGGACTGGAGGATCAGGTGCAGGTGGTAAACCCTGACCTGATGGGTGGGTGGTTTGCCCAATCACCCTCCCTGGTGTGATTTCAAGGGGTACTATCCCTGAGGGGGGGGGTGCAGAACCCTGAGAGTAGGGGCAGGGGAGAGAGAGACTCACCCCTGACCCCAGTGCAATCTAAGGGTACAGACCCTGGATTGGAAGGCCAGGATCAGGGTGCCCCGCCTGACCTGGAGGAAGGGGCTACTGCTAACAGTGCCCCTACCATGTTGTCTTCTGGGGGGGCCACCCCTTGTTGGGGGGTGCAGGACCCCAGAAGGGAGGGCAGGGAGAGGGAAGCCTCACCCCTGGCCCAACCTGAAGGTACAGACTCCAGGTTGGAGGACCAGTTGCAGGTTTACATCCCTGTACTGGTGGAAGAATTGTGCGGGACCGCTTATACAAGCACCCTGACAATTTTGGACTTTGGGGGTGCCGCTCCTGCAGGGAGGGTAGAGAGCCCCAGAGGGGAGGACCAGGGTCAGGTTGTTATCCCTGACCTGGTGGAAGGGAGAGTGGTCAAAGGGTGCCAAGCACCTGGGGCTACCGCCCCCCACTCTCCACAGTCACAGTGGTTGGAGAGGCCTGAGGTCGGGCTCTCATCCCTGACAGTTGTCAGGGGTCACTGTGGCTTGCTGTCCTGGTGGACAGAGTTGCCCCTGTGAGGGGGACAAGAGTCACAACCCGGGATGGACTGGGCAACACCACTGTGTTGGCCCTAGTGGTACTATCTGCCCATTGGGATACATCTGTGAACAAAGTAAAGTTAGGTGCTGCACAGATGGTATTTGCAGATGTGGAGAAGGGTTCCCCGTGGGTTAGCTTAGTGGGCCCTGAGAGTATGGACCGTGGGATCCGACTGGAGTCAGGAAGGCGTAGAACTGGAATATGCCCCTGCTGTTGTGGGCCTGGGTCCCTGTTCTATCGCCCCAATCAGGGAAGTACGTCAAAGTATTGATTGTTCTCCCCTGGCTTTAGGCTGGTAGGGGGTCGAGTTGGACTTTTTTGCTTATGCAGGGTCCTCCCCAATCTTTTTGCCTCCTGCCTCCTATTTTTTCTGACCTGTTGCTGTTGGCTTTTGAACTCTGAGCACTTTACCACTGCTAACCAGTGCTAAAGTGCATATGCTCTCTGTGTAAAATTGTATGTGATTGGTTTATCCATGATTGGCATATTTGATTTACTAGTAAGTCCCTAGTAAAGTGTACTAGAGGTGCCAGGGGCTGTAAATCAAATGCTATTAGTGGGCCTGCAGCACTGGTTGTGCCACCCACATAAGTAGCCCTGTAATCATGTCTTAGACCTGCCATTGCAGTGTCTATGTGTGTAGTTTTAACTGTAAATTCGACTTGGCAAGTGTACCCACTTGCCAGGCCCAAACCTTCCCTTTTCTTACATGTAAGGCACCCCTAAGGTAGGCCCTAGGTAGCCCCAAAGGCAGGGTGCAGTGTATGGTTTGGGTAGGACATACAATAATGTGTTTTATATGTCCTCACAGTGAAATATTGCTAAATTCGTTTTTCACTGTTGCAAGGCCTGTCCCTCTCATAGGTTAACATGTGGGCTACCTTTAAATCTGATTAAAGTGTAGATTCCCTTTGGGAGCGGATGGACATGTGGAGTTTGGGGTCTCTGAGCTCACAATTTAGGAATACATCTTTTAGTAAAGTTGATTTTAAGATCGTGTGTTTGAAAATGTCACTTTTAGAAAATTAGCATTTTCTTGCTTATACCATTTCTGTGACTCTGCCTGTTTGTGGATTCCCTGGCTGGGTCAGTTTGACAGTTGGGCTGGTTGCACCTCACACTAGACAGTGACACAAAAGGAGCTGGGGTGTAGTCTGCATTTCCTGATGAGCCATCTGTGCTAGGAGGAAGGGGAGGAGTGGTCACTTACACCTGAAAGGGCTGTGCCTGTCCTCACACAATGCCGTCTCCGACCCCCTGGTGAGTGTCTGGGGCCTTGCCTGGGCAAGGCAGGATTTCCCATTCAAAAGAGACTTTACTTAGAAGTAGGCCTACCTAAAGGAGAAAATGGGTCTAAGAAGGGCACCCAAAACCACAGACTTTAGGAACACTTCTGGAAACAAGAGGAACCTCTGCCTGGAGAAGAGCTGAAGAGCTGAGGAGAAGTGCTGCCCTGCCTGTGACTGTGCTTTGTGGAGCTATCCTGCAGTCGCTGCTTCTGCCAGAGTAAGAGGGCAAAGACTGGACTTTGTGTGCCTTCCATCTTGTGAAGAAATCTCCAAGGGCTTGATTTAGAGCTTGCCTCCTGTTGTTTGACGTCTCAGGGACAGCAAAGACTTCTCTCTGCCAGCACCTGAAGTCTCTGGAGAGACTCCTGCTTTGACAAGTGGTCCCCTTTCCAGTCCCTGGGCCCTTGAAAGGAAAGCTGGTGGAAATCCAAGTAAATCAACTTCGGACGACTTCGGACCGAAGCCGCTGCTGAATCCGGTGACGCCGCCTGCACCCGACGCCGTGGCCTTCGCTGGAACGTGACGATCTTCACAGGCCAGACGCCATGGCAGCCCTGCTGAAGTCCGCGACTCCATGTCTGGTGCCGCTGGTTTCGACTTGTTGGGAACGACTCCGTCACAACGCCGTGTTAACACCTCATCGAAGCATTTTGTGTTTCTAAGCGCTATTTTTGAGTTTAACCTTTAAAAATTCAGAACTTGACTTGTGTATGTTGGATTTTTATCGTTTTGGTCTTGTTTTGTTTAGATAAATATTTCCTATTTTTCTAAACTGGTGTTGTGTCATTTTGTAGTGTTTTCATTAAGTTACTGTGTGTGTTGGTACAAATACTTTACACCTAGCACTCTGAAGTTAAGCCTACTGCTCTGCCAAGCTACCAAGGGGGTAAGCAGGGGTTAGCTGAGGGTGATTCTCTTTTACCCTGACTAGAGTGAGGGTCCTTGCTTGAACAGGGGGTAACCTGACTGTCAACCAAAGACCCCATTTCTAACACTGTGGAATTCTGTTGCTTTTAATTGGGGAAACATTTTTTTCAATATGGATTTCACGTTTAAGCAGATAGCCAGTACTCTGAAAACAATACACCACCTGCATAACATGGAAGTGTTCCCTAAAAAAAGGGATGATGTACAAATGGTAAATAACATAATTAGGGAAAGATACTCCTCTGTGCTGGCCTAAGAAGTGATTGAAATTTTTTCAAAGCAATGGCTGAAAGGAGCTGACCCACACAAGCAAGTGACTAAATGGGGCTGACCAAAGACCCTCTCTGTATATTGTACACAATAGGTCCCAGCATGTTAAATCTGTCACGCCAGGCGTGAAAACGGGAGTTTGAGGACTGCACTGCTGGAATTGCGTTGCACTTTTCTTTTTTCTTTCTGTCAAGTTTTCCAAAAATATTTCTACAAGATTTGTTGTGGGCTTGTTTTCTAGTTTTGCTGTTTTGTATTTTACGTTGCATTTGAAAAACATGGATTTATCACTGTGTTCGGTGAATTTTCAAAAGGGTTTTGGGAAGTAAACATATAATGGATTTAATTTTGATGGAAATTACAGTGATTGTTCGCAAAAATAACTTAAGTAACTTTTATTTACACTGAATGTAGTGATTTGTTTTTGTAACATTTATTATGTGTGTTAGATTTTTTTTTCACATGAAAAATCCAACCATCTGTTCCTGAAAGTGATCCAAATAGCTAGAAGGGAGTATTGTTGTTCAATGCATATGCTTTTATGTTCACTCATTTTGGGGCAGATTTAAGAGCCCCTAGCACCTCCTTACGCCACATTAGAATCTTTTGTTATGCTAATGTGGCCCAACGAGGCCAAAATCACAGCGACAAAGTTACAAAGTGGCACAATGTATGCATTGCGCTACTTTGTAAACCTTTGTACTACATAATTTCTTTGCGTCATTTTTTTCTGTACTTTTAGCGCCTGCTCAGAGCAGGGGTTAAAAGGAGTCACACCATTGCTTACAATGGGCCTCAATGGGCTTTGCAGGATTAGCGTCAACATTTTTGACGCTAATCCTACAAAGCTCCGAACTAGCGTCATGGCTGTCCCTTAGATACGTGGCACAATGGTGGCATTAGGGGGTCACTAAGAGGCTCTGCTTTGAGTGCAGCATCACTTTTCTTAAATCTGGCCCTTTGTGTTTGATGTAAAAATGTGTTCCCTTTTGTTTATTGCAATGAAACTGTAGCTTGATGGGTGGTATTTCCCAGTTGAGCTCATAAGGGCATTACACCGTCCTTATGTTGAGATGTTTTTGCCTCTGTCTATAGAACTGTCATAGAAAATTCCGTGTTAAAAGGCAGTGGGTTATTCTTAGACCTGTTTTCCATTCTGCCAACACAAATGTCCTCAAAATAATCAAGAATTAAATACATGTTTTCCTCAAAGGTTTTTCACTTTGTTGATGTTTCCGTATTTGTGATGCCAGGACACAAGAGTTTTGTTGTGAATTGCATTTTGACATCTGTCCGTTGTGTTGTGTTTCAAAAAGAGTTATTTTAGAAGTTTTCTTACAAACATCTTGTGCAGAATAAAAAACAGCTTTGTGTTTTTTGGAAGGTGGATTATTAGTAGGGGGTAAGTATGCACCTACCACTAGCAATGAGGCCACCAATAACATATAAGATCCAGTCAAGATCTCAGTACATTAGCCCCTGGTTCAACACTTGGTAGCTGGCTGTGAGCCGGCAAGCTTAACTCAGGAGATAGGTATGTAAAGCATTTAAAACACCAGTACATTAAGTAAGTAAGACACAACACACAATAACAATCCCACACCAATTTATAAAAATAGGAAATATTTTTATCTTTAAAAAGACATCAAAATGAAACATTCTAGTGCTTAAAAATCTATAGTGCCAACTTGGGACATCTGGTCGTGCTTGACCAGGGCAAAGTCAAAGTTTGAGGCTGACCGCAATGGAGACCTGGTCGGATACACTAAGCTGGAGGCCCCAGTCAAAAGGTTGCCTTCTGACTTAGAAACCTTTCTTGATGATTTTCTCTCAACATCGTGCGGTCGCCTCTACCAGGCCGATTTTGATGCAACATCATCAGATTGCTTCTTTATAAGGCCCCAGTCAGTCAAGGAAATCTGGAGCTCCAGAGTTTTCAGCAGGACCAACCTAAAATCCCAGCTGGCTTGCGGTTGAAGGTAGTCGGCTTGACTCTTGACTTCGGGTCAGTTCACTTATGGAGTTTTTTTTCCAAAAGTTGCTCTAAACTTCTGAACTTTTTCATGAAGTTCCCTTTGATGGTTCAAAGTATCCGGAACACAGATTCATGGTCTAGAAGCTCTGAGATGATTCTTGGAAGTTTGGAACTACCAATTCCCACATTGCACCTGGCCAAATCCTCAAAGGTCGAGTGGACGCACTCCAGACTGGGGACTTCTTGAGGCAGATGGTGCAGAGAAGCTCTGTTAACCTGTTGCTTTCAGGGAGTCTTCTCCTTAATCCTTTGGAAGCAAGACAAAGTCCTCAGGACTGTAGTTCCCAGTGTGCAGCAGGGGCAGTCCTTCAGGGTGCAATTCTTTGTGGTGCAGACAAGGGTTCTAGCAGGGCAGTCCTTCTTCTCCTTGTAGTTTCAGGCAGCTGATCTGAGTTGCTATGCAGCTCTCACATATTGTAACAAGCAGGGGGTCACCCCTGTCCAATGAGGTACAGGGTGCCAACCAAAGGCATGACAGCTTCCTCCAAAGTGTGGTATATGTTTGTCCCACAAAGAACTGCACTTTAAAATTCAAGATGGGGGATTCCTCTCCAGGAGAGTAAAACCTGGGTAAACCAACCTACTGGTGTGGCTCATTTCCATGAGCACCCCCCTCCAAATCTTCTGCAAATTCCATTCCTGAACCTGCCATCTGGCTGGGGGTACAGGAAGATGGGGTAGACCTGCATGGTATTCCCTACTGTCCTGTTCTCTTTGAAGGCTAGTTTGTTTTACCCAGCCCCCTTTCTGAACTGTTCCCTTCAGCTCCAGAGCTCCGTTCACTGGATAGCCCCTACTCTATGCAGGCCACATATCACCTTATCAAAGAAGCTTGGCTAAGCCTGTTAAGGTTGACCAATCAGGAGATTCTACTAGAAGGCTGTTATGTGGCTCACAGGAAAGAAAGCCCTATAACTTCTCTTCCGCATTAGTTATGGTAAATTTAACAGTGGCAAAGTGTTGGATTTATTATTACCAATCTTGTATGTTATTGAATTACATTAATATAAATAAGGTAGATTACCACTTTGGAAGTCCATTTAACTCCAAAGTCGAAATTGCATATATTTTACTTTTCAAAGACAGCCTGCAAAGTGGGGATGCCTTTCAAAATGACTGCAGGCAACACAGCAGTGCACATTCCAGTGCAGGAAATCTACTAGGCCTCTAAACCTCCCTATATACTATGGACTTATTTGTAGTTTGAATACCTCTTGCCTTATTATATTCTATGAACTTACAGGGGTCTGTCATTGTCAATTTTATATATAGCTATTTGCCATATACCTTTTTAATCAGAGCACTGGGCCTGGTAAGCAGAGCCCAGGGCACAGTCGGAGTCAGTTACCACCAATATCAGTAAAAGAAATGGGGGAGAACAGGGCTAAAAGGATGAATTTCTCACAGTGTTCTTCTAGGAATCATTTTATCATGTGTAATAAAGAGGTTTCATGGTCTGAAAAATGTTCTGGTATTTTATATGTTATTATATATTTTATTTGTTTTAACAATTCTGTATGTTTTTTGTGTTTGTTTTTTGGTAGTTCTTCCCTACAGGGTAGTGACATGGCAAATGGTGTAAATGTTGTATTTTTGGATATATGTTGATTGAAGTACTTAAATGCACCCTCCATTAAACATATTTTTGAATATTTCTAGTTTGTTGGCAGTTCTTCCAAGTGAGTTATTGTTACATAATTTAGGGGGGGAGGGGTAGAATATTGTTGAAGGATAGCTGTGTGCTGTACTATATACATTTATTCTTAGTACTTTTTACATTTCTCATTTCCTACAATTCTAATTTTTGAAGTCAGTGACATTTTAGCCTTTTGCCTTCCTCCTTTTCTGATCACGTTTTTGCAGGACTTAGGACTTTAGACAATTTACCACTGCTAACCAGTGCTAAAGCGTATGTGCTCACTCCTTAAAACACTGTAACATTGGCTTATGCCAATTGGCTTATTTAATTTACTTAAAAGTTCCTAGTAAAGTGGTACTAGATGTACCCAGGGCCTGTAAATTAAATGCTACTAGTGGGACTGCAGGACCGATTGTACCACCCACTCAGGTAGCCCCAGTGCTTTAAATGGGCCGGTACTCTCCGGTACTGAGTACCGGCACTTTTTTATTTTGACAGGGAGAGTACCGGCATATCTCAAGAAAAACGTAATACTTTTAATTGGAGAGTACCGGCACTTCTCAGAAACAAGCAGGTACTCTGGCACAGAGTACCTGCACTTCTGTTTTTCCATTTAAAGCACTGGGTAGCCCTGTAAACATGTTACTGGCCTGCCATTGCAGCCTGTGTATGCAGTTTTAAACTGCCATTTCCATCTGGCAAAAGGCATCTTTTGCCAGGCCCAAACCTTCCTTCTTAATACATGTAAGTCACCCCTAGGATAGGCCCTGGACAGCCCGGAGGCCAGAGTGCAGGGTATCTAAAAGGTTGGACAGGTACGTTTACGTTTTAGATGTCCTGGTAGTGAAAAACTCCTAAAGTAATTTTTCACTATTGCAAGGTCTACCTCCCCCATAGGATAACATTGGAGGTACCATATTACATTTAATAAGCTGCATTTCCAAATGGAAGCAGGTAACCAATTCATGCTTGGTGTTTTTGGACTTGTAATGAAAAATCCTCTCTTATAGTAAAGTCAGATTTTAAACTACGGTTTTGAAAATGCCACTTTTAAAAAGTTGGCATTTTTCCAGCCTTTGCCATTTAGTGCCTGCAGCCTGTCCCTGGATCGCATGACTGGGTGTAGCTGACCGTTGGGCTTTGTGTATTCCTCCTAGACAGCCACACACAATAGAGAGCTTAGGTGTGCATGGATGGGCCATCACTGCCAAGATGGGAGGCGGAGCTGGGCCCAGCCTCTCTTACACCTGAACAAGCTATATCCAGGCAAAGGGCTGCATACCGCTTGTAGTTAGCCTGAAGCCAGGGTAGGGAAGGGAGAGTGCCTGGGGACTTCAAGGAAAGCCTCTGGAAGCTTCCCCCGCTTCAGAGGCAGAACTAGGTATAAATATTGAACCTCAGTCACCAACTCTTCAGTACACTTCCAGACGTGTGAATATTCAGCCAGGAAGAAGGACTGCTATGCTGCTGAAAGGAATGCCACTCTTCTGGATAGACTGGTGCCCTGCTGGACTACTGCTGTGCTTGAGTGCTGCCTTGCTGTGCTGATGGGCTGCCTGCTGCCCTCTTACATGGGTGAGGACTAGACCTGCATCTGTTGAACCCAATACTCCATAGTGACTTCAAGGACTAGTTGGCTGGCCTCCTGACTAGAGAGTCAGGGACAGAAGGCTCCAACAACCATGAATTCAGCAGCTGGATTCTTCCATGCCATCTGTGATTCATCCCCTGCCATGTGGTGCCACCCCAGTCTTGGACCCTTGGAAGTGGGCCTGAAGGTGCTCTACCAGCCCATCTGTGGATCTAGCAGAACAACAGATCTCCTCTGCCCTGTACACAACCTCAAGCAGAACCAACACATTGCCTCTGCTGTGAGGGTTCTCCCGATGTAAGGAATCCATTTGACCTTGCAGCCCACATTGGACGTTCCGCCTGTGTGAAGTTTTCCCGATGCAGACCCTTGTATTGCAAAATCCCTCATTGATGGCTGCCTTGACAATGACAAAGATTCTCTCACTGCAGCCTCACAGCTCCTTAGAACCGGTGCCTCTCTTCGACTGAGCGATGCATCCTTGACGCCACAATTTTAATCGCGAGGATCCATCAATCGGATGCGTGATGGCACCGCAGGACCTTGCATCGCAGCTCTGTAGTACCTCGGAAGCAATGCATCACCTTGGCTGTGCTATGCATCCACTGCACAGGACCTTGCACTGCTTTGCAACCAGGGCCTAAGATACTCTTGTTCAGTGGGCCTAACTGGGTTCCTGTAGCTGGCCTGCCCGCCATCCTCGTTAGCCTGAACTTATAACTTTGTCCCGATCTGGCATGACCAGATAGCCCAGTTGGCATTTTTTGCTTTTTGGCACTATTTTCACTGAAATCTTTAAACCTGACAGGATTTGACCACTTTTTTAATAGATAGTTGTAGCTGTCTGCTAGCTGCTTTCATTTTCCTGCTCTCCCTCTGAGTCTGTTCATGATTCTGATCCATTGTCCTGTAGATAAGATCCAAAGAAGGAGGTTCTGCAAGGTCGCCCGTGGGGGGGGGCACCAGAGTACTACAGGCCGAATCCCTTTTCGAAAAGGCCTGTTGGGTGGCCGTATAATCCCACTTCATTTCACCATCCTCCTCTTGAGGCTTGATCGGGTCTCTCCTAAGATTGGCCCCTGAGCTGCTCCTGGCTTCAGTTTGCTCAGCTGATTTTCTTCTGCATGTTAAGTAGTTCGATACCCAGATACTTGCAGCAGAGCTACTCTCGATATCTGAATCTGTTAAAGGAATTTCTTCGTCCAAATCTGAGTCTTTAGACTGATCAGAGAGAGAAAAAAAACTCTCTGCTGTATCAAATGGCCCCTGATCGATGTTTGTTGGTTTCGCCTCTCTTCCCCTCTGGGCAGGAGCTGGGGAGGTAGTCTCGTATATCGTTGAGGACTTGGCCATATCGTCAATTTGTTGCAAATTTAACTTGCAGCTTGATGGACTAGATTGTACTACACATTTCTCTGGAGTGGATTCCTGAGACCTCTGATTTGACTCCTTAAGTTCCTGCTCGGATAGCTTCGCACCCCCCATTGGGGGGAGGACCACCCCCTCCCCGCTATTTCCTGGGCTTGTACTGGCAATCTCCTGACAGGGTGGCTCCCTCCCCCCTGCATCGAACATAGGAGTGAATACTTCAGGAGATGTAAATGCAACAGGTACATGCTCATTATTGACTCCTAACACGTTTGATTGCGCATCACGAGCTGCCTTTTCCGTGAACCTTTGCTTAGGCCGCATCACGCTAGAAAACATTGTTGGAACAGAGTACCTTGCGTCTTTTTCCATGTCGGTTGTTTTGTGCAGGCCCCCTTTCACTTGAAGATTGCTGTGCTCCTTTGATCCAGGGACCGGTAGCTTTTTGTCCTTTCTGGTTCCTCCTGGGTCTTGGTTCTGCCGTGCCCGTAAGGAGCGAGGGGTCCTGTTTATCTTCGGCGCCATCCGAGCGTCCCGCACGCCCCAAACACCAACTAATATTGCCAGGAAGCAGCGGGAATCGCGCTTAGCCGAGAGGGGTAAGAGCGCGGGTCTGGAGCGAGCATCACACTCGCATATTCTTGCGGGGCCCACCGGAGCCTGCCGTTGCTGCCCCGATCCTGGCAGGGACCACCAGAAAGCCGAAAAGCGCCCGCAGCGGTCCGTGCTGCCGGCGCACAGCGTCCGCGGCATCCGCGGCCGCAGGTGAGCGAGAGCCGCGTGTGGTCTGGGGATGGGCTAGAGCGGTAGTGGCGATCAGCCGGGAAATCCGGCCGCCATCTTGGATTCGCCACTATGGAGACTCGAACGGAGGAGCTGGAAATCGAAGTTAAAGCAGCAACAGCACAGACGACGACACAAGGGCAGCAGATCTCGGATATTCAATGGAAACTGGAAGATGCTGAAAACCGTCAGCGGCGGAATAACTTGAGGATTTTGGGTATAGCAGAGGACCTCGAGGGGCAGGATACTAGGGCTTATATAGTTTCACTTTTTAAGCAGGCATTCCCAGATTTGAATGGTTGGGATTGGGAAAAGGAGATTCAGAGAGCACACCGTTTTCCGCTAATGAAGAAAAAACAAGCTTTGACTGCTACTAATAGAGACCAGAGTTACCCACGGGCCATTATAGTGTATGTTGGTAATTTTTTACTGAGACAGGCTGTGTTTGAAAAAGCCCGCCCCAACTCAAAGGTGACGGTGGAAGGTGTATTATTCTTTAGTAGGCCAGACTTCGCACATGCCACTGTAGAAAGACGGTGGCGACTTAGGCAGATGATTGCTCAATTTCAAGAGTTGGGGGCGGAAGCCTACTTGCTAAGCCCTGCGCGTCTAAAAGTTGTCTACAAAACAACTACAAGATTTTTTCTTTCAGAAATTAAGGCGGGGGAATATGTACAGCAGTTGAAAACTGGTCAAGTGCAGGGGGTACGGGAGAAGGGGGGGGAGGGACTGCTGTGAATAGTTGTTTATATGTAAATGTATGTGATACTGATTGGGGTGTTTTTTTTAACATCTATCGGTTAAGGGTTTTGATCGGGAGGGTGAAGATGAGGGGCCGCGTGTATTGATTGGCAACCCATAAGTGTGTGAAGGTGTTTTACGTATGGGTGGGCTAACGGGATTGGCAACTACCATCTTACAGGCTCAGAAGCCTGGCGATTCCATTTGTAGGGGTAAGGGTTGGGGGGTGGGTTAGAGGAGGGCGGGCGGGTCACAGGGACAAAAAGGAGAATGGGACACGCAGTAGGGGGTGCGGGGATGGCTCTTATCAGTGGAAAAGGTGTCAGGGTGTGAAAGCAGCAAAGTTGAATAAGGCATACAGGGGAACTAGAAGGATCAGCATCCATAAAAAATGGGACAGCAAAGTGAAATACGTATCGCTACAGTGAACGTTTGTGGGCTCAATAATAACAAGAAGCGGCAGTTTGTAGGAGAGGTTTTCAAGTCATGGAATGTCGATATTATTTGTATGCAGGAAACACATATTCCAGGTACACAAAAGCAGCTAATGGAGTTTTATGGGTGGAAGCTAGCGGTTATTACACGACAACACACAACTACTAGAGGGGTAGCGATATTAACTCGGATCAGTACTCTGGTTATACATAAACAATTTGCTGATAATCTTGGCAGGCTTGCTCTGTTGGAATGCTCGGCTAAGGGACTAAGGTTCACCCTATGTTCTATTTATGGATCTAACACAGATGATCCTGATATACTGGATTGGCTTAATTTAGAACTTACGAATTGGGCAACACCTATCATAATGTGTGGAGATTTCAATATACATTTAGATAGTAAAGAACCCATTCAGGAACAAACACTCTACCTGGGTAGAAAAAACAAAGTTTTTAGGGCACTTCAGTCATTGGCCATTAATCATGGCTTGATCGACGTCTGGCAGTTGTGTTGCCCGCAGGATTCAGGGTCCACCTTTTTCTCTGCTCCGCATAAGAAATTAGTCAGGCTAGACTACTTTTTTGTGACAGCCTCTCTACAAAACCAAATAGGGGTCAATAGACTTCCTAGAATTATATCAGACCACAACCCATTGGTTTTGGCTTTGGAGACAGGGAGAAAGGGCCCGCAGCCGAGATCTTGGACATTTGATAGGACACTTTTAGCTGATCCAGTGTATATCCATAAAATGAAGGAATGGATCCCTGAATTTTTTAAGATAAATCAGGGTTCTGCTTCTTGTCAGATAGTGTGGGATACTTTTAAAGCTGCTGTCAGAGGAGAAACCCTGAGTTATGGGTTAAGAAAGGAGAAAATACACATGGATCAGCTAAAATTAGTTCAGACAAAGCTGGTTAAAGCTGAGCAGCGACTAGGGGAAGTGATCCGCAGTGGAGTAGATATTTCAGATATTCTGTGCGATGTGAATATCATCAAGGCAGAAGCCGCCAAGATTTTCATGGATAAGGCTGCTGCAAAATTTTTAGTATACCGTCAGAAATGCTATGAGTATAGCGGGAAAGTGGGCCAACAGCTGGCCTTAAGAATAAGACAAAAGCAGGTATTTGGGAGTATTACAAGCTTAGTGAATGAAGAAGGGCGGATGGTACATAACGGTCCTGAGATTATGGAAGTCTTTAGACAATTCTATCAAAAATTATATACCCAGGAAGAACAGCCCCAAGAAGAGGAAGGGATCGATGCCACGGGCAATGAGATATCAGGTCAGTTAAGAGAGGAAGATAAGGCAGCTTTAGAAGCACCTATGACACTGGAGGAATTGGATGTAGCAACTCGTGCCTTGGCAAGTGGGAAGGCGGCAGGGGGGGATCTAATTCCACTAGAATTCTATAAAGTTTTTTTTGTGGAGATATGTAAACAGCTACTTAACTTATTTATTGAAGTACAAGCAGGGTCTCCTCAACCGGCCTCCTGGGGGGAGGCTAAGATAGTAGTTTTTTTGAAAAAGGACAAGGAACCCACTCAGCCTGGTTCATATCGCCCAATCTCTTTAATTAACAGCGATGCCAAAATCTACGCTAAAATACTTGCTAGCCGCTTGAGTTTGGTAATTGCAGGCTTAGTATCTCCATGGCAGCATGGCTTCATCCCGGGGAAAAGCACGGCAGATCATATAAGACGAGTTATTACGTTACTTGATGTTAGTGCAATAGCCAGGCTTCCCATGGCAGTAATCTTGTTAGACGTGGAAAAAGCCTTCGATCGGGTCCATTGGCCCTTTTTATGGTCTGTCCTGCGTAAAAATAACATCGGTCCCGGGTTTGTCAAGGCAATTCAACAGCTTTACCAAAACCCAACGGCTACGATACAAGTTGCCGGGCTAAAGTCGTCCTCAATCAATATTCAGAGAGGCACGCGACAAGGGTGTCCGTGTTCACCACTGCTTTTTGCGCTATATATTGATCCCTTGATCAGGAATATGATCCGGAATGGTCGGATCATGCCAGTCTCATTGAAAGGGGGGTGTACTAAGATTTTAGCATATGCAGACGATATCGCGGTGGTGACCACGGACCCCAGGACTGCTATATTGGAAATAGAGCAGGAAGCCCTGCAGTTTGGGAAAAGATCTGGTTATTTGCTGAACAAGAGTAAATGCCAAATATTGGTGAATGAATCAGTAGATTTTAAGGACGAGCGGGTGCTGACACAGGTACAATATTTAGGTGTTAAACTTACAGCAAACCTTGACGAAGTGGTGAAAATAAACATGGGCCCAATTTTAACAAAGACTAGGAAAGATCTCGCTCGCATTAACAATCTACACTTGTCACTCATGGGACGCTGTAATGTGATAAAAATTGTGTTTTTACCCAAAATACTCTACCTCTTTAGAACAATCCCCCTAGAGATTGGGCAAGATTGGTTCAAATTAATAGAGGGATTGGTTAATAGCTTCATTTGGTCTTATACAAAGCCGCGCCGGGCTTTCCATTATATGACTCTCCCAAGAGAGCAAGGGGGGTGGGCACTTCCTAATTTTAAACTTTATTATTTGGCAGCAGTGCTTCAGTATGCACGGATACTTTATGTTACGGATAGACCCGGGCAAGATGCTCTCCCTTCGATATATACCCTGATTCTGGGCAAAGAAGCAGACGCAGTCTTCCTGCGGATTCTGGAACCCAGCTATTATAAAAAGGTTAAATTTAAGGTAATTTATGCTGCATTTAAGGCATGGACCCAGGTTAAGCGCAAGATAGGTATAGGACGAATCTGCCACTATACTCCCTTGTGGATTACCCCCACGCTTCCAGCAATATTTAAAGATCACTATTGCTTGAGGTGGAGTAATCGGGGTATACACAAAGTCGGGGACTTGTTTCACTCTGGCAGCCACCTCAAATCTTTTGAGGAATTGAGTGCGGAATTTGCGCTGGAAAAAATAGACTTTTTTAAATTTTTACAGATTAGAGCCTTTTTGCTAACTAGTATGACCCAAGGTTGGCACACGGATAAGATTAAGCTAATGGAAGTGTCACGACACCCCACTAGCTGTGGTATTAAAAATCTGTATCCACTGCTTTTAAATTCTATACAAGATGACCTGGCGACATTGGTTAAAAAATGGGAAGCACGGGTTGGAACTAAAGAGACAGAGGTTTGTGAGTCTATGGAAATGGCACGGACTGTTTTAGTGTCTGCTGGCCCGCAAGCTCAACACTTTATGGTATTGTATAATTTATATTATACACCTGCTAAGATTGCGAGCTGGGGCAAAACGGCGGGAATTATGTGTCCACGATGCGGTTGCCCGAAAGCAGATCTCTGTCATATGTTCTTTCAGTGTGTAAAACTGGGAAGTTTGATTACTGGGATATCCGATATATTGAAGAAAATCTTGAAACAGTCTATCTATCTGACACCTCAAATGGTTTTATTGGGAGTTGATCATTCAGTCTGCAATAGCCGAGATAGATACTTTCTGTTCATAGCAATGTCAGTATTTCGTAACTGCATAGCATCTCTGTGGCGTGATGTCGATCCCCCACGGTTCAATCAATGGTTCTCACAACTCTTATCTATGTATCACCTGGAAAATAGCCTGTATGAACTAAAAGGGGCAGCGGCCTGTAAAAGATTCATTAGAGCTTGGGCACCTCTCTCCGTATGGCTCTTGGGCCTCGAGAACGTGCCGACTATATAAGTAAATTTATGAGATTCCTAAGAGTAGAAACTATTATTATTGACTCTTGTTCAGAATGTTTGCTTCACCTGTACGACAATATTGATGTATTTATGCTTCCTTTTTTTTTATTTTTTTCCTCTTTATTATTGCAAACATGTAACCCGCTGCGTATCCTTAAAATAAAATATTTAAAAAATTTTTTTTAAAAAAAAATCTTTAAACCTGCTTATCTCTGGTTCTACTGATAGGCCTTTTGTTCCTTTGGCTGAGTGGTAGTGCTGCTGATTGGCAGTAGTGAGCAGTGTTGCTAGCTGCTCTAGTTTAAACTGTGCATATGACTTTGGTCGGCTGTCTTGTGACAGCCAGCCTGACATGTGCATTTTAAACCTCTCCACACAGCTGTTCTAGCTGTGTGGCGAGCAGGCTCAGGCCACCAGTGCCTGATGGAACATGAAGGCAGCCCACTCCAATCAATCCTGGCACTTCTCTCATGCTGCTAACAATATCAGCAGCATGAGAACTGCATCCAGATTCCTAAGGGGGTGTTGGCTGAGGCTCAGGACTGACTTGCACTGACTGCATTTCAGAAGAAAACACATAGTGGAGGACAAGATAGAATGGGTAAGTACACTTTTTTGTTTATTTTATTGTTTACTTTTTGGCCCACTGACAGGCACTGTAAGAAACTCGCATTGCATTCAGCTTCAACTCCAGAGCTCTCAGTCACAGCCTGTTATAATCACAAAAATATGTTAACCAGCCATGATTGAGAACTTTGTCATTGAGCCTAGGCATTGCGATTTATTACAGTGCCTGCCACTGGTGTTTAATGACAATATTCCCTACACGTTCAGCTGTTGATGGAGTCGATGCCCCTCCACTGTTGAGGGTCACTACCTGCCATTGAATATTACTCTATTTTTCTAAACTTGTGTGGGATCCTTTTGTGGTGTGTTTTCACTGTGTCACTGTTTGAAGTGCTGCAGAAATACTTTGCACGCTGCCTTTAAGTGAAGCCTGACGGCTCTGTGTCAGGCTACCAAAGGCCGAGCACAGTTAAATTTAGGGTTTGCTTGTGTCTGACTTCCCCCTGACAAGGATTTTTGTTCCTGCTTGACTAGGGTCTCACCCCCTCAACCAGTAACCCAATTTCTCACAATAATGATTACATGTCAACAGTTGACTGCTTGTGGTTGACGGGATTTTGTTTACAGACTTCCTTTTTTTGATTGTTGGTAGTTCTGTCTTTCTGAAATATGAGCCTTTAAGGCTAACTCTCTGGTGCATCCTAATTCTAGCTTTTTGCATCTACATGAAAGCACACAGTACAAAGTACTGTGCTGGACAGGCAAGGTTTACATTTGTATATCACTGTATAAAGTACTATCTCAAACCCATTTCTCCATGCATACATGGGTACACTCACCTCAAAACAATTCCTGGAAGAGAGACAAAAAACTGATAAGTCTTGTAAACTGAATGTGCAAGGATCCCATTTTTAACACTCCACACATATCCCACACTTATGGGCAGATTTATTAAGATTTCACGCAGCGCAGGGAAGCATCCAAATTTTCTCCTTTGCATGAAACGGGGAGAGCAGATCCATATCTACTATGATATGGCACACTTCTTCTCGCTCCTTGCACTAGCGCACTGTGTGCAGCTTAGCACCAACAAGGCATGGTTGCACCTTGCTGCAAGGTTACCTGCATTAAGAGCACAATTGTTTTTGTGGAGGAACGGTACCTTCTTTTACAAAAAATAACCCTTTAAAGCATTTTCCTTTTTCTATGTGTAATTCATTAATTATCACACATAGAAAAAGGAAGTAATGAGGAGAAATAAAGATATTTCTTCTCATTTAACCTGGATCTGGGAGGTGCAACTTTGGTGCAATCCAAGGTTTACTGACCATAGTAGATCTGGGATTGCATCACAATCCATGGGTGATACAAGGGAACCAAGTGCTTCAGCCATGGAATGTCTCCCCCATGAAAGGTAACACATAGCAGCGCTATACACTGCCTTGCATTACTTTTCTTTAGAAGGCATGCAAGGCACTGCAACTTAGCCCTCTGTGTGGCTTTCTATAGCTCTATTAACATTTTGCAATGTGACTGTGCCAAAAAAGTGGCACAGCCATGATGCAAAATGTTCGTAAATCTGCACCTAAGTATTGAAATAAGTATAAAAATAGCTTGTCTACGAGTAGTTTCCAAGCACTCAAATGACCCCAGAGAAGGTTCCTCCTGTACTACCTAATGTTACAAGCAGGATTCCCACTGCTCCATAATTATTATTCCTTGCTGCATATTACTTAGGCAATCAACTGGAACTGCTTAGATGCTCCTTCAATGCTCTTCTGTTGTGATACACGTTTCCATACCACATTTTCTTCCCATCCATTCAATACTTTCCAATCCTAGCTCATTGCCTGTTGTTTCACCCACTGCCTTACTACAGTTGTCATTGCACTGAAGGCCAACCAGGATCCACATCATCAGATGTTTAAGAAGTCCCCTATGCCCTTGCCATGGACCACTGTGAAAAAACAGAGGAGAGTTAGCAATCAAGGACAGAGTTGAGAGAAAGAGAGAGCTTCTGGATAGGTTGGGAATTTGTGAACAAGGGTTTAACAAAGAAGAGAAACTGCATCACTTATTATAATCATGATAACAAGTGGAGATGGTGGTTGGTAACTTGTAGACTGAGGCCCTCATTCTAACCCCGGCGGTCTCAGACCGCCGGGGCCAGGGTCGGCGGGAGCACCGTCGACAGACCGGCGGTGCCCCGCAGGGCATTCTGACCGCGGCGGTTTGGCCGCGGTCAGAAAGGGTAAACCGGCGGTCTCCCGCCGGTTTACCGCTGCCCTTAGAATCCCCCATGGCGGCGCAGCTTGCTGCGCCGCCATGGGGGATTCTGACACCCCCTACCGCCATCCTGTTCCTGGCGGTTCGCCCGCCAGGAACAGGATGGCGGTAGGGGGTGCCGCGGGGCCCCTGGGGGCCCCTGCCGTGCCCATGCCAATGGCATGGGCACGGCAGGGGCCCCCATAAGAGGGCCCCACAAAGTATTTCAGTGTCTGCCTAGCAGACACTGAAATACGCAACGGGTGCAACTGCACCCGTCGCACCTTCCCACTCCACCGGCTCAATTCTGAGCCGGCATCTTAGTGGGAAGGTTGATTTGCCCTGGGCTGGCGGGCGGCCTTTTGGCAGCCGCCCGCCAGCCCAGGGCAAATCCCAAAATACCCTCAGCGGTCTTTCGACCGCGGAGCGGTATTTTGGTGGGGGAACTTCGGCGGGCGACCTCCGCCGCCCGCCGAAGTTAGAATCACCCCCTAACTCTTTTAATTTCTGAAATCGGGTTGGTTCCAAATATGTTTGGTTGTTGTTCTTTTAAGTAAACACATGCAGTGGATGTGGTAGCTGTCAAATGGTACCTTAGGACTTGCCACACTTTACCACAGGTAACCAGTGCTAAAGTGCTTGTTCTCTCTCTTCTAAACATTATAACATTAACTTATACCCAAATGGCATCTTTAATTTACTTATAAGTCCCTAGTAAAGTGGTATTATATGTACCCAGGGCCTGTAAATCAAATGCTAGTAGTGGGTCTGCGGCACTGACTGGGCCACCCACTCAAGTAACCCTTTAAACATCTCTCAGGCCTGCCATTGCAGCCTGTGTGTGTGTTTGTGTGTGCAGAACTACCATTTTGACCTAGAGCCAGGACAGGGAAGAGCCGATGCCTGAGGATTTCAGAGGGAAACCTTTGGAAACGTCTTTTGTAGTGGCCCTCCTATAGCATGCATTAGAAAAATATTTGGTGCGTTTTCATTTGACATTTTCTGTCTATTGGCTTTCTTGGTTGTGGGCGTAGCTCATGTGACTTAGGGCGAAATGTAGCAACTTCCGCATTTGCGATTCGGAAATTGCGAGTCTGTGCGACTCGCAATTTCTGAATCGAAAATGCGGATGCAGAACGGTGTCTCAGACAACGTCTGTGACTCGCTATGGGGTCGCAAAGACCCACCACATAAATATTAATGAGGTGGGTCCCATTTTGCGACCCCATAGTGAGTCCTTGCACTCACAGGGATGGTGGCCTGCTGAAGTCAGCAGACCTCCATGTCTGTGACTGCTTTTTAAATAAAGCATTTTTTTATTTTTATTTTGCAGCCCGTTTTCCTTAAAGGAAAACGAGTTGCAAAATAAAAAAAATAACGAAACCATTTGGTCCATTGGACCACTGCCTGCTCTGAAAAAAACTTTTGGGCAACATTCACAAAGGGGAAGGAGGCCCCTGGGGACCCCTTCCCTTTTGCGAATAAGTTACCACCAGTGTGACACTGGTGGTAACTGCGAATTGCTTTGCGACCACATTCGCGGTCACAAAGCAATTCTGCATTGTGATGCGAGTCGCAAATAGGAAGGGAACACCCCTTCCTATTTGCGAGTCGCATTCACAATTTGCGAGTCGATACTGACTCACAAATTGTGAATGTGCATTGCAGAAGGCTGTTTGCATGGCGCAAACTGCGATTTTCGCAGTTTGCACCATGCAAACAGCTTACTACATCTGGCCCTTAGTTACTTCTTTCCTTACTGGGTTGTTATATAGTTAGCTCTGTTTGTCATTGTATCTGAAAGTAGTGTATTCTATAAATGTATATACTTTTTTTTACAGTTTATATGTTTGTTATTTACATAACTACTTCTATTATTTTTACTTACATGTAATATGCTTTTAGATGTTTCACACTGTTTTGCAGCTTTTCCATTGGGGATGTTCTAATGTGGAACAGGTGCTTTCTTTTCTGTTAGAAGAGTAAAAAATTATAGTTTCATTTTAAATGTTAATTTGTTGGTAGGATAGTAGGTTTATTTTTGCTCATTATTAGGGTGAGTTTTAATTTTTTCATAATTGATGTTCACTTACATTGTAATATCCTTTTGCTGGTTAGTAATAGTTGTTTTCTTCTGGAAGCTTTTCACTTTTTGAAGTTGTAGTGTTTCCTTTTGGAAAATACATATAAAGAGTTAAAAGTTGGCCAGTGTTTTGTTAATTATTTGCTATTTTACATTTTTAAGATTATTTACAAGTACGTTTTAGTTTATATATAAAGCTTTACTCATTTGGTTAGGTAGTTGTTGAGATGTATATATTTATTCTTTAATGGGCTTGTCAGAAAATCCGATAGCGTTTCCTCTTCTTGCAGGATTTATCGTCTTTTAAGTATTTACTTGATAAATTTAGTGTGCCTTTTACATTGTGATTTAATTGTTTATAGTTTGATTATATTGGTTAGTGTAGAGTTACTTTGAATTTTCTTTTATCACCTCTGTCCTTCCATGGTAAACACAAATTTAGGTTTTATTCATAATGTTTGAAATGTAGTTTGATAGTTTTGAATACTATAAATATTCTATACTATAAGTATGCTATACTACAATCTATATTACTATGAATATATCTCACATATATTTATATATATATATATATATATATATATATATATATATATATATATGTTGAATCAAAAGAATCACTGCACTCCCAGGAGATTCATATCAATCCATTTAATAATCGTCAGCATTTCAACCATTACCACCTACGCGTTTCGACTTCCGTCTTGATCACAGTGGTTTAACATGGATTGATTGCACCTGATTTATGATTTTTAACTTGAAGCATTGTGGGAGTTGTTGTCCATAATGTATATAACTATCAGCAATGGCATATTAATTCAGGCGGCAGCATCATACGATCAGAGGTTTACAAGAGCATTTAACATCCTTATAGTTGTCCCAAATACTCTGTTGTTTTCAAAGTTCTTTTGAAAAAATGTTCTGTTTATAACACGTTTCCTTTCAGCTCAATGCTGCAGACACTGTTGTTGCCTTTCCAATGCTCGGTGTCTTATTTTCATTCTCCCACACATGCCTGCTGGAATATTAAAAGTTCATATAGATAAGCTCCCGGGCCTGTACCTTCTGTCTGTTTCACAGTGTACCGGCTGCATCGATGCCATAAGGGAAGAGTTTACAAACGTTGCAGAATTTTGAACACGGCGCATTTGAAGCCACCAGCCATCAAGCTTATGTGAAATCTTCAAGTGTAAGAGTACACACCCAAGGGATTAGTATCCCCCTTTCCATTCTTCACAACGTATTCGCTCTTCTCCAAATGGTCCCGGGCACTGCCATTCGTAATTATAATAGCAAACAAATTGGTCACAAAAGCGGCGCACACTTACTGCTGGTGCAAGTGTAGGGGATTGACCACTCCCCTCGTTTATATATGTATATATATATATACAAAATCCAAGTGTTTCCTCTTGAACGGTAAAAACTCCCAGTCACTCAATGTCTCCAATTCACAATTAGTTTAATTGCCAAAAAACAATAAATCACCCAACGCGTTTCAGGAGTCGCAGCTCCCTTGTTCATGAGTAATTTAAGTCCATCTCTCAATTTCTATATATTCCCTTCACCAAATCAGTGCCAGTGATAACGGACCAGAAAATTCCCTGTTTCAACGGCGGACATCTTAAAACATGCCATTCACTATTGAGCAATCTTATTACTATACTAAGCGCCAGATGTAGCAAAGCGTTTGCGAGTCGCAAACGGCGAAAAACGCCGTTTGCGAGGTGCAAAAGCCTCACCGGTATGCAGGCCACCATCCCTGTGAGTGCCCATACTCGCAATGGGGTCGCAAACTGCGACCCACCTCATTAATAATAATGAGGTGGGTCTTTGCGACCCCATTGCGAGTTGCAGAAGGTGTCTGAGACACCTTTCTGCATACCAAATTGCGACTTGCAATTTGCGAGTCGCAGGGACTCGCAAATTGCAAGTCGCAATTTGGATTGTTGCTACATCTGGCCCTTAATTTCATCTTTCCTTTTCAATGCCTGCAACGGATTGTATTCATTATATGTTTATATTCATTTACTATCATCACGAATTGTTATATATTCAGAATTATTTCTAAAAATCTTATTAATAAATTCTCAATGTTTATAAATACAATAAATATTAATACATTCAATAAATTATTATTTCCTATCTATTCATTGTCCTTTAAATACAATTTTTTAATGCACTTTTGTAAAACATTACATTCATTGTTTCACATTGAGTTCGAATTCTATTTTTCATCATTTCTTGTTGCTTATAACAATCGTTATCCCATCTCACCATGTATTCTCCTTCGCCCTAGTGGGCGAACATTAAATCCTATTTTGCAAAAACATATTCTTAAACATATTCTAAACGTATGTCATTAATATTTTAGAATACACTCCATATAAACCACATTCTAAATTCATCCAACTATATTAATGCAGCCATAAAAAGGGATAAACTGCAATACTCAATAGTTATATCTTCAGATAGTTTCTATGTGATATAGTAGCTCCTTTGCTTTTAAGTGGCCTTCATATTTCTTCTTATCTATAAAACACAAAATCACAAAAATAAAATTTTGCACCTTACATTAAAAACATATAATTGCCACATTTTCATTTAAAATTCATCAACTCATCTTTTGTTGACCTTACTGCCATATTACTACTTTTTCATGCAGAGTCTCCAGACAGCATTATCATTCATAACATCTAGCTTATCAAATGTACAGCCAGTTCTTCATCCTTATTTAATCCCTCTGGTTGCATAGTATTGCAGTCAATAATTAAACAGAATTCCAATTTTCTTAACTCTAGTACTCTATTACCACCTCGTATATTCATCACAATTCTGTCCAATACCATAAATTGTAACTTATTCACATTGTTCTCATGATGTTCTTTGAAATGCCTAGCTACCAGATATGACTTATCTTCATTTTTGATTGCTCTCATATGTTCTAGTACTCTTTTTGTTTAGCCATATGTATGGTGCTCCCTATATAGAATTTATTGCAGGGGCATTTCAAGGCATATACACAATAATCTGAATGGCATGTTACATGTTTCATAATTTTAAAAGATCTTCTTGTTCCCGGAAAATGAATTTCTTTACAATTTTCGCTATATCTACAGGCTTTACATTTCCCACACGTAAAGAAACCCTGAATAGGTTGTGACTTTTTTACCACTGTACCAAACATTGACCCAGGGTATCCTTTAAAGATCCACTCCTTCTGAACGTAAATGTGGGATGATCATTAATCATTGTTGCTAAATTGTCATCCGTTTTCAGTACTGGCCAAAATTTATTAAACATCCTTTTTATTTCTCTTGTCTTATTATGGTATGTTGTAATAAATCTCATTTCTTTATCATCCATGTTTCCAAATTTAGGTTTAGTTAATAACAAATCATCTCTTTTAACCTGCCTCACTTTCTTCAAAGCCTTTTCTATAGTACTACAAGAGTACCCTCTATCTCTAAATCTTTTGGTCATAAGGTTTGCTTCTTTTTCAAAAGTTACATCTAAACTGCAATTTCCCCGAGCCCTTAATAATTCACCATATGGAATACTTTGAATCAGATTTTTTGGGTGATTACTCATAGCATGAAGTAGGCTATTACCAGCAGTATCTTTCCTACATAGCTCACATTCCAGTTTTTTATCTGTCACGCTTACTTTCACATCCTAAAAATACTAATTCCGAATGATGGGTCTGGAGGCTCGGTTGTATTTTGTTTTGAGACATACCTTATCATCCACTCACAGCAAAAAAAAATGGCAAACAACATCTCAACCCCCACACTTCTTCAAGAAGACGTCGCACAAGACTTCATCCTCTCTCCTGCTCTCTTCAAATTATACTTGAAACCTCTAGCCAGGTCCGTACTAAATCAAACATCTCACTATACCTATTGGCTGACAACATACTATTATACCTGAAGGTTCCTTTCCTGATGACATAACTTAGAAGAATGATAAAGGGACCAAAATTATGAATAACCATACATCTTCTTAAATTAAACTCATAGAAGACAGAATTCCTTCTGATCTCCCCTCAACACAGTAACACTGCTATATAAATGTGATTAGAGACAGCAATCATTATAAGCTATAACAGAATCATTGTTGAAATAGCAAAATCCCTGAATTTCACCCTGAACAAAAACCTAAATCTTGATGCACAACAAGCAAAGCAACACCTTAGCAGAACCCTCTGAAAACTAAAGCCCCTTATTCCAACCATAGACTTTTAGGCTTTAGTCCAATCTCTTTTCCTCACAAACTCACATGCTGACATATCCAGAATACATCTATCACCTCTAAGAATGACAGAACTTGGCACGCCATATATTTGCAGGTGCCAAAAGATATCATCTGACTCACATTTGACTCATATATAGTACCCTGATTTCACTTCTCTTTGAAGCCAGAGGTCAATTCCAAAAGGTGGTATTATCCACAAGCCTCTACATGGGTGGACCCTAAACTACCTGGCCCCAAACTCATTGTTTCATGTGGTTCCTGTGAACTCGCAAAATCACACTCTTTGACTTGAAACCACAATGTTAAAAAAACCCTGACCTGTGAACCAAACCTTGTCGGGCAGCACCACTACGACCAGAACTGTATCACACCCTCTCGCTCTCCATTTCAAGAAAGAACTTAAAAGCTTTTTCTTTACTCATTAATTCCAGTCATGATCAGCTTCCCTTTAGCCAAGGAAGGATTACAAAGTTAAAGTTACTTCTAATGGGATACCACATGTTTACTTTTGTCATGCCCCAACCTGAAATGAACATTCACCCCATGTTTCTCCAGTACCACAATCCATCTCAATCCAAGGTATCAATACACTGATAGACTCCTCTTCTACCATTACAAATGACATTTTGCACCTCATCATCCAATTCATTAATGTATATCATAACTAAGGGCCAGATGTATGAAAGCATTTTGCATTTGCAAACGGTGCGAATGCCCGTTTGCGAATGCAAAATGGCATTTCAGAATGTATAAAATACATTCTGAACGCAATTTTATGGAATCGCTAAAATAGCGATTCCTTAAAATTGCGACCCTGTTTAGAGAGTCGCAAATTGCGACTCTCTAAATTAGAAA
This sequence comes from Pleurodeles waltl, assembly GCF_031143425.1. Classification (NCBI taxonomy): domain Eukaryota; kingdom Metazoa; phylum Chordata; class Amphibia; order Caudata; family Salamandridae; genus Pleurodeles; species Pleurodeles waltl. The sequence goes on along the minus strand of NC_090447.1, from coordinate 1,354,618,871 downwards.
TCGCAAATAAGGATTCCTTATTTGCGATTCCTTAGCACATGCATAAAGCAATTCCTAAATGCGATTTTGGCATTTAGGAATCGCTAATTACCACCAAGTTGAACTTGGTGGTAACCATGTGCAAAATTTTAAAATGCTTTTAAAATGCATTTTTAAATTGTACATGTAAAGCACACATGCCCTTTTGGCATGTGTGCACCTTACATGTCCCCCACAATTGTTTTTGGGCGCAGCAGATGGGGCCTTAGGACCCCAGCACCCTGGGGTTTTGCATTTCCAAAATTGCAATTTCTGGTTCAGAAATCGCAATTTTGGAAATGCTAAAAATTCTCAGATATGGGCCAACAGGCCCATAGGTGTGAATGGGGCCGGTATCGTAATTTGTGATTCGGTAATAGCATTTGCAATTTTTAAGAAATCGCTATTACCGATTCGCAAATGTGATACATGGCCCTTTGTGAGTCGGAAATAGCGATTTCTTACAAATCGCTATTTCCGAATCGCAAATGGCCTTGATGATACATCTGGCCCTAAATTTTGTAAAGTACTAATAAAGAAGGGCCAGATGTTCAATGCCATTTAGGAATCACAAACCCTGTGATTCAGTAAGTTCTTACAAAAAGCAATATAGTCTTGGAAATTGATACCAAATCACAGTTTGGAAAGAGCGTGTTCAGGGCATCTCTTCCATATTTTGATTCAAATGCTTTGTATCAATGGATTGTAACAGCAATTTTGTTTGTAAACCAAAGATATTTTACAACCTACTCAGAGGAGTTTGGAGCCCATTTTCAAAGAGGAAGGAATCCCTGTTTAGCACCTTCTCCTTTGTGAATGTAAAAAGAAAATGGAGAGTGGGCACTGGTTTAGGGAATGACTGCCAACTCTTAAATAAACATTTTATTTAAATGCAGCCCCATTTCCTTTTAAGGATGATTTTGAGAACTGGCCTATTTTAACATAAATTGGTTCACAAAATCCCAATGGATTCACAAAACGTTGGTGCTACTTTGCAAATCCAATTTTCGTACATCAGGTCCTAAATTTACAATTTTGATTTCAGAAATAGCTGCTTCATTAATTTCAAATCATGAAGGTAATTTGTCCTGATAATTTCAAATCTGCATTGAAATTTGAATTGCCTATTTTAGTTTGTGTACATTTAAAACACTGAGAGGCTAGGTCACAAAACTAAACTTACACGTCTGTATAAGTTTACGTTTTTTTTTCAGTATTCACAATACTGCATGTTAATAGTAAGTTTACAAGTACGGGGACCCCGCAGTTGGGGCACAGAACTCCACACGTGCAAAGTTCTCTGCCATTACTGCAGTTTCTGCACTTATAAACATCCAATTAAAAATCAGTTTTGTGAATGCTGAAAAAATGGTACATTACACAGACATGTAAATTTACCTTTGTGAATCAGGTCCTTTATGTTATGCTTCTGAGCCAGTTTACATGGCTTAACAAGATTCTTTCTTGTAGTGGACGATTGTATACATTTTAATGCCTCCTAATGAACCTAGTTACATAATGTGCTGACACTGGACTCAAAATAAATCCCTTTTACAGGAGAAAACCTACCTTTTAAATACTAACCCCTTAACTGCTGAGGCTTTTTCACACCAGTGTTTGACTATTATGAGTACCTAGACCTTCATACCTTTTTATGGCCAAGATATAGCTAAATGTTGAGTTTTTTGGGAAAGAAGTGTTCCACAAAAAGTGTCTTGTTTTCTTTCTAAAAATGACATCAACAAACGATTTACTGTGCTAAAGTCACCATCTTTCCAAACTCCAGGAACATGACTGAGCTGCGTGGGAAAACCATTTTCTTACCATAGGTTTAGCATTTGTCTAAGAGAACTTTTGTAATTTGTGGTGGGAACCGATGTGAAGCCCATGGGTGACCCTGGAAATCTACTGAAATAAAAAAATATTGAAAATTTGTAGGAAAAAACAGCCTTTTGTGACAATATTTTCATTTGTAACTTCTTATCATGATAGCCTATTTACAAAGGAAATATGCCATTACATCTGATAGACTTTTCTGTTTGCAGGTTGTCCAAGAATCTGAGGTACTAGAACAAACAACTTAACTGCACCTTACAATAGTTTTTCACTGTGTAGCAAGTAAAGAGCAATTCATTTGGTAAAATATAAAGAGTGAAAAATAGGCATGACAGAAACCTATGTATTTCTGAAATGTTCACCAAATGCTGCCTTTAGAAAAAGTAGGTATTTGTACACTTCAGAACTTGCAGGTACCCATACTAGCAATTGATTCAGATGTAATTTTTCAAAATGTCTCCTTTCTTATACACTGGTTACGTTTAGAAGGCACAAATGCATAGAAATCTAATTGGTAATAACAAATTTCCTGATAAAAATGCTACCTCAATTGTGTGGGTAGACCTAGTGCCTATGAGAACAACAGGCCCAAATCACAACATGAACACATCACATTATTCCACTGAAAACTGACCCGTTTTTGCAATCTGGATAGCTATGGATTTTGGACTGGAGCTCAGAAGGCACCTAAGCAACACCTAGCAAACCTGCACATTTCTGAAAACTATACATGGGGAGATCCAGGATGGGGTGACTTGCATGACTCTCATCAGGTTGTCCTCCACAGAAAGTCTTCCAAACCTCAAACTTTGACACAAGTACCTATTTTCCCAACATTACTCTGAGAAAGATTTCCGGAATCTGTGGTGAGCCACAAATTTCCTACCACCCAGTGTTTCCCCAAGTCTCTCAATAAAAATGGTACATTACTTGCTTGGGTAGGCTTAGTGCCCATGACTGGAAAGGGCCCAAAATGCAACATGTACACTCCACATTTTTCCACTGAAAACTGAACCTATTTTTGCAACGTGGGTGTAGTATTCAGTACACTGGAGGGTGAACCTCTATTTCTTTTCCAAATAACCCTTTTTCTTTTAGGCTCATACTGTGACTCGTGTTCCATTGGGAATTATATAGGGCCTCTAAGAGAACTCCTAAGTTGCATGTTTTTTCCCCCTCTGTCTCCTGGTGGGAACCCCTGACCGCCTTTCTGGTTATCCCGCCTAGATAACCTTTTGGGTACTCTGGTGCTGACCCAGAGGTTCACTTCCTTAGCAAGCTCCCTGGGGTCAGTGAGCTTATTATCAATTAAGTTAGGTACTAGGGCAGCTCTGTATAACAGCTATTGAATTTGTGCTATTTCAGTATCAGATTACTAAACCCAATAAAATCATCAGCTTTACTGCCCTGCACCCACCCATTCAGTGTCTTGCTAGCGTAATCCAGAAAATCCACCCAGGACTGGTTCTGCATCTTTTTGCTATCCCTGAAACTAATGTCGTACTTTTTTGCGGTGAGTCCAAACTTGGTGACAAGGATGGTTTTCACTGAGTTGTACTGCAACTGGTCCCTCACCCCCAGTGTAAGGAAGGTACCTCTCCTGCTGCAGGCTTGTGTGTCCAGAGTGATGTCCCCTCCTAAACTCTTATAGGACGCTGTGCATCGTAAGGGACACCACCTCACAAGCAGAAAACCACTTGTCTATGTCATCCTCTGCCACATAGCTGGGCACCAGATCTTTAGGTATGTGAACTTTCTCAAACACTGTTGTTATGCTGCTACCTTTGTTGCTGAACTTCACTTGCCTAGCTCTTCTGTTCAGCTCTTTGAGATTTAACTCATTGGCCATCTTCTTCTCTTGTATGGCCAGTTTCTCTCTTACTAACATTCTCTCAGCCTTCTCCTTTTTGCTTCCAACTTGAGCTTGCCCATTTGCAATGTAAACTCCATCTTTGCCTTCCTGTCCACTAGCTCCCCAGCGTGGACAGGCCTTGTAAAGCTCTAGCAGGGAGTTTCAATTCAGGAGATGAGTCATCCCCTTCTCCTGGGTGCTGCATCTCAGACCTTGCATCCAGGCCCTGCTCTTGCTGTTCCATAACATTGTTCTCCTTTCTACTGTTTTTTGTTGTCAGTACTTGTGAGCCTCTGCACAGGCACTCGTGGACTTTTGGATTTCCAGGTTCCTGGTATTTCTCTCTACTTAAATGCCCCCTCTTCTTACAAAACTCCTTGAACTCAGCCACTGAGTAAACATCTATACTGGTAAGCTCAAACTCCATTCTTGCAGGTATGGTCACAGTCATGGACAGCCAGGAAGAATGAAGGTGAATTTGTTAAAAGCAAATGAGTCCGTCAAGGAGAATGGATAAAACTCTAAATGGTCTCAGATTATTTATCTGAGATTTTAGTTTTGCACAAAATCATTGCATGGCACTGCACAAACACAAGTCAAAACCCTCAACTTTGAACACCAATGCTGCAAATGTAAATAATGGTTGAGGGGGCTGAAACCCTAATCAAGCAGCAGCCACAATTCCTGTCAGAGTGAAATCACAAGCAAACCTTAAGGTAACCTGTGCTTAACCCTCTGGTAGCTTGGCATGAAAGCATTCAGGCTTAACTTAAAGGCGATGTTAAAGTATTTATACAGCCCTTTAAACAGTAATAAAATGAAAACAACATAAAAAAACAACCACACTAATTTAGAAAAATGTAATAAATTATTTGAGCACAACACAAATCCAATCAGTAAAACCGGACACATGTAGTTTTAAAGATTTAAGGGAAAATAGTGCCTAAAAGAACAAAGTGCCAACTGAGGTTATCTGGTCACTCCAGACTGTACAAAGTTCAGGCCAACTCTAGTAGAGCGCAGGCCGGACTCAGGGACCAAGTTAGTCATGCTAAATAAAGTACCTTAAATCCTGGTTTGTGACATCCCCTCATCAAGGATGTGTTGCACAGTGGCGGTTCTGCGGAGCTGCACGACTGCGATGTGGACCCCTGCATCATTGTTGAGGATGCTGGTGATGAGGGGCTTGCAATGCAAAGTCTTGCATCAACAATGCAAAGTGCTGCAGCTGTTCCAATGAGGCTCAGAAGGGATGCATTGTGCTGTGCTGGTTCAGCTCACAGGACCACAGCTGGGCTGGCAGACCACCTTCAGCACCACTTCGAGGGCAAGACAGATAGATTGCAGGTGCTGGGGTCAAGGTAGGTGGAGGCTTTTCTGTACCTGAGGCTCTGATCAAGAGGCAAGTCAACCAGCCCTTGGATTCACGCTGATGGTCCTGGGTTCAATATGCAGGCCCACTCCTTAACACTCAGGAAACAGGGCTGCAGGGCAACAGGGCAACATAGTAATAGTGCATCCTACAGAGCAGCTCAGCAGTCCATATGTCTCTTCCACAGGTCCAGAAGTGCACTGAAAATTTGGGTCAGCAGGTCCATTATTTATAAATTGTGCCCACTCTGAAGTAGGAGAAGGTTCTGGAGGTCTCCACCTCCAGAGGTGTTTGGAATTTTCTGCCTCTCTGCACTGACCCCAGCTTTTCTGGGGACATGAAAGACTATTGTCAAAACCCTCTGTGAGTGTGCTGGGCAGAGCCTTTGTGATGTGCAAGTGTGGTAGGTGACAACCCCCACCCCCTATCAAATCAGAGATGGTCCATCCTTCCAACACATATTTCACCGTTGTCTCCATGTCTAGGAGCAGTACACAAACACCAACTGACAGCTATACCTAGTCATGTGTCCTGAGGTGTATGCTGCAGGCACCAAATGGCTGGGATAAAAAAAAAAATGTTCTAAAAGTAACATTTTCAGAATTGTGACTTAAAATACAACTTTACCATTAAAGCGGTTTTTAATTTACAGTTCTTTAGGAACCAAACTCTACACGCATACTTGCTCCTCCCAATTGAAAGTGGACACTCATTAAATGTAATAAGTTAACCCAATGTCATCCTATGGGAGAGGGAGGCCTTGCAGTAGTGAAAAACAGATTTAAGAGATTTTCACTCCCAAGACATGTAAGTTACAAGTACATGTCCAGCTTTTTAAATACACTGCACCATACCCTTTGGGCTATTTCATGCCAACTACTGAGTGACTTATATCTCTTAAAATTGAATGTTTAGGCCTAGCAAAAGGTTTATTTTGCTAGGTCAAAACAGCAGTTTAAAATTGCACTCATGCCCTGCAATGACATGCTAGAGACATGTATAAATGGCTACTTAAGTGGGTGGCACAATAATTGTTGCAAACCCGCTAGTAGCATTTAATTGACATGCCTTGGGTACTTGCACTACCTCTATAGTAGGGACTTACAAGTAAATTAAACACGCCAATTGGGCCTTAGCAAATTTTACCATGTTTAAAGGGGATAGCACAAGCACACTAGCACTGGTTAGCAGTCCTAAAGCCAACAAAAACTAGATCAGCAAAAAATAGAGGAGTAAGGCAAAACGTTTAAGGGAAGGCCATCCTAAGGCTCACAGGCCTAATAGTCGATATCTGTGGCCATAGTTCAGCCTGCATCTACAGGAACCAAGAAAACCTGTACATTTTTAAAAACTAGGACTTAAGAGACTTAGGGCCTCATCGCCAGGGTTGAAGTGGCGATCATACCACCAACAGGCTGGCAGTATAAATCCCCATATTTTGACCATGGCGGTAGCGCCGCGGTCAAACCGCTGGGACCGGCGGTTTACTGCCATGGTTGTCCCGGTGGTCAGAATCCGCCAAGGCATCGCTGCTTGCAGCACTGCCCTGGGGATTTTGACTCCCCTTCCCGCCAGCCTTTCCATGGCAGTAGACACCGCCATGGAAAGACTGGCGGTAAGGGGAGTCACGGGCCCCCTATGTATAGCCCCGTCACGATTTTCACTGTCTGCCTGGCAGACAGTGAAAAGCGCGATGGGTGCTGCTGCACCCGCCGCACCGCCACATTGCCGCTGGCTCCATTAGGAGCCCGTGGCAATGTTATGGCCGACATCCTTGCCGGCCCAGCGGGGATGTCCAAATGCAGCTAGCGGGTTTCCGGCCGCATGGGCCACCGACTGGCGGTTCAGCCTTGGCGATCGGCCTCATCCGACCGCCAAGGTTGTAAAGAGGGCCTTAATTCTTTCTAGCATAATTACACTAAATTACAGCAAAATGTATTTTAATAATGCCTAATTAAATGAGAAGCATAATTCAGCTTTTAGTTCAATTTTCTTCGTGCAAAATGCACTCTTGCATCCAAAATGTTGGAAAATTATCTTTGCCCAAAATTACGCTCAAAGCTGGTGTGCTTTCATGATTTTCATAATTTTGCATCATAAGAATAATGGTTAATTGCTGAAATTCCTCTGATTACTCTGGTGTAATTGAAATTTCACCCAGGACCTTATTGCCTTCCCGAAAAGCCCTTCAAAAGCTCAAACCTTCGGTAAAATAATCATTATACTCATATTTGTGGGGATCAACAAATTTCGTACCACCCAGAGATCCCATATGTCTCCCAATAATAACAGTGAGCCAACTGTGTGGGTAGGGAAAGAGATGGCAACACAAAAGTCCTTAAAGCACTACATGGAGAGATCAGTGATAGGGGTAACTGCGGTGTTTGGAGCTTTGCTTAGCCAGAACCCACAGAAAGCCACTAACAACAGACATTTTGGAAAGCTAGATACCCAGGGAATTTCAGGAAGGTATGCCATGCATGGATCTCACAAAGTTTTATTACTCACAATACCCTGCAAATCTCAAACTTTGCCTAAAATCACACATTTTCCTTAAATTTCTGTAATGGAAACTTCAGTAATCTGCGGAAATCCACAAAATTCCTACCACCCAGGCAGGATACCTCACTTTTTCAGATGAAAACACAGAAGGAACAGTTGGAACCAAGGTCAAGGCATTGTGGGTACAAAAATTTTGTGCTATCCATGTGAAGCACACCACCCTGGATTCCCCTGGTGTGTAGTTTTCAGAAATGTCTGGGTTTGGTAGGTTTTCCCTGGAGGCGGCCTACCAGAGCGCAAAAAAGGCAGCCAGTCACCATGGCAAAAGGGATGATATTTGGATTTAGCCCATTTCTCCTGGGCCATACATAAAATAAACACCCAAAAGGGATAAATGTCCTCTCACTTGCCATTGGGATGAGATGCTTTAGGCCACAAGGAAGCAGAAAGACTACTGAGGCTTTAAGGATGAGGGTGGCGCCTGATGTCACTATGGGCCAGACCCACCCTATTATTTTTTTTAAAAATATTCCTGCTTTACAGTGGGCTTTCTACCCCCCAAGGCAAAACTGGGGGCAAAACCCTGTTTGCCCCTGGGAGGTGCATACCCACTCTTTAGTTCATTTTAGGGTTGGGTTGTGCACCCCTCCTTTTGTGTTTTTTGGCACCATTTATAATTCCCTGGTGTCTAGTGGGCTTTCTGTACCCCAGGAGCAAATTAGGGAAAAACCTCCCTTTCCCAGGTGGCAGAAGAACTTGTTTCTCCCTTTTGGGGTGGGGGTGTGGCCAACGCTAGAGTGCAATGCTCGCCCTGCTCGCTCTTGCTCCTAATGCAAAATCCCATTTATCTAGTGGGCTTTCTGTTCATCAGTGGCATATTTATGGCATCATCCTGAATTGAGACACATCTCTTATCTGCCCCCAAGGAATTATTTTCCCATCTGTGACAGATTACGGCTCAATGCCATGGTAGGCCGTCCTCCTTTTCTTTGATTTGACACAATATTCAATTCTCTTGTGTCTAGTGGCCTTTCCGTACCCAGGGGCAACTTGGGGGCAAATCCCCTGTCTTCTCTTGGGGGAAAGGGGACCGAAAGACTGGTTTGTCCCTTTTGGGGTGCGGCTGCCAGAGTGTGGCGCTTACACCCCTTCATTTTGCCTTGCCCCAATGGTAAGCTCCCTGGTGTCTAGTTGGCTCTCCAGCTCCATGGGTCAGATCTTAGGTAACTCCTCAACTGGGACAAACCGGCTATCTGCCCCTAGTGGGGCAGAAAGATATTATTGCCCTTTCTGGGTGGGTGCATGGCTCAATGCCACGATAGGTCACATCCTCCTTATTTCTGTTTTGACATCATTTCGAATTCCCTGGGGTCTAGTGGGCTTTCTGCCTTAGGAGGAGGCAGATTGAGACAAACTACCAATCTGCCCCCCGGAGGCAGAAAGACTATTGAAGCCTTTTTAGGGTGGGATATGACCAATCCCATTTTGGGGAACCTCCCCTCTCATTTTTTGTATTACTTTTTTCTGCCTACCCCATCTGCCTGCTAAAGTGGTGCTAGAATGACTATTGCACCCTTTTTTGGGGTGGGGGCATGGCCATACCCATGGTGGGCAGCCTCCACCCCTACTCTTTCTGGGGAAGGTAGATTGAGGGAAACCTCTAATCTGCCTTCAAGTAGAGACAGAAAGACTAATTTGCTTTTTGACTACTTGCTGTTCTCAAAAAAACGTTGTGGCATGGGTTCAGTAATGTTGCAATCAAAGTCTCTTCCGCCAGCTCACTGTACTATATTCATTCACAATAGCCCACTGTTGCTTTGTAGCTGGTTTGTCCTGTTATCCTTGGATGACATCGAGGTAGAAGGCTTAAATCAGTATTCATGTAGTGGAATAGTGCTTAGACGGTAAGGCAATATGATGGCTAACACAATTGTGCTCCAATTTGATTACATTTTAGCTCTTTTGCTCACACCATGATGAATTTTTAATTTTAGTTGTCTTCTTGTGAGAAGATTTTCTATATAAACTTTTATTTTCGTAGTGAGCAGAACTTTCCTGATGGCTTTTCAATGCTATAAGGGATGGTGTCCGATTTCCTATTGATTTTGCTGCTCTTTGCGACTTGAAATGTTACTTGATTTTGGTTATCATTCTGTATTGCCCTATTACAAAACGTTGTCATGGCAATTACCTTTATTTGCATCTGCATTTACAATTCCTATATTGTAATCCTTGAATTTTTCTAATATTTATTTTAATAACTTTTATCCTGCCCTAAAACTCACTGCTAGATCTGACAGCCTTTGGTGTAGTCTTCCTCCACCAAACGTTTTGCCTTCTAACCAGTTCAAAAGTGCTTCTGTTCACTACTTAAAAATGGTGGAATTTATTTACATCTAACTGGCACATTTAATATACTGATAAGTCCCTAGTAAAGTGGTACTGCATGTTCTCAGAACCTGTAAATTAAATGCTACTGGTGGACCCACAATACTTTTTGTGCCACACGCTTACGTAGCCCTTCAAAACATGTCTCAGGCCTGTCACTGCAGCTTATGTGCAGTTTTAAACTGCTATCTCAACCTGGCAAAATAAATATTTTCATAGGCCTAAACCTCCCTTTTTAATACATATAAGTATCCCATAAGATAGGCCATAATATCCCATTTGGCAAGCTGCATTGTATTTCAAAGGTAGGACATGTGTTTTTAAGCTTTACATGTCCTGGTAGTGAAAAACTTCCAAATTTGTTTTCACTACTGTGAGGCCTACCTCTCCCATATGATAACATTCGGTTACTGTCTTAAATTTATTAAGTGCTAACCTCTAATTGGGAACAGGTGAAAATGTCATGCTTGGCTCCACAAGAATTGAAACTTAAAACCCTCTTTAATGGCAAAGTCAGTCTTTAAATCAAAATATTGAAAATGCTACTTTTAGACAATTGGAATTTTCTTAACCTAAACCATTTGTCACATGATTGTGAATAGTTGGAAGTCAGCCTTTGTGTATTCCTCCCAGACAAAGGGAGACTAGGTGTTAGTAGGATGGGCCATCCTGCCAGAACGGGAGGAGCAGATCTGTTTCTTGTCCACTCAGGACTGCCTCCAGCACACTCACATATGAACTTGACACCAGTCTATTCTCACCCTAGACAAGGAAAGACATTTCCAGAACCAGATGTGAGAGTAGTCTAATAATTTCCCCCACTTCAAAGGCTATACCAGGTATAAATAATGGACCCTCATGCCAACTCTTCAGTACTCTTTGGAACCTGCAGAAGGCCCCCCAGAAGGATTATCTTGTACTCCAGAGGACTGACCTGCTGCTTGAGGCCTGCTTTGTACCTCTGAGGACTGCCCTGATACTAGCAGAGTACTGCCCTTCTGCTTGACGTTTGCCTTGCTGTTCGATCCCAGAACTACCAGAGTGACTTCAAAAGCTAGTTGGTTGGCCTCCTTTGTGAGCTATGGAGACCTTGAACCCTATACATTGACTCCCTCGCACCCCCCAAAGTGGTGCCACCAGTCCTGGACCCTCGGAAGTAGTGCTAAATGTGCTTCTCCAGTCAAAACCTGAAACTTGGGATTTAAAAAAAACAATTCACGAAAAAGTGGGCTGATTTCCAACAGGAGACTGGGACCTACTTGCTTGCTGATCTGCCTGAGGTGCATCACCAGTCAGCCTGACTTCGGGGTAACTGCCACTACGTTCTGCTCCACAGCAGCAAATCCTGTTCAGAGGTACCTCTGAGAAAAGATGTCCAGTTTTGTTGAGCCCTCGTTGGTTACAACCTGCAGCTTGTCCTTCTGGAGATTTTTAACATCCAATACAGTGACATAGTGCAAAGGTAGAAATCTTTACCACAACTCCATCCAGCGACTCCCTGACAATGACCCCTCCTACTCAGATACTGCTGGCTACCTTGTCCCACTGAATTTTACCTTCTCACCAACTTTTCGGCAGAATTTCTAATAAGTCTGAAAGTAAACCAAAACCAGGCACAATCCACCTAGTGTAGCCAATCTACTCTCCATCAGAGTGGGCCTTAACGTTTGGCTTTACCCTGGTCTTGCACAACCAGATACTCACAAATTGTACTGTGATCTTTTAGGTACTATTTTTCACTTAAAACTATTTCACTTAAAAATAATTATAACTCCAGTTGTACTGACTGGATTTAATTTGTTTTGGTGTACAATTATTTATTTTCTTGTGTTGCATTTTAACTTTATTACTATTTGTGTGCTGCATACATACTTTACACAGAGCCTCAAAGATAAGCCTGACAGATTTTATTCCAAGCTATCAGAGGGTTAAGTACATGCTCTTATAATTACTTTTGTGGTCCACCCTACCAAAGATTGTGGTTGTTGCTTGAGAAAGATTTCCACCCCTTCAACCAATATCCCAGTGTCTTCCATTCACGTTTTGAGTTTGCCTTTACTTATTTTGACTGTATTTTGATAGGATGTGTCACACCTTATTTGGGACAGATTGCCTCATGAAATTAGGATATATCACTGTTGGGACCCATCCACTTATGGGCATGCTATTGAAGTATATTTTGGGGCATATGAATTTAGCGGTTCCTGTACCCAAAACATTATTGTAGAAGAGGATGGTTGCAAGATAAGAACACCTCCTATCTGCTTAGAGATTCCTTTTTGACCTGCCTCTAGTTTTGTTGAGTTGGATTTTCTACTGTGGATTGCAGTAGTGGGTAATATGCAGAGCTTCTGATGTGTAGTACTGTTCCTGAGCAAAGAGCATTGTAAGCGTAAATATGTCAGAATGACTCTTGAGAATGAGAGTGCACTGGTGTATGTTGATGTATTATAAATTGAATATTTGAGATTGCGGTTTGTGTTGAGTGATGAATTGTTCTGCACCATGTGAGACTTTTGGTTATATAATGTTCTTCCTGCCTTCAATTGGTGGTTTGATTACAGTGGTTTTTATGTATTTGTCTTATTTGCCAAGACATTTTGATTTATTATTGGTTGATTTGGTAATCAGATTAATTGAAATCCAAGATCTTGATATATTATTGCCGAACTGGTCTTTAAAAGGGTAGTGTTTGGTAATCAGATTGATTGGAATCCAAGATCTTGATACATTATTGCTGAACTGGTATTTAAAAAAGTAGTGTATTTTGTGAGGAGCTGCATGGAATTTGTTTCCAATAAGTTTTCTTTTGAGAGTTTAACTGTCTAATTTAGGTTGGTGTTATTTATTCTTCAGTGCACAGGAAGAAGTACACTAGCCAGAGGTGGATTGCCGCAGAACAGGGGTCCGTCTTTGTGTGAATTGTGTTTTATCAAGTGCTGCGGAGATACCAGTCTCATTCGTATCATTTCTGAGACTTTTTTTTTGTTTAACTTACTGATTTTCTCCTGTCTAAGTTGAGCAGACAAGATTGTGGGGGTCATTCTGACCCTGGCGGTAAAATCCGCCAGGGCCAACGACCGCGGGAGCACCGCCAACAGGCTGGCGGTGCTCCCATGGGCATTCTGACCGCGGCGGTACAGCCGTGGTCAGAAACGGAAAACCGGCGGTGTACCGCCGGTTTCCCGCTGCCCTGGGGAATCCTCCATGGCGGCGCAGCTTGCTGCGCCGCCATGGGGATTCCGACCCCCATACCACCATCCTGTTCCTGGCGGTTTTGGCCGCCAGGAACAGAATGGCGGTATGGGGTGGCGTGGGGCCCCTGGGGGCCCCTGCAGTGCCCATGCCAATGGCATGGGCACTGCAGGGGCCCCCGTAACAGGGCCCCACAAAGATTTTCAGTGTCTGCCATGCAGACACTGAAAATCGCGACGGGTGCAACTGCACCCGTCGGACCCCTTCCACTCCGCCGGCTCCATTCGGAGCCGGCATCCTCATGGAAGGGTGTTTCCCGCTGGGCTGGCGGGCGGCCTTCTGGCGGTCGCCCGCCAGCCCAGCGGGAAACCCAGAATACCCGCGGCGGTCTTTTGACCGCGCAGCGGTATTCTGGCGGTTCCAGCCAGGCCGGCGGCTTCCGCCGCCGGCTGGGGTCAGAATGACCCCCTGTATTTGTTATTAGTTCTGCAGCCTATTTTCTGTCAAGCTGTGTATTGTTTTTACTTTCAATGAAAAAGCTGTGCTGTGATTGACTGATTGACTTGGAGAGTTATGCTGCGATTGGTGAGAAATCAACACAGAGATGCATTGTCATTGGATGGTTGCTGGCAAAGTAACACTGTGATTGGTTGACCTTTGGCGTAGTTCTGCTGAGATTGTTTTTTTGCTTGCTTATTTTGTGTGTTGTTTGGATTATTTTGAGTGAAAATAATGGGTGCTGTGTTGAAACAGCCTATAGCTCTTACCAAAAAACAATGAGTGAGAAAAAGCCTATTCCCAGACCTACACAGTATGATGCATTGAATAAATGGGATTCAGCAGCTACCGAAAAAAAAGGAAGAGACTGAAGAAGCAGTGTAAAGGATTGTTTTGGCAATGGCTGGAAAACAAACAGAATATCATAGAGGGAGTGACAGTTTCCCCTGCAATAGAAAATTGAGCGAGGAACCTGACAAGTGGTAAGCAAGTAGGGGCCAGATGTAGCAAATTTAAAATTTGCGAGGTGCAAAGTGCGAGTCCATGCGACTCGCACTTTGCACCTCGCAAATTGCTATGCAGTACGGTGTCTCAGACACCGACTGCAACTCGCTATGGGGTCGCAATGACCCACCTCATGAATATTCATGAGGTGGGTCGCAAATTGCGGCCCCATAGCGAGTATAGGCACTCGCAAACATGGAGGCCTGCTGTCGTCAGCAGACCTCCATGTCCGTGACTGCTTTTAAATAAAGCAGTTTTTTTTTTTTTAAGTGTAGCCCGTTTTCCTTACAGGAAAACGAGCTGCACTTAAAAAAAACCCGAAACCTTTAGTTTCGGTATTTTTTCAGGGCAGGGAGTGGTCCCTTGGACCACTCCCTGCCCTGAAAAAATATTTGTGGGTCCAGTCACAAACTGGAAGGGGTCCCATGGGGACCCCTTCCAATTTGCGAGTGGGTTACCATCCACTTGAAGTGGATGGTAACTGCGATGCCATTTGCGACCGCGTACGCGGTCGCAAATGGTATTGCATACCACTCAGACTCGCAAATAGGAAGGGAACACCCCTTCCTATTTGCGAGTCGGAAATGCATATTGCGAGTCGGTACCGACTCGCAATATGCATTTCTGCATAGCAAAGAGGCATTTGCACCTCGCAAACGGCGATTTTCGCCGTTTGCGACGTGCAAATACTTTGCTACATCTGGCCCTAGGTTCAGAGAGCGGTGCAAATTACAAAAATGCTTTAGACTGATTTGGATACATTCTTTGAGATTGTTGTTCCAAGTCATCTATGGACTTAGTGTAATGTTGCTGTTGCTTGGCTGACTGAGGAACCAGCAAGAGTTTCAAAGATCATGCGAACCAAAAGAATCAGCCAATGCTTATTATGAGAGGCTTATGCAGAACTATAGAAAGTACAGGGGAGATGAAGAGCCCTGAGAAAGAAAGTGTTATCAAATTTGTACCTGCTTTTGTCTTGTGTTTGATTCGCAAGCTTAGTTTGCATTTTTAGCAGAATGTAATCTGTTGGCAAACTAAAGGGATCGACGAGATCATGCGGTACTCCAAGCAATAAAGTGACTGTTTTGATGGAAAGCAGAAAAAGGTTAAGGAGTAGTTGATGATGTCCTAGACAAAGCAGATTAAAAAACACAGCAGAAATTAGATGATGGGTTCTGATTTAGATTTTGAGCCACCTGTCAATTTTGGGATGTATATATTATACATCTGGTTCACGGGGCTTTATTGGGGAATGAGGTGGTGAAGACGCAGGGTTGTAGTAGAGTGATTGAAGTTCTGGAATGAACGCTAATATTATTTTGTTAAAAAGGACTACTGCTTGGCAAATTTGGTCACTGGAGGCACAAGTGTATGCAGACTCCTGATCAAATTAAGCTTTAGTGTTGCAGCAAAACATGAGAAATAAGATACCTTACAATTCTGGGATGAATGGAGTGAATGTCATGGAGGGTTTTAAAATAGGGAATGAGGTGATGTAGATGCAGATTTGTGGTAGAGCAATTGTGAATAATTCTGGGATGAATGCAAGCATTATTTTGTAGAAGAAGAGCACTGCTTGTCATTTCTTTGACAAAATCAGGCACTGGAAGCAAGATTGTAGGCAGAAGTCAGATCAAATCCAGCATGATTTTGTTCTGCCGATGCAGCGAAATGTGAATCAGATGAAATCACAGGTTACCCCATCCTAACAGACTGCTGTGCAAAATGCACAAATTCAAGGACAATTCCACTCAAATATAGCTAACATATGGACATGGTGAGGTGAATAGCCACCAAGTATCCTTTTTAATTGATGTGTGTGCTACCTGCTCCACAGTTCATTCTTTGGACATCCTAAATCGGCCAAGTAAAAGGCATTAGCAAAATACAGATTGTTAATCAGGTTAGGGCAGATGTCCCAATTAAAATAGGGTCAAGGGAGAACAATGATCATATTGTGTAATTCTTGTTCCGTTAATTTGCTTGGCAGAGACCTGCTTTGCAAAATTAACTGTATGGTTTATTGAATACTGGATGTTCTTACAATCGAAACTCAAGATGAATATTCAGTGCTTAAAATAAAGTCACAAGGTAGAAGAGCTCACTTGCTCCCAGTTCGCGCAAAAGATGGCCTGCCACTGGATTTAATACACACTGTCAAACAAGAGGTACAGGATTTCACAGGTAAAGAGATAGTGTTGATAACAAGTGCCAAACCAGGCAGATTTAAGTTAAACCAGGTGCTGTTTTTCCTACAATAAGGGAATGCAGACTTTCAAAGGAGGCAGAAGGAGTGAAGCCCATCATAGAAAAAATGATAGAACAAGGTAATCTACGAGAGGTGCTTGGTAGTCCTTGCAGCTCTTCTGTGATCGGCAATAAAAACCTGAATCATAACTGTAGAATAGTGCAGGACCTTAGATAGATAAAACAAATTGTAATCCCTTGTTGTCTGGTGGTACCAAATCCTGCTGTAGTGCTGTTCCAGATTCCTGGAGATGCAGAATGGTCTTTGACTTATGCCAAGCATTTTTCTTCATTTCTCCACCTAAATATAGTCAATGGCTTTTTTGCATTTTATTTTGAAAAGAAAATCCTCATTTGGTGTCCAATTCCACAAGGTTATTGAGAAATTCAGTTGCTTTTTAGGCAGATCCTAATGAAAGATTTGGAAACTTTACCGTTGCCTTGAAACACAGTCTTGGTCCAATACATTGATGGCCTGCTTGTGACATTGTTAACGCAGAGAAACCCTAGCTATATTTTAGTCACAAGAGACTAAATAATGGATTTCACACACTAGGTCGATGAACCGAACTGAATCTGTTTTGAATAAATGTAATTCGAAAATACGTCATAAACATCACATATACATACGAGAATCAATTCAACCTCAATAACCACACCAATTTATTAAGAAGTTAGTCATTTATTTCGCTATATTAACAACGCTAAGGTCATGAAAATTATTCTCAAACACAAGTGATACATATAGAGAAACATTAAAGGCTGATTAGAACGCTGAAAATATCTAAGATTAATCAACGCAAAAAGACAAACGATCTCAATGGTTATAACACAAAACCATAGCAATAGAATCTAAGCAAGAGAAATTGAATACATCTGAATAATGATAAGACAAAATATCAAAGACAATTTATGACCATGTGAGTAACATGTCTCTAACCACTAATTAGCATTAACATGTTGGGCTTCATGTAAAAGTTTTAGTAACACAAATTTAGAAAACATCCAGCTATGGCGCTATCAAAAATAAGCAGCAGTAAATAAACTTTTGCAGCTGGTACCTGAAAAACAAAAGACAAATAACAATTCATATTTCATACATCTACCAATTCTCCACGGAAATCAGCAAAAAAAGTCTACTAGAAATGTTTTATGCAGCTTGCATTGCGCAGTGACCTTGCATCTGCTTCTTCTTCAGTCCAGCAGAGGCCACTAAATACATATTTATTTCTACCAGTTACTTTAGTTAAGAAACACACTCTCTCGTAAAGACAGAATAATTTCATCAGCTTAAGTTAGCATGGACAAAATATAGGCCTTGCATAAGATGGTGGCCATTCAGTAGTCACTATTCCCATAAACACAATATTATCATTAAATTAATTCACAGATTAATCTGTAATTATAATTACATAAGGACTAAACATTTTATCGAGAAAATCTCAGCTCTCACAATTCCTCCTCTGACCATATATGTCATCACACAAAAACCCAAAATAAATGTATTTATTTCATTTCATAATTCAGAATCTTGATTCATTCACCTTTTTATAATTTTTCTTTCTTCTTGAATCCTCCCATAAAATCTTTCCATTTGAACATCTACCCTCCTCTGATTTTTTCAAATCTTTTCCCCAAATTCCAATCAGACAAAACTCAATAATCGAAATCCATTTGACTAATTTTAATATAATATCTTCTCTATCGTTGCCAAGCCGATTTCTCACTGAAGCAATTCCTTTGCCAGCTTTTTCCCAAACAGTAGTTTCAGTTAATTCTTTTAGTTCCGTTTTATCTTTTGTTACATTGTTAATCAAACCTCTAACTAATCTACTATTGTCCGGTATGTATGAACGACAGTGACGCGGACCAAGTAATTTGAAAACTCCGCCCTCTTTTGCTAAAAGAATGTCAAATGCAAGGCAGTTCTAAAGAGCCATAGCTCTTGTAGCAGCCATTTCAGTATCTAAGAGGAGAACAGATTCTGAATAATTTGTTAGCATGTTATCTGCAAGTGTAGACAACTTCTGTATTTTTATTGAATTCAGAACAACTCCCACGGAAGGAATTATTGCTCAAAATATGCCTCCCACAACGCCAGAAACTGATTCTCGCTTGTGTCTCAATTTAATTTCAGTAAATTTAGGAAATTTACTTGAGTGTTCCAGCTGGTACATTTTCAGAAAGACTATTCCCAAATAACATGTGCTATACCATCCTTTAGGAAGATGATACTAAGCATTCTTCCCACATATATAATATACTCCAGGCACTGGAGGATCTTGACCATTTAACATAAAATTCCATTTACTGTGAAACAAAAACATATGTCTACATTCGCTCATACCCACATATATTCTATCAAAGTAACTTTGCAGCCTATATGGAGAAAGCTTTCCTATATGTAATACATCTAAAGTCAACTTCCCTTGTTTAGTGATGTCAGTGTAGGCATAATCAATACCAGGTCTATGGTGAACTGCTCCCTTATCTAGCTTAGCTTTGATTGCTCTTCTTCTGTCTTCCATGTTATCTAGAAACCTTTTTTCTACGGGTGAAAGTACATCAATAAGATTGTTTTGGTGCGCAAATGCAGTTCCAAAAGTGAATGTAGGTTCAAAGAAACCCCTAACTAAAACAATGTAATTTTCCTCTGCTATTCTACTTAAATATCCATTTATAGGTACATAGGAAAATACTACATCATAATTAGAAAATAAATATTGAATATATTTCTGGTCGTAGAATCGTGTTAGTAAAAGACAACAACTTATAGCATAAGTAAGCGGTCAGCTATGATAAGCAATTCCATCCTCAACAGAGGCTGGAATCTGCTTACAGATATTACAACCTTTTGTATCCATTACATCAACATACTCAGGCAATAAGTGATAGAAAACATTAGAAAAACGTTCTTTCTCTTCGTGTAAGTATTTATCATCTATTTTAAACCTATCTGGTCTGGTTCGTCAGACCACCTGCTTCCGAGGACACCCTTCTCTGAGCGGTGTTTCCCTTGACCAGTATTCTCTCTTGTTCTCCTCGGACCGGTTCTTTTAAACACTTCATTCGTGGATGATTCACCCTCCTCTTCCACGATACTTTCCACTTCGTCTGATACAGGAGTAGGTAAATCAATTAGAATGTTTCCAGGTACAGTCGCCAGCTCTTCTTTCTCTCTCTCTTGCCCTTGAATACATTTAGCCGCAGCTAATGTCAACAGCTCTTCTTCTTGCTCTGTTGGATTGTTCACCTTCCGAGTGTGGCTTGTATGTATCCAGTTCGCAAGTCCTGCACACTTCACAGCTGTGGTTATGATTAGTATTATCTGGTAGGGTCCTGTCCACCTTGACTGCAAGCACAACTTTGTCACGGGCTTACGAATGACGACCGAATCACCAGCCTTCAGGTTGTGTCCTTGGCTTTGAGACTGTTGAAGTGTGGTTGCGTCCACCTGTTGAGAAAAAGATCTAGCACCATGTCATCTCTAATATTTATAAGAGCTTTTGAAGGTACTGCTGGTATGTTCATAGCTCTACTCAGGAGGATTTCATGGGGCGGCAATCCTGTTTTCTTGTCAGGAGTACTTCTCATTGACATTAGGCCCAACGGCAAAGCATCTGGCCATTTCAAGTTTGTGGATGCACACATCTTTGTCAGTCTGGACTTTAGAGTCCCATTCATCTGCTCTACAAGTCCTGAAGCATCTGGTCGGTAACTGCAATGGAGTTTCTGCTCAATGTTTAAAGCTGAACATAGCAACTTTATCACTTCATTGTTGAAGTGGCTTCCTCTGTCTGATTTGAAAGCAAACGGGAAACCGAAACGTGGAATTAACTCACTAAGCAGTAATTTGACTACTGTGAGACTATCACTTCTCCTTTTACGGTAATCCTCGATCCAGTGACTGAAAGTGCACACAATCACCAACACAGACTTCAAACCGGCACATGCAGGCATCTCAATTAAATCCATTTGCATTCTGCTAAATGGTCCTCCTGCCATGCCAATATGCCCAATATTGGCTACAGTCCCTTTGCCAACGTTCATTTGTTGATAAACGATGCATCTATGGCAAACAGCTTCGGCAACTTCTCTAAACTTTGGATTAAACCAGTGCTGCTTAAAACTCCAAACCATTGCAACTCTCCTTATATGTGCTTGACTGTGATAGTGTTTAGCCATTTGAGTCAGTAGACTATTTGGCAGAACTACCTTCCCTTCTCCTGTCACCCAGACATCATCCTCCCTCTGGACACATTTACGTTTCATCCAATCCTTCTGCTTTTCTTTTGAAACATTGTCTTGTAGAGCCTTCAGCTCTTCTAAAGTATCAATAATTTGCATAGTAAAATTTGTATACACTTCATCATTTTCAGGTAACAATTCCCAATTTCCTTTAAAAGATCTGCCATTCAGTGCACAAAACTTTGCAACCTGATCTGCATATGCATTTCCCAATGATACGTAATCTTGTGATCTCTGATGTGCACTGCATTTCACCACAGCAATTTTCTCTGGCTTTTGAACAGCTTGTAATAGTTCATGAACACCATTTCCTACTGGTGAACCAGAAGAAGTTAAGAAACCTCTCTGTGACCATATTTGGCCAGCGCCATTGTCCTGCTTTCCTTCTTATCTCGTAATCAGAGCTTACAGAACCTGTCAAGAATGCACTTCTGAGTTCAAAGAAGACTTTTATTGTTGTTAATTCTTCTAAAACCACAAGTTCGTGAGAGACTAATTAATTGATTTCAAGCACACGTTAATGAAAACAAAATATATCACAGTTTGCAATATACACAGCAGGTTATATTTATAAGATATTGAATGCAAAGCAAAACAAATACTTCACCATGTGAGAAACTGTTTACAGCTTCATCTTTCTGGGGTCTGCAAGTTGATGACTCCTGTCAACTGCGAGAAAGAGATTTATCTACCCACACGGGAGACTGGCAACTGGCGCCAAGTTCCAGTCCGAAGTCAGGCAGAAAGCAATCTAATTCTCTGAAGCCTGTGAGCCACCCTTAGAAAAGCGTTCCCCCTCCTCTCAGACCCGGGAAAACTACGCAAGCCTTTGGAGACTGGCCAGATCTCCTAGACTGCTCCTCTTCCCAAGCTCGAGCAGAGAGAAAAACACCCAATGTACCCTCTCTTATCAGGTCTAGTCTACTGTGAGAAGAAAACAGCTTGGTTCATCTTGTGCAAAAACACAGCTTGGAAAAATACAGCTTGGATCCTCAACTGTAATGTTTAACTCCACGTTAAAGGCAATAGGCAGCTAACCTAAATATCAAATGTAATGTCTAATGTCATGTCAAAGCCAACAGGCAGCTGAACTGAATACAAAATGCAATGTCTAATATCATGTCAAAGCCAATAGGCAGCTGAGCTGAATACAAAATGCAATGTCTAATATCATGTCAAAGCCAATAGGCAGCTGAGCTGAATACAAAATGCAATGTCTAATATCATGTCAAAGCCAATTGGCAGCTGAGCTGAATACAAAATGTAATGTATAATAGCATGTCAAAGCCAATAGTCAGGTAAACTGAATACATCATGTCAAAGCCAATAGGCAGAATACAGAATGTAATAGCTAATGCAATGTCAAAGCCAATAGGCGGCTAAACTGGATACAGAAAGTAATGGCTAATGCCATGTCAAAGCCCATAGGCGGCTAAACTGAACAAAACATACAATGTGCTACTGGTGAACATTGAGCAAATAATATGCGCAGTGGTGAAACACAAAGTCATTGGTCAAACAAAACTAATCGCACCACAGCCATGCACAATGCCAAATCCATATTGACTATCTGTGCAGATTGTCACTTTCATCTGATTAGAAATTCGGCATGCTCTAGTAAGAGCTACCAACTCTGCTACTTGTGCAGAAAACACTCTCCGAAGCTATGAGGCTTCCAGTATGCCAGTGATGGTAAATACTGCATATCCTGCTCTCAAAGTGCCCACATTATCTCTTTAGCAGGAACCATCAACACAAATAATTTGATAATTGTCTTCCAGACAAGTATCTCTAATGTCTGCTCTGGGTTTTGTGCATAACTCTGTAATTTCCAAACAATCATGTTCAGTATCATCCAATTTATCTGAACCAACATTTTCAATCGGAAGTAAAGTTGATGGGTTAAGCACTGTACATCTCTTAATCGACACGTTTGGAGATCCCAAGATTGTGGTCTCATATTTGGTCAGTCTAGAACTGGTCAGATAATGTCTTTGAATGAGTCAACAGGATTCCTATTGAACAGGGAACCATCAAATTTAGAGGGTAGCCCATCACAATATTCTCACTTTGAGCGATGCTCTGCTCTACTGCTGCAAAGAAGCTGATAAATATGCTACTGGACGATTGACACCACCATGTGTCTGAGTCAAGACAGACAAAGAACATGCATCACGTTCATGACAAAACAACAGAAAACTCTTTGTGTAATCATGAGATACCTAAAGCTGGAGCTTGACACAAACTCTTTTTCAGGTCAGTGAATGCTTTCGTACAAGTTGCATCCATTATTATAGGATTGGAAACATCTTTATGAGTCAGTCTCTGCAAAGGCTTTGAAATAACTGAGAAATTCTGAATCCACTGGCAACAATAACCAACCATTCCCATAAACATCCTCACATCTTTTTGTGTACTTGGTTCTTTCATCTGAAAATTTGTCGCAACTCTCTCTCTTGAAATTCTCCTAGTTCCTTTCTCAGTGAGATGACCCAAATACTTCACCTCTCCCTGACAACACTGCAAGTAGGGGACACTTTATGACCATTGTCTCCCAGGAAATAAAAAAATGCAATTGTATCATAATGAGACCCTTCTTTTGTCTTTGATGCAATCAATAGATCATCAATGTATTGCACCAGTGTCGATTTGTAAAGCATCACTAATGGATGACTCTAGATTCTTTTTCAAGATCTAGTTGAAAATAGATGGTAACTCTGAAAACCCCTGTGGAATTCTACACCAACAGAAGACTTTGCTCAAGAATTTAAAACAAAAGAGATATCTACTGTCCTCGTGAAGAGGCACCCGGAAAAATGATTGATACAGGCCTAACACAGTAAACCATTCAGCATCACATAGGATCTGAAACATAGTCACAGCTGGATTTGGCACAATTCGACAACACTTAATCACAATGTCATTTATTTTTCTCAAATCCTGTGCAAGACAAATTTTCCCACATGTTTTCTCAAACCCATTATTGGTGAATTACATCGGATACTCAACACCTCTCCCAAAATTTATTTCACCACGAACTACTCTACCAAAGGTCTTACGCCCTCAATTCCTTAAATCGTCATCGGATATTGTGGGGTTTGAGGGAAAACCACATTTGGCTTCACTGCAACTCTGACTGGTTCTACTCCTTTGATCAACCCAACATATTTTCCTGAAAGATCCCAAACTCTAGACTTAACAGTCTTCAGCAAATCAACCGGAAAATCTTTTATTTAAAAAACTGGAAGGAAACTAATCAAAGGTGCTTCCTCAACCTCTGGCTCATTGAAACTAATCAAAGAAAATTCCCCAGACACCGACTCATTGTTGACAGAGTGTTGTGTCTTCATCATCACTGTTTGTCTAAATCTCAATTCCCTCATCTGTGCAAGTAATTGAGCATCTTGTTTTGCACAACAGTTCTCTCTACACACGAGTGACCCTGGACTTTAGTCACAAACTACAAACTTCTGGAAACCCCTAAAATTACCAATTTGTATAATAACTGGTTCTGTAATAGGATTTGTCAAATGTTTGTTAGCAAATCTCACAATCTGAACTGTCCTCCCTGACAAGGGTACATCTGGAACCTCTACAGATCTCACTGTTGAGCCTGTAGCTCCAGTATCAACCAGAAAAGAAACTTTATGACCATGCACCTTTCCCTTGACCTAAGGACCTTTCTGATCCACTTCTAATGATGCAGACATCACATACTCCTCCTCATCTGAACTATTCGACAGCCATTCATCGTTTATTTCATTCTCACTATGTAAAGAAAATTGATGTACTGTATTGTCACTCTGGTTCAATTTCTGAATTGTGACCACCTGAGAAAGCATCACCTGTTGCTGATCGATAGGGCTCTGCTGTACTTACAATTGTCTAGGCTTTTGAATTTGTTGCGCAGGCACCATCTGCACTTGTGGCTGTATCTGCTGTACTTGGGGCTTTGTACTTCTTGTACCTTTGGTTGTACATTTTGCACATGCGGCATTGGTTGTAAGGGTTGGAAACCTTGCATTGGATTTACATCATTGTAGACATTTTGAATTTGACCTCTCATTCTTGGTCCTCTCATGCTCTGAAAAGTATTGACACTATTTGTCTGTTGAGCAACATCCCACTGATTTAGCATTGGGCACGGCCATTTCCAATGTCCAATTGTGCCGCAAACATGACAAGGTAACATTCTTTTTCCCTGCTGCTCTCCTTGCATCATCACAGAACTCAAATCTACACTTCAATTAACAACCAGAAGTGTCATTCCACCACATCCTCTACCTCTGCCTTGATTCTGAAACATACCAGTTCCCTGAGACTACTGCTGAAAATGTCATGGAATCCTTGTCGTGCAGCTTTAATCTGCATCACCATAACTTTCTCTTTCAACTTTCTCTGCTTCAATTTAATCTCATCACTACATTATTTCGCATACTGTAACACCTCATCAATCAGTTTTGCTTGCCAACAAATCAAATGACTCTTAATCTTCTGGCTAATCTTTGTTCTCAGGCCTCTGACAAACCTAAACACGAAATGAATCATGTCTTTCGGCTCAATTGTTTCTGTACCAATGTAATGTTTAAACGATTTTAACAACCTTTCGTAGTATGCCTGAATCGATTCTTTCCCTTCCTGAGATGTTCTATCTATGCGTTGCCAATCAATGTTTTTCGGCGCAATTCTTGTCTTCAGGAACTCAGTGACCCTATAGTAATATTTAATTACTTCAGGAGATGGTGCACCTGTTTTCTGATCTCTTTGCGGTTCACTTGCAGGCCAATCTACACTCCTTTTACACTCAGTTCACAAATCTGCTGGAACAACAATCTCAAAGAGACTATTCAAGTCCTCCCACAGGCATTTTGCAAGTTTCACAAACCTATCTGTCTGCTGATACCATTCCACTGGTTTCTCTCTCAACCTGGGGTAATGATTTGTAAAAGACAAAATATCACTCCTGCTCCAAGTTACATGTACAAAATTCCCTCCTTGAGTCTCTCTCATTGGCAACATTGTTACTGGCTCTTTTGTCTGCGTTATGACTACAAGAGGAGTATCTGAACCTTTCCTCTGCCTTCCTCTTTTCTTGACCCATCTGCCTTCCCATTTGTCT
Organism: Pleurodeles waltl; assembly: GCF_031143425.1. NCBI lineage: Eukaryota > Metazoa > Chordata > Amphibia > Caudata > Salamandridae > Pleurodeles > Pleurodeles waltl. Next base: position 1,354,593,092 of record NC_090447.1, on the reverse strand, counting down.
AATGCTCTTCAGATTTGCACTCTTTCAAGTAACACTCTAAGATGTGTATTCATCCCTGCAGACCTCATGTGTTCAAAATCTTCAGTCTTGAAATTTAATCTATAACTTCTGTTCAGGTTCTTTGTTTTTGTGAGATCTATTTCATATTTGTCTTCTAATTCTTGTAATTGCTGATGCACTTCAGCTGCTCCCTCTGTAATTAGTCGACACAAATATCTCAACTGGGCTTCAGTATATGATTCAAGTCTAGTTAATTCCATTATCCCTTCAAGAAGTTCACCTGCTTTCATTGATAATCTCACTTTGTTTAAAACTTAATTTCCCTTACTTTGTTACTCTGGGACTTTTGAAACACTCAAATGTTCTAACCATTTTGTTATTTCCTGTGCAGTCAGACCCTTCAATAAAACATTATCAGGCTGAACACTCAGTAATTGCTGCTGCATTGTACTCACACATTGGGGAGTCAATAATCTCCTCTCCTGACCACTAGATGATCCAGATATTTTCAAATTTCTAACAGGAGTCAAATCTAATAAAGATCTTGACTTATTTAGAGTCTGTCCTATAGATGACATTAACCCAGTTTTCCCATTCTGACTTTGAACTCCTTGATTCGCTACACCCTTGTTGCCCAGGACATATAAAGGCATAGATGGACCAAATGTAATTGGTACTGACACCACATCTGGGCTCCTGGTTTCTACATTCTGAGACTGCATTATTCCCATATGCTGCATCTGTGGTAATAATATCGGAGTAGGCTCTTTCTGAATTAGTCTCAGCTCGTGTGGTTTCTAACTCAAAGATAACTCTAAATTAGTAGTTGTTTTTACAATGGGAACATCTGGATAAATCGCAGGAACATTAATCTCTGGTAGCTGTCTATTGTCTGTTGACTGATTAAAGCTACTCTGCATCAGTTTTTGCCATAAAGGACTAGTCTGTCCTGAGCTCTGTGAACTCTGTCCTGAACGTTAGGATTAACCTGTACAGAACTCTCAGTTGTGTTATGATCACTCTGAACTGATCTCTGTGACTCTACAGCTGGTATTGGTGCAGTAGGATTTATACCACTAGTACTGGAACCTTCTTGAGCCACATATGGTGGTGGACGATTTCTCAAAATCTGTGTAATAAACTCATCATCGTCTAATTCATCATCATTAAACAAAACCCTTTTAGGCTCTTTTGATGTCTGCTCTTCGACTGTTGAAGAAATCTTCTTAGACTTCTTTGAATCCTTATTTATCTGTTTTTCATTGCCTTTTGACATTGCTGGAAACAATCGAACACCTTGTTAGGTATTGTGTCTCTGCTCACTGTCCCATCTAGCCTCCACTAGTGACTTTTCTGCCCTTCTCATTCTTCTCTCAAATTTCAAAGACTGTTGCTGTCTAGCACCTAACTTCCAGATCGCTAAGGCTTCGAACTGAGCTGGTCTTGGCGGAGGTCTCAGACCATGCATCTCCTGCCTCATATTCTCAAAAATTCTCAAATGAAATGTACCATTTTCCGGAAAAGCTAAACAACCTTCCTTTTTTGTGACCTTAATCCAGTGTTTTAACCGAAGACATGCTCCGTACCTTTTTCCTTAATTACGATATATGCTAGAGTACCTTCTGGCAGACAGATTTCTCCTTCCCTTGCCGGTATATACTCATCTCCTCTAAGAGCACTTTTTAAAGCTTTGAAAAACTTAATTTTCCCCAATTTTTATTTCAAAAATTGATAATCAGGAAGTGACTACAATCCTTTTCGACACCCTTCTCGTCCTATTGCCATTCACAATTGTTCACTAATCCGTGCATGACCCTTCTCACTAACCAACCTATCCCAGTGCAGCACACAAACTGACGTCACACTTTTACACAGCGGGTGACAAAGTCTTGCGGCTTGTCCTCCTAAACTCAAAAACACTCAAACCTAATGCAAAAATTAACCGCAAGCACTTCTTCAAAACCAAGAAAAAACTAATTTATATATTTACTACAGGTAAGGTAACACAGTCGCTTCAGGAACCTTCTAAATGTCACTGTCGGCTTTCACTCTTGTAGTTATTCTTTTTTCTTTGTTCCCCAGATTTGCAATCAAAATTCAACATACAAATTTCACCCTCTACTGATCAATGGAGATAGTCCTGGTGCACATAGAACTCACCAAATCTCAGTTGAAAATTTTCAAACACTCAATTTAACTTGCAAACTCGATTTACCAACCGCGCCCGATTGGTCTACCACATAGACAAATTACAACAAAAACTAAGGCCCTCATTTCAACCTTAGCGGTCGGATGAGGCCAAGGCTGAACCACCAGTCGGCCGCCCATGCGGCCGGAAACCCGCCGGACGCATTTGGACAACAGAGTTTCCGCCTGCCGGCCCAGCGGGAATGTCAGCTGTAACATTGCAGCCGGCGGCAATGTGGCGGTGTGGCGGGTGCAGCAGCACCCGTTGCGCTTTTCACTGTCTGTCAGACAGGCAGTGAAAACTGCGACAGGGCTGTGCCTGGGGGCCCCTGCACTGCCCATGCTGAGTGCATGGGCAGTGCAGGGGCCCCCAGAGGCCCCGCGACTCCCCTTACCGCCAGCCTTTCCATGGTGGTGTCTACCACCATGGACAGGCTGGCGGTAAGGGGAGTCAAAATCCCCAGGGAAGCGCTGCAAGCAGCGCTGCCCTGGTGGATTCTCACCGCCGGGACATCCATGGCGGTAAACCGCCGGGACATCCATGGCGGTAAACCGCCAGTCCTGGCAGTGTGACTACGGCACTACCGCCGTGGTCATAATATGGCGATTCATACCACCAGCCTGTTGGCGGTACGAACGCCACTTCAACCCTGGCGGATGAGGCCCTAAGTGTCTCATTACACTTTCCAATATACTCCAGAGTCTTAGACCTACCCTATGATGTCCGTCTTATCAACAACCACGTGAAAGATTTTGCCGAGCACCAAGTGCCACACACATGTGAAGTTCGCTGACTTACCTACTCACACACTTCAGAGTATGCCTACTCTCTTTTAACACAATTTTCTTATGGAGTACAACCACTCCCAAAAACTCACAAACAACTAAATCAACTGCAAGTTAGCTAAAGCTGTACAAGCGCATATTCTACTCACTCAATCTAACAACAGAACGCTGAAAACATATCCCACCAACCTAGGGAACCTCCAAGAACTGGGGAAAGTCACTTAAGTCATTCAGCAACTCATTTTATCAAATTTGAACAACATCTTCAAAAATAATAATCAAAACACACCAATTAATTTTCACAATTTATGACACAAGCAATTATATCATCAAAAAGATACGTAACCATCCTCTGCTACCAAAACTGTTAACACGGAGAAACTCTAGCTATATTTTAGTCACAAGAGACTAGATAGTGGATTTCACACACTAGGTCGGTGAACCGAACCAAATCTGTTTTGAATGAATTTCATTCGAAAATAGGCCATAAACATCACATATATATATATGATAATCAATTCAACCTCAATAACCACACCACTTTATTAAGAAGTTAATAATTTATTTCCCAATATTAACAATGCTAACGTCACAAAAATAATTCTCAAACATAAATGATACATATAGAGAAACAAAATGCTGATTATATCTAAGTTTAATCAATGCAAAAAGACAAAATATCTCAATGGTTATAGCACAAAACCATAGCAATAGAATCTAAGCAAGAGAAATTGAATACATCTGAATAATGATAAGACAAAATATCAAAGATAGCTTATGAGCATGTGAGTAACATCTCACTAACCACTAATTAGCATTAACATGTTGGGCTTCATGTAAAAGTTTTAGTAACACAAATTTAGAAAACATCTAGTTATGGCGCTGTCAAAAATAAGAAGTAGAAAATAAACTTTTGCAGCTGGTACCTGAAAAACAAAAGACAAATAATAATTCATATTTCATACATTTACCAAATCTCTACAGAAATCAGCAACAATGGCTACTTCGCCAGTGGGACAGCAACATCAGGCACCAACATCAGGACAGGAACAGGAATAAGGATAGGGGTTGGTAGTTTAGATTTCGGACTATAAGATACACTAAACCATCTAAGCTTAAGTTCAGTATTTAACAGACATAAACTAATAAAATACCAGAATGTCAATAGACTATTTGGAAAACATGGAATGTCAGAATGGCAGATCATAAAATAATAGAGTCCCTCATTACAACCCAGGGGGTCGGTGATAAAGTGGCAGTAATACCGCCAACAGGCTGGCGGTAACTACCGCCAAATTATAGCCATGGCGGTGAGAACTCAGATAGAGAGCCACTTTACCACACCGACCGCCAGGGTAGAAACAACAGCCACCACGGCGGTAGCCGCCTACAGCCAGGCGGAAGTCAATGTTCCGCCCACCGTATTATGAAACAGGAAACTGCCAACTTTTCCGGGGCTGTACCAATGACATCAAAAGCCTGGCAGAAACAGAGCACAGAAGTCAAATGACTCACCTTTAGACACACAGGGAAGAACCATGCCACCATGGAGCATGAGCTGCAAATACTTCCAATGATTTTCTATGTCCTGCTCCACCACGAATACCAATGACGGCGAAGACGACCATGGTGAGTACAGCCGCCTAGCACACAGGGGAGGGGGGAGGAAAAAGAGAGTAACACACACATGCACCACACCCCCTCACCCCCGCCACCATACACACATTCAGCTGCAGTAATAAGAAATATGCACCCTGTACCCCTGAGGAATAATGCAAGGACAACAGGAATGTGCTAAAGTGAGTGTAATGATATCAACATAGTAGAAATACGAAAATGCAATGTAACTGGTATATACATATGTACAGTTCAAGGGACACTGCCCAGTCCTCATTGTGCGTGGGCCACAGGTCAAAGTCCAAGAGCCCACTTGTCACCTGCACCAACACGGACTGAACACTGCAGGGTATCAGTTGGAAAAAAGGCAGGCGCCTCAGGGGGATGGGAAACGGGGAAGCACCTCAGCCGGCGGATGGAACAAGACCACTGGTTCTGGAGGGGGCAACATGCCCTGTGCTTGGTCCTGGGGTGTGCAAGGCCACAGTCTCTCAAGTGGTTGACTTGCCCACATGCTCTGGAGGGGGCAACATGCCCTGTGCTCTGTCCTGGGGAGTGCAAGGCCACAGTCTCTCAAGTGGGTGACTTGCCCACATGCTCTGGAGGGGGCAACATGCCCATTGCACTGTCATGGGGAGTGCAAGGGCACAGTTTCTCAGGTGGGTGTCTTACCCACTGGTTCTGGAGGGGGAATCGTGCCCTGTGCTCTTGATACTGGGAGGCTGGGGTTGGTGGGTGTCTTACCAATGGTTCTGGAGGGGGCATCGTGCCCTGTGCTCTTGATCCTGGGGAGTGCAAGGTCACAGTCTCACAGGTGGGTGTCATACCCACTGGAATTGCAGGGGCCAGGCCTCACAGCAGCCCATAGAGGCAGGACTACATACTGTCCGCCGGCAGTGACGGCTGCTCAGTGGTGGTAGTGGTGCTGCTGGTGGTGGTGGTGGAGGGAAGCTCCAGCCCATCCCCTACAGCCTCAGATGGCTGCCCACTGGTGGTGGTGGTGCTGCTGCTGGTGGTGGTGGGGGGGAAGCTCCAGCCCATCTCCTGCAGTCTCGAACGGCTGCACAACCATGGTTGGTGGTGGGGGCTCCGTCTGAGTCCCTGCACCAGGCCCCTTGTCCTTCCTTCCTGCTGGTGCTGGCTCCTTGCCCCTCCTGGCAGCAGCTGGGACTGGCTCCTTGCAGTTCCTGGCAGCAACTGGGGCTGGCTCCTTGCCCTTCCTGGAAACAGCTGGGGCAGGATCCTTGCCATTCCTGGCAACTGCTGGGTCAGGCTCCTTGCCCTTCCTGGCAGCAGCTGGGGCAGGCTCCTTGGTCTTCTGGCCCACAGCTGGGGCAGGCACCCTTTCCTTGAGGCTGCCTGGTGCAGGCTCCTTCAGCCTCTGGGCCTGTGACCTGTATCCTTTCCCACCATGAGTGGGTGTGGAGACTACTGGGCCTGTGGACTGGGTGGCTGAGGTGCTTGCCTGGGTTTTTGCCACCCTGGCCAGACGTGAAAGACAGAGGGGAGAGGGAGAGGGAAAAGGTCAATGATGGAGAGGGAAAACTTCTTATGGACATTGGGGTGGGAAGAGGGAGAAGGTTTGGGAGTGGAGGAAGAGGGAGTCGTTGTAGGAGGTGTCTGTCTGCTATGTTTGGGTGCAGGTGAATGGGCTGGATGCTGTAGTGAGGGGTATGGCTGTTGGGTGTCTGAGTGCTTGCGCTTGTGTATCTTGGGGGGGTGACACAGTGGGAGAGGACACAGGGGACATGTGCATGGCTGTTATGGAGGTGTCTACCAGTTAGGTGTGTGTTTTGATAGGTGTGGTGGTGATGCTGGTAGTGGATGAGGATGTAGTGCATGCAGGTGTGAGTGTAGATGTAACAGGGAGGGAGGTGGAAGAGGAGGAGGAGGGGGACACAGTGGAAATTGTGGATGTTGTTATGTCTGCATCTGGACGGTGTTTGCGTGAGTGCCTGTGGGATGATGTGTGGTGCTTGTGTTTGCCTGTGCCACTCTTGTATGTTGTCTTGTGTGCATGCTCATCTCCCTGTGTTCTTGGGATAGGTTGGGGTTGAGGGGAATGTGATTGGGAAGAGGAAGTTGGAGGGGGAAGGGTGGAAACAGGGACAATGGCTGCCATCAGAGAGAAGGCCAGAGCCTGGATTGATCTCTGTTGGGCCGCCAAGCCAGTGTGAATGCCCTCCAGGATTACATTAGTTTGTTGCATTTGGACAGGCAGCCCCTGGATGGCCTTCACAATGATTGACTTCCCTACAGAGATAGATCTCAGTAGGTGAATAGCCTCCTTACTCAGGGCAGCAGGGCTAACTGGGGCAGGGCCAGAGGTGCCTGGGGTGAAGGAGATGCCTACCCTCCTGGGTGAGCGGACACAGCAATGTGATGAGGGGCTGCTGGGTGGGGGGTGCTGGTACGGGGGTGGTGGCTGTTCCTGTAGCTGGGGTGGGCACAGAGGTGTCCGCCACCACCAGGGAGATTACAGCGGAGGAGGTATATGTGTCTGAACTGTCCCCTCCAGTCTCCACCGTGGTGCTCCCCTCACCCTCTGTCCCACTGGTGCCCTCACCGTCGGTGGACTTTACCTCCTGGATCCTGTGGGATGCAGCTCCCCCCATCGCCGGTGCCTCTGCTCCTCCGCCAAATTATGCTAATGCACATAAGGACAGGATGACAAAACAAAAAGGGGGGGTGAGACACAGGATACACTGGGTCAATGGCTGCACCAACACCACTGTTGGCGTACACACCACCCTCACATACAGGCAACAGCCCTACGCACTATGCATTGCACTACCAGTTATAATGCTAGCCACCAAGGCATGGGGAGGGGCACACACCGCCAAATGCAGCACACCTGGGACCCACACAGCCCTGACCAGTTGTGGATGCCTACAAGCTAGGTAGCAGGATTATCATTTCAGGACCCTGGCCACCATGGGACCTACTCTGCAATGTCAGGCCTGGCCTAGGGGCACTCACTGACACACATCCCCAACTCGGGTACCCACCTACTGTGCATACGTTGTAATGAAGGGCACTGTACTCACCCCCTTGTGGCTGTTGTGATGCCCTCAAGTGCCCATCCAGCTCCGGATAGGCCACCGCAGTATGTGGGCCATCAGAGGGGTCAGGGTTCCCCTGGCACCCCTTCCTCGTTGGGAGGCCATCCCCAGCTGGGCCTCTGGCTTCTTCCATGCCCAGCGTCTCAGGTACTCCCACCGTTTCTGACAGTGGGTGCTCTGCCTGCCGTAGACCGGTGCACAGCAGTCCTCCCAGTTTCCCTGTTATCCTGTGCCTCTGTCCCCTGAACTGTGTGCCCACTGCCACTGACCCCCATGTCCCTGATTGTCTTGGTTATGAGGTGTGCCCTGGGGTCCCTGTAGTGGTGGACACACTGCTGATTGACGTGTCCTGGGGACAGAGGTAGGGGTATGCTAAGTGGGTGCTGTGGTGTTGTTTCCAGGTGGGGGAGGCTCTGTGGTGGTGTGTGACTGTGCTTGGGTAACCGACTGTCTAGAGGTCCCTGATGGGCCAGGTTGGTAATCCAAATACAGGCAACCAGAGTTGCTGTCATCACTGTGGGCCTCTTCAGTTGGGGGGCTGGATAGTGCTGGCACCTCTTCTACGCCGACATTGGCTGGGAGACCTGTGGGGATGTAAATGCTGTGTTATTGTTTCTGTGTGTGACATATTGTGCATCAGTGGGTTGCCCTCTTTGTTTGTATTTATCCTGGCAGCTTTCACTTGTGTACTTTGGTGTATGGTGGGATAATTAGTTCTCTATAGTGTGTATGCTGTAGTGATGAGTGTCCATGCAGGGCTGTGAGTGGTGTCTATGCATTGGTATGGCATGCAGGGCTTGGCATTGGGTTGAGTGAGCTGTGATGGTAAGGGGTGTGGGAAGTGGTGTAGTGATGGTAGTGAGGGTGAGGGTGGGGATATGTGATGGCATGCAGGCAGGGGGGTAGTAGTAGTAGAAAGTTGACTTACCAGAGTCCAGTCCTCCTCCTACTCTGGCCAGGCCCTCAGGATGCATGATTGCCAAGACTTGCTCCTCCCATGTTGTTAGTTGTGGGGGAGGAGTTAGGGGTCCACCGCCAGTCCTCTGTACAGCGAGTTGGTCTCTTGCTGCAATGGAACGCACCTTCCCCCGTAGGTTGTTCCAGCTCTTCCTGATGTCATCCCTTGTTCTGGGGTACTGTCCCACGGCATTAACCCTGTCCACGATCCTCCGCCATAGCTCCATCTTCTTATCAATGGATATCTGCTGCACCTGTGCTGCAAATAGCTGTGGCTCTGCCCTGATGATTTCCTCCACCACGACCCCCCTTAGCTCCTCCTCTGATGGTGTGTGGCTCTGGTTTTGTCTGTAGTCGTGGTGACTGTCTTGTGCCAATGATTTGTAATCGTGAAGGGTTGTGGGTACTGTGGGTGGGTGTTTTATAGTGGTGTGGGTGTGTTGTGTGTATGGGTGTCAGGTGTGTGTTATTCAAATTGGCCAATGTAGTGTGGTTTTGTATGTGTGTGTGTATTTTTAGCGCAGCGGTGTGTACCGTCAATGGTTTACCGCCATTCAATGTCGGCCGTGGTGATTCGTGGGTCATAATGTGGTGGGCGTTGTTCTATTGGCGTAACAATGTGGGTTTTGATACCGCCAGTTTATCACAGACCTTTGGTGTAGCGGACTTGTGTCTGTGGCTAAATAGTGACGGATTGGTGTGTTTGTGCCATAATGTGGTGAATGGATATCCGCTGCGGCAGCAGTATGTTGGCGGCAGTCAGCGTGGCAGTAAGTGGGATTTACTGCCAATGTCATAATGAGAGCCAGAATCTCTAGGACTCAGTATACACGAAAATCCCAAAGAAGAAATGACCCACAAACAGTGGTGACTGAACATTAAATTAAACTTGTTAAATGAAAATGATTGGATAAAGTTCGAGGTGAGAAAGTTATGACCAATCAGAACATTAACAGATATCAAAATTATACAATTAGTTTACTCCAATCTCTTCCATTTGCTGTTATTCCATTGACGAAATCTAAACTAATACTTTTGTATCCTATACTTCCTCTTCTTCAGCTTCATCTGTGGATCCATTGTTTCCACTCCACCGGAATACGAATTCACAGGAAAAACAATTACAAAATATTTTACCACACCATTTTTTTTCCCTCGAGGAAAGACATACAAGTTAGAAAAACATATCTACAAACAATGAAGTCAGTCAAAACTACGGAACACACTAGAAACATTTTAAACAGGTTACATTTCACAATGACCTTGCATCTGCTTCTTCTTCAGTCCAGTAGAGGCCACTAAAAACATATTAAATCTTACCAGTTATTTTAGTTAATTTAAGAAACACACTCTCTCGTAAGGACAGAATCATTTTTTCAGCTTAAGTTAGCATGGACAAAATATAGGCCTTACATAATGTGGTGGCCATTCAGTTAGTCACAATTCTCGTAAACACAACATTATCATTACATTAATTCACACATTAAACTGTAAGTATAATTACACAAGGACTAAACCTTTTATCTAGAAAATCTCAGCTCTCACAGCATCAAAGACAAAAGAAGATTGTAATCTGGATACAATTACACTTTTAAATCATCTTGCTGGCAATGGACGCAAGGTTTGACCAACAAAGATACAGCATTGTAATAAAGAAGTTAATGAAGTGGTTTGTCTTGGTCATAACATTACAAAATGAGCTAAGAAAGTCTCAAAAATATTTTTGAATTTTGAAGATGAATCCTCCAACCACTCGGAGGGAGGTGAAAATGTTCCTTGGAATAGTTGACTACTGTTGTCAGTGTATTCCAAACTTTCCCTAACTATGAGGCCTTTAATAAGGCCAGAGTGGTAGCAAGGCCCCAGTGCCTTTTGATGATGAAAATATAGAGGCCTTCCAGGAATTAAGAGAAAATTTATGTAGAGCACCTGTTCTTGAAATGCCTGTCTATTATAAAGAATTCTTCCTTTTCTACCACAAGAAAAGTGCATTCTGATTCTTTTAATTTTTGTTTTTGGTCAATAAGAATCACATGCAGCAGATGCTCTCAAATTGTTAGCATGATTTTATTAATGGTGATATCATTGTCTTAATTGGTCTTCTGTTCTGCTTTGCGTCTCCAGTAGGATCTCCACAGAGACTGTACAAACTATGATACTGCTAAAGAGTTCAATAAAAATACATTTAATTTAAATAATAACATGTATGAGGGAATTGTAGTCTTAACCAAATGCTGCCTTTCAAACATGCATTTTCTTTTCTAAACTCTGCATGACTTACACTCGCTTGACTTGCTTGATTTGCTAATGTTAACAAATTCAAAATTGGAATAGCTCAAGAGAAATGTTTCTATTGTAAATTTTGCATGACCTCTCATGATGTAAACTTCCTATGCTAAGAAAGAAATGTATTTTTCTATTCAATATTAACCACTTGACCTGCATTGGAATCTCAAAACTTGCTACACTAGACTTAAACTTGCTTCTTTATGAATAGACTTCTATTGTGAAGATGTGTGAGAAAGGAGATGATTTAATGTGATCATGCATAAAACATCCAACTGTAATTTTTTTCAGAAATTCAAGAGTATGAGAAGATTTTGAATTGTAGAAGAGTAGTTAAAACTTCTACAAGATGTGTCTTGTATTTTGAACTCTCTTTGGTTGAACTTTCCATCTTGATAAAAACTGTTCCTGTCTCACGATGTTCTCACTTCCCTATTGGATGTTTGCAAAACGTATCTGATGAATTGTTAAACTTTTGTATCATTGTATTTGGTATACAAGTGTCCCAGGGAAATAGATTTTTTTTAGAACCGCCTTAAAGATTAGAGCTTTGAGAACCCTCAGACCATTCTCTATCTCTCTTTCACTGCAGAGACTGATACTTTACTCTTTATGAGTTCTGAGTTCTGATAGCTTGAATGGTTAGTCAGACTCTCAGATGTTTGTTCCTTTTTGCTATTTTTTATTACATTGCTTGATACTTTTTGACTCTTGAATGCTATTTTAGAAGAAAATTCTTGAGGAGTTACCCAACTTCAACATATTTTCCTGACTTAGAAATATAGAATAGTGATCAGATTTATGGGGCACACTTTATGCTATCTTCTGTAATTGAGGCTTGATTAATAGAGAAAATGATCTATGACCAAATGATTAATACAGCTTTCAAACTTACCTACAACTCTCATTATTGACTCCTGATAATAAAAACTAAATTAATGCAAATTTCATTGAGGTTTTGAAATGCAGTTACTTATTTCCCTCTCATTACAAAGGTCCACAATAGTTGATTCTCAAAGGCAGCTGAAATTCTATACATTTAGAAAACTCAAATGCTGCCCCAGTACATAATTAAATTAAAGCAAATATACTTACATAAGGGGAAAATACTACTTAGTGGATTTATTGATAATATCCAAACAAAAATGTTGGGTGAACATGAATATGTTGCTATTATGGGGGTTACGAATTGTGTGGTGTGGTCTACTTATCATACTTGCCAGATTTCAACATTTCATTAGAAGATCGTCTTGACTCCAAAGATGTTGGAAAAAGGGTTATCCACAGTAAATATTTGAAAACAGTTGCACAACCACCTCTAAGACTAAACAGACTAAATAAAGTATATGTGTAGTTTAAGTAAAAAAAGTAGGAATTTGTTAAAGAATATATTGAGAGGAGAGTGAAGATTTTGAAAGATTGGAGAGATGAAAGGAAACCGGAGAACAGATTAAGGCTGAAGATGAATGTAGGTTTTCAACTTTGCTTCCAAGATTGAGGATGGAGCATGAGAGAGAGGATTAATTATGTATCCAAGAAGGTGAATTTGTGAGTGTGATGTTATGTGATCAGTACTTATTTGTTGATTGGTAAAGAACCCATGTGTAGATAAACCTACTATGTGTGTTGTAAGTGTTTATTTCATTATACCTAAGAATTGGGGGGTTCTTGTTATTTCACATTAGTGTTTCCTACATTGTATCACGTACATGAGGTGAATGATGCAGTTGGTTTGAAGAGAATGAACCATGGTTTTCGACAGATAGTACTAAACATTGTTAGACCTGCCATCCTTGGTGTGGTCTCCCCTGTCTTTTTTGCCTTTGTTTCCCATGTTTTGCCTGTGTGCTGTTCCATGATTGGCATATTTGATTTACTAGTAAGTCCCTAGTAAAGTGCACTAGAGGTGCCCAGGGCCTGTAAATCAAATGCTGCTAGTGGGACTGCAGCACTGGTTGTGCCACCCATAGGAGTATCCCTATAAACATGGCTCAGACCTGCCACTGAAGTGTCTGTGTGTGCAGTTTTAAACTGCCAATTCGACCTGGCAAGTGTACCCACTTGCCAGACTCAAACCTTCCCTTTTTATACATGTAAGGCACCCCTAAGGTAGGCCCTAGGTTAGCCCAAGGGAGGGTACCGTCTATGTTAAAAGTGGAACATGTACTGATGTGGTTTACATGTCCTAAAAGTGAAATACTGGCAAATTCAGATTTTATTGTTGCAAGGCCTATATATCTCATAGGTTAACATGGGGGCTGCCTTTAAATATTTTTAAAGGGCAATTTCCTTCTGGGAGCAGATAGAGATCTGGAGTTTGGGGTCTCTGAACTCACAATTTAAAACTACGTCTTTTGGTAAAGTTGGTTTTAGATTGTCAGTTTGAAAATGCCACTGTTAGAAAGTGGCCATTTTCTTGCTTAAACCATTCTGTGACTCTTCCTGCTTGTGTATTCCCTGCCTGGGTCAGACTGACAGTTGGACTGTTTGTGAATATCCACTAGACAGTGACAGAAAGGGAGAAGGGTGTAGCCTGCATATCCTGATGGGCCATCTGGGCTAGAGTGGAGGGAGGAGTGGTCACTTATACCTTAATGGGCTGTGCCTGCCCTCACACACTGCAGTCTCCAACCCCCTGGTGTGTGTCTGGGGCCAGGCCTGGCCAAGGCAGGATCATGTGAACAGCATACACTTTCCTTTGTAGTTTGTCTACTTCAAATGCAGAAAGGGGAATAAGTAGTGGACCCAAAACCCAAGATTTTTAGATTACTTCTTGAACCAAGAGGAACCCCTGCCAAGGAGAAGAGCTGGAGAAGGAGTACTACCCCTATGCCTGTGACTGTGCTTTGCTGGGTTGGCCTGAAGTTGCTGCTGAGAGAGGACAAAGACTGGACTTGGTGGTATATTCCTGCTTGTGAAGTGTCTCCAAGGGCTTGGGCTGAGCTTGCCTCCTGTTTTGAAGTCTCAGGGCCATCAAATACTTCCCCTGCCAGCACCTGGTCTCTCTGCTGAGACTCCTGCCCTGCCAAGTGGTTCCCTATCCAGTCCATGGGCCCTTGAAAGGTGAAGCTGGTAGAACAAGGATGGAAACCCACCCACAGGAAGCAGTGCAGGGAAAATTTCAATGCACCACCAGCAACTCAGCTGTAAAAATGACGCAACACCTGCCTCGCTGTGAAATTGATGCACCACCTGCTTTGCGGCTGGGAAATTGACGCATCACCTGCATTGCGGTTGGAGAAACAATGCAACACCCGCTTGTGGCTGCTGAAAACGATGCAAACCCCACGCAGTGCAGTTTTCCGTCACCGTGAGGCCGGATTTCTCATGCATCATCGCTGGATGTCAAAATCAACGTAAACCTGCGTGGATCCGAGGTGCCCTGTCTGGAAAACGACACACGGCCTCACTTGTGAGTGAGAAAACAATGCATCACTGACTTTTTGGATGCACGCTCGCCTATGCGTTTTTTTCTTTTATGCAAAAAAGGTACTTCATGTAACAACAACGTTTACATTTTTTTCTATGGAGTAAGATTCTATTATTTTAAAAATTCATAACTTTACTTGTGTATGTTGGATTTTGTGGTTTTGGTCTTGTTTGATTTAGATAAATATTGCCTATTTTTCTAAACTAGTGTGGCATCCATTTTGTAGTGTTTTCCACTGTGTTACTGTGTGTGTTGGTATAAATACTTTACACATTGCCTTTGAGATAAGCCTGACTGCTTGTGCCAAGCTACCAAGGGGGTAAACAGGGGTTATCTTAAGTGTGTATCTCCACTGCCCTGACTAGAGTGAGGGTCCTGCATGGACAGAATGCAAGCTGACGGCCAACCAGAGACCCCATTTCTAACAGACATGTTAGGAGCTATGATTTCAGCTATTAGATTGGCTATGAATTATGTGAAAATTAGTACATTATCTACGATTGTGGCTAGGCTTGCTTCTAATACAGCTGGTGCATTAACACAGATTTATATAGACCTAATTGCTATGTGTTTGCAGGATACTGAAGATGAGACAATGTTGCTCTTCATCCCTGGTAACAGTTGGTTATTAATGCCTATCTCTTAAACATAACTAACATTCCTCATGAAGTCCAGGTTTTAGAAGAAAATGACTTGTGGGAAACAGTAGGTTCCTGGGTTTGTGAGCTAGGAAAGGGTTTTAGTAAGGTTGATGAGGGGATTACACATTCCCTCTAATTATTGTGCCGATTTGTCCAATTGTTCTGTCTCTTTTTATTTAAATGATCTGAATTAATATTTCTAAATTGTGGATGTAAAGAGGAAAGTGGGGCAATACTGAACTGAACCATGCTAGAGATCAGGATTATAATCAACTGAAGCTGTTGGCGGAATTGAATCGCAAGAAAAAGTGATGCAGACTGTATGATATATAATTTTGTGGTGTTTCAGTGATTATAGAATGGGGGGGGTGTGCAATTGAAAATTTGGGCATTACAAATGCTTAAAATGTACATTTATGCTTGGATTTGTGTGTGTGCACTTTGTTGATGCTATTGCCTTTGAAACAAATTTATTATGACGTAGTAAAGTGCTTTTTTATTTGCCTATGCTAGCTAGCTCTCAGTTAGGCCTCAACACCATCTTTTTCAAAATCGACGTGACACCTTGCACGCTCACAGTTCATTATTTCAGCGGCATACAGTCAAGTAATGCTGTTCGCAAAGAAAACATTACAACATGGGCTCAGCAATGTTGTGATCATTCAAGGTCTCTTCTGCTAATCCACTCGCTAACTCACTGTAATCTGTACTATACAATATTCAAAATAGTTCATTGTTGTTTAGTTATTTGTTTGTGCTGTCATCTCCTGATTTCATCAGCATGGAAAGGTTGAATTAATATTCATGTAGTGAGATAGTGCTTAGATGGTAAGGCAATATGACATTTAATAAATGTTGATGTTTTGCTGAAATGATTGCTCTTTTAGTCAGGCCATGATGATTTATCAAATTTAGAGATTTAATTGTGTTCTTTCAGACAATTTCTTATGTAAAAAGTACATTTTGGGAGTTAGTCAGAACTTACCTGGTGACATTGTATTGCTACCAGGGATGCTGACTGGTTTCTTATTGATTATACTGACCATTGGGACTTAGCATATTTCGTGATTTTGCTGATTGCTCAAGAGCCTTCATGGCAATGATTTTCTGCATGTGCATTTACAATTTCTGTATTGTACCCCTTGAATTTTTGTAATCAATCTTTAAAAAAAAATCTGCTCTAAAGCTCACTTATTGAGTCTGTCCTTACTTAATTTGGCTCCATACTTGATAAGATGTTTTGTGCCTTATCTCAGGACACATTGCGTCATGAAATTGAGGTTTAATTTCTTCCCAGACCCCATCCAACTTGGGTGTGCTATCTTTTGGGCTGTGAGAATTTAGGGGTTTCTTGTGTCCACAAGTACCACAGTGAAATAGCGCAGAAATAAAACAGCGGATGTTGACGAGCAAGTTAGCTGTTTGTACTTTCAGTGTCAACAGCGTGAGGAGTGGAGGTACTTTTCAGCGGGCACTGCATGGGCCCTGTAGCCGGCCTGCCCTCCCTCACAGTGAGCCTGAACTTTGAATCTACCCCAGTCCAGCACGACCTCAAGTAACCTTTTAGCACTATTGACTTCTAAGCACTATATTTAAAATTCATATCTCAAGTTCTACTTATTGGATTTTGTTGCTTTGCTATTGTTCTACTCAAAAAAATATTCTATATTTTTCCAAACTGGTGTGATGGCTTTTTGTAGTGGTTTCACTGGGTTACTGTAATATAAATGTTGCACACATAATTTACACACTGCCTCTTAAGTTAAACCTAACTGCTCTGTACCAAGCTATTAAAGGGAGAACACAATGTAATCTAGGGTGTGCATATGACTTACCCTGACTAGGATTGTGGTCCCTACTTGAACAGGGTGCATACCTCTGCCAACTGCCGACCCAATTTCTAACATCAACATACACTGTAGCATGAAAATGTCATTTAAAACCTACTTGTAATAACAAGGAACATATTCAGTTACTAAAGGCACAACATACATATTTTTTCACAGCATATTTTACCCCATAGGTACCAGGGATAGGGGTACACATTTTGGTCTTAATTACACATCTTAAATGGATGTAGACTACAGTGCCTGCTCCATATTGTTAGACCTGTCAGCCTTAGGGTGGTCTTCCCCCAAACATTTTTGGCTTCCTCCCCCTATTTTTGCTGATCCTGTTTTCGCTGGATTTAGCACTCTTCACAGTTTACCATTACTACCCAGTACTGAAGTGTATGCGCTCACTCTTTAAAAACATGGCACCATAGGCTCTTTGTGGTAACCTAAGAATGCATTAACTGGAATGTTGGGGAAATAGAGTGTTGGGACATTCCAGGCTAGTGATGGCATCTGACTATAATTCCATTGTGGAATTTCAGGTGTGAGTGACCACTCCTCCCCTCCCTCCTAGCACAGATGGCTCATCATGAAATGCAGACTACATCCGAGCTCCCTTTGTGTCACTGTCTAGAGAGAGGTGCAACCAGCCCAACTGTCAAACTGACCCAGACAGGGAATACACAAATAGGCAGAGTCACAGAAATGGTTTGAGCAGAAAATGCTCAAAATCAACATTACTAAAAGATGTATTTTTAAATTGTGAGCTCAGAGACCCCAAACTCCACATATCTATCCGCTCCCAAAGGGAATATACACTTTAATCATATTTAAAGGTAGCCCCCATGTTAAGCTATGAGATGGACAGGCCTTGCAACAGTGAAAAATGAATTTAGCAGTATTTCACTGTCAGGACATATAAAACAAATTACTATGGGGGTCATTCCGACCCTGGCGGTAGACTACCGCCAGGGCCGGGGACCGCGGATGCACCGCCAACAGGCTGGCGGTGCATCCATGGGCATTCTGACCGCGGCGGTACAGCCGCGGTCAGAAACGGGAAACCGGCGGTGTCCCGCCGGTTTCCCGCCGCCCTAGGGAATCCTCCATGGCGGCGCTGCATGGGGATTCCGACCCCCTTACCGCCAGCCTGGTTCTGGCGGTTTTGACCGCCAGAACCTGGCTGGCGGTAACGGGTGTCGTGGGGCCCCCTAACAGGGCCCCACCAAGATTTTCAGTGTCTGCCAAGCAGACACTGAAAATCGCGACGGGTGCAACTGCACCCGTCGCATCCCTTCCACTCCGCCGGCTCCATTCGGAGCCGGCATCCTCATGGAAGGGGGTTTCCCGCTGGGCTGGCGGGAAAGTCAGAATGACCGCCTATATGTCCTACCTTAACCATACACTACACCCTGCCCTTGGGGCTACCTAGGGCCTACCTTAGGGGTTTCTTACATGTAGGAAAAGGGAAGGTTTAGGCCTGGCAAGTGGGTACACTTGCCAAGTCGAATTTACAGTTGAAAACTGCACACACAGACACTGCAGTGGCAGGCCTGAGCCATGTTTACAGAGCTACTAATGTGGGTGGCACAACCAGTGCTGCAGGCCCACTAGTAGCATTTGATTTACAGGCCCTGGGCACCTCTAGTGCACTGTACTAGGGACTTAATAGTAAATCAAATATGCCAATCATGGATAAACCAATTACATACACATTTTGTATAGGAACATTTGCACTTTAGCACTGGTTATCAGTAAAAATGGGTTGAAGGTTGTATATTGTCAGTGTGCACCAAGGGTGAAAAAAGAAATATCACAAAGATCCCATTTCCATTGAAGGGTTAGACATGGAAACTTTATTTGATTCTGGAATTTGGCTTACTCTATTGTCGAATGAGATATTTGACAAGGAGCTGAGCAACAGAACTGAACTGAAGAACCCAGATGTGATTCGTGGAGGGTATGAAGGGCAAACCATCGATCTTAGAAGATATTTTGATACTGGGATAAGGTTTAAAACCAATATGATTCATGGAAAGGTTTGTGTTCGGGTAAAGGGAGATAGTGTATAGAGTTGGCCGCACCAAAGGGACCTTGGGGTTATTCTGGATCCAAATTCTCCATCACCAGTTAGACTGAGGGAAGAATATATAAAAGAGTTGCACATGAATACTATACAGGACCTAAATGTAGGAAAGGTTGATGAGTGTGTCAAATCCATTGAAAATTTTTGTGAAGTGGTAAAGAGCAAGCGTGGATGTTTAAAAAGTTACTATCACCAGATAAAATTGAGACATGATGCCATACCTGTGGCAACAAAGGCTCGGCCCACACTCATTACTATGAGGAAATCTATTGAAAGCAGGTGGAGAGTTCAGAATGGGTTGCGCCCATTATTGTGGCTTGAAAACAATCAGGAGACATCAGGTTGTGTGTATACTTCAGGGACCTTAATAAGTATGTGGTTGTTGACCATTGTCCTCATCAACAATCACAGAGATAGTCTCATTGCTGCATGGGGCAAATATGTTCACTATACTGGACTTAACAGCAACATACCACCAGATAAGATTACCTCCAGATTTATAGGATCTTACCACATTTATAACCCCTTTTGGGACATGCCGGTTTGTACGTATGCCTTTTGGGTCAGTGTCAACGGCAGCTGTCTTTCAAAGTGTGATGTACAAATTGTTTGGGAACCTCAGTGGGGTGAAGTGCTTTCAAGATGATATCTTGATCTATGCGAGTCTTTACAAGTTTGTGATTCCAGAGTGAGGCAAGTGCTGGACATACTGCATGAAAAAGGATGAACATTTAAACTAAGCAAGTGTGATTTTGGTAAGCAGAAGATTGAATACTCAAGACATTGTGTTAACTGTAAAGGGGTGTTTCCAGAGAAAGAATTAATGGTTTACATCTTGAGTTTGCGTAGACCAGAAACAAAATGAATTAATGTCCTCTTGAGCATGTTAGAATTCCAAGCCAAGTTTATGCCTGACTTACCTGCTAAGATGCTTAACATAAGGCAGTTTCTCAAGAAAGGAGCAGAATGTATGTGGAATGAAGAATGTGAGAAGGAATTTGAAAATGTCAATAATCAGAATTTTTTGACTCTGCAAACAATATTACATTATGATGATACCAGTACTTAAGAGTCTGGGAGCTGTACTGCTAAAGAAAGAGGATGTAGAGGATAACTTAAAACCTATTGCCCATATTTCTAGGTCTTTGCTAGGAGCAGAGACAAACTACTCTATAATTGAAAGGGAGGCTCTAAGTGTTTTTTGGACTGTGAGAAAATTTCGAAATTTATTGTGGGGATAACAATTCACCATTTTAGTGGACCACAACCCTTAGTCGAAATTGAACCCCAGACACCACCTCTTCATTGCACTTCAGGACCTGTGGATACTCTGTGTCATGCACTCACCTGGTTCCAAACTGCTGAGGCGATGCTGGAACTCCAATCCCAGCTGGGGCAGCTTATTGAAACAAATAACACTGTCTGGTTCCAACAATTGCTCTCAGGGGGCATGGAAGATGGGATAAAACAAGAAAAAATATAATCTTGCATCACAGATGGAACTGCTCAGCTGTCTCTAGCACTACCTAGAATGATAAGAACTCTCTGGACCTCAATATCCTCAATGTAGGGGTAATGCACTGAAACAACAAGAGACAAAGTTATTCATAAGTTCCCTACTCAATATAATGCTCAATATTATCTACAGTTATTTGTACAGTTGGCACACTCACAGACTCCATCATAACATTGCATGAAGGAGAGCAGAAACTATTTCAAGAACAAGCTGTAGATCTACTTGATCTCGGGGAACATGCAACCTTCTGATTCAAACAAACATAATTTCAAATTCAACAAACGTCTCGCAAAATACACAGTACAATAGTGAAGAAAACACAGAGGAAACATGTTCAGTTCAGGTACAAAAAAGATTCAGAGCACTGAAAGGATAAAGTTCAGAGGGCTGGGCCCTCACGGGAACTAATATTTAAACTAAGCACCTGATTTAGATATTGGATGTAATGGGATTTAGATTTTAGTGGATGGGATATCTGTCACCGTTGTGACAGAGTAACCCGTCAGCCAATATCTAAATCATGCTCTAAGGCCAAAAAGAACAAATGTGCTCACGTCTACAAAAATAAATAAGTCTTCAGAATATCCTAACCTAAGGATTAGTGTGCACTAACCTTAGGTGGAAGTACTTCATCATGACAATACTTAAACTGGAATCCAAAGACGGTAGGAGACTTGAAGATCTGGGCAACTCAGGTGAGTACAGGGACACAATGCAGGGACATAGCTTATGAAGGGGTACGAGGCAAAGCCCCGATGCAAGTACAGAGGGGGTTATTTATATTGGAAGGCGAGAAGGTTCCAGATGGGCACATGTCTCAAGTGACAGCGTGGAATATTCCACTGAATGATGGTGTCATGACACTCTGCCAGTAAGAAGGACTGCTGTGCTGCTTAAAGGAATGCCCTCTACTGGACTGCTGTTCTGAAGGACTGCTGCCCTGCTTTGCTTCCGGCTGCTATCTTGCCTGGGTGAGAAGGACTGAACCTGCATCTGTTGAACCGAGGATCCCAGAGTGACTCCAAGGGCTAATTGGGTGGCCTCCTGTCTTCAGCTTCAGGAACAGAAGGCTCCACCAACCATTTACCCAGCTCGGAGACTCATCTCATCTGTGAGTCTACCCTGGCAAGTGGGCCTAAGTTTCTCTGGCAGCCTCTGTGGACCCAGTGGAATTGACGTATCTCTTTGGCTGCGCAGCACAATCCTGAGCAGAACCGATGCCTCTCTGCTGCTCTGTGGTTCAGACCCAGTACAAAGACCCACATTGCCTTTGCTGCCCGCAGTCAATTTGGAACTGCTTTTTCATAACACATCCTCAGCACAAGCCCTTGTATCCTTCATCAACAGCAGCCTCAATGATGACACCGGATCCTACATCACAGCCTTGCAGCGCCTATGAACCAATGCATCATCCCATCTGCATGGCACCTCCTCAATGCCAGACTTCACATTGCAAGCCCTCATTAAGGGGATCCTCGATGATGACACAGGACCTCACATCGCAGCCCTGTTGCACCTCAGAAACTACACAACGCTTTGGCTGTGCTATGCATCTTCAACGTGGATTCTCGTAACGGTCTCCAATTAAGGATTTAAGATACATTGTTCAGTGGGCCTAATAGGGTACCCATGGGCGGCTGCCTGCCCCATCATGGTCGTCCTGAACTTGTGACTTTGTCCCAGTCTGGCACAAACAAATATCCAAAGTTTGAGCTTTGTGCTTTTTGGCGCTATTTTAACTGAAACCTTTAAAATTGCCTATCACCGGTTCTTGTAGTTGGATTTTTGTTGTTGTTTTTGGCCTTTTTTTATTTATCAAAGAATACTCTTTTTTCTAATCTGGTGTGGAATCGTTTGTGTGCAGTGTTAACAATAGATTACTGTTTGAAGTGTTGCATGAATGCTTTACACATTGCCTCTGAGTTAAGCCTGACTGCTCTGTGTCAAGCAACGCTAGGGTTGAGCACAGGTTAATTTAGAGTTGGCTTGTGCCTCACCCTGATAAGGACTGTGGTTGCTGCCTGACCAGGGCTCACACTCCGGTCAAGCAACAGCCCAATTTCTTACACATATCATAATTTAATTTCTGAATTACTGGACTAGGACATATGCTAAAGATTTGAACGTGTAATCAGGGACCAAAGCTGCACTGTTGTTTTGATAACAATTGCATACATGCCTTACTCACCTAAATGAAGAGCTATATAGCATTAGCACACTAAAATGAACTTAAAAGCATAGCAGTGTGGTTGGCTGCTCTGCAGTTAAAGGGTCAAGTATCCTTATCTGGATTGCCTCTGCTGAGAGTGAAGAAATGGTTTAATGATTATTGCCTTGTGACAGGCTATCCATGGCTCCTCTTCGGTGACCCACTCATAGGAGCCTGGACTGTCCTACGAGGAGCCTGGACTGTCCTATGAGATAATGATACTCCCCTTTTTTGAGTGTCAGATTTGCATCACTTCAATAGGAAGGACTTTTGCTCTTCACCGGGAGAGTAGAGTCGAGAGAAGCCCTATATTTAGTAAGGAGTCTTTCTTCAAGCTCCCAAAGTTATAGGAAGTGGCTTATAAAATAGCAGTTGTCGCTTCTAGAGAGAAACTCTTCCTACACAGCCCTTCTCCATATTGGTTTAACCGATTCCAGCAGAAAATCCTAGAGGTCGGAAGTAGGGCTTGAAACATTCACAGATCCTGCAGGTTTCTATCAATCTGACAATCTTGATAGATTCAAAGTAAAACACACCAGAGTTTTAACTCCACAATAAAAATAATTTTTTTGTACAAAACGTAAGACAAATACTTTTTTCTCCAAAAACTAATATGGATACTTTTTTTCTACAGTCGCTTTAAACTGCAACCAAGTCAGGGTTAGAAAATATCTTGTCTAATGTACTTAAAAGATATGCATACCCAAAAATTAATGTCGGAAATCGGGTTATTAGCTGATCGGGGAAGCTCCATTCAAATAATAACCACAATGCTTATGAGGATGAGCCACAATAGTCACTGACCTGTGCTTAACTGATTTGAGCTGTGACTGTTTGCTTTTTTCTTGAGCACAGCGCAACGCTTCGGAGAGTTGGAGAGCCGAGCCGTGCTATGCCACGCTGGAGTATCAGAGAGTTGAGAGGCTGCGGGGCTGCGGATGTTAGACTCTCCTTAGTGGAGTCACCTCTGGGCAGAGGTAGCCGAGCAGCCCCTATCCACGTCGGGGAGCCAGGGGAGCGCGCTTCCACTGATTCTACCCCCCCGCCGCCAGAGCCGTCAGAGCCCTAGTTTACCACCCCTGCTGGTAGATGTGGCAGCGACGCCCGCGACCCCTGCTGCAGACCTCTGCGGACCCCCTGTGGACACGGCCTGATTGCAGTTGCGGCTTGTGTGGGGAAAAGTGGCAAGGACCCTCCTCAAACCAGAAGGGGGGCTATCACAGGCACCTGGCACCTGGCACAAGCTCAATGCAGGAGTTAGATGCTGCAGTTTGTGGGAGTGCCCGGAGACACAAACTACAAACCGACAGTCACCAGCAGACCCCGCCAGCAGGCCCTGTCATCTGCAAGAGGCAGGGGGTTTGGACAGACGGATGGACGGAGCGCGTTGCATCAGGGGTTGCAACATAGTGCAACATAGTGCACAGAAGCACATAAATAAGCACATAAATAAGATATAAGCCAGATCTAGGCAAACAGGCAGGCAGGAATCAGCCAAGGAAGCAAGGAGAGAGCGACAAGGAAGTTGTGTAACCTTAGTGGGCTTGATGAAACTGTGCTAGCTATTGTGACCGCTATCACACTGCTGCTACACCGTAAGGAGCAAGGAGAAGCAAGGAGGACTATGGCAGCACAGACCAGCACAAGGAGGTGAGGTGAGGAGGAGGGGGTAAGGAGCAGAGAGCAGGCAGGGGGTCGACTAGGGGATAAGATACGAACTGACCTTGCCCCAGCCACCCCTGCTGCCGCCCCTGTGCCCCTGCATCACAACATCATATTCTAGACAGATTCAGTGCGCAACTGGCCACATAAGCCACACAATCAGCTGCATATCCAACAAAGTGGGGTTGTTAGCAGAACGGAGTACTGCGGAAGCGGTCCAAAAAAGTCTGGGTGCAGCTTGCAGGTGCTTAATGTGGTGTTCCGTGTGATAGTGGGATAGTAGCGTGATTGGCCCAGGATCTCATGGAAGACTGGACCATAGTCAGTTAGAGTCATCTAAGTCGGAGTAGTCTAGCCCGCAAAAATGAGATCAGGACATGAAAGACAAGTTACTACAAGAGTAAACAAGAGGAGAGGGATGCAGACGGGGCAAACGTCAAAAAAAGTAAAGACAAACGTAGCAAGGGAAGAAACAGCTCTAATATCACCCGTCGCAAGAATGTTTGGCAAGGTACAGAAAATCCTGGAAAAAAAGTAATTTCCTAAAGGACCCAGTTGGAATAATCTTCTCTACCCCAAAGGACACAAACTTTCTTACTGCTCCAATTACTCCAATAAAATCCAGCCCAGTGCAGGCGAAGGATCAAAAGGGCAATGTAAGAGAGAACTCGCAGGAAAGTGAGCTAAAGACTTCTTCAAACAAGCAAGAACATGAAAATAAGGAGAAAACTGAAGATAGTGCAATGCTAGGGTGGGGGTCAGTAAGTGACACAGATCTTTTATCAATTTTGTCAGAGTCACCATTCCAGCAAAGCAACAAAAGGGAGAATAAAACCACCCTGTTGAGAAATGGACAGCCAGCGCCTATAGAAGTGAACGTGGAAGTGGCTGGGAACAAGATAGGGGAAACAAAGGGACAAGTGATAAAATCAGAGGGAAAGCATTATACTGAAATAACAGAAAGGAAAATGAAGGGTGACAACAAAGAAATGGAAAAACATGAGCATCTCCAAAACAACATGCAGGCAAAGATTCAACAAGAAATGCAGGTCACACATGTTAGCCAATAAAATTTAATAGACCAACAAAGTAAGACAGTAGACGTGTGGGAAGTGGTTTTTAAAACATCACAACTGACACTCAAGGCACTGACATACCAATCAAATAAAATGGATGTCCAGGTAGATCTATTACACATAATAGCAACCTCAATATCAGGTATAGATCAGAAATTGGTGGATTTAAATAATCTGAATATTCAAGCACAAACCCTGACAGAAACAACAAATATAGAATGTGCATGTCCCCAATAGTGGAAAAACTGAAACAAATCCCTGAAGTGTAAAGTACTATTATAGACGATATAAAAAAATAATAACCTTACAGGGCATAGAAAAACACAGAATGAAAGGGACACGTGTTATTATCCAAGGAGGAAAGATTATGAAATAATAATGGAAGTTAATGAAGCAACAAGAGTCGATAAAGATGACTCCCCTGAAAATCTCAATATAGGAGCTAAGCAGAAGAATATAGGAATCAAGGAGATCAATATACATAATGACGAAGCAGGAAATTAGGGAAAACCCACGGTACTCAAGCAGCAAGAAAAAAAACATGCACCGGCAGGGGGAACAACAAACAACAGAGAAAGAAATTGCAAAGCAAAATTAGGAAAGACCCACAAAATAAAAATCTACAGCATATCTTCGGTAAAGTAAATAAGAGTTTGCAAAGACTGGTCTGGGAAGAAAAAAGGGAAATAAATGATGAGTTCTGGGCAAAGATGCTATTTTTGGCTAAACAAAAAAATGCAAGGCAGTTCTGGAAAACTGTAAATGGAATAAAACGGCCACAAAGACCAGTAGTAAATTCCAATATAACAGAACAGACATGGGTCCAATTCTTAAACAGAATATTTAAACCTACAGCAATAAGGCCTAGAGAGGAACAGCCTAAAAGTGAAGACTTCAGGAAGGGGGCACAGAAACCAAAGATAGCATGTTAGACAGCTTCCAGGAGAATCAAATAAGGAAAATAGTATTAAAATCCAAGAAGGACGGTGCTCCAGGACCAAATGGGCTTCCTCAAGTTTTGTATTTGTCAAACACAGATTTATGGATACCAGTATTAACCACAGTATATAACTGTGTGCTACAACAGCAGATAGTACCAGATTCAAGGCGGGGTTCTATAATAAACCCTGTTTATAAGAAAGGTAACAAAGATGCACCAGAAAATTACCGATTAATTGCGTTACAAGATATAGAAGCAAAGTATTTTGCTAGCCTACTTCTAAGTGAACTACGAGATTGGGCAATGGAGAGAAAGATTGTCCCACTAAATCAAACCGGATTCACACAAGGAGTAGGAACAGAAACTAATATAATAGCATTATCCTTGTTAATGGATAAACAAACTCAAAAGAAGTTACCAATGTTCCTTTGCTTCGTTGATTTTAAATCAGCCTTTGACTCTGTAAATCGAAATTTACTATGGAAGAAGCTCACAGCATTGGGCATTCCCTCCAGCCTTCTTAAAGCTATACAGGTCCTGTACACTGATACTTGGGTGAGGATACGGATAGGGGACGGGTCTGTCTTGTCAAGAAAAATAGATACCTTTCAAGGACTAAAGCAAGGCTGTGTCCTGGTACCCTATCTTTTTAAATTGTTTTTAGCAGACCTATCACAAGAACTAAAAGCAGTAAACTCACATGCACGAACATTAGACCAGATAATTATATCTAATCTGCTATATGCAGATGATTTTGTTCCGATAAGCCAAACGCAAGTCGGGCTTCAAAGACTACTGGAAGGGCTACTCAAGGCAAAATGGTCTGATAGTAAACTTAGAAAAGACCAAGGTAATGGAATGTAGCCATAGGATAAATAACAAATATAGATGGTTCATGAACGGAGAACAGGTGGAATTAGTTCATTCCTATTACTACCTGAGAGTACGGTTTGATGAACGGGGGTGCTTTACCCAACATAGGGAGGAGTTAAAAAGGAAAGGTCTAACACTGCGCATAGCGCTCTCAACCCTAAAAAGAACGCTGAACGGCCCTAGCATCTTACCATTATTAAAGGTGATATCAGCCAAACTGGCACCTAGCTTAACGTATGGCATTGTTGCACTGCGAGGGTGCGATGCACAATGTCTAAATACAAGTATAATAAGAACATATAGACAGCTATTTCACCTACCTCCAAATGCATCGCCAGCACAGATATGATTGGAGTTCGGGCTAGTAAACCAGACAATAGATAGAAAAGGGGCCTACATGAAAGGTTGGCATAGAATAAAAACTAATAAGAGGAATGACCTGTGTCAGGTTCTGTGGCAAGAACTCCAAAGAAATAGTGAGCATCCGGCTGCGCTCTATCTGAATAAGGCAATAAATGATTTAGGTCTGCACGAAAGTTGGGAAAATAACCTGTCTGTAGCATGTTTCAAAAGAGTAGTAAAGAACAAAACCAAGATGCTACCTCTATTGAAGGACAAAGAAATATTATTGAAAAGATTGCATACCTGGGGGGTACTAAATGAGTATAAATGCCTACGACAGCAGCTCTATTTCGAAGAAGGCTGGTCCCCTGTTCTAAGAATGGGATTTCTGTAAATTCGACTAGGAAAGTTACCTGGTGATAATAAAGACTATTCAGGGGGGAAGGAGAGCCCTAATGAAATTTGTAGGTTATGTAATAAGGGGAAGAGGAATATGATTCACCTTTTATGTCAGTGCCCTGCCTCAGAGCAAGAGAGAAAATGCTTGCTAAAATCGCTTTTTAATCAACGTGGTATAATGACATGCAGACAAGCAGTAATAGCATGCCTAAAACCAGGTGACCCAATCCTGAACTCACATATGGTGAAAACTTTAAAGAAGGCTGAGAAGAAATTTTTAGGGAAATGAATAGAACGATGAAACAGGGGGGGACAAACAAAGACCAAGGTTATGGACAATTTTTTCCTTTTATACTGTATTTATTTAAATAGTGTAATATATAAGCTTTTTTTTTTTAATATGTAAAAACATTTATTTTTTATTTTACGCTGGCAACATACGGCACACCATTGTAATGGTTTTAGCTAACTGTACAATAAAGATTATTCATTCATTCATTCTGTGCTTCACCGGCTGGTTGCTTGTCACACAAGCAGTCAGGCTTAATTTAGAGGAAATGTGTGGCATATTTATGCAATGCTCAAAGAGCACTAAAGTGAAACACAACACAATCCCAAACCAATTAAGAAACATAGAGTAAGATGTTATAAATAATATGACATCAAAATGAAAACAATTCAGTCAGTAGAACTGAATCTATACATCTTTAAAGTTCTACATGAGAATAGCTCTAAAAAGCACAAAGCACCACTCCTGGGATCTGGTTGGTCTGGACTGGGTCAAAGTGATAGGTTCAGGCTGACAACGATTGAGCACAGGTCAGATACAGGGAAATCTTTTACTTGATCCCAAATGGATATTAGTCAGTTCTTCCTCTGGCTTTGGCTCCAAACTGTCCAGGGTGGCCAAGGCAAGGCAGGCCTGGTGTCAAGTTCCTTTGCTTGTGCTGTAGGCAGGGACATTTAAAGTGTAATCAGAGCAGGGGACAACTCCACCCCAGTCATCCTGTCAGGAAGACTCACTAGCTCTACACCAAGCCTTGCCACAGTGAAAAACGACTTCAGGAGTTTTTCACTTTCATGAAATGTAAAACGTAAACACACATGTCCTACTTTTTAAATACAATGACCCTGCCTTGTGAGCCCTTAGAGCCTACATCATGGGAGGTTTATAAGTATTAAAAAGTAAGGTTTAGGCCTGGCAAACAGCTTATTTTGCTAGGTCAAAATGGCAAAATACAACTGCACTACAGGCTGCAGTGGCATGCTTGAGATTTTCTGACAGGGCTACTTTGGTGGATGGCACAATGAGTACTGCAGATCATGAGTATCACAGGCCTTGGGTACATGTGATACCATTTGCTGGGGACTTAAAGGAAATTATGTGTATCAATTAGGTCTAAGACAATTGTATCATGTTTTGAAGGTAAAGCACAAGCACATTTCCAGGAGTGCACAGATTCCTAAAAGGTAACAAAAGTGTTCAGCAAAGGAAGACAAAACTGTGGAATGACCCACAGAGGGGGCCCAATCTAACAAATCCCCCAGAATTTCTCATCATACGATCTCATCAGACTCCAACTCCATCCACTACCTGTTTTCTGATATGATTCCATCTCCCACCTCATAAACTCCATTTAATCATCACAGCCTGAGGTTTCATTACGATCATTCTCTTCTTTGGGCAATAATCTTGATAAAGCATCTGACACTTTTTTTCCACACCTGGAATACGTTTTATATAAAAATTGTTTTTTTGGAAAGCCACCACCTATTTAGTAATCCTATTTGACACTGCATCCACTTACGCCTTTTTAAATATCTCACACAGAGGGAAATTCCACCCTACAAGAACTTTTCCACCTTCTTCACTGCCCAGTACACAGCGAGTGCCTCTTTCTCTATAACTGAATATCTGGTCTCTTCTCCCTTCAAACCACACATGATGCACATAATGATGCTCCCCACCCCATGGCCATTATGCTGAAGCATTGCTCCTAACCCCTTCATGCTGGAATCTGTTGTTTTAATGGATTTTCTTTTGGGATCCAAATTCTTTAGCTTGGGAGCTTGACTAAGAAATTGCCTCTCACAAGCAGAATCCCACACATCGACTCATTTTCTCAAAATGTTCCTCATGTTCACACTCAAATCAGCAAAATTCTGACTGAATGAATTTCAATATTCTGCCATTTCCAAGAATCACATTAAATCCTCCTTCAAAGCTGGTAAAACCATATTCTGAACTATATTAACCAAATCTGCTTTCGCTTTTGGGACAATACCAGCACTAGTGATATTATGCCCTAAATAGTCTAGATGTCCCAAACTTACATATTTCAACTTTAATGGTGAGATTGTAGTCACATAACTTTTCCAAGACCCATCTTACACGAGTATTATGTTCGTCAACATTATTGCCAAATATTAATATTTCATCTTGGTAAAAACATACCCCTTTGGCACCAGCAAAGACCCTTTCCATTGTCCTCTGGAACACTGATGCTGCAGATATTAGACCAAATGGCAATCTGACATATCTAAAAGTGCCAATTGTGTGTTCAATGCTGTCAAATCTTTAGACGCAGCATGCAGCTCAATCTTGTGATACGCAAAAGTAAGATCTAGGGTGGCGAATACCTTTCCACCTCCTAACAACAGCAACAATTCAGAGAGGTTGAGTAGCAGATATCTATCAACAATCACATTCTTATTAAGATACCTCAAATCTACACATATCCTCAGACTTACATGTTTTCTCCACTTCCTCAATTTTACCATCAGCCTTCAATTTCTCAAGTTCGACATGCATTTATTCCATAATTGCTATGAGAACATTCCATATTTTGGCACAGAATGGTTTTGCACCGAAAGTCAACTTTATCTTGTGCTTATAGTTCTTCATACATCTGAGGCTATTCCTGAATACCTGGGGGAACTCTTTTTCATTATTTCCTCTAAACACATGACTTTTAAATTGTGTCTGGATTCCTACGTAATTTATTTTTTGACTTCTTTCTTTTAATAAAATGGGTGAATTGTGACTTGGGTCCAACATTACTTCCAGATCACTCTGATGCAACACACTATACTGTCTTCCTTCATGGAAACATATACTTTGCCTGATACAAAATGTTGCTTGTAGTTAATTAAACCAACATAGTACCCATTAAATAAGTTGTCTCTCTACCAAATGCATAGGGCTAGATGTCAAGCAAAACACAAACGCTGTGGGATAGCGTAAGTAGATGGACGGAATGCGGAACCAATCAAACATTCACCCCCAGTCACAGAATTGGGTTTAATCCATCCATTATTTTGCTCACCATGCCACCCCAGTTTGAACCCAGCCATATGCAAATCAGTCTTGACCCTGTTCCTCATGGGAACAGTCCAGCCCGAACTGCCAGGCCAGGTTCTCCCTGGACCTGAAACAAGGATCCTGGGACCGGTTTCGGGGTTTCACCCCTCATCAGCCAGGCTAGCTTGAATCCAGTGGCACAGTGAGCCCGGGACCCACGTCTGGGCATACCCGGCGCACTTAGGGCGGCAAAAGAAAAGCAAAACACAAACGCTGTGGGATAGCGTAGATGTCAGTCAGGCTTACACAATATAACTTTTTCTTATGTTTTCCCTCATAAAATCTGTTGGTAATGATAGTAATTTTTGCACCCAAATCAAAGAGAACTTTGCTTTTTTCTCCATCGGCTAGTATCATATCAATTGCGCTCGAACTCACTTTGACCTCAACCTGCAACACAATTTGCCCACATTCAAAATCAGTACTGTCATCTTCACACACATCTGCCTCCATAATTTTCTGTTTGGGTTTTCTCAACTTGCATACAATTGCAAAGTGTCCCTTCTTCTTGCATGACACACATGTGGCCATACAAGCAGGACAAATCTTATCATTGGAAAAGTGACCAGTTTTGTCACACCTACAACACTTTTTGATCTGATTAGTTTTCTTGTTATTTTTAATTTTTACTGTTAATGTCTTGTTTTTTTAAAATCCCTCCTTAGTAGTATATATGCTTTGCTCCTTAGCGGCATCTCTCCTAATCACTTCAACACATTTAATAAAATGTTAAATTCTTTTGCAACTAATATTACCTCCTCTAAGGGGGGATCATCTTTGTACCATAACGCCTCCCATACCTTTTCAATATTACAGCCCAACATAAATTGGTTGTGAATCCTCTCCTACAACAAAGCTGAAAACCTGCAGGAGGATGCGAACCATCTAAGATCAGTTATGTACTCTTTAACTGATTACCTTTCATTTTGAGCTCTTATCTGATACTTCTCAAGAATTGTGCTTACTTTCAGCAAAAAGTGATTATCAAGTTTTTTTATATGTATTTCTCATATATTTAAGTTTACAGCATCAGTATCTGAAATTACTGGGAAATGATCAACCCCGCCTTGTCCTTCTGTGCCCAGGCAATGCAATATAAGTGCTGTTTTCCTCCCCACACTGAAAGATGTACCACGCATTCTGACGTATCGCTCAAATATATTTTACCACTTTTCTAATCTAACATGTTGCAATCCAGCACTAATAAGGGGCATGGGGGAGCTGTAATGATAAGTTGAATACACAGTCACTCTGTAACAAACTAATCCACAACAACAACAAAAATACAATAATATGAAACACAAATACAGGATGTTGTGCCCAAGATTCCACCTGTAATTTAAATCTTAAATTAGTACAAACAACTATCTCATCAAACAACAACGCAGCATCGGAGAGAACTCATTTGTAGCAGTTAAGATTGCAAAAAACAACAATTTCAGCATAAAAAGAGAGCAATAATGTAGAGACACTTTTCCTTTAAGACTAGTAGGGGAAGAAAAATAATCAGTCACTTTCCCTTTAAGACCAATCCAATAGAGGATAAAGAATCGCCACAGCAGAAAACATGCGTCACTGACACCAACAGCAGATTGTGAGACAGCTTCAGCCCCTCTATCTATCAGGTATGTTGAGAATACAGGGCAGATTAGGCACCCTCCTCCTGTTTCACGAACTCCACATGCTGTAGGCACCAATAAGAAACACCTCCTTGCTACCAGAGATGCAACCTTCTATCAAGCGCATGCCTCCTTTCACATGCTGAGACAGTGAGGTGTGAGGTATGACGTCACATGCTGATCAAAACGCCTCCTCCTTCAAGAGCAGCAAGCTTCTGTCAAGCTCACACTCCCTTTCACGCGCTGAGACAATGAGGTGTGAGGCATGACTTAACAAGCCGATCAAAACACCTCCTTCTAATCACTCCTAAATATTTGTGCACCATCTGAGCAGTGGACTCCTCTCAAACACGCTCTCCTTCATATGCTGAGGCAGCTAGGCATGCACTAACTTTCACTTGCTGATGTAGTTAAAACCGCACACCCTTTCACACGTTGGGGCGGTAAAGGTAGGAAAAAAGCCAAAATTACTCAATTCCAAGTACATGAAGACACAGATGGTAATGATTGTCCCCTGATTAACACATCAATGCATGAACCTAGTCACATACCATCCCAGTTTCATTGGAGTTCACCACACTGGGAAGATGAATGTCAGTGGCATAACAATGCAGTGTTAGGATCTCCTGAATCCAAATCTCATTCTTGGCCCCACTGTAGAAGCTGGTACTAATAATGGTAGGCCATGTTCAGCTGAACTTAAAAGATAGCTTTAATGGGAGAAAAGGAGATCCCATCCAGCTACTTCAACAGCCCTCAGCTTTCTCCTCTACATTCCAATTCCTCACATTCCACTACCTCATCACAATCAAAGGAACATAATAAGTAGAGAAAATGCAGGCCTTTAATTATGTGAGCCTTGTCATTATCACTTATGCAAATACCACAAACCCCCATGTCACAGGCTGACAGCCCTTGCATGTAGATGAGATTAACCAATAGCTACACATCAATTAAATCATCATCATATAACTCTGCATCAAATATCATCAATATTAATCAATAAATGATAAAGCATACTAATCAATCACTAACAAATTAAAATCCATTAAGTACATTCCATAAAGGAAATAATCCCTATTCTAACTCTCAGGATGGATCTGGGAAAGATGAGAAAAGGTATCAGTTAGAACCCATAAATAACTCCAAATCGAGAGCTTAAAGCATAAATGCTCAAAATAAAACATCAATTATCAATCAAAGCAGAACTTCCCATTAAGAGATGTTCAAGAAACTCAGTAGAGTCTCAGAGCAGCAAAGATTTAAGCAAAAGGCTGTGTGGCAAGGAATGAGCACAGAGAAAATCTCTTACAGGAAGAGAGTTTGGGAAAGAATGTCCTAACCTACTCTATGAACACGCACTAATATAAATATAGCAATCTAAACTTTTGCAACATGTTTCATCTTCTTCTTCTTTTCAGCAAATCAGCTTTCGGTGCCTTCGTGGTAACTAGAACATCTCGTCGTATCACCACAGAAACAATAGTCTGTAGACAACAATGTTTAACTGCAACATTTTTATCAAAGCTTTGTATATTTACATAAGAGTTCTCATGATGGTTTTACATCATTTTACTAAAGCACTAGCCACCTATTAAACCATTGTTTGCTTTGAAACATTTTGCCGAGCTAAGCTAAAACATTTTAATACATAATACATTTTTATACACTATGAAAATATGTCTATGGAAAGGTCAAAGCTAACTTATTTTGCATTAAACCATAGTGTTCACAGCATGTCAGCTTGCTGAAAATTTAACGTGTCACATTCTTAACCTAGGTCAGTTCTTCAGAAGGTGCAATGTCAGCTATTCAATCATATACGCAAATATGACAAACTGCTTTTCTCTTTACTTGAATTAAGGGCCCCATTTACAAAGCCTTTTTGTGGTCACAAACAGGCCAATTTGCAAAATCGGCCCATTTTCAAACACTAAAAGGCTTCTTTAGATGTACAAAGACATATTTGCGGTTTGATAACTTATTACCAAAAAGAAAATTAGGCTTGCGATTCAATGTTAGGAAGGAGCATGTTTAGGGCATCCCTTGCTAATACGGAATCGCAGTGGTATGTGTGAATGTTTTGCGACTAAAATGTGGTGTCAAAACATTCACGTTGCCACCTACTTCAAGAAGGTGGTAAACCATTCGTAAATGGGAAGAGGTCCCTAAGGGACCCCTTCCCCTTTGTGGATTTGTAAAAACACTTTTTAAGAGCACCACAGACCACTGCCTACTCTTAAAAAATTAAAAGAGAACTTTTTTTTTTTTAAACACATCCTGTGTACTTTTAAGAAAAACAGGCTGCATTTAAAAAAAAAGATCCTAGCAGGCCACCATCGCTGTGATTTTAGTGATTCCCAATGGGTTGTAAACCGATACCTACCTTATTAATATTCATGAGGTAGATCTATTTGCAACCCACTGGGAATCGCAAAATGTGTCAAAGACACATTTGTGCATTGATGTTTGAGACTATCAAATAGCGAATTGCAAAAATTCGCTATTTGGTAAACACCTTTGTACATGTGGCCCTTTAAGATACGGAATTTTCATTGAAGGCCTACATGTTAAATATATGTTATTGTATTCATTTCATTATTTTAAAATGCTTCTGCAGGTGGTTGGATGGAAAGAAGGGTCAACCAATCAATCAGTTTTTGTAAAGTGTGGCTACTCACCCATGAGGGCCTCACGGCGCTGGAGGGGAGGGGCCTCATCTGA
This sequence comes from Pleurodeles waltl, assembly GCF_031143425.1. Classification (NCBI taxonomy): domain Eukaryota; kingdom Metazoa; phylum Chordata; class Amphibia; order Caudata; family Salamandridae; genus Pleurodeles; species Pleurodeles waltl. The sequence continues at coordinate 1,354,557,484 of NC_090447.1, read as the reverse complement.
AGAGCCACGACTTAGGGTTCTTCCTGTAGAAGGTGAGCAATGGGCTTTGTTTGAGGGGCAGGGGGAAGTTGCTCCAGCTCTTTGCTGCAATGTAGGTGAAGGATCATCCTCCGGCAGGTGGTTTTATGAATGCTAGGGATGGCAGTCAGGGCCATCTGGGTGGAGCAGAGGGATCTGGCGGGGGTGTGGAAGGAGACGAGTGGGTCAGGTAGGCTGGTCCTGCGTTGTGTATGGCCTTGTACGTGTGGTTGAGTAGCTTGAAGGTGATTTGTTTCTCCACCAGGAGCCAGTGGAGGGTCCTCTGGTGTTGAGAGATGTGTTCTTGGCTTGGGAGGTCCAGGATGAATCTGGCGGCGGCATTCTGGATGAGTTGTATTTTTATTTTTATTTTCTAGTCAAGGTGCCGGCATAGAGGGTGTTGCCGTAGGCAAGCTTGCTTATGATTAAGGAGTGGGTGACTGTCCTGCAGCAATCTGCTGGGATCCATCTGAAGATCTTCTGAAGTTTGCAGAGTGTGTGCCAGCAGGAGGAGGCAACAGAGTGTACCTGGCAAGTCATGGATAGGGAGGAGTCGAGGATGATGCCTAGGTTGCGGGCGTGCTCAGTCAGTGCGGGGGGGGTGGGTGCTGAGGGATGTGGGTCACCAGGTGTCGTCCCAAGCTGAGGTGGAATTTCCAAAGATGATGAGCTCAGTCTTGTTGGAGTTGAGCTTGAGGCAGCTTTCTCTCATCCAGGTAGCGACAGCTTCCATTCCTTAGTGGAACTTCCTTTTGGCCGTGTCTGGGTCTTCTTTGAGGGAAATGATGAGTTGTGGGACATCAGCATATGACACTATGTCCATACCGTGGTTTTTGATGATGGCTGCGAGAGGGGCTATATGTACGTTGAACAGTGTGGGACTCAGTGAGGATCCTTGAAGGACTCCGCAGCTGACTCCTGTGGGTCTGAATGTATAGGGCGGGAGTCTGACCCTCTGTGTCTTCTCGCAGATGAAGGAGTGGACCCATTCCAGGGCTCTTCCGTGCATTCCTATGTCATGGTGTCTGGTGCTGTTGGAGACCATGTCGAGGCTGCCGAGAAGTTGAGTAGTATGAGGGCTGCGGAGTGGCCAAGGTCTAGGAGTAATCGGATGTCATTGGTGGCTGCCAGGAGGGCTGTCTCCATGCTGTGGCCGGGAGCTGTCCAGGAAGGTGTTGGCCTCGATGAAATTCCATAGTTGTGCACTGATTGCTTTCTCCATTACTTTGGCGGGTTAGGGTAGCAGCGAGATGGGCTGGATTTTTTTTTAGTTCTGATGGGTCGGCCAAAGGTTTCTTCAGGAGAGGGCATATTTTGGCATGTTTCCAGCCCTCGGGGAAGGTACCAGTGTTGATGGAGTAGTTCATTGTGTTTCAGAGCTCAGGGCAATGGATGTGCTGACTGTGATGTAGGCAGTGGGTCTATGGGGGCTCTGGAGTGGGTGCTGTTTATGATGCTGACTGTTTCCTCCATGGTGAGCGTAGACCAGCTGTGGATGGTCTGGAAGGGTTAATACCACAGGTTCCGGTGCCAGGATTTTCTGGGAGGAAGCTGTCGTAGATGTCCTGGATCTTAATGTGGAAAAAGGTGGCAAGTTTGTCACAGAGGTCCTGTGAAGGGGGATGCTGGTGGCTTCGGAGGGGGGATCTGTGAACTCATTGATAACTGAGAATAGTTCCTTAGAGTTGTGTGTGGAGGAATTGATGCACTCCTGGAGTGCATCCTTCCTTGCGTTCTTGATTTTTCAGCGGTGTGCAGCAGTTACGGCTCTGAAGGAGATGAGGTCTTTACTGGTTTGGCTGTTCCTCCATTTTTTCTCTAAGCATCTGTGGGTACGCTTTGATTCTTGGAGTTCGGTGGTTAATCAGCTGGCTTTTTCAGGTATGCTTTTGGCCAATGTCAGTCGGAGGGGGGACTAGAGTGTTGGCGCATTTAGTGATCTATGCGTTGAGATTGCACGCTGCTGTGTTGGAGTCATTGGAGGGAGGAGGGAGAGATGTGGCAAGACATGATGTGAGTTACTGTTCCATTCCCTGTGGGGAGTCTGTGGGTGAGGGTGCAGTTGCTGAGTGCAGTGACTGTGAAGTGTATGCAGTGGTGGTCAGTCCAGTCTGGGGTCTCAATGGTGATCCAGTTACTTGAGGTGAAGATGGGGTCCAGAATGTGTCCTGCGATGTGTGTGGGTGCGGAGACCACCTGTCTGAGGCCAAGGGTAGTGAGGTTGTTGAGTAGAGCAGTGGTGTTCGGATCGGCTCAGTCCTCGAGGTGGAAATTCAGGTTGCCCAGGAGGAGGTAATCGTCTGACGGCAGGGCCTGGTGGTAGCAATGTCTACAACATTGTCTATGGATGCTAGGGGGGGCTCAGGTGGCCTGTACACCAGTGTGCCACGGATGGAGGAGTTGTGGTTGTAGTGGACCAGGAAGTGAAGGTGTTCCATGGTGTTGCATTGTTCTTCTGAGATGGCCTTGACACATAGTGAAGACTTGTGTACGATGGCGAGTCCTCTGCCCGGGCAGGAGAACCACTCCCTCATTAGTATGCTATATCCGTTGGGAATGGCGATGGCAATGTCTGGTCACGAAGTGGGATTGGTCTATTTCTCGGTAAAGCAGGCGATGTCTGGTCGGGTGGTGTCAATCCAATCCTAGAGTTCGGTGGCATGTTTGTGGAGAGTGCGGATGTTCAGGAGCGGGCAGTTGATTGGTTTTTGTGGCGGTTGTTGGTATCTCTGTTTGTGGAGAGTATCTTCAGTTTGCTGAGGCTGGTGCTGAAATTGCAGTTCCTGCAGGTGAAAGGTCCTTGGGTGTCCTTGGGGAAGATGATGCTGCAGCTGCTGAGATGTCCGGTGTTGAGCCGTAGGAGGGTCTCAGCGTCGTAACGGAGGCAGGCCAGGAGGTGGTTTAATGGAGATCCAGGGTTCCTGGCGCACCAGCAGTGCAGCCACACAAAGTCCACCATTAAAAAGGGGGTGGGGGAGCAGACAGCTAGGAGGCAGAAAAGGTGATTCGCAGGGGAGGGGGTGGGGCTGGAGTGGCCAGGGAGGGGGGGCAGAAGAAAGGAGGGGAGATGGAAAAGAAAAGGAAAAACGAGTGAAAAAAAGCAGAAAAAGCAAGAGTGATAGAGGGCAGAGGAAAGGAGGAGAGATGGAATAGAAAAGGAAAAACTAGTGAAAAAAGGCAGAAAAAGCAAGAGTGAAAGAGGGCAGAGGAAAGGAGGAGAGATGGAAAAGAAAAGGAAAAATGATTAAAAAAAGACAGAAAAAGCAAGAGTGAAAGAGCGACAGAGAGAAAATACTTACTTGTGATGGCCACTAGACCACCAGGGATGAGGCACAGGTACGAGCCTGTGGGTGGAGGAGGGCCCCAGGCAAAAGGCAGAGGCAGCAGCAGCCAGAGGAGCTGGGGAGGGCAGCAGACGCTGTCCAGGAGGTCAGTGCAGTTGCCCTCTCACTGCTCTGTGGCGCACATTAAGAAGGGTTGGAGGGCAGGGGGAGTGGTCAGCTGGAAGGTGGGAGGGCAGGGGAAGAGGGGCGGGGCCGCAGGGGCTGGAGCAACACGTGAGGGGCGCAAAAGAAAGGAGGGGAGATGGGAAAGAAAAGGAAAAACTAATGAAAAAAAAGGCAGAAAAAGCAAGAGTGGAAGAGGGCAGAGGAAAGGTGGAGAGATGGAAAAGAAAAGGAAAAACAAGTGAAAAAAGGCAGAAAAAGCAAGAGTGAAAGAGGGCAGAGAAAAGGAGGAGAGATGGTAAAGAAAAGGAAAAATGAGTGAAAAAAGGCAGAAAAAGCAAGAGTGAAAGAGGGCAAAGGAAAGGAGGAGAGATGGAAAAGAAAAGGAAAACAAGTGAAAAAAAGGCAGAAAAAGCTAGAGGGAAAGAGCGCCAGAAAATACTTACTTGTGATGGCCACTAGACCACCAGGGACGAGGCGCAGGGACGAGCCTGTGGGTGGAGGAGGCCCTGAGGGTGAGGGATGGATTGAGAGAAGGGAGGATGGATGATGGGTGGAAAGAAGGATATATGGACAAAAGAGAGAATGGATACAGAGAAGAATGGATGGATGATGAGAAGTATAGATGATCTAAAGAAAGAAGGAAACAGATAGATTGAAGAAATTACAGTATATTCATTAGCAGTGAGGACATGGATGTATGGAAAAAAATGCACAGAAGGACGTGAAGATGTCTGAGAAAACGATTGCTAGATGGAAAAGAAAGATAGGACTGAAAGAATGAAGGAATGATGAATGGCTTAATGGTAGGATGAAAGAATACAAGGACAGAGGGAAGGATAGAGAGAAGGAAGGACAAAAACATAGAAACATACAGAAACAATGAACAAAAAAAGGATAGAAATAAGACATAAATACAGAGTAGGATGGAGAGAAGGAAGGAAGAAAATTTTATAATTTCCTCATATTGAGAAATCCCATGATCAACCTTGTTTATTTACTCACTGCCATTTGGGATATGGTTCAAAGTGTAGAGTATTTTATTATTCTGACTACTCCCATGCATGATATGGTCTTTGGTGGAAAGAAATGGGTTACTACTAAGCATTTAGTTATATTGTGATGGGTCATTCTGTTCTGGATTCCCCCCCCCCACCTATCACCACAGACACCTCCACAGCCATCGTCCAGCCCGTCCTTTCATTCTGGTATCAAGCACAGCATAGACATCTGGGTCCTACCAGCAGATTAGAGAACTGAAGGTGGGTGAGACAGATACCCAGCAGTCTATGCTGGGTGACTTTCAGCTGTGGGTAGTGGCTGGTGTCTCACAATATGCTCTTTCATTAGCAATGTAGCTCCTCATGGGATCTGGAGCTTCAAGATCCAAATCTCAGCCAAGCTAACACTGCAGATGCACCATCTGTTTATGTCAGGCCATAGTGATGGTTTTGTTCGGTATGGTGTGACTGTCACTTGTTCAATATACTTCAGAATCACATCTTGGGATCTTGATTTGAACAAACAATTAATGATTGAGTAAGATAGTGCTGAACTGTACACAGATAAGATGAAAGGTCTATTGAAATATTACATATATCTCTTGGGAAGGCCCACAGTTAAGTCCATGCACTGCCCACCTACTGCACTGTGCTTATTACCCTTTAAATCAAATTTTAATATATGTGAATCCCGTCCAGGATTCTCATTGGCATCTCCTAGGCAATGCACATCTGTGAAAGTATTACATACCCGTTACTCAAGACGTGAAAAGAAAGGCCTTCATGAAGCAATCCCGCTGTTCAACTGCTGCTGTTTAGTTCTGCATTTCTAAGACTTAGTAAATTTGTTTCACAACTTTAACTACAGGCTGATTTTGTAATGATCGTTTTCAAGTATTTACTACTGACTTTTTAACTTAGCCAATAGTTGTGGTGTCACTGCTTTCCAGGGAGGACTTGTTCGAAAACAAATAGCAAGGGAATTAATCTGACTTTTCCTATTTTAATATCTAGTGAATGAGGGGTAAGGACTCACCCCCACCTCCAATCCATAGCGTGTGCCACCACCTGATGCCACATTTCAGAAAAATCCTTCTGTTGCATAAAAAGAGTAAATCTATGTGCACCATTTGGGTGATTTTGTAAAACAGAGTGAAGCAAATAGGTTTTGCCCAAGGTCAAATCAGGTTTGTGCAAAAATGTAGAAAAGGGTCGTGAATGAAATGCAACAATTTTTTTACTTGAAGCAAATCTAATTATACAGTAGAGAAATTTGTGAAAAATCAAATAATGAATAACACTTTGCTAAAAAAGCAAATAAATCTTGCACTATTTTTACTAGCTGTGTAAATAAATTGAAGAATAATCTGCTTCAAATACAACCACATAGTTCATTCTTGAAAAGAGGAGAAAATGTATTCAACTGCGCTCTTATTTAGGTAACCATGAAAAATAGTGACCTCAGTTTGGCGCTTAATTTGCTCCGTTCTGTTATGCACAAGCTGCAAAAATGCTGCAAATGGAACAGCAATAATTTCTTGTTCACCAATGTAATGTAAGGTGATGAACTATAAATCGTTCCTTACAAATCATACTTATTTAAACGTTTTAAACTTTCAGTCTTGCGAAGGCCTGTTCAGAATTGTTAATGACCACCACACATCAATTTCGCAGTGAATTTAAGAATGTGTAATAGACACTTTCAATACATATACATTAAAGCTTTTAAGACACATCTACGTATTCCAATAAAATCTAAATATGTATGCTCATATGATATTAGACATGCCATTGTATTGTAAGAATTTTTACTTGTAACTATATTTGGTATAAAATATTTCTCCTCCTCAAATTCGCAAAGATTTGTTTGAAGGCAGAGGCGTTGCTATAAAAAGTATCCCAGAAGAGATAGCCCAAGGGCATGAGAAGCACACTGCACCTGATGCAGAAGAAACTTTAGTGCTGTCCCTCCTGTCACAGAAGTCGTCTGTATGCGACAGTTTATGCAATATGTTAAGCAAAGTACTGATGGTTTGACTGCAGAATGATGCACTGAGAAGCCATTTTAAATGTGTATTCGTTTAGACTGTAGACTTCGGCATAGGTGGTATTGAAGTTTAATCAAATGTTTGAAGGATTTACCTAATATTATGAAGTAATTTAGACTCTAAACTAATAGTATGTATTGATACAATATTGGATTTATCATGATTAATGCTTCAAATATGTGTGCAAAATTGGAGACATGCAGTTCCACACTATACTGACTGAAATGTATTAACAATCAGTACGTTTAAAGTTATTGTATCCTGAATGCTAATGAAGAATTAATAATGTAGAATTTATAGTTTGCATATGGAACTTATTTTATGTTTTATTGTGATCTATTAACTCACTTGCATTAGCCTAAGTGAGGCATGCTAGGCACTGTATTTGGTGACTGTGCAGAAAATGTCAAGTCATGTTTTAATATGAAATTCCTTTCAGACTTCATTCCCGTAAGATGACTAGACGTGTAATAGACTTATATTGTTTTACACAGAGAGTTGTACTAAGTCGACCTTGAATGTAAAGCATCCTGGACTGTGGACTAGCAATTTAAACGTTATTTTCCATCTCGTGTGAAGCTACATCGATGGATGCTGTTCTCATGAGAGACCTGGGAAGAATGAGCAAGTTTCAACTTGAAGTCATGCGAATGACTTCTATTGGATGATGCCACTTTAACGTCAAATGAGCTGTTGTCCTGAATAAATCCCATTGTTGTAGGAACATGATATATCGAAGACCAGTTAGACTTTGGTCAGAATTCAAGATTCCCTAAAATGATAAACTGAACTTCTTTTATCTGTATCCTGAATGCTGAGACCATGGAGCGGTATTTCCCTCTCTGCAATTGCCACCTTTGAAATGCCTTTCTAACCCTTGCAGAAGACTCTTGATCGAGCTTCTGACATGGGGACGCTTTCCCTTTTACCTATCTTTTGCCCATTTTAGTTAGTGACTTTTTGCCCGAGATTACCTTTTTCCAAATTCTTTTCGGCCTTTTTGTTCTTTTTGTCTTTTGTCCGCATGTGTTCTGGCCCACACATTTTTTCCCCTGATTTGGTTAACCGTAGGGTTTTCTCTGTGCCCAGCTAAAGTGAACTCTGCTGATTTAAATTTGTCTTGATCTTATCAAAACTGAGCAGCACATGTTGTCTCTCCATCAGATAATTTTATTAATGTTCTCTATTGTATTTTTTGAGTGCCTAGTTCTCTTAATGTTAGTACACCTGAACTTATTTCATCGCCTTGGGCAACTCTTGGTGATTCTATAACTTTATAACTTTGTCTTGGGAATTGGCTACATGACATTGAGCTTGAGTTTGCCAAAAATCCCTTAACGTTACTCCTGACTGGGTTTTTCCTTGTATGGCCACATTGGTCATACTGTGTAACAATTGGTTTGTATTCAAAATGTGTTGTACGGTTTTACCATATCCTATGCAGGGTCCAAGGATCTGTCAACCTTTGTGAGCTTTGATTCCTGGGAAGGATGAAAATGCTGCAGCACACCCGTATGATGTCTGTATTTTATGACACTTCTGGAGGTAGAAGAATTATTTTCATTGCTTGGAGTAGGGCCTTAGTCACCCTTGCTACGTCACTGTTCGCAGCGCTACCTGTCCACCACTGAGTAGTGCTCCAGCATTTCCCTAAGGAATGCTGCTAACGAGGTCAACGGGTCTTTTCACTGTGGTGAAGGAAAGAAAGTTAGGTTATCAAAATCTTATCAACAATTTACTCTTTACAGTATGGCCCATTTGGCATACCATGAAACTCCAGTCGAAAATGAAGTTAAAGGGTTATATTGCAAGTTAAGACTCAAGTTAAGATATACAATTCTCAGGGCAAGACTATAAAGATGCAAAATTATAATAGGCTGCCCAAAGTGCCTGAAGAAATGTAACATTGAAAAGACTAAACACTCTAGAAGAGCTGCACAAAACATTAACAAAATTATCTGGTGCTGGGAAAACACTCAGGCCCTCATTCCGACTTTGGCGGTCTTCTGGTGAGACTGCCGAAGTCGCGACTGCCAGAGGACCGCCAGTGCTGGAGGTCCTCCGACCGCCATATTCCAAGTACAGAAGGACTTCTGCCTCAATTTGGGAGGAAATCCCCAAGTATTCGTGCTGACGGTCGGCAGAGCAGAGGCAGGCCCACCGCCGGCCCCGCCCTGCCAAAAGGACCTGTAACACTGCCTGGCGGTTTCGTGATAGTGATGCAGGGCCGGCGGTGGGAGAGCTGGGTCCTGTCCCCTCGGCAAGAAGCACCTCGTCGGATGAGGTAATTGTCCTCCACAAGGGGAGGAGAGTGGGGTGTGTGACTAGGTGAGGGGGTGGGAGGGGAGGGTTTGTGTGTGCGTGTGTGTGTGTCTGTGTGTAACTGTGGTGATGCGTGTGTGTGCGCATGTGTGTAAGGGTGTTGTGAGTGTGTGTGTGTGTCAGGGAGTGCGTGTGTGTATTTGGGGGGAGGGGTGCAGTATGGGGATGGGGTGCAGTATGGGGATGGGGGTCTGTACTGGAGGGGTGAGGGGTGGGAGGTTCACTACTGGGAGTGGAGGGGAATCATCAAATTCCTGTTGCCGGTAGCCTTTCTGCCATGGATTTGTTTGGCAGTGCTCCTGCCACGGAATCCCTTGCGGAACGGGTACTCGGAATACCGCCGGTGGTATTGGGTGGCCCGCCGGGTCAGAGATGCTCGTCTCTGGCCCGGCAGGTCCAGCCGCCCTAGCGGCAGCAACAGGAATATGGCGGTTTGGCACAGGCCAAACCTCCACACTCGTTATTCATCGGTCTGCACCGCCGCCGGCATGGTGGTTCAGGTTCCGCCGAAGTCGGAATGAGGGCCTCAATGTCCAACCCTCCTAAACATGGACGTTCTGAGCTGCAACGCATGAGAACAAAGTGTGGCAAGGAAATGAAGGACGAGAAAAATTCAGAAAAACAACATCTGGTGCAAAATAAGACTAACTAAAGTTGGTAAAAAGTAAGTAAAAAAGAAAAAGTGTCAATATTTAGAAGCTTGAGCAAAGGTCATAAAAATCTAAAATCTCAGTTCTTATTTGGGACAAGGTAGGGTAAAGCAGAGAGGTCTATGCCTCTCAGAGTCCATTCAAAGGCAAAGTCAAAGCATATCATTTATTTTAATAGGTATGGTATGATGTTTCATGACGTGAATATATTAAAAAGATCTGTGGGTACAACCTAAGGAAAAGAATGAGAGTTTTAAAAAGCGGATTAAAATATTAAACCAAGTCCACAAAATCTTTAGCAAATGCAGGGAATCAATCTTGGATAAAAACCATAAAGTCATAGAGACCACAGACAGCTGCCGCCATACCCACCCATAGGTGCCCTGGACTAGAAACTGTTATGGCAAGTACCATGTTACTCTAAGTCCTTGCAGCTGCTCCTATTCTGATGCTGGTCTTTAGGAAAGATTTGCTGAATTTCCTCAGCAGGCAAGTGTATCATTATGAAATATGAGGCTCAGTCACTGCCAGGAATAGACTTCTGCAACTGTAAGATTAGTGAGTCTGTAGCAATCTTGTCACCCTTATTGGCTGTGGAACAATTAACAGAATCAACTGTAATTCCATTACAATAAATCAGATTTTACTAGCATTTACTGTCATCATCTCACGTGCCTTGTGCCACCCTGACAACAATAACTAAAATCTTTCAGTAACGGAAATGGAACGTACTTCTGTCTCCCCTACTTGTCAGCATCCCCAACCTTTCATCAATTCATTGTAAATTGTAAGCAGAAAAATAGTAATAATAACGTTTGGCAATATAGAAAGCGCTTGGACGCCTTATCACTTACAACTACACCAGGACACACTATTAAGTGGGTCTCAAGCTATGGCTACCTCATAACACAACTCCTAAGTCTACTCAGCTTGGTTCTCACCCTACCCTTGGATCCACTGCACATTGTCACACAAAATCGAGAACCAAATCAACCAAAAAAAACGGAAACAAAAAACCCCTTTGTATCTCACTCATCTTGGCATATCCAGTGACCGTACAATCCTTCTGCATGTGGAAAAAGCAGTAATGGTGAGCACTCAAGAAAGCAAAGATCCTACGGGCCTACCACTGAAAATGGCTACAGCAGGACAGATGATTGTATGGCTGTGAAGCTCTTCGTCCAACTAAATAAAAATCACATGTCTGCGCCCCCTAAGCTCTTTCCACGCCTTCACCACCTTCTCAAATTATTATGTAAAAAAAGATAGTAAGTTTTGTCAGTGAAAGAAGCAGGTGACTACAAAAATCGTTGAAAAAAGAAGCCTGGCCCAACCATTATTTAATCACAAAACCAACACCTGCCTTGGTTTTGCCCTGTCCTCCCCCTTCCCTGCCCAGTGCCTCAAAGAAATGATCGTGGCTGAAATACTCACATTTGTTGTAAAAAAATAATAATTACAAACAATTTGCCTGTTTTTGTGAAAGAACTATCAAAGTGAATTGTTTAAAATTCCATGCTTAGAGTGTAAGAGTTAAGGTTTAGTGAAACATAGGATAACTTAGGCTTTGTCATCCATTTTTTTTGTGAGTTGCATTCTAACAGGTGGCCCGAGCTGCTACATGAAAGAGTAATATTCTGTAGCTAAGTAAGTAGACTGTACTTTCTCAAGGACAGAGCAACTGTCCCAGACTGAACAACACACTATTTAGCATTTTATATGTTGAGAAGAGATGCCGTGGGCACCAGTCCTTCATGTAGTAAAACACTTGAATGTATTACATTGCAACTGTTGCTCCTTTGCTTAATTTCTGTTGGTTAAGAGCCTGTGAACCATGTACTGATGTAGTAAATGTATGAAGCTTTTATCTAAAGCACTGTAAAAAAAAAGCGTGATATTTTCATAATAGGGAGAAGTCGTTTCCTCACTTATTGAAGGTGAGTCTATGCTGTATTTTCAATAGTCTTTTACTGAGTTCTTTGTTTTTTTTCTTTATTTCTCTGTATTGCTTATTGACTACAGCCCTGATTTAGATCTTGGTGGTGTTACCACCGAGCCACTTCAGCGGTGGGCCAAAGAAGACCGTCAAGGTGGCGGTGTTCCACCCATCATATTTAGATTTACAGTCCTGCAGACGGTGTACTGGTGGTGGTTTGCTGATGGCTGCAGACTGTGGCGGGATTTGCCAATGAATACTGGCACCATAATGACAGTTGTGTATGTGTTCAATACGTGTTGTGTACATGTGTGTGTCCACGTGTCTGACCCACTCATGTTCCTGACATATGCATGTCACTTATCAAAAAAATTACTGTGTCACCTATGTATGGCCATCATTATGAACATGGCGTGAACACCGTTGCCCGCCGTGGCGACGGTGAACAGAAAACCGCCATTGAACAGAAACCCGCCATATAATGATGCAAAAATCAGAAACCAACAAAAATCTCCCTGCCACCAGTCACCACCAGGACCTTGTCGGCAGAAATGCTGGACCTCCCACCCCGCCACCGCCGAGCACACAAACACCCTGCCCTCCAAATAATGAAGCACAAATCACCGCGGCAGTCAGTGGAAGCCGAACGACCATTGGCGGTACAGACAGCCACAGGCGGCAAGTGGACCCAACAGTAAGAAATGCACACATTGGCAAGTTTGAAACCCACAAACCTCACATACATCCACAACACTATGAAACACTCACAGACACACCCCACAATCCTTTGCAATGAAATTAGGACAACTGATACAGAGAACCCCGGAAGCAGACACCGAACGCCACAATACACGATACATACACTCAACCACACAACAGCATCCTCACCTAGATCCACACAAGACACCATTCACAACACACACCATGGCAACCCCCAAACACCCATGCTTCACAGAAAGGGAGCTAAGGACCATGGTGAATGAGATACTGAAGGTGGAGCCACAATTATTCTGGGCACAGGTCCAGCACACACCCATTGCCAGGAAGATGGCGCTTTGGCAGACAATAGTGAACGAGGTCAATGCAGTGGGACACCATCCAAGCACTAGGGACAACATCCGGAAGAGATGGAATGACCTGCATGGGAAGGTCAGGTCCATGGCATCCTGGCACAACAATGCAGTCCAGAAAACTGAGGGAGGACCTCCACCAACACCCCCTAACTACACTGACTGGGAGGAAAAGGTACTGGCCATCCTGCACCCTGAGGGACTCACTGGACTCACTGGAGGAATGGACTCGAGTAAGTCGTCTACAATTACCCCATATCCATCACACCTGTAATGCATGCACCACCTCACCCCTTCAACATCCACCAGGACCACTACCCCTCCACCCAGCCCAGGTTCACAACATCCAGTCACCCTGCATGCCTACAAACCTACTAACAGGCCCACATCCCTCCCCCTGGGCACAGCCACCTAACCCTGCAAGAAATCACAAAGGGACTACACCACCCACAATGCACCTCCACATCCAAAGCAAAATTCAATGCAAACCTCACAAAGGCACCCTGCATGGCCCTAAAGTGTGAAAACCTACAAAAAAACAGCCCAGTCCTGTGCACCCCATCCAATCATGCAATTGTAACAGACATGTCCATTCCCCTCAACAGGCACCACCACCCACGCCAACCTGACGGATAGGACAAAGGAGTGGCAGTGCCCCACAGGGAGACAGAGGCACCTCCCAGGACACTGGAGATGGAACGCTGGACATTGACGAACACCCTGGCCACTCACACAGTTGTGGACTGTCATCATCCAGTAGCCCCACCCAGGACACCACTGACACCCCTACCACCCAGCCAACAACATCAGCCCAGGGCAACCATCCCCCCTCACATGTGTATCCAGGCCACAGACTGGTGGAACACAGGGACAGGGGCCACAGTCACCCCTATCAACAGGCAGGAAGACAATGGCCCCAGTACAAATGGTACTGCCAGACTTGTGCAGGGGACACAGGCACAGGGGGCTAGGCCCAGTGGGAGGGCATCACTGGCCCAGGGGGGAGGCCACAGGATTGATGCTGCAGCCCAGGATGTGATCTCTGAGGTCCTAGGAGCATATCACCATACCCAGGACAGATTGGCCCAGATAGTGTCCACCCTGGAGCAGAGTAAAAGGATGCAGGTAGCACACCACCAAGAGGCCATGGATCAGTGGAAACTGCACAATGCCACAATGGCCACCATAGCAGGTGCGCTGCTGCACCTTGTCCCAACACAGCCTGAGGCCCACACAGACCAGGAAGCCCCTACTGCAGGCCAAGATACAGACCGGACAATAACATCAGCAGCAGCAACTGGACATGTTCCACCATCTCAGGACACACAGAAGACATGCATCTCAACCCGTATAGGCCAACACCAGCCACCCAAACAGTCCCTCAGGCCCAGATATGGCACAGGAACACCTGACAAGACCAAGGCCCCCTCAAAGAAGTGTCTCTGGCAAGAACTGTCCTCCAAGTGTCCCACTGAACCAATGACCAAACCGTTTAAAAACAACACCAAACACTGGAAAACATAAATGGACATACCACTACTGCCAACAAATGCTGCAACCATGTTGCCATTTTGTACAACCACCCGTAGCCCACTCCCATCACTGTAAACTGCACGATGTAATCCCTGCACCAAAAAAAAAACCACCAGTTACAATGTCCCCTGTCATTATGTCAAAAACAAATTGAAGTATGGATGGAACTGTATAATAAATCATTTATTCTTATCTGAGTAGCAGGAATTGCACCCCATGCATAACATGTTGTTGTGCCTACAGAATTGTTGAACTATTATACTATAATGTTACATGTCCTATGCAGACATGGTAACAGTGGCAATGTCTATTGACCCAACACCCCCCTAGATGAAAGGGCACACTGACAGTATGCTGTACAGACAGCAATCTCATTGATTAGTCCCACATAGTTACTGGAAGTAGAGTTGTATCAGTTGGGTCCTGGAATGTACATCTTTCCCCTCCTCATCATCACTCACATCCCCTCTCTGAGGAAGCAGGTCTGGATATACAGCACCCTCCTCCTCCAAGAGGGGGATAGAATTCCTCACAGCCACGTTGTGCAGCATGCAGCAGGCCACCACTATTCTACACACCTTTTCAGGCCCATAGGCCAGGGAACCGCCAGAGATATGTAGGCAACAAAATCTAGCCTTCAGGAGACCTATTGTGCGCTCTATCACCCTCCTAGTCTGTCCATGGGCCTCATTATAATTCCTCTCTGCATCTGTCCTGGGATTCCTCACTGGTGTCTGGAGCCAACGCATGTTGGGGTAGCCAGAATCACCTGAAAGGGAGCAAAACAAGACTGTCAATGACAAACGTCAGTGGCAGACAGCTTGGCTGTCTGCTATGTGGCAATAAGTGTCAGGCACACCTAACTATGATCCATACTCTGTCCCCTTGTAGTTGTTCCATCTTGTGTGGCACACTACTGTTCCTTAGCACAAAGAAATCATGGACTGGTCCAGGGAACATGGCATTCACATGTGAGATGTACTGGTCTGAAGTACACACCAAATGAATGTTCATGGAATGAAAGTTCTTCCTGTTTCTGTACACCTGTTCACTGACTCTTGGGGGGATGAGAGCTATGTGGGTGCCAACATGGGGTATGTTGGCAAAGGCATAGAAGTCGGACTTGATGGCAGGGAGGTCAGCACTTTGGGGAAACCTCACATCGGACTGCAGGTGTTGTACAAATGCATTCAGGAAGCTGGACAGTATAATGCTAAACACTGGCTGTGAAAAACCTGCACCCCTGCCCACTGGCACTTGAAATGAGCCCGTGGCTAGGAAATGGAATGCAGAGAGCACCTGCACTTCAGTAGGGCATGCTGATTACGATTAGCTGGTCTCAGTGCTGGATCCAGTAATGTACAAAGTTCATGAATAGTAGCACGAGAGAGTCTGTAATTGATAATGATGTGACGCTCCACCATGGTCCGCAAATCAACAAGTGGTCTGCACACAGATGGAGCCCTCCCTTGCCACAAGGGTCTGTACCTAGGAGGAGTATAGAACACATGTGAGGAACACACATACATCTGCACACAATGTTTCCTATTCAGCACTGCTGGCATGATTGTCAATGACACAAATGCATAGTATGTGTGACATTATAGCAACATGACCACAATGATATATCAGGACTGTTCAGGTGAGCTAATGTATATTGTTTCATGACTATGGGTGTTTGGGGACAATAGGGCCTGCATGGTGCAGATGAGGATTTTACAACTGCGTAGTTAAGGCCAAAATGTCTGCCCCCTGTAATCCAGAAGTGTCGAAGTGGAAGTGACCTCATACCGCTAGCGGTTGACATAATAGTGTAAGGCAGTGTTTACCGCCGTGCGCAAATCATTGGTTAACATGGTTGTCAATAGGCATTCTTAGCGTATCATGATCGCCGCCATCGGTGATAGTCCACACCACCGCGGTGCATACGCAAACTCGTCACCCCAACTTCACTTGACTCCCGGATCTCGTGCATGCAGGTACTCCACTGAGTGTGCTGCTGTGTCCTGCCCCTGGTCATGGAAATGGCACGTGTGGCAGGGGAAAGGGCCCCGGCCTTCACCAGCGAGGAATTGGAGAAGCTTGTGGACGGGGTCCTGCCTCTGTGCGCCAAGCTCTACTGTCGGCCAGAGGTACAGGTGAGTAGGAGGATTAGGGTGCATGGATGGGTGCAATGGTGGTAGATGGCTGTATACATGTGTGCACGTGTGACACTGTATAGTCCTGGGTTCCTGACATGCTGCGTGTGTGTGTGCTGTTAGGCTGTTTAAAATGTCCGTCCCATAGTGGATGTATAGCCAGCTGTATATAATGGCCATTGTCTGACCTCACTGTTACTTTTTCTGTGTGTCCCTTATGGGTAAGCACCAATCAGAAGAGGGGACTTTGGCAGACCATTGCCACAACCGGCAGAGCCCCAATTGCAGGAAGCGATGGGAGGACCTGCGGCGCTGGGCGAGGAAGATCTGTGAGGCCCAGCTAGGGAAGTCCTCCCAACCAGGAAGGGGTGCCCGTCGGGCACTGACCCCCCTTATGCGAAGCATTCTGGCAGTGGCATACCCAGACCTGGATGGGCGCTTGAAGGCTGCACAGCAGTCACAAGGGGAGGAGTACAAATACCATACTTTGGCTCCTTGATGGATGTGGTGTGTGTGGTCGTATGTATGCTGTCTAGTGGCAGGGACTCTGACTGATGTCCATCTACATAATGGCCCCCGTGGGGAGTAGGGTTGTATGGGTCAAGTCTGGAGTATGTCAGGTCCTTCAGTGCTGTGACGAATGGCTGTAGAGCAGGGTTGTGGCCACTAGTCAGGGGCATAGCCATGTGTATAGCGCTAGGTGCTGCTTGGTTGAATATTTTCAGGGTGGGTGTATGTGTGAACCAGTTATGTACCTCCATTGAGCTATTTACAAGTGTCTCTCCTGTTTTGTCTTCCCATCCCTGTTCTCTTGTGTTGTCTGTGTACATCAGCATCATCTGGCGAGGGAGCTGAGGCACCGGCGAGTGGGGATGCAGTGGCCCACGGTTCCACGGCGGCAGAGTCGTCCGACGCCAAGGGGACCAGTGGGTTGGAGGGCGAGGGGAGTACCATAGGGGAGGCAACCACCACTGGAGGTAGTGACTCTGATACCTCCTCCGATGGGAGCTCCCTGGCGGTGGCGGACCCTAGTTGGCCTACCCATTCTGTGTCATCTTCCGCCACCCCTATACCATCACCGCTTTCCCCTTTGCTCCCCACTGAGTTGCCCATGCCTGCTCACCCAAAAGGGTGGGTGTCTCCTTCACCCAAGGCACCACCTCCCATGCCCCAGTCAGCCCTGCTGCCCTCATGGAGGAGGCTATTGACCTCCTGAGAACTTTCTCTGTTGGGAAGACAACCATCGTCAATGCCATCCAGGGGCTAGCATCAAAGGTGCAGCAGACCCATGCCTATCTGGATGGCATTCACGGTGCCGTGTCTGGCCTACAGAGTTCTTTTCAGGCTCTGGCCTCCTCTTTGATGGCAGCCAGTGTCCCTGGTCATTCTGTCCCCCCTCCAACCACCTCTACCCCTTCCAGCACCCCACTCCCTTCACCCGTCCAAAGCACACAATCTGACACACAGGCACACACCTCAACACACAAGAAGCACACTGAAAAACACAAGCACCACACCTCCCACCACAGGCATACACACAGCTAACATACACATGCACACACACCAACATCCACTTCCCCCAGTGTGTCCACTTCTTCCTCCTCCCTGTCTGTCCCCTCTACATGCACACCCACAGGCACTGCACCTCATTCAATGTTGCAGACCCTATTCTTGCAGTCACCACAATATCAAACATCCATTCATGCACCCCAGACACCACACCTGCACTCACCACAACGACTTTAGTGGACACATGCAGAACACTCACCAGACTTGCAGACACCCAGACAACATACATTTACACTGGCAGCCTGTCTTGTCCGACTGTGTCCACCCCCCCTCCTCCCAAGACACTCAAACGCACCAAATCACCCACCCATCACACATCACACATCCACCACACCTCAGCATACTGTCCAGTCATCTGCACCCACGTCACGCACACCTACATCTGTCACGTCCACTCCCTCTACCTCCACTCCCACACTTCCTCCAGGTCCACCCCAATTGCCCCCAAGAAACTTTTCCTATCCCGTGTAGACCTATTTGAACCCACTGGCCCACCCTGTCTCATCCCTAAACGTGCACACCTCCTTGCCCTGTCCACTCCTCCCACATCACAGCCCGCCCCTGTCCACCCTTCCTGTGCTACCTCCCCTGTGAGAAAGAGACCCAGTGCTGGCCCTGGAACATCTGCAGCACCCGAGGCCAAGTCCGCTCCACCAGCTGCAAGCACAAAACCCAAGCCCCCTCCACCTTCCAAACATAAATCAACCCCCCCAGTTGTAAGTCCCCACCCACACCACCCCCTGCCCCTGTTCCCTGAGGTGTCTGGATACCCCAGAGTTGCCCCAATGAGGTGGAGTACCTTCGCACTTGTGGGAGTCTGGAGTCAAGTTGGGGCCAATATGGCCCATGGGACTACGTACACTGGACTGGCCATTGGCCTTAAGTTGCACTTATATTGCTCATTGAGCTGAATACAAATTTGTGTGTGGCCAGTGTTGTTTATGGCACACTCAGGATCCGTGGTTCATCATTTCATTGGTTGGGGGGGTTGGGCACATGTGTGTACTTTGGGCAGGTTGGATTTGCCTTGTGTTGGATAAGTACCTCTTGCTGTGGAGTGTATGGCTTGTGCTGCTGTGAAGGGTTGTGGAAGCGTTGCGGGGTGGGTGAAGTGGGTGGATATGTAACTGTGCCCTTTCTTCCCTTTTTTAGTAGGTTGCAGTACTTACCTTCGTCGTCTTCGTCGGTGGTCTCGGTTGTGGTGGTATATGGCAAGGAGCAGGGCTGGCATGATCTGCAACTCTCTATCCATGTCTGCTTCAGCGTGTTGTGTGTGCCTCCGGTGAGTGTTTCCTGTTATATGGTTCATTTCCGCTTGGCTTTGGTTCCCGCCCCGGAACTGACGGCGGGCTAGTGCTTCATTATTTGATGGGCGGGTAGGGCCTTTCCGTCGGGCTGTGGGCGGGCTCTGCCATCGTTGTCGGCACTCCTCTGCTGCTGGTGAGTGGTTTTCAGGCTGCCTGTGTTTGAGGTGGTTCATTATTTGGAGGTTCAGACCGCATGTCTGTTGGCGGTTCTTACCCCCACCGCCGCCGGTGCGGTGTTTGCCGCTGTGTTCATAATGAGGGCCTATGTCTCCAGTGGTCCCCACCTCCTGAACAGTGCCCACCCAACATACCCTGGCAAAGCAGCATCGCTACCTTGTAGTCCATCAATGGTGGGGAGGGGTTCCATGGCTCGATGGTACAAGCGAGAGCAGGTGTTGTCCAGTCATGGCCAGTTGAAGATGGGGAAGTGGTGACAATGGGAGTTTTCACCCCCTTTCACCTCCAAACCGCCAACTAAGGAGTGTCAGTCAGACCGGCACTTTTTCCTTGGCATTAGGGCACCTCTAAATCTACACAGCAGGAAAGTTGGCTGCGGTCCCGCCGGCATCCCCTTTTCCCTTTGCTGCCATGGACATGGCCGATGTTACTTGGCGGAGACGGTAGTTCGAATATGGTCTTTCATCTATTGGACCACCAACATCTAAATACGGCGGGCGGACCATTGCAGCGGCGGGCGGGCTTACAGTCAAAAAGTCGACATTGGGATCGTTACCATCAACATCTAAATCAGGCCCCTATACCATTTGAAAGCTCATCTCTGTACTTTAATTAATTACATCTTTAAACAAAGAATCTTGTCTGTCCTTCCTGAAAAGAAATTATTTAATCTTGCCTTCCGTACCTTCATATTTTAAACTTATGAGAGATAGGTCCAGCATAGAGCACCAAAGTCCAGCAAAGGCTAAATAGAAAGTGGGTTTGATGACCAGTGACATAAGGTCAAGAGAAGACTGACTTGATAGCCCAAAGTTGACAACATGAATATTAATAAGGTTCATTGTGTGTGCATTGGTGCGTTTGGGGATTTGTATTGTGGAATGGAATGTTGAGATGTAGTGGACTGGCTTTAAATCAAATTACTATGTGGCTTTGATTCTTGGATTTTTAGGAACAATAGTCATTGTCTCGCTGATGCTTTTCCTTGACTTTTGAGGACCGTGCTTGATCAAATTGCTTGTTATGGTTTACATCAGCAAAAGGTACTGTAGGTGTAACTTGGAGATTTAACCGGTAGTCACATTATCTGCTAAAGTGAGGTGTACTGTGAAGCACTATCAGTCACACCAAGATAGGGATATAACTTTGCTATTGTGTGGTAATACTAATTAAGGCTGATTGCTGTTCTTTCCTTAGTCCAAGAAGCAGACAACATTGACATTTTAAACAGAGAGAGCTAAAGCAGAGTTAAGGGGAGTTCAACAGAATATGCGCTGTTTATCTCACAGGGTGCCACTCAGGGATAGCTGGCAGATGTCTTAGAGCCACACTGACCTTTGACCCTAGTATGCTGTGATTGAAGGATGAGCCATGAACTTCAAGAGTGGGAGAGACTTGAGAGAAAGATAAGGGGAGGTCATAGTTTACGTTTAGAGGGGAAAATCATCGGGATTCATTCCTCAAAAAATCAAAACATCAGGAAAGGAGAAGAGATTTGTGCCTGAAGGCACGTCAGCTAGGGAGAAAGCAGCAAAGAAAGAGTTACACATGTGCATGACTAAAACAGTGACATCAGTACACTGAGAATGATGGAGAATTACAGTTCCCACTATGGGACAAACTACACATACCCAAACTAGTGAATTTGAGGAGGAGAATGTATAACTTTGGTCCGCCCTAGAGCAACTCAATTCAAGGCCATAAACCTTTGGGAGCAAATGGCAAATGAGAAACATGGAAAGAGATTTGCACTTAAAACGTGCAATAAGTTCCATTCATGGCTAAACATTCAGGATGATGAGAGGCAGAGAAGGTGGCAGGAGGATGTATTTGAGACAATAGGCACATACCCTTTGGTTGATACTGAGGCAGTGGGAAAGAAGGCCAGAGAAGAGTCAGTAAGAGATAAGGAGGCTGCCTTTTTAGATGAGCTCCTAAAATCCAGACTGTCCCCATATAATGCAGATCCACCAGCAAGAAATACACTCGAAGTCCCCACAGAAAACAAAACTATGGCAACAAGCCCCAAAGAGGAGAATGCACCCCTGAGTTACACAGAGGCAGGAAATTCACAGAATCCACTAGTCCAAAGTACCCCTCTAACTACTAGCCAAATCCTAACCAATATGAACCCTCTATCAACCCCTCTTAGTTTCAACTACTTCCCAAGTTCAGCCCACCCCGAGCATTTAGATTGCTGCAAGGCCCACTAGCATCACAGACCCTGGAAATCAGACAAGAGGAATGATTGGAACACCTGTACAGTTTACAGTGCCCGGAACAACCCCATTCCCAAATCAAGGGCAGTGTGGGTTTAGTCGTGTTGGGACACTACACTGGGGGTGAATTGATCTACTTGAGCAAAGAAGCTGCAAGGGTGGCATGTAAAATCAATGCCAATATGGAGACATTAGCAGATGACAGTAGGTATGATCTAACTCAGAGAAAGAAATTATGAAGGAATTCTAGGATTACTTCTAGTGACAGGGATGTAAGGGCCCTGAAGCCAAAAGTCTTAAGGAAGTATGTCAAGGAGTTGATCGAATGCATCATTGAGTGGAGCGACGTGGAAAAGTCCAGGAAGCAATGACCTAAAAAAAGAGAAGTCAGGGGAAGACACAAAAAGGGCACACTAAAGAGGGAAGACACAGTAGAGACAGTAAAGATGTTCCATTTGAGGGAGCTTCAGGGAGGAACGTATTTGCATGTTCTGTGGTCTTGACCTGATCTGTTCCACTTCACAAATACTCTCCCTAAATCAAGGGAAAATCCAGACAAATGATAGAAGCAAATAGATCAGCTAATAACATTCTTAAATGTGTTTTGGGAAGACATGTTGTTTGAAGTGGCAGTCTTACAGGACCTATAGGCAGAATGTAAAAGAGCCATAGACTACCCGACACAAGATCCCTTGAGAGCTGTGTGCACAAAAGCCTATTCCTCAATAATTAAAGCCAAATATGACACTGATATAGCCCATCTTCGAACAAAAGTCCACCAGAAGGAAATAGATTGGCCCAAGATCTTCAGAGCCCAACAGGAACCCAAAGAATCCATCAAAGCTTACTTTGAGGGACTGATGCAGGTATAAAGGGAACATAGTGGTAGGAATCATCCCATTGGTGAAAACATGGAAGGGTTCCTTATGTCCTTCGTGTATGGAGTCAGGCTAGAGATGAGCTCACAGATAATAAAGGTTGTGCTTTGCTGGTCGTCAAAGCCATTGAACGAGATTCTGCACAATGCCAAGTTTAGTAGTGACACTGTAGAGGCCAGGCAAAAGGGAATGAATAAGAGAATTATGATTGCCCAGACAAAGATGGAGCAGAGTGGAGTGAGAGGTATTAGTGGGACTGACAGAGGATTCAGTTTAGATAAAAGCAGTGAATTAAACATGCAGGGAGTTGCCGTGCCCTATGGAGGAAGAATGCCTGGGCATGGAAGATGACAAGGAAGTGAGAATGGTATGCCCACTGGTACTTTCAATACAGTTACTCCATGTCACATTTGTGACCAGGTTAGCCACTGGGAGTGGGAGTATTGCTTTAAACCTGACAGACTGGAGCTAAAGTATCAACCCCCTTGCTTCAGGAGGACATTTCTCCAATGCCAAGGCCCCCAACAAACCGAAAAATCCCAAAACCAGCATTGTTCCAAGCTTCTTTGACACACATGCAGATGCAAAACAGGAATCCCCATTTTTAGGCCAGTCTAAAAAATCAGCAAGTTCTGTTTCCAAATCAGGCTTCACAGATCCCCATCATGTTTGAAAATTCCTTTGCAGTCGAACAGACCCAAAGATGGTGCCTGAGAAGGGAGGGAAATTGCATACTTGGTGCAGTTATGGGAGTCAATCAGAGTGGCCATTCTGTGGAGGGAGAAGTTAAGGGCCACCCTGTGTCCTTTTTAATAGACACCGAACCTACTTGTTCAACCATGTGGACAATTGAGGACCAGAAACTAGTCCTCTCAAGAAAAGAGGTCCACGTTACAGGCATTTCTAATCTGCTGCATGCAAATCAAGCTTCAGCTCGTGTTCCAGTAAAGATCAGGACTATGGGAGATCAGCATCCATTCGCCATTTGTGTCCTAAGCCCCGTGAAACTCCATAGGGAGAGGTCTAATAGGTAAGTTCAACTGAGTGATATATTACATGCCGGAGGGGGATAAATTGGAAACTCATGCAGCGGATTTGAGGTTAAATTAAATTTGCAGGAGTCCGAAGTTCGGGTGTAACCTGTTTTTACCAAGGAAGATTTGCCCCTTGATATAAAGAAATCAGTTAGAGAAGAAATTTAGGACCGCTCAGGGAAAGACATGGGTCTGTTAATGGATTCTGTCCCTTTGAAGATCACTCCTAGATCTGTTGCAGTTTTTCCCCAAAAAGGCCCTTACAAATTGACACCAGAAGCAATAGCTGGGATAAGCCCAATCATTGACAGTATGATAGAACAAATCAATTTAGAGGCAGTCATTGGGATTTCATGTAACTCTTCAATTATGGCAATGCAAAAAGAAAATAATAAGTGTAGAATAGTGCAAGACCCCAGAAAAATAAGCCAAATAGTCATTCCATGCCATCCTGTGGTACCGAACCCAGCTGTGATACCAAATTCCCCCCAAGAGCCACGTGGTTCATGGTTATTGACTTATGTCAGGCATTCATTTCCATTCCCCTCCATGAAGAGAGCCAATAGCTCTTCGTGTTTTGGTCCCAAGAGAAAACTCTTCCACAAGGATGTTCAGACAGCCCCATATACTGCAACCAGGTTCTGAAGAAAAATCTAGCGATGCTGCAAGTACCATGTAGTTCCAGAACACCCTGTTTAACCATCTTGATAAGAATGGGCATAAGGTTTCCCCCAAGAAATTAAAGTACTGCCGAAAAAAGGTCAAAATCTTAGGACATCTGATTGAAAAGGGAGCCAGAAGGGTGTCCCCAGATCGCATCAAGAGTGTTCTCAAAATTAAATTCCTGACCAGAGAGAGAAGCAAATGTTTTTGGGCATAGTTGGCTACTGTAATCAACTGATCGCCAGTTTTTCTCTTTGACAAAGCCCCTACAGCAGCTTATGCACATCGATGTCAGTGACCCGATACCAAGGGATGACAAGAACATGGAAGCCTACAACTGAGCTCAAACATTTACTCTGCAGTGCACCTTCTCTTGGATTGACAAACTACACCAAAGATTTTTTACCGTTCTGTCATAATAAATGAGATTGATACAGATTGTCTGTTTTGACACAGAACCATGGAGATTCAGAAAGGCTTGTGTCTTATCTGTCTGTGACTCTTCATCCTATGACTGGTACTCTCAAAGAGGTTGCAAATATTAGCCTAAGTATACAACAGACTGAAGGCATTGTAACGGGTCACCCGATAATTGGCATGGTGCCACATTCCACTGAGATCTTTATATCACTTACATGCACACCGCGTCTTACAAATAGCCCCCTAATCTGCTATGAGAGAATTATCTTAGCTGAAGAAAATGTATTTTTACGTCACTGCAATATCCTCAACCCACAACTTTGTTACCCAGACCAGACAAAAGCAATGAGAGTGAGTTTGACCATAATTGTGCAAATGTAATATAATTATGCACAAAACCGAGACCAGATATACTGGGTGTGGCCCTTACTGAATCAGATCAGAACGTGTTGGTTGATGGCGCATGTTTAAGAGACAGACACAGGCCCTCATTCTAACCCCAGCGGTCTCAGACCGCCGGGGCCAGGGTCGGCGGGAGCACCGCCGACAGACCGGCGGTGCCCCGCAGGGCATTCTGACCGCGGCGGTTTGGCCGCGGTCAGAAAGGGTAAACCGGCGGTCTCCCGCCGGTTTACCGCTGCCCTTAGAATCCCCCATGGCGGCGCAGCTTGCTGCGCCGCCATGGGGGATTCTGACACCCCCTACCGCCATCCTGTTCCTGGCGGTTCGCCCGCCAGGAACAGGATGGCGGTAGGGGGTGCCGCGGGGCCCCTGGGGGCCCCTGCCGTGCCCATGCCAATGGCATGGGCACGGCAGGGGCCCCTGTAAGAGGGCCCCACAAAGTATTTCAGTGTCTGCCTAGCAGACACTGAAATACGCGACGGGTGCAACTGCACCCGTCGCACCTTCCCACTCCGCCGGCTCAATTCTGAGCCGGCATCTTAGTGGGAAGGTTGATTTGCCCTGGGCTGGCGGGCGTCCTTTTGGCGGCCGCCCGCCAGCCCAGGGCAAATCCCAAAATACCCTCAGCGGTCTTTCGACCGCGGAGCGGTATTTTGGTGGGGGAACTTCGGCGGGCGGCCTCTGCCGCCCGCCGAAGTTAGAATCACCCCCACAGTGTTTTAAAAGCAGCTTACATTGCCTGTACCTTCAGCAATATTTTATCAGCTGCCTACCCATGCACTGGAACTTCTGCACAAGCGCAAGAAGCAAATTGATTGCTTTCACAAGAGCCTGCTGTACCTCTGACAGACTGAGAGTCACTATTTACACCAACAGCCATTATGGGTTCAGAGTTGTGCATGAAGTTGGGCAGTTGTGGTTCTAAAGAGGGGTTTTGACCTCACTGGGTTCTTCTGTAAGGAATAGTTTGCACATTTTGAACCTGTTGAATGCACTTCAATTTCCAAAGGAGATTGCAGTTGTGAAGTGCACTGCATATAGAGCACCAACAGTTTTGTCACCCAATGAGTCACCCAATATTGTGCTCTCGAGTGCAGCACATTTCACTTGAATGAACCATGCGGTGCAGAAGGAGAGACAGTTTTCAACATGTTATCAAACACAGTGCAAACCTCAAATAAACTGAGGGAGTTACAACATGAAGCCGCTGCATTTGAACAGGAGAAATGGGAAAATACAGGGTGTACAAAGGATGGATGGTAGTAAGATTTGGGTATGACTTGTTGGTAAATCTGTATTGCATGATTCCATGTTATCTGCCATGGTAAGACACATGCATGGCTGGACTCATGTAGATCAAGATGCTATTGTGCTAACCTTCAAACCTTATTAGCAGAACCCTCAATTTCACAACATAGCAGAGAGTCTACGTTAGTGTAGTGAATCCTAGTTTGTTTTAACGGGTTAACAGGAGTTAGCTTAGCCGTAGGCTTGTAAACTCGTGCCCCCGTCACCCAGTGACTTTTAACCTACTTAGCTTGCTCTGGCTTAGTCCATTTAATTATTTATTTCCTTTAAAATGGCGGCCTTGTTTATAGTTAGGCCACTTGTTATGGGTTCTATTATCAGTGTCACTGCGCCAAGGCGTCAAGATCAAGCACGAAAGACAAACATACAGTAGGCATTCACACTTAGGGATTTTCCCTCTCTATACTTTCGAGGGATTGTTGATATTAATTGCCGTCCCAAGCATGCCTGTTATCTATTGTTATGAATAACACTTATGACAGGGGACCTTGTAGATCTGTATAAATACAACACACTTTTAGACAGATAATCAGAGGGATTCCGACCAGAGGGCATCGCCACCATCGCTGATACCGATGCTGCAGTCATCTTGACACTGATCCAGTCTTCGTGTCCCTGCGGAGTCTGAGATAGAGACTTCATTCCAAGGTAACGAGGGTTGGGGGCTCCTCTCATGGACACGGTTTTGGCAGATTAGGTTTAACAAACCCATCTCTTCCTTTTTAGGTAGGAGGATAGACCTTCACTCCTTAGGGTATTAGGGCTTATTCCATCTTTTACATATACATATATTTTTATCTTATATTGCATAATGGTGAGGGTCTTTATAACAATGACTCTCCTCTTTACAATACTGTTGCTTGGTATATTCATTATCCTAATCATTGCAGTTCATGCAACTTATCACAAATTGCAGTTATGTTGAATAAAAACTATTATAACTTTACTGCACCTGTGTTATTGCCTTTGTTTGTATGAGACATTATAGATCTGTGAGAAAAGGGTAATTTCCGTTTAACCACGACAACCCTGAGATATTGTATATTGAGTCCATGCGTAAGCGACTGCTACAAATCACCTTTTACTATTGTGTTTTTGGTGAGGTACTGCTAGTAAGCCGGTAAGGTTTGGACAACAGTTACAAATAGTTGTAGGAAGAGACTTAGGGGGTCATTCTGACCTCAGCGGTAAAAGGCCCTTACCGCCGGTCAGAAGTCCGCCATTCTACCGCCGCGGCCGCGGTAAACCGCCACGGTCATTCTGACCACCAACTGTGAAACCGCCAAAAATCCGACATCCAAGGAAGGCCGCCACATCAGCGGGCCGCGGAAAACTGGAGATGACCAAACCTCCACCGTCACGCCAACACAAACACGCCCATGCCATTCTGACCCACGAATCCACGCGGCGGTCTTTCAACCGCGGTATTCCATTGGCGGTACACACCGGCGCGGTCAAAATACACACACAGCTCCAAAACACTGCCACATTGGACATTTTGAAATACGCACACCTGAGACACACACAAACAACACACCCACACATCCAATCAACTATAAAACACACACCCACATCACCCACAAAGCCCCACTAGTTGGAAATCGGAGCGAAGGCGAGAGCGAGAGAGATAGAGATAGAGAGAGCGAGCACAGCAATAGAAAACCCCAACACACACAGGAACCCAACTTCATCACCCACACCACATCTACGCACACATCACCACATATCACCACGCACATCACCACAAACACCACCCCACACCTCATCCACACCACCCCAAAGACACCCAAGGTTTTCGGACCAAGAACTCCGGGTCATGGTGGAGGAAATCATGAGGGTTGAGCCCCAGCTCTTCGGCACACAGGGCAGCACACCACCATAGCAAGGAAGGCTGAGCTATGGCAAAGGATCGTAGACAGGGTCAACGCTGTGGGACAGCATCCCAGAAATTGGGAAGATATCAGAAAGCGATGAAACGACCTACGGGGGAAGGTGCGCTCGATGATCTCCAGGCACAACATCGCTGTGCAGAAGACTGGCGGCGGACCCCCACCCACTCCACCCCAATTCACAGCATGGGAGCAAGAGCTGGTAAACATCCTGCATCCTGATGGCCTCGCTGGAGTAGGCGGAGGAATGGACTCTGGTAAGTCGAATCTCAACTACTTCACCCCCCCAACCACCAGCATGCCAACCCCCCCCTCACCCCCAATCTCACCCCCCAGCACATAACCTCCCTGCCAATGTCTCACCAGCACAACCCACCCTAAACAACACCAACCCCTGAATGCCAACACAAACCATAGACAGCCACCACCAAAGCATGACCATTGCACATACCCATACACCCCCCCCCGAACCCTCACAACACCTCCCACAAGGGAATGCCAGCACTGGGGGCCAAGGGCACTCAAAATGCACGCCATGGCACACACAGAAACAATAACCATACTCCTTTACCCCTGCAGGGCCCGAACGCCAACACACCGCCACGGAGGGTCCAGATTTGTCCATCCCACCCCCAGAACAGGCCCCCAGCGAGGACAGCAGCTCTGTCGACCTAGAACCTGACGACCAGCCCGGACCATCGGGGACCTCTGGACAGTCGGTTCCCCACACACAGACACAGGCCACAGCAGACCCAAACCCCTCTGGGAACACCAGCACAGCTCCCACCCAGCGGGCCCATGCCTCTGTCTCACGGACGCGTCAATCAGCGGTGTGTCCGCCACTACAGGGCACCCAGGCTGACCCAACACCCCAACAACAACAGGGACCTGGGGGCAGTGGTAGTGGGCACACCGTCCAGGGGACAGAGGCCCGGGGAAACAGGGCAACTGGGAGGGCTGCTGTGCGACAGGGGGGGGAGGACAGGCCCAGGGAACCGACTCTCCAAGAGGCCCTCACCACCATCATGGGAGCATATCATCACTCCCAGGAGAGGATGGCGACGGTACTGGCCAGGTTCACCGAGATCCAGGCACAGCAGGAGGAACGGTACATGGGGTTCAGCAATGAACTCCGGGACATCGCTACCGCTATGGGGACCATAGTCCAGGCCCTCAACTGGATAGAAACCACATTGCGGGACCATGTGGCACCGCAAAGGGCCCCTGTCACTAGCCAGGAACAGCCTACCACCTTCGCCGGCGCTAGTGGTCAGGAGGCCCCCACAGAACGACGGGCCACCAGAACCCCACCTCCTGCTGAAGAACAACCACCCCGCAAGAGGAACCTGAGATCTCAAAGGAAGACAGAGTAGGATGCCAAGGCCCCCGCCAGCCTAATATCCCCCCGGATGTCATTCCACTGTCCCACAGTGTCACCCTGTCCAACCTTGAACTGCCCCTGCTCCATCCTTCCACAGCCTGATGAACAATGCACCTGTGCGACCGAGAACTGGACTCTGCCATGGACATAACTCCACCCCCACCCATCACCGTTTTAATATCATGTACCACAATATAGCACTAAAAATAAATCACTCATTGCACAGAAATCATTCTGGAGTCAGCCTGTATTATTTACAAATGTATAACACATTCCTTATCAATAATGTTCTGTTATTTATGTGTGGACAACATACCGATGTCAATAAGCATTAGTCCATGGGCTAACCAAGCAGAAGTCACGCAGTGGGTCATACAGCACTGAAAAGGGAAGGGAAAAGTAAACTTGAGTTTAAAAGAACTGGGGGGAAATACACAAAGTAAAGATGCAGGAGGCATTCAGTAAATGTTAAATGGCGTGGGTGATTCCTACCTGTGTGCTACTGAAAATACTGTTGGATAACTCTGTCCCTGTTGTCTGGGTCGTCCTCTTCGTCTTCCTCCTCTTCTTCACTCTCCGCAGGCTCCACAGCTGCTTCAACACCACCATCTGGACCATCCTCCTGCAGGAAGGTCACCTGACGTCGCAATGCCAGATTGTGAAGCATACAGCAGGCCACGATGATCTGGCACACCTTCTTTGGTGAGTACATCAGGGATCCCCCTGTCATATGCAGGCACCTAAACCTGGCCTTCAGGAGGCCAAAGGTTCTTTCAATGATCCTTCTAGTTCGCCCATGGGCCTCATTGTACCGTTCCTCTGCCCTGGTCCGGGGATTCCTCACTGGGGTCAATAGCCAAGGCAGGTTGGGGTAACCAGAGTCACCAATTAGCCACACACGTTGTCTCTGTAGCTGTTCCATCACATAAGGGATGCTGCTATTTCGCATCACATACGCGTCATGCACTGACCCAGGGAACTTGGCATTCACATGGGAGATGTACTGGTCAGCCAAACAGACCACCTGGATGTTCATCGAATGGTAACTTTTCCTGTTTCTGTACACCTGCTCATCGTCTTTTGGGGGTACTAAAGCCACATGGGTCCCATCAATGGCACCAATTATGTTGGGGATATGTCCAAGGGCATAAAAATCACCCTTCACAGTGGCCAAATCAACCTCCTCAGGGAATACAATGTAGCGCCGCATGTGTTTCGTCAGGGCAGACAACACTCTAGACAAGATTTTTGAAAACATAGTCTGAGACATTCCAGATGACATGGCCACTGTTGTCTGGAATGAGCCACTTGCCAAAAAATGGAGGACTGACAGAACCTGCACTAGAGGGGGAATTCCTGTGGGTTGGCGGATGGGGGACATCAGGTCTGGCTCCAGCTGGGCACACAGTTCATGTATAGTGGCTCGGTCAAGTCGGTATCGTAGTATGATGTGGCGTTTTTCCATTGTCGACAGGTCCACCAGCGGTCGGTACACGCGAGGATTCATCCTTCTCCTCGCAAGTCCCAGCGGACGGTGCCTAGGAAGGACAACATGGCGCACAGAGTCAAGCAAATCACAGGTACGTTCACCACTGCATGCATAGCACACGATTATCTATGTATTGAAAGGCGTGTATGTGTGGCAATGCAAGGCCTAGGCCTGTGTGACGCAGTACAAATAATGCCATGTGGGCCCTTGAAATGGCGGCTGCCTGACCTGTGAAGTGGGACAATGGGATGTGAGGTCAATGCGCTGGCGTGGCACACCGTGGCGGTAGGCGGTCGAAGACCGCTATACGAAGCCGCATTGGCTAACATTGAGGCCTATGGGTTTCAGGAGCCAATGACGAGGTGCGCCAGCGGTCGCGGTACGCACCGCCGCGGTACGCACCACTGCGGGCGTGACCGCCATTTTCTATCTGCTTAATCACTCGAAACCTGATCATCCACAGGAGAAGACCTATACTGCAAGTGCTGCTGTGACCTCGGTCTGGAAGTGATAATGGCCCCTGCCTTCACGTCTGAGGAGTTGGACAAACTTGTGGATGGGGTCCTCCCCCAGTATGCGTTACTCTACGGTCCTCCAGACCAACAGGTAAGTACACTGGGTGCAAATTGAATGGGCTATGCCTGTGTGGAGTGGTGTGGATGCTAAGTTGGTGGGGTGGGGGGCGAATGAGGAGTGCAACGCACGACAGATGAGAGCATGTGCCATATGGCAAGGTTGGGGAGGGGGGGCCAATCGCATCTAACATGCAGAAAAATGATGATTTTTCCTTCCCACCCTGTACATGTCAAATAGGTCAGCGCCCATCAGAAAGTGGACATTTGGCGTGCCATCGCCAAGGAAGTCCGGGCCCTGGGGGTCCACGTCAGACGGGGCACCCACTGCCGCAAGAGGTGGGAGGACATCCACCGCGGGACCAGGAAGACCGCCGAGTCACTGCTGGGGATGGCCTCCCAACCTAGGAGGGGTGCCAGTCGTACCCTGACCCCCCTGATGTCCCGGATCCTGGCGGTGGCCTACCCTGATTTGGATGGGCGCTTGAGGACATCACAGCAGACACAAGGGGGTGAGTATCAGCACATTCTGCTATCTCTCTGCGCAGTGGAGGCGTCTGGGTGGGGGAGGAGGGTTTGGGGTGACATTAGGCCAGGGCGCTTTCTGTAGTGTAGTCCTCTCCTTTAGGCATGGCCCTGTGCTCCCGGCCCCCACCTCTGTAGGGTGACAAGTACAGCTATCGATGGTCCAGCATCACACATGTGCGCCTTTGTTGTCTCTAGACCTGTTGTCCTAGTCAGAAGTACTGAGTAGTGTACCCCGAATGCGCGGCTTAGTGCATGAGGCTCCTGTGTCTGTCCTCTCCGCCAACGGTGTTGACATTACATGCACTCAACCTGGTCTTCGTTTTTCTCCCCCCACTCTTCTTCTTCGTCTTCTTGTGCATCTGTGCATTAGCATCATCAGGCGGAGGAGAATTGGCATCGGAGCACGAGGGAGCTGCACGTCACAAGGCCCCGGTGGGACCAGGAACAGACACCGAGGGCACCAGTGATCCGGAGGGCGAGGGGAGCACCACAACGGGGACCGGTGGTGACACCAGCGACAGCGACACGTACGCGGATGGGAGCTCCCTAGCGGTGGCGGCAACATCCGGGCCCCCCGCCTCTACAGGTACAGCCGCCACCCAGCGCACCAGCCCCGCCCTCCCAGCAGCCCCTCAGCCTACGCTCCGTGCCCGCTCGCCTAGGAAGGCGGGCGTCTCCTTCGCCCCAGGCACCTCAGCCCCTGCCCCTGTTACCCCTGCTGCCCTCAGTGAGGAGGTCATTGACCTCCTCAGGACACTCATTGTTGGGCAGACTACCCTTTTGAATGCCATCCAGGGGGTAGAAAGGGAGGTGCATCGGAGCAATGCCTACCTGGAGGGCATTCATTCGGGTCAGGCTGCCCATCAACGATCGTTCAAAGCTCTGGCCTCAGCACTGACGGCAGCCATTGTCCCTGTTTCCAGCCTCCCTCTTCTGACTGCCTCCAGCCTGTCTCTGTCTCCTATTGCTCAGCCTATCCCATCCACACCATCAGACCAGCCTGCACACACCTCAACACCCAAGGGCAGCTCATCCAGACACAAGCACCACAGAACCCACAAGCATTCACGCAAGCAACACCCAGATGCAGACATTCCAACAGTCACTACCACCTCTGTGTCCCCCTCCTCCTCGTCTCCCTCCTCCCTCCCTGTGACGTCTACACTCACACCTGCATTCACACCACCATCAGCCAGTGCTTCCATCACCAGCACACCCTCAAGTCCAGTCCGCACACGTGCAGTCACCACCCCCACTACCATTTACACGTCCCCTGTGTTCTCTCCCACTGTGTCTGTCACCCCCTCTTCCAAGACACACAAACGCAGGCAGACACCCACCCAACAGCCATCCACCTCACGACAGCCTCCAGCACAAGCACCTGCACCCAAAGACAGCACACCTGACTCTCCTACAACCACATCCTCTTCCTCCACTTCCATCACCACTTCTCCTACCTTTTAACTTGGTCCTAAGAAAGTTTTCCTTGCTAACCTTGACCTCTTTCCCTCCACTGACCCACCCCCTCCATCTGCAAAGAGTCCCAAGAGCACCTCAGCCACCACCAGCCCAGCTTTGAGTGTCACTGTGGTGCATGGGTTCTGGAGCCCACCCTTTGCCAGCAGTGACACTTCAATCAGCAGCAAGGGGACAGCCAGCCCGCCACCAGGCAAGAAGACCAGGAAGCTAAAGGGCCGCCGTGAGAGGACTGACACGGCTGCCCCCAAGGAGCAAAGTTCGCCCACTTCACCAGCCACAACATCTAGGGGAGGCAAGGGCCCGAGAGCCCCATCTAAGGAGCGAAAGGGCAGCAGGGCGGAAAAGTCAGCCAGCAGGAGCGCGGAGCAGGAGGGGCCCACAAGCCCCATCCCGGGTGTTAGGAAGGACACCAAAGGGCCCAGGACTCCGTCACCGAAGGGTCCAGCAACAGCACGGTCGGAGGGCGACTGAGCAGGGAGTCCAGGCCAGGTCTGGCTCCCTTGACCTACTGGACGAGCACCGCTGAACAGGGCCCCGCCGTGGAGAGGAGCACTGCTGAACAGGGCCCCGCCGTGCAGAAGAGCACCGCTGAACAGGGCCCCGCCGTGCAGAAGAGCACCGCTGAACAGGGCCCCGCCGTCTCAAGCACCGCTGAACAGGGCCCGCCGTGCAGAAGAGCACCGCTGAACAGGGCCCCGCCGTCTCAAGCACCGCTGAACAGGTCCCCGCCATGCAGAAGAGCACCGCTGAACAGGGCTCCGCCGTGCAGAAGAGCACCGCTGAACAGGGCCCCGCCGTGGAGAGGAGCACCGCTGAACAGGGCCCCGCCGTCTCAAGCACCGCTCCGCTGGGCCCCGCCGTCTCAAGCACCGCTCCGCTGGGCCCCGCCGTCTCAAGCACCGCTCCGCTGGGCCCCTTCCTGTCAAGCACCCCTCCGCTGGGCCCTTCCTCTCAAGCACCACTCCGCTGGGCCCTTCCTGTCAAGCACCGCTCCGCTGGGCCCCGCCGTCTCAAGCACCGCTCCGCTGGGCCCCGCAGTGTCAAGCACCGCTCCGCTGGGCCCTTCCTGTCAAGCACCGCTCCGCTGGGCCCCGCCGTCTCAAGCACCGCTCCGCTGGGCCCCTTCCTGTCAAGCACCGCTCCGCTGGGCCCTTCCTGTCAAGCACCGCTCCGCTGGGCCCCGGCGTCTCAAGCACCGCTCTGCTGGGCCCCGCCGTCTCAAGCACCGCTCCGCTGGGCCCCGCCGTCTCAAGCACCGCTCCGCTGGGCCCCGCCGTCTCAAGCACCGCTCCGCTGGGCCCCTTCCTGTCAAGCACCGCTCCGCTGGGCCCTTCCTGTCAAGCACCGCTCCGCTGGGCCCTTCCTGTCAAGCACCGCTCCGCTGGGCCCCGCCGTCTCAAGCACCGCTCCGCTGGGCCCCGCCGTCTCAAGCACCGCTCCGCTGGGCCCCTTCCTGTCAAGCACCGCTCCGCTGAGCCCTTCCTGTCAAGCACCGCTCCGCTGGGCCCTTCCTGTCAAGCACCGCTCCACTGGGCCCCGCCGTCTCAAGCACCGCTCCGCTGGGCCCCGCCGTCTCAAGGACCGCTCTGCTGGGC
Organism: Pleurodeles waltl; assembly: GCF_031143425.1. NCBI lineage: Eukaryota > Metazoa > Chordata > Amphibia > Caudata > Salamandridae > Pleurodeles > Pleurodeles waltl. The sequence continues at coordinate 1,354,522,412 of NC_090447.1, read as the reverse complement.
CCTTCCTGTCAAGCACCGCTCCGCTGGGCCCCGCCGTGTCAAGCACCGCTCCGCTGGGCCCCGCCGTCTCAAGCACTGCTCCGCTGGGCCCTTCCTGTCAAGCACCGCTCCGCTGGGCCCCGCCGTCTCAAGCACCGCTCCGCTGGGCCCCGCCGTCTCAAGCACCACTGGCACAATGACAGTGCCGGATCTGTCTCGAGCTACTGTTCACGGTTCACTGTGCCCACCATGCCTCCTCCTTGACCGGTGGAGACTGTTATCCACCTGATGGACTGTGGCTTTGCAATCCCCAGGATGGCCGAGTGGGCAAGCCACCCACTGTAGAGACTTGAGAGACTGTGGCTGTGCACTCCCCAGGATGGCCGAGTGGCCAAGCCACCCACTGTAGAGACTTGAGAGACTGTGGCTTTGCACTCCCTAGGATGGCCGAGTGGCCAAGCCACCCACTGTAGAGACTTGAGAGACTGTGGCTTTGCACTCCCCAGGATGGCCGGGTGGCCAAGCCACCCACTGTAGAGACTTGAGAGACTGTGGCTTTGCACTCCCCAGGATGGCACAGTGGGCATGGTGGCCCCTTCGTGGATCTGGCGTCGTGGAATCATGTGGCTGTGGTGCCCCCCCCCTTCCCTTCCCCCTGAGGTGCCTGTGGTTTTTTCATCAGATGCCCCTGCAGTGTTCTCTCCAAAGGACTCAGGTCTCTTGTGTGGGCTTTGCCCTTGTGTTGCTACACTTTGGCCCACGGACACTTGGAATCTCGTTAGATGTGCAGGACTTATTGCCTCGGTTTATCGTATGCACTGGATATTGAATTGGTATATTTGAATTGTTATTGCTATTTGACCGTGACTTATCAGTGGTTTTTATTTCCCATAAATTTCGAGTCACAATTTAATTATGTCCTTGTTTTTTTTACGGGGGTTTGGGTGGTTTCACTGTGACTTGTTGCTCTGCATTGGTGTGTACATGGTTTGGGGGGGGGGGGTGTATCGCGTATGTGTGTGCACGTAACCTTTCGTCCTCCCCCCTCCCCTGTGTCGTAGGTGCAGTACTCACCGTTGTCGTCTGCGCCGGCGTTCGTACTCGTGGTAGATGAGCAGGTAGACGAGAGCAGGTAGGATGTTTAATTCGGGTTCCATGCTGTCCTCCTTCCTCGTGGAGTGCGTAGAGGTGCGCGTTTTCCCGTTCGTAGTCTGTTTCCGCCGTGTTTTTATCGGCGGTGCTCCCGCCCCGGAAAAGGCGGCGGATTGGCCGGTCATGATAGTGTGGGCGGTACATTGTCTGCCGCCTGTCTGTTGGCGGTGACCGCCGTGCTGTTTGTCGGTCCCGCCGTGGCGGGCGGAGTGTTAATGTGGCGGGCTGTGTTGCCGGTTCCCGCCAGGGTCAGAATTCCATTTTTTGGACCGCCGGCCTGTTGGCGGGTTGGCCGCCGCTTTATCACCGACCGCCAGGGTTAGAATCACCCCCTTAGTCACCTACGAACGAAAGTACTGTAATCCTGAGACGCAGTCTTGCTCAGAGCAAGAGTCCAAACTACGACATGGCGCCACCAACGATGGTGTTTAGGCACTAATTTACGGATACCCTGACTATCACTGTCTCACAGACAACAGGTACCCTCAGTACCATTATACGGAGACGTCCGTGGTCTTTGGGAGAATCCTCCTCAGCCAAACAGGTAACACCTGCTTAGGCTGTAGGTTGTTCGGGCTCGAACTCACAAAAGGAAAAACTTCCCCTATTTTGGTGTTCCGTTTCTCTAAACAACTATGGCTAATACCATAGACATTACTGCAAATGCTAGACATGCACTTACACAACATGTATTAGCGCATGGCCTTACAGAAGAGGGCGGGGATGTTACGCTGATAATAGAGGCAACTGAAGCATACCAAACAGAAACATTCTACTGTTGGGTCACCTTTCCTGAGGCTGACCAAAGAACGCACACGTTTCACACTTATGACATTGCGAACGTACCCGTAAGGTACGAAGCATACCAGTATCATGAAATATCGCTCACATATCAGGAGCATCAAAACTGGTTTGAAGGCGCCCTACCACATATACTGCGGCAGGTGAGGCTAGGTCCTTTAAGTAATGAAGGCCCGACGTGGCCCATGTTTGCCACATATACACCTCATCCAGGCATACAGACTATGCCACTTGTAGATTTAAGGATATTATATAATGAATTAGTGGCATTATATAGACGTTTAGTCCAGTTCGTAATGCGAACATTGAACACTGCACCAGCGCGTCCAGCACCGCCAGTAGCTGGTGGTTATCAATTGGCTGCTGGGATTAATCCACAAACGGTGCATACCATTATGGGTAAAGTGCCCTCGGATCGAGAAAGAATACCGTTCTCGATTGCTCAGAAAACAAATCAGCTGGAAGCTGTGTTCCCCCATACGGGGCCACAGGAGAAACATAGATTGCTCACTATGTGCTTGCCATTCGGGATGGTTCCCTCGGTTGATGAATGTGCCACTTGGGGTACAGTCTTTGCTGCCGTTTATACTACCACGCATGGTACCCCTATACTGGCCAATTTGCCGGAAGTATTGAAACAAATACAAAATGAGCATGGGGCTGCACCAGCCCTAGATCTGGGGATGAAATTGATGCGTAATTTTGACGCCGTCTCCTCGATAATATTGAGTAATATTAAAGGGGAAGCATTAGCACTGGCGATACGCCAGCGTCTCCGGGAAACTCCACACCAGGAACAAGAGAGACAGCTACCCAAAATAATCTCTGATACCTATACTAGTATAGGACGGGATGGGCTGGGAGCCAAACCTAAAAAATTGGACATACCAAGTACCACCCATAAGGAAGGTACGAAGCAAGCACAAGAGAGCTCTAAGAAGCGCTGGGAAAAACAAAAAGATTTCAAGGATAGGAGAACTAAAAGAGCTGATTCTCCTCATCCGGAGTACTCCGAGAGGAGATATAATCTCAGAAATAGGGATAACATTAGAACTCCAGACAGATATACTGATTCACGTCCTTCTCGTTCCTTTCAGGACGCACCGGATAGACGTAGCGAGAGAGGGGGCCGTCAAGATCGACGTCCGGAATACGTGAAAGAAAAGAAAGACTCGCCACAGTCTACTGTTAAAAAAGAAGAAAAGACTCCTCAACAAAAGCCACAGTTTAAAAAGAAAAAAGTGGGTGCACTGACTATTAAAAATGCCAGTAGTATTGAGAACACTGTTGAGGAACAAGAAGTGGGCAGTGACTCTGTTGGACAGCGCAGCAGAGGTCACGATATGTCGCCAGAATCTGAGAGATCATCTGGATGCGACAGCAACTAGCGATTACATCGCAGTTGAAACGGCGGATGGCCGCGTACTTCCACCCGATCGGGTTTTTGATTTAACAATTCAGATAGAGGGAGACGTGGAACGCATTATTAGTGTGATATTCTGGGATGAACTTACTAGTGATATCCTGTTGGCCGAGAGAGACTGGCCACCTGAACATGTCCGCATGCTCCCACATGGGGAAGATGTCATTTTGCCTTCTTTCTCCGATCTTGTTCCGGAGACAGACAAACGAGCATTGGCTGCTGAATGGGCTTTAGCGCAGGCACCTGCATTATACCGTAATCATGTAGGATGGGACAAGGACTCTCCTTGCCATGTTATTCCCGTTCGGTCTACACCACACCCGCAACCACAATACCCTGTTAAACATGAAGCAAAAGCTCCAGTGACGGAGATACTGTCACAACTTGAATACCAGGGAGTAATTGAGCCCTGTACATCGGCAATGAATAATCCGCTATTTCCTGTTGCGAAACCTGATCATTCATATAGAATAGTGGTTGATTATAGGCACTTGAATAGTGATGCACGCACTTATGCTATACAAAATTCACACAGCACAGCGCTAATTAATAATATAGTGCGTAAAAAAAAAAAAACTACATTGGATATATCTAATGGTTTTTTCTGCCAGAATTTAGCACATGAAAGTAGAGACCTAAGTGCATTTTCCTTTGGTTCTCAGAAACGCTTTTGTCGTTTACCCCAAGGCTATAAAAACAGCCCAGGTCTGTTTTCGGCCCGTGTCACATCGATCTTACGGGAGCTTGATTCCGAGGCATTATCATATGTGGATGATATCTATCTCACTGATGACACCCTTGACATTCATCTTGCCAGGGTCGATCGGATAATTTTGGGATTTGCCACCTTCAGATATAAATTTAATTTTAAGAAAAGCAAGATAGCATTTCTTAGTGTATTGTCCCTAGGATATGAACTATCAAACGAGGGGAAGAGCCTGGCCCCGCACTTCCTAGAGAAGTGTGCTCAGCTACAGCCTCCAAACAAGCTTAAGAAATTGCAGTCATTACTGGGTTTCTTTAATTTTGGCAGAAAATATATCCCGGATTATGCTGAACGCGTAAAACCACTATATAACTTAATTCAGTCCAATTATTCTGGCAGGCAATGGACAATTGAACACACACACATCCTAAGGGATATACAACGAGACATGCTAGAAGCTAGACACTTGTACACACGGGACAATAAAACAAATTTGGTCATCAGAATAATAGCTGGTGCCCTAGGATTTACCTATGTCACCTTTAATGAGGGTGACACAGTGCCATTAGCATACAAATCACATTTATACTCCAATGCAGAAAAACGTTTTGCTCCTACTGAAAAAATTCTGACGGCAGTTCAGATTGCCGTCATAAAGGAGAGACCGCTTGCCCAGGGGAAACGCATTGTTGTTGTCTCCCCGGTTCCGGCCTTAGAGGCTGTCACTAAAGCGAGCGTTCCTAACGCTAAGGCATTGCATCCACGCTGGATTCAATGGGCAACATCTCTGACCGCCACTGATGTTGATTATGTGTTTGACCCCAGACTTCAGACACAAGAATTTCTCCAGTATGAACAGGAGTACCCCGCTCCCTTACACATATTGCCAATAGACAGTTATGATACCATCATTTACACTGACGGATCGGCACAACCGGCTGTGGGTACTAAACATCAATACTCGGCAGCTTGCGCAGCCGTTTGCGGGGTAATGGAAGACAGAGTTTTTCATCCTCATAACACGTACACTCAGACCTTAGGGGACTGCACAGCCCAGTTGGCCGAGCTTAAGGCTCTTCTTCTAGCGCTCGAACATTCAGACACAGGAACGCAGACTTTGATCGTCTGTGATTCGTATTACTGCGTCCAGTCATACAATGAATACCTCAATCATAGGATACTGAACGGGTTTAGAGATTCTAAAGGGAACACCATTAAACACAAAATATTGTGGGGAAGGGTGGCTGATCTTAAGGATAAGCTGCCATGTGTCCATGTAGTTCATACATTGGGGCACCAACGTGTAGGAATACATGTTGCCGGTAATACGTTGGCTGACGAAGCAGCCAAAGCATCAGTAGCTATGGCTTCTGTGGCTGAGGTGACTCGTTCTCGGACGAGGTTGGATAATGAAATACTGCGAGCTGTTAAAGCCTCGGCTGCAGACAAGCCCCTTCCGAAAGGATACCCTACAAACTATACATATCATATCAGTGCACAGAATGTTGCTTTTGCAACAATTTCAGATGTTGGTGATCGAGTGATCCCAAATGAAGATCAGAGATTGGAATTAATTACAGCTGCACATGAGGTATACAGGCCACTATCACCATTCTACAACAACGGTACTGGTGGCCTGGTCTATGCAGACGGACTAAACAGTATGTCCTTTGCTGTGACATTTGTCAGCAGATTAAGGGCTCGACTATCAGACGCCCTCCGCAGACATCTCTCTTAGTGTCAGATAAACCACTCCATTGTGTGTACCTGGACCATTGTGGTCCTTTGCAACCTGATGGTGCATACAAATACATTTTAGTGGCTGTAGATTCCTGTTCTAGATTCCTGTGGGTATGGCCACAGCGGTCGGCTGACGCCCGGACTGTTATAAAAGATTTGCTGATCTTTATCGGTACATATGCGGTTGCAGCATTCCATTCGGACCAGGGCCCTGCATTTGCCTCTAAGGCTTTCAGGGACACCATGAGGACGATGGGTGTTGAACTCCATTACTCCTCACCATACCATCCCGAGGGAAATTCGGTCGTGGAGAGGCGGAATCATGATCTAAAGCAGTCCTTAACAGCTCGAGTATTAGGTTCAGGCCGTAGTTGGTTACATCACCTATATGGGGTCCAGAGAGCACTGAATAATCTGCCAAGACGGTCCTTGAGGGGCAAGTCTCCATATGAGGTTCTCTTTGGGACAACTATGTATGTTCCCGATCTTGATGCCCCTGGTATGGTGGCAGCAGAAACACCATTTGACATAAAAGAACGTCTCGCTGTTTTCCAGGAGTTTCAACAATTCCGTGATGACAAATCATCTGCAAGCGCTGCCACCTTGGGAATAAGGGATTTGGTGAAAACTTCGACTGGCTGGATTCCTAACGTTGGGGATCTGGTTCGTGAGAAGATCGCTGTAAGAAAAGAGTTTGGTCCCGCATACAGAGCACCTGTACCGGTCTTTGGAATAAAAGGCACCAGGACTGTCATCCTTCCGCCATTGTCTGGTTCCAAATCAAACAGATTCATCTCCATTGATGACATCAAATTACACCATGTGGCCGATTCTTCACAGTAGACCAGGAGGTCCCTTGGGTAGTGCCCGATCCCCTCTCACTACCCAACAGGACATCCCTCTACATAGTAGGATGCCCATCGCTACTACTGACTATACAACTATGTCAGCTGCTGTTCCAGACACTTCCTCGACCATGGGGAGGGCAGAAAATGAACTTTTGTTGGTTCCTGTAACAACTTCGGGGAACACACCGCTACAGGATTTGGCTGTATTTTACACGAACACTTCCACGACTGGTAACGTCATCTATCATGAACCTCCAAGACCAGTGGATGGGAATTTGATGAGTCCTGTGTTTGCGGAGACTTCATCTGGCTATTTTGTGGACATTGATAATTTTTCTTCAGATTCATCCTTAACTGAGACTGACAAACTTTCCAGAGGTAGCAAGTTCTATCAATGGCTTAAAAAGAACTATTTGATATATCCATGGAACTATCTCTGGTTCTGTTTGACATTTATTGCATTGTTTTTATGGATTGGTTTTTTGACTGTTTTCTTTTTACTAATTAATGGTCACTATATTGCTGATCGCTCTTCAGTGGAGCCTGTTGATGTCACGACTCATGTGCTGCTTGCGCCTGGAATTTGCAGATCTGGTGGCGTGGATCTTCAATGTTTGACTTTGGCCCAAAAAGGGGCGACTCTTTCTGGTAGCCACGGTGCTGTAGGCAATGGAGACGCCAAGAACAGACCGTGCCCTTCAGAAAATAGCGCCAGAGGGAAAAAACCCCTTAGGAAAAGGGGAAAAACCTCCAAACAGGAAGATTCCTGGAAAAAACAAGAACAAACAAACAGGAATCCAAAAGGAGCAAAGGTCAGGAAACACAGAATGCTGAAATCCAGAACCAAAAGGGGAGGAAATCAGGAGCGAAGACACTAACTGAGCAGAAAGTGTTGCAGCGCAAGGAAATGAAGAAAACACAGCCCTTATATACCAAAAGACAGGAAGTGACCCACAGGAAGTAAAAGGACACCATATTAGACAGGGAGAGGTACATAGAACAAAACAGAATAGAAACCATAGAGAATAGGGAACAATGAATGCTGGGAAGAGAAAGGTAACCTGGGAAGGGAAGAAGACATAAAAAAAGTACAACAAAAAGACCCCAGAAAGAAGAAAAGAAAGAGGACAAGAAGGAAGAAAGAAGAACAGGTAAGGGGGGTCAGGAGACCCCAGCAAGGCGGTGGAAAACGATAGAGCGAGGCCCCATGCAATGCCTGGGGCCTCGAAAAGTGCATGAAAGGCTGGGGGCGCGCCGCATTTTAGAAACGCGCTGTGCGGCCCCAGCCGAACGCCCGGCTTGTGCCGAACATTCGGCTCGCGCCGCACCACGCGGCGCGACAGTAGGTCCCCCTCCCGAAGGGCCAGGTTTGAGAGGAAATAAACGGTGAAAGCGTTGAATCAGGCGAGGAGCGTGAACAGAAGATGCATCTTCCCAAGAGCATTCACTGAGAGGATAACCCTTCCAATGAATCAGATACTGAAGGCGTTTGTGAAAAAGACGAGAGTCACAAATTTCCTGTACTTCATATTCAGGAACATCATCCACGAGTACAGGAGGTGGACAAGGAAACTGACGTGAGTAAGGGTCAGGCACATAAGGTTTAAGCTGAGAAACATGAAAGACCGGATGAATCTTCCATGTATGAGGTAAGTGAAGACGGACAGTGACAGGATTGACCAACTGAAGAATACGGAAAGGCCCATAGTAACGAGGTGTGAACTTATTTTGAGAAAGACGTGAGGGTAAGAATTTGGAGGAGAGCCAGACTTTATCTTGCGGATGATAGTCTGGATTGGTAGCACGTCTCTTGTCAGCAGCCTTCTTCATATATCTCTTGGTATGTAACAAATTAGATCGAATTAGTGTATGGATTTGGAGAAGGCGTTTGGAGAAATAGGTAATAGCGGGTAGAGGAGAGTTGGATTGTGGAGAAGTAGGAAAAGAGGTAGGATGAAAACCATATGAACAGAAAAAGGGAGTGACCTTGGAGGCACTATGGACTGAGTTATTGTAGGAAAATTCTGCTATAGAGAGGTAAGTGTTCCAGTTACTTTGGGTAGAATTGCAAAAGCATCGAAGATATTGCTCTAGTCCTTGGTTCAGACGCTCGGTCTGGCCGTTGGTCTGAGGATGGAATCCTGAAGACAGGGCTCTATTAATATTTAGTGTTTTACAAAAATGCCTCCAAAATCGGGAAATGTACTGAGGTCCTCTATCAGATATTATGGTATGTGGAAGTCCATGGAGACGGAAGATATGATCAATGAATATTTGACTTAGTTCTTGAGAAGTGGGTAGCCTTTTCAGGGCAGTGAAATGAGCCATCTTCGTGAAAGAATCCACCGTGACCATGATGACCCGGTTTCCTGCTAATGGTGGGAGTGAACACATAAAATCAGTAGAGATGGTATGCCATGGGGCCGGTGGAACAGGCAAAGGCTGTAGTAATCCTGCCGGTCTGGTATGGGGTATCTTGATTTGGGCACATATGGGACAGGCCTGAACGTATCTTTCCACATCCAGCTTCCAGGTAGGCCACCAGAAAAATCGTGAAAGAAGTTCTTGTGTGGCCTTGATGCCTCTATGACCAGCTACAGGTGAATCATGGCACATTTGTAATGCCTTTTCTTGCACCTTGTTAGTGGGGAGGAATATCAGGTTTTGATAATAAAAATATCCTTGTTTCTTATGTATTAATGGTCTTAGTTCTTCAATGTCGTGGTCCGATAGGTTGGCGTATTCCAGTTGTACTTCTTCCAGGAAAGACTGAGCCACTCCAATGATCTTACGGGGTTCCAGAAGATACTGAGATGAGGAAGGAGTACACTCTGGATATCGGCGAGACAGAGCATCAGCCAGAATGTTTTGAGATCCAGGAATATATGTGATAAAAAAATCGTACTGACTGAAGAAAAAGGCCCAGCGGGCCTGACGACTATTCTGGCATACAAAATTTCGTAAACATTGTAGGTTACGGTGGTCTGTCCTCACCTCAACTGGTTCCTTGGAACCCATCAGAAACTGTCTCCACTCAAGGCAGGCTGTTTTCAGAGCCAATAATTCCCTTTCCAGTACAGAATAGTGTTGTTCAGCTGTGGAAAGGATATGAGACAAGTAGAAAACAGGATGTTCAAGACCATCATCCTCTTGTCGTTGGAGTAAGACAGCTCCGATGGCTCTCTCAGAAGCATCAGTAACGACTATAAATTGTTTGGTGGTATCTGGATGTCTCAAGATGGGGGCTTGGGTGAAGACTCTCTTTAATTCTTGAAAGGCTGCTTCAGCCGCCTCGGTCCAGACAAACCCTTTCTTTAAATTTTCCTTTTTTAAGGTGTGAGTTATGTGGCTAGTCAGTCTGGCAAAGTCTAGAATGAATTGTCGATAGAAGTTTGCTAACCCTAGGAAACATTGTGTTTCTTTTATGGAAGAAGGAGAAGGCCACTCTAGTATAGCTTGTACCTTTTCTTGATCCATAGCTATGCCAGTGGGACTTAAATGATAGCCCAGATATTTGACTTCCGTCATGTCGAACTCACATTTTTCTGGTTTGAAAAATAGTTGATGAGCACGAAGTCTTTGAAGAACTTGTTTCACATGGGAAGAATGGAGTTCAGGATTTCTAGAATAAATAAGAATATCATCTAGGTAGATCACGACTGTCTGATTCAGAAGGTCTGAAAACACTGAGTCCATAAATCTCTGGAAGATTGCGGGGGCGTTAGTGAGGCCAAACGGCATAACCCTATATTCAAAATGGCCAAATGGAGTCCTGAAAGCTGTCTTCCATTCGTCGCCTTCTTTTATGCGTAAAAGGTGGTAAGCTCCTCGTAAATCTGATTTAGTAAAACGTTGAGCCCCTCTGATAGCTTCTAGTATGTCCCTGATGAGAGGCAAAGGATAACGATCTTTAATTGTTATTTTATTCAGACCTCGAAAATCCAGGCAAGGACGAAGATCCTTTGTCTTCTTGGGCACAAAAAAGAGAGGAGCCCCAGCCGGAGACGACGATGGAACAATAAGACCACTCTGTATATTTTCGTCCAGATACTCTTTTAGAACTTCTCTTTCGGGTTCCGTGAGAGAGTACATCCTCCCAAAAGGAACAATTGTGCCGGGTTCCAATGGAATAGCACAATCATATTCTCGATTTGGAGGTAGCACAGGTTTCGACGGTTTTTGGAAAACATCCTGAAACTCCAAATAGTGGTCTGGGACCCCTTGGACCGTATTAATGGACATACCAGTGGCACCTTCAGTATCTAAGGATCTTTTCGGAGACCAATACTTGTCGGAAGTAAAACAGTTCTCATGACAAAATTGCGAAGACAAAGAAACTGTCCGGGTTACCCAATTTATATACGGGTTATGTCTGATGAACCACGGAATTCCAAGAATGATGGTATGGTTGGGGGACGTGATAAGATCAAAGGAAATGTGTTCTTGATGGTTTCCCACCTGTAGACTTAACATCAGGGTAGTGGTGTCTACAGGACCCGAGGATATCAAGGATCCATCCACGGTGTGTACCTGTTCGGGTACTTCTTTTGCTTGTGTAGGAACTTGGTGAGCAGCAGCCCACGTCTTGTCCATGTATATACCACTAGCACCACAATCTAGTAATGCCATAGTCTTTTCTTGACGACCGTCAGGAAGTTGTAACAGGACAGGAAAAATGAACAAGGCGGTTGTATTGTCATTAAAGGAGCTGATGGAAGGTATAGCTGTAGATCCCGTCCCCTCCCTTCTTACAGAGGACGGGAGGTGGCGTTTCCCGAAGGCCTGGGCGGACGTACAGGACAGGTACGAAGCATGTGACCAGCAGAACCACAGTACAGGCACAACCCTCTCTTGCGTCTGTCTTCTCGTTCACTAGCAGAGAGCGGACCTCGGGTAGTATCCACCTGCATGGGTTCCCCTTCGATGTCTCTAGCAGGAGTGCGAGGTTCCTCGGAACGCTGTAGGCAAGCTCGTGAGCTACTTGGCTGGGAAAACCCTCTACTCCTTTTCTTTTCCGATCTCCGTTCCTGAAGACGATATTCGATGGACAGTGCTTGATCCATCAGGCCACGAAGCTCTTCTGCTCTGGTAGAATGTACTAGTTCATCCTTTATTTCTTCTTTGAGTCCGCTACGAAATAAAGTTACCAGAGTACGTTCCACCCAAGTGGTCTCTGCCGCCAGCTGACGAAAACGGGTTATATATTGCAGGACGTCTTGCGAGCCTTGTTGGATGTCACATAGGGCTTCTTCAGCAGAGGCTTCCAATCCAGGACGGCTAAACATCTGTTTGAAGCGACTCACAAAGGTGGAATAGTCCGACAATACCGGGTCGTTGGAGGACACCATCGGGGTTGCCCAGGCCAAGGCTGGACCGGATAAGGCACTGATAAGATAACCCACCTTGGTCCTGTCGTGGGAGAATTGGGTAGGTCGGAAGGCGAAGTACACTGTTAATGCATCCAGGAACTCGCGAAGCTTGGTTGGTTCACCAGAGAAACAAGGGGTGGAAGCGGAGATAGTTGGAACATCACTGGTGCGGAGAGCCAAAGCCTGTCGTAACGCAGCATTTTCATTGCGTAGTTGTTGCAATTCCTGAGCTTGTTGCTGAATCGTGGTCAAAAGAGATTGTTCCGGATCTGCAGCAGCCGCCACTGAGTCATCCATGGTGTTTGAGGATGTCGGAATGGTTGGGCGCTGCAATCTGTCACGACTCACGTGCTGCTTGCGCCTGGAATTTGCAGATCTGGTGGCGTGGATCTTCAATGTTCGACTTTGGCCCAAAAAGGGGCGACTCTTTCTGGTAGCCACGGTGCTGTAGGCAATGGAGACGCCAAGAACAGACCGTGCCCTTCAGAAAATAGCGCCAGAGGGAAAAAAACCCTTAGGAAAAGGGGAAAAACCTCCAAACAGGAAGATTCCTGGAAAAAACAAGAACAAACAAACAGGAATCCAAAAGGAGCAAAGGTCAGGAAACACAGAATGCTGAAATCCAGAACCAAAAGGGGAGGAAATCAGGAGCGAAGACACTAACTGAGCAGAAAGTGTTGCAGCGCAAGGAAATGAAGAAAACACAGCCCTTATATACCAAAAGACAGGAAGTGACCCACAGGAAGTAAAAGGACACCATATTAGACAGGGAGAGGTACATAGAACAAAACAGAATAGAAACCATAGAGAATAGGGAACAATGAATGCTGGGAAGAGAAAGGTAACCTGGGAAGGGAAGAAGACATAAAAAAAGTACAACAAAAAGACCCCAGAAAGAAGAAAAGAAAGAGGACAAGAAGGAAGAAAGAAGAACAGGTAAGGGGGGTCAGGAGACCCCAGCAAGGCGGTGGAAAACGATAGAGCGAGGCCCCATGCAATGCCTGGGGCCTCGAAAAGTGCATGAAAGGCTGGGGGCGCGCCGCGTTTTAGAAACGCGCTGTGCGGCCCCAGCCGAACGCCCGGCTTGTGCCGAACATTCGGCTCGTGCCGCACCACGCGGCGCGACAGTTGATGTAATTTTAACACTGCATCATTCATCACATAAGGTCCGACGTGATTTGTCCCCTGTCAATATTACAGCTATTCCGATTTTTGATGGGATTGTTTGGGACAAAGTTCCGTTCGATATATACGGGCCTACAGAGATAATTCAAATACCATACGTGTTCAAAATTTCTATGTCTGATGTTATTACACCTAATGTTGTCTCTGGTGATTGGGATGTCCAAACAGTGGATTCCATGCTAACTGAAATGAAGGACTACTCCGCTTTTGGAAGTGATGATGTATATGATTTTACAATGAATTATGGTGATATGTTCTGCTATAATAATTGGGGACATCACTACCTGCACCGTGCAACTAGATAAAGGCCTCTTTTTAACTACACACAATGGGAACATTGTTCAACACCACGGGTGGGGAGTCCACAGTATTACAGTGACAAATTCACATACTTTTCTGGGCATGATACAACGAAAGCTGAATCATATTATTTTTAATTACCTGAGACACGCATTAGAAAACTGTTGCTAACAGATACCAAACTGATTTATTCAGATCCCTTTGTTTCACGACTTTCAATTGAGGGTTATGAATATTGGAAGGACACTATCGATTTGAAGAGTGTATGGGGGACGCAAGATTGGCAGATACAGGGTAGGGAGGCTTTGTTTCGAGCTTGCTTAATTCCTGTGCAAATGATTTTTTTAAATGACACTGTTGAGCAGACATCATGTCTGGGATTAGCTAAAATAAAGGATCTAAACACGCCCAGTATCCCTACACCGACAAAATTTAAAGATTGGCAGCACTTTCTAAATGTTTCTGAAGATAGGCTAGATGCATTGGTTAAGGGTGGTGACTATAATTCTTCACTTTCCAGTCCCGGGGGATGGTTGGTATGGCCCACCGATACTGATGAGTGTCAAAGGCGTTTTTTGAACTCTTCAGGGGGTTTTTCCATTCATAGACCAGACCCTCGCTTTTTGTCAGGTCAGCATGCTGGTATAATTACAACTTACAGTGTGGGCAAGCTGTGCCAACAATGGGTACAAACGAACACCTTAACAGCGGTGAAACAACACCTGAATACTCTTTCCTTGGAAATACCTTAATGGGAGTGAACTATTCGCTGCTTTTAATTTTTGCGGGGAACAAGTGACAATGACTAAAAGAGAGGCTTGTTTCACCTTGCTTCAAGTAGAAAAATTAGATAAGTTGCCCTTCACCGTAGCAGAGAGTCCTTCAACTATCTGGCTCTTACACGGCATTATTAATTTACCGTTTTCAACGTTTCATTTCTCGAACTGCCTGAAACATCTTGCAGTGGGACGATACGAACGGCTAGGAGATAGCTTTATTAAGGAAGAGTGGGAGTTGCCCTTTGAGTATCAATGTCTGAACGGCGAACAAGAGGTCTTTCTTAGCGGAAGTGAATGTGAGACTAATGTTCGTCATTCCATGATATGCAAACAGGTGTCTCTTCACGGTCTTTGCAATGCAGGGGTCGCAAATTTGGCCTGTTTTCTGAAGGGTACTCCCGTCCCCTTGATTCGTTCAGTGTTTCATGTTCTTTCTAATGGGAGTTATGTTCTTCTGAGCGATGACAGCTGTTGCGGCTTGCGACCTGGAATTGCCTACGCAATCTCAGTCACGAAGGTCGTTACGTGTTGTGGCCATGTTTTGTTTCCCCCCACACGAGAGATACAAGTATCTGAAATGTGGCCCCACATTGATACTATTAATGTGAACTATGACAAGTTGAGTAGACTGAAGGCGCTATTGTTTCAAAAACAGGTCGCCTTGACATCCACAAAAGAGACGTATGCTCTCCAGGTTGCGAGATCATCAGCCGAGATATAATCCCTTTTAAATACCGATTTCCCCTTACACTTTGGAGAGTTGGTATCGAGAATATTCAATGCTTCAAGCACCACTGGGATTGTTCATTTCTTTAAGGCTGTCAGGTCTGGTTTCGTGTCCATCTTCCAGACTGTCTTCGGAGTCATCCCATCAGCCATCCATTCACTCTTTTCTAGTGTGTTTGGTGGCTTTCCAATTATTTTGGCTTTAATTGGCGGACTACTACTTCTATATTTTCTGATTCGCGGTGGTTGTTTCTTTCCAGCGACACAGAGCAATGGAGCCGCTCCCGTCAACCACGCTGTGCCGTGAACGCATGGTTCGGATCTTCGGTACACCTTTGCTGGTGGAACTAGAGTTTGACTGGTCATTGTCATTCCGGCCTCTACTATGGTGTGTACAACCGGTGTTCCGCTGCATATGGTGTCTCTTTGAACATCTGCCTATGGTCTGTCTTGCTGTTGCACCGACATCTCCTGTGGACCACGAACTGCTGATGTCCCCGATGAGGGTTCATACACGGTCATGCCCCTTGAGACTGAGGTTGCTCCGCGAGGCCACCTATGAGCCTTCTGTTATACAAACTAACATGGATGAGGACGCTGCAGCGAGTGTCGATGCACTGATGAATATGGCTCACTTCTGCTCTGTGGATCCGTTTGTCCGCCCAGCTCTCAATTTCACTTCAGACGATGTTGACTCATTTTTGAGATCCTTGAATGGTGACTTCGATGACATTCTTCAAGATCCTGCATATAGCACATAATTTGGTGAATTAGCTTGCCAGTTCCCGATTCTAATAAAATAAGCAATTATACTAAAAGTTTGCTATACTTGTCATGGTTGATATTAAAATCTCTGAAATGTTTTTTAAGAAACTAATTTTATAACACAGCATTTATTTTATTTTTTTCTCGTTAAGTTTTTTGGCTTTTTAGTTCAGTAGCAGCTTTTTAGCGATTGGGTTTTCTTTACCTTCATCATACCTGTTACGGCAATGGGGAGGGTGTAGTGAATCCTAGTTTGTTTTAACGGGTTAACAGGAGTTAGCTTAGCCGTAGGCTTGTAAACTCGTGCCCCCATCACCCAGTGACTTTTAACCTACTTAGCTTGCTCTGGCTTAGTCCATTTAATTATTTATTTCCTTTAAAATGGCGGCCTTGTTTATAGTTAGGCCACTTGTTATGGGTTCTATTATCAGTGTCACTGCGCCAAGGCGTCAAGATCAAGCACGAAAGACAAACATACAGTAGGCATTCACACTTAGGGATTTTCCCTCTCTATACTTTCGAGGGATTGTTGATATTAATTGCCGTCCCAAGCATGCCTGTTATCTATTGTTATGAATAACACTTATGACAGGGGACCTTGTAGATCTGTATAAATACAACACACTTTTAGACAGATAATCAGAGGGATTCCGACCAGAGGGCATCGCCACCATCGCTGATACCGATGCTGCAGTCATCTTGACACTGATCCAGTCTTCATGTCCCTGCGGAGTCTGAGATAGAGACCTCATTCCAAGGTAACGAGGGTTGGGGGCTCCTCTCATGGACACGGTTTTGGCAGATTAGGTTTAACAAACCCATCTCTTCCTTTTTAGGTAGGAGGTTAGACCTACTCTACTTAGGGTATTAGGGCTTATTCCATCTTTTACATATACATATATTTTTATCTTATATTGCATAATGGTGGGGGTCTTTATAACAATGACTCTCCTCTTTACAATACTGTTGCTTGGTATATTCATTATCCTAATCATTGCAGTTCATGCAACTTATCACAAATTGCAGTTATGTTGAATAAAAACTATTATAACTTTACTGCACCTGTGTTATTGCCTTTGTTTGTATGAGACATTATAGATCTGTGAGAAAAGGGTAATTTCCGTTTAACCACGACAACCCTGAGATATTGTATATTGAGTCCATGCGTAAGCGACTGCTACAAATCACCTTTTACTATTGTGTTTTTGGTGAGGTACTGCTAGTAAGCCGGTAAGGTTTGGACAACAGTTACAAATAGTTGTAGGAAGAGACTTAGGCCCTCATTCTGACCCTGGCGGTCGGCGGAGAGACGGCGGTCGGACCGCGAACAGACCGGCGGTATTAAAAATGGCATTCTGACCGCGGCGGTCCCCGCCGCGACCGACCGCTACTTCTCCGCTCCGACCGCCGCGGCGGTCATGACCGCGGGGCTGGAGTTTGCGCACTCCGGCCCCGCGGTCGTCCCAAGACCGCCAAGGGTATTATGACCCTGCCTACCGCCGCGGTTTCTTGCGGGCGGGAACCGCCGTGCGAACCATGGCGGTAAGCACTATCGGGGCCAGGGAATTCCTTCCCTGGCACTGATAGGGGTCTCCCCCACCCCCCACTACCCACCCGAGTCCTCCCCCCACACCCTCCACCCCCCTGCCACCCCCCAGAGGTGGTACGAACCCCCTCCCCACCCCCACCCCGACATGTACATACATGTACCCCGACATGCACACACCCCCAACATGCACATATACACACCCCCTACACACACATCCACAACGGGGACACATACCCGCACACATACATGCCGACATGCGCACCTGCCGAACAGCACACATTACCCATAGACACAACAGCACCCCTCTACACACTCACACGCACACCCCCATGCACGCACACATCACACAACACCCCCCCACCCCCTCCCCTCACGGACGATCAACTTACCTTGTGCGTTGGTCCTCCGGGAGGCGACGGGAGCCATAGGGACGTGACCGCCAACAGAAGACCGCCAACAGAAGACCGCCACACAGAAATGTGGGTCGTAATTCTGGGGGCGGTGTTCTGCTGGCGTGGCGGTGGAGGTTGACCAGTCTCCACTTTCCCGCCGACCGCCAGTGTGGCTGCTGGCGGTTTTCCGGCGGAACGCTCCCAGCGGTCAGAATGCGCACAGCGGCACACCGCCGCGGTCGGCGGTCTTCACCGCGGCGGTAACTCGGCGGTCTTGCGAAAAGACCGCCAAGGTCAGAATGAGGGCCTTAGTCACCTACGAACGAAAGTACTGTAATCCTGAGACCAGCAGTCTTGCTCAGAGCAAGAGTCCAAACTACGACACTAGCAATGTATTGTGTGTCAGAAGCAAAATGCTGGCAGCACGGTGGCAAAAGGTTTGGAGATCTGATGGGCCTTTCCTCTGTCTCCTAATTGATTTTATGGAGATGCCATGATGTAATTAGCTACGGTATATATTAGTCATTGTTTATTTTCTCTGTGTTCGAGGCATGTCCCACTAGGAGATGCGAGAGTTTGATAGTTGCCAACCTACCACTGAGGAAATTGATTCCTCATTCCGGCATCCCAGTTCACCTCAAATCTGATCAAGGAAGTCACTTCAAGTATGAAGTCTTGCAGTTACTGCCTTAGGGATTGACCAAACATTTAATTATAGTTACAGACCATAAGTGTCAGAAGTAATAGAGAGGGTAAACGGGATGATCAAAGTAAAATGTGGCCAAGACATGCGCCTCTGCGTCTCTTGGCCTGTCAGTGCCCCAATGCACTTCCCTTGGTACTCATGAATATTCAGAGCACTCCCTGTAGGAAAACTGAATTCTTTCCCCATGTGGTTCTGATGGAGCCATGGGAATCCCTTCTGTTACAGTGCATGCTTTTGTTAATATCACAGATTATCTAATCCTCAAGTATTAAATAGGAATGGCTGATGTTGTGCATTTTATCTCCCACCAGGTTGACGTTGCCACCTCATTGGTAAGTGCTGCCCCATGCTACGATTTGAGCCCTGGAGACTGGGTTCATGTGAAATGGCATGTTTGTAGGTTCTGTCTTAAAGAGCAGTGGAGAGTCCCATATCAGAACCTGCTAATGACCAATAGAGCTGTGAAGAGTGCTGGATTGTTAAATTGGGTAAGTGCCTCCCATCTTACGAGGATGAGAAGAACAGAGGAAAAAGAAGAGTTGGCTTATACTGATTTTCTAAGTCTATCCCAATTTGAAGTCTCTGAAGCATCCGAGGAGGAGGAAGAAGGCCAATCTGAAGTTCTTCAGCATAGAGCAGAGTGGCATCAATCCTAGGAGCAGGGTGAGAACAGGGCAAGATTTATTAAGATTTATTAAGGGCCTGCATCCCCGTTGCGTCATGCAAGGTGACACAAGGTGACGCAAGGCAACGCAAGCCCTTAAGTCAGATTCACCAAGCCATGCAAAGCTGCCCTGTATGGCTCTGCAGGACTTACTCAATCTGGAATAAAACAAGGCAGTGCAAGTTACTGCTTGCATTACTCTGAGATTGGAAGGCGTCCCTTCGGTGGAGCGTGGGTGTTTCAACTCATCAACCCATAGTTTTTGGTGCATTCCCAGATTTACTAAGACTAGTAAACTTTGTACTGCATCAACATTGTACACCATCCCAACAGAGACATAACAAGGAGGACTATCCTAATTTCTCCTCATTATTTCTGCTTTATACATATGCTGCATTCTGCAGCATGGAGAGAAAAAGAAAAGGCTTTTGAGGCTTGAATTTGTGCAGGAAGGTGTCCCTTCTCACCCACTCACTAGGGGTGATGTGTCAATCATTCTCCCACAGCAGAGGATGTGTTAGTTCTTCTGGAGCAAGCACCTTAGTCCCACTTTTATGGGTCCAGGACTGAGGTAGCACCACTAGGTAGTACAGACTCACCGATGGCAGAGTCCAAGTGCAAGAGCAGGGTGGTTGAAAGTCTGTTATGTCCTTGAAACGTCGGGTCAGGGGGCCAGCCAACTAGCCCTTGGAGTCAGTTTTGTTTCTGGATTAGAGAGATTCAGGTCTAGTCCTTCTCACTCCCAGGTAAGAGGCAACAGGCAGAGGTCACCACAGCAAAGTAGGAGTAGAGCAAACAGCAGTCCAGAAGAGTGGCAGGTCTTCAGCAGCACAGCAGTCCTTCTTCCTGGCAGAGTATCTGCAGGTCCAGAAGATACTGAAGTGGTGGTATCCGAGGTCCAGTACTTATACCACTTGTGCCTTTGAGGAGAGGGAGACTTAAAAGACATGCCTTTGAAGTGCGCAAAGTCCTGGCCCTTCCTGCCCTGGCTCCAGACTCACTGCAGGGGGTTATGCAGCCCATTGTGTGTGGACAGGGCACAGCCTATTTGGGTGTAAGTGAGCCTGTGCCCAGCTTCTTCCTACCATCCTGCTCAGAATGGCCTATTAAGGCCCTTAAGGTCACACCTAAGTTCCCATTGTGTGTGGCTGCTGGGAGAATGCACAAAGCCCAGACATGTGAGCACAGACAAGCAGCAGGCACCAAATGGCTAAAGTAAGAAAATCTTAACTTTCTAAAAGAGGCATTTTCAGAATTGCAATTTAAATCCAACTTCACCATAAGTTAGGATTTACAATTGTGATTCCAAAGACACCAAACTCAAAAAGTCTATCTCATCTAGATTGAGAATTATGCTTATCAGATGTAATAAGGTAATTCTAATGTTAACTTATAGGCTTTGCAGCTTTGAAAAACAAATTTAAGAGTTCTTCACTACCAGGACATGTAAAATTAAAAAGTACATGTCCAACATTTTAAATACACTGCACCCTGCCTTAGGGGCTGCTTAAGGGCTACCTTAGGGGTGACATTAGTATTAAAAAGGAAAGTTTGTGCCTGGTGAGAGGTTTACTTTGCCAGGTCGAAATGGCAGTTCAAAACTGCACACACAGGCTATGCAATGACAGCCTGAGACATGTTTAAAGGCTACTCAAGAGGGTGGCACAATCAGTGCTGCAGGCCCACTAGCAGCATTTAATGTACAGGCTGTGGACACATTTAGTGCACTTTACTGGGGCCTTATAAGTAAATTAAATATGCCAGTTTGGTATGTGCCAATGTTAGAATGTTTTAAGGAAAGAACCCAAACACTCTAGCGCTGGTCAGAAGTAGTACGCAGAATCCTAACGCCAACAAAAGCGAATTCAGGAAAAAGAACAGGGAAGGAAAAAGGCAAAAATGTTGAGGGTTACTTTGCAGAGAGGGCTATTTCCAACACAAAGGAAGGTGCAATTTGTAAAGTAACCTATTCAAGGAAATGCTGCACGTATATGCCCAAAGGAGATGACCAGGATGAAAGCTAAAATCACCAATCTTGCTAACATAACTTATGAATTGAAGGTACTAGAAGAGACAGGTGCCTGGAAAGTAGTAGGTGCAATATGTAGCTCAATTGAAAGGGGATTTTCCAAAGTAGATGAATAGTTAGGAAGTGTAAGTGGAGAAATCTAAAGTTGCTTCTAACTCATCTGCTAGTAGTGCTAATGGGTGTTGCATGTGTGCTTCATTTAATAAAATTCTGCAAAAGAATTAGGTCTAATGAAGGGTTAAAATGTGGAAAAAGAAACCAACAGCAACCATTGGGAGGAAAAGAAATAGAACTAATGTTTAATTCAAGGCCTCCCAGAGCTAAACTTAGGATAACTTAGGCGTTGTCATCCATTTTTTCTGTGACGTTGCATTTGCATTCTAACACATGACTTTAGCTGCTGATTTATTCTTTGCTATAACAAAAATATCGTAGGCTTCACTGGACTAGAGAGTGATTTTCCATATCAAAGTGAGCAGAGTGTACTTTCCCACAGACTGTTCCAGACTTAAGCACATACTAAGTAATATTTCATGCGCTGAGAACAGGTGTCATGAACACCTAAACTCCATGTATTAGAATAGTGAGAAAATGACCAAATGTATTTCTTTGCAACGGTAGCTCCTCTGTTTGATTTCAATTGGTTAAGAGCATATGAACCATGTTCCAACGTGGTAAATGTCTAAAGCACTGTAAAGGAGCGTGATTTCCTCATGATAGGGAGAGATACTTTTATCACTTATTAAAGGCAAATCTACGCTGGATTTTCACTAGACCTTTACTGAGTTCTTTGCTGGATTCCTTATTGATTTGTCTTGCTTATTGACTATATCATTTGATGGTCCAGCTTATGCATTTCTGTACTTTAATTGTTTGAGTTGGGTCGCAATTCATCAGTTTTGATAAGGAGCTGCAAAGGCTGTGAGGCGAGGTCCACATTGAATGGCATCACTTCGGTTTCAGTGAGGAGCTGTGAAGGCTCTGTCGGTTTGTGTTGTACTGTGTAGGTTCCGATGAGGAGCTGCTTCAGGTTGCATTACGCTGTGTTATTTCTGATACAGAACCACTGCAGCACTCGGTTGACCCTCTCTGCAGGGTCACCCCTAGGTTGGCTCTTTCTGCAGGGTCACCCCCAAACATTTAGACCCATATTTATAATTTTTTAGCGCCGCATTTGAGTCATTTTTTGACGCAAAAGCAGCGCCAACTTCTAAAATACAATTGTATTTTGTACGTTTGCGCCGATTTTGCGTCAAAAAACGACGCAAATGCGGCGCTAAAAAAGTATAAATATGGGCCTTAGTCTTCAGCCCTCTTATTTTTCTGAATTCCTTTTTGTTGGCCTTAGGACAACATGCATTTTACTGCTAACCAGTGCTTGTGCTCTATCCCTTAAACATGTTAAAATCTGTTCACAACCAAATGACACACTCAGTTTACTTGTAAGTCCTTAGTAAAGTAGTACTATATGTATCCAGGGACTGTAAATTAAATGCTACTAGTGAGCCTGCAGCACATACTGTGCCACCCAGTTAAGGAGCCTTTTAAAACTTCTCTGGTCTGCCATTGCAGCATGTGTGTGCAGTTTTAAATTGCAATTTTGGCCTGGCAAAATAAACCTTTTGCCTGGTCTAAAAGTTCTTTATGTCACCCCTACATTAAGCCCTAAAAACCCACAGGGTAGGGTGCAATGCATTTAAAATGTTGGAGATGTACTTCTATGTTTGACATGCCCTGGTAGTTAAAAACTCATAAATTCCTTTTTCAGGCCTACCTCACCCACAGGATAACATTGGGTGACCACATTACATTTAATAAGTGATAGGTTTCAATTGAGAGCAGGTGGGAAAGTCGAGATTGGTCTCTGAAGAATTCTAATTTAGAACTCTCTTTAATGGTAAAGTCAGATTCTAAGTTACAATCCTGAGAATGCCACTTCTAGAAAGTTTGCCTTTTCTTGTTCCAAACATTTGGTGCCTACAGCCTGTATCTTGGGACATATGACTAGGTGTAGCTGGCAGCTGGTCTTTTTTGTGATAATTCCTTATTTGATTTTGAAAAAAAGAAAAACAACACTCATAACAGTATAATTTTAAAACCCTCCAAATATATGCAGCAGACACAAAAAGAGTTATAATGAGTCCAACACATGAATCAGAAAACATGACCAATAAAAAGGGAAAATGAGTAAAAGAAGAACATAATATAATACAACACTCCAGGTACACTTAAAAACAGCAGCAAAGCCCCCATTTACCCCGACAGATCACACATTCTCCGTAGCATGGTGAAAGCCTCCCTCCCACCTCCAAGACAGCCATATTGATGATGAGAGAAGAAGAAACACCACCGTCAGGAAGTGATAACCTACTGGTCGATAGATCTCACAGAGTCACTCAATGCTGTCACTTATTACCTAAGAGGTAAGATGGATAAACCCATATGAGAAAACAAGAGTCACACATATCAACCCCCCGAGTGGACATGAATGCAAGGACAGGAATAGAAAAGAACTGTAAGGAAGAAAACGGAGGGACTATGAATTGGGAGGTGGCAGCAGCCTCCCTCTATGATTCTCTTAAGTGCAAGAAGAGGACCTACACATCATCAAATATGGACATTTGGTCTTGCTGCTTATACATGCACCTTTCATAGGTGGCCAAGCAATAAGATTCACTGAGCCATTCCTGGTGTGTTGGAACCTGTAAAGAGCGCCAGTGTAGAAGCATACAGATCTTAGCAAGCACAAGGGCCATCGCCATCCACCTCTGCCAGTGTGATGTTGTGTCATCTAAATCCAAACAGTCATGCAAAAGAGCGAGTTTGGCTGAGTCGGTGAAAGGAATAGTCATCCTACTATGGTGAATCGCTGGCCAAATGTCCCTCCAGTATTGTGCTAAGTGAGAGCATGACCCTAGAATATGGTAGAGGTCACTGTCTTCCTCAGCACATCACCAAAATGCATTGTGCAATATAGTTTGGATCTGTGTAACTTGTAGCAAGACCAGTACCAGTCATGTAAAATTTTAAAGTGGGAAAATGTTACCCATACCTCCCATGTGGGGCTGTGAGAAATTGGGTTGTTGGTTGACTGGGGTGTGAGCCCTGGTCGAACAACTGCCACAATCCCTTGCAGGATGAACCACAACAAGACACTAATTTAACCTGTGCTTAATCCTGGGTAGATTGGCACAAAAAGCAGCCAGACTAAATTTATAGGCAGTACACAAACAGCAAACCAATGAAAATACAACACACTAAAAATCCCAAACCAATTTAGACAAATAGAGTAAATTTTAATACAGTGTTTAACACCACAATCATCAAAATCCAATTAGAAGAACCAGAGCTATGGCTTTTTAAATTTTAAGGTTCAAAATAGGAAGTCCTCAGTTTTAGAAAATTGCCACATGAGCCCCTTTAGCACCACAGCGAAGGGTCCAGGAGTGGATGGAGACTTCTTGGGGGTTCAGGACTCACTCAGGCTGGGTCCAGGTTCAAGTTGGTGGGAACCTGTTATGTACCTGTGGCTCTGAACAGGAAGCCAGCTAAACTCACCCTTGGAGTCACTTCTGAAGTCCTGGGTACAGGTGAAGATGCAGGACTTCACAGCAAGAGTTGGCTCTGAAGGTTCAAGGCAGGCTCCAGGCAGCAAAACCAGTGCTTCCAGGTAGACCAGCAGTCTGGCAGAATCCACAGCAGGTCATAGCAGCAGACACTCCTCTGAGAGTCCTTCCACAGGTCCAGTAGTGAACTGAAGAATGGGTCTGAGATACCTATTGTTATACCCTAGTACCCTGCTCCTAGAAGTTGGGAGAAGTTTACCAAAGGATTCTTTGAAGTTCCAGGAATTTCCTGCCTCCCCTGCCTTGACTCCTAGTTGGCTGCACTGACAATACAGGGACGTTAAGCCTACTGTGTGGTGGCAGAGCACAGCATTTCCAGGTGCAAGTGGAGCTCTGCTTAGCTCCACCCCCCATCAAGTCAGTTAATGTCCCATTCAGGCTCTGCTAATCCCACTATTGTGTGACTGTCTGGGGTGAGTTCCCAAAGTCTCAACTGTCAATTACAATGAGTCATGTGACCTGAGGCAGGCTGCAGACACAGAGGGGTAAGGGTAGGTAATTGCATTTTCAAACTTGTAATGATAAATCCAACTTTACCATTAAAGGGGGTTAATCATTACAAGTTCATAGACCTCAAACCAAAAGCCATATGTACCACCCCTTGTTTACGAATTACAGCTTATTAAATATAATAAGTAATACCCATTGTTATCCTATCGGAGGGGTAGGCCTTGCAGTAGTTAAACACAGATTTAGTATTTTCTCAGTACTTGGACATGTAAAACTATAAAGTACATTTCCTACCTTTTTATTACACAGCACCCTGCCCTATGGGCTACCTAGGGCCTACCTAAGGAGTGGCATGTGTGATTAAGGGGGAGTTTAAGACTTGGCTATGGATTTTAAATGCCAAGTCGACATGTCAGTAGCACACTGCCTTCAGGCTGCAATGGCAGGCCTGGCACATGTTTTAAATTTCTGCTTAAATGGGTGGCACAATAAGTGCTGCAGGCCCACTGGTAGGTTTTAATTTACCTGCCCTGGGTATATGGTATACCACTCTACAAGGGACTTACATTTAAATTAAATATGCCATTAAGGTATATGCCAATTAAATCAAGTTTAGGTGAGTGAGCACTAGCACTTTAGCACTGGTTAGAAGTGGTAAAGTGCACAGAGTACCAAGGCCAACCAAGCCAAATCCAGACAAAATGGAGGCAAGCAGTTTGGTGGAAGACCACCCTAAAGCTGACAGGTCTACCAGGGGTGGTGGTGTGTGACCAAGAGTCTGGCCCAGTCTTCGACAGAGTAAGAGACCCAAGCTCCGTCTGCCAGGATATCTTGATTGCCTACTGTATACTATGAGAATGCTTACTATGTATAACGATCTGGGATAAATTAGAGACTGATCCCCTTGAGAGGCCCCAGTGTCATATGTATAGTTGAATAGAAGAGTCTAGAAAGAAGACTGGGTCCTTTCCCAGCATACCTCGAAGACAATGCTAAAACTGCCAATATTTCCATAGTTGCGATTGGGCTAAACTAAAATCCAATTGCAACAACTCAAAAGATCAAAATGAGTCTTCAGCAAGTAGGTAATTGTTCATCAGAATCCCCCCCTCTTCCCATCGTGGCCATCTAAGCATCTTATGGCCGATAGTAATCTCATCATTGGACCAGAGTGAGGCGTCCCTACAGAAAAAATTGTTGATGTGCAAAAGTCTATGAGAATCTTTCCAAATAGACCACATTGCTTTCAAAGTCAGAGAAAATTGTTCTGACACAAAAGCACCTGAGTTGTACAGTATTCTGAGGCCCGGAGGGCAAGTATCGTAGCACATTCCAAAGATATCCAAGCCAGTTGGTCATCAGCAGGCACCGATAGCTAAACTATCTGAGAGCGATGGTGTGCCAAGTAGGATAAGTACATATCTGGAAAGCATAGACCCCTGGCTCAGGTGTTGACGTGAAGATGGGATTTCTTTCCTGCCCATATAAATACCTTGATGCACCTGTTCAACGTATGCAAAGTTGTTTTTGGGACCAGAAGCAGCAGCAAATCAAAGAGATGGTTAAATCTCAATGCTGTCACCATCTTTACCATCTGTACCCATCCCTAAAGGGGGATCTGCAAGGTGGACCAACGTTGGAAATGATGTTCCATTTTTGTCATCAAAGGGTGTAAGTTATCCGTCAGAATATTGACAAGGCTTTTGTTAATGACAACACTTAAATACTTCAGCCTGGCCTTTTTCCACCTACAACTGAAGCAGTCACACGGAGCTCTGGGCCCGCGCGCAGTCATTGGAAAGGACTCATGTTTTGACCACTTAATCTTGTAGCCAGAGATGATGGAGAAGGCATCAATAAGGACAATTAGCTGTGGGCGGAAGAGCCAGGGTCATTATGGGTCAAAAGAATATCATCAGCATATAGAATAATTTTATTAAAAACTGCCAGTGTTCCCTTGGCTTTTCAAATAGCAGCTGCCAGGGGTTCCACAGCCAATAAAAACAGCAATGGGGATAGAGGGCATCCCTGGCCTGTTCCCATGTTGATTGGAAAAATGTCCCTTGCAGTCCACCTGCACAGTCGGGTTTCGTAAAGCCAGTTTACCTTGGCTACAACATTAGGGCCCAGCTCAAATCTGTACAATGTGTGAAACAGGTATTCCCATTCAATCTGATCAAAACTTTTCTCTGCATCTAAGGACAGCAGAAACTTGTCATCAGGGTCATTCTGTACATGTCAGAGGATATTTGTGAGGAGACGCGTGTGGGGACAGGACGATCACGATCAGCCTGGTACAAAGCCCATTTGCAAAGAGTGTATTAGCCTTGGAATCACCTTCTTCTTCACATCTGTATTAAGAAGTGAAATAGGGGGATAGCTGGAAAAAAGTGAGGGTTGCCTGTTAGGTTTCAGTATGAGGCTTATGAGTGCCTTATTCTACTCTAGTCACAGACAACCAGTTTCCCCAGCTTCTTTGAAAACTCTGTAGAGGAGGGGCTCCAATAAGTGTTTGTTGATTTAATAGAAACGGAGTGGAAAGCCAACATCACCTGGCGCTTTACCAGAGGCCATTTCTGCTATGCCATCGGAGATCTGATCTCCCTATTTAGGGAGCTTTGCCAGTGTCCGACAGAGTGGGTAAATGGAAACCCTCAAAGAAGGCCTGTTCAAACGAAAGGTCTGTTGGTGCCTATGAACAGTAAAGGGTGCCATAAAGAGAAGGTCAAAGTGACCGCTGTTGCCACAGGATTAGTCAACTGCCTCCCCTCCCCATCCCAAAATGCTGGAATTGCCTGCTGTGCCTGCTGTGCCTCTCCCTACCGCAGCTGCGCTGCAAGGAACCTACTCAGCCTCTTCATCGTGAAGCCACTTAAGGCATAACAGTGCTTGTTTAGTCTGTGTCATAATGTACGTACTTAGAGCATACTTAGCAGTCTCTAAGCGGTGGAGAAGAAGGGGTGTGGGCTGGCACATATATTGATTGGTAAGAGTGTTCACCTCCCTCTGAAATTGTGCTAACCTCTCCCTGATCTCCCAGTTGCATAAGGCCTTCGAAAGGTTGCCCCTTAGGTTGGCATTTCTAGCTGCCTATAGGACTTGGACCAAGGGGCAGCAAGTTTTTTATCCACCAAATAGTGGCAAAGATATACCACAAGTTTCTTTTTGTCCTCAAGTAGCCTGTAACAAGTCATGTTTAGCCGTATCCCAGGTCTAATTCCAGTGTTTCCAGGGCATGATCCGTGACCCCCCTTCCGCAGCTTCACTGCAATCCTGCAGAAAAGTTAAAGAGGCATGACTCGTTAGGTAGAAATCTCTCCTGGACCAGGTGCCATTTGTGCAGGATAAACAAAATACTTCCTTTTCTGCAGGTGCGTCAGACACAAACTTTGAGTTAGGCCGTGATCCTGCAAGACATCCTCCAGAAAGGCTTGGTCTCATGCATTAGACTGTCTGGAGGACCACAGCGGTTCAAATAGGGTTTGAGCACTAGATTCAAATCCTCCACCCTATGACCATTTTGACATTGCAGACTTCTGTCAGAACTCTGGAGAGGGGGGAAATAGGGTGTTCTGTCCCAGCTGAGGGCGTAAATAAATCCTACTACTAATATTCTCTCCAGGGTTTTTAGTTTTGCAAAAATGTAGCAACCTTGCTGGTCCATTCATGCCTTCTGAATGGTGTAGGGAAGTAATTTATGTATGATGAGGATGGCTACCCCCTGTATATTCATGGACAAGGAAGGCTCAGGTGAATCAGTTTTTGAGTGGGGATGCCTTAGGTAGCTGCTACTAACAACCCTTACCATCAGTGGCATAACAATATCCCCCGCAGCCCCTGCAGTGCTGGGGGATCTGAGCTCCAGGGAGCCACCCGGCACTGTACACAAGCCCCTAGTCTTCGAGCTCCTGACTGGGTCCTCAGTGTGGGCCCGCCTCCATGAACTTTGAAGGGGTGTCCCCTCAAGTTTTGTTACACCACTAATTCCCACCCAGTCTCTCTGTAACTCTGATTTTGGGGCCCGAAGGATTCATGAAGTAGGGCTATGTCAGGAGACTTTGAGGTGGGATAAGTGAGGTTCCTTTCCATTTGATGTAGTGAGTAAGACCATTGACATTGAATGAAACAAAGCAACAGTGTTTGGTCTACAATGTTGAACCCATAGTGTTAAAAATATCTATAAAAGATGGAGGGTGTAAAATGGAAGATGTGTTGAATTTCTGAATGAGAAGTCTGATGAGGAAGGGAAGCAGCAAACCCTTAAAGAAAATAACAGATAGTATCAAGGAGTTGCAGACACAAAGAAACATTTGGACAAAGCAAGTGAGAGGGCGATGTGGTACTGCTTGATTAGAGTACAAGGAGTCCGTTGTGCTGTTTGGCAGCTGATGTGAGTTGCTGAGCATATTCGTAGCATAGAAAAAAACAATAACTGGCCTAGGAGTGTGTTGACGAGCATCCCCACCAGGTCATACCCTGGAGTTACAGCTGCAGTGAGAATTACAAACCTGTAAGCTCCGGGAGAAAGGTAGATAGAAAGCTGTCCATGTCCTTCCCTTCAGCCCCCTCCTGTACTCTCAGAAAATGGACATTGTTCCTCCAACTGCAGTCTTGGCTTTACCTTTGGACATTCAGGCCTGCGGTCAATGAGAATATGAAGGACCAGATAAGAGGGGGGAAAATTGTTCCTTAAGTTGGGGCAATAATACACGAGCGTAGGTTCACCAGATAGACAGGTACTGAGAAGCATATGCCTGAGGGGTCACGAATCTGTAAAGGGGTTGAGGTGTGAATCAGAACTGGGTACCCCATCAAACAGTTTCTTCGAACACCCACAAAGAGACAAGTGCTAGAGGTCTCAACAAGAAGAATCCAAAGTTTAGGTTCTTAAGTGCTGGCTGTGGAGAGGCGTGGGTGACCCCAGGTATTTGTCCAGCTGGGCCCATACCAAACTGTGAAGATCGATTGTACAGCAGCACCTGCTACTATGAATGGCCAGCTGCCGAAGAAATGACAGGGAGGAAATGACAGGGAAAGGGGAGGCCCATGTGCCATCTACTCTGACGGGCCAGAGGCAGTGGGGTGGCAGGTGCCCTTGTCACACCTATAGCACCTATAGCACCAACAATCTAAGGGCCACAAACTGCAGTGGGTCCCTGAGAGTGCCATCAAACTCTGGCATGGTAATGGTGGCATGGTGATCCAGCACACTTCGCCACCGAAGTCCAAGGGGCAGATTTATCATTATTTCGCACAGCAAGCCACTTTGTTACACTGCCCTGTGTGAAATGGAAAGGGCAGGAATGTGCTTTATTTAACATGATACTGCATATTCTTGTAATTTCCTTGTGCTGGCTCAGAATGTACTGCCTTGCATTAATGCAAGCACCCTGGCACCATGTTGCAAAGGTATCTGCGTTGCAGACAGGATTGTTTTTGTGCAGGAAGGGGCACCATCCTGCACAAAAACAATCCTTAGAGGTAATTATATTTAGAAAGAGGAAATAATGAGGAGAAATAAAGATATTTCTCCTTGTTGTGACTCCCCGGGAAAGGCATAGCATTTTGATGCATTTCCAGGTTTATTAGTGTCGGTAAATCTGGGAATGCACAAAATTCTGCTGGTGGATGTGTGGGAACACCCACACTCCACCCATGAAATGCCTCCATAGGGCATACCGATGCAAGGCAGTGATTTAGGCTGCTTTGCATTACTCCAGATTTATAAAGCCACTCAGATCCTTGCAAGGTGGCCTTCCGTGGCGTGATAAATCTGACTTAGGTTTTGCGTTGCCATTGCGCCCGATTGGGTGGCTCAAGGGCAACAAAAAAAACATGATAAATAGGCTCCCAAGTGTGGAGGGTGAAAGGGCAACATTAAGGTGACATGCCATGCCACTAGGGCCACCGGGAGCACCAAGGTCCCCAAGGAAGGTAAGGGTGGAGAAGTTGAACAGGTGGTGTCTAGGGTTCTGTGGTGGCCGATGCATTAAAAAATGGCAGGAGGGGCCCCCGGATGGACAGCAGTGATGTGATGCATCCATGGTTCATAGCATGTCAAGAAAGTCCTGGTGTCTGCCGGGGGGCTCCGAGGGAGATGATAAAGGCAGGTGTGTTGTGTCCCTGCTGGGCGTCGGACCATCAGTGGAGCCCAAGGGACAGCTGAGTTGTGCGGAGAGGCCCAGTGGCTCAGGGAATATCAACTGAGTGGTGCCCCAACTCAGCGGGTGCATCAGGAGGGGAGGAGACCAAGTCGCAGATTGAGAGAATTCACTGGAGCCCAGGAATCCTGTGAGTGGGCCCATGAAGCATGGCCAGTGTGGGCTGGTCAAAGTACCATCAAGGTGCCAGTCTGCATGAACCCAGGGTGAGGTATATCCAGCAGGAAGGTGCTTATTGTCACAGAGCCTCAACAGGAGCCACCCATCTTGGTTGAGGCCAGATTCTGCCCCTCCTGGTAGTCGGTATTTGTGTATTACTTCCAGAAGTGAGACAAAGGGAAAACAGATGTTGGCAGGATGGGCCATATCTGTCAGGATGAGGATGTCACCTTTTACACTTGCACATCACAAAGACTCTGCCTCAGCACACTTACAAAGGGATTCGCACTAGCCTTTTGTGCCTCTGGACAAGTTGAAGACAGGGCAGGGCAAGGCCACTTCAAAGCTGGCACTAAATATAAATATTGGGCCTTCAGAATCAACTCATCAATACACTCTTATACCTGTGGAAGACTCAGAAGGAGGACTGTTGCGTTGCTTGGCAGCAAAGTTGTGGTGCTACTCTGCCACCTTCCTGCTCTACTGCCCTGCTGTCTGAGTGAGAAGAACTGGACTTTCATTTGAACCAAGGATCACCAGAGTGACGTCAAGGGCTAGTTGACGCAGAATGACACATCATCCCAGAGCGCATCAAAATCACAGCAGTGCGATGTATTGTTATGCTGGACTGAACATCACAGCCCCGCATCTTCTCAGAGCTGCTGCTGTGTGACACATCCTTGATGCAGGAGCTCGCATCACAATTCCACAGCTCCTCAGAACCTCTGCTGCTTGATGCATCGTCCAGCAGGATCTCACAAAGCTCTGCAACCAGAATTCAAAGTACTTTGGGTGGGCCTAATTTGATTCTTGTATGCGTCCCACCTTCCATTGTGGTCAGCCTAAACTTGTGACTTTGACCCGGTCTGGCGTGACCAAATACCCACAGTTGGCAGTTTGTGCTTTGAGGCATTATTTTCACCTAAACCTTTAAAATTGCACATCTCCAGTTCTACTAATCGGATTTTTGTCATCAAATAATGTATTCAATTTTACTCTATTTCTCTAATTTGGTATGGAATTTTTCATGTGTTGTGTTTTTACTTTCTTACTGTTCGAAGTGCTGCATAAATACTTTACACATTGCCTCTAAGTTAACCCTGACTACTTTGTTTCAAGCTACCAGAGGGGTAAGCATAGATTAATTTGGAGCTTGCTTGTGTTTCACCCTGACAAGGTCTGTGGTTTTTGCTTAATTAGGCTCATAACCCCTCAACCGGTAACCCAATTTCCTACATGATCCCTTTCCAACATCACCTCCTATGCTGATGACACACAACTAATATTATCTGTCTTGGCAAGACACACAACACAAGAAACAAGTTCATCACTGATGGTTAACTGCCTCAAGCTCAACACTGAAAAGGCAGTACTGATCTTCGGCAAGAGTACTTCACCATGGAACACCCATTTATGGCCGGCCGAACTGGGACACACACCCAGCACCTACACCAGGAACCGTGGATTTATCATCAACATCAAACTGGACATGAGCACACAAGTCACCACTGTCACTAGATTCTGTTTCCACACCCTGAAGATACTGTGGAAGATTTTCAAATGCCTTCCAAGTAGCACTAGACAATATGTTTCTCACGACTTAGTCACCACTATAATGGACTTTGGGAACACCCTCTGTATCGCCATCATCAAACAACTTACCAGAAGACTACAAACCATCTAGAACTTTGCAGCCAGACTCATCCTCAAGATCCTACACAGAACTCACATTATTCTACACCTATGGGAGATCCACTAGCTCCCGATACACAAAAACATTAATTTCAAACTCCTCTCACATACATTCAAATCACTACACAACTTAGGCCCCACCTGCCTGCGCAGTCTCATTTCCTTCCACCAATCACCCAGACACCTTTGCTCCACAGGACACATACTTACATATATCCCACGCATATGCAGATTTACATGTCTGAGAATGTGTCAGATTCCTTCACCTCCCCAGGATGGCGTAAGAGAGATGCAATTTTCTCCCATGTTTATTCACCTTTCTCTGTGTGCTGTATTCTGCAGCACACATAAAAAGAGGAAAACACCTCTAGTGATTGTTTTTGTGCAGGAAGGTGTCACTTCTTGCACAACAATATACATCCTCACAATGCAGGCACCCTTGTACCTTGGTGCAGGGGTGCCTGTATTGGCAATGACAGCAATGTATGCGCCAGCGCAGGGGGAGAGGACAGAAATACACAATTTTTTGTAGGTACAATGTATTTCTGCCTTTTCCTGGTGACGCAGGACGGTGCACTAAGGCACTTCATGCGCTGCCCTGCACCACGGGCCTTGTAATGAGGCCCTAAAAGTTAACCTGTGCTCACTCCCTGGTACATTGGCACAAAGCAGTCAGGCTTAATTCAGGAGGCAATGTGTAAAGTATTTCTGCAACACTTCAAACAGAAAAACAGTGGAACCATTTCACAAACATATACCACAACTAGTTGGTAAATAGATCTCAATTTAATAAACAGGACAGGACCAAAATGACAAAAATCCCATAAGTTGAAGTTGAGATATGAATTTCTAAAGATTAAACTTTGTTAAAGTGCCTAAAAGTTCAAAATCGCCCATCGGGCTATCTGGTTGCCCTAGACATGGGTGAAATCCAGGCGTTCAGGCAGACCACGGTGGAGCGGAAGTCAGATACAGTCCCACTGAAGTTTTACCTTCTAAGGAATTGAGCCAAGAGTCCCATTCATGAGGAAGAAGTTTGCTGGGAACAAGGAAAGTTCTGATGGTGTTGGTCTATGAGCACAAGGAGTAGGTCGGGAGTTGTGGATAGGCGGGATGGAGCCTTGTGGTTGTGAGCAGCTATACTTGTTGTGCAAGGAGATGAACTTGCAGCAGCTCTTGCTGAGTCTTCCGCCGAGCTGCACAGTTTGGTGCGAGCTGGCCTGTTCAGCGGTCATGAAGAGCCCAAAAGCTTGCTTTCAGAAGCCACAAAACCACTCCTAAGAACCAGTTGCCTCCTTGGGGGTCAGGAGCCTATTGAAGAGGGGTCCAAAACTGTGGAGAGCCTCTTATGTCCCTATAATACAGATCAGGAGGCCAACACTCTAGCCCTTTGAGTCACTCCTACGTTCAAGATGGTGGGTTGCAGGTCCAGTTTTCCTTCACTAGGCAGGAGGGCAGCAGGCAGCAGGTTGACTCAGCAAACCAGGAGTCCAGCAGAGTAGCAGCTCAGCAGCGTGGCAATCCTTGGAGCAACACAGCAGTCTTTCTTCCTAGCAGAATGTCCACAGATCCAGAAGTGTACTGAGTTGGTTATGTTTGAGGTCCAGTATATATAATTTGGCATCCTGGTTCAGGAACAAAGGAGAAGCTTCTAGGCAGTGGTTTTGAAGTGTATTTACCCCCCTTCCTCCCCTGTCCTGGCTGCAAGCTGGCTCGTGTGACAATGCATAGTTGTTAGGCGTACTTTGGGTGAACAAGGCACAGTCCATTCTGGTGTAAGTGTGAGGCCATGGCCAGCTCCTCCTTCCCACCCTGCCCGATACAGCCCATCAGTCTGTTGATGGCCTATCAGTCACACCTAAGCTCCCTTTGTGTGTGGCTGTCTAGAAGCAATGCCCAGCTGTCATACCTTCACAGACATGTATTGGGGACAGGCTGCAGGCACACAGGGCCACGAGCAGGACAAAGCCAACTTTCTAAAAGTGTCAGTTTCAAAATTGTAACAATAAATCTGACTTTACCATTAAAGAAGATTTATCGTTGCAATTCCATATGTACTAAACATGATAGATTCATCCATTTCCAATCAGGAATTACAGCTTATTAAATGTATTAAGGAATCTCCAATGTTAACCTATGAGAGGGGTAGATCTTGCAGTAGTGAAAAACAAATTTGATGTTTTTTCATAGGTTGGGGCAGAATGCGTGGAGTTTTGCTCCACAGAACTCTATGGAGTTCCCCAAAAACTCTGCAAGAGTCCACGTAACTCCGCAAATGGGCAGATTTAAGGCTCAGCTGACTGTTTGCACTGCTTTTTTGTGCCAGTAGTGTGTTCTGAGCTGAACAATAAGCACAGACAGCACCATGTGGTCCTATGTGCATGGCCATTTTGTTTTACCTGCTTTTCTGTTCTGTGCATGGTGCTAGACATGATTTGTCTATATATTCTACATTTTTCCAATTCTCCCCTATCCCTCTCATCCACACCTCACTTACCTTTATTTTATCAGACTATGGCCCTCATTACAACCGTGGCGGTAAATGCCACCTACCGCCGTGCTGACGGCCACCAAGATACCGTGACCGCGGCGGTATTCCGCTACGGGTATTATGACCCACACTGAGAAATCCGCCACTATACAGACACCCACACAATTCCGCCAGACCAAAGGTTAGTGATAAACTGGCGATAGCATAACCCACACCGTCACGCCAACAGGAATAAGCCCACAGCATCACGACCCACAAATCACCGTGGTGGTCTTTCAACCGCGGTAAACCATTGGTGGTGCACACCCCTGCGCTCAAAATACACACACATTTACAAAACACCACCACATTGGACAATTCAAATGAGACACACCCACCTGACACATTTACACACACCACACCCACATGCTCACACCACTATAAAACACACACACACATTACCCACAACCCCTTACAGTGAAAAAAACAATAGCACACAGAGAGAGACAAGGCAGGAGCACCCACTCAATCAGAGGCACAGAACACCATCACCCATACACCATCCACGCACATCACAGCATACACCACAACACATCACCCCACACATCCTCACACATTTCACGCACACCACATCTATGGCACCCCAAAGACACCCCAGGTTCTCAGAGGAGGAGCTAAGGGTCATGGTGGAGGAAATCATCCGGGTAAAGCCACAGCTTTTCGAATCACAGGTACAGCAGACGTCCATAGCTAGGAAGATGGAGCTATGGTGGAGAATAGTGGACAGGGTCAACACCGTGGGACAGCACCCCAGAACAAGGGATGACATCATGAAGAGGTGGAACGACCTACAGTGGAAGGTGCATTCCGTGGTAGCAAGACACCAGGTAGCCGTACAGAGGACTGGCGGTGGACCCCCTCTTCCTCCCCCACAACTAACAACATGGTAGGAACAAGTCTTGGCAATAATGCATCCTGAGGGCCTCGCAGGAGTAGCAGGAGGACTGGACTCTGGTAAGTCATATCTTTACTATTATATCCCCCACCATACCTGCATGCCATCACATAGCCCCACCCTTACTCTCACTCCCATCACTCCATCACCTCACATATACCCCACCATCACAACACACCCATCCTAATACCAAGCCCTGCATGCAACACCAATGCATGGACCCCCATCATAGACCTGCATGGACACCCATCACCACAGCATGCCCAGTAAATCACCACTCACACAAGGCCAAGCTGACAGGGAAATCACAATCATAGAGGGAAAAACCCATGCACAATATGGCCCATGTAGATACAATAACACTGCATTTGCATCCCCACAGGACCCATACTCAACGTCACCGCAGAGGAGGTGCCAGCTACATCCAGTCCCCCCCCCAGAAGAGGCCCACAGTGATGGCAGCAGCTCTACACGCCTGGATCTTGATGACCAACTCTGGACCTCTGGACAGTCAGTTCCCCTGCCACAGTCCCAATCCACTACAGAGCCTCCCCCCTCAGGAAACACCAGCACAGCACCAACCCAGCGGACCCATGCCACTGTCCCCAGGACACATCAATCAGCAGTGTGTCTACCACTATAGGGATCCTAGGCCACCCCACAAACACAAGATGATCAGGGACCTGGGGTCAGTGGCAGTGGGCACACGGTTCAGGGGACAGAGGCACAGGACAAGAGGGAAGCTGGGAGGACTGCTGTGTGACAGGGGAGGACAGGCCCAGGGAACCCACTCTCCACGAGGCACTCTCCAACATCTTGGGAGCATACCACAATTCCCAGGAGACGATGGGCCAGAAACTGGCCAAGCTGCAGGAGACCCAGTGGCTGCAGGAGGGACAGTACCTGGGGATCAGCGAGGACCTAACAAAAATATACACCATCCTGGTCACCATTGCAGGGGTGCTGGCAGACATGGGTAAGACCATGAGGGAGGCAGTGGTACAACAACGGGCGCCTGACACTAGCCAAACTGAGGAACAGCCTTCCACCTCCGCTGGCACTGGTGGTCAGGAGGCTCCGCCACAGGACCAACAGGCCACCAGCACCCCACCCCCTGCAGAAGGAGAACCACCCCGCAAACGGTCCCTGCGATCCAGGCAGAAGACAGAGAACATTGCCAAGACCCCCGCCAGGAAATAAGACTCTCCTGATTGTCACCCTTCTGTCCCACACTGTCCCCCTGTCCACCTTGAACTGCCATTATACCCCTTCCTATGCCCCATTGGACAATGCACCTGTGATACCAAGAGACTAGACTCTACCCTGAACTTCCTTCCACCATCAGCCCAGCCCCTTGCACCACCCTCTCTACTTATGAGCACCTAAATAAACACCCTTGGAACAAATACCAATCTGGAGTCTGTGAAATGATTCAAATATGTATTAGCACAACATTATCATAGCATTGCAACTCAAAAGTACAGTGAAATATACTTTAGGATGACCTCTGGTGGGCAGCAGTACACATAGCAGGAGCCAGAGTGGGGCACAGAGATCTGAAAATGGAGATGGCAAAGGGTACAGTAAGTGGCCATAGACATAGGGAAACAGGCTGCCTTGTACAATGTCCAACAGATAACTGAAATGTTAAGTGAAGTTACAGTGTCTTACCTGTGTGTCACTGGAAGTAGTGCCGAATAATATTGGTTCTGTTGTCAACATCTTCTTCCTCTGCCTCCTCTTCCTCACTGTCCACATGCTCCACCGCTGTCACAAGATCATCTCCAGGCACATCCTCCTGCAGAAAAGGCACCTGGCGTCTCAAGGCCAATTTGTGCATCATGCAACATGCAACTATTATCTGGCACACATTCTTGGGTGAGTAGTACAGGGATCCACCTGTCAAATGGAGGCACCGGAACCTGGCCTACAGGAGGCCAAAGGTTCTTTCTATAATCCTCCTTGTACGCCCATGTGCCTTATTGTAACATTCCTCTGCCCTTGTACTGACTTTCCTCACTGGGGTCAGTAGTCATGAAAGGTTGGGATAACCAGAGTCACCTTCAAATATCGATGGACAACTGTTAGACACATACTAACCCTTAGGGACAACCCCATACCCAGACACCTACTCATACTGTGTGGGGACCTTTAGCTCACCTATTAGCCACACCTGGTGCCTCAGGAGTTGGCCCATCACATATGGGATGCTGCTATTCCTCAAGATATAGGCGTCATGCACAGAGTCAGGAAATTTAGCATTCACATGGGAGATGTACCATCTGGACATTCATTGAGTGATAGCTTTTTCTATTCCTGTAATCTTGTTCATTTCTCCGGGGGGGGGGAAAGGAGGAGGGACAAATGCCACATGTGTACCATCAATGCCACCAATGATTTTGGGGATATGTCCCAGGGCATAACAGTCAGCTTTCACTGTGGCCAAATCCTCCACCTGGGGGAACATGATGTAGCTGTGCATGTGTTTAAGCAGGGCAGACAACACTCTGGTCAACACGTTAGAGAACATTGGCTGAGACATCCCTGATGCCATGGCCACTGTTGTTTGAAAGGAACAGCTTGCCAGGAAATGGAACACTGAAGGACCTGCACTGGATGGGAGATACCTGTGGGCTGGCGGATAGCAGACATCAGGTCTGGCTCCAATTGGGCACACAGTTCTTGGATTGTGGCACGATCAAGTCTGTAGGTAATGATAATGTGTGTGTCCTCCATTGTCGCTAGGTCCACCTGGGGTCTGTACACCGGAGGATGCCGCCATCTCATACTATGCCTCAGCGGTTGAAGCCTATGGAAGAGAACGGTGAGCAGAGGGTCATATTCACACTTATATTGCACTAATGATGATTTGTTGACTTTACAGGAACAGTATGTGAAGTCAAGAGTCATTTGATGTGCCAATGTCTGCTGTGATGCAGTTAGGTGCCATGCCCTTTGCCCTCCTGAAATGGCGGCTGCCTGATCTGTGAGGAGGGACAAGTTGAAATGAGGTAATTGCGCTGGCATTGTGCGCCGTGCAAAATCGCATTGGTTATCATTGGGCCCTATGGGTTCCAGGAGCCAATGGCGATGTACGCAGGTGGTGACGGTACGCACCGTAGCGGACGTCACCGCCATTTTCTATCTCTTCACTCACTTGCTACCTGACCTTCAACAGGAGAGAACCTGCACTGCAAGGGCTGCTGTGACCTGTGTCTGGAAGCGACCATGGCTCATGTGTCTGGGGAAAGGGCCCCTGCCTTCACTGTGGAGGAGTTGGAGAAACTGGTGGATGGGGTCCTACCCAAGTACATGTTACTCTAGGGTCCTCCAGACAAACAGGTGAGTACACTGTGAGCATGATGCGTGGGCCATGAATGTATGGACTGCTGTGTGTGTAAGTCACATGTAGGGGGGGCAGAGGGGTCTTGGCCAGAGTGCAGCATGTAAGGTGGTCAAAGTATGTGCATCAGGGGATGTTTGGGATCTGTTGGGCCATGAGTATGACAGGCCGGACGGGTAAATAATTCCCTTTTTCTGCTGTCTTTGCCCTGCAGGTCAGCGCCCACCAGAAAAAGGGTATTTGGCGTGCCATCGCCAAGGAGGTGCGGCCCCTGGGGGTCTTTCACAGGCAGAGCACCCACTGCTGCAAGAGTTGGGAAGACCTGCGCTGCTGGACAAAGAAGACAGCGGAGGCCCAGCTGGGGCTGGCCTTCCAACGAGGAAGGGGTGCCCGTCGCACCATGACCCCCATGATGTTCTGCATCCTGGCGGTGGCCTATCCAGAGTTGGAAGGCGCTTGAAGGCATCACAGGAGCCACTAGGGGGTGAGTACAGAATGTGAAACCTGACTTTGCGCACATTAGGAGGTACCTTGGGGGGGGATGTGGGCTGTGGGTGCCCCTAGGCCAGGGCGAACATGACAGGGTAGGTCCCATGTTGGGCAGGCTCAGAATCACTCCTACCCGAATAGTGTTGGCTGTCATCTACTTCTGGGCAGGGTCCTGTGGGTTTCAGGTGTGCATCTAATGGCGTTAGGCATTGAACCCCATGGGCTGGTGACTGTCTTAGGAAATGGTTGGGCATGGCCTAGTGCATAGGGCTGCACCCTGTGTGTTGTGTATGCCAACGGTATTGGTGTTGCTGGCATTGACCAAGTGTATCCTCTGTCTCTCCACCCCCTTTTTGTTTTGTTACCCTGTCATCGTGTGCATTAGCATCATCTGGCAGAGGAGCAGAGGCACCGGCGATGGAGGGAGCTGCATCCCACATGGGCCTTGAGGCTGAATCCACAGAGGGTGAGGGCACCAGTGGGACAGAGGGTGAGGGGAGCACCATGACGGGGACAGGATGGGAGATCACAGACAGCGACTCCTCCTCCGATGGAAGGTCCCTGGTGGTGGCGGACACCTCTGTGCCCACCCCAACAACGGGTACAGCCGCCACCCCCCTACCAGCACCGACCTCCAAGCAGCCCCTCAGCATGTTTCCCCTGCCCGCTCACCCAGGAGGGTGGGCATCTCCTTTGCCCCAGGCACCTCAGGCCCTGCCCCAGTCAGCCCTGCTGCCCTCAGTGAGGAGGCTATTGACCTCCTGAGATCCCTCACTGTTGGGCAGTCAACCATTCTGAATGCCATCCAGGGTGTCGAGAGGCGTTTGCAACAAACAAATGCATACCTGGAGGGCATTCATTCTGGTGTGGCGGCCCAACAGAGAGCATTTCAGGCTCTGGCCTCAGCACTGATGGCAGCCCTTGTTCCTGTGTCTAGCCTCCCCCTCCAACTTCCTCTACCAAGACCCAATCCCCTCAAACCCAGCCTCTCCCAAGCACACCTTCAGACCAGCATTCACCCAAATCAACACACAAAGGTGGCTCAGGCAAACATAAGCACCACACTTCAACTCACAGGCACTCACACAAGCACCATACC
This sequence comes from Pleurodeles waltl, assembly GCF_031143425.1. Classification (NCBI taxonomy): domain Eukaryota; kingdom Metazoa; phylum Chordata; class Amphibia; order Caudata; family Salamandridae; genus Pleurodeles; species Pleurodeles waltl. Next base: position 1,354,480,855 of record NC_090447.1, on the reverse strand, counting down.
CAGGCAGACAGACCAACATCCACTGGCTCCACTGTGTCCTCCTCCTCCTCTTCATCCACCTCCCTCCCAGTATCGTCTCCACTCACACCTGCATGCACAACATTCTCATCCACTACCTCCATCACCAGCACGCCCACCACAACACACCCCTCACTAGCAGTCACCACCCCCACAACCATGCACATGTTCCCTGTGTCCTCTCCCAGTGTGTCTGTGACCCCTCCTTCCAAAGTACAAAAACGCAAGCACTCACCCACCCAACAGCCATCCACCTCACAACAGCATCCAGCCAATGCACCTTCACCCAAACTCAGCAGAAAGACACCTCCTACAACCACTCCCTCTTCCTCCACTCCCAAACCCTCTCCATCTTCCCGCCCCAGTGTGTCTAAAAAACTTTTCCTGCCAAACTTTGACCTGTTCCCAACCCCTCCCCCCACCTCCGTCCTTCCCCTCGGGCCAGGGTGTCCAGTACCCAGCCCAGCACCTCAGCCACCAAGTTGCCGTCCTATGTGCAACCTGCAACTCCCAGAGACTCAATGGGGTCACCCGTCAGGAAAGCCAGTGTACCACCAACCCCTGCAAAGGATCTAACCATTCTGCCACCTGCCAAGGTGAAGAAGGAGCCAGCATGCAGCAAGGGCAATGAGCACGACCCACCCAGCATGGCCTCCTCCAAACCTCCAGCTGACAGAGCCAAGGGCACAACAGCATCTGCCAAGGTGAGGAAGGGGAAGAAAATCGAAGGCAAGGCACTTCAGCCAATGGAGGAGGCAGGTGAAGGCCTGGTGCCCACCAGCAGAACCGCCAGCCCCGCCACCTGCACTGCGTGCAGCACTGCCAGCAGCCCGGCCGCAAGCACAGCCACCTGCACCGTCACCTGCACCGCCGCTGCCACCACTACTGTCAGCAGCAGCGTCCCCAGTGGGCAGCCATCCGAGGCTGCAAGAGAAGGACTGGAGCCTCCCTCCACCACTGGCAGCACCTGCACCACGGCCAGCACCGCCAGCATCCCCACCGCAAGCACCGCCCCCTGCACCGCTCACAGTAGGACCACTACCAGCACCAGCAGCCCCAGTGGGAGGCCGTCTGTGGTTGAAGGAAACAAGCTGGAGGCTACCACCACCACTGGCAGCACCCCCACCAGCACCGGCACTACCACCACTTAGCACCTTAGCCGCCGCAGGATGGAGTCTGGCCCTGCCTCCATGAACTGTCATGCTACCTGTTCCCTGCAAATCTCGTGCCTCAGACACCCAGGTGAGGGAATGTGTACTGGCACACCCCAAGTACTGCATCACTGAGCACCAAGCACCCTCCAGAACCAGTGGAGATATGCATCCACTCACGCTATCCTTGGCAGGATGAAGCACACTGGGCACAAAGCCCCCTCCAGAACCAGTGGAGATATGCATCCACTCACCCTCTCATTGGCAGGGTGAAGCACACTTGACACAAATCCCCCTCCAGAACCAGTGGAGATATGCATCCGCTCACCCCCTCCTTGGCAGGATGAAGCACACTGGGCACAAAGCCCCCTCCAGAACCAGTGGAGATATGCATCCACTCACCCTATCCTTGGCAGGATGAAGCACACTGGGAACAAAGCCCCCTCCAGAACAAGTGGAGATATGCATCCACTCACCCTATCCTTAGCAGGATGAAGCAGTCTGGGCACAAAGCCCCCTCCAGAACCAGTGGAGAAGCCATCCACTTGAGAGACTGTAGCCTTACACTCCCCAGGACCAAGCAGTGGGCAAACCACCCACTTGAGGGACTTAAAAATACTGTGTCTTTGCACTCCGCAGGACCAAACAATGGGCAAACCACCTATTTGAGGGACTTGAAAGACTGTGGCTTTGCACTCCCCAGGAGCAAGCAGTGGGCAAACCACCCACTTGAGAGATTGGGGCCTTGTACTCCCCAGGACATCGCTGTGGGCATGGAGTCCCCTTGAGGAGCAGTGGTGTTCTTCCTTCTTCAAGCTGAGGTGCCCCCCCTTCCCCAACCCTCTGAGGTGCCTGTGTGTTTTCGACCTGATGCCCCTGCGGTGTTGTTTCCGTATTGAGGCAGGAGTCAAGTGTTGGCATTGGCCCATGATTTGTGGCCCAGTGGCCCACGAACATTTGTGAAAGACAATGTACGGTTTCTGTACATGTTGTATATTTGTGTAAATACTGTTTTTCAAATTCTATAGTATATCTGCCTATTTCTAAAATAACACTAGTTTGACTCAATTCCTTTTGTCCTTGGGCTCTTCCAGGGGGTTACGGGGTGTATCTGTAATGTTGTTGGATCTGTTTGTGTGTATGGTGTTGTGGGTGAGGGTGGGGGTGTTGCGTGTTGCGTGTGTGTGTCAATCTCTTTTTCCTCCCCCCTCCCCTGTGTACTAGGTGCAGTACTCACCATCGTCGTCGCCACCGTCTTTGGTGTTCCTGGTAGATGAGAAGGTACTACAGCATCGGCAGGACCTGCAGATCGGGCTCCATGGTGTCCTGGTTATTCGTTGAGTGTCGAGCGGTGAGTGGTTTCCCTTCCAAACACTGTTTCCGCGGTGCTTTTGATGGCGTTGGTACCGCCCCGGAAAAGCTGGCGGATAGGCGGGTTGTAATGCGGTGGGTGGTACAATGTCTTCCGCCTGTCTTTTGTCGGTGACCGCCGCGGTGTTGGTAACGACCGCCGTGGCGGTCGGAGTGTTAAACACTGTCTGTGTTGGCGGTTTCTGCAGTGGTCGTGTTCCTATTTTTTTTACCGCCGGCCTGTTTGAGGTATTACCGCCGCTTTAACACAAACCGCTAGGGTTGTAATGAGGACCTATGTCTTTGGGCTTGTGTACTTTAAATTTGTGTTTTTTTTCTGTGACTTTTTGTACTTTTTGTGTTTTTTCCTTTTCTTCCTCACTTCTTCTGTTCTCCTTTTATTCCTTTTAATACTCCTTTTATTCCTTCCTACTTTTCCTGTTTCTTTTTTTCTCAATCAGCACCAATGCAGAGCAGAGCAAGAGAGGAAGTGGTGGCACCATTACAGCTGATAGCCCCACACCTTGTGGTTATTGCCGCTGCCAAGGGGTGCAGCCCTGCCCCATTCTTTCAGAGGTGGAGGTGTTGGTGCTGATGTTTCATATGCAGCGTCAATTCCCTGTCATGCTGGCAGCAGGTAACAGGCAACAGGCCTGGGAGTGGGTACACACTGCGGGAGCGTCGCCTGCTGTCAGGGCAGGTGCTCCCGTGAATGAGTCAGAGAACTGTGGTCAAGCGCACCCAACAGCAGTTGAAGCATTGTTTGTCCATCATACTCGACCGGGAGCAGGACCTGCTAAGCATCCAGGTTGCAGAGCTCTGTGAGTAATTATTTATTTGTTGTTTTCTATGATGCTATTTTATTTTTCAAATCGCATGCTCTCACATTCAGAGTTAAGTTAAGTTTATGTAACATTACAATTATTATGTGATCCAATTTGAGTGAATCAGGTCCAATTTGAGTGAATCAGGTGCTCGGTTTTACCTAATTCTACTCATTTGCACTCTCTTGGGCTGATTGTTTTAGAAGTAATACAGAACCCCCTGTCCGGTCACTATGATACTAGTAGTAGTAGTAATATCAGAGAGCTAGGGTTCTCTGTGTCTTTTTTTATGTAGCTCGAACAGTCCCAAGCAATCACACAGTGATGAGTAGTGTAAATCTATGCATAGAAAAGGGAGACTGAGATGGCCAATCAAAGGGTGTTGAGAAGCAAAGATCATTTGTTGCAATGCATTAGTAGTTCCAAATATAGTTTAGGTTTAGGACATTTGGAATAGAGCTTAAGGTTGAGGAAATTAGGACTATGTCAACTCGATACCAGTACTATAGGCAATCTGATTGAGAAAAGTACAGTTCATGCTCATGCTCAAACAGTAAAACAAGAGAATGGCTATGGTCATAGTGGACCTCCCCCCAATTTTGTATGTATTATCATTCAGTATACCAGCAGTTTTGATGACAGTGCAGCATGGCAGAAAAGTAGTACGTGGACAGTCCAATTGTATTTGCCAACCAAGAACATATGTCCTTTATTGACCAATGTATGCCACCCCTTTATTGCGTTTCAGTGGCTCAGAGTCATCATAGCTCTGCACCTCCATTATGAAAAGTTTTTGGTTGGCTTGACTACCTGGCTTTTCTAACATTGTCAATCAAAAAAATTACCAAAGTGATATTATTGATGGAAGATACTGCTCTCCGAACTGTAGTGATGGATTGTGGTTGTATTTTGTTAAATAAAAAAAAAGGGGAGGCATATCTGGCATCCAAAATGTGTAATGTGTTTTCTAGCTGCACAGACCACCAGTGCTGGGGCCAGAGGTGACGCCAGACATGGATATGGTTTGAGGGGGAGTGCAAGGAGTGGTATGCATGGGCGACAGTAAGTCACATTTTTCTGTATTGACAATTACTAGTATACTCACTGTATTTGTTAAGCGAGGCAGATCGCACCTATCATCATTTATCACCTACCTGCCCATGATATTTCACAAACTATGACCTAACTGCAGCATGGTTCAATTCCACACTGCAGTGTTGGCTGTGCAATGTGCATCTGCTTCAGTCAATGCAGCACTTACAAAGTTTTCACTGCATTGCAAACTAAAAACAAGATGTGTCCACATAGTCACCAATACTTAACTCCTTTTTTGTTTCCTACGTTTTGTCCCGGTCAACAAAAAAATTGAAAAATCTGTTTCTTGGCACGTGGCACATTTTTCTGACAAAATGATTATATTTATTGCTTCCATAACAAATTTATGCCTGTTCAATTTTTTCAATTTTGACATCCAGCAATTACAGTGACTAACTAAGCCAAAGCTTAGGCACATTATGATGATCAGTGACACCTCACTAATCTATAGCAAAACCTCTACCTACCCTGCCTAATCCCTCTAACATTCTACAGTAGAGTAAGTTCAGTTTCCTTTCCATACTGCCAAGCAAATGTATTTGTTGGAAATAACTTGTGGTGGAAGGTGAGGCCAGTGACAAAAGTGGGATTTAGTGTTTGATTTTGTGTTTTGCAGATGGGATACTCTGTGATGAATGTGGCAAATAAAATCTAGTTATCCCGTTCCTTTCCCTGTAGTACGGTGCAATGTTTTTCCCACTGTCTACTTACAGCAGACAGGATATCCACATTTTATAGATGACGTCTGTGACGTAGTATCATTATTATTCATCTGCCTCTTTGGAGTAAGGGTGGAATTGAAAATTGAAAGGCATTTGGAGAAGAACAGGGCTATTGGATTTAAAGTAAAATAATTGTCCATTACAGCTGTCCCAGCTGCAGACTGCAGAGAGTAGCAAAGAAGTACCCAATGCGCTAGCTGGCATGCCTCCATTAATTTATCACAACAATACTTGTACTCCATAGTGGATAATGCCTTACTCTTTAATGAGAGGTAATTTACTTTCATTCTTCCACAAAAAGTGTCTATTTAGTTTTTTAGGAAATCATTTAAAAGACCAAACATTACTCTGTTTTTTTAATTTTGTGTTATTCTGCCTTAATTCCTTTCAGCGAGCCAGTGCTTTTGTGTGAGGCATGTGTGGGCAAAAAATGGTCCTGTGACTCTCCCATTCACATCAAATTCCAATGACCCTAGGGGACCAGCAACATACTGCCACTGAGCCACTATATACTTTTAAACAAGTGTTTGCACAGAGCATTGTTTACAATTTATCGTTTATTATTTTTTTTGCTATAGCTACTACTGCTGGTCCACCACCAACACAGCAGGAGATAGCAGCCCAGCTGTGGCCACAGAAGTTGGAGGCCATCCAGGCTGAGTACCAACGTCTGGAGAAGAGGTAGGAGACTGAGGTATTTGCGACTGATTCGGGGCCCAGTTCCAGCAGCCAGCCACCTGTGTCTCCATCCTCTAGGCAACAACTTTGCCCCAAACTGCTGGTAGCTGAAAGCAACCCCCACCATCATTGCTGCCCCCTCCCACCCAGACAGCCAGTACCACAGCCACATGCTGCGCGAGCTGACGCAGCTGTGCCATTGGATGGCATGCCTCGTAGCCTAGACACAAGAACTACAGATCCTCCTTGAAAACTGCCTCTTTGAGCCCCTTTTTAATTTGTTTTTTGGTGGGATTGGTTATGGCTGGAGAGCTTGGGAATTGTGAAGGGCAGCTGGGGTAATTTTGGACTTTTCATTAGACATTTACTTTGGACATTGGTTGGAGCAATATTGTTTGGGGATAGGGGTGGGATCGTTTGGGTAGAGAGGGTGGATTTTTTTGTTGTTAAATAAAAGGAAAATTTATTCTATCGTACTTTATGCCTGAAGTCATTTTTTTGTATTTTACCTTTACTTTGCAGTGCTACCTTTTCGTGCAGGTTATTTCTTTAATCCGCTTCTCAAGGTGTATACCAGTTAGTTATAGTTAGGTATACCCTTGTCCTGCTCCCCTCTGTAACTATATTGACCATTGGGGGTATGCTGCTATTGCCTATATTGCCTACAACAACCTAAATAAACAGTTACTGATCTGCAGTAGAAGTTAGTTACTAACTAAACTAGTTCACTTCACTCAATAGTTTTATTTCCTGAATAAATGAAGCAATGGCTGCTACCTCTCTAAATCTTCCAAAATATTACTGCAGGATTTCTCAAGGTGCCTTTTTAATGCTGCTGGTAGTGCTCTAACAGGGAAGGGAAGGCACCACAAGTGAGGTCCCACTCCCACCTAGGTGAGCTCCAACTATAGGATTATTCAAAAGGGTTATCCATCATTGGCAACTCTAATGAAAGAAAAACAAAGAGATAGTGGGTTATATATTTATATCATAGCTTTACAAAGACAAAGACCAGACTACACTTTGTTTGATACAACAAAGAATACCTGATGTTATAACGAAATCTTGCAATAGTAACTTCTTCTGAGCAATGGGGAACTAGAGTTACAAAATCTTTGAATTAGGAAAAATTGACTCAAAGTCTAGAGTGGACAGGGTTAAGCGTTTATGCAAAACAAGGCCTGAATGATGATTTTGAGGAATTATGTTCTTCTGCATCTAAAATATGGATACCTTTTGCGCATGGGTAGGTAAGTTGGGATGGTGTGGACTACTCCTCAGGTAATAAAAGATCCCTCAGTGAGTTAGTGTCCCTTTCACCACATCTGCCTCACCAGGTGGTTCTTCCATTTACGGTGTAAATTAAGTCACACATCAATAAACCACACAGCCTGGGGGAAGAAGGTTATGGGTTTGATGAATGGATGGGATAGGGAATTTGGGGAAAGATGGGATAAAGAAAAACACTACACAATACAACAAGAGTATTCATCAGGGTGATGAGCAGCACATCATCATTAATCTGTTGTGGAAATAAGTAAAGGATTGCATATGCCAAAGTTCAGTAAAATGCATTGCAAACAGTCCTTCAGCCCCAGAGACCCAGGTTATTAGATATTTAAGGAGGTCATTATAACATTGGCGATAAAAGGCGCTTACCGCCGTGCAGAAGACCGCCAATACACCGCCGCGGCCGCGGAATCCCGCCACAGCTAATATGACACACATCTCGGAATCCGCCGAAATTCAGACACCCACACAACTCCGTCACACCAAAGGTCAGTGTTAAACTGGTGAAAACAATTCCTCCACCTCAACGCCAACAGAAACACGCCCACGCTATTACGACCCACGAATCCATGCGGCGGTCTTTCAACCGCGGTATTCCATTGACGGTACACACCGCTGCGCTCAAAATACACACACATCTCCAAAACACCGCCACATTGGACAATTCCAAATACACACACCTGATACACATACACACACCACTCCCACACACACAATACAATATAAAACACACACCCACATCACCCACAAACTCCTACGACCAGAAATTTAGACGAAGGCCAGAGAGACAGCACAGCAAAGACAACCCCACCATACAGAGGCACACAACACCATCACCCACACAACATCCACGCACAAAACACCACACACCACTACACATCACCACACACATCAACACTCACACCGCCCCACATATCACACACACCACCCCATGGCACGCCAAAGACACCCCCGCTTTTCCGAGGAGGAGCTTAGGGTCATGGTGGAGGAAATTGTCCGGGTAGAGCCACAGCTATTTGGCTCACAGGTGCAGCACACATCCATAGCCATGAAGATGGAGCTATGGCAAAGAATAGTGGACAGGGTCAGTGCTGTGGGACAGCACCCAAGAAATTGGGAGGACATCAGGAAGAGGTGGAACGACCTACGGGGGAAGGTGCGTTCAACGGTCTCCAGGCACAACATCGCCGTTCAGCGGACTGGCGGCGGACTCCCACCTCCTCCCCCACAACTAACAACATGGGAGGAGCAAGTCTTGACCATCATGCATCCAGAGGGCCTCGGAGGGGTCGGTGGAGGAATGGACACTGGTAAGTCAAATCTTAACTATCAGATCCCCCACCCTACCTGCATGCTATCACACACCCCCACCCTCACACCCTCCCCTATCACCCCAACTCCTCACTAATGTACTAAGAACACAAACCACCCATCCCAACACCAAGCCCTGCATGACACAACTAAGCATGGACACCCATCACCAAAGCATGGCCACTGCACATACCCATAACAACCCCCTAACCATCATCACACAAGCCCCCACATAGGAATGCTTGCACTGAGGTACACAAACACCCACCCATTGCACACCATCACACACACACATGCAATAATCATGCTCTTATGCCCCTGCAGGATCACGACGGACCGTCACCACACCGGAGGGTCCAGACAACTCCACTCCACCCACAGAAGAGGCTCACAGTGACAATAGCAGCTCTGCCCTACTGGAGCCTGATGACCAGCCTGGACCATCGTGGGCCTCGGGACAGTCAGTTCCCGTTGCACAGGCACAGCCCAACACTGACCCTCGACCCTCTGGTGACACCAGCACAGCACCCACCCAGCGGAACCAAACCTCCGTACCCAAGACAGGTCAATCAGCGGTGTGTCCACCACTACAGGGAACCCAGGATAACCCACTACCCCAACAACAACAGGGACCTGGGGGCAGTGGTAGTGGGCACACGGTCCAGGCGACGGAGGCACAGGAACACAGGGGAACTGGGAGGGCTTCTGTGCGACAGGGGGCGTACAGGCCTAGGGAACCCACTCTCCTCGAGGCCCTATACTCCATCATGGGAGCATACCACCACTCCCAGGAGACGATGGAGACGGTCCTGGTCAAGTTTCAGGAGACCCAGCACCTGCAGGAGGACCAGCATTTGGGGTTCAGGGAAGAACTCAGGACCATCAGCTCCGCCTTGGGCACCATCGTAGGGGTGCTGAAGGACATACAGCAAACCATGAGGGACACCGTGGCACTCCAAGGGGCCCCTGACACTAGCCAGGACGATGAACTGCCCACCACCTCCGCCGGCGCTAGTGGACAGGACGCCCCGCACAGGACCACCACACCAGCACCCCACCCCCTGCAGACGGACAACCACCCCGCAAGCGGTCCCTGAGAGCCAGGAACAAGACAGAGCAAGATGGCAAGACCCCTGCCAGGAAATGAGACCACCCTGATTGTCCACCCACTGTCCCACTTTGTTATCCTGTCCATACTTAAACTGCCCCAGCTCCACTTCCTATGCCCATATGGGCAGTGCACCTTTGAGACTAATAGACTGGACGCTGCCATGGACATTCCTCCGCCATCACCCATCACCATTTTACAAGCCCCCTCCATTTTTGAGCAATTCAATAAACACCCTTGAAGCACAAAACAATCTGGAGTCAGTCTATGATTTGGTAAAATGTAATATCTATGACAGTGTCAAAATGCGTTGTTAGATGTAAAGGCAACATACCAATGTCACACATCACACGTCCTTGAAGGGTGCAAGCAGATGACACACGTTGGTAACCACACCTGTGAAACCGTAATGGAAAGAAACAACTCAGTTACCAAATAATCCCATGAAATTACACACAGGATAGAGGAGGACGTGTGACAGTGAATTTAATGGTAAAAATGAAAATGGTCTCACCTGTGTGTCACTGGAAACATTGCTGTATGACTGATTCCCTGTTGTCGTTGTCTTCTTCCTCAGCTTCCTCCTCATCACTGTCCACAGGCTCCACAGCTGCCACAACACCGTCATATGGACCATCCTTTTGCAGAAAGGGCACCTGGCGTCGCAAAGCAAGATTGTGAAGCATCGAGCACGCTATGATGATCTGGCACACCTTCTTCAGTGAGTAGAATAGGGAACCACCTGTCATATGGAGGCACCTGAACCTGGCCTTCAGGAGGCCGAAGGTGCGTTCGATCACCCTCCTAGTCCGCCCATGGGCCTCATTGTAGCGTTCCTCTGCCCTGGTCCTGGGATTCCTCACTGGGGTCAATAGCCAGGACAGGTTGGGGTAACCAGAGTCCCCTAATAGCCACACACGATGCCTCTGGAGTTGACCCATCATATCAGGGATGCTGCTATTCCGCAGGATGTAGGCGTCATGCACTGAGCCAGGGAACATAGCATTAACCTAGGAGATGTACTGGTCTGCCAAACATACCATCTGTACATTCATGGAATGATAACTCTTCCTGTTCCTGTACACCTGTTCACTCCTGTGGGGGGGGACCAGAGCTACATGGGTCCCATCAATGGCACCTATGACGTTGGGGATATGTCCAAGGGCATAGAAGTCACCTTTCACTGTAGCCAAATCTTCCACCTCAGGGAAAATGATGTATCTCCTTGCGTGTTGCATCAGGGCAGACAACACTCTGGACAATATGTTCGAAAACATAGGCTGGGACATCCCTGATGCCATGGCCACTGTTGTCTGAAATGACCCACTTGCAAGGAAATGGAGCACTGACAGCACCTGCACGTCAGGGGGGATGCCAGTGGGATGCCGGATTGGTGACATCAGGTCTGGCTCCTACTGGGTACATAGTTCCTGGATTGTGGCACGGTCAAACCTGTAGGTCACAAGTAAATGTCGCTCCTCCATTGTCAACAGGTCCACCAGCGGTCGGTACACCGGAGGATTCCGCAATCTTCTCAAAAGTCCCAGCTGACGGCGCCTAGGAAGGACAACAGCGACGATCAAGTCAATTTTTTTCAAGGTATGTTCCCACAGTTTCACAGAAGACGACACCAAACGCAAAACCCTTCCTGTATGTGTGTTGAGTGTAGGCCTACCTATGTGTGACGCAGAAGTAAATGAAGCCATGTGGGCCCCTGAAATGGCGGCTGCCTGACCTCTAAACTGGGACAATGGGATTGTGGGGTAACTGCGTTGGCGTTGCACACCGTCGCGGTAGGCGGTCGTAGACCGCGGCGCAATGCTGCATTGGTTAACATAGGACCCTATGGGTCCCAGGAGCCAATGAACAGGTGCACCGGCGGTGATGATACGCACCACGGCGGACATCACCGCCGCGGACGTGACCACCATTTTCTATCTGTTCAATCACTAGATACCTGATCTTCGACAGGAGAGGACCTACACTGCAAGTGCTGCTGTGACCTCGGTCTGGAAGAGACAATGGCTGCTGCGTCTGGGGAAAGGGCCCCTGCCTTCACTGCTCAGGAGTTGGAGAAACTGGTAGACGGGGTCCTCCCCCAGTACACGCTACTCTACGGTCCTCCAGACCAACAGGTGAGTACACAGGGTGCAAGTTGTATTGGCTATGCCTGTGTGGAGATTGCACAGTTCAGCGTGCATGAATGACTGTGAATGCATGTGCCACATGGCAAGGGTAGGGATGTGGGCCACTCACTTCGACGGTGCAGTTGCTAATGACTTCTCTTCTCCCCCTGTACATGTCATGTAGGTCAGCGCCCACCAGAAGAAGGATATTTGGCGTGCCATCGCCAAGGACGCCCGGACCCTGGGGGTCCACCAGAGACGGGGCACCCACTGCCGGAAAAGATGGGAGGACATTCGCCGCTGGAGCAAGAAGACGGCGGAGGCTCAGCTGGGGATGACCTCCCAACATGGGAGTGGTGCCCGTCGCACCATGACCCCCCTGATGTTCAGGATCCTGGCGGTGGCATACCCAGAGTTGGATGGGTGCTTCAGGGCATCACAGCAGACACAAGGGGGTGAGTACACTCTCAATCTGCGGACTTTGCGCGCAGTGGAGGGGTCTGGGTGGGGAGGAGGCCTGTGGGTGTACCTAGGCCAGGCAGAAAAACATATATTAGGCCCCTCCGTAATGCAGGACCCACCACAGTAGAGTGCCAAGTACAGGTATACATGCCCCTGTGGCATCCATGTGTGCAGATGTCCACCATAGCCATGTAGGCCAGATCCCAGAAATTGCATCCGCAGAGGACAGGAGCACGGCGTAGTGCAGGGGGCTGCTGTGTCTGTATTGTCCGCCAATGGTAGCGGTATGCCATGCACTCAACCTGTCTATCTTCTGTCTCCCCCCCCCTTTTTGTGGTCTCCCTGTTCTTTTGTGCATCAGCATCATCAGGCGGAGGTACAGTGGCACCGGAGCACGAGGGAGCTGCATCCCACATGGCTATGGAGGGCCACACCACGGACTCAGAATGCACCAGTGGGACTGAAGGCGAGGGGAGCTTCACGTCGGCCACCGGATCACCAAGCAGCGACACGGACTCGTCCGCAGATGTGAGCTCCCTTGTGGTGGTGGCTCCATCTGTGTGCCCCACTTCTACAGGTACAGCCGCCACCTCCCCTACCAGCACCGCCCTCCCAGCAGCCCCTCAGCGTTCGCCCCGTGCCCGCTCACCCAGGAGGGTGGGCATCACCTTCGCCCCAGGCACCTCAGGCCCTGCCCCAGTCACCCCTGCTGCCCTCAGTGAGGAGGCCACTGACCTCCTCAGGTCACTCACTGTTGGGCAGTCTACCATTGTGAATGCCATCCAGGGCGTAGAAAGGGAGTTGCAACACGGTAATGCATTCCTGGGGAGCATTCATTCTGGTCAGGCTGTCCTTCAGCGAACCCTGCAATCTCTGGCCTCAGCACTGATGGCAGCCATTGTCCCTGTGTCTAGCCTCCCCCCTCCAACCTCCTCCACCCAGACCCAATCCCCTGTACCCCAGCCCATCCCAAGCACACCTACAGACCAGCATGCACACAAGTCAACACACAAGGGAAGCTCAGGCAAACATAGGCACCACACAACCCACAGGCACACACACAAGCATCACCCACATGCAGACACAGCAACATCCACTGCCTCCACTGTGTCCCCCTCCTCCTCTTCTCCCTCCTCCCTCCCAGTGTCGTCTACACTCTCACCTGCATGCACTACATCTACAGGCACCAGGAGTCGCACCAGAACACCCAGCACCACGCCCCGCTAACCTGCACTCACCACCTCCACTCCCATTTACACGTCCCCTGTGTCCTCTCCCAGTGTGTCTGTGACGCCCCCTCCCAAAGTACACAAACGCGGGCACCCACACACCCAACATCCATCCACCTCACGACAGCCTCCAGTACCTGCACCTGCACACAAAACACCTAAAGTGACACCTCCTACAACCACCTCCTCTTCCTCCACTCCCAGGCCCCCTCAAACTACCCATCCCAGTGTTCGTCAGAAACTGTCCCTCTGTAAAGTTGACCTTTTTGCCCCCCCCAATTCATCAGTCCCGTCGTATCGCCTCAGCCAAAAAGCCTCCAATACCAGTGGTGCCTGTTCAAGGTGTGTGGAGTGCACCGGCCACCAGGGCAGGCAGTATGACCCGGAGCTAAGGCACTGGCAGCCCACCCCCTGTAAAGGCTCTGAAATTGGAAAGTGGCCAACGGGACCCTGTGAAGACTCCTGGAGGCAAAACAACTCACAGGGGTCCCAGGGGGATTGCAGAGTCAGCTGTGACTCCTCCAAAGGTGGGGAAGGGCCAGAGGAAGTCTGCACAGCCTGTTGTGAGCATCACGGCGGAGAAGGGCGGCATCCTTCCCGCCGGTCGGGACGCCACCGCCAGCACCGTCGTCACTGGTCCAGAGACCACCGCCAGAGTCAGTGCCCAGGAGGGCCCAAGTATTGTCACTGATCAGGAGACCACCGCCAGAGTCATTGCCCAGGAGGGCCCAAGTATCGTCACTGGTCAGGAGACCACCGCCACCACCGGAGTCAGTGCCCAGGAGGGCCCAAGTATCGTCACTGGTCAGGAGACCACCGCCGGAGTCATTGCCCAGGAGGGCCCAAGTATCGTCACCGGTCAGGAGACCACCGCCACCATCCGGCTGAGGTGCCCCCCCTTACCTTCCCCCTGAGGTGCCTGTAGTATTTCTATCTGATGCCCCGGCAGTGTTCTCTCCGATTGCGGACAGGTATCTTTTGTGGGCCTCGCCCATGCATTTTTGGACTAGTGGTGCACGGACATTGATATGTGCATATCTGCACTACTTCTCGTAATGTATATATTTTTTAATGAGTTTATAATATATCTGTATATATTTGAGACATGTATATTGATACATTACAATGTTTGAACTGATTTCGTTTTGTCTTTGCATTCTTCCGGGGGGATTGTGGGTTGTTACTGTGATTTTTGTACATGCATTGGTGTGTGTGTTGAAATATGCGAGTGTGGGGGTGGGGGTGTTGCGTGTGTGTCCCCCTAATTTTTGCCTCCCCCTCCTCTGTGTCGTAGGTGCAGTACTCACTGTTGTCTTCGCCTGCGCCGGCGTTGGTCTTCGTAGATGAGTAGGAATACAAGGGCCGGTAGAATGTGTAATTCCGGCTCCATGGAGTCCTCCTTCCTCGTGGGATGTGTACAGGTGAGCGTTTTCCCATTGCAGTAACTGTTTCCGCCGTGTTTTTATCCACGGTGAATCCGCCCCGGAAAAGGTGGCGGATTGGTAGGTTGTGATACTATGGGCGGTACATTGTCTTCCGCCTGTCTGTTGACAGTGACCGCCGCGCTGCTTGTCTGTACCGCCGTGGCGGGCGGTGTGTTAAAGTGGCTGTCTTTGTTGGCGGTTTCCGCCAGGGTCATAATTCCCTTTTTTTGTCCGCCGGCCTGTTTGCGGTATTGCCGCACCGTTAACACCGTCCGCCAGGGTTGTAATGACACCCTAAATGTTCTGGCATCTAGGTTTGAAAAATACAAATTATGGAGGAGTTCTAAAAATCATGATTGTTAAAAGAAAAATGCGGTGCATCTGCATTCTTCTCGGAATGACTGTCACTCAGGGGTGCCTGGCTGAACTGGTCTAGTAAGGTAAGACGCAGTGTTATGGAACTTTCGCCATTCGGCAGGAAAAGAGAATGCCTGTGGATTGTAAAACACAAATGATTTTGTAGAATCAAGGAAAAGGCCAGATGGTAAGCCTCATGAGGACTTTACCAAGAAGATTCAGAGGCACAGCAAGAGCATAGGCTGCTGAAATCATTCATTTAATTATGACTCCTGTGTGATTGATTAATTGAGAAATGAGAGCAATTTACAACCAATCACGGACAAGTAGCTGCATGTACCGGGTTATCAATCTCACAACTGTCATCATAACATTTAGCTGAGTGTGTGCATAATGTGATGAAGTGGCATTGCAAGTCTGTCCCCATTTACAAGCAACAGCCCCCTCCTCGACTACAACCACATAAGAGGAGTTTCACATTTGAGCTAGCACACACACTCAGCAGCATTTCTCAAATCAACCCACCTATTTCCAGTCCACAGAGCTGAGTAGGCCTCAGAGTCATCATCATCATCATGGTTTCCCTTTGAAGTCGATAACTTATTTCTTCTGGCTGTTGAGGTAATCCTGCCCTGAGTCCTTTCATCCTCCTCCTGATTCTGAGTAAAGATTAACAAATCATTCCTGCGTTGAATGAGATAGACTGCTGTTGAAGTACAAGAAGAGAAACAGAATTTGAGTATTTTGGGTAGATTTGTGTTTGTTAACTATAGTGGCTGGCCCGGTCTCTGAAGAACCAGAAAAAAGGATTGGACCCTGCAAGTAAATGTTGCTAAGTGTGAAATGGCCAATCAAAAATGATCACCCATCAGGCCCTAAACATTCCAAATCATTAAAATTGAGTTTACAAATTAATTGGACACTCTCCCTCGCTGTCCGCCACCACATAAATCATCAATCATCATTCACAATCACTCTATAATATGTCATCACTCATTGGTGCAATAGCTACCTCTTCCAATCCAAGCACGGTGGTAGGTATACATTTGTATCTCCTCTTTGATGCAAGCAACACATTAGAATTTTGCAGTCTTGTGAATCATGCGATCTTCTGGAGCAGCCCTGCTGGGTGATGAAAAAACAGGCTAGGCATGGAAGGAAAGCAGGCATTGTCTCCAATGTCCTGAAGGGAATAGAGTGACTTCTTCACTGCATTCTGGTCCAACTCCAATCCGACCACACATGTGCATAAAAATGGTGGAGCTGCATAAGTCAGATACAAATATATTGTTCCACTTGCTATATCCTTTTTTTTTTTTTTTTTGACAAAGCTGTTCAACAATAAAAATGGTGTCCTACCCAGTCAGGGAAGTAGAGTTCATCCTCAAACTCAGGTGTTACGCCCAGAAGTTAGTCAGCTAATACACATGAATCTGACCAATTATCCTCCTCCTCCTCCTGTAGTATTTGAGGAACAGTGTAATTGTGTGGTATGAAGTGTTGGGTCATTTTGATCGTGCTCCATCTCACCTCATTTTGAGATGCAACACTGGTCCTTCTCACTGCGACAACTACACCAGCTGCACTGAACACATGCTCAACAGACACACTGGCTACTCGACTAGCCAGATACTTTATTGCCAGCCTGCTAAGCTCTGGCCATTGGCACATCTTCCCATACCAATACACCAATGGGTTTTGATCCACATAGATCTCTTTTTGGTCATCCAGATACTCCTGGAACATTCTCTGAATGGTCATTGGTGCAGCCACTTGCTTGACCTCTTTTCCCTTCGCCTCAACACTGGACTTAAGACCTGGCACTTGAAACCAAGCCGATACAGAGGTTGGGGCCGATTCTTCTGTTTCTGTTGTTGGGGTTGTTGCCGTTGTTCTTGTTGAAGGTGTTGGCTGCTGTGAGACAACAGGACTGCCCTGAAACATCCCCTTCCGAAAAAGGAAAGGAATGAAAGTAGCACATATTTTTGTACCGTGGATCAAGTATTGTGGCACAGATGTACTCCTTGGACACAGCAATGTCTCTTTGCATGTGCTTCTGTATTTTGGTTCAGACCTGCGAACCTTTGCAACACCTTATTTAATTGGTCCTCTAGCAGATGCAACAATGGGATAGCTTGGCCCATTGTACTGTCCTCCTTGCTAACTTCCAGTGTGAAAACTTTAAAAGGTAGGAGCATGTATGTCAGGCATTCGACTAGGCCCTATTTGTCCACATCCATGGTCATGCTTTTCCCAACTGCATCCCCACCCTCCTTGAATGACATAGTATTGATTGATCTGTACTGCTCAAACAGATATTGCAACTTGTAATAGGACGAGTTTCAACATGTTGGCACTTCCTGTACGAGGGCTTTAAATGGTATTCTATTAGCATGCTGAATGATCCTCAACTGCACCCAGGCTTTAAAAGAATGGCTGAAATGTGTGTATTTAGTTCTGCAGATGGTCAGTATGTTGCTGACTATTTCTTCTTTTTTGAGAAAGTCCTGCACAGCCAGGTTAATGCAATGTGTCAAATGTAGGACCCTGAAATCGCCACAATCTGCCATGGTCTTAACCATATTACTGTCATTATCCGTTACAACAAATCCAATTCTGAGGCCTCTGGGTTGCAACCTTTCAAACACCTTGCTGTTAAATTCTTCCAAGAAGTGTACAGCTGTATGGGATTTCTCCATGACGATCATGGCTACTGTTGCACAGCGCCAAATGCCCTTAAAAAATCTTTATTACTGAGACCTGTAGATAGCTGTTGCCTAACTCCCACAAAAGAGATCCAGTGTGCAGTGATACACATGTAATCTGTTGCTTGACAACTGGTCAACATGTCTGTCGTCAGGTGGATAGTGTGAACAGCACTCTACTGCAAAGCTTGTCTAATCAATTGCAGCACATCATGACAAAGCAATGCAATAGCAACTCTGGCAAAATAGGTCCGACTGGGAATCTTCTATTTCAAGCTGATAGCTGCAAAAATTTCTAAACATAGCACTCTTTCCACAAAAGAAAAAGAGAGGCGGTCCAGTGCAAACATTTTAGCCAGCTTCCCATTGTACAAACGTAAATTTGTAGGCCCCCTCCTGCCTACAAAATGCCCGTAATGGTATACTGAATTTATTTATTTTCTGGTAACACTGATGCAAGCAACTTCGGAGAACTAGGAGGTGGTAGAGTCAATGTGCATTTTGACACAGTCACTGTA
This sequence comes from Pleurodeles waltl, assembly GCF_031143425.1. Lineage (NCBI taxonomy): Eukaryota > Metazoa > Chordata > Amphibia > Caudata > Salamandridae > Pleurodeles > Pleurodeles waltl. The sequence continues at coordinate 1,354,462,487 of NC_090447.1, read as the reverse complement.
TGCTGTGGTGTCTCAATTTGACTTGTGTGCCATTTCAGCGTTGCTGAGTCGGGTGATACTGGTGTAATGCTGGGAACAGGTCTGTTTTGCGTAAAGCTGTAACACTCTTCTTTCTCATCACCTTCACCTCCCATCCTGATCAGAGCTCATTCCCTTCTCTCATTACCACCTGCAGCAATTTTCTATGGTGCTACTCTCCCCGGATTGCGTGATGTTTTTTCATATGGGTTGTTTGGCCTCCAGTACCATAGTGTGAACCAGGCTTACCTCGACAAAAACACTCATGTGACAAATGGAGCATACTGCAATGTTATTCTCCTGCTTGCTAAATGTAAAGAAGTCCTAAACTGGGGAGGAGAAATGTTTTAGTGGGCCACTGGTGCCACTGCCAGTTTCCCAAAAAATTGATCTAGATGGGTGTGTAGACGATTGCCTCTCTGTGCGTACTTTGACTGAGGTAGTGGTGGATGCAGGACTCAGCGGGGGCCTTACAAATATTAAAGCTGGCACTGGTGGTGGTACCAGTGCCCCTTTCCTCAGAGTAGGTTGAATAGGAGGGGTAATCATAATATCAGTGCCCTCGTAGTCAGTTTCCATGACAATGACTGTCTTATCATCCCCTCTTCCCCTTCCGTAATTCTAAGGCTTTCAGGAAAGTTATTTTTCCCTTGTCTCTTGAAGTGGGTCTTGGACTCAGCCGGGGTCCAATCCATGTCCAGATCAGCAGAAGAGGGGCTTGGTGAAGATGGAGGAGTACCCTTCTTTTTTCTTGCTGGTGACCAGGAAGCTAATGGTTCAAGAACAGGTACATCTTACTCAGCAGGAAGCGCAGCCTCCTGTTCTGCTACTACTTCAGGAAGATCTATTACTGCTGGCTTTGGCTGCTCCTGTTGTCCACTTTGCTCAGTTTCCTGCATCAATTGGGTACTAGTTTGTGGTTGAGACAACTCCAATTCAGTTTCACTGCTCGATGCCATGACTGCATTGACTGCTTCGCTGAGAAACATGGCTTTGTGCATAGGTTGGGGTAGTGACATTGATGTGGGAGTGCTGCTCTGATGTTGCTGTTTGGAGCACAGTGCAGCAGGCACAAGCTTCCTGAAAAGGGTTTGGGGTGGCATGCCAGCGGAGGAAATCTGCTTCTTCTCCTCCTCCTCACTGGCCACTGTCTTGGCAGCACCTTTCTTTGGAGCCATATTCAAGCACTGTCAGTTGGCAGTGGCACTTAGCTTCATAAGCGGAAGAGATTGGAGGACTCACATGTTGTGGTCATGTAACTTTCTGATGGCCTTCTGTCTGGCAGTACTATGTGGATCTTGTGCATCTAAAAGCAAACAAGCAAGAAAAGCATTTAGTGAAATGTGGCATTTTTGCAGTTTCCTTTTATTTGTTCATTGTACAGACAATATAATTTAGAGTAGTTAGTGTATCCATTCAAGTCAAATCACATCACCATAACATAGTATTTAATTTTCATTCAGGATAACAACATACAGATGTAACATTTTTCTTTAGGTGCATTGAAGGGGAGGCACCTGTGGAACGCAGGGGGCCCTGGGGAAAATCAATCTTTAAAAATGAATGATGGGATGTGCACCTATGGCAGGCAGGGGGTCCAGGGGAAAAATAGAATAATCCTTAAAAAATAAATGCTGGTGTGAGCCTGTGGTAGGCAGGGGGTTCCTGGGGAAAATGGAATAATCCCAAAAATTGAATGCTAGTGTGTGTGTGGCGGTGCACCTATGGCAGGCAGGGGTTCCAGGGAAAAATGAATAATGACAATCCTTAAAAAAGGAATTCTAGTGTACGACAGGTGCCTATGACAGGCAGAGGGTGGATGAAGGAAAAACGTTTAAAAAGAAAAAATATTAAATATTAAAAAATAAATTAATAATTAGAAATAAATAATAAAAAGACATTAAAACAATAAAAAGCAAATAAGTAAAAAAGAAAAATAAGTAAGAAATACAATAATTAATAAATATATAAATAAATAAATATATTAATTATCTGCTGTTGCCCTAGGGGGCTATGAGGAACCCATCTGGATTTGGTAGTCAAGGAGGTACAGATGAAAATGGAAAAAATGCATTATTAAACATTGTTCACACATATATCACAATGATCCTCAAGCATATTGTTTATACTGATATAAAAGAACACATGAAGGCTTATGGCACACTGACTGCCTACACAAACATTAGCCACAGGCCACATGGTCAAACAACAAGCAAAGAGGCATTGTCCATAAAGAACACATGCAGGCCTAGGGCAAATGTAGAACACACTGGTTGGCTGCATAAAATGGCTGCTGGCCACATGGTCAAACGACATCAACAACAGCAACTTAAGAAGCATTGAAGAACAAAGAATACATGCAGGCCTATGACAAAACAAACAAAGCACACTGGCTGGCTGCACAAAGTGGCCGCCAGCCACATGGTCAAACACAAGCAGCAAACAAAGAGGCATTGGAGAACAAATAACACATGCAGTCTTATGACAAAAGTGGCAAAAGCAAAGCACACTGGCTAGCTGTACAAAATGGCTGTCTGCCACATGGTCAAACAACAGAAAGGAGGCACTGGAGAACAAAGAACACATGCAGGCCTACAGTAAAAGCACACTGACTGCCTACACAAAATGGCTACCGACCACACCACATGGTCGAACAACAAGCAAGAAGACATGGACAACAGAACACATGTAGGCCTATGGAAAAATCATACTGATTGCCTACACGAAAGGGCCACTGGACGCATCGTCAAACAACAATAAGCAAGGCAGCATGGACAACAAAGAACACATGCAGGCCTATGGCAAAATCACACTGGCTGGTTGCACAAAAAGGACAAAGACCACATGGTCAAACAAAAAGCGAGGAGGCATGGACAACAGAACACATGCAGGCCTATGTAAAAAGCACATTGATTGCCTACGCAAAATGGCCGACGGCTGCATGGTTGAACAACAACAGCAAGCAAGGAGTCATAGGAGACAAAAAAAACATATGTAGGCCTACAGCAGAAGCACACTGACGGGCTAGAGAAAAGGACCACCAGCCACATGGTCAAACAACAAGCATGGAAGCATGGATAACAAAGTGCACATGCAGGACTATTAGCACCGACTACACAAAATGGCCCCTGGCCACATGGCATAGAGGACAAACATAGATAAATGGTGGCATATCGCAAACACACACATTGGCCAGACAAAGGAGGCATGGTAACAAAAATGAAAAAATCCTACCTTTAATTCAGCAATGGCAAGAACAAGAAATAGGTGAGCTATAAAATTGTTACAACTCATCCTCCCAAGGCATCAAATATTACCCCACCTACATACACTTTTTGCTGAAAAAAGTGAATACATTTTTTATTCAATCCAATGCCATCCGTGGTCTAAATGATGCTTTAAAACAACATGTACCTAAGAAATGGTTGTTTCATGTACCCATGACTAGTACTGACTGGATGGCCCATGGGGTGACTGGTCCACAAAGTAAAATAAATCAATAGTGCAAATTTAACAAACATGGATAAAATGTACTCAGCTGTGCAATCTTTTCCCTTATAAAAAATAAAAAAATTAAATGCAAAATAATAATTAGGCCCTTACTTAAACTTCAGCCCAACCAATACAACCACAATCAAATTTAAAAATTTAATAAAAGTACAAATAAATACTGGTGCATGCTCTTTCTCAAACAAACAAAACTATTATACAAAGGTTTTTCAACTTACTCAGTGGCGACCATAAGCCATGCAAGTGGGCAGCAAATCTTGTGTGCACTCACTAGCAGCCTGCAAATCTTGTTGCACTTGCAGGATGCAGCTAAACACCTTTTGCTCATGCGAACAGACAAAAAATCTCACCATGCTCCAGATGGTGGAATTCAATGGAAATTCCACACTACACGTGAAGCGCGAGGATCCTGAATTTCGCAAACTCCTCCGGCAGAGCGGAATTTTTCACCCACACCTAGTATTTCTCTACTAGGACATGTAAAGCTTAAAAGAACCTGTCCTACCTTTTAATTACACAGCAACCTCCCCTATGGGCTATCTGGTGTCTACCCTAGGGGTGACTTATATGCAATAAAGGAGAGTTTAAGGCTCTGCAAGGGGTTTTCAATGCCAAGGTAAAATTACAGTTTAAACTGCACACACATGCTCTGCACTGGCAGGCCTGCGGCATGTGTACAGGGCTACCTATGTGGGTGGAATAATCTGTGCTGCAGGCCCCATTGTAGTATTTAATTTACTGGCCCTGGGCACATGTAGTGCACTTCACTAGGGACTTATAAGTAAATGAAATATGCCAATTGTAGGCCACAATTTATCATGTTTTAAGCAGAGAGCACATGCACTTTCTGGTTTAAACTGGTAAAGTGCCCAGAGTCCTAAAGACACAAACATAGGTCCAGCAAAACTGGAGGAGGGGAGACAAAAAGTCTGGAAGACCACCCTAAGTTTGACAGGTCTAACACATGCCCCTCCAGCTGAAAGTGGGGAGTTTACCCAACCCTTTGAGAATTCTCTTCACTAAGGTAGAAAAACCTGGATAGACCATCAGCATTAGTGTGGTCTGACCCGGGACAGTGCTCCACCATAAAGTCCAATCCCTGTAGGGAAATGGACCACCTCAACAATTTTGAATTTTCATTCCTAATTTGCATTAGTCACCTGAGGGGCCTGTGTTCTGTCTGAACCCAGAAGTGAGTCACAAACAGGTATGGTCTCAGCTTCTTCAGTGCCAAGACCACAACAAAGGCTTCTCTCTCAATAGAACTCCACCTCTTTTTCTGGGGAAGTAGCCTCCTATAGATGAATGCTACCAGCTGTTCTAGCCCCCCCCCCATTTAGCTGTGAAAGAACTGTCCCTATCCCATGCTCTGGGGCATCTGTTTAAACAATGAACTCCTGGGAAAAGTGAGAGGCCTTAGGCACAGCGGCTAGGCACAAGGTTTGTTTTAGGAAATCAAAGGCTTTCCTCCATTCAGATCACATTCTTGGGATGCTTCCTAGAAGTCAGCCCAGTCGAGGAGGTGCAACAATGGTGCCATACCTCTTGACAAACCTCCTGTAGTAACCAGTGAGGCCCAGGAAGGTCTTCACTTCTGTCTTTGTTTGGGGGGCCTCCCAGGCCTGGATGGTCTTTGTTTTGGCCTGGAGGGTCTGCCCCTTTACCCTTGCCCATCAGTGTCCCAAGTATACCACAGACCCCTGCCCTATCTTACTGGCCTTGATAGTCAGGCCTGAAACTGCAGGGTCTGAAGCACTTCCTGCAGGTGAAACAGGTGGTCCCTTTAGGTACTGCTAAAGCAGCACGAAAGCCTCTAATTCAGCCAGAACCTGGTTCACTAGACTCTGGAAGGTGGCAGGGGCATTCCTGAGTCCAAAGGGCATCACTGTAAATTTGAAGTGGCCCCCTGGAGAACAGAAGACTGACCTCTCTTTGGCTCCTTGGTCAGGGCAATCTGACAGTACTCTGAAGTTTGTTCAAAGGTGGTCAGGAACTTGCCAGCCCCTAACTGATCAATGAGCTCATCAGCTACGGGGATGGGGTGTGCATCAGTCTTAGTAACTGAGTTGAGTTCCCAGTAGTCAACACAGAACATGAGCACTTTGGCAGTGCCTGGTGGGGATGCCTTTAGCACCAGCACTATTGGGCTGGACCAAGGACTACTGGAGGGTTAAATGACCCCCAGTTCCAGCATTTTAGTCATTTCTGCTGTGCGGCCGGCCCTCACTTTGTCAGACAGCCTGTACATTTTGCTTTTGATAGGCAGGCTGTCTCTAGTATCTATATCATGGGTACACAAGTATGTAAGCCCAGGAATGAGGGAAAATAGGGATGAAAACTGTCTCAGCAACTGGTGTCCGCCGCTCTGTAACTCTAGGGTCAGCTTAGGGGAGAGGTTCACACCTTCCACTGACTCATTCTTTTCTTTGGATGACAGGAGATCGGGGAGATGTTCACTCTCCTCTTCCTCTCCATCATCTGTCACCAGCTGCATGGTGACCTTAGGCCTCTCATAGGAGGGTTTGAGGTGGTTGTGATAAAGTACCCTTAGGAGGCTCCTGGTGGTTTTGAGGTCCACCAGGTAGGTGGACTCCCTCTTTCTCTCCACCACCTTATAAGGATCAGTCCAGTGATCTTGGGGAGTCTTGAGCTCCACTGGATTCATTACCCACACCTTGTGCCTGGGTTGAAATTCCACAGGGGTAGCCATATGGTTATACCACTGCTTCATAACCTTCTGGCTTCCCTCCAAGTTCTTTGAAGCTTTCTTCCAGAACTTGGCCATCTGGTTCTTGAGTGTCAACATGTAGCTGACACATCCTGGGGGAGGTGTTCTTGGGAGCTTGCTCCTACCCTCCTTTCACCAGATTGAGAGGTGCCCTCACAGAATGAACATAAAGAAGTTCAAATGGGCTAAAGCAAACTCCCTGCTGCTGCACCTCTCTGTAGGTGAAGGACAAAGATAGTAAGAGGACATCCCACTTCTGTCTCATGGTCACAGGTAGGCCCGCAATCATACCTGAAAGGGTCTTGTTGAACCTGTCAGGAAGCCCATTTGTTTGTGCATGGTAGGTTGTGGGGAACCTATAAGTAACACCACATTCTTTTAACATGAACTTCATTGTATGAAGACATGAAGGGCCAGATTCACAAAGTTAAACTTAGACTTTTGGTTTAAGTTTAGGCGAAAAGTCTAAGTTCAAGACTTTTCAGTATTCACAAAAGTAAGTTACGTGTAGTATGTTTATGTCTGAACTCGGGAGGGAATCTCCGCACTCAGGCCAGAACCTCCCTGAATGTTCTCTCCACACCCGGAGTGGAATCTATGCACTTGGGGCCCGATTAATAAAGGTAAACTTAGACATTTGGGGCCTGATTACAACTTTGGAGGAGGTGTTAATCCGTCCCAAATGTGACAGATATACCACCAGCCGTATTACGAGTTCCATAGGATATAATGGACTCGTAATACGGCTGGTGGTATATCCGTCACATTTGGGACGGATTAACACCTTCCTCCAAAGTTGTAATCAGGCCCTTGGTCTAAACTTAGACCAAACATTTAAGTCTATGACTTTGGGAATTCACAAAGGGCATTTATGAGGGCATCTTTACATCTGCACTTGGGAAGATTCGTCCCAAGTGAGGATGTAAATATACTACTCATAAATGCCCTTTGTGGGTTCACAAAGTCGTAAACTTAGACGTTTGATCTAAGTTTAGACCAAACGTCAAACTTTACCTTTATGAATTGGGCCCTGGGGATGGATCTCTGCCCCAAGTGCATAACTTACCTTTGTGAATACAGAAATGTTGTAAACTTAGACTTTTGGCCTAAACTTAGACCAAAAGTTTAAGTTTACCTTTGTGAATCGGGCTTGAAGTTGGTGCCCCTGTCTGACACCACTTCCTCGGGGAAACCCACTCTGGTCAAAATCCCTATCACGACCCTTGCAACAGCAGGTGCGGTAACGGTCCTCAGAGTGATTGCTTCTGGGTGCCTTGTGACAATGTCCACCAAGACTAGGATGAACCCATTGCCTAAGGCTATCCTGGGGTCCACAGGTCCTATTAGATCAATACCCACCCTCTCAAAGGGGGTTCCAACAACAGGCATGGGAGTAAGAGGAGCTTTAAGCTTTTTCCTTGTCTTTCCACTAGCCTGGCAGGTAAGCCGGGCCCTAGAGAATGTATCAGAGGCTGTCCTCAAATGACAGACAAGCCTGGCAAAGGTCTTGTCCTACCCTATATGTCCTGCCAGGGGTTTTTCATGAGCCATTCACAGTAGGAAGGTCCAGCAGCATTGGAGCTCTACCAACACATGAGTTTCTCTATGCTGAGGAACCTTAGGCTCACTATACAGGATGTCATTTTCTCAGTATATGAGGTGATCTGCTGAGGTGCCACCAGCTTCCTAGGCTTTGGCTTGCTGCCTCAGGCATGCTAGGGTTGGGCACTCACTCTGCCTTGCAGAACTCCTCCCTAGTGGGCCTCCTGTCAACTTGCCATCCAGCAAGTTCAGGCAAGGTACCAAGAGAGGCAATCTCCTCACCAGTGAGCATTAGGGTGGCCTCCTCAAGCGCCCCATCCACGTGGGCTGGGGGACATTGAGGGCCTAGCTTCCCATGCCAGGCTCACTGAGTTGGTTGACTGATCCACAGTTCCACGGGCCTCTGGTTAGATTCCCGCTGTGGGACCTCGCCTGCAATTTGGCTGCATGTCATTTTTGGTTTGGTTTGTCTGGTTTTGTTTTGCCTGACTGTTGTTTGGGTTGCTGTGATTTTATTTTTGCCTCATTCTGCCTAGTGTTTGCATTGCCTTATTCCTTGTTCATGTGTTTGATTAGCTTTCTTTGCAGGACGCTGATTCTCCCGCCATTTCTACCGCTTCAAGCTCCCGACCTCCTGCCTCCCACCAGCACCTCCCACTTCCAGAACTACTTATGGAGGCCACTGGGTGCCCCTGATACTGTTGCACCAAAGGTGCATCAAAGGCAAGCTTGTTTGCACCCGTCCGCACCTGGACCATGCCCAGCCCAGGACCCCTGGTCCTCAGCCAGCCACCGATACTCAGCCACAAAGCTCCTGGCCCTAGACCCCGCACACCAGAACAACAGCTGCTGGACGTCATCCCCGAGGTCAACCAAAGGACCCTTCACTTGCCTCCACTGCCAATTATCCTGCAACATACGACCACTGACCCACCTCAGATCCTGCACCGCTTCAGCTCCGAAGACCTCGAACCTCCCAAAACTACTTCAGTGCATCCTGCTTAATGCACATTCCATCTGCAAACATGCCACCGAAATCTGGGACACCATCACCTCCCTCTCCCCTGATGTTGTTTCCATCACCAAAACAAGGCTCAACTCCACATCGAACTCAGACATCACCATTGGAATGCCCGACGGCTACAAGATGATCCACTGAGACCACACTCACAAGCACAGCAGAGGCATTGCCATCATCTTCAAACAAACCATCCGCTGCACCATTATGACGACACACACCTCTCATGGAACACCTCAACTTCAAACTACAGGTCAATGTCAAGACCAGGATTAGAGGTACCCTCATATACAGACCCCCAGGACCCCAAACTGCTTTTTTTAATGCTATCTCCAACCTCGTCGCCTCCACCGGCCAACGACTCCCACCACCATGTCCTACTCTGCAACCTTGATTTCCACATCAATGACCCCAACGACACCAACTCCATCACCCTCCTGGATAACCTGAACAACACTGGACTCACCTAACTGGTCGCCAAACCAACGCACAGCACCGGACACACACTCACCCCCATCTTCACCTCGAACAACAGAATCAGCTTCAGCCATGTCACTGAACTTACCTGGACAGGCCATGCCATTGTGCATTTTACCATCTCAAACACTGAACATACCATCACCAAGCACCCCAGCCTCCCCCACCGCAGCTGGGGCAAGATAATGGAGACACAGTGGATTGAGGCCGTCAGCACCACCCAATCTGAAACTTCCTCAGACCTTGACCAGGCTGTCCAGAACTTCTTCACGTCAGCAAAAGTGCCAAGAGAGTCGCCCAGATATAATAAGCAAAAACCTACAAAACAATAAAACAGGCCAGTTGGTACACCAAGGAGGTCAGAACCACCAAGCACAACAGCTACTGACTTGGGAAACGATGGTGTGCCACGAGGAACCCCGCTGGCAGCCATCAGCAACTACCACAGCTCATGAAAGAAGCCAAGAAAGCAGCCCTCACAGCCCGAATTGAGACAGCGGCCAACCATATGAAGGAGCTCTTCAAAATAGTCAAAGAATTTTCAAACCCGACAGCCACAGAATACACCATCCACCCTTCCCAAGAACTCCGCAACTCCCTCTCAGAATAATAATTTGGAACCCCCACCCACTACTCTCAGTCTCAACCACCTCAACCAACCAGAGAACACCAGCCAAATAATCACCACCTGGTCTCCGCTCACCACTCACACCACCTCAGCCGTCATGTCCTCCATACACTTTTGGGTGCCCACAGACTCCTGCCCCCACTGCCCCTTCAACCTCGGCTCCAACCCCATAAGCAGGAAACTCACCAGCATCATCAACACCTCCATCTCCACAGAGGCCATCCTGAATGGATGGAAACACACAGTGGTAATACCCCTCCTTAACCACTTCGCTGCCAGGCCTTTTCCCCCTCCTGTGCCAGGCCTTTTTTTGCCTATTTGGGGCAGTTCGCGCTTAGGCCCTCATAACTTTTTGTCCACATAAGCTAACCAAGCCAAATTTGCGTCCTTTTTTTCCAACATCCTAGGGATTCTAGAGGTACCCAGACTTTGTGGGTTCCCTTGAAGGAGGCCAAGAAATTGGCCAAAATACAGTGAAAATTTCGTTTTTTTTTAAAAAAATGGAAAAAGTGGCTGCAGAAGAAGGCTTGTGGATTTCCCCCTGAAAATGGCATCAACAAAGGGTTTGTAGTGCTAAACTCAGCAGCTTCCTAGCTTTCAGGAACAGGCAGACTTGAATCAGAAAACCCAATTTTTCAACACAATTTTGGCATTTTACTGGGGCATACCCCATTTTTGCAATTTTTTGTGCTTTCAGCCTCCTTCCAGTCAGTGACAGGAATGGGCATGAAACCAATGCTGGATCCCAGAAACCTAACCATATCTGAAAAGTAGAGAAAATTCTGAATTCAGCAAGGGGTCATTTGTGTAGATCCTACAAGGGTTTCCTACAGAAAATAACAGCTGAAAGAGAAAAATATTGAAATTGAGGTGAAAAAACATCAATTTTTCTCTACGTTTTACTCTGTAACTTTTCCCTGCAATGTCAGATTATGGAAAGCAATATACCGTTACGTCTGCTGGACTCCTCTGGTTGCGGGGATATATAGGGCTTGTAGGTTCATCAAGAACCCGAGGAACCCAGAGCCAATAAATGAGCTGCACCCTGCAGTGCGTTTTCATTCTATACCGGGTATACAGCAATTCATTTGCTGAAATATAAAGAGTAAAAAATTGCTATCAAGAAAACCTTTGCATTTCCAAAAAGGGCACAAGATAAGGTGCTGAGGAGCAGTGGTTATTTGCACAGCTCTGAATTCCGGGGTGACCATACAAGCATGTGAATTATAGGGAATTTCTCAAATAGATGTCTTTTTTACACACTCTCCTATATTTGGAAGGAAAAAATATAGAGAAAGACAAGGGGCAATAGCACTTGTTTTGCTAATCTATGTTCCCCCAAGTCTACCGATAAAAATGATACCTCACTTGTGTGGGTAGGCCTAGCGCCGGCGACAGGAAACACCCCAAAGCGCAACGTGGACACATCCTAAATTTTGGAAAAAAACGGAGGTGTTTTTTGCGAAGTGCCTACCTGTAGATTTTGGCCTCTAGCTCAGCCGGCACCTAGGGAAACCTACCAAACCTGTGCATTTCTGAAAACTAGAGACCTAGGGGAATCCAAGGAGGGGTGACATGCGGGGCTCGGACCAGGTTCTGTTACCCAGAATCCTTTGCAAACCTCAAAATTTGGCTAAAAAACACATGTTCCTCACATTTCTGTGGCAGAAAGTTCTGGAATCTGAGAGGAGCTACAAATTTCCTTCCACCCAGCGTTCCCCCAAGTCTCCCGATAAAAATGATACCTCACTTGTGTGGGTAGGCCTAGCGCCGGCGACAGGAAACACCCCAAAGCGCAACGTGGACACATCCTAAATTTTGGAAAAAAACAGAGGTGTTTTTTGCGAAGTGCCTACCTGTAGATTTTGGCCTCTAGCTCAGCCGGCACCTAGGGAAACCTACCAAACCTGTGCATTTCTGAAAACTAGAGACCTAGGGGAATCCAAGGAGGGGTGACTTGCGAGGCTCGGACCAGGTTCTGTTACCCAGAATCCTTTGCAAACCTCAAAATTTGGCTAAAAAAACACATGTTCCTCACATTTCTGTGGCAGAAAGTTCTGGAATCTGAGAGGAGCTACAAATTTCCTTCCAACCAGCGTTCCCCCAAGTCTCCCGATAAAAATGATACCTCACTTGCGTGGGTAGGCCTAGCGCCGGCGACAGGAAACACCCCAAAGCGCAACGTGGACACATCCTAAATTTTGGAAAAAAACAGAGGTGTTTTTTGCGAAGTGCCTACCTGTAGATTTTGGCCTCTAGCTCAGCCGGCACCTAGGGAAACCTACCAAACCTGTGCATTTCTGAAAACTAGAGACCTAGGGAAATCCAAGGAGGGGTGACTTGCGGGGCTCGGACCAGGTTCTGTTACCCAGAATCCTTTGCAAACCTCAAAATTTGGCTAAAAAAACACATGTTCCTCACATTTCTGTGGCAGAAAGTTCTGGAATCTGAGAGGAGCTACAAATTTCCTTCCACCCAGCGTTCCCCCAAGTCTCCCGATAAAAATGATACCTCACTTGCGTGGGTAGGCCTAGCGCCGGCGACAGGAAACACCCCAAAGCGCAACGTGGACACATCCTAAATTTTGGAAAAAAACAGAGGTGTTTTTTGCGAAGTGCCTACCTGTAGATTTTGGCCTCTAGCTCAGCCGCCACCTAGGGAAACCTACCAAACCTGTGCATTTCTGAAAACTAGAGACCTAGGGGAATCCAAGGAGGGGTGACTTGCGGGGCTCGGACCAGGTTCTGTTACCCAGAATCCTTTGCAAACCTCAAAATTTGGCTAAAAAAACACATGTTCCTCACATTTCTGTGGCAGAAAGTTCTGGAATCTGAGAGGAGCTACAAATTTCCTTCCACCCAGCGTTCCCCCAAGTCTCCCGATAAAAATGATACCTCACTTGTGTGGGTAGGCCTAGCGCCGGCGACAGGAAACACCCCAAAGCGCAACGTGGACACATCCTAAATTTTGGAAAAAAACAGAGGTGTTTTTTGCGAAGTGCCTACCTGTAGATTTTGGCCTCTAGCTCAGCCGGCACCTAGGGAAACCTACCAAACCTGTGCATTTCTGAAAACTAGAGACCTAGGGGAATCCAAGGAGGGGTGACTTGCGGGGCTCGGACCAGGTTCTGTTACCCAGAATCCTTTGCAAACCTCACAATTTGGCTAAAAAAACACATGTTCCTCACATTTCTGTGGCAGAAAGTTCTGGAATCTGAGAGGAGCTACAAATTTCCTTCCACCCAGCGTTCCCCCAAGTCTCCCGATAAAAATGATACCTCACTTGCGTGGGTAGGCCTAGCGCCGGCGACAGGATACACCCCAAAGCGCAACGTGGACACATCCTAAATTTTGGAAAAAAACAGAGGTGTTTTTTGCGAAGTGCCTACCTGTAGATTTTGGCCTCTAGCTCAGCCGCCACCTAGGGAAACCTACCAAACCTGTGCATTTCTGAAAACTAGAGACCTAGGGGAATCCAAGGAGGGGTGACTTGCGGGGCTCGGACCAGGTTCTGTTACCCAGAATCCTTTGCAAACCTCAAAATTTGGCTAAAAAAACACATGTTCCTCACATTTCTGTGGCAGAAAGTTCTGGAATCTGAGAGGAGCTACAAATTTCCTTCCACCCAGCGTTCACCCAAGTCTCCCGATAAAAATGATACCTCACTTGCATGGGTAGGCCTAGCGCCGGCGACAGGAGACACCCCAAAGCGCAACGTGGACACATCCTAAATTTTGGAAAAAAACAGAGGTGTTTTTTGCGAAGTGCCTACCTGTAGATTTTGGCCTCTAGCTCAGCCGGCACCTAGGGAAACCTACCAAACCTGTGCATTTCTGAAAACTAGAGACCTAGGGGAATCCAAGGAGGGGTGACTTGCGGGGCTCGGACCAGGTTCTGTTACCCAGAATCCTTTGCAAACCTCAAAATTTGGCTAAAAAAACACATGTTCCTCACATTTCTGTGGCAGAAAGTTCTGGAATCTGAGAGGAGCTACAAATTTCCTTCCACCCAGCGTTCCCCCAAGTCTCCCGATAAAAATGATACCTCACTTGCGTGGGTAGGCCTAGCGCCGGCGACAGGAAACACCCCAAAGCGCAACGTGGACACATCCTAAATTTTGGAAAAAAACAGAGGTGTTTTTTGCGAAGTGCCTACCTGTAGATTTTGGCCTCTAGCTCAGCCGCCACCTAGGGAAACCTACCAAACCTGTGCATTTCTGAAAACTAGAGACCTAGGGGAATCCAAGGAGGGGTGACTTGCGGGGCTCGGACCAGGTTCTGTTACCCAGAATCCTTTGCAAACCTCGAATTTGGCTAAAAAAACACATGTTCCTCACATTTCTGTGGCAGAAAGTTCTGGAATCTGAGAGGAGCTACAAATTTCCTTCCACCCAGCGTTCCCCCAAGTCTCCCGATAAAAATGATACCTCACTTGCGTGGGTAGGCCTAGCGCCGGCGACAGGAAACACCCCAAAGCGCAACGTGGACACATCCTAAATTTTGGAAAAAAACAGAGGTGTTTTTTGCGAAGTGCCTACCTGTAGATTTTGGCCTCTAGCTCAGCCGCCACCTAGGGAAACCTACCAAACCTGTGCATTTCTGAAAACTAGAGACCTAGGGGAATCCAAGGAGGGGTGACTTGCGGGGCTCGGACCAGGTTCTGTTACCCAGAATCCTTTGCAAACCTCAAAATTTGGCTAAAAAAACACATGTTCCTCACATTTCTGTGGCAGAAAGTTCTGGAATCTGAGAGGAGCTACAAATTTCCTTCCACCCAGCGTTCCCCCAAGTCTCCCGATAAAAATGATACCTCACTTGCGTGGGTAGGCCTAGCGCCGGCGACAGGAGACACCCCAAAGCGCAACGTGGACACATCCTAAATTTTGGAAAAAAACAGAGGTGTTTTTTGCGAAGTGCCTACCTGTAGATTTTGGCCTCTAGCTCAGCCGGCACCTAGGGAAACCTACCAAACCTGTGCATTTCTGAAAACTAGAGACCTAGGGGAATCCAAGGAGGGGTGACTTGCGGGGCTCGGACCAGGTTCTGTTACCCAGAATCCTTTGCAAACCTCAAAATTTGGCTAAAAAAACACATGTTCCTCACATTTCTGTGGCAGAAAGTTCTGGAATCTGAGAGGAGCTACAAATTTCCTTCCACCCAGCGTTCACCCAAGTCTCCCGATAAAAATGATACCTCACTTGCATGGGTAGGCCTAGCGCCGGCGACAGGAGACACCCCAAAGCGCAACGTGCACACATCCTAAATTTTGGAAAAAAACAGAGGTGTTTTTTGCGAAGTGCCTACCTGTAGATTTTGGCCTCTAGCTCAGCCGGCACCTAGGGAAACCTACCAAACCTGTGCATTTCTGAAAACTAGAGACCTAGGGGAATCCAAGGAGGGGTGACTTGCGGGGCTCGGACCAGGTTCTGTTACCCAGAATCCTTTGCAAACCTCAAAATTTGGCTAAAAAAACACATGTTCCTCACATTTCTGTGGCAGAAAGTTCTGGAATCTGAGAGGAGCTACAAATTTCCTTCCACCCAGCGTTCCCCCAAGTCTCCCGATAAAAATGATACCTCACTTGCGTGGGTAGGCCTAGCGCCGGCGACAGGAAACACCCCAAAGCGCAACGTGGACACATCCTAAATTTTGGAAAAAAACAGAGGTGTTTTTTGCGAAGTGCCTACCTGTAGATTTTGGCCTCTAGCTCAGCCGCCACCTAGGGAAACCTACCAAACCTGTGCATTTCTGAAAACTAGAGACCTAGGGGAATCCAAGGAGGGGTGACTTGCGGGGCTCGGACCAGGTTCTGTTACCCAGAATCCTTTGCAAACCTTGAAATTTGGCTAAAAAAACACATGTTCCTCACATTTCTGTGGCAGAAAGTTCTGGAATCTGAGAGGAGCTACAAATTTCCTTCCACCCAGCGTTCCCCCAAGTCTCCCGATAAAAATGATACCTCACTTGCGTGGGTAGGCCTAGCGCCGGCGACAGGAAACACCCCAAAGCGCAACGTGGACACATCCTAAATTTTGGAAAAAAACAGAGGTGTTTTTTGCGAAGTGCCTACCTGTAGATTTTGGCCTCTAGCTCAGCCGCCACCTAGGGAAACCTACCAAACCTGTGCATTTCTGAAAACTAGAGACCTAGGGGAATCCAAGGAGGGGTGACTTGCGGGGCTCGGACCAGGTTCTGTTACCCAGAATCCTTTGCAAACCTCAAAATTTGGCTAAAAAAACACATGTTCCTCACATTTCTGTGGCAGAAAGTTCTGGAATCTGAGAGGAGCTACAAATTTCCTTCCACCCAGCGTTCCCCCAAGTCTCCCGATAAAAATGATACCTCACTTGCGTGGGTAGGCCTAGCGCCGGCGACAGGAGACACCCCAAAGCGCAACGTGGACACATCCTAAATTTTGGAAAAAAACAGAGGTGTTTTTTGCGAAGTGCCTACCTGTAGATTTTGGCCTCTAGCTCAGCCGCCACCTAGGGAAACCTACCAAACCTGTGCATTTCTGAAAACTAGAGACCTAGGGGAATCCAAGGAGGGGTGACATGCGGGGCTCGGACCAGGTTCTGTTACCCAGAATCCTTTGCAAACCTCAAAATTTGGCTAAAAAAACACATGTTCCTCACATTTCTGTGGCAGAAAGTTCTGGAATCTGAGAGTAGCTACAAATTTCCTTCCACCCAGCGTTCCCCTAAGTCTCCCGATAAAAATGATACCTCACTTGCGTGGGTAGGCCTAGCGCCGGCGACAGGAGACACCCCAAAGCGCAACGTGGACACATCCTAAATTTTGGAAAAAAACAGAGGTGTTTTTTGCGAAGTGCCTACCTGTAGATTTTGGCCTCTAGCTCAGCCGGCACCTAGGGAAACCTACCAAACCTGTGCATTTCTGAAAACTAGAGACCTAGGGGAATCCAAGGAGGGGTGACATGCGGGGCTCGACCAGGTTCTGTTACCCAGAATCCTTTGCAAACCTCAAAATTTGGCTAAAAAAACACATGTTCCTCACATTTCTGTGGCAGAAAGTTCTGGAATCTGAGAGGAGCTACAAATTTCCTTCCACCCAGCGTTCCCCCAAGTCTCCCGATAAAAATGATACCTCACTTGCGTGGGTAGGCCTAGCGCCGGCGACAGGAAACACCCCAAAGCGCAACGTGGACACATCCTAAATTTTGGAAAAAAACAGAGGTGTTTTTTGCGAAGTGCCTACCTGTAGATTTTGGCCTCTAGCTCAGCCGGCACCTAGGGAAACCTACCAAACCTGTGCATTTCTGAAAACTAGAGACCTAGGGGAATCCAAGGAGGGGTGACATGCGGGGCTCGGACCAGGTTCTGTTACCCAGAATCCTTTGCAAACCTCGAAATTTGGCTAAAAAAACACATGTTCCTCACATTTCTGTGGCAGAAAGTTCTGGAATCTGAGAGAAGCTACAAATTTCCTTCCACCCAGCGTTCCCCCAAGTCTCCCGATAAAAATGATTCCTCACTTGCGTGGGTAGGCCTAGCGCCGGCGACAGGAAACACCCCAAAGCGCAACGTGGACACATCCTAAATTTTGGAAAAAAACAGAGGTGTTTTTTGCGAAGTGCCTACCTGTAGATTTTGGCCTCTAGCTCAGCCGCCACCTAGGGAAACCTACCAAACCTGTGCATTTCTGAAAACTAGAGACCTAGGGGAATCCAAGGAGGGGTGACTTGCGGGGCTCGGACCAGGTTCTGTTACCCAGAATCCTTTGCAAACCTCAAAATTTGGCTAAAAAAACACATGTTCCTCACATTTCTGTGGCAGAAAGTTCTGGAATCTGAGAGGAGCTACAAATTTCCTTCCACCCAGCGTTCCCCCAAGTCTCCCGATAAAAATGATACCTCACTTGCGTGGGTAGGCCTAGCGCCGGCGACAGGAAACACCCCAAAGCGCAACGTGGACACATCCTAAATTTTGGAAAAAAACAGAGGTGTTTTTTGCGAAGTGCCTACCTGTAGATTTTGGCCTCTAGCTCAGCCGGCACCTAGGGAAACCTACCAAACCTGTGCATTTCTGAAAACTAGAGACCTAGGGGAATCCAAGGAGGGGTGACATGCGGGGCTCGGACCAGGTTCTGTTACCCAGAATCCTTTGCAAACCTCGAAATTTGGCTAAAAAAACACATGTTCCTCACATTTCTGTGGCAGAAAGTTCTGGAATCTGAGAGGAGCTACAAATTTCCTTCCACCCAGCGTTCCCCCAAGTCTCCCGATAAAAATGATACCTCACTTGCGTGGGTAGGCCTAGCGCCGGCGACAGGAAACACCCCAAAGCGCAACGTGGACACATCCTAAATTTTGGAAAAAAACAGAGGTGTTTTTTGCGAAGTGCCTACCTGTAGATTTTGGCCTCTAGCTCAGCCGCCACCTAGGGAAACCTACCAAACCTGTGCATTTCTGAAAACTAGAGACCTAGGGGAATCCAAGGAGGGGTGACTTGCGGGGCTCGGACCAGGTTCTGTTACCCAGAATCCTTTGCAAACCTCAAAATTTGGCTAAAAAAACACATGCTCCTCACATTTCTGTGGCAGAAAGTTCTGGAATCTGAGAGGAGCTACAAATTTCCTTCCACCCAGCGTTCCCCCAAGTCTCCCGATAAAAATGATACCTCACTTGCGTGGGTAGGCCTAGCGCCGGCGACAGGAGACACCCCAAAGCGCAACGTGGACACATCCTAAATTTTGGAAAAAAACAGAGGTGTTTTTTGCGAAGTGCCTACCTGTAGATTTTGGCCTCTAGCTCAGCCGGCACCTAGGGAAACCTACCAAACCTGTGCATTTCTGAAAACTAGAGACCTAGGGGAATCCAAGGAGGGGTGACATGCGGGGCTCGGACCAGGTTCTGTTACCCAGAATCCTTTGCAAACCTCAAAATTTGGCTAAAAAAATACATGTTCCTCACATTTCTGTGGCAGAAAGTTCTGGAATCTGAGAGGAGCTACAAATTTCCTTCCACCCAGCGTTCCCCCAAGTCTCCCGATAAAAATGATACCTCACTTGCGTGGGTAGGCCTAGCGCCGGCGACAGGAAACACCCCAAAGCGCAACGTGGACACATCCTAAATTTTGGAAAAAAACAGAGGTGTTTTTTGCGAAGTGCCTACCTGTAGATTTTGGCCTCTAGCTCAGCCGCCACCTAGGGAAACCTACCAAACCTGTGCATTTCTGAAAACTAGAGACCTAGGGGAATCCAAGGAGGGGTGACTTGCGGGGCTCGGACCAGGTTCTTTTACCCAGAATCCTTTGCAAACCTCAAACTTTGGCTAAAAAAACACATGTTCCTCACATTTCTGTGGCAGAAAGTTCTGGAATCTGATAGGAGCCACAAATTTCCTTCCACCCAGCGTTCCCCCAAGTCTCCCGATAAAAATGATACCTCACTTGTGTGGGTGGCCCAGGTGCATGCAACATAATAAGCCCCAAAACCTGAAGGGATAGAAGCGATAGCACAGCAAGTTTATAAGGGCATATTCTTTTATACATCTTTAGACGGACTCTGCTTTGGGGACCCACATAAGTGAGGTGTCATTTTACTTGGGAGTCTGAGGGGAAAACTGGGGAGTAGGAATTTTGTGCTGGAGCGGTGATCCTACTAAGAAAAATCAGGAAAATATGCTTTTTTATGCAAATTGTGAGGTTTACAGAGGAGTCTGGGTAAGAAAATGTTGGGGGAGCCACACAAGCCACACCTCCCTAGACTCCTTGGGGTGCCTAGTTTTAAAAAGTTTCTGGGTTTTGTAGGTTTCCCTACATGACGGCCGCACCCAGGACCAAAAACATAGGTGGGCCCTCCCCCCCAAACACAGGTATTTTTGGAATATATCACTTTGATGTGTGCACATACGTCCGTGATGTGCCAAACACTAAAATTGTGAAAAGAAACACACTTAGGTTATGTGAAGAAGACCCCTCACCCACCAACCAAGTTGGTGGCATGCTTCATCATCGGGGTCCCACCTGAGGCACCTAGCGTGTCTCAAGTGTGCTGCGACGCCTGATTACAGCGGAGCAGGTTTTGTCATTTGTACCACACATACTGGTTGGATTTGGCACGAGGGTGAGTGATGGTTCAGTAGATCAAATTTTATTAACAAGAGATTTCACAAAAGTGAAATGCACTGGTAATAACTGAAAGGCCAAAAAACTGAACCAATGACTCACAGCTCGTGAGCTGTAAAGCCACGACAAGGCACCAACCGCTTTACAGTCCATTCACACACCTTTCATACATGACATGCACTAGACCATTCACGCCGCCAGCCACGGGCCCAGCACATTACAAGACTCGCATCCACAGACAGCGCCAGTCAAGGGCCCATCACTGTCATACGCCCACATGCCTGATACAGCAATCACACCAGCTGATGAGTGTGTGGACTGGCGTTTGGCCGGCACTGCCAGCCAAGGGCCACACCACCAGCCAAGCGCCACCCCACCCACACCACCAGCCAAGCGCCACCCCACACACACCGCCAGCCCAGCGCCACCCCACACACACCGCCAGCCAAGCGCCACCCCACACACACCGCCAGCCAATCGCCACCCCACACACACCGCCAGCCAAGCGCCACCCCACACACACCGCCAGCCAAGCGCCACCACACCCACGCTGCCAGCCAAGCGCCACTCTACACATGCCATCCCCTTTTTTTTGTTTTTAAACAACAAAGAAACCACTAATCATAAATTAGTACAAAACTACAAACACAAAAGCTCTAACTGAATACATGACTAATGCCAACCGTGAAACCGAACATATAAAAATATAAAACACCAGTATACGCTCACGGAATTTCCCAATAATTCTTCTGTGTGTGGTAGCTCCTGAAACAGCCACCCACACACAGCCCAGGCTTTGAAGGACAATCAGGGCAGTACATCCTAGTCTCCTTCCTGATACCTCTTCGAGCACAGACTCTACATCTCTTAGCAGGAAAGTTTTTTTGGGCCGTGGGAGGAATGTGCTCAGCAAAGTGACGATCTTTCAATCTAGCCACATCCTCCACCACTGCTTCTCTAGGAACTCTTGCCTGTTCCAGCACAACAAGGCTAGCTATGATAGACTCCTGAAATTTCACAAATGTCATCCTTGACTCTGGAGAACTATCCTTAAACACAACAAAAGCATTAAAAGTTGCCAAGTGGAACAAGTGAAGCGCTAATTTCTTATACCACACATAAGACTTATGAGCAGCAGTGTAAGGTTCTAACCTCTGATCTACTCTATCAACACCACCCATGTGCTTATTATAGTCGAAGATGCACACAGGTTTGCGCACTTCGGCAACCTGACCCCAAACAGCCACAGGTGAAGTACTCTCATCATGGATGGTGCTTAGCATGTATACATCCCTCTTGTCTACAAATTTCAGAGCTAGCAGCTCATCATTCCGCAAGGCACTGCACTGTCCCTTCTCAAGTTTTTTACAGACAAGCTCTTTTGGATAGCCTTTCCGATTAGAGCGGATTGTGCCACAAGCAACAGTGTCCACTCTGAACAACTCCTTGAACAACCGAACTCCAGTGTAGAAGTTATCTACATATAAATGGTGACCTTTGTTAAACAGTCGTCTACCAAGTTCCCACACAATTTTCTCACTAACTCCAAAAGTGGGAGGACAACCAGGGGGGTCAATATTGGAATCCCTACCAGTGTAGACCCGGAAATTATAAACATATCCTGTACTACTTTCTGACAGCATATACAATTTAATTCCATACCGTGCCCTCTTGCTAGGAATGTACTGCCTAAAAACCAAACGACCCTTGAACAGGACCAAAGACTCATCTACAGATATTTCTTTCCCTGGAACATAGATCTCTGAAAACCGATCTACCAAATGATCAAGGACAGGTCTAATCTTAAAAAGACGGTCAGAATCAGGATGATCTCGTGGCAAGGCTAAAGCATTATCTACAAAATGCAACATCCGAAGAAGAAGCTCATACCGGTTACGACTCATGATGGCAGGAAATATAGCAGTTGCCATCAAGGGACTAGTAGACCAATATGAAGACAGCGACGGCTTCCTTATCAGCCCCATCAAAAAAGTTAAACCCAAGAACTTTTTCAACTCTTCCAGATTTGTGGGAATCCACCGGCTAGCTCTAGAGTGTGGCCTAAGTCTGGCAGCGTTGTCCCTCAAAAACTGCTCTGCATACAAATTAGTCTGCTCAACAATCTCTTCCAAAAATATATCGTCCATAAACAACTCAAAAAAGTTGACGGGCAAAAAGTTTTCCGTATTAACTCGACACCCTGGAAAACCAGTAAACGCAGGCAACTGTGGCTGCTCCATGTTTGGTGCAACCCATGCGTCAGGTCTTCCAATGGGAAGCCTTTCAGCCGCTGGCTCCTGCACCATTGGCACATCACTGTCCTCCTCTAAAACAGGCCCTTCATCAGCACTGAGAGTGGCTTCATCATCAGATGATTCATCTCTGACAGAAAATTCACTTCCAGAATCCTGCACTTCCTCCTCTGCCTCAGATGCAGAGTCAGTCTCATATTCATGGTCAGAAGATGACTCAAAAAGCACACTAACAACCTGCTGAGCGGTCATCCTACGGCTGGCCATGATCCTTCCTACTAAAATTAACTGGACAAATTCACCCCCAACAACCAGCACTGTGTAAGATAAGTAACAAAGTATAGGTTTATCACTAAGAATTATAAACTCAAAAACTATACTGCTCACTTGCCTGAAAAAGCTTGATTCACCAGCAACTACTCTGCACAGCCACAGCAATCACCAACGATATCCCACTAAAAAGAGAAAAAAAAAAGCAAATTAGACATAAGACAACACAATAATCATTGTGCATAACTCTAAGGACAATTTCACACACAATCCTGCATTCAGTACACCACCTACAAACATGTCATTCATGCATTGCAACAATACTCAATTGGAGTAAATTTATTTACTTACATAAAACATGCAACTACGCAAACCGCAGGACAACTACTGCCAAAACTGCAACAAGCCACAGCAAAGTCAGCAAAAGCTTTGAACTAAAACAAAAAGGAGAAAAACTGTTATTATCATAAAAGCAAATACTTCGCCAGTTGACAAACACTCCGGCACTAACCATTTTTTCATTTTCCCCTGTGTCTAGTCTTCTCTGCTTGGGGGAAGATGGGCCTAAAAAAAAATAGGCCAATCTACCCCCAAGGGGAGGGGGCAGAAATCGCCCAGATTACATTGCACCCTTTGGGGGGGGCGACCCTTGCCCAAGGGGCCACACCCCCACACAAAGCACACACACACACATAGTATCCCTGGCGCTATGGGGATTCTGCCCCCCTTGGGGACAGAAAGGCCTAAAAAATAGGCATATCTGCCCCCTAGGGGGGCAGAACTGCCCAAAAATACATGTGGGCCCCTGGGGGCGACCCTTGCCCAAGGGGCCGCCCCCCAACACAAAAAATAAAAACCAACAATAAAATCCCTGGTGTCTAGTGGCTTTCTGCCCCCCTTGGGGGCCGATCGGTGTAAAAATAGGGCCAATCTGCCCCCAAGGGGGGCAGAAACGACGATAAATACATTGCGCCCCCGGGGGAGCGACCCTTGCCCAAGGGGCCACCCCCCAACACAAAGCACACATACAAACATATCTTTCTGGCGCTATTGGGATTCTGCCCCCCTTGGGGGCAGAAAGGCCTAAAAAAAATAGGCCTCTCTGCCCCCAAGGGGGGCAGAACTGCCCAAAAATACATGTGGGCCCATGGGGGCGACCCTTGCCCAAGGGGCCACCCCCCAACACAAAAAATAAAAATCAACAATAAAATCCCTGGTGTCTAGTGGCTTTCTGCCCCCCTTGGGGGCAGATCGGCCTAAAAATAGGGCCAATCTGCCCCCAAGGGGGGCAGAAACGACAATAAATACATTGCGCCCCTGGGGGGAGAGACCCTTGCCCAAGGGGCCACCCCCCAACACAAAGCACACATACATACATACTATTTCTGGCGCTATTGGGATTCTGCCCCCCTTGGGGGCAGAAAGGCCTAAAACAAATAGGCCTCTCTGCCCCCAAGGGGGGCAGAACTGCCCAAAAATACATGAGGGCCCCTCAACAATAAAATCCCTGGTGTCTAGTGGCTTTCTGCCCCCCTTGGGGGCAGATCGGCTAAAAATAGGGCCTATCTGCCCCCAGGGGGGGCAGAAACGACGTAAAATACATTTGCCCCCAAAGGGGAGCGACCCTTGCCCAAGGGGCCGCCCCCCAACACAAAAAATACAAATCAACAATAAAATCCCTGGTGTCTAGTGGCTTTCTGCCCCCCTTGGGGGCAGATCGGCCTAAAAATAGGGCCAATCTGAAACGACGTAAAATACATGTGCCCCCAAAGGGGAGCGACCCTTGCCCAAGGGGCCGCCCCCCAACACAAAAAATACAAAGCAACAATAAAATCCCTGGTGTCTAGTGGCTTTCTGCCCCCCTTGGGGGCAGATCGGCCTAAAAATAGGGCCAATCTGCCCCCAGGGGGGGCAGAAACGACGTAAAATACATGTGCCCCCAAAGGGGAGCGTCCCTTGCCCAAGGGGTCGCTCCCCTACACTAATAAGCACACACACACACACACACATACTGAAATCCCTGGTGTCTAGTGGGCATTCCTGCTGCCCGATCGCATCGCGATCGGGCAGCAGGAATGCTCAAAGAGACATCGAGGGAAAGGAAAACCCTTTCCTTTCCCTCGATGCCTCTCTGAGAGCACCCCCACCCCGCACGAAGGTGAAAAACTCACCTTCTCCCTTAGACGCGCTGGAAGCAAATGGCTTCCAGCGCGTCTTTCCCCCTTTCCCTGAAATCAGCGCGCGATCGCGCGCTGACGTCATGGGGGGGGGCAGGGGGGGTGGGCGTGAAAGGGGAAGGGATTCCCCTTTCAGCCCTGGCCTGGGGGTGCTGGGGGGCGGCCCTCGGGGGAAGCGCTAGCGCTTCCCCGACTGCCAGTCCCAGGACGTAATGGTTACGTCCATGGCGCCACACGGGCGCTGCCATGGACGTAACCATTACGTCCGTGGCGGGGAAGGGGTTAAGAAACCCTCTGCTGACAATAGCAATCTCAAAACGTATTGTTCGATCTCCCTGTTCCCATACCCATCTAAAGTTCTCAAGAAAGCTATCAGCCAACAGGTCACCGAATACCTAGAACACAACCACCTACTTGACACCTGGAAATCTGTATTCCGTGCCAACCACAGCCTACAGAATGTGCTGATCAGAGCCACAGACAACATCAGGACTCTCCTAAACCATGGAGAAATCCTGGTCCTGCTCCTCCTTGACCTCTCTGCTGCATTTGACACTGTCTCCCACCACACCCTCATCAACAGACTCCACAACATTGGCATACAGCACAATGCTCTCAAATGGATTGCTTCCTTCCTCACAGGATGCACACAGAACATCCAGCTGCCTCTCCTTACCTCAGAACCCAAGAACATCATATGCGGAGTACCCCAAGGATCATCCCTCAGCCCCACCATGTTCAATGTTTACATGACCCCCTTCGCAGACGTCATCAGATCCCATAGACTCAATGTAATCTCCTACGCAGACAACACTCAACTAGTTCTCTCACTCACCGTAGACTGCTCCAACACCAAAATGCACTTCTGAGACACCATTAACAACATAGCAAACTGGATGGGAGGCAAACACCTCCGTCTGGAACCACAGTGGTGTCCCACAGATCTTGGCCCCACACCGACACCAACTGACCATGCATGCAACCTAGGCATCATCCTCAACAAAGAGCTGACCATGAAACGATAAATCAACTCAGTCGTTACCTCCTGCTTCCACAACCTTCGCATGCTCCACAGAATCTTCATATGGCTCCCTGTTAACAACAGAAAGATCATTGCTCAGGCCTTCGTCACCAGTCGGCTCAACTATGGCAACGCCCTCTACGCTGGCATCTCCACCCAGTTCCTCAGAAAATCCAGACCATACAAAATGCTGTAGCCAGACTCATCCTGGACCTCCCCAAACGGGTCCATATCACCCCCACACTTCAGAAACCTCCACCAGCTTCCCACCCAGAAGAGATGCCAGTTCAAGATCCTCACACATGCCTACAAAGTCCTGCATGATCAAGGACCATCCTAAATCAACAAGCGACTTAACTTCAATCTACCCACAAAAAACCTTCACTCCTCCTCTCTTGCCCTCACCAACACCCTCCGCATCCATCACAGCCACAGCGGGGGCCTAGCCTTCTCCTACATTGCTGCCACGCCTTGGAACAAACTGCCCATCTACCTCCGGACTGCGTCCTCCCTGGCAGACTTCAGAAAGAAACTCAAGACCTGGCTGTTCGATGTAGACACAACACCCCATCACCCAGATACCCCTGGGGTGATCTTGCTGGGCTTCACAAATCATTGATTGATTAACTGATTGATTGATACACCTAGCCCTTTCCTTTCCTAGCAGCTGTCTGGGCCATTCTTTCAGGTTCCAGTCTTTTCTGACTCCCCTCTCAGGCAGCTATGGACATGTTGGTCGTACAGACCCACTCAGGCAACCCTAACATTCCCAGGTGTGATCTGAGCTCCACTTCCTTCTGGCAGTGTGCTCTAAGTCATTTCCTAACACACTGTCCACTGGCATAGCAGGGCTCACGGCAGCCTTCAGAAGACCTGAGACGGCCCACTTAAAAGGAACAACAGCCACAGAGTAGTGGCTCTCCAGGTTTTCTGCTACCACAACCTGGTGAAATGTATTGGGTATCACCTGCTCTGAGGATACCAGATGTCACCTGACTGTAGTCATACTGGCTCCTGTGTCCCTCGGAGGCTCAACCTTCAGCCCACTAATGGTGACCCACTGTCTATACTTTGAAGTATTGAAATGCATGTTGGACTGGAGCACCATCTCTGCATCAACCAGGAACACTAGGGTTACCTCACTCGTCTCCCCCACACTAACTGGGGCCATCTCCTCCCTACTGCTCTACTGGCTATCCCTTGTGACTGCCTACCACTGGTGGTAGCACTCATAACACTTGGAGACAAACTTTCCAGTTTTCCTATCTATTAACCCCTTCTTCTAGTGGGCAGATTGGCCTTGGGACCCTTTACCATGTGAACTGTTTTAGGAGCCTTGAGGGAAACCCTTGGTTTTATTTTTTGTCTTCCCCCCCTTTCTTCTGCTGGGATCCCTGATCACCGGTTTGGGAGTCCCCTCCAGATATCTTCTTAGACACTCTGGTGCTGACCCAGAGGACTGCCTCCTCAGCAAGCTTCCTAAGACCAGTAAACTTGCTCTCCACTAGGTGTTGGTGTAGCTCTGGAAAATGGATTATAAGCATGTGTTCCCTCAGCGTTAAGTTATACAGCCCATCAAAATCATTCACTTTGCTGCCATTCACCCAGCCCTTCAGTGTCTTTAGTGGCATAATCTAGAAAATTCATACAGGCCTGATTTGGGAGCTTGTAGCTGTCCTTTGATCTCTGACGGCACTTCTCAGGGGTCAGACCAAACTTATCAACAAGGATTCCCTTAATGGGGGAGTTCCTTGTCTGATCCTCTGCCTCCAGTGTTAAGAATGGGTCCCTCCCTACCGTAGGAATGCATTTCCACAGGCTACCCCGCACTACTCCTTTGGGACCTTATGTTACCTAAAAGCAGCTTCATAAGCAGCAAACTACTTGTCTATATATCTCCCACCACATAGGTAGGCACCATCTCCTGGGGTATGCAGATCCTCAACTTGCCAGCAGACACTGTTGGTACACTGCCAACATCACTATTAAGTCCTGTATGTTGCTGTATTTTTAGCTCCAGCTCCTTTGTGTGTTTCACATGCTCCATCAGTCATTTTCTCCCAGCCAAAGCCCTCTCAACCTCGGCCTGCCTGTCCTCTCCTTTAGTTTTGCCAGCTCCAGCCTGAGTTTCCTTTCTTCCCTCCTCTATACCAACTCCTCTGGAGTCAGGCCCATGGAAGACACACTGCTCTCTGCACAGGAGGAAAATGTCAATCCTGGGAGTGGATTGCTCCCTCGACTTCAGACTGCATTCCAAGACCCTCCCCTAAGTCTTGGTCCGATTCCTCCTCAAAATGTAGCTCCTCCTTCTCATTGTCTGTGGGGGCCTGATGAGCATCTGCACATGCCCTTAAAGCCTTTTGGAGCTCTGCCGTTTTGGTGCTCCTTTTGGAAGGCAGCCACTTATCCTGACATAACTTCTTCAGCTGGGCCACTGTGTAGCTCTCCAGGTCGGCCAGCTCAATTTCCATCTTTGCAGGTGAAATCACAGATCCAACAAGTGGACTGAGAAAAGATAACTTTAACAAAATCAAAAATGCCAATCAGGGAGAATTGATTTGAATTGAATTGGTCTTGGATGTGGAATGGTAGTGTACACCAAGTTACTTTAAGGCATTGCACAAAACACGTTCTATGCAAAGCTGCCAAAAATGTTAGAAATTGGGTTTCTGGTTGGCAGAGGTGTGCACCCTGTCCAAGCAGGAACCATAGCCCCAGTAGGAGTAAATCAGATACTCACTAAACATTAACCTGTGCCCCCCCCTGGTACCTTGGCACAAACCAGTCAATGTGCAGAGGCAACGTGTAAAGTTTTTGTGCAACACTTCAAACAGAAAAACAGTGAAAACACCACACAAAAAGATACCACACCTAGTTAGAAACATAGACCAAAACAACAAAAATCCAACAAACAGTAAACAAGATATTAATTTTTAAAGATTAAACTTAGTTATAGTGGCTAAAAGCGTAAAGCGACGATCGGGGCTAACTGGTTGTGCTAGAACAGGTGAAATGCAAAGGGGCAGGCCGACCATGATGGAGCATGGGTTGGATAAAGTCCGAGACAAGTCCAGCTGAAGTTTTACCTTCTCAGGAATTGAGCCAAGAGTCCTATTTGCAGGGAAGAAGTATGTTAGGAGCAAGGACAGCATTGCTGGCAGTGGTCCATGGGTGCAAGGAGTCAGCCGGGTGTCGCAGACAGGTGGTCTGGAGCCTACTGCTCATGAGCAGTGATACTTGCTGTGCAAGGAGTCTAACTTTCTTTGGGCAAGCGGTGAGCTGGCCGCTTTGTGGTTGTGAAGCATCTAAAAGCTTGATTTCAGAAGCCACAAAACTACTTCCAAGGGCCCGGGACCTAAAAGGCACCTCTTGGGGGTCAAGAGCTTGTTGAAGATGGGTCCAGGAGCTGCAGGGAGTCTGTTATGTCCCTGAGGCTCAGATCAGAAGGCCAGCAGTCTAGCCCTTTCAGTCACTCTGGGGTCCTGGGTTTAAGATGGATGGTTGCAGGTCCAATTCTCCTTTCCCAGGCAGGAGGGCAGCAAGCAGCAGGTGAGCTCAGTAAAGCAGGAGACCAGCATAGTAGCATCTCAGCAGAGTGGCTGCCCTTACAGCAGCACAGCAGCCCTTCTTCCGGGCAGAGTGTGCACAGGTCTGGAAGTGTATTGAGTTGGTGGTGTTTGAGGTCCAGTATGTATACTTTAGTGCCCTGGTTCTGGAACGAGGAAGAAGCTTCTAGAGAGGTGTTTTGAAGTGCATTTACTATCACATTTACAAAACACAACCACATTGGACAATTCAAAATACACACACCTGATACACATACACATACCACACTCACACACCCAGTCCAATATAAAACACACACCCACATCACCCACAAACCCTTACAACCAAAATTCAGAAAGAAGGCCAGAGAGAGAGACTACCTAACACAACACCAGCATCCACAGACACACAACACCATCACTCATACAACATCCACGCACCTCAAATAACACACACCAACATATCCCCTCACACATCACAACAGACACCACCCCACACATCACCCACACCACATCATGGCACCTCAAAGACACCCCAGGTTCTCTGAAATGGAGGAGCTCAGGGTCATGGTGGAGGAAATCGTCCGTGTAGAGCCACAGCTATTCGGATCACAGGTGCAGCAGACATCCATTGCAAGGAAGATGTAGTTATGGCGCAGAATTGTCAACAGGGTTAACGCAGTGGGACAGCATCCAAGAACACAGGATGACATCAGGAAGAAGTAGAACGACCTACGGGGGAAGGTACGTTCCGTGGTATCCAGACACCAGATTGCTGAACAGACGACTGGCGGTGGACCCCCACCTCATCCCCCACAACTAACAACATGGGAGGAGCAAGTCTTGTCGATCATGCATCTTGAGGGCCTCGCAGGAGTAGCAGGAGGACTGGACTCTGGTAAGGCAAATCTTTACTTCTTTATCCCCCCACCCCACCTGCATGCCATCACATACTCCCACCCTCACCCTCACACCCATCACCCCAACAACCCACAGATACCCCACTAACACAACCCACACATCCCAAAATCAAGCCCTACATGTAACACCAATGAATGGACACCCATCACCAAAGCATGTCCAGTAGAGAGACTCACTCATGCCCCAAAATCACCAATCACACAAGGGCCACAGCAATAATGCAAGCACAGGAGTAGAGGGTAACTCACCCATTGCACAAGATGGCACACACAGATACAATAACTATGCATTTACACCCCAACAGGACCCCTACCCAACGTCACCAGACAGGAAGTGCCAGACATATCCAGTCCCCCCACAGAAGAGGCCCACAGTGACGACAGCAGCTCTGCACGCCTGGATCAAGATGACCAGCCCGGCCCATCAGGGACCTCGGGACAGTCGGTTCCCCTGACACAGTCACAAACCACCACTGAACCTCCCCCCTCAGGAAACACCACCACAGCGCCCACCCAGCGGGCCCATCCCTCTGTCCCCAGGACACGTCAATCAGCAGTTTGTCCACCACAACAGGGAACCCAGGCAACCCCACCAACACAGGATGATCAGGGACCTGGGGGAAGTGGCAGTGGGCACACGGTTCAGGGGACAGAGGCACAGGACAACAGGGAAGCTGGGAGGACTGCTGTGCGACAGGGGGAGGACAGGCCCAGGGAACCCACTCTCCACGAGGCACTCTCCAACATCATGGGAGCTTACCACCATTCCCAGGAGACCATGGGCATGGTACTGGCCAAGTTTCAGGAGACCCAGCGGCTGCAGGAGGAACACTACCTGGGGATCAGGGAGGACTTGAAGTCCATCAACACCACCCTGTTCACCATTGCAGGGGTGCTCGCAGACCTTTTCAACACCAGGAGGGACACAGTGGCACACCAACAGGCCCCTGACACTAGCCTGGACGATGAACAGCCCTCCACCTCCGCCGGCGCTAGTGGACAGGAGGCACCGCCACAGGAACAACAGGCCACCAGCACCCCACCCCCTGCAGATGGAGACCCACCCCGCACATGGTCCCTGAGATCCAGGAACAAGACGGAGAACATTGCTAAGACCCCCGCCAGGAAATAAGACCCCCTTGAATGTCACCCTTCTGTCCCACTTTGTCACCCTGTCCACCTTAAACTGCCATTGCTCCACTTCCTATGCCCCATTGGACAATGCACCTGTGAAACAAATAGACTGGACTCTGCCATGGACATTCCTCCACCATCACCCCAGCCCATTTCACACACCCCTCCACTTATTTGCACAGAAATAAACACACTTCAATCACAAAACAATCTGGAGTCTGTCTGTGCTTTCACAAATGTGTAATTGCAAAACCTCTGGAATATAGCAATGTCAATGTACTTGTTCACATAGCAATATAACACAACTGTAAGCCGGCAGTAAACATAGCAGAGGGCACAAAGTGGGACCCAGATCTGTGAAATGAAAAGGCAAAGTAACAAGTCAGGGTCCATACACTGAGTGAAAATGACAGACTTATGCTATCTCCAACAATAGTATGAGATGTGGGAAGCAGTTACATCTTCTTACCTGTGTCTCACTGGAAGTATTGCATGATGATGTTCTTTCGGTTGTCGACATCTTCTTCTTCTGCCTCCTCTTCTTCAATGTCCACAGGCTCCACAGCTGCCACAAGACCACCATCTGGCCCATCCTCCTGCAGAAAAGGCACCTGTTGTCGCAAAGCCAGGTTGTGCAGCATACAGCAGGCCACGATTATCTGGCACACCTTCTTCGGTGAGTAGTATAGGGAGTCACCTGTCAGATGGAGGCACCGGAATCTGGCCTTCAGGAGGCCAAAGGTGCGTTCTATAATCCTCGAAGTACACCCATGTGCCTCATTGTAGCGTTCCTCTGCCCTTGTCCTGGGATTCCTCACTGGGGTCAGTAGCCATGACAGGTTGGGGTAACCAGAGTCACCTGCAAATGTCGAGGGACAACTGTTAGACACACACTAACCCTTAGGGACAACCTCATACCCAGACACCTATGTCAACTGTGTTGGGACCTTGGCCTCACCTATTAGCCACACACGGTGCCTCAGGAGTTGCCCCATCGCAGGGATGCTGCTATTCCTCAAAATGTAAGCGTCATGCACTGAGCCAGGATACTTGGCATTCACATGGGAGATGTACTGTTCTGCCAAACACACCATCTGCACATTCATCGAATGGTAGCTTTTCTGGTTTCTGTACACCTGTTCATTCCTACGGGGGGGGACAAATGCCACATGTGTACCATCACTAGCACCAATGATGTTGGAGATATGTCCCAGGGCATAGAAGTCACCTTTCACTGTGGGCAAATGCTCCACTTGAGGGAAAACGATGTAGCTGCGCATGTGTTTCAGCAGGGAAGATAACACTCTGGACAACACATTAGAGAACATTGGCTGGGACATCCCTGATGCCATGGCCACTGTTGTTTGAAAAGACCCACTGGCCAGGAAATGGAGTACAGACAGAACCTGCACTAGAGGGGGGATTCCTGTGGGATGGCGGATAGCTGACATCAGGTCTGGCTCCAACTGGGCACACAGTTCCATGATTGTTGCACGATCAAGTCTGTATGTGATTATGGTGTGTCTCTCTTCCATTGTCAACAGGTACACCAGGGGTCTGTACACCGGAGGATGCCGCCATCTCATCACCTGCCCCAGCAGACGTGCCCTATGGAGGAGAACAGCGAGCAGAGGGTCATCCAACACTGAGGTATCACAATGTGTTATTTGCTGAAACGTTGGTAAATCGCAATGTGCCGGTATCTGTCTGTATTCCCGGCCTAGATAGGTGTGACGCAGATTTTGTATCCATCCTATGTGGCCCCCTGAAATGGCGGTTGCCTGACCTGTAAGGTGGACAAGGAGAAATGAGGTAACTGCGCTGGCGTTGTACACTGTCGTGGTGGGCGGTCGAAGACCACGGTGCAATTCAGCATTGGTTAACATTGGGCCCTATGGGTCCCAGGAGCCAATGACGATGGATGCCGGCGGTGACGGTAAGCACTGCCATGGACGTGACCGCCATTTTCTTACTGTTCACTCACTTGATACCTGACCTTCAACAGGAGAGGACCTACACTCCAAGTGCTGCTGTGACCTGTGTCTGGAAGCGACGATGGCTACAGTGTCTGGGGAAAGGGCCCCTGCCTTCACTTCGGAGGAGTTGGAGAAACTGGTAGATGGGGTCCTCCCCCAGTAAACGTAACTGTACGGTCCTCCAGACAAACAGGTGAGTACACTGTGAACATGGTGGTTGGCACCAGAGTGTATGGAGTGTCCTGGATGGAAGAGGGTGGGGAGGTGGACAGGCCAGCATGTCAGGATTGTGTGTGTATGTATGGCAGGGCCAGCGTGGGAGGTGTTTGTCAATGCGTGAGATGAAAGGTACGGGCTAGAAACATCCATTTTTACTTCACTTTTCCTCTAGGTCAGCGCCCACCAGAAGAAGGGTATTTGGCGTGCCATCGCCAAGGATGTCCGGACCCTGGGGGTCTACCATAGACGGAGCACCCACTGCCATAAAAGATGGGAGGACCTGCGCCGCTGGAGCAAGAAGACGGCGGAGGCCCAGCTGGGGATGGCCTCCCAATGTGGAAGGGGTGCCCGTCGCACCATGACCCCCCTGATGTACCAGATCCAGGCGGTGGCCTATCCGGAGTTGGATGGGCACTTGAGAGCATCACAGCATCCACAAGGGGGTGAGTACACTCTCATTCAGCTGACTCTGCGCGCATTACGAGGTGTCTGGGTGGGGGAGGTGGGCTGTGGGTTCCCCTAGGTCATGGTGAACTTGGTAGACAAGGTCCCTTGTTAGGCAGGATCTGTGGCACTCCTACCCCACTAGTGATAATATCCATCTACACCTAGTCAGGCTCCTGTGACTTCCAGGTGTGCATCAATTGGGCTTCGGCCTCGTACCCCATGGGCATGTGAATTTGCTAGGAACTGTTAGTGCATGGCTTAGTGCAGAGGGCTGTTCCCTGTGTGTTGTGTCCACCAACGGTAGTGGTGTTGCATGCACTGAACATGTGTTTCTGAAACCACCAGTGGGTCGGAGGGCGAGGGGAGCTCCACGACTGGGACAGGAGCATACACTAGTGACAGCGACTCCTCCTCTGATGGGAGCTCCCTTGCGGTGGCGGGCACCTCTGTGCCCACCGCATCAACAGATACAGCCGCCACCCCCCTACCAGCACCGCCCTCCCAGTAGCCCCTCAGCGTGTGTCCCATGCCCGCTCACCCAGGAGGGTGGGCATCTCCTTCGCCCCAGGCACCTCAGCCCCTGCCCCAGTCAGCCCTGCTGCCCTCAGTGAGGAGGCTATTGACCTCCTGAGATCCCTCACTGTTGGGCAATCTACCATTTTTAATGCCATCCAGGGTGTTGAGAGGCATTTGCAAGAAACAAATGCATACCTGGAGGGCATTCATTCTGGGAAGGCGGCCCAACAGAGAGCATTTCAGGCTCTGGCCTCAGCACTGATGGTAGCCATTGTCCCTAGGTCCAGCCTCCCCCCTCCAACTTCCTCCACCCAGACCCAATCCCCTGTACCTCAGCCTATCCCAAGCACACCATCAACACACAAGAGTGGACATGGCAAACATAAGCACCAAACATCCCACAAGCACTCACACAAGCACCAAGCACCATACCCATGCAGACACTGGAACATCTACTGCCTCCACTGTGTCTCCCTCCTCCACGTCCTCCTCCTCCCTCCCTGTGTCATCTCCACTCACACCTGCATGCACTACATCCTCAGCCACTATCTCCATCACCAGCACGCCCATCACCACACACCCCTCACGTGCAATCACCACCCCCACTACCATGCACACATCCCCAGTGTCCTCTCCCAGTGTGTCTCCTCTCAAAAGTACACAAACGCAGGCACACACCCACCCAACAGCCATCCACCTCACAACAGCTTCCAGCCCATGCACCTTCACCCATATTCAGCAAACGTACACCTCCTACAACCACTACCTCTTCCTCCACTCCCAAACCCCCTCCATCTTCCCATCCCAGTGTGTCTAAAAAACTTTTCCTGGCAAACTTTTACCTCTTCCCTTCACCTCCCCCCCGTCCTTCCCCTAGGGCCAGGCTTTCCAGGTCCCAGCCCAGCACCTCAGCCACCAAATCCCCAGGCACAGTGTTGCCAGCAACTGCGGGGTCATCGAGTGCGCCACCCATCAGGGCTGCCAGTGTGCCACGTAGCGAGGCCAAGGACATTCCGCCACCTGCCAAGGTGAAGAAGGTGCCCACATCCCGGAGGGAGAAGCCGCACCTACCAGCCACCCAGGGCTCCGCCAAAACAAAAGGGAACAGTGGCAAGACACCTGCGGCACCATCAAAGGTGGAGAAGGGACAAAAGCAGAAGAGCAGGTCAGGACAGGGCACAGTGGCACCGACTGAGGGACTAGTGTCACCCCTTCTGTCCACGACTACACCAACCTGTACGGCGGCGAGCACCACAACCTGCCCCGCCACTAGCATCGCCACCTGCACCGCCACCAGCACAGCCACCTGCACCGCCACCAGCACCTCCACCTGCACAGCCACCTGCACCGCCACCGCCACGTCTGCAGCCTCAGCAACAGTCCCCAGCATCTTCCCCAGTGGGTAGCCGTACGAGGCTGCAGGAGACTTCCTGCTGTGTCCCTCAACAGGTGCTGACACATGCACCACCGCCAGCACTGCCGCCACAGACACCGCCGCAAGCACCACCGCAAGCCCCGCGAGGTGCTCGGACAGTGGCACCACCACTGACATGGCTACCATCCCCAGTAGTCAGCCGTCCGAGGCTGGAGGAGTCTTCCTGGACCCTGCCCAGCTTCCATGAGGCATGACTTCCATCACTGTTTGCACCTGCAGGTGGAAGGCGAAGCCGCAGCAGTGTGGGGTATGTCTCTGCCTCCATGGTGTATCATGCTACCTGCTCCTAGGCAATCTCGTGGCACACACACCCAGGTGAGGGAATGGGACCGGCCACACTGCATGTGGAGCACTCTGGGCACCAAGCCCCCTCCAGAACCAGTGGAGAATCACATCCACTACCTCAGTCCTTGGCAGGATGAAGCACTCTGGGCACAATACCCCCTCCAGAACCAGTGGAGAATCACATCCACTACCTCAGTCCTTGGCAGGATGAAGCACTCTGGGCACAATGCCCCCTTCAGAACCAGTGGAGAATGTTATCCACTTGAGAGACTGTGGCTTTGCACTCCCCAGGATAAAGCAGTGGTCAAACCACCCACTGTAAAGACTTGAGAGACTGTGGCTTTGCACTTCCCACGATAAAACAGTGGGCAAACCACCCACTGGAAAGACTTGAGAGACTGTGGCTTTGTACTCCCCAAGATACAGCAGTGGGCAAACCACCCACTGGAAAGACTTGAGAGACTGTGGTTTTGCACTCCCCAGGATAAAGCAGTGTGCAAACCACCCACTGGAAAGACTTGAGAGACTGTGGCTTTGCACTCCCCAGGATACAGCAATGAGCATGGAGCCCCCTCATGCAGCAGTGGCATCATGCGTTCATCCGGCTGAGGTGCCCCCCCCTTCCCTTCCTTTCCCCCTGAGGTGCCCGTTTATTTTCGATCTGATGCCCCTGCAGTGTTCTCTCCGTTTCGAGTCAGGTATCTTGTGTGGGCTTCGCCCATGCATTTTGGGACCACTGGTCCACGGACAATCCCGGACTTGTGTAGTTGGTGTACATATTTGTACATACTGAATTTTGAACTTTCACTATCAGATTTCTTCATGATTACAATCATTACAATCATTTAATTTTGTCCTTTCGTTCTTCCAGGGGGTGGGGGGGTGTACATGTAGTGTTGCTGCATGTATTTGTGTGTATGGTGTTGTGGGTGAGGGTGGGGGTGGGGGTATTGCGTGTTGCATGTGTGTGTCACTCTCTTTTCCCTCCCCCCCTTCCCTGGGTTGTAGGTGCAGTACTCACCGTGGTCGTCAACGGTGTCTGTCCTGCTCCTGATAGAGCAGGAGGAAGACCAGCATGGGCTGGACGTGTAGTTCGGGCTCTACGGCGTCCTGGTTCCTCGTTGGGTGTCGAGGGGTGAGTGGTTTCCCTTCTGTGTACTGTTTCCGCCGTGCTTTTGATAGCGTTGGTTCTGCCCCGGAAAAGGTAGTGGATAGGCCTGTTGTTATACGGTGGGCGGTACTTTGTCCTCCGCCTGTCTGTTGGCGGTTACCGCTGCAGTGTTTGTTTCTACCGCCGTGGCGGTCGGATTGTTAAAGGGGCTGTCTATGTTGGCGGTTTCCACCATGTGTCGTAATTCAATTATTTTTCCGCCGGCCTGTTGGCAGTATTACCGCTGCTTACCACCGTCCGCCAGGGTTGTAATGAGGGCCCAAGTGTCAGACTCATGAAGAGCACTGACAGCATGTCAGGTCGCATACAAGGGAAAATGGAAAAAGTAATCCACTACAAATCACCAAAGCAAAAAAAAAAAAAAATACACTGATTCCTCAAGGTTTTATAGAGAAATCACACAAACTATGAAAAGATTCTGCAAATCAGCACAATATGTCAGGGTTAGGGTTGCATTTGGGAAATCAGAATCAACAACGTAATAATTAAAAACTACACAATTATTTAGCACTAACCCATTTCTTAAGGTAAGAGAAACATTTTATTGCATCCTCAATAACTGCACTCCAGATATGTATAAAACAAATTAAACATTTCTTAAAAGTGGCTCATAGAAATTAGCATCAGCATGTCTCCAGAGAAACTCCTTGAAAATGATACTCTGGGTACATGATCGAAGCCTCATTCACAAACATGTTTTCTAACAATGTTATACATCGCTAATTCAATGACATCATTCGCTTGATGCTCTGCATCACCAACAGCAGATATGGCTTTGCAACGGAACACCAATTGAGAGGGTGAATGAGCAGGAGAGGTTGAACAGAACACAAGAAACTGTATCCGTTTTTGAAAAAAAATGTTGTACTACATGAAAATATGGCATAACTATTCATTGCATTATCTAAATTTCTAAATGAACTAGGTAACTTGTTTCAGGTGCAACTTCATCAGTTCATCGGTTAATCAGAGACATATGGACAACACTTCTTTGCCCCAGTCACCTTACAGATTCCACCCTCCTTTGACAAAATAATATCTAAGGTGGGATGGTTCCGCATTACCATTGCCTAATTGCCAACTTGTATACATTCAGCAGTTTAAAAGACTCTGCTGTATCCATGGCAAGACTATCTACAGTTCTAGACATTTGTTGAATCTTTAAATCATTCTTGGCTATTCCCATAGGGAGAACAATGGCCCCAATATATCCATAATCACTTGCCCAAAACTTATCTTCAGTCTTCTCAGATTATGTTCCTTGTTCAGTTCCTCGACATTACAAATTCCAGAGAAAACTAAGGCCAAATAACATGAACCCACCCAATGCTTTGGCAAATTAAAATAAACAATCTTACCGCAAACATGTGCATTCACCAACAAATTCTACCATGGGATTATGCCTTACCAAACACATTTCACCTTTTCTATCTCGACTCATTTTCAATCCTGGATGTAAACTCAAAAACTAAATTTCTTCTTCCTTGATCTCTTCCATTTGATTCTCATGTTCTTCTTGCATTGTTACTAGCTTTATACATCTCTCATTATATTCTAAAATAAAATCAAGCCCTTCCTTACTTAATAAACCTAAATAAGCAGCATCCATATTAGTTTCAGCTCTGATTTGTACAATCACTCTCAAATATTTACCACATTTTGGGCCTCATTTTGACCCTGGCGGGCGGCGGGAGCTGCCCGCCTGGCGGGAACCGCCAAATGGCCGCTCCGCGGTCAGAAGACCGCGGATGCCATTCTGGCTTTCCCGCTGGGCCGGCGGGCGACCGCCAAAAGAGCGCCCGCCGGCCCAGCGGGAAAGGCCCTGCAACAAGCAAGCCGGCTCCGAATGGAGCCGGCGGAGTTGCAGGGGTGCGACGGGAGCAGTTGCACCCGTCGCGATTTTCACTGTCTGCAAAGCAGACAGTGCAAATCTTTATGGGGCCCTGTTAGGGGGCCCCTGCACTGCCCATGCCAGTGGCATGGGCAGTGCAGGGGCCCCCAGGGGCCCCACGACACCCTTTCCCGCCATCCTGTTCCTGGCGGTGTAAACCGCCAGAAACAGGCTGGCGGGAAGGGGGTCGGAATCCCCATGGCGGCGCTGCAAGCAGCGCCGCCATGGAGGATTCACCGGGCCAGGGGAAAACCGGCGGGAAACCGCCGGATCCCCTTTTCTGACCGCGGCTTTGCTGCCGCGGTCAGAATGGCCCTGGAAGCACCGCCAGCCTGTTGGCGGTGCTTCCGTGTCCCTCCACCCTGGCGGTCCATGACCGCCAGGGTTGGAATGAGGGCCTTTATCTCTTCATGATCTTCATTAATGAATACATTTTCCAGTGTCACTTTGAAATTAGTGAGGTATGGAAGAATGACCTCCTCATAATTAAAGATAGCAATAAACACTTTGCAAGAGAGTGATTAAGCAAGCCCAAGCTGCTCATACATTAATGCTGGCATACCTTTCCTTGAGAATTTCTGTTCCTCTCTGGGCTTCTCTTTTTTAGTTCTGAGTTTCGTAAAAACTCCACCCATGTTTATACCTACTAAAGCTCAATTCAACCTACAAAAAACTAAAAAATGCTAAAAACAAGCTTAACAAACAAACACCAGTCACAGCATGGCTCTGTCAAAGGTCAACAACCTTGCACCCGGAACCTGGACTCTGTGAGTCCTACCCCACA
The DNA here is from genome assembly GCF_031143425.1 of Pleurodeles waltl. Taxonomy (NCBI): domain Eukaryota; kingdom Metazoa; phylum Chordata; class Amphibia; order Caudata; family Salamandridae; genus Pleurodeles; species Pleurodeles waltl. The sequence continues at coordinate 1,354,422,437 of NC_090447.1, read as the reverse complement.
AAGTGGTGCCTCTAAAGTCCTGGATCCTTGGAGGTGGGCGTTTAGGTGCTCTACTAGCCCCCCTGTGGAGCGGGCAGAGCTGACACATTCCCTTTACTGCCTAGCACAATCCCGAGTGCATCAGCACGTCTCCAGCGGAATTTCCAGCAGAAGTCCTTGAACATTCTACTAAGGGTACACCTGGAAAGCTTCATTCCCAATACACACTTTCTAACAATGTTGTAGGTTGCTAATTCATTGATGTCATTCACTTGATGCAGTTGAGCAAAATACAAGAAACTACACCCATTTTAAAAATAGTGCTAAACTACATGAAAATGTGACATAACTACTCATGGCATTATCTAAATTTCTAAGTGGCCTAGTTAACTTGTTTAAGTGCAACTTCATTAGTTCCTTGGTTACCACTCTGTATCATTAAAACGAGGGATGGATGTAACTGGCGTAATTCTCTCTTGCGTTATTACTCATATCTACAGCAAAAGTACTCGTAATTATGTGCAATTGAGTGAGAGGTGTAATCCAGCATTTAGCACTATTTTCCTAGTGCAAAATACAGCATTGCATCCTAAATGGGCCATAGGATGAAATTTGCTTTAAGAAGATAGCACTTAATGCTACAGGACATTAACTGTGGTAGGCAGCAGCCCCTCGGCTGTCTCTTAGTTTGTTGTTCCTGTTCTCCTGTGGTAGGAAAATTGCCCCAAACTACTCTTAATTACCCAATCTGGAGTAATAGCATAATTTAGGTAAATTTGCATCCCAAGAGTAATGCTTAATTACTGAAATTACCCAGTAGTAATCAAAATTTCGCTGGAGCCTACTTAAAATTCAATTTCTTCAAAAGTAATTTTCACATGATATTTGCACATTTCAAATATTTCGAGAAACACTACAAAACCCAGTTGGTTTCATATCTTTACTGTACACTGAAATTATCAGTTGGCACCAAGTACGACTGGCAAGGTATAAAACAACATCCGATGACTACGACAGGAAATCACCGCCTCTCAGTTATATTTGATTCTTCAAATATGAACTTTGAGATGCACAGACCATAACTTGCCAAGCCCTTTCATAACATCCGTCGGAAGTTTGTTGCTGACCACAGTGAAACAACGTGGACAGTGTTAGAGCGTTCCGACCTAATAAATTTACCTGTATTTCGGACGCTCTTGGGTCGATGAATCTTTTGACCAAGTGGGACACTCCTCACCCGAGATTAGTCAATTTAATCAAATCAATAATCAATAACGAACATAAGCAATGCCCTGATCAACATAACACTTCACAATTAATCCAGAAAACATTTCGGCGAACTATGACCTTTCGGCCATAAATAACCACACCAAGTTATTCAGAGTTAATGAATTTATTTCCCTATATTAACAAAGCTAGCACGATATAAATGTGTCTCAACACCAAATGATATATGTAAATGAACATTAATAGCTGTCCATAACGGCGGAAAAGATGCAATCTATGCAGCATTTGAATAACAATGCATTCGATGATAGCAACGCAAACCACTAAAACTATAATCTGTAATGAGCTAATTGCATACATTAGTCAGCATAACAAGGTCTCAAATTGCATTGTGCGACAAATGAATCCTCATCTAACCTCAAATTAGCATCGGCATGTGGGATTTCATGCAAAAACAATTTAACAACATTAATTTGGAAAACTCTTAACTAGGGCTCTTATCAAAAATCAGCAGTTGGTTACCTAAAAAGAAACACAATGCAATTGTACAATTTTCTTTCATATTTACCAAACTCAATCAGCATTCAAGGAAGTCTTCGTCTCACAGGTACCGGTTTCGATCAGCATGGGTACCGTTTTCGATCAGCATGGGACGGGGCAAAGGGGCAGGGTGGACGGGGCAATTGCCTCACAGCGGCAAGATAAAGGACAAACTACTACTTCATGCAAAGGGACGAATCAAAGTTAAAGTCTCTAGGGCGAGAATTACTTAAAGTCTCTTTCTCTTGATTAGAGAAAGCATCAAAGTTCCTTTCAAAATGACGTCGCAGTAAGATAGGCCATAGTCTGCAATATCCTGCAAAATGGCGGGTAAAAGCTGGTAATGGCGGGTAATGGCTCAAAAATGGCTGCTTTCTTCTCGTGCACCAGGTTTAAATAGACAACAGTTCAAGTCCAGTAGGGTCTTCCATTGGAGGGTTCATAGGTTGGCTTCAAATTGTCCAATCAAAAACAACTATTCACAAGCTTCTACCTAGGCATACATTATCCTTGGATTCGGGAACGTAAGTTGCAACATATTTTTACCAATTAACTCACTTTCAGAGCGTCCATTGTCTGCACCTGCAGATTGACCTTGGAGCAAAGAAGAAGATGCCAGGCTGGCACGAAACCTTAAAGATAAGCATGTGAACCGATCTCACTGGAAAAGTACAGCTTCAAGCAAGAATACACGTTTTATTAGCACATTGGAAAAATACGAGCATCTAAACCGTGAGACATGGCAACTAGGCCAAAGCCTCCACTAAAGTAATGCTAAGCTAAAACATTTCTAACAAGCAAATCATGGCACACGTTTACGATTATGTCAGATTAATACAATTCTAATACATCACGTTATATAAAGCACGCTTATAAATGTTGGCGAACTACTCTGAGGGCACATTTGTCCCCGTACAATCTTTACTTAATTATTGCAGTACTATGTTTATGCGCTAATAAATGTAAAACCTTCATTTCTGCATCATCAATCGCTCCTCTGATGACTACTTGACATCACACAAAACCATTCCCACAAATTTTAATCCATTAAAATTCTGTCAGCTCTCTTTGCCTTTTAGTTCCCCTTGTTCTTGCTTTGTATTCTTCTGCCATTCTTTTCATCATTTTCTCTTCCTTCCTTCTTTTAATTCTTGCCATGATCATTAATATTCCCCTCTTTATTCCCCAAATCCCAAAGATGCAAATCAGTACTATTAATATTCCCTGTATTATCTTTAATAATATTCCATTCCAAATGCCACCAAGCCAATTTCCCACTGAAGCAATTCCCTTTCCAACCTTCTCCCAAACTCCTGGTTCTTTCAATTCCTTCAAGTCTGCACTCTCTTTCGTTAAATTTGCAAGCATTGTTTTAATTTTCACACTGTTGTCTGGTATGTAAGTGCAACAGTGGCGCGCACCAAGCATTTTGCAAACGCCGCCATCCTTTGCTAAAAGAATGTCTAGGGCAAGCCTGTTTTGAAGAGTCATAGCTCTTTCTGCTGCAAGTTCAGCATCCATCAGGATTATAGCACCTGAAAACTTTGTCAACATGTTATCCACTATAGTAGACAACTTTCTTATTTTGATGGAATTCAACACAACTCCCAATGAAGGAATCATGGCTCCAAATATATCTCCTACCACAGCAGCTGCGGTCTCTCTTTTCTGGATACGATGAGATCCAGGCGTCTTTGAAATCACCGATGGGTCATCCAGTTGATAAACCTTTGGGAACACTATACCCAAATAACATCTCCCCCACCATCCCTTTGGAAGACGATAATAGGCATTATGCCCACAAATGTAATATACACCAGGTATGACAGGGTCAAGTCCGTTCAGCATGAATGTCCATTTGGCTTTAAAGATAAACGTATGTTTACATTCACTCGCTCCCACGAAAATGTTATCATAATAAGATTCACCACGATATATAAAAAATTTCCATACATGCCAAGCATCTAAAGCTATTCTCCCTTGTGTTTTTATTGCGGCAAAAGCATAATGATCTACTGAAGTCCTCTTACTTAGCTCTTTTTCTAATTTTGCATTCATTTGTGCCCTTCTATCATCTGTGCGATCTAAAAAGCTTATTTCTACTGCAGAGAGCGAGCAGGTAAGATTTTCCCTATGAGCGTGAGCTGTTTCAAAAGGTTGCATTGGCTCGAAAAATTCCCTCATTATTTTAGCATCCCAATCTTTAGCAATCTGGCTTAGTTGCGTGATTATAGGAACATATGCAAAGGTAACATCATAATTTGAGTAAAAATACTGTATGTTTGTTTGACCATAAAATCTAGAAGTTACTATACTACATGTAATCCCATATGTAAGAGGCATGTGGTGATAAGTCACCCCTTCCTTTACCGATGTCGGTATCTGTGTACACACATAACAATCTTTCGCATCCATAGTCTCAACATATTCTGTTAGCAAGCGATAGAAAACGTTATACGAAAGTTCCTTCTTTTCATGCAAGTGTCTCTCATCTAATTCTAGTCTTTTCAATGCGGTTAGTTCAGTGACAGCAATAGGAACAGAAGTAGAAGCATCAATTTTCTCATTCTCTCCCTTACCACGCGTTGCAAGCACTATTGCCATTATTATTAGTACACATGCAGCTATCAAGCCTATACACACATATTTACAATATTTCACTCTACTGTTTTGTGTCATGATCTGTATAGAATCAGAGAGCTAGAAGCACCTATAAAAGAAACTATTTAGCAATTCGGTTACAAAGCTGAACGAGCGCAATGTTCACACAGTTTTCTTCAGGAGCCAAGTCACTTATCGGTTAGCAGCATTTGTCTCAATTCGGCAATTACTCAGTCCTTTTTTTTTTTTTTTTTCAGTTAGCAATGTTGTCTCAAATCGGGTTTAAGAGTCAATCAGGTTATCAAAGTCTTATCAAGTTAGAGCAAATGTCTCATCCGATTTAGCAATGTCTCAACTGGTTGTATCACGTTATATTATAGCAAGCAATGTCATTTACCAGCTTTTCAATCAACAGTGTCCATAAAACATTTCTTTTCTATTGGTATCTCTTCTTCTTCGTTCTCGAGGCTAAGAGATACAAATTCGTCAGTCCAATCGTCATTGACCACATATGCCCATTCTGGACCGGAATACCTCCTGTTTGGTATTCTTTTCCTTTTCAATTTTGCATCTCTCTTTGATTCTGCCTCACTGGTACTTTCCTCTTTGGCCAAGTCCTTTTCTGCACTTGATGTTGGTATCACGACAGAAACTTCCTTTCTTTTCTCTTTCACTCTTGGCCCTTCACCGTCGTTCAACGTTTCTCTAGTCTTTATTTTTACTGGTGATATACTTGGTCTTTTCTTTGCACTGTGTCCATTTGATGGACCTGCGATCTCTTCTGAAGAAGTTTGAACAGTTTTGTTCTGTTCTGCCTTGTCCCCTCCTTTTGGGGAGTCAATCAAGTTTTCCTTTTCTTTTTCTGTATCGTCTGCTTCTGGGAAAGCCCTCCTCTGATCAGGCTCTCCTGCTTCTTCACCTCTTTCGAGCCCTTTGTCACTGTTACTTTCTTCAGGCTCTTTGCCACTTTCAGCTGCTTCAGGCTCTTTGTTACCTTCAGCTGCTTCGTCGCTGTCTGAGGTTTCTCCTTGGTCTTCCCCAAGTGAATCGGTTGCTTCGTCGTCAGAGAATATTTCTCTCTCCTCTATTTCTGTCTGTTCGCTTCTAGTTCTGTTTTGCTCTGTCTCAGCGCTCGGTACTTTGTTATCAGGTACTGGTAGTTTCAGCGCTTCAACTTCCTCATCTGTGGGACACAACACTTTCTTTGTATGACTGGCGTGGATCCAGTTGGGAACTCCCGCACACTTCACAGCGGTAGTGGTCGTCAGGATCACTTGGAAAGGGCCTTTCCAACGGGGTTCCAGACACGACTTCCTCACGTGCTTCTTTACCACGACCCAGTCACCTGCTTTCAGTGTGTGTCCTGGACCTTGGATCGGTGGCAAGGTGGTTGCTTCCACCTGGTGAGAGAAAGAGCGAACCACGTCAGCCAGACCTTTGCAGTAGTCTAACACCATATCATCTGTAATATTCAAAAGCGCGTTTGCGGGAACTGCAGGAAGTCTCATGGCCCTGCCCATGAGAATTTCGTGCGGGGACAATCCAGTCTTTCTGTCAGGGGTGTTTCTCATTGACATTAACACCAAAGGCAATGCGTCAGGCCATTTCAAATTTGTCGATGCACATATTTTCGCCATTCTTGATTTCAGTGTACCATTCATTTGCTCCACCAGTCCTGATGCTTCAGGGCGATAGCTACAATGCAGTTTTTGCTCAATGTTCAGCGCTGCGCAAAGTAACTTTATCACCTCGTTATTGAAGTGACTTCCTCTATCTGATTCTAAAGAGATCGGGAATCCGAAACGTGGTATCAACTCCCTCAACAATAGTTTTGCAACTGTAAGGCTGTCATTTCTACGTGTGGGGTATGCTTCAATCCAGTGACTAAAAATGCACACAATCACCAACACATACTTCAGACCTCCATGCACAGGCATCTCAATAAAGTCCATCTGCATTCTGCTGAAAGGGCCACCTGCCCCACCGATGTGGCTCACGTTCACAACCGTTCCCTTTCCTGGGTTCATCTGCTGACAAATGACACAACAATGGCAAACTGCTTCTGCAACTTGACGGAATCTGGGGTTAAACCAATCAGTTTTGAACAATCTTATCATGGCATCTCTCCCTAGGTGAGCCTGCCCATGATAGAACCGCGCTAGCTGCGATAAGAGACTATTTGGTAAAACAAATTTTCCCTCATTTGAAACCCATAACTCATCTGGTCTCTTTGTACATTGTGATTTAATCCAGGAAGCTTTTTCATCCTCCCTGACGCTATTCTGTAATGCTTTTAGTTCATCCATTGTATCCACGACCTTCAAGGCAAATGCTTCAGCTGGTTCGAGCTCTGGCTCACTTATCAAATTCCATTCATCCCTGAGCAATATACAGTTCAAGGCACAAAATCTTGCGACTTGATCCGCATACGCATTTCCCAAGGAAACATAGGGGGTTATTCTAACTTTGGAGGAGTGTTAATCCGTCCCAAAAGTGACGGTAAAGTGACGGATATACCACCAGCCGTATTACGAGTTCCATAGGATATAATGGACTCGTAATACGGCTGGTGGTAAATCCGTCACTTTTCCGTCACTTTTGGGACGGATTAACACTTCCTCCAAAGTTAGAATAACCCCCATAGTCCTGTCCTTTTGTGTGAGCACTACACTTTACCACTGCAATTTCGGCTGGCATTTGAATGGCGTGTAACAATTCCCTTATTCTCTCCCCGTTTTTCACTGGGGACCCTGAAGAGGTCAGGAAACCTCTCTGTGACCATAATTGCCCAAAGTCGTGCACAATTCCAAACCCGTACTGACTATCAGTGTAAATGGTAACCTTCATCAATGTAGACAGTTGGCATGCTCTTGTAAGGGCTACAAGCTCTGCTACTTGTGCGGAATAAACTCCTTGAAGCCAGGACGCTTCCAAGACACCTGTTACAGTACATACAGCATATCCTGCTTTCAATACTCCCAATGCATCTCTTAAACATGACCCATCAACAAAAACAATTTGGTCATTTTCATCAAGCTTAGTATCCTTAATGTCAGGTCGGGGTTTTGTGCAAAATTCAGTCACCTGAAGGCAATCGTGCTCGACGTCTTCAGCGTTCTCAATTTCAGCATTTTCACCGGGAAGCAAGGTTGCTGGATTCAACGTAGTGCACCTTTTCAGCTGCACATTCGGTGAGCCCAGAATTATTGTTTCATACCTTGTGAGTCTTGCTCCAGTCATGTGTTGCGTTCGGGAGCGGGTCAAAAGTATCTCAACTGAGTGAGGGACCATGACTGTTAATGGGTGTCCCATCACTATTCCTTCACTCTGAGTGAGGCTGATACCAACTGCTGCTACGGCGCGCAAACACCCTGGAAGTGCTGCTGCGACCGGATCCAAAGTAGCTGAAAAATACGCTACTGGTCTGTTTATGCCACCATGGGCTTGGGTCAAGACAGACAAAGAACATGCATCACGTTCATGACAAAACAATGTGAAAGGCTTTGTGTAATCAGGCATACATAAAGCTGGAGCCCTACACATGCATTCTTTCAATTCAATAAAAGCATCCATCTCATCTCCTTTCAGCTCAATTTCATCCAAGGCATCCTTCTGGGTCAGTTTCAGTAAAGGCTTTGCTAGAGTTGAGAAGTTGGGAATCCACTGGCGACAGTAGCTCACCATCCCCAAAAACTTCCTCACCTCCCTCCTCGTCTTTGGTGGACTCATTTGAAGTACACTTGTTATTCTTTCCTTCATTATTCTCCGTGACCCTTTCTCTATTTGATGACCCAAGTATTTCACTTTCTTCTGACAGAACTGCAACTTTGAAGGAGACACCTTGTGTCCATTCCTTCCCAAATGGTTCAGCAGAGCAATGGTGTCGGCTGTGCAGCCACTTTCTGTCTTAGATGCAATCAGCAAGTCATCAATGTACTGTACTAGGGTTGACTCGAATGGCAATTCTAACTCTTCCAAGTCTTTCTTTAAAATCTGATTGAAAATTGACGGTGACTCAGAAAACCCTTGAGGAATTCGACACCAACTGTAAACTCTGTCTAAGAATTTGAAACAAAAGAGAAATTGACTGTCCTCATGAAGAGGCACCGAAAAGAATGCTTGTGACAAATCGATGACTGAGAACCACTCGGCATCGCAAGGGATTTGAAACATTATCACGGCTGGATTCGGTACTACGGGGCAGCATTTAACTATGATGTCATTTATTTTCCTCAAGTCCTGCACTATTCGGACCTTTCCACTCGGCTTTATTAGTCCCATGATTGGTGAATTACATGGGCTGCTTAACACTTCTTTCAATACTCCCTGTTTTACACACTCATCAATGAGTTGGGCGACTTTCATGAGGGTGTCTTGTGCCATGTGGTATTGTGGGGTCTGGGGAAAGGTTACATTGGGTTTTACGGTCACTTTCACTGGTTCCACTCCTTTCACCAATCCCACCTCTTTTCCTGTCATATCCCACACTTCCTTTCCAACTGTTTCCCGTAATTCAGCTGGAATATCTGCTTCAGTTAACATCGGGCAAAGGTTAATCAGAGGATATTCTTCATCGACAGTTTCCATCTCATCCCATTCTACACTGTCCTCTTCTTCCCCATCACTGCTCGTCTGAATTCTGATTCCATTGTTCGAACACATAATCGAACATCCCAATTTGCACAATAGGTCTCTCCCTAACAGTGCTATCAGGCTTGAGTCACATACCACAAAATTATGTGACCCTTGATAGTTACCAATGCTGACTGGTACTGGATCTGTGATTGGGTTCGTCAGGTACCTGTTTGCTACTCCCACTACTTGAACTGTTCTCCCTGAGAGGGGCAAATTTGGTACTTCAATGCTCCTAACAGTTGAACGTGTGGCCCCTGTGTCAACCAGGAATGAAACACGATGACCCATAACTCTTCCCTCCACATATGGACCCTTTTGATCAACTTCCAAGGATGCTGCAAGCACACAATTTCCCTCCTCATCTGAACTTTCATTCTCCCATCCATCGTTTATTCCATTCTCACTGTATAATGGGAACTGTTGTACTGTGTCATTTGTACTCATCACCTGACCCGAGACCTGTGGAGGAACCATCACTTGCTGCTGACTCATTGGTGCCAAAGGTATTTGCATTTGCTGATTAGGTACCATGGGTAACTGCTGTTGCATTGGCTGCATTTGCGTCATCTGCATACGGGGCATCTGCATCTGCATCTGCTGCGGCTGCATGGGCTGTAATCCCTGCAGCTGATTTATGGTCTGAAAATTTGGGTTTGGACCTCTCATTTTCGGTCCCCTCATTGTCTGGAATGCATTGACATCATTGTTTTGCTGACCAACACCTGCACCTTCCTGCACCACCATCGGGCACTCGCGTTTCCAATGTCCGACGATTCCGCACGCGTGACACGGCATCACCCTTTTCATTGCCTGCACACCATTCGGAATCACAACAGTGTTCAAATCTGGACCATTACTCCCAAAACCTCCTCTGCCTCTGCCTCTCGCCTGTGGCTGAAACACCATGTTTCCCTGCGGCTGCGGCTGCGGTATCTGCTGTTGGAACCCTTGCAACCCTTGCAAACCTGTCTGAGCTGCTTTAAGTTGCATCACCATCACTTTTTCTTTCAACCTTTTCTGTTTCACTTCAATTTCGTCACTACAGTATTTCGCATAATTCAACACCTCATCGATAGGTTTCGACTGCCAACAAATCAAATGCGTCTTTATCATCTGACTTATCTCTGGTCTCAGCCCTTCCACAAATCTAAACACGAAATGAAGCATGTCCTTCGCCTCTATTGTTTCCGTGCCACTGTAGTTCTTGAACGCCTTCAACAACCTCTCATAGTAACCATGAATCGATTCTTTACCCTCCTGGGCAGTTCGATCAATCTTCTGCCAATCCACATTTTTCGCGGCAACCTTCGTCTTCAAATGCTCAATCACCTTATAGTACAAGCTCATTACCATAGGTGACGGTGCACCCGTATGCCTGTTTCTCTCTGGTTCACTTGTCGGCCAACCTACAGCCCTTTTGCAGTCCTCCCACAAATCTGCCGGAACCACAATCTCAAAGAGGGTGTTCAGATCTTCCCAAAGACATTTTGCAAGCTTCACAAACCTATCAGTCTGTTGATACCATTCAATCGGTTTCTCTCTCAGTTTGGGAAAATCATCCGTAAAAGACTGAATGTCGCTTCTGTGCCACGGTACATGTATTAACTTTCCCCCTGCTGTCTCCCTCATTGGTAACATGGCTATTGCATCACTACTCTGTGGTCTTTTCTCGTTGTGCTCTGGGACACTGTCTTTCCTCTTTTCCTTTTTCTTTGCCCACCTGCTTTCCCATTTCTCTAAGCACCTCCACACTTGTGCACTCTGCAACAATTCTCTAAGGTGCGTTTTCATGCCTGCTGACCTCTTGTGTTCAAAGTCTGTGATCCCGAAATCCAATCTATAGCTCCTGCTCAAGTGTTTTGTCTTGTCTATCTCAACCCCGTTTTTGTCAGCTATTTCTTGCAACCTTCTATGTACCTTGTTCACTTCTCTCGTAATCCTGGGACATAGATACCTCAGCTCTTCTTCCGAGTAGGACTCTAACCTATTCAAACCCATAGTCCCTTCCACCAACTCTTCTGCTTCCATGTTCAACCTTACCCTATTCAGATAGTCTTCTCCCTTCCCACTGGCTGAGCTTTGTGTGGAATTCAGACTGTTGAACCACTGTGTTAACTGTTGCGCATTCAACCCCATCAGTGTAGCATTCGCATCGACTGCCATTGACGGTTGCGGCAACTTTTCAGTGTTCGATGACAGCGGTATCATCAGTGGGGGACTCGACCTCACCATTGTTGACTGAGCACATATGGGACTAAACTCCATCAAGGACCCAGATCCAGTTGGCTGAGCCGCTATCGGAGTCGTCTCTGGAGTGTTTTCTATGCACCTCCTTTCCGTCCCATTCTGCACCACTGATCCTTGACCGCTCACACCTGAGTTAGGCTGCCTGTACAAAGGTACCGGTGGACCTACAGTAATGGGTAGGGATATCGCATCTGGGTTCTGTCCGTTCCCCAGGTTCTGAGGCATGTTCATTCCCACACTATGGGTCATCATTGCCGGCATGCCCGCCTGACTCCCCGTCATCTGAGCATGTGCCGTTCCCCCCTGCATCTGCTTTTGAGGCATCAAAAACTGGGTTGATTCAGCTTGTGCCAATGCTGGGTTGCGACCATTCTGTACTCCCATTACGGTTGGATCTAGAACCATTCCCGTACCGTTGTCACTGCTGTAGTACCTTGGGACCTGCGGCTGATAATTTTCTGCTGCTCTCAACATAGGCACATCTGGATATATTCTCCTAACCTGCGGTATCTGCGGGGTGAACAGTAAACTCGGGTCCTTAGATCCCGATGGCGTTTCTGAGTTCGGAGTTTCATTATTCTGTACCGGTGCCGGAGGGGCAGAACTGGTACTTGGACCTTGTCCACTCTCTGCGTAAGGTGGTGGACGGTCGTTCAGCAATTGCATGATGAACTCCTCATCCTCTGACTCGTCTTCTCCATCTTTGGAACACCTCCTGTTTGTCTTACAGGTAGCTTTCTTACCTGTCACCTCTTCTTCCTTAGCAATTGCGGGAAACAATTTTATCCCCTGCAATATATCTGACCTCCACACCTTCTGTGCATTATCCCATCTAGCGTCCGCTAGTGTCTTTTCTACCTTTCTCATCCTGGTCTCGAACTTCTTTTGCTGTTGCTGTCTAGCCATTAGTTCCCAAATCGCTAGAGCCTCAAACTGTGCTGGCCTTGGAGGTACCTTCATGTCGTACATTGCGAATCTCAAATTCTCTAGGATCCTTATATTGAATGTCCCATGGATCGGGAACGCTACGCTCCCATGTTTCTCTGTCAGCTTGTGCCATTGCTTTAGCCAAAGGCACGGAGCTACCCCCTATTCCTCCATTACAATGTAAGCTGGCGTACCTTCGGGTGGCGTCTCCTCTCCTACGCTCGCTTTAATGTAAGACTCCCCCTTCATTGCACTCTTTAATGCTTTAAAAAATGTCATTTTCTCGTCTTTTATTTCACAAAATTTGTAATCAATAAGTGACTTTAATTCCCGGAATACTCTTCGCTTGCCTTTCCCCTTCCAATCGAGCCCCACGGACTGCGTCCAATCCGTCAGCGACCCTTCTCTGCAACCAACCTATCCCAGCGCGGCTCCTAGTGACGTCACACTCACACAGTGCGGCTGACAAAGCCTCGCGGCTAGTCCTCCTTCACTCAGCTCCTCTCGTAACAACTTCTAGCATGTATCGCGAGCAACCAAATAATAATAAAACAGATCTGTCAGTTTACTACAGGAAGGGTAACACAATCGCTTCAGGACCTTAGGGATTTTTCACTAGCCTCGGCAGTTATTCCATCTTTCTCGGTCCCCACTTTCGCAAGCAAATCTGACCCGCAGATTCTGCTCTCAACTTGTCAGTGATCTATTCTAGTGCACTTAGAATTTGTCAAAGCCCGAAGTCGAAGTTTCTTTCACTCCCTTAACACACGTACCGACTCGTTGACCACGCCCGGTCAACCTATTAAACCGACCAGACCACAACATAAAACAAGTGTCTCATACACTTTTCAACATACTCCGGAGTCTCTTGACCTCGCAGGGCCCGTCTCAACAACAACAACCCCGTGGACCTTTTTCTGCACAAAGCGCCACATACACATGAAGTTCGACGACTTCCCTACTCTCACACTCGGAGTCGCACCTCCGCTATTCTCTAAAATCCTCGCAACCTTTTCAAACAATCTGCGGCAATAAGCTGTGCAAGCGCAAAATCCTAACTTCACTCATACCATCACTAGTACCGCCAACGCCGATTTCACACCTCCATTCTCTCCATTCGCAAGCTCCGAGATCCCGGGAAAGTCGCGGGGGACTTAGGGCATCATCATTCTCTCAATCTGTTTTACCCAAGAAAAATCTAATTCAACACCATATACCGTTACCTCTCGAGTGGGGTCCCAAAATGCCAAACCATTAATTCAACACCATGTACTTTAAGAGTGAGGGGTCCCAAAGGGCGAAACCGTCCTCTGCTACCATCTACTGTTGGAGCGTTCCGACCTAATAAATTTACCTGTATTTCGGACGCTCTTGGGTCGATGAATCTTTTGACCAAGTGGGACACTCCTCACCCGAGATTAGTCAATTTAATCAAATCAATAATCAATAACGAACATAAGCAATGCCCTGATCAACATAACACTTCTCAATTAATCCAGAAAACATTTCGGCGAACTATGACCTTTCGGCCATAAATAACCACACCAAGTTATTCAGAGTTAATGAATTTATTTCCCTATATTAACAAAGCTAGCACGATATAAATGTGTCTCAACACCAAATGATATATGTAAATGAACATTAATAGCTGTCCATAACGGCGGAAAAGATGCAATCTATGCAGCATTTGAATAACAATGCATTCGATGATAGCAACGCAAACCACTAAAACTATAATCTGTAATGAGCTAATTGCATACATTAGTCAGCATAACAAGGTCTCAAATTGCATTGTGCGACAAATGAATCCTCATCTAACCTCAAATTAGCATCGGCATGTGGGATTTCATGCAAAAACAATTTAACAACATTAATTTGGAAAACTCTTAACTAGGGCTCTTATCAAAAATCAGCAGTTGGTTACCTAAAAAGAAACACAATGCAATTGTACAATTTTCTTTCATATTTACCAAACTCAATCAGCATTCAAGGAAGTCTTCGTCTCACAGGTACCGGTTTCGATCAGCATGTGTACCGTTTTCGATCAGCATGGGACGGGGCAAAGGGGCAGGGTGGACGGGGCAATTGCCTCACAGCGGCAAGATAAAGGACAAACTACTACTTCATGCAAAGGGACGAATCAAAGTTAAAGTCTCTAGGGCGAGAATTACTTAAAGTCTCTTTCTCTCGATTAGAGAAAGCATCAAAGTTCCTTTCAAAATGGCGTCGCAGTAAGATAGGCCATAGTCTGCAATATCCTGCAAAATGGCGGGTAAAAGCTGGTAATGGCGGGTAATGGCTCAAAAATGGCTGCTTTCTTCTCGTGCACCAGGTTTAAATAGACAACAGTTCAAGTCCAGTAGGGTCTTCCATTGGAGGGTTCATAGGTTGGCTTCAAATTGTCCAATCAAAAACAACTATTCACAAGCTTCTACCTAGGCATACATTATCCTTGGAGTCGGGAACGTAAGTTGCAACATATTTTACCAATTAACTCACTTTCAGAGCGTCCATTGTCTGCACCTGCAGATTGACCTTGGAGCAAAGAAGAAGATGCCAGGCTGGCACGAAACTTTAAAGATAAGCATGTGAACCGATCTCACTGGAAAAGTACAGCTTCAAGCAAGAATACACGTTTTATTAGCACATTGGAAAAATACGAGCATCTAAACCATGAGACATGGCAACTAGGCCAAAGCCTCCACTAAAGTAATGCTAAGCTAAAACATTTCTAACAAGCAAATCATGGCACACGTTTACGATTATGTCAGATTAATACAATTCTAATACATCACGTTATATAAAGCACACTTATAAATGTTGGCGAACTACTCTGAGGGCACATTTGTCCCCGTACAATCTTTACTTAATTATTGCAGTACTACGTTTATGCGCTAATAAATGTAAAACCTTCATTTCTGCGTCATCAACAGCCAAACAGTGGACCCGGACGCTGACGAGGAAGAACAATCATGTCTCTATTGTCAATGCCGACGGCGCAAGAAGTGAAGCGGAATGTGGACAGCAAAACCATTCTTGACCACGTTCAGTTACAAAACCAACCTGTGATGGTGTGTGTTTGCATTGAAGTGCGTGAGAGTCCAGGAACATCCACCTAAGAAACGGGACGCAGCACGTGGTACTTTGACAAAAATTGCATCTCAGATTCTGAAAATCCACAAGTGTTTAATCGTCATCATGAAACAGCGACTTACTCCTCTACAATTGCACTGGAGTGTGCAAATGTCACACACAAAGTGCATGCAACAACAAGGAGCAGAGTCAGTTAATGAATGCAGAAAATACGTATTTATATTTTTAACAGCATATTGTGTCCTTTTGGGTTTCAGAGTTATGCTACGTTAATCCATTTTACCTAGCGCGTGTTCGCCAGGTATTTCTTGCGGCTGGGGAAAGAATCAGACAAAAGAGGGCTTAATCAGTAACAGGCTTTACAAAATAACAGGCGTACACATCCTAGTAATAAGCACACATTCTAAAACCGTGCATGTTACAGTGCATGCTCCCTAACATAACAACATTTCTAAATTGCTAGTCTAGAACACATAAAGAATTCAATGAGTAACTGGGGCCCAAAGCCCCACTGTTGTTTTATTGGAAATGACATACATACCCTACCTAGATGAAGACCCATAAAGGGCCACATGTCCGAAGAAATGTTTGCCATTTCCTAATTTGGAATCTTTGAGAATTGCAATTCGGAAATCTCAAACAGCGATGTACTAATGTGTCTCGGACACATTAAGCGATTCCCAGTGAGTCGCAAATGGACCTACCTCATCAATATTCATGAACTAGGTCGCAATTTAGGACCCATTGGGAATGGCCAAAAATCACAGGGATGTGGCCTGCTGGGGTCAGCAAACCACCATGTCTCTGATTGCTTTTTAAATAAATAGTTTTTTGTTTTTTTAAATGCAGCTGGATGTGTCTCAAAAGCAAAAATGAAAAAATTTATTTTCGTTTTCTAAGAGTTGGCAGTGGTCCGTGGGACCACTGCCTGCGCCCAAAAAATGTTTGCATCCACATTCACAAAGGGGGAGGGGTCCCTTGGAGACCCATTCCAATTTGCAAATGAGTCACCAACGCATTTCAGCCGCAAAACATTCATACATTTCCCTTCCAGTCACTATTAGTAAGAGACGCCCTTAACGCATCCCCTCCTAATACACAAATCGAAAATCTATTTTGTGATTCAGTAATAATCGCGAAATATGGTTTGTACATCCCAAAATGGTTTTAGCGGTCACAATCGGCCCGATTCTGTGGATTGGACCATTTGCGATCGCTAAAAAACCTACGTACATGTGGCCATTAGTATGCAAAAACTGCATTGCTTTATGCCGTAGTATCACATTAAAATACATTTAAATGCATAGGGGCATATTTAAAAGAAAGTGGTGCATCGGTAACAATGTGCCACTTTTCTTGTGTCCCCCTACCACCACCTAACGACACCATGGTTGCGGCATATTTATAATACAGTGCACCATGGCAGTTATTAGCACAATAGCATCAACATTTTCTATACTATTGTGGCACTTTGCTGCACTAGAGTCAAACATTTTGACACTATTGCAGCAAAGCACAGGTTAATATGGGTGCGTCATTTTAACAACAGCTCTCAGCAGGCGTTAAAAATGATGGAAAAAATGGTACAGTGAAATGTAAATTTCACTGCGCCATTTTTTGTGGCCTCCCTGCATCGGAATCGCCCCTTGCATACATTATACCTGACACAGGCATAATGTGGCGCAAGGGTTTACAGAGTGGCGCAATGCATGCATTGCGCCACTTTGTAAATATGGCGCGAGAGAAAGGTCTCCTTAAGGCCACCTTAGCATTACAAAAATGACGTTAGGGCGGCACAAGGTGGCGCAATGGGCTTGTAAATATCCCCCATGGTGTGGTGTATGACTGCTTTGCATTTAAAGGGCCTTGCGTTCATGCAAGGTCTGCCTCTGCTACGAGTCCAGTAAGTTCATGGATACCACTGGTAGTAGGATGCTCATAGTTCATGTTCGGCTACTAGTCTCAAAGGTCACCCTACTGTATTCCCACGACATATTGAGGCTCCTGCTTCTTGCATCGCAGATTTACTTCACTGAGAGAGAAATAGGTGTTGCTGTAAACTAAGAGGCTACAGTCGAGAGGAAACTCTGGGCCATATTTATACTTTTTGATGCAAAACTGCGCTAACGCAGTTTTGCGTCAAAAAAATTAGCGCCGGCTAACGCCATTCTGAAGCGCCATGCGGGCGCCGTATTTATTCAATGACGTTAGCCGGCGTTAGCCGGCGGCGCTGCCTGGTGTGCGTGAAAAAAACGACATACACCAGGCAGCGCCGGCGTAGGGGGATATGGAGCTTGGGCGCCAAAAAATGGGGCAAGTCAGGCTGAGGCAAATTTTTTGCCTCAACCCGATTTGCGCCATTTTTTTCGACTCCCAACCCCCATAGAAATGACTCCTGTCTTAGCAGAGACAGGAGTCTTGCCCCCTTGCCCAATGGCCATGCCCAGGGGACTTCTGTCCCCTGGGCATGGTCATTGGGCATAGTGGCATGTAGGGGGGCACAAATCAGGCCCCCCATGCCACAATTTTTTTTAAAAAAAAACACTTACCTGAACTTACCTTAATGTCCCTGGGATGGGTCCCTCCATCCTTAGGCGTCCTCATGGGGTGGGCAAGGGTGACGGGGGGGTCCCTGGGGGCATGGGAGGGCACCTCTGGGCTCCTTCCGAGCCCACAGGTCCCTTAACGCCTGCCCTGACCAGGCGCTAAAAAACGGCACAAAAGCAGCCGTACGTCATTTTTTTGGACCCGCCCACTCCCGGGCGTGAATTTTGCCCGGGAGTGTAAATACGGCGCACATGCCTCGGAGTCAATTTTTTAGACGGGAACGCCTACCTTGCATATCATTAACGCAAAGTAGGTGTCCACGCTAAAAAATGACGCAAACTCCATGGACTTTGGCGCTAGACGCGTCTAACGCCAAAGTATAAATATGGAGTTAGTTTTGCGTCGGAATTGCGTAAAAAAAAATGACGCAATTCCGGCGCAAACAGAGTATAAATATGCCCCTCTATATCTACAAACGTGAATTTCTCGAGGATACAACGTTAGAGGAAGTGCTTTATAAAATGCCAATGACCAGTGGTGACTTCTAGAGAGAAACTCTGGTTCCTGCAATCCCCTTCTCCACTATGGTTTAATCGGTTCCGGCAGAAATTCATATTGGTCTGATGTAAGGCTTGAAACATTCACAGATCCTGCAGACACACGTTTTTTTACCAACCCGACAATCTTTGATTGACTCAAAGTAAATCACACCAGAATTTAAACTCAGCAATCAACTCCACAATAAAAATCCAAAAAAATCGAATTTTTCAACAAAAGCTAAGACAAATACTTTTCGTCTAAAAAATCCAATTTAAATACATTTTTTGTAGTCGATTCAAACTACAACCACGTCGGAACCAGACAACCTCTTGCCTAACGTACTCATACGCTACACACGCCAAAAATATATGTGCCAGAATTTATGATGATACTTGAATATTTTTTTTTTTTGCATTCACTGCTGTCTCTTTCTGCCTTGATTAAAGTTTGATTTGGCAGCTTTAGACAGAATGTTGTTCTTTCTTGTTTGTTTTTTATGGGCGAGCACAAGGTGCTCCTTACATTCTGTAATCTCTCTTTGGACTTCAAACCACGCCCATGCCACGTCAGTCACTTACATTGGTTGCCTTTTAAAATCCGCTTGCTTTCATTTGTGAAAGGCGTGCATACGTCATGCCTTTTCCGGTGTTTAGCCCACCTACACAGCACCGGTAAAGTACCAAAAACATACGAGGCTCGATGTTTTCAGCCTGGAGTCCGGACTACTTTATGTGTTTATTTTACACGCAGTGCAATCGTGCTGCATTTTACATAGCGCGATCGCACTGCATTTTCTTTTGCTTTACAATGCTAATAGCTCTAACTCGAACAAATGCGAGACCCGTTGCACTGAAAATGCTTGTTTATTGAAGTTAACCGCTAGGTCATCTTGAAATGTCAGTATTCTTCGTAGTCAATTCAGTGGTCGCTATGTGACAATTTCACTTGTTCTGTGATGAATATCACATTGTTTACAGTGTACTTACAATTGTATTTAAAAAATGTGCATTGCACATCTATACTGAAAATGATATGTAAATTAAACTCTGCCAAAAATCTATACAGAAAGTACCTTTTCCTAGTGATTACAAGACTCAGCTTTCTATAAACTCGGCCAAAACCATTTAGGTAGGTGGAATACTCTATTATGTATTGTCAGTCAGAAGTGCTGGTAGATGGCAATTATTTGTCCACTCGCCTCAAATTTCAATATTGGAAAGTATTAGTTAATTACTGTGTTTACTACTAAGCTTTCTAATTTTGTTCTAGCACATGTTGCCAACAGTTCATCAGCATTTATACTCACATAGTTTGCTTGCTAATATTTGCTGAATGCCTGGTAGAGGACAGTCATAAATCATTACTACATTGATACACAATATCACTTTGATGTGGTATGATAAAGTCTTTGGTGGGAAAAAAGCAGGTTGCTACTAACATATGTATGACATTGAGAAATTATTTGAATGAAAGAGGAGCCAGAATGCATCCTTGATAAAGCCCAACTGTGTGTCAGATCAGTACCAGTTGCTCCTTTAACCTGAAGATCATTTGCAGCATCCCACAAGGATCGTCCCTCAGCCCCACTCTCTTCAACACATACATGACTCCCCTTGACAATACCGTCGTTTTGCACGGAATCAACATCATCTCCTATGCCGACAACACCCAGCTCATCCTCTCGCTGTCAGGAGAACCCTCCACCTCCAGCACCAACTTCCACAGATGTATGATGAACATCGCTGACTGGATGAAGGACAACTGTCTCATGCTCAACACAGACCAGACGGAAGTCCTCATCTTTGGGAACACCTCACCACAGAACAACACTTGGTGACCTGCTGAACTCAGCCCTTTCCCAGTCTTGACAGACCACACCCGCAACCTCGGCATCAACTAGGACAGCAAGTTATCTATGCAGAAACAGGTAAACACAGACTCATCCGCCTGCTTCCACACCCTACGTATGCTCTGCAAGATTTTCAGGTGGCTCCCAATCAACAACAGAAGGACCATCACTCAAGCCCTCATCACCAACAGGCTGGACTACGATAAAACTCTTTACACAGGAATTACTGCACACCTCCTGAAGAGACAACAAATAATACAAAACTCAGCGGCAAGACTCATCCTTGACCTCCCCAGATGGACTCACATTACCCCACACACCAAGAAGCTACACTGGCTCCCGATCCACAAGAGAGGCCAGTTCAAGATGGTGACCCATGCATACAAAGCCCTACACAACAACAGGCAAATGACCTTCCACCAACCAAGGAGACACCTGTGCTCCACCTCCCTTTTTCTCCCAGACATCTCTCAGATCCACTGATCTAACAGTGGAGGACGCTCCTTCTCTCACCTGGTGGCTAGAGCCTGGTCCAACCTTCCCCTGCAGCTTACGAATGCCGTATCGCTCCAGAAATTCAGAGAAGGACTCAAGACATGGCTGTTCGAATGAACAGAGCACCGCAAAGCAACTAGCCAGTCCAGCGCCTTAAGACCCTCATGGGTGATTTGCTGTGGTTTGTAAATTCTGATTGATAGATTGACTTATTTAACCTGTGTGTTGTGGGTGTTCTCCTTCCATGGGTGATGTACGTGGGGCCCAGAGTTATCTTGTTTCATCACACCTTAATAAATGATGATTCATCCATTTATTTAATGGTTTTTCATTGTCCTGAGAGCTGCTGTAGGGTCTGGTGCTCAAGGCCAGTGATTGGATAAAACAAGAATCACAACATGTGTAGGTTGTGGAGGCAGACCACTCTTGTGAATCCCATTCAATTGTGATGGGACATTTCTATTCTGCATCCCACTACTCTCACACCCATCACCCAGCCCCCACCTCTCTTTCTGGTATTAGGGACACCTGAAGTATCTGGTTTCTAACTGGTAGATTAGAGAGTTCAAGGTGGACAAAACAGACACCCACCAGTCTTTGCTGGGTGGCTTTCAGCTGTGGATTGTGGCTGGTGTCAACATACTTATGGTGTTTTAATAATGCAGCTCCTCAAGAGATCTGAGGCTTCAACATCCAAATCTCCGCCAAGTTAACACTACAGAGGCATTATCTGTTTCTGCCCCTCCAGATGGATGGCTTCTTTTCATTGTGGTGCCACAGGAAATGGTCTAATATGTTTCAAAACTGTCATGACTCCATTTTGTGCCCTATGTGCAGTGGCTATTACTCACCAGCCTCATGTCATTCCTTCCACTGTGGTGCTTTTTCGTCTTGAGTACTCCAGGTGTCCTGCCTCCCAGGAAGCCTGAACCTATGATCCCCTGTTCTGTTGATATGCAAGTTTAGTCCAGTTTGCACCTGCAGATATCACATGCCTTTTTAGGATAGTCACTTTTCCTCTGTGAACCATTGAAAGTATACCATCAGGCACTTGGGTCTCTGTTGTACTTTTTGTTGTTGTCAATTACAGTTTGCACCTGTTACTTGCTAGGCCTCATATTCTTTGTATGTAACACGTTATTTTCTACAGGTTTTTTGGATAATTCAACGCTGCCACATGGGGCACGTGCCCTTCTGGACCTTCTAGCCTTCCAGTGTAAATATCCCCTCTGAATTTGCATCAGGGCTTGGCCTCATTCCCATCCTGTGCAAGCAACGTCCCTGTACTCACCTCCTGAGTGGCCCGGATTTTCAGCTTGCTGTCCTGCACAAGCAACACCCCTGCACTCCTCTCCTGAGTTCTCTGGATCTTCATCGTACCAGTCTTATGCAACCTTCTTCCCTGCACTCAACGTCAAGTCATCCGGAACTTTCCACCATTCTAATCTTCCAAGTCTTCCTGATTACCTCGTGATTTTGGCTTCTGCGAAGTTTCCAGTGTCTTCCTTCATGAGCTACAATTCTGCATTCTTTTGAGCTTCTTGCACCAAGCCTCCCGCAGTTTTCAAATTCTAGTTAATGTACTAGACAAGGCTACGCACCTTCCCTTCAGGTTACTATGCATTAATCTTTTTAGTATTTTTAGTAGTACGCAGGCCAGACATTCTGCTTCCTCAAAGACTCTAGACTTGTCTCCAGTTCCTTCTTCATACTTTATCCTCCAGTGCTCCTTGCTTGTCCTTACTCCGGACCCTCTCTTCAATCTTGGAGCTTGAACAGTTTTTGATCATGGACCAGAGACTTAACCCTGTGTTTTCCCCATAGAATAGAAGTGTTGAGAAGAATGTTCTTTCGCAGCGATAGTTATTTGTGTGAACCTTGTAACCTCCATTCTGTGTTTTCTAACAAACCTTGGGAGTAGCAGTAACTCTAATCTTAGTCCATGTGTAACCTTGTTCCAAATGAAATCTAGTTCCGAGTGTAATCTCGCTTCTAAGCATAAGCACAAGGAGTTAGTAACTTCAAACCCATGTAGCGAGTGTAACCTTGGGAGTGTCAGTTACCCCAATTTATGTACCAATGTAATTCTGGGAGTGCCAGTAACTTCAACCTTGTTCCAAGTGAAACCTCGTTACGGGTGTAACCTTGTTTCTTCTCATACCTTGGGGGGGGGGTTGCTCAACTCCAACCTACACACCGAGTGTGACCTTGCTGTCTAGTATGCCTCAGGAGTGTCCCCGACTCCAATCAATGTATCGAGAATACCTTGGGAGTGCCAATAACTCCAATCTGTGTTCTTAAATATCCCGGGAGTGCCATAAGGCTCCAATCAGTATTTCAAGTTCTTCCTCATGAGTCTCAGGGAAACTGTCATCCAAGAATCTGTTTTTTCTTCTCTTATACTGTGATTTTTGCAGAAACCTGTAAGTGTTGGTTATTGAAACAGTGCATTGTAAATTGTCTAGCGCCATAGACTGTACTGATGATAATTGCCTCTTCTTGTTGATCCCAGTGTTTCACAACCACAAAACCTCAGAGGTACTGGTCGCATGAACGTCCACCTTCGCATGTCCAGAAGGTCCCAGAAGCAAAGCATCATGTTAAGCAAAATAGTACCATCGCTGAGCAGCCCCAGTACTGCAAGTGTCTCTTTATTATTTTGTCGCTTCCTGCTCCCCCTCTGGAAGCCTGCCAGATCTAGGAGTACCATACCTGGATCTTGCATCTTCCTGAGAGGGAGTGGAGGCCCAGCATCGACTCCAGTGTCATCTCCACAGTTGGAATCAGGTGAGTGTGTGACAAAAATCACTCATCAGTGCGGATGGGCATCCTATTGCTAAAGCTGTGCCACACATTTGAAAAGGGACACATGCCCACAGTGAGTCAGGGTGTAGGCAGAAGGGAGCTACAGCAAATATCCTATCAGTACTGCAGCCTTGCCACTTTCCACAGGTAGCCCTTTGTCAGTTTGTTTCATGCTACGCCTTGACCAATAGGTTGATGGGATTAACAATTCATTAAAATGTTTATCTTAGTGAGTTTTTGGATGGATTGCACGCTATGCTACAAACACTATTGGGGCTTTCTCAGTAAGTATTAGCCTTCTCTCATTTAATTTTGTATGATAATATACATTGACCAAAAACTATTACTTGCAGACACTCTGTAGGAAAGCGCCCTCTTTCTTGGCATGGTTACCCCCATTTTCTGCATGTTGTGAGTGTGTTTGACTGTGTCCACTGGGATCCTGCTAACCAGGACCCCAATGGTTATGCTCTCGCCTGTAAATTTTGGTAACTGGACCCTTTTCTTCCCACTTTTGGCATACTGGGCCCCCCATGTAAGTCCCTAGTATATGGTACCCAGGGCATTGGGGTACCAGGGCCTGCCATTGCAGTCTGCATGAGATGGGTGCATGCACCTGTTTTCACTACAAGTCACTGCACCAGGTCACTGTAAGTCCCCCCTATGGTAGAATCTTTCAGCCCAGAGAGCAGGGTGCAGGTACCTGAGTGTGAGGGCGCCTCTGCACTAGCAGAGGCACACCCACAAACTTCATTTCCATTTTCCTGGACTTCATGAGTGTGAGGATGTCATTTTACACGTGTACTGGACATGTCACTACCTATGCCCAGCTTCACTAGTGGTAACTCCGAACCTGGGCATGTTTGGTATCAAAAATGTTGGAATCATTCCCCAATACTGTTGTAAGCCTTGGAAGTATGATTCTATGCACTTTGGGGGCTCCTTAGAGGACCCTCAGCATTGCTACCACCAGTCTTACAGGGTTTTCCAGGCAGCCCAAGCTGCTACCACCCCTCAGACAAGTTTATGCCCTCCTGCTGCTTGCTCTGATCAAGCCCAGGAAGGCAGAACAAAGGATTTCATTTGGGAGAGGGAGGTAACACCCTCTCCCTTTCAAAATAGGTGTGACCGCCTTAAGAAGAGTAGCCTCCCCAAGCCACTGATATGCTTTGAAGAGTACATTTGGTGCCCACCATGCATAAACCAGTCCACACCAGTTCAGGGACCCTCAATCCTTGTTCTGGCACACAACTGGACAATGGAAAGGGGAGTGACCACTCCCCTGTCCATCACCACTCCCCCAAAGGGTCCATGGGTTCTGCCATTTTGTTTCCAAGGTTGTCAGGGAACTCTGGGAGTATCGGGGTGGCCAGGCCAGGCAGGTAACGTCAGAGGCACCTTCTGATAGGTGGTCACCTGGCTAGGTGACCAAGTCCACTCTTAAGGCTATTTAGGTTCTTCCTCTTGGGTGGGTCCTCAGATTCGGCTTGCAAGGATCCAGCAGGATTCCTCTGCAACCTTCACTTCAATTCCTGGCCTGCGGAACTGAGACTGGACCCTCCATGACCCGACAATCTGCCTCAAAGCAGAAGAACTCTTCCGCAACATTGTTTCCAGGGCTCCTGCCAGCAACTGCAACATTTCCACTGGCGATGCATCCACTGAGGGCAGTGTGTCTTCAGTCTGCACTAGAAGAAAGAGGGAATCGCCCTTGGAGTAACGGAGTAACTCTCCTGCATCCGCAGGCACCTGCTGCAATTACGACTGGTTACATGGATCTCCCCTCATCTTGAGCGGGGTGGATCCTGCATCACGGGTGGTAGTCTGGAGTAGTCCTTTTAGTCCTCCCTGCCAGCTATCCAACTTTGATGGAGGTAAGCCTTTGCCTAAGGACAGTACCCCTTTGTACTGTGTCTCTTGCAGCTGCCAAGGCCTGTTTGCATCTTCTCCAAGAGATCTTCAGGCTACATGTAGCTCCAGCTTGCCAAGGCTTGTTGGTGGAATTCCTGCACCGACACCCATCTGCAGTCTTCACTCCACTGTGGGACATCTTCTGCATCCATCAGAAACTCTTCTCTGGCTCCAGGGTTGCAGTGCTGACCTGTTCTTCCTCACCATCGATCAACTCCTGCAAGTACAGCTGGGTGGGTAGTAGCTCCTACTTCTCTTGGACTCCACTGACACTTTTGGACTTGGTCCCTTCTCTCCACAGGTATTCTTCTCCAGGAATCCACCACTGTTTTCTTGCAGTCTTGTCTGGGTGTCTTCTTTTCTTCTTTTCCTTCCTTTTGGGTGGTTTGGGGAAATTCCAGTGATTTACTCCTGCTTTACTGGTCGCTGGTGCGGGGGTGGTACTGTGTTGCTTACCTTTGTGGTTTTCTAGTAATCCCAGCTCCCCTCTACACATTCCACTTACCTAGGTGGGGGTCTTGTGTTCTCATTCCATTTTTTTAGTATATGGTTTGGGAGTCCCCTAGTGTCACTATTGTTTATTGCTATTTGCACTGTTTTCTAACCTTTTCTATGTCTCTTACTGATTACTAATGTATATATTTAGTATATTACTTACCTCCTATTGGAGGGGTTGCCTCTCTAGTACTTTGTGGTATTGTGTTCCAAAAATAAAGCACCTTTATTTTTGTACAACTGAGTGTTTTCTTTCATGTGTGTAAGTGCTGTGTGACTACAGTGGTTTTGCATGAGCTTTGCATGTCTCCTAGATATGCCTTGGCTGCTCACCCACAGCTACCTCTAGAGAGCCTGGCTTCTAGACACTGCCTACACTTCACTAATAGGGGACACCTAAGGTAGTGCTGCTGCTTAGCAAAATGTGCAAATAATGTGTGAAAATCTTTTTTTAAATGCTTTAGTTTTATTAATGCATAGAGTTGTAAACAATGAATTAATTAAGTTACACTGAGAATTAGTTACCTAGATCATATAGAAGTCTAAATAATGCCATGAATAGTTAGGCCACATTTTCATGTACTACACAAATATTTTTTTTTGGATGCTGTTTCTTGTGTTATGTTCAACTGCTCCTGCTCTTCCCCCTCCCAATCAGTGTCCCACTGAAAAACTATCACTCCGCATGCTCAACGGATAATCAAGCAGATGATGTGAATGAATTAGCATTGTATAATATCCTGTTAGTGTGTATCATGAATGAAGCTTCCATGATGTACCCAAAGCATCATTTTCAAGGACTTCTGCTGGAATGTCCACTGAAGAATTGTGAGTTCTATGACTCATTGTTCAAGGAATGTTTAATTTGTACTATATATTGCTGGAGTGCAGCTGCTGAGGATGCAATGGAAGATTCCACTTACCTTAAGAAATGGGTTAGTGCTTAAATAATTGTGTAGTTTATAATTATTAATTTGTTCTGGATTTTTCAAATGTGACCTTACCCATGTTCATACCATGCTGAATTTTCAGAATCTAATAATAGCTTGTGTGATTTTGCTATAAAACCTTTGGGTTCTGGTGTTTTGTGGGCTTACTTTCCTTTTTGACACTGATGGGGAAACTTTGCCATTTTTCCTTGTAGTTCTCCTGTTATGTTGTTGGTGTTCTTTATGAGTTTGACACTTAAAATTTTGCTTAGAGCAATGCCTAACTAAGGTTTTTGATTTTGCATTTATTCTGTACTTCTGGTGGGCCTTTGTGGCATTTCATGCATTTTTTTCTCCCTTGTGCCGCTTATAATTTTTCTGAAATAAAATTATTTTTCCCTGTTTTTGATCTAGAGGTCAGGGCCTCATTCCAACTTTGGTGGTCCTAAAAGCAGACCGCCAAAGCCGTGGGGAGGATGCCACTGTCATATTGGTGGTGCACCACCCAAGCGTATTACAATGTTCTTGCCGGTCTAACCGGCCAGAACACTGTATTATGCGTTCCTGCCGGGCTGACCAGCGGGAACAATGCTACGACATCATTTGGGGAGGCTGAGCTTAACACCGTAGCACTACAGCACTGTCGGAATGTGCACTGTCTGCAAAGCAGATAGTGTGCGTTCCGATGGTGTTGGGCTGCGGGGCCCCTGCACTGCCCATGGGCTGTGCAGAGACCTTCCAGTAGCCCCCAGCACTGGCTTTCTGCCACCCTTTATATGGGGGCGTCCCCACCATGGAAAGGCAGGCAGAAATCTGAGTTGTAATCATCCAGGCAGCCCTGAGTTCAGTGCCACCCTGGCTGGTTACAACTCTGACAGCAGTCATCCTATCGGGAAACATGTTCCTTGCAGGGACGGACAGTCCACTGGTGGGTCTGCCCACCAGGGTTGTAATGTGGTGCTCGGACCGGCACAGTTGCGATGATCTGACTGCCATCACAAGGCTGGCAGTCCTTGGACCGCCAGCCTCGTAATGAGGCCCTCGTCCTTTATGCATTAAATATTGTTATTCCTTTAACTCTGCTAAATTGTTGTTTCCCTCATGAGGAGCACAGTCTCTAACTGCTATATCAATTGGAAATTCTAGAGCTGAATTATTTCAGTATATATTGAGGTGATCAAATACTGGGGTTCAGATGATTACTGGGGTTCAGCGCAAATTACTCTATCTGGATAAGGTGAAATATCTATTCAAATATCACATATATCTCTTGGGAAAGTCAAAGTGAAGTTTGCGCACTGCAGACCTACATCACTGTGCTTATCAGTCTGTAACTCAAATCCCACTGTATGTGAACTCCCTCTAGGCTCCTTACTGGCATCTTCTAGGCAATGCACATCTGTGAAATGATTACATTTCCGTTAAGGAGGATGTGGAAACATGCCCCTTCATGAAGCAATCCTGCTTTTGTTCAACTGCTGTTTTGGATTTCTGCATTTCTTAAGAATTGGTAAATTTGTTTCACAACCTATAATGGACGTTGATTTGGTTCTAATCATCTTTCAGGTATTTGGTACTGACATTCTTTAATTTATTCAAGTATTCAGGTGGCGCTGAATTCCGGACAGGACTTGTTCAAAAACAAATGGCAAGAGAATTAACCTGACCTTTCCCAAATATATGTAACTCTCATTGAGGCGCACACAGTCAAAGTACCCCCGTACCCCACAACTCACCCTCTAATCCGAACCCTGTGTCTTCACTCGGAACCACAACTTATAAAGTTTGAACTATTGCCTAAACAGAACAAATCTAGATGTACACTTTAGTTCTTTGTGCAAAACAGAGGGAAGCAAATCGGTTTTGTCCCTGGCCAAATCGGAGCATTGCAAAAATGGAAAAAACAGGTCAGAAATTAAATGCAACAGATTTTTATTCTTAACTTAAATTTAAAAAAACAAACAGATACCTTTGCAAAAAAAACATAAACCACGAATAACACTTTGCTTAAAAAAAACACAAAAAAAATAAAAAATAATCTGCCTGAAATAAAACCCCGTTGTTCACGCTTGAAAAGTGGAGAATGTTATTCTACCAGTTTCCTATTAGGTAAATACGAAAAATAGAGTGAAATCATTTTGCTGCATAATTTGCTCTGGTGTAAAAAACATGGGGCATATTTATACTCTGTTTGCGCCGGAATTGCGTAGTTTTTTTTTACGCAAATCCGACGCAAAACTAACTCCATATTTATACTTTGGCGTTAGACGCGTCTAGCGCCAAAGTCCATGGAGTTTGCGTCATTTTTTAGCGTGGACACCTACTTTGCGTTAATGATATGCAAGGTAGGCGTTCCCGTCTAAAAAAGTGACTCCGAGGCATGTGCGCCGTGTTTACACTCCTGGGCAAAATTCACGCCCGGGAGTGGGCGGGTCAAAAAAAATGACGTCCAGCCGCTTTTGTGCCGTTTTTTAGCGCCTGGACAAGGCAGGCGTTAGGGGACCTGTGGGCTCGGAAGGAGCCCAGAGGAGCCCTCCCATGCCCCCAGGGACACCCCCTGCCACCCTTGCCCACCCCAGGAGGACACCCAAGGATGGAGGGACCCATCCCAGGGAACTTAAGGTAAGTTCAGGTAAGTATTTTTTTTTTTTTTTTTTGTGGCATAGGGGGGGCCTGATTTGTGCCCCCCTACATGCCACTATGCCCAATGACCATGCCCAGGGGACAGAAGTCCCCTGGGCATGGCCATTGGGCAAGGGGGCATGACTCCTGTCTTTGCTAAGACAGGAGTCATTTCAATGGGGGTTGGGAGTCGAAAAAAATGGCGCAAATCGGGTTGAGGCGAAAAATTTGCCTCAGCCTGACTTGCCCCATTTTTTGGCGCCCAAGCTCCATATTCCCCTACGCCGGCGCTGCCTGGTGTACGTCATTTTTTTTCACGCACACCAGGCAGCGCCGGCGGCTAACGCCGGCTAACGTCATTGAATAAATACAGCACCCACATGGCGCTTCAGAATGGCGTTAGCCGGCGCTAATTGTTTTGACGCAAAACTGCGTTACCGCAGTTTTGCGTCAAAAAGTATAAATATGACCCCATGTGTCTTGTTCTGTAAGGCACATGCTGCAAAAAAGCTGCAAATGGAGTGGTATTGAATTCTTGTTCACCAATGTAGTGAACTATAACTCCCTTCTTCAAATCATACTGTTTCAAAGGTTGTAAACTTTCATTTGTGCCTATGGTTGTGTAGATGTCTCTTATTGACGAGCACCGATCTAATTCAGCTGTATATACCCATTAATGGGTAATAATTTATCTCGTTGTTTTCGTAATCAGTAATTATTTTGGTCAAGGCCATTCAAATTAATCGAGAAAATTGCCTCATATTTGAGAAATAATAACATTGGCTTCCAAGTTGAAAGAACAGTTGCAAGTTGCAAGAACAATCCTAATATGTTTCTTTTAAGGGTAACCATGAACTCTCACTAACAGCCTAATTACGAGTATGGTGGTTTGAGGACAGCCACACTCACATTGACAGTTGGACTGCCACACTCCAGGGAGTCCGACCTCCCAATTACAACTTTGGAGGGCGGGCCCACCTAAGACCCCCATCCCCACCAGGATCATAGATCCCAACGTGGTGACGGTGGTTGCGCTTGTAAACCAGACATGGCGGTGCTGAACTTCGTGCCACCTGGCTGATTACAGCTCCACTTTCTGCTAGCCTTTTAATGAGGGGAACTCCGCCATGAAATGGCTGGCGGAAAGCAAGTGTCAGAGGGGGGCCCTGCACTAACAATGCCCGTGGCATGGTCAGTGCAAGGCCCCCCCTGCCCAGCACCGTCGGAATGCTCACTGTCTCCATTGCAGACAGTGTGCATTCTGAGGGTGCTGGAGTGCTAGGATATTGGCCTTGTCTCCCTTAAAGGAGCTGAGGCCAATATCCCAGCATTGTTCCCGCGGGTCAGCCTGGCAGGAATGTGTATTACAATTTTCCCACCGGGTTGACTGGCGGGAACATTGTAATACACTCAAGGGAGGCGTCACTGCCATTGTAGTTGCATCCTTTCCATGAATTTGGCAGTCCAGCAGTGGGACTGCTAAACTCATAATGAGCCCCTAAGTGTGTATAATCATAATCCATTAACCGGCAACTTAATTTGTTGTAGAGTAAAAAAAAAAATGTTTAATAGACAGGATCTAATTCAAAACACATACATTAATACTTTAAATATAGATACATCTATTTATGTTCTCTTTCTTAAAGTAGGTCCCAGCAAAAAATAAATATATATTCCCATAGGACACAAAACATGTCCCAACATTGTTAGAAATTACACACACTGAAAAAACATACTTCTAGCCCTCTGTTCACAAAGATTTGTTTGGAGGCAGGGGCATAACTACCAAAAGTACAGCAGGGGTCATGGTCGAAGGAAGTGAGGGTCCCTCTGTACCCAATAATGGTTTGATTGTGAGACCCTTCTGTAGGTACCAGGGTCATTTTCCTTTCTTTCATAGGACCTTATCCATCCTTGCTACGTCACTGTATGCACAGTTACCTGCTCATCACTTGTTAGCATTTCCATGCTCCTAGCAGATGGAAGGTTGAATTGATGACTTTCAATTTACTAATTGTTGCTTGCTATGTCTGAGTCGGAGAATAAGCAGTGATGTTGGTATGGTGCCTTGTTTAATTCTTTGGGAACAGACAGAGGTGTAGCTCGGTCAGTAAGATTGGGGGGGTGTTAGCTTCAGATTTTTCAACAATCATGCTGTCATTTAATGTAAAAATACATTATACGGGAGCAGGGTGCATGAGAGGGGCTTAAGAGGAGGTAGAATGGGAGAGGAATGCAGACTATTATATATGTACTAAAGGTCAGATGTAGGAAATCATGGGTTTGCGATTTCCTAATAGCAAATTTTAATGATTTTCTGTTAGGAAATTGCAAACTGTGATGTACAACAGTGTGTTTAACACTGTTAGTGATTCCCATTGGGTTTCAAATGGAGCTGCCTTATCAATATTCGTGAGGCAGGTCACAATTTTCAACCCACTGTGAATAGCCAAAATCACATGGGGTGAGCAGACCACCTTGACTGTTATTGCTTTTTAAATAAAGCCATTTTTTTGTAACGCAGCCTGTTTTCCTTAAAGGAAAATGGGATGCATTACAAAAACAAAGATGAAAAGTTTTCTTTTCACTTTTTAAGAGCAGTCAGTAGTTCGTTTGACCACTGCCTGCTTTTAAAAAATATTGGCTCCCAAATTCACAAAGGGAATGCGGTCCCTTGAGGAGCCCTTCCCATTTGCGAATGGGTTACCACCTCCTTCGAGGAGGTGGTAAAATGTGAATGTTTTGCAACCGCATTTTGGTTGCAAAACATTCACACAACCTAGTGTGATTCGGTATTAGGAAAGGATGACCTAAACACAGGATCTGCTCCCCGGCAATGGCAGAGGAGCGTCGTCCCCCTGGCTAACAGCCAGAAGCAGAAAAATAAAACAATATTTACCAATGGGCATTTGCAACCAGAAACATACTTTGTACATCTGGCCCTTAGTGGGGGAAAACACTGTATTTTGGAAACTCACCAACATTTTTTAAAACTTAAAAACTCCTGATGAAATCCGACAGACACCTAACCATAAACGAATGAAAGCACCTACACCCAATTATTTACCCGAAATAATTTTATTAGGGGGGTGTAGCATGCCAAACACTCCCCCTGAAGCTATGTCTCTGAGAACAGAAGAGGCAGGATCTCCATGTGAAATCTTAGGAAATACAGGGTGTCACAAAAATGAGCTGTAGAAGTATTTTTATTTCTGTAAATGAAAAAATCTAACCTTTTTCAAGAGAAAATGGAAGTACAGCCAGTGACTGAATCAAACGTTCATTGTTCACTTTAGAATGATGTGGTCACACTTTAAGTCATTTACATTAATGTAAATATTTCAATATAAGGTATGCTATTTCATGACGTGAGTACATTCAGCAATCCAAAAGATCTTTGGGTCAGAATGAGGAAAAAATAGGTGTATTTTATAAAATGAATAAAACATTAAACATAGTTCGCAAAGGGCCTTATTCACAAAGGTATACATACACTTTGGTGTACATTTACGATTGTTTGCTATTCACAAAGGTATTTTACTAGTAGTATCTTTACGACTGTGGACTCTCCGCACAAAAAAGGATACAACTGTCCTATCTTTTTATGTGTGGAGGCTCTTCAGTTATAACAATACTACTAGTAAAACACTTGTCAATAGCAAACAGTGGTAAACGTGCAAAGAAGTTGACGTTTACCACTGTGAATCAGGCCTATTATGTTTAAATAAATGCAGGAGAACATTCTTAGAAGAAGACATAAAGTCACAGAGGCCACGGGCAACTGCCGCCATACCGACACACAGGTGCCCTGGACTAGAAACTCTTATGGCAAGTAACATGTTACTCAAAATTCCTGCAGCGACTCCTACTAAGCTGCTGATCCTTAGGAAAGGTTTGCTGAATTTTCAGACCCGGCAAGGCCATCATTATGAAATATGATGCTCAGTCACTGCCACTTCTAGAACTTTAAACTTAAAAAAGATGAATAGAGCTAGTCTGTGGCAATCCTGTGGATCAATGCACTAATGAACTGTTTGCTAGAAAAGCATCAATTACAATAAAGCAGATTTTATTAGAAGGTAGGGTTCATTGCCACCATCTCACCTTCCTTGTGTTGCCCTGACAACAATAAAGAAAAGTTTAGATAATGAAAATGGAGCTTACTTGTGCCTGCCCTGTAAGCCTCCCCATGCGACCACAAAAATAACACTGATGTTTTGTCTACACCTGTGGTTCAAACAATCTAGAACAAAATAGCACATCCTGAAGGTAAGGCTCAGTGAGTTAAGCCTAGATGTAGTCATCGTCAGTGATCTGAATTTCACAAGTTTGGTTCCCATCAAGATTAGGTAAAAAGTGACATTATACAGGTTAGTAACATTTGTTATTCATAGACCTTAGAAGCAGTAGCTGTCCAAGTAAAGAGCAATTCAAAAGATATTTAATAAAGTACCTGTCTGGTTAAAGAGGAAGAGCCTCATGGATTGAAATATAGATTAGAAGAACGTAACATGAGAGTAGTTTTGGCATCAGGCATTATTTAATGGCCAGGTAGAACTTTGATGAAAAGAGCGCAACATAATTTACCACAACTGGAATTTCCACGAGAAGCCTGACAAAGTAGAAATTCCACCTTCCTTACCTTCACATAAAGGGTGGTAACACAAAAGGTCTGATGTAGATCTTGGCGGTGTCACTGCCAAACCGCTATGGCAGTGGACACAAGAAGACTGTCAAGTCAACGGTGTTCCACCTGACATATTTATATGTTACAGTCCTGCAGGCTATGTACTGATGGCAGTTTGCTGAAGGAGGGAGGCCGTCGCTGGAGCCAATGGGCATCGAACAATGGCATTGGCTATGGAATAGAGGTAAGGCACACACACACTGTACCTTTGCCATATGTGTCCCCCTGCGTCATACATGACACAATACACCACAGACATACTATTATCCAGTGACATTCCACCACAACACTTACATGTCATAAACACACATTGACATACAGCCATGACACAACATACATACACTATTGACACTGGGTCCACACACAAACAACCACAACAAGCAACACAATTGCACACTTATCCACAAACACACACACGTATACATCACCACTACACACATCATGACACCAACTGCCACACAACACTCACTTGAGTGTTGCATGCAGCAACACAACACAACATACACAACAACATCAATGCCATATGCAGGTGGCACACATACTGACACAATCACATCACCCACTCCTGCTCACTCCACCGCACCCAGCCAATTGCATCACACACACACAACTCGAAGCACAATATGACAGGTACAGGTCCCCTTACAATGTGCACACATGGACACAGCAGGTGTGATTGTACCGTCATTGTGGTGCCAGCATTCATTTGGCAATGAATACTGACACCAAAATGACTTCTGTGTATGTGTGTGATATGTATTGTGTACCAATGTGTCCCCATTCGTGTCTGACACAACTGTCTCCCCAACATATGCATGTCACAGTAATTTACAAAAATTACTGTAGCATGTATATGTCTGCAGTGGTACTGAGCTCATGTGAAGTGCCCCCCCAATGTACACAGCCAATGAGGGTTCCCTACCTTTGTGTCTAGCAATGAGGGTGGGGAGAGGTTGGATGTTCCCTGAGGTCCAGTGGCAGCAACGACAGAGGGTGTTTTCCATACAGTCCAGCCAGAAAACAGAAGGGGAATGGTGGGAAAAAGTGAGTTTTTACCATTTCCCCCCAATTCGCCAAGTCAGAAGTGGAGGTTGGACCACCACATTTTGCTTGGCAGTAAGGCGCTTCCAAATCTGCACGGCGGTGAGTGTGGCAGAAGTCCCGACACCAGCCACTATTTCCTCTGGCGCCATCATGGCGAATGGGAATCATTGGCAGAGTCCAAGTGTTAGAAATGGGGTCTTTGGTTGGCAGTCAGGTTACCCTCTGTCCAAACAAGGACCCTCACTCTAATCAGGGCAAAGGAGAAACACACCCGGTTAACACCCGCTCACTCTCTTGATAGCTTCGCACTAGCAGAAAGGCTTAACCCAGAGACAACTCTCCAGCTTCTCCAACTCAAAAACAACTCCAGCTGGTGCATCTCTAGATTGAGACATTATGGCAAGTCAACAGTGCAAAGTTCCAAGGCAGAGAACAGAGCTCCCAATGAGAAGTTCAAAAGTAAAAAAATGGAAACAGATGAAGTCCAAGAAGAGAAAAAAGCAAAATCACAAAACAAGTGGTATGTGGTCACATAATGGTCTGCACTGAAAATAGTAGTGTATACTTAATCACTGTATGTGAAGTACAAATACAAGTTCAATCCCACCCCTGCCACCAATGTTAGAAATTGGGTCTTTGGTTGGTAGTTAGGTTACCTCCTGTCCAAGCAAGGACACTCACTTTAGTCAGGGCAAAGAAGAAACACACCCGTTTAACCCCCCGCCCACCCCCTTGGTAGCTTCACACAAGCAGAAAAGCTTAACCCAGAGACAATGTGTAAAGTATTTGTACCAACACACACCGGAATACAGTGAAAACACTACAAAATGACTCAACACCAGGTTAGCAAAATATCCAATATTTATCTGAGCAAAACAAGACCAAAACAACAAAAATCCAACATTCACAAGTCAAGTTATGAATTTTTAAATGATTAAACTTCAATATAGTGCTTAGAAACATAAAAGCTTTGAATTGATGATATCACAACGTCATGACGGAGTTGTTCCCAACAATCCGATGCTAATGTCGCTGGTCATGGAATCACATGGACCCCCAGGTACAGTACCTTGTGAAAATGAGGAAATAAGCTGGTGCACAGAGTCAGGGACTGCGGCGTTGCTGGATCCAGTGGGGTATCGGTTCTGGTGCTGCGGAGCAAAGAAGAAGAGGTGCCACAAAGAGGCGGTGAGTTCTCTCTGTGCAGTGGTGGAGGTGAGGTGGCGGCGGTGTGAAGCGCTGGATCCGCACACTTCCATCAGGGTCGATATCCGGCAGTCACGGCATGGTGCTGTGAAGTTGGGTGTCACGGACGTCGGTGACACGGCACTTCAGCACTATCAGAGTCATTGACTTCAACGGGGCTGCTGCAGCATCGGGCCTGCAGGGTCGTCGCACTCCAGAAAGGACCACGGGTTCAGGTGCAGGAGCCGTCACCGAATCCGGCAGCGCCATCAGTCTGGGGTCGTCCGAAGTTGGCATGCTTGTATTTTCTTGATTTTCCACCAGCTTCTCTTTTCAAGGGCCCAGGGACTGGATAGGGCACCACTTGGCAGGGCAGGAGTCTCAGCAGAGAGTCCAGGTGCTGGCAGAGGACGTCTTTGATGGCCCTGAGACTTCAGAACAGGGGGCAAGCTCAGTCCAAGCCCTTGGAGATACCTCTCAAGCAGGAATATACCACAAACTCCAGTCTTTGTCTCCTTTCACAGGCAGAAGCAGCAACTGAAGGATAGCCCAACAAAGCACAGTCACAGGCAGGAGCAGCAATTCTACTTCAGGTCTTCAGCTCTTCTCCTGGCAGAGGTTCCTCTTGAATCCTTGAAGTGATCTTGAAGTAATCTAAAGTCGGGGTTTGGGGTCAACTACTTATACCCCTTTCTGCCTTTGAAGTAGGCAACTTCAAAGGAAAGTCTCTGTTGTTTACAGGATCCTGCCTTGCCCAGGCCTGGAACCCAGACACACCAGGAGGTTGGAGACTGCATTGTGTGACCCAGACAGGGAATACACAAGCTGGCAGAGTCACAGAATGGTTTAAGCAAGAAAATGCCCACATTCTAAAAGTGGCATTTTCAAATTAAATAATCTAACACCCTGCCCATGGGGCCACCTAGGGCCTACCTTAGGGGTGCCTTACATGTATGAAAAGGGAAGGTTTGGGTCTGGCAAGTGGGTACACTTGTCAAGTCGAATTGGCAGTTTAAAACCTGCACACACAGACGCCGCAGTGGCACGTCTGAGCCATGTTTAAATAGGTACTCAGTGGGTGGCACAATCAGTGCTGTAGGCCACTAGTAGCATTTGATTTACAGGCTCTGGGCACCTCTAGTGCACTTTACTAGGGACTTACTAGTGAATCAAATATGCCAATTATGGAAAAGTCAGTAACGCATACAATCTTACATATGGAACACTTACACTTTAGCACTGGTCAGCAGTGGTAAAGTGCCCAGAGTAACAAAAACAGCAAAAACAGAGTCCAGCACACAGCAACAACCTGGAAAACAGAGGCAAAAAGTTTTGGTAGACCACACCAAGGATGCCAGGTCTAACACGTGCCCCTCCCCCACTGAAAGTGCAGAAAACTACCCAACCTCAAGTTATTTCTCATCACTAAGGTGGAAGAATCTGGACAGACCATCAGCATTGGTGTGTTCTATTCCAGGGCAGTGTTCCACCATAAAGTCCACTCCCTGTAGGAAGATGGACCACCTCAACAGTTTTGGATTTTCACCCCTCATCTGGATTAACAATCTGAGGGGGCCTGTGGTCGGTCTGAACCCGGAAGTGAGTACCAAATAAGTAGGGTCTGAGCATCTTCAGTGTCCAGACCACCACAATAGCTTCACACTCAATTGCTCTCCACCTACGTTCCCGGGAAAGTAACCTCCTATTGATGAAGGCTACAGGTTGATCTAGACCCTCTTCGGTAAGCTGTGACAACACTGTTCCTACACCATGGTCTGAAGCATCAGGCTGCATGACAAATTCTTGAGAGAAGTCAGGTGCCTTCAGCACGGGTGCTGTGCACATGGCTGCCTTCAGGGCATCAAAAGTTGTCTGGCAATACTCAGTTCAGATCACTTTCTTTGGTTGCTTTTTGGATGTTGGGGAGCAACAATAGTACCATACCCCTTAACAAACTTCCCATAGTAACCTGTGAGACCTAAAATGGCTCTCACCTCAGTCTCGGTCTTAAGGGGCTCTCAAGCTGGAATAGTGTCAATCTTGGATTGTAGGGGTGCCACCTCGCCACTCCCTACCTGGTGCCCGAGTACACTACAGAGCCCTGCCCTATTTAGCACTTGCTTGCCTTAATAGTGAGGCTTGTCTTCTGCAGGGCCTCCAACACTTTGCAGAGGTGCTGTAAGTGTTCCTCCCAAGTGGAGCTGAACTCAACAATGTCATCCAGGTAGGCTGCACTGAAATTATCCAATCCAGCCAACACCTGGTTAATCAGCCTCTGAAAGGTGGCAGGGGCATTTTTCATCCCAAAGGGCATCACCCTAAACCGGTAGTGCCCATCTGGGATAGAAAATGCAGACCTCTCCTTGCTCCCCTCAGTCAGATCAATCTGCCAATATCCAGAGGTCAGATCAAACGTACTTAGATATTTGGCAGCCCCTCATCGATCAATGACTTCATCAGCTCGGGGGATGGGGTGCGCATCAGTCTTTGTGACCATATGGAGTCCCCGGTAATCCTCACAGAACCTGAGTTCTAAAGTGACACAAGGAGCAGTAGGTTTTGGGACCAGGACCACAGGACTACAAGGGCTACTGTAAAACTCAATAACCCCAAGAGCTAACAATTTGTATACCTCATCCTTAATGTTAGCCCTACCCTTGTCAGTCACTCTATAAACTTTATGTTTCACAGGAGGACTGTCCCCCATGTCCACATCATGTGTACGCAGATGAGTGCCCCTGAGATCAAGGAAAATAATGATGGAAACTGTCCTAACATCAGGCAACAGTCCCTCTGTTGCTCTGGGGCCATTGAGGGGGAGACGTTCACACCCTCCACAGACCCATTGTTAGAAATGGGGTCTTTGGTTGATAGTCAGGTTACCCCCTGTTCAAGCAAGGACCCTCATTCTAGTCAGGGTAAAAGAGAATCACCCTCAGCTAACCCCTGCTTACCCCCTTGGTTGCTTGGCAGAGCAGTACGCTTAACTTCAGAGTGCTAGGTGTAAAGTATTTGTACCAACACACACAGTAACTTAATGAAAACACTACAAAATTACACGACACCAGTTTAGAAGAATAGGAAATATTTATCTAAACAAAACAAGACGAAAACGACAAAAAACCGACATACACTAGTCAAGTTATGAATTGTTAAAGATTAAATTCAAAAATAGCACTTCGAAACACAAAATGCTTTGATGAGTGTTAACACGGCGTCGTAATGGAGTCATTTCCAACAATCCGACACCAGCGGCGCCGGCCACGGAGTCATGCAGACCCCCAGGTATAGTACCTTGGTGAAGAATGAAAACAAGCCGATGCGCGAAGTCGGGGATTGCGGCATCTGTGTGAAACATTGAATCCGCGCACTTCGAGAGGCGTCGGTCACGACATGGTGCGGCGACTTCCACAGAGCCGCGGACTTTGGCGGGGCTGCAGCAGTATCAGGCCTGCGAAGGTCGTCGCATTCCAGCGAAGAGAACGCAATGACCTTGGACTCGGTTGCAGGCAGCGTCACCGGATTCAGCAGTGGCGTCGGTCCAGAGTCGTTCGAAGTCAATTTCCTTGAATTTTCACCAGCTTTTCCTTTCATGGGCCCAGGGACTGGATAAAGCACCACTTGTCAGGGCAGGAGTCTCTCCAGAGATTCCAGGTGCTGGCAGAGAGAAGTCTTTGCTGTGCCTGAGACTTCAAACAACAGGAGGCAAGCTCTAAATCAAGCCCTTGGAGATTTCTTCACAAGATGTAAGGCACACAAAGTCCAGTCTTTGCCCTCTTACTCTGGCAGAAGCAGCAACTGCAGGATAGCTCCACAAATCACAGTCACAGGCAGGGCAGCTCTTCTTCCTCAGCTCTTCAGCTCTTCTCCAGGCAGAGGTTCCTCTTGTTTCCAGAAGTGTTCTAAAGTCTGTGGTTTTGGGTGCCCTTCTTATACCCAATTTCTCCTTTGAAGTAGGCCTACTTCAAAGTAATTTCTCTTTTGAAAGTGAAATCCTGCCTTGCCCAGGCCAGGCCCCAGACACTCACCAGGGGGTCGGAGACTACATTGTGTGAGGACAGGCACAGCCCTTTCAGGTGTAAGTGACCACTCCTCCCCTCTCTTCCTAGCACAGATGGCTCATCAGGAAATGCAGACTACACCCCAGCTCCCTTTGTGTCACTGTCTAGTGTGAGGTGCAACCAGCCCAACTGTCAAACTGACCCAGACAGGGAATCCACAAACAGGCAGAGTCACAGAAATGTTATAAGCAAGAAAATGCTCACTCTCTAAAAGTGGCATTTTCAAACACACAATCTTAAAATCAACTTTACTAAAAGATGTATTTTCAAATTGTGAGCTCAGAGACCCCAAACTACACATGTCCATCCGCTCCCAAAGGGAATCTACACTTTAATCAGATTTAAAGGTAGTTCCCATATTAACCTATAAGAGGGACAGGCCTTGCAACAGTAAAAAAACAAATTTAGAAATATTTCACTGTCAGGACATGTAAAGCACATCAATATGGGCCTCATTACACCCTGGCGGTCAAAGACCGCCACGGTTGTTTTGGCGATTGACCCGCCAACAGGCTGGCGGTACAATTTGCCGTATTATGACTACAGCGGTAGAGCCGCAGTCGCACCGCCAGGACTGGCGGTTTCACGCCATCGTTGTCCCGGCGGTTATAATCCACCAGGGCAGCGCTGCCCTGCGGATTATGATTCCCCTTCCCGCCATCTGGCTGGCAGGAAGGGGAGTTGCGGGGCCCTTGGGGGCCACTGCACTACCCATGCACTTGGGATGGTCAGTGCAGGGGCCCCAGGCACAGCCCCATCTTGCTTTTCACTGTCTGCACAGACGACAGTGAAAAGCGCGACGGGTGCAGCTGCACCCGTCGCACAGCCGCAACACCACTGGCTCCAAAGTTACGGCCAACATCCCCACTGGGCTGCGGGCGGAAACTATGTTTCTGCCCGCCGGCCCAGCGGGGATGTTGTAATGTGGCTGGCGGGATTGCGGCCGCATATACGGCCGCTCAGTGGTCTAACCTTTGTGGGCGTCCTCCGCCGCCCACCAAGGTTGTAATACACTGCACCCTGCCCTTGGAGCTACATAGGGCCTACTTTAGGGGTGTCTGGCATGTAAGAAAAGGGAAGGTTTAGGCCTGGCAAGTGGGTACACTTGCCAAGTCGAATTTACAGTTAAAACTGCACACACAGACACTGCAGTGGCAGGTCTGAGAAATGATTACAGAGCTACTTATGTGGGTGGCACAACCAGTGCTGCAGGCCCACTAGTAGCATTTGATTTACAGGCCCTGGGCACCTCTAGTGCACTTTACTAGGGACTTACTAGTAAATCAAAAATGCCAATCATGGATAAACCAATCAACAATACAATTTACACAGAGAGCATATTCACTTTAGCACTGGTTAGCAGTGGTAAAGTGCTCTGAGTTCAAAAGCCAACAGCAACAGGTCAATAAAAATAGTTGGCAGGAGGCAAAAAGATTGGGGATGACCCTGCATAAGCAAAAAAGCCCAACACCCATCTTCCTCTTTAGCAGACAGGAGGTCAGGAAGAGGCTCACTC
This sequence comes from Pleurodeles waltl, assembly GCF_031143425.1. NCBI lineage: Eukaryota > Metazoa > Chordata > Amphibia > Caudata > Salamandridae > Pleurodeles > Pleurodeles waltl. Next base: position 1,354,380,502 of record NC_090447.1, on the reverse strand, counting down.
TCTTCCTCCACCCCATCATCTGTTGCTAGGAGCATTGTCACTTCAGACCTCTCAAAATGAGGTTTGAGGCAGTTCACATGCAGGAACCTCAAAGGGTTCCTAGGAGTCCGCAAGCTCACCAGATAGTTAACATCAATCTTGCGCTCCACCACCTCAAAAGGCCCAGTCCACTTGTCTTGGAGAGCACGAGGATCCACTGGGGCCATCAACCACACTTTTTGTCCAGGATGAAACACAACCAGAGTGGCAATCTGGTCATACCACAGTTTCATATCTTCCTGGCCTACTTCCAGGTTCTCTTGGGTAAGCTTAATTCAGCAAGAAGTCTGGTTCCTAAAAGCCATCACTTAACTGAATACATCTTGGGGGGGCTTACTGGAGGCCTTCTCCAAGCCTTCCCTAACCCGACTCAAAGGTCCCCTGACAGGGTGGCCATACAGCAACTCAAAAATGCTAGATACAAGACCCTTTTGTTCCACCTCCCTGTAGGTGAACAGAAGGCATGGCAAGAGGACGTCCCGCTTACACCTCAAGAGCTGTGACAGGCCCATGATCATGCCCTTCAAGGTGTGGTTAAATCGCTCAAGCAGACAATTCCCTGGGGATGGTAAGGAGTGATAAACTTCTAGGTTTCCCCACACTCCTTCCAGAGAGACTTCATATAGGTAGATATGAAGTTGGTACCCCTATCGGATACCACCTTCTTGGGGAACCCCATGTGGGTAAAACCCGCTATCAATGCATGTCCCACCACAGGGGAGGTGATTGATCTTAAAGGGATGGCTTCCAGGTACCTGGTGGCATGGTCCACCAAGACCAGGATAAACACGTTGCCCATTGCTGTCTTGGGATCCAGAGGCCCCACAATGTCAGTATCAACCCTTATAAAGGGGGTGCTGACAACAGGAAAAGGTTGGAGGGAGCCTTACATTTCCCCCTACTCTTGCCACTTGCCTGACAAGTTTGGCAAGATCTACAGTGCGCATCCGAGTGCCTACGCATTTGGGGGCAGTAAAAGTGGGTGAAAAGCCTCTCAAAGGTCTTGTCCTACCTTAAATGTCCAGCTAAACGCACATCATAAGCCGAACCCAGTAGGAAGGCTCTGAAGCACCAGGGTACTACCAGCACATGTGTTGCCCCAGGCTCAGCAACCTTAGGCTCGCTATATAGGGGGCCATCCTCCCAATAAATCAGAGGTGAACCAGACTCCTTGCTAGACGCCTGGTCTGCAGCCTGCTGCCACAAACCCTCCAGAGTAGTGCATGTCTTCTGTGCCTCACAGAATGCTTCCCTGGACGGTTCCCCTTCCTGCTGCCACTGAATCAGTTCAAGGACCTCCCCCAGTTCAGCTACTTGTTCCCCTGTAGGCTCCAGGGCACCCCCCTCAGATATAGCATCCTCCCAGACAGTGGGAACTTCTGGGGAAGGTTTCCCACACCCCTTGCCCTCCTCCTGCTGGCAGACACTTGGGACACTCTTTTAGTTTTAGGCTCCCAGGTCTCCTGATCCCCCTGACAGGCTGACATTGATGGGGTGGATACACACACCCACCCAGGCAGACCCAACATCTCCAAGTGAGACCTGCGTTCCACCTCCTTCCAAGGGGAATCCTCCAGGTCATTGCTAAGCAGACCATCTACAGGCATGGTTTGACTCACAGCTACTCTCAAGGCACCTGAGACCCCTTCCCCCATTCAAAGGGAACCTGTGCCACTCTGCACAGGCACTCTGAGTTGTCTTCCGCAACTACTTGGTGAAGTACATGGGGATGTACCTGCTCTTCAGATGCCAGTTGACTTCTCACAGTAGTCACACTGGTTCCTGTGTCTCTCAGAGCCTCTACCCTCTGTCCATTGATGGTCACCCACTGCCTGTACCTTTTAGTGTTGTCAGGCACAAGGGCTCTCTGGACCATCTCACTGTCCCTTAGTGAGAAAAGGGTAATCTCAGCTGGCTCCCACCCACCTGGAACCACTTCCTCCCGAAGCGCTACACTGGCCAAACCCTGTGACTGAGCACCAGTAGGCGCCGGTATCCACTTGGGACATTTGTGATCCCCTCTCACAAGATCCACCTGGTCACATGCATACCACTTGCGGGGACCCCCCTCCGCAGGTTTCCCTATAGAAAACAATGGCTTCTTTTCAACTGGGGACTGGGAATCCTTACCATGGTAACTAGGTTGGGACGCTTTAGAGAACTCCCCCTGTTTACCCTCCCCCCCACTTCTTCTGAGAGGGACCCTGACCGCCCTTGGCGTGGGCTCCCCCATACTTCTTTTGGACCCTGGTGCTCTCCCAACGGTCCGGTTCCTGTGAAAGCTTCCTGGGGTCAGTCAGCTTGCTGTCAATCAGGTACTGGCGCAGATCTGGAAAACAAAGACTGTACAAGTGCTCCCAAGCAGTTAAGTTGTAAAGAGCTCATAAGTTGTTACCTTACCCTTCGCCCAACCATCCAGTGACCTGCAGAAAGAGTCAACACATTCTTACCAGGTTTAGGATTCCTTCTTCTTGTAGGACCTAGTCTTGTCCTTATGCTGCTCAGGGGTGAGAACCGACCTTGTGAGAAGGGCATCCTTCATGATGGTATAGGAGAGTCCCTGAGGATCCCCTAAGGATGTCAAGGTATCCTTCCCTTCCACCTGAAAGTGCTTCTGCAGACCCGCTCCAATGTGTTTCAGGGACCATGTTCATGTGGATACCAGACTCATACCCCTTAAACCACAATTAGATATAATCCTCCCTCTTATAATCCTTCACCGGGTCTTTAGGAATATGCACCCTCCTCTCAGGCTGCACTGCGGTACTGCTACCACCATCTCTAGTGGACTGGCTCCTCTGATCTAGTTCCCTTAATCTAAGCTCATGAGCCAGCAGTATCTTCTTCTCCTCAATGGCCAGCCTCCTCGCTTCCATCTCCATTTTGAGCTTCTCCAACTCATATTGGTGCATTCTCTCTGCCTGCCTGTCCTGCAACTCTTCAGGTGTCAGATCCTTAAAGGACACACTGCTACCCACCCTGGAGACCCTCCCCCCCGGCAGGACAGGGAGCTCTACTGTGACCTCATGAATGTCTTGCATCTCCTCACACTCCATCTCCTCCTCTGTGTGCCACTCAACCTCCTTGGCTGTCACCCAGGCCCTCGGTGTCTTTAATAGCTCTTCCTTCCTTGAAGAGCTCCTAATGGACAGGCAAAATCCCTACTAAACGGTTTCAGCTGGGCAGCAGTATAACTCTCCAGCTTCTCCAACTCAAAAACAGCTCCAGCCGGTGCATCTCCAGATTAAGACATTATGGCAAGTCAACAGTGCAAAGTTCCAAGGCAGAGCAAAGAGTTCCCAATGAGAAGTTCAAAAGTCAAAAAATTAAAACAGATGAAGTCCAAGAGGAGAAAAAAGCAAAATCACAAAACAAGTGGTATGTGGTCACGTAATGGTCTGCACTGAAAACAGTGCGGAAACATTAATCATTTCAGTTCAGTCCCATCCCTGCAGGGTCAATATCCAGCAGTCACGGCGTGGTGCGGTGAAGTCGGGTGTCACGGACATCGGTGACACAGCACTTCGGCACTCATGGAGTCGCAGACTTCGGCAGGGCTACTGCAGCTTCAGGCCTGTGGAGTTGTTGAACTACAGTGACCTAGGCCTTTCAAGGCTCTCCGGACTGCGGAGAGTGGGGGGCAATAACCTCAGGTGCCTGGCACCCTTTGACTACTCTCTCTTCCACCAGGTCAGGGATGACAGCCTGACACTGGTCCTCCCTTCTAAGGCTCTGTACCCTCCCCCTAGGAGCGGCACCCTTAGAGGCCAGAATTGTCAGTCTGCTTGTGGAAGCAGTCCTGCACAATTTTCCCACCAGTGCAGGGATGTTAACCCGCAACTGCTCTTCAAACCTGGGGTATTTACCCTGAGGTTGGACCAGGGTCAGGGGTGAGACTTCCCTCCCCCTACCCTTTCTTCTGGGGTCCTGAATCCCCCCCCACCACCCACTAGGAGTGACCCCTTGAGAATCGAGATTTGTCAGGGTGCTTAAGGAAGCAGTCCTGCACAATTCTCCCACCAGTGCAGGGATGTTAACCTGCAAAAGGACGCCCAACCTGTGGTCTGCACCCTCAGTTTGGGACAGGGGTGAGGTTTCCCTCCCTTACCCTTCCTTCTGGGGTCTTGCACCCCCTCTCCCCCCCACTAGGAGTGACACCCCCAGAATCCAGAATTGTAAGGGTGCTTAAGGAAGAAGTCCTGAACAATTCTCCCACCAATGCAGGGATGCTAACTTGAAACTGTTTTTTCAATCTGTGGTCTGTACACTCAGGTTAGACTAACATAAGGGGTGAGGCTTCCGCCCAGCCCACCTTCTGGGGTACTGCTCACCCCCATTATGAGTACACCCCCCCCAGGAATTCAACATGTTAGAGGCACTGTTAGCAGTAGCCCCTCCCTCCAGGTCAGGGGGGACGCCCTGAAACTGCCCCTTCAATCCAGGGTCTGTGCCCTTAAAATGAACTGGGATCAGGGGTGAGTCTCTCCCTCCCCTGCCCTTACTCCCAGGGTTCTGCACCCCCCCACCATGGAGCATATCCCTAGAAGTCACACCCGGGAGGGTGATTGGGTAAACCGCCACCCATCAGGTCAGAGTTTATCTCCTGCACCTGACCCTCCAGCCTAGGGTCTGTACCCTCAGACTGGACCATTGCCTGACAATCCAGGACATCCTGGGGAGCACACCTACCCCCAATCAGGTCGGAGCTTACCCCCTGAACCGGACCATCCAACCCAGAGTCACCACCCTCAGGCTGGACCACTGCTTGTCAAGCCAGGACTCCCTGAGGAGCACACCTACCCCCCAAAAGGGAAACACCATCCCTAAGGGCTACATGACAGTCTGGCTGGCGCCAGGCCCCCAGCCTCTGCCCGCTTGGCAGAGCCTGCACCCCCCCATCCCAGAAATGCTATCAGCAAAGTCATTCCTTGGGGGCTTTGACCTCAGAGCTGACCCCTGACCCTTCAGGTTCTCCAGTGGGGCCCACAACCCCCTCTCTACCTTCTGTCTGGACTTCTGCACCCCTTACTGGGAGTGGTACTGCCAGACACCAGAACTGGTGGGATGCTGGCTACAGTCGTCCTCCACCAAGTTTTCCTGACACAATGGGGTCTCCCTCAGTGGATGGCCCTACGGTACAGGCTAGGCTCCCCTCCTGGCATTCACTTATGGAACCCTCCAGGTTCTGTGACTGGGTCTAGGGCGCCCTGGGACTCAGCCCACCCACATACCCTCTCCTCTGAGACTGGAAATGGGATCCCTCACCGATCCCACTACACTGGGACCTACCTGGGTCACTGCAAGCCTTTCCCACCTCACATGGTTGGGAAATAAATAGACCGCTCCCTTCAGGAGCACTCCCACATGCCTCTTAAGATTGTCTGGCACTCACCCAGAGGTCTGTCTCCAGTGCAAGTTCCCTGGGGTCAGAGAACTCACACTCCACCTGGTGTTGGCATAGCTACGGAAAACAAGGACTGGATATATGCTCCCCAGCAATCACATCACACAGCCCCATACCAACCAAACTACCCTTCACCCAACCATCCAGTGCCTTAGCTTTGAAAATGTACCCCACATCACCCTCCTGAGACTGGTGAGACAGTATCTGACTGTCCCTGACACTCAACCCACACTCTTCTGGGGTGTCTCCACACTCCACAACCAGGACTTCTACCTGGAGGACACCCCTCTCCTTGTCACTCTCAACCAGAGCCAGTAAAGTGTCCCTTCCACCACAAGGAATATGACTCCCCATGCCAGTTCCCCAATCCACCTCAGGGACCCTGCACAACACTGGAGTTACCTCATACCCCTGAGCCTCCTGGTGTATGTTAACCCCCTCCTTCAAAGTTGGGCACCAAGTCTCTGGGCATGCACACTTCATAAGTATTTGATATAACACTTTTGCTGCCACCATCTGAACTGGACTCAGCCCTCATGGCTTCCAGCTTCAGCTCTTCACTGCTCAGCTCACAAGCTATAAACATTTCTTTTTTCCAGGACTAAGGCTCTCTCAGTCTCTTCCCCCACAATACCTCCTGGAGATAAAAAGAGTATGTGGATGCATAATGGTCTGCACCGAAAACATTAATGTACACTTAATCACTGTATGTCACGTACAAATACAAATCCAATACTCACCACTGATCACCAGTGTTAGAAATGTGGTGTTTGGTTGGCAGTCAGGTTACCCCCTGTCCAAGCAAGGACCCTCACTCTAGTCAGGACAAAGGAGAAACACACCTGGTTAACCACCACTCATCCCGTTGATAGCTTGGCACAAGAAGAAAGGCTTAAACCAGAAGCAATGTGTAGCATTTTTGTACCAACATACACAGTAATACAGGGAAAACACTACAAAATGGGCACCACACCATTTTAGAAAAAATATGTACTATTTATCTTAATTAAACAAGCGACAAAAATCCAACATACACAAGTCAAGATATTAATTTTTAAAAGAGTAAGGCCCTCATTACAACCCTGGCGGTCGGTGATAAAGCAGAGATAATACTGCCACCAGGCCGGCGGTAACCAAAATGGAATTATGACCACGGCGGAAACCGCTCAGACAGACAGCCACTTTAACACACCGACCACCATGGCGGAATCAAGCGGCACCGCAGCGGTAACCACCAACAGCCAGGCGGAAGACAATGTACCGCCACACTATTACGACCGGCCTATCCGCCACCTTTTCCGGGGCGGCACCAACAACATCAAAAGCATTTCGGAAACAGAGCTTAGAAGTCAAAGGACTCACCTGTGGAGACTCAGGGAACATCCACAACGTCACGGAGCCCGAGCTGCACATATTTCCGATGCTCGTCTACCTTCTGCTGCATTATGAACAGCAACGCCGGTGAAGACGACCACGGTGAGCACTGCCATCTAGCACACAAGGGAGGGGGAGAGGAAAAGGAGAGTGACACACACACGCAACACACAACACCCCCAACACCATGCACACAACCAGATGCAGTAACATTACATATTCCCGCCATACCTCTCAGGAATAATGCAAGGACAAACTGATTTGAAGAAAGTGAGTGTAATACGATAAAATAACATGAATAAGGGCATCAAAATACAAACGCATATACATATTTACAAATGGAGGGACACTGTCCAGTCCTCAATATCTGTGGGCCACAGGACCACAACACACAGGCCAAAGCCCCACCTTACTCCTGCAACAACACGGAGAGAACACTGCAGGGGCATCAGGTCGAAAATAGACAGGCATCTCAGGGGGATGGGGAATGGGGAAGCACCTCAGCCAGAAGATGGTACAACGCCATTGGTCCTGGAGGGGGCAACATGCCCTCTGCGCTGTCCTGGGGAGTGCAAGGCCACAGTCTCTCAAGTGGGTGGTATGCCCACTGCTTGGTCCTGGGGAGTACAAGGCCACAGTCTCTCAAGTGGGTGGTTTGCCCACTGCTTGGTCCTGGGGAGTGCAAGGCCACAGTCTCTCTAGTGGATGGCTTCTCCACTGGTTCTGGAGAGGGCATTGTGCCCAGTGAGATTCATCCTGGGAAGGATGGGGTGAGTGGATACTTCTCCACTGGTTCTGGAGGGGGCAGTGTGCCCAGTGAGCTTCATCCTGAGAAGGATGGGGTGAGTGGATGGCTTCTCCACTGGTTCTGGAGGGGGCATTGTGCCCAGTGAGCTTCATCCTGGGAAGAATGGGGCGAGTGGATGGCTTTTCCACTGGTTCTGGAGGGGGCATTGTGCCCAGTGAGCTTCATCCTGGGAAGGATGGGGTGAGTGGGTGGCTTCTTCCACTGGCTCTGGAGGGGGCATTGTGCCCTGTGATGCAGATCTTGGGGAGTGCAAGGTCACAGTCTCTCACCTGGGCGTCAGACAGGATTTGCATGGGCAAGGACGCACAACAGCCCATGGATGCAGGACTACACACTGTCCACTGGCGGTGACGGCTGCTCAGTAGTGGCAGTGGCGGTGCTGGTGGCGGAGCTGGCAGTGGTGGGGGAGGCTCCAGCCCCTCCCCTGCAGCCTCGGACGGCTGCCCTCTGGGGCTGCTGCTGCTGGCAGTGGTGCTGGTGGCGGTGCTGGCAGTGGTGGGGGGAGGCTCCAGCCCTTCCCTTGCAGCCTCGGATGGCTGAACCACCATGGTTGGGGGTGGGGGCTCCGAATGAGTCCCAGCACCAGGACTCCTGTCCTTCCTGCCTCCTGGTGCAGGCGCCTTGCCCTTCCTGTCAGCAGCCGGGGATTTCTCCTTGTCCTTCCCTGTCACAGCTGGTGATGCCTCCTTGCCCTTCCTAGATGCTGGTGGTGGTGCCTCCTTGCCCTTCCTAGACGCTGTAGGTGGTGCCTCCTTGCCCTTCCCTCTCGCAGCTGGTGGTGCCTCCTTGTCCTTCCTAGACGCTGCCGGTGCAGGCACCCTTTCAGTGTTGCTGTCTGGTGCCCTGGATCCTTTCCCATCTGCAGTAGCTGTTGACACTACTGTGGCCGTGGACTGGGTGACTGAGGTCCTTACCTGGGTTCTGACCACCATTGCCCGATGTGAAGGACGGTGGGGGAGTGGTAGGAAAGAGGTCAACGGTGGAGAGGAAAAGCTTCTTAGAAACATTGGGGTGGGAAGAAGGTGAAGGTTTGGGAGTGGAGGAAGGGGAAGTGGTTGTAGGAGGTGTCTGTCTGCTGTGTTTGGGTTCAGGTGCATGGGCTGGATGCTGTTGTGAGGTGGATAGCTGCTGGGTGTCTGAGTGCTTGCGTTTGTGTACTTTGGGAGGAGGGGCACAGACACAGTGGGAGAGTACACAGGGGACGTGTGCATGGATGCGAGGGTGGTGACTGCCAGTGAGGCGCGTCTAGTGATAGGCGTGATGGTGATGGTGGTAGTGGATGAGGATGTAGTGCATGCAGGTGTGAGTATAGACGCAACTGCAAGGGAGGTGGACGAGGAGAAGGAGGGGGACACAGTGGAGGCAGTAGATGTTCGTATGTCTGCTTCTGGATGGTGTTCGTGTGAGTGCCTGTGGGATAATGTTTGGAGCTTGTGTTTGCCTGAACCACTCCTGTGTGTTGTCTTATGTGCATGCTGGTCTGCCTGTGTGCTTGGGATAGGTTGGGGTTGAGAGGAATGGGATTGGGTAGAGGAAGTTGGAGGGGAGAGGCTAGAAACAGGGGCAATGGCTGCCATCAGGGAGGAGACCAGAGCCTGGATTTATCTCTGTTGGGCAGCCATGCCAGAGTGAATGCCCTCCAGGAATGCATTTGTTTTTTGCAAATTGGCTGCCAGCCCCTGGATGGCATTCACAATGGTTGACTATCCAACAGAGATGGATCGCAGGAGGTCAATAACCTCCTCACTCAGGGCAGCAGGGCTAACTGGGGCAGGGCCTGTGGAACCTGGGGCGAAGGAGATGCCCACCCTCCTGGGTGAGCTGGTACGGGAAACATGCTGAGGGGCTGCTGGGAGAACGGTGCAGGTACAGGGGTGGCGGCAGTACCTGTAGTTGGGGTGGGCACAGAGGTGTCTGCCACCACCGGGGAGCTTCCATCAGAGGAGGTATCATTGTCAGAAATGTCCCCTCCAGTCTCTGCCGTGGTGCTCCGCTCGCCCTCCGTCCCACTGGTGCCCTCACCGTCGGTGGATTCGGCCTCCTGGGCCCTGTGGGATGCAGATCTCCCCATCGCCGGTGCCTCTGCTCCTCCTCCAGATGATGCTAATGCACATAAGGAAAGGGTGACAAAACAAAAAGGGGGGAGAGACAAAGGATACCCTTGGTCAATTACGGCAACAACACCACTGTTGCCGTACACAACACACACACACAGGAAACAGCACTACGCACTAGGCAATGCAGTAACAGTCACAATGCTAGTCACCAGCCCATGGATAGGGATACCTAACGCCAATTGCAGCATACCTGAGATTCACAGACCCCTGCCCAGTAGTGGATGCCTACTATCTTGGTTGGAGGAGGTTTACATCAGACTCTGCCCAACATGGGACCTACCCTGCAATGTTCGGCCTGGCCGAGGGGCACCCACAGACCCACATCCCCCACCCGGATGCCACCCCACCATGCGCAAGTAGTATATTGGGGCACTGTACTCACCCCCTTGTGGCTGCTGTGTTGCCCCCAAGCACCCATCCAGCTCTGGATAGGCCACTGCCAGTATGCAGGCCATCAGGGGGGTCAGGGTTCGACAGGCACCCCTTCCTTGTTGTGAGGCCATCCCCAGCTGGGCCTCCACCGTCTTCCATGCCCAGCGTCTCAGGTCTTCACACCACTTCCAACAGTGGGTGCTCCGCCTGCCGTAGACCCCCAGGGTCTGCACATCCTTGGCGATGGCACGCCATATACCCTTTTTTTGATGGGCGCTGACATGCAGAGAAATATACATAGGAAAAGGTATCAGTCAGACCGTCCTGCCTGTTACACTCATGGCCCACCATAGCTCTCACATCCCCTTACGCACAGACATTGGCCACCATACATGTAGCACACTTCCCAGGGCCCTTCCACCAAACCCCCCTACACGAGGCCCTGACACACAGCACTCCATGCATTCATGCCCCATGCATCGTGCTCACAGTGTACTCACCTGTTGGTCTGAAGGCCCATACAGCATTCGGTACACGGGTAGGACCCCATCCACCAGTCTCTCCAACTCCGCAGCAGTGAAGGCAGGAGCCCTTTCCCCAGTGACACGAGCCATGGTTGGTTCCAGACACAGGTCACAGCAGCACTTGCAGTGTAGGTCCTCTTCCGTTAAAAGTCAGGTAGCAAGTGAGTGAACAGATAGAAACTGGCGGTCACGTCTGCGGCGGTGCGTACCGTCACCACCGGCGTACATCACCATTGGCCACTGTAAACCATAGGGCCCAATGGTATCCAATGAGGAGTTGCACGGCGGTTCTCGATCGCCTCCTGCAACAGCGCACAACGTCAGCGGAATTACCTCATTTCCACATGTCCCTCCAAACAGGACAGGCAGATGCCATTTCAGCGGGGGCAGGCCATGACACCTAACTGCGTCACAGTACACACAGGCACTATTTGGGCCTATCCAACAATATACTGTTACAGTCACAACATGCAATGCAGTGTAGTGTTTGTAAATATGTAATACTGACCAGCTGCTCACCGTTTTTCCCCCTAGATTGCAACCGCTGCAGGTGAATAGGAGATGGGGACATCCCTCCGTGTACAGGCCCCTGGTGGACTTGGCAACAATGGAGGACAGGCACATTATCCTCACCTATAGACTGGACAGGGCCACAATCACAGAGCTGTGTGCCCAATTGGATCCCCCTCTTGTGCAAGTCCTATCTGTGCTCCATTTTCTGGCAACTGGCTCCTTCCAAGTGACAGTAGGCTTGGCAGCAGAAATGTCTCAGCCAATGTTCTCAATAGTGCTGACCAGAGTGTTGTCTGCCCTGAATAAACACATGCGCAGCTACATCGTTTTCCCCCCAGGTGGAGGATTTGGCCACAGTAAAAGCTGATTTCTGTGCAGTGGGACATATCCCCAACATTATTGAAATGAAAAGGTGTTCGAAAATCGAAAGAGCTTTCACTCCATGAATGTGCAGATAGTGTGCCTGGCGGACCAGTACATCTCCCATGTCAATGCAAAGTATCCTGGGTCTGTGCATGATGCCTTTATTCTGAGGAATAGCAGCATCCCATATGTGATGGCTCAACTCCAGAGGCACCGTATGTGACTAATAGGTGAGCCCTGGTTCCCAACCAGTTGGTGTTGGTGTATGGGTTTGGTGTGGGCCCTAAGGGTTAGTGTGTGACTAACAGTTGTCCCTCGATATTTTCAGGTGACTCTGGTTATCTCAACCTCTCATGGCTACTGACCCCTGTGAGGAATCCCAGGACAAGGGCAGAGGAACGTTACAATGAGGCACATGGATTAACAAGAAGAATCATAAGACATTCGGCCTCCTGAAGGCCAGGTTTCGTTGCCTCCATCTAACAGGTGGATCCCTGTACCCAAGAAGGTCTGCCAGATCATTGTGGTATGCTGTATGTTGCACAACCTTGCCTTACGTCGCCAGGTGCCTTTTCTGCAGGAGGATGAGGCTGAAGATGGCCGTGTGGCAACAGTGGACCCTGTGGACAGTAAAGATGAGGAGGCAGAGGATGAGGATGAGGACAACAGAAGTGCAATAATACGACAATACTTCCAAAAACACACAAGTAAGACACTGTAACTTCACTTTTCATTGACAGCTTTGTATTTGACATTGTCACTGGCAGGCTGATTTTCCCACTTATATGGTCACTTACTGTACCCTTTGGCATATCTATATTCAGATATGTGTGCCCCACTATCGCTCCTGGTGTGTTGACTGCAGCCAACTACAGGTCATTCCTATGTATACATTACTGTACAGTTGTATTGCAGTGTTTAAAGCCTGTTAAAAAAATACATAGTTCAATCATTTGACAGACTCCATACTTTTATTTATTCAAATGGTGTTTATTTAAGTGCCAATAAGTAGAGGGGAATGTGCAATGGGCTGGGGTGATGGTGGAGGAATGTCCAGGATACAGTCCAGTCTATGTGGATCACAGGTGCATTGTCCCACGGGGCATAGGACGTGGAGCAATGGCAGTTCAAGGTGGACAGGGTGACTGAGTGGGACACAAGGGTGACAATTAGGAGAGTCCTATTTCCTGGTGGGGGTCTTGGCAATAGTCTCTGACTTCTGCCTGGATCTTGCAGGAACCGTTTGTGGGGTGGTTCTCCTTCTGCAGGGGGAGGGGTGCTGGTGGCCTGTTGGTCCTGTGGCGGGCCTCCTGTCCACTAGCAGCAGCAGAGGTGGAAGGCTGTTCAGTGGTTTGGCTAGTGTCAGGGGCCCACTGGTGTGCCACTGCCTCCCTCATGGTGTTGGCCATGTCTGCCAGCACCCCTGCAATGGTGACCAGGGTGGTTTTTTATGTCCTTTGAGTTTCCCTGATCCCCAGGTACTGTCCCTCCTGCAGCTGCTGCATCTCCTGCAACTTGTCCAGTATCTGGCCCATCGTCTCCTGGGAATGGTGGTATGCTCCCAGGATCTTGGTGAGTGCCTCCTAGAAAGTCGGTTCCCTATGCCTTTCCTCCCCCGTCGCACAGCAGTCCTCCCAGCTTCCCTGTTGTCCTGTGCCTCTGTCCCCTGAACCGTGTGCCCACTGACCCCAGGTACCTGATCGTCCTGTGTTTGTGTGGTTGCCTTGGGTCCCTGTAGTGGTGGACACACTGCTGATTGACGTGTCCTGGGGACAGAGGTATGGGCCCGCTGGGTGGGTACTCTGCTGGTGTTTCCTGAGGGGGGAGGCTCTGTGGTGGTATGGGACTGTGCCTGGGTAACCGACTGTCCGGAGGTCTCTGATGGGCCAGGGTGGTCATCGAGATCCAGGTGTCGAGAGCTGCTGTCATCACTGTGGGCCTCTTCTGGGGGAGGGGCTGGATGTTGCTGGCACCTCCTCTCTAGTGACATTGGGTGGGGGACCTGTGGGGATGTAAATGCAGTGTTATTGTTTCTGTATGTGACATCTTGTGCATGGATGTGTTGCCCTCTATGGTTGTTTTTGCCCTGGCAGCTTTGCCTTGTGTGAGTAGTTATTTGGTGAGCTAGGTGATTCTCTCTAGTGTGCATGCTTTAGTGATGTCTGTCCATGCAGGTCTGTGATAGGGGTCTGTGCATTAGTGTTACATGCAAGGCTTTGTATTGGGAGGGGTGGGTTGTGATGGAGGGGTGTGTGTGAGGTGGTGGAGTGATAGGAGTGAGGGTGGGGGTATGTGATGGCATAGAGGTGGGGGGGGTGATAGTAATAGAGATTTGACTTACCAGAGTCCAGTCCTCCTCCTACTCCTGCCATGCCCTCAGGATGCATGATTGCCAAGACTTGCTCCTCCCATGTTGTTAGTTGTGGGAGTCCACCGCCAGTCCTCTGTACAGGGAGTTGGTGTCTTGCTGCTGTGGAACGCACCTTCCCCCATAGGTCGTTCCACCTCTTCCTGATGTCATCCCTTGTTCTGGGGTGCTGTCCCACGGTGTTGACCCTGTCCACGATTCTCCGCCATAGCTCCATCTTCCTTGCAATGGATGTCTGCTGCAACTGTGATCCAAATAGCTGTGGCTCTACCTATATGATTTCCTCCACCATGACCCTTAGCTTTTCCTCTGAGAACCTGGGGTGTCACTGTGGTGCCAAGGGTGTAGTGTGAGTGGTGTGGGTAAGGGTGTGTGGGGTGATGTGTTGGGGTTTGTGATGTAAGGTGCTTGGATGGTTTATAGGTGATGGTGGTGTGTGGCTGTGGTCTTGTCTGTGGTCTTGCCTGTGGTCTTGCTATCTCTCTTGTGACAATTGTTTTTAATCGTAAGGGGTTGTGGGCAATGTGGGTGTGTGTTTTATAGTGGTGTAGGTGTGGTGTGTGTATGGGTGTCAGGTGTGTGTTATTCATATTGTCCAAGGTAGTGTTGTTTTGTTAGTGTGTGGGTATTTTGAGCGCGGCAGTATGTAGCGCCAATGGTTCACCACCATTGAATGTCCACCGTGGTGATTCGTGGGTCATAGTGTTTTGGGTGTAGTTCTGTTGGCGTAATGGTGTGGGTTTTGCTACTGCCAGTTTATCGCTGACCTTTGGGCTGGCAGACTTGTGTGTGTGCCTGTATAGTGACGGATTGCTATGTGTGTGTCATAATATTGGTAGCAGTAATCCGCTGCGGCGGCGGTATGTTGGCGGCAGTCAGCATGGCGGTAAGCGGTACTTACCACTAATGTTATAATGAGGGCCTAAGATTCTTACTCCATAGGAAACAATGGAAACGATGATTTTACAAAAAGTACCAGTTTGCATCAAAACTAAAGCCACAGTGGGCGAGTGAGCATTGGAAAAGGTAGCGATGCGTTAATTTCTTACTTGCAAGTGAGGCCATGCGTCATTTCTTCTCTGGTTGGGTAGGTGATGAGTTGTTTTTTTCCCTCGCAAGAGTGCGATGTGTCAATTTCCAGACGGGGCACATCGGATCCGCGCAGGGTCACGATGACTTTGACGCCCAGCAATGATGCATGAGAAATCCGGTTGCACGGTGTTAGAAAACCGTGCTGCGTGGGCTTTGCGGCATTATCAGCAGCCAGAAGAGGTTGGTGGATCATTTATCAGCTGCATTGCAGATGGTGTGTCAAAGATTTCCCTACACAGCGTTCTGTGCATGGATTTCAGTCCTTGTTCTGACAACTTCACCTTTCAAAAGCTCAGGGCTAGATAGGGCACCACTTGGCAGGGCAGAAGTCTCAGCAGAGAGTCCAGGTGCTGGCAGAGGAAGTCTTTGATGGCCCCTGGACTTCAAAACAGGAGTCAAGCTCAGTCCAAGCCCTTGGAGATTCTTCTCAAGCAGGAATGCACAACAAAGTCCAGTCTTTGTCCCCTTTCACATACAGAAGCAGCAACTGCAGGATAGACCAACAAAGCACAGTGACAGGCAGGGGCAGCATTTCTTCTCAGCTCTTCTCCTTGGCAGAGGTCACTCTTGAATGCAGAAGTGATCTTGAAGTAATATAAAGTCTGCGGTTTTGGGTCCACTGCTCAAACCCCTTTCTGCCTTTGAAGTAGGCAAACTTCAAATGATGAAAGTCTCTGTTGCTTACAGGATCCTGCCTTGCCCAGGCCTGCCCCCAGACACACAGCAGGGGGATGGAGACTGCATTGTGTGAGGGCAGGCACAGCCTATTCAGGTATAAGTGACCACTCCTCCCTCCACTCTAGCCCAGACGGCTCATCAGGATATGCAGGCTACACCCCAGCTCCCTTTGTGTCACTGTCTAGAGAGAATTCACAACAGCCCAACTGTCAGTCTGACCCAGATGTGGAATACACAAGCAGAAAGAGTCACAGAATGTTTAAGCAAGAAAATGTCCACTTTCTAAAAGTGACATTTTCAAACTAAAAAAAAAACCTTCACTAAAAGATGTGTTTTAAGTTGTGAGTTCGGGGACACCAAACTTCAAATTTCTCCCTGCTCTCAAAGGGAAACTAAACTTTAAGATTATTTAAAGGCAGCCCCCATGTTAACCTATGAGAGAGATAGGGCTTGCAACAGTGAAAAACGAATTTAGCAGCATTTCACTGTTAGGGCATGTAAAACACATCAGTACATGTCCCACCCTTAACATACACTGCACCCTGCCCCTGAGGCTACCAAGGGCCTACTTTAGGGATGCCTTACATATATAAAAAGGGAAGGTTTAGGTCAGGCAAGTGGGTACACTTGCCAAGTCGAATTGGCAGTGCAAGACTGCACACACAGGCACTACAGTGGTAGGTCTGAGACATGTTTACAGGGCTACTCATGTGGGTGGCACAATCAGTGCGGCAGGCCTACATAGGCATGTGAGTTCCAGGCCCTGGTCACCGCTAGTGCACTTTACTAGGGTCTTACTACTAAACCAAATATGCCAATCAGGGATAAACCAATCACCAATACAATTTACACAGAAAGCATATGCACTTTAGCACTGGTTAGCAATGGTAACGTGCCCAGAGTCCTAAAGCCAACAAAAACTGGTCAGAACAATTAGGAGGAAGGAGGCATAGAGTTTGGGCGTGACCCTGCAAAAAGGACCAGGCCCAACATACCCTGACAAGAATTGTGAATGCTGCTTAACTAGGGTTCATGCCCCAGTCAACCAACAACACAATTTCTTATACGGATGTAGAGAGTTCTGTTAATGGAAAGCTTTCTCATTCCTGGAGGAAGAGCTAATTATTGAGGAAGATGTACCAGTGGCTCACAGCAATATTTTTTGCCAACAAGATGATAAACAAAATGAAATGCAACTGCCCTCATATGAGAAAGTTGCTCTCCTGTAAGTTGCTTTGTCGCCTAGAGTGGAGATGCAACACCATTGGAAGGGCAGTTTTTCCTGGTAAAGATATATATATTTTAATTTAATTTACATTTTAATTATTTTATTTTACTACTATAGAAAGTATTAATATGTGATGATGTATCTATTTAAATGTATTGAAATGAAACATAAAAAATGTTAAAACATTATTTTTTAATGCAATTTCACGACTGGACTATCCTATAGATTTAGCATTCGCAAAATAAATCATAGAGGTTTTCCATTACCACTCAACAGAGTGCCTGTGATGGTCCTTTGAATTTAATTAGTCTAGTAACTACCTTGAACTTTGAGGCAGGCTTCACGGATCAAAGGAAGAAAGGGCAGAGTGAGGTGAAGGAGGCGATGTCAAGGGCAGAGTGTTGTGGTTCTTTCCTATAGTTTCCACGATTTTGTGCCGAATGATGCTAAGAGGACCTTTAAACGAAATTATTGTGCAAATGGCCAGCTTTAGGAGATCAGACCTCTATTGTGGTTGCACAAATCTAATTTCAGTTTTTACACGCTTATCAATGTATGAACTTTATTTTTTGCTGCTGCAAAACACCACTGACCAATACAAAAATTAAGGTATCTAAATAACACAACCTCACAATATGCAACGTGATGGCAAGTAGGCCCTTGGGTGCAGTGCTTAATTTGTAAATAAAAACGTGCAGGTGCTCAAAGCCGTCCGCTTAAACACGCGGCTGCTGCAATTAAATGTGGGAGCACGAAATACTGAGGCAGGGTAACCCTGAAGCCATCTCGGGCCTCTTCAATCCATTTACAGCCACTCCCTGCCCCTTCAGCTCACTCTTTCAGCTTTCCGCTTTCTCCCATTGTGACGCTTTTTCGTTTTTCTCTTCCTCCGTCTTTCCCATATGTGTCTTTTGTGCAGCAAATGCTTGGGGCAGAAGAATATGCGCCGGCCCTGAAAAGTAAGTGCGGGTGCTCAGCACCGGAAACAACAAGCACAAATCAAGCTCTGCTTTCGTGAATATAAATTACAATAAATATGCATTTCCGGTCTAGAAATCTCTGTGTAGACATTACATAATGCGTCACATGCCCAGTTGGCTTCATATCTTTACTGCCCAGTGAAGTTATCAGTTGGCACAAGTACAACTGGCAAGATATAGCACCGCAACCAGTGACTACTACCGGAAATCAACGCCTCTCAGTTCTACTTGAATCCTTAAATATGAACTTTGAGATTGATGAAGCAGAAAATGAAGTTTTTGATTTATTAACGCTTAAACGTAGTGCTGAAATAATCATGTGTGACATTAACCGAACTAATAAAGATTGTACGGGGACAAAATGTGCCCTCAGAGTAGTTTGCCAACATTTATACGCGTGCTTTATATAACGTGGTGTATTAGAATTGCACTAATCCGACATAATCATAAACGTGTGCTACGATTTGCTTGTTTGAAATGTTTTAGCTTAGCATTACTTTAGCGGAGGCTTTGGCCTAGTTGCCTGGTCTCACGGTTTAGATGCTCGTATTTTTCCACTGTGCTATTAAACGTGTATTTTTGCTTGAAGCTGTACTTTTCCACAGAAACTGTTCACATGCTTATCTTAAAGTTAGTGCCAGCCTGGTATATTTTCTCTTTAATTCAAGGTCGACTTGCAGGTGCGGACAATGGAGGCTCTGAGAGTAAGCTAATTGGGAGACAATGTTGCGATTTGCGTACCCATCTCCAAGGATAATATATGCTTAAGTAAAAGCTTGAGAACTGTCGTTTTTGATTGGTCAATTTGAAGCTAACCTATGAACCCTCCAATGGAGACCCTACTGGATTTGAACTGTTGTCTATAAAACCCAGGTGCACGAGAAGAAATTAGATCATTGCTCTCTATCATCGGACATCCCGCCATTTTGACTTCGTAGCTATTATGGCCCACTTTGCTGCGACGCCATTTTGAGAGACTTTGATGCTTTCTCTAATCGAGAGAAAGAGACTTTAATGATTCTTGCCCTAGAGACTGTAACTTTGATTTGATCCCTTTGCATGAAGTAATAGTTTTACCTTGCCGCCGTGAGGCAATTGCCCCGTTCACCCCTGCCCCTTTGTCCCGTCCTATACTGATCGAGAAACGGTACCCATGATGACCGAAGAACGGTACCTGTGAGACGAAGACTTCCTTGTATGCTGATCGTAATTGGTAAATATGAAAGGAAATTGTAAAATTGCATTGTGTTTCTTTTAGGTAACCAACTGCTGATTTTTGGTAAGATCCCTAGTTAAGAGTTTTTCTAAATTAATGTTGCTAAATTGTTTTTGCATGAAGTCCCACATGCCGATGCTAATTTGAGGTTAGACGAGGTTTCCATATGTCGCACGATGCAATTTGAGATCTTGTTATGCTGACTAAATGTACGCAATTAGTTCATTACAGATTATCGTATTAGTGCTTTGCATTGCCATTATCGAATGCCTTGTGATTCAAATGCTTCATAGATTACACTTGTTTCGACGTTATGGACAGCTATTAATGTTCATTTATGTTTATCATTTGGTGTTGAGACACATCTATATTGTGCTAGCTTTGTTAATATAGGCAAATAAATTCACTAACTTCGCAATAAACTGGTGTGATTATTCCTGACTGAAAGGTCAGGGTTCGCCGAAATGTATTCTGGATTAATTGTTAAGTGTTATGTTGTTCAAGGTGTTGCTTATGTTCGTTATTGATTATTGATTTTGATGAGATTGATCGATTAAGAGTACGGAGAGTCCCCACTAAGTCAAAAGATTCATCGGCCTAAAGAGCGTCCGAACACAGGTAAATTATTACTACGGACCGCTCTATCAGTAGATGGTAGCAGAGGACGGTTTCGTCTTTTGGGACCCCGTATTATTAGAGTACATGGTGTTGAATTAACGGTTACGCATTTTGAGACCCCACTCAGGAAGTTGAATTAGATTTTCTTGGATAAAACGGATTGACAAGATGATGATGGGCTAGGTCCACCGCGACTTTCCCGGGATCTCGGAGCTTGCGAATGGAGAGAACGGAGGTGTGGAATCAGCGCTGGCGGTACTAGTGATGGTATGAGTGAAGTTAGGGTTTTGCGCTTGCACAGCTTATTGCCGCAGGGTGTGTGAAAACGTTGCGAGGATTTTCTTTTTAAGGATAGCGGAGGTGCG
Organism: Pleurodeles waltl; assembly: GCF_031143425.1. Lineage (NCBI taxonomy): Eukaryota > Metazoa > Chordata > Amphibia > Caudata > Salamandridae > Pleurodeles > Pleurodeles waltl. The sequence continues at coordinate 1,354,360,443 of NC_090447.1, read as the reverse complement.
ACTCCGAGTGTAGAAGTAGAGAAGTCGTCGAACTTCATAGAGTTAGCGGAGGTGCGGCTCCGAATGTGAGAGTAGGGAAGTCGTCGAACTTCATGTGAGTGTGGCGCTTTGTGCATAAAAAGGTCCACGTGGTTGTTGTTGTTGAGACGGGCCCTGCGAGGTCAAGAGACTCCGGAGTATGTTGATCCATGTTGTGGTCTGGGCGGTTTAGTAGGTTGATCGGGCGTGGTCAACAAGTCGGGTACGTGTGGTAGGGAGTGAAAGAAACTTCGACTTCGGGCTTTGACAAGATTCTAAGTGCACTAGAACACATCATTGACAAGTTGAGAGTAGGTCTGCGGGTCAGATTTGCTTGCGAATGTGGGGACTGAGAAAGACGGAATAGCGGCCAGAGGCTAGTAAAAAAGTCCCGAGGCTAGTGAAAGGTCCCTAAGGTCCTGAAGCGACTGTGTTACCCCTCCTGTAGTAAACCGACAGATCTGTTTTATTTTTTGGTAGCTCGCAATATATGCAGAAGTTGTTACGAAAAGGGGTGAGTGAAGGAAGACTAGCCGCGAGGCTTTGTCAGCCGCAGTGTGTGTGAGTGTGACGTCACTAAGAGCCGCGCTGGGATAGGTTGGTTGCAGAGAAGGGTCGCGCACGGATTGGACGCAGTCCGTGGGACTCGATTGGAAGGGGAAAGGCAGGTGAAGAGTATTCCGGGAATTAAAGTCACCTATTGATTACAAATTTTGTGGAATTATAGTTACCTATTGATTAAAGTTTGTGGAATTGAAGTCAAATATTGGTTGTAAACTTGGTTAAATAAAAGACGAGAAACATGAAATTCCTTAAAGCATTCAGGAGTGCGATGAAGGGGGAGTCTTACATTAAAGCAAGCGTAGGAGAAGAGACGCCGCCTGAGGGTACACCAGCTTATATTGTAATGGAGGAGAAGGGGGTAGCTCCGTGCCTTTGGCTAAAGCAATGGCACAAGTTGACAGAGAAACATGGGAGCGTAGCGTTCCCGATATATGGGACATTCAATATAAAGATTTTAGAGAATTTGAGATTCACGATGTACGACATGAAGGTGCCTCCAAGGCCAGCACAGTTTGAGGCTCTAGCAATTTGGGAACTAATGGCCAGACAACAACAGCAGAAGAAGTTCGAGACCAGAATGAGGAAGGTAGAAAAGACACTAGCGGATGCTAGGTGGGATAATGCACAGAAGGTGTGGAGGTCAGATGTATTGCAGGGGATAAAATTGTTCCCCGCAATTACTAAGGAAGGAGAAGAGACAGGTAAGAAAGCCACCTGTAAGACGGACAGAAAGTGTTCCAAGGATAGAGAGGACGAGGAAAAGTTGAGAAGAGAAGAGGAGTTAGAGGATGAGGAGTTGATAATGCAATTGCTGAACGACCGTCCACCGCCTTATGCAGCGAATGGACAAGGTCCAAGTACCAGTTCTGCCCCTCCAGCACCGGTACAGAGCAATGAAACACAGAGTTCAGGAGCGTCATCGGGATCTAAGGACCCGAGTTTATTGTTCACCCTGCAGATACCGCAGGTTAGGAGAATATATCCAGATGTGCCCGTGTTGAAACCAGCAGAAAATTATCAGCCGCAGATGCCAGGGTACTACAGTAGTGAAAATAGTGGAGGGATGATCCTAGATCCAACCGTAAGGGGCGTACAGAATGGTTACAACCAAACAATGGCACAAGCTGAATCAACTCAGTTTTTGATGCCTCAAAAGCAGGTGCAGGGAGGAAACGCACATGCTCAAATGACGGGGAGCCAGATGGGCATGCCGGCAATGATGACCCATGGTGTGGGAATGAACATGCCTCAGAACATGGGGAATGGACAGAACCCAGACGCGATATCCTTACCCATTACTGTAGGTCCAGCGGTACCTCTGTATAGTCAGCCTAATTCGGGTCCGAGCAGTCAGGGATCAATGCTGCAGAATGGGACAGAAAGAAGGTGCATAGAAAACACTCCAGGGATAACTCCGATAGCGGCTCAGCCAACTGGGTCTGGGTCCTTGATGGAGTTTAGTCCCATATGTGCTCAGTCAACACTGGTGAGGTCGAGCCCCCCACTGATAATACCTCTCACATCGAACTCTGAAAAGCTGCCGCAGCCATCAATGGCAGTCGATGTGAACGCTACCCTGATGGGGGTGAATGCGCAACAGCTGACACAGTGGTTCAACAGTCTGAATTCCACACAAAGTTCAGACAGTGGGAAAGGAGAAGATTACCTGAATAGGATGAGGCTGAACATGGAAGCACAAGAATTGGTGGAAGGGACTATGGGTGTGAACAGGTTAGAGTCCTACACGGAAGAGGAGCTGAGGTATCTATGTCCAAAGATCACGAAAGAAGTAAACAAAGTACATAGAAGTTTGCAGGAAGTGGCGGACAGAAATGGGATTGACATAGGCAAGACGAAACACTTGAGCAGGAGCTATAGGTTGGATTTTGGGACCACAGATTTTGAACACATGAGATCAGCAGGCATGAAAGCACACCTTAGAGAATTGTTGCAGAGTGCACAAGTGTGGAGGTGCTTAGACAAGTGGGAAAGCAGGTGGGTAAAGAGGAAGGATAAGAGGAGGGACAGTGCTACAGAGCACAATGAGAAAAGACCGCAGAGTAGTGATACAGTAACAATGTTACCAATGAGGGAGACAGCAGGAGGAAAATTAGTACATGTACCATGGCACAGAAGCGACATTCAGTCTTTTACGAATGATTTTCCCAAACTGAGAGAGAAGCCGATTGAATGGTATCAACAGACTGATAGGTTTGTGAAGCATGCGAAATGTCTCTGGGAAGACCTGAACACTCTATTCGAGATTGTGGTTCCGGCAGATTTGTGGGAGGATTGCAAAAGAGCTGTAGGTTGGCCGACAAGTGAACCAGAGAGAGACAGAGAGACGGGTGCACCATCACCTATGGTGATGAGCTTGTACTATAAGGTGATTGAGCATTTGAAAACGAAGGTTGCCGCGAAAAATGTGGATTGGCAGAAAATTGATCGAACTGCCCAAGAGGCTAAAGAATCGATTCATAGTTACTATGAAAGGTTGTTGAAGGCGTTCAAGAATTACAGTGGCACGGAAACAATAGAGGCGAAGGACATGCTCCATTTCGTTTTCAGATTTGTGGAAGGGCTGAGGCCAGAGATAAGTCAGATGATAAAGTCGCATTTGATTTGTTGGCAGTCGAAACCGATTGATGAGGTTTTGACTTATGCGAAATACTGTAGCGACGAAATTGAAGTGAAACAGAAAAAGCTGAAAGAGAAGGTGATGATGATGCAGCTTAAGGCAGCTCAGACAGGTTTGCAAGGTCTGCAAGATTTACAAGGGATGCAAGGGTTCCAACAGCAAGTACCACAACCGCAGTTGCAGTTGCAGGGAAACATGGCGTTTCAGCCACAGGCCAGAGGCAGAGGCAGAGGAGGTTTTGTGAATAATGGTCCGGATTTGAACACTGTTGTGACGGGTGTGCAGGCAATGAAGAAGGTGATGCCGTGTCACGTGTGCGGAATCGTCGGTCATTGGAAACGCGAGTGCCCGATGGTGGTGCAGGAAGGTGCAGGTGTAGGTGTAGGTGTAGGTGCAGGTGCAGGTGTAGGTGTTGGTCAGCAAAACAATGATGTCAATGCATTTCAGACAATGAGGGGGCCGAAATTGAGAGGTCCGAGCCCAAATTTTCAGACCATAAATCAATTGCAGGGATTACAACCTATGCAGCCGCAGCAGATGCAGATGCCCCGTATGCAGATGACGCAAATGCAGCCAATGCAACAGCAGTTACCTGTGGTACCTAATCAGCAAATGCAAATACCCTTGGCACCAATGAGTCAGCAGCAAGTGATGGTTCCTCCACAGGTAACGGGTCAGATAATGAGTACAAACGGCACAGTACAACAGTTCCCATTACACAGTGAGAGTGGAATAAACAACGTATGGGAGAGCGAAAGTTCAGGAGAAGAAGGAGATTGTGTGCTTGCGGCATCCTTGGAAGTTGATCAAAGGGGTCCGTACGTAGAGGGAAGAGTAATGGGTCATCGTGTCTCGTTCTTGGTTGACACGGGAGCCACGCGTTCAACTGTTAAGAGCAGTGAAGTACCAAATTTGCCACTCTCAGGGAGGACAGTTCAAGTGGTGGGAGTAGCAAACAGACATCTGACGAACCCAATTACAGATCCGGTACCAGTCAACATTGGTAACTATCAAGGGGTACATCAGTTTGTGGTGTGTGAATCAAGCCCGATAGCACTGTTAGGAAGAGACCTATTGTGTAAATTGGGTTGTTCGATAATGTGTTCAAACTAAGGAATAACAATACAAACGAGCAATGATGGGGAAGAAGAGGACAGCGTAAAGGGGGATGAGATGGAAACAGTCGACGAAGAGTATCCTCTGATTTGTCTCTTCCCGATGATAACTGAAGAAGATATCCCAGCAGAATTACGGGAAACAGTCGGAAAGGAAGTGTGGGACATGACAGGGAAAGAGGTGGGATTGATGAAAGGAGTGGGACCAGTAAAAGTGATGGTAAAGCCCAATGCGATCTTTCCCCAGACCCCACAATACCACATGCCACAAGATACTCTCATGAAAGTTGCTCAACTTATTGATGAATTTGTAAAACAGGGGGTACTGAAAGAAGTGCTAAGCAGTCCATGTAATTCACCGATAATGGGACTAATAAAGCCAAGTGGGAAAGTCCGACTTGTGCAGGATTTGAGGAAAATAAATGACATCATAATAAAGTTCTGCCCTGTCGTGCCGAACCCAGCTGTGATAATGTTTCAAGTCCCTTGCGATGCTGAATGGTTCTCAGTCATCGATTTGTCACAGGCATTCTTTTCTGTGCCTCTTCATGAGGACAGCTGTTAGAAATGGGGTCTTTGGTTGACAGTCTGGTTACCCCCTGTTCAAGCAAGGACCCTCACTCTAGTTAGGATAAAAGAGAATCACCCTCAGCTAACCCCTGCTTACCCCCTTGGTAGCTTGGCAGAGCAGTAGGCTTAACCTCAGAGTGCTAGGTGTAAAGTATTTGTACCAACACACACAGTAACTTAATGAAAACACTACAAAATGACACAACACCAGTTTAGAAAAATAGGAAATATTTATCTAGACAAAACAAGACCAAAACGACAAAAATCCAACATACACAAGTCAAGTTATGATTTTTTAAAGGTTTAAAATAAAAAGAGTCTTTAGGTAGTTGTAACACCACACTAGCGCTGCTAGCGTGAAAATGTACCTGGTTTGCGTCAAAAATAACCCCGCACGGGCGGTGTGCGTCGAAAGTAACCCTGCACGGCTGTGTGCGTCGAAAACAACTCGGCACGGCGGTGCGTGTTGAAAAAGCCAGCCACACGACGATCCGAAAGTTCCGCGGCGCAGGGTGCGATCTCTCAGCCTCCGTCAGCGATGCTGCGCGTCGTTTCTCCTGCTCCGGGCGTCGGTTTTTCGGTCGCGTTTCCTGCGGCGTCGTTTCTCAGCTGCGGAACCGGCGTCGCGTCGTTTTCTCAGCCGCGATCGGATTCGCGTCGATCTTTTCTCCGCACGGCGCTCGGTGCGTGTATTTTTGTCCTTAGGCTGCCAGCCTCTCCTTTCAGGGTCCCAGGAACTGGAAGGGCACCACAGAGCAGAGTAGGGGTCTCTCCAGAGACTCCAGGTGCTGGCAGGAAGAAGTCTTTGCTATCCCTGAGACTTCAACAACAGGAGGCAAGCTCTACATCAAGCCCTTGGAGATTTCTTCTTCAAGATGGAAGGCACACAAAGTCCAGTCTTTGCCCTCTTACTCTGGCAGAAGCAGCACTGCAGGAAAGCTCCACAAAGCACAGTCACAGGCAGGGCAGCACTTGTTCCTCAGCTATCAGCTCTTCTCCAGGCAGAGGTTCCTCTTGGTTCCAGAAGTGTTTCTTAAGTTTGTAAGTTTGGGTGCCCTTCTTATACCCATTTTAGTCTTTGAAGTCACCTTTCTTCAAAGGGGACTCACACCTTCTTGTGAAATCCTGCCTTGCCCAGGCAAGGCCTCAGACACACACCAGGGGGCTGGAGACAGCATTGTCAGAGGCAGGCACAGTCCTTTCAGATGAGAGTGACCACTCCACCCCTCCCTCCTAGCAGAGATGGCTAATCAGGAAATGCAGATCACACCCCAGCTCCCTTTGTGTCACTGTCTGGTGTGAGGTGAAAAACAACCCAACTGTCAAACTGACCCAGACAGGGAATCCACAAACCAGGCAGAGTCACAGAATGGTTTAAGCAAGAAAATGCTCACTTTCTAAAAGTGGCATTTCCAAACGCACAATCTCAAAATCAACTTTACTAAAAGATGTATTTTTAAATTGTGAGTTCAGGGGTCCCAAACTCCACATGTCTATCTACTCTCTAGGGGAATCTACACTTTAATCATATTTAAAGGTAGCCCCCATATTATCCTATGAGAGAGAGACAGACCTTGCAACAGTGAAAACGAAATTGGCAGTATTTCACTGTCAGGACATATAAACCACATTACTATATGTCCTACCTTATCCATACACTGCACCCTGCCCTTGGGGCTACCTAGGGCCTACCTTAGGGGTGCCTTACATGTAAGGAAAGGGAAGGTTTAGGCCTGGCAAGTGGGTACACTTGCCAAGTCGAATTTACAGTGTAAAAATACACATACAGACACTGCAGTGGCAGGTCTGAGACATGATTACAGAGCTACTTATGTGGGTGGCACAACCAGTGCTGCAGGCCCACTAGTAGCATTTGATTTACAGGCCCTGGCACCTCTAGTGCACCTTACTAGGGACTTACTAGTAAATCAAATATGCCAATCATGGATAAACCACTTACATACAATTTAAACAGGAGAGCATATGCACTTTAGCACTGGTTAGCAGTGGTAAAGTGCTCAGAGTTGAAAAGCCAACAGCAACATGTCAGAAAAAAATAGGAGGCAGGAGGCGAAAAAAGACTGGGGATGACCCTGCATAAGCAAAAGTCCAACAACAGCCAATTCCTCTTTTGTTTCAAATTCCTAGACAGAGTGTACAGTTGGTGTCGAATCCCTCAAGGGTTTTCTGAGTCACCGTCAATCTTCAATCAGATTCTAAAGAAAGACCTGGAAGCATTAGAATTGCCATTCGAGTCAACCCTAGTACAGTACATTGATGACTTACTGGTTGCATCAAAGACAGAAAGTGGCTGCACAGCCGATACCATTGCTCTGTTGAACCATTTGGGAAGGAATGGACATAAGGTGTCTCCTTCCAAATTACAGTTCTGTCAGAAGAAAGTGAAATACTTGGGTCACCAAATAGAGAAAGGGTCACGGAGAATAATGAAGGAAAGAATTACAAGTATACTCCAAATGAGTCCACCAAAGACAAGGAAGGAGGTGAGGAAGTTTTTGGGAATGGTGGGATATTGTCGCCAGTGGATTCCCAACTTTTCGTCTCTAGCGAAGCCCCTACTGAAATTGACCCAAAAGGATGCCTTGGATGAAATTGAGCTGAAAGGAGACGAGATGGATGCTTTTGTTGAACTGAAGGAATGCATGTGCAGAGCTCCAGCTTTAGGTATGCCTGATTACACGAAGCCTTTCACATTGTTTTGCCATGAACGTGATGCATGTTCTTTGTCTGTCTTGACCCAAGCCCATGGTGGCGTAAACAGACCAGTAGCGTATTTTTCAGCTACTTTGGATCCGGTCGCAGCAGCACTCCCAGGGTGTTTGCGCGCCGTAGCAGCAGTTGGTATCAGCCTCACTCAGAGTGAAGGAATAGTGATGGGACACCCAGTAACAGTCATGGTCCCTCACTCAGTTGAGATACTTTTGACCCGCTCCCGAACGCAGCACATGACAGGAGCAAGACTTACAAGGTATGAAACGATAATTCTGGGCTCACCGAATGTGCAGCTGAAAAGGTGCACTACGTTGAATCCAGCAACCTTGCTTCCTGGAGAAAATGCCGAAATTGAGAACGCTGAAGACGTCGAGCATAACTGCCTTCAGGTGACTGAATTTTGCACAAAACCTCGACCGGACATCAAGGATACTAAGCTTGATGAAAATGACCAAATTCTTTTTGTTGATGGTTCCTGTCTAAGAGATGGGATGGGGATTTTGAAAGCAGGATATGCTGTATGTACTGTAACAGGGGTCTTGGAAGCGGGATGGCTTCAAGGAGTCTATTCTGCACAAGTAGCAGAACTTGTAGCCCTTACCAGAGCATGTCAACTGTCTGCATTGATGAAAGTCACCATTTACACTGATAGTCAATACGGGTTTGGGATTGTGCATGACTTTGGACAACTATGGTCACAGAGAGGGTTCCTGACTTCTTCAGGATCTCCAGTGAAGAACGGGGAAAGAATAAGGGAATTGTTACATGCCATTCAAGTGCCAGCTGAAGTTGCAGTGGTAAAATGCAGTGCTCACACGAAAGGACAGGACTATGTGTCTCTGGGAAATGCATATGCGGATCAAGTCGCAAGATTTTGTGCCTTGAACTGTATATTACTAAGGGATGATTGGAATACGATAAATGAGCCAGAACTCGAACCAGCTGAAGCATTTGCCTTGAAGGTTGTAGATACAATAGAGGAACTAAAAGCACTACAGAATAATGTCAGGGAGGATGAAAGAGATTCCTGGATTAAATCACAATGCATAAAGAGACAAGACGAGTTATGGGTTTCACAGGAGGGAAAATTTGTTTTGCCAAATAGTCTCTTATCACAGCTTGCGCGGTTCTATCATGGGCAGGCTCACCTAGGGAGAGATGCCATGATAAGATTGTTCAAAACTGATTGGTTTAACCCCAGATTTCGCCAAGCTGCAGAAGCAGTTTGCCATCGATGTGTCACTTGCCAGCAGATGAACCCAGGGAAGGGAACAGTTGTGAGCGCGAGTCACATTGGTAGGGCAAGCGGTCCTTTTAGCCGCATGCAGATGGACTTCATTGAGATGCCTGTGCATGGGGGTCTGAAATATGTGTTGGTGATTGTGTGCATTTTTAGTCACTGGATTGAGGCATACCCTACACGTAGAAACGACAGCCTTACAGTTGCCAAGCTATTGTTGAGGGAATTGATACCACGTTTCGGATTCCCGATCTCTTTAGAATCAGATAGGGGAAGTCACTTCAATAACGAGGTGATAAAGTTACTTTGCGAAGCACTGAACATTGAGCAAAAGCTGCACTGTAGCTATCGCCCTGAAGCATCAGGACTGGTGGAGCAGATGAATGGTACGCTGAAATCGAGAATGGCAAAAATATGTGCATCGACAAACTTGAAATGGCCTGACGCATTGCCCTTAGTGCTAATGTCAATGAGAAACACTCCTGATAGAAAGACTGGATTGTCTCCGCATGAAATTCTCATGGGCAGGGCTATGAGACTTCCTGCAGTTCCCGCAAACATGCTTTTGAATATTACAGATGATATGGTGTTAGACTACTGCAAAGGACTGGCTGACGTGGTTCGCTCTTTCTCTCACCAGGTGGAAGCGACCACCTTGCCACCGATCCAAGGTCCAGGACACGCACTGAAAGCAGGTGACTGGGTCGTGATAAAGAAGCACGTGAGAAAATCGTGTCTGGAACCCCGTTGGAAAGGCCCTTTCCAAGTGATCCTGACGACAACTACCGCTGTGAAGTGTGCGGGGGTTCCCAACTGGATTCACGCCAGTCACACAAAGAAGGTGTTGTGTCCCACAGATGAGGAAGTTGAAGCGCTGAAAGTACCAGTGCCTGATAAAGCAGTGCCGAGTGCTGAGAAAGAACAGAAGCGAACTGAAAGCGAACAAGCAGAAGTAGGAGAGAAGGAAATATTATTGGAGGGCGAAGAGTCTGACTCACTTGGGGAAGACCAAGGAGAAAGTTCAGACAGCGACGAAGAAGCTGCAGGTGACAAAGAGCCTGAAGCAGCTGAGGGTAGCAAAAAGCCTGAAGCAGCTGAAGGTGACAAAGAACCTGAAGCAGCTGAAAGTGATACAGAGCCTGAAGAAAGTAACGGTGACGAAGGGCTCGAGAAAGGTGAAAAAGCAGGAGAGCCTGATCACAGGAGGGCTTTCCCAGAAGCAGACGATACAGAAAAAGAAAAAGAGAACGTGATTGATTCCCCAGAAGGAGGGAACGAGGCAGAACAGAACGAAAGAGTTCAAGCCTCTACAGAAAAGATCGCAGGTCCATCAAATGGACATGGTGCAAAGAGAAGACTAAGTATCTCACCAATAAAAGAGAAGGGTAAAGAAGGTTTGAACGAGGGCGGAAGACCAAAAGTGAAAGAGAAAAGAAAGGAAGTGACTGTCGTGGAACAATCGTCAAGTGAAGAAAAAGACTTGACAAAAGAGGAAAGTACCAGCGAAGCAGAATCGAAAAGAGAAGCAAAATTGAAGAGGAAAAGGATACCAAACAGGAGGTATTCCGGTCCTGAATGGGCATACGCAGTAAATGATGATTGGACTGACGAGTTTGTATCTCTAAGCATCAAGAACGAAGAAGAAGAAGAGATACCAATAGAAAAGAAAAGTTTCATAGACTCTGTCGATTGAAAGAGTAAATGATATTGCTTGCTACAATATAACGTGAAAGAAACAACCAGCTGAGACATTGTTAAACCGGATGAGACATTTGCTAAACTGATAAAAACTGAGTTATTGCCGAATTGAGACAAATGCTGCTAACCGATGAGTGACTGGCCTTTTGAAGAAGACGGTGTGAACATTGCGCTCGTTCAGCTTTGCAACTGAATTGCTAAATAGTTTCTTTTATAAGTGCTTCTAGCTCTCTGATTCTATACAGATCATGACGCAAAACAATAGAAAGAAATATTGTAAATACGTGTGTATAGGCTTGGTAGTAACATGTGTAATAATAATAATGGCAATTGTGTTTGGAATGCATGGAATGGGTGAGAATGAGACTATTACTGCTTCTACCATTGCTCCTGTTACTGTCACTGAACTAACACCATTGAAAAGACTGGCATTGGATGAGAGACTCTTGCATGATAAGAAAGAGCTTTCGTATAACGTTTTCTATCGCTTACTAACCGAGTATGTTGAAACTATGGATGCGAAGGATTGTTATGTGTGTACACAGATACCGACATCAGTAAAGGAAGGGGTGATTTATCACCACATGCCTCTTACATATGGGATTACATGTAGTATAGTAATGTCTAGGTTTTATGGTCAATCTAACATACAGTATTTTTACTCGAATTATGATGTTACCTTTGCTTATGTTCCTATAATAGCGCAGCTAAGCCAGACTGCAAAATATTGGGATTATAAAATTATGGGGGAATTTTTCGAGCCAATGCAACCTCATGCTCATAGGGAGAACCTTACTTGCTCAGTCTCTGCTGTAGAAATAAGCTTTTTAGATCGCACAGATGATAGAAGGGCTCAAATGAAAGCGAAATTAGAAAAAGAGCTGCATAAGAGGACTTCAGTAGATAATTATGATTTTTCTGCTATAAAAACACAAGGAAAAATAGCTTTAGATGCTTGGCATGTAGGGAAGTTTTGTATATATCGAGGTGAATCTTATTATGACAATATTTTTGTAGGAGCGAGTGAGTGTAAACGTTTATTTTTAAGGCCAAATGGACATTCATGATGAACGGACTTGACCCTGTCATTCCAGGTGTGTATTACATTTGTGGACATAATGCCTATTATCGTCTTCCAAAGGGATGGTGGGGGAGATGTTATTTGGGTATAGTGTTCCCAAAGGTTTATCAACTGGATGACGTATCGATGATTCAAAAGACATCTGGATCTCATAGTATCCAGAAAAGAGAGACCGCAGCTGCTGTGGTAGGTGATATATTTGGAGCCATGATTCCTTCATTGGGAGTTGTGCTGAATTCCATCAAGATACGAAAGTTGTCTACTATAGTGGATAACATGTTGACAAAGTTTTCAGGTGCTATAATCCTGATAGATGCTGAGCTTGCAGCGGAAAGAGCTATGACTCTTCAAAATAGGCTTGCTTTAGACATTCTTTTAGCAAAGGATGGAGGCGTTTGCAAAATGATTGGTGCACGTCACTGTTGCACCTATATACCGGATAATAGTGTGAAGATTAAAACTATGCTTGCTAATCTAACAAAAGAAAGTGCAGATTTGAAAGAACTGAAAGAACCAGGAGTGTGGGAGAAGGTTGGAAAGGGAATAGCTTCAGTGGGACATTGGATTGGGGGAATTTGGAATGGAATATTATTGAAAATAATAGAAGGAATATTAATAGTAATAATTTGTGTATTTGGAATTTGGGGAATAAAAAGGGGAATAATAATGATTATGGAAAGAATTAAAAGAAGAAAGGAGGAGAAAATTATGAAAAGAATGGCAGAAGAATACAAAGCGCAAACTAGGGGAATTAAAAGGAAAAGGGAACTGACAGAATTTTAATGGAATAAAATTTGTGGGCGTGGTTTGGTGTGATGACTAGTAGTCATCAGAGGAGGGATTGATGAAGCAGAAAATGAAGTTTTTGATTTATTAACGCTTAAACGTAGTGCTGAAATAATCATGTGTGACATTAACCGAACTAATAAAGATTGTACGGGGACAAAATGTGCCCTCAGAGTAGTTTGCCAACATTTATACGCGTGCTTTATATAACGTGGTGTATTAGAATTGCACTAATCCGACATAATCATAAACGTGTGCTACGATTTGCTTGTTTGAAATGTTTTAGCTTAGCATTACTTTAGCGGAGGCTTTGGCCTAGTTGCCTGGTCTCACGGTTTAGATGCTCGTATTTTTCCACTGTGCTATTAAACGTGTATTTTTGCTTGAAGCTGTACTTTTCCACAGAAACTGTTCACATGCTTATCTTAAAGTTAGTGCCAGCCTGGCATATTTTCTCTTTAATTCAAGGTCGACTTGCAGGTGCGAACAATGGAGGCTCTGAGAGTAAGCTAATTGGGAGACAATGTTGCGATTTGCGTACCCATCTCCAAGGATAATATATGCTTAAGTAAAAGCTTGAGAACTGTCGTTTTTGATTGGTCAATTTGAAGCTAACCTATGAACCCTCCAATGGAGACCCTACTGGATTTGAACTGTTGTCTATAAAACCCAGGTGCACGAGAAGAAATTAGATCATTGCTCTCTATCATCGGACATCCCGCCATTTTGACTTCGTAGCTATTATGGCCCACTTTGCTGCGACGCCATTTTGAGAGACTTTGATGCTTTCTCTAATCGAGAGAAAGAGACTTTAATGATTCTTGCCCTAGAGACTGTAACTTTGATTTGATCCCTTTGCATGAAGTAATAGTTTTACCTTGCCGCCGTGAGGCAATTGCCCCGTTCTCCCCTGCCCCTTTGTCCCGTCCTATACTGATCGAGAAACGGTACCCATGATGACCGAAGAACGGTACCTGTGAGACGAAAACTTCCTTGTATGCTGATCGTAATTGGTAAATATGAAAGGAAATTGTAAAATTGCATTGTGTTTCTTTTAGGTAACCAACTGCTGATTTTTGGTAAGATCCCTAGTTAAGAGTTTTTCTAAATTAATGTTGCTAAATTGTTTTTGCATGAAGTCCCACATGCCGATGCTAATTTGAGGTTAGACGAGGTTTCCATATGTCGCACGATGCAATTTGAGATCTTGTTATGCTGACTAAATGTACGCAATTAGTTCATTACAGATTATCGTATTAGTGCTTTGCATTGCCATTATCGAATGCCTTGTGATTCAAATGCTTCATATATTACACTTGTTTCGATGTTATGGACAGCTATTAATGTTCATTTATGTTTATCATTTGGTGTTGAGACACATCTATATTGTGCTAGCTTTGTTAATATAGGGAAATAAATTCACTAACTTCGCAATAAACTGGTGTGATTATTCCTGACTGAAAGGTCAGGGTTCGCCGAAATGTATTCTGGATTAATTGTTAAGTGTTATGTTGTTCAAGGTGTTGCTTATGTTCGTTATTGATTATTGATTTTGATGAGATTGATCGATTAAGAGTACGGAGAGTCCCCACTAAGTCAAAAGATTCATCGGCCTAAAGAGCGTCCGAACACAGGTAAATTATTACTACGGACCGCTCTATCAAGATGCACAGTCGATAACCTGTCAAATCCCTTTGTTACATTCCTTGGAACTGTGTTGCTGATCACAGAGAAACAACGTGGACAGAAAATCACCGGAACCTAATGAGGAAGCTAGGGTGGGGCTAAATGAGGCAACGGGCCCGTTCACCACCGCCGACAAATACAAAACTAAATTAAGTTTGTTTGAGACTGCAGGTCAATCAATATACAAACAACGAATCATGCCCTAGCGTGTTTTTCAGGTGCGCAGGTGCTCAATGGAACAGGCCCTTGGCCTTTGGGCAAAACCTGCACCTCAGACAGCGGAAATCCAGAAACGTGTCATTATGAATCATACAACAGCGACTCTCGCTCCTCAACAATAGTGGCATGACGAATAGTGCAATTCGCGAACAACAAAGAAAGACAAAATACACTGGAGTGTGCAAATGTCAGATACAACCTGTTTGTAAAAACGAGGAGCATAGTAAATTAGGGAATCCATAACATTCTTTATCTATATTTTTTGCAGCACATTGAGCCCCTACGGGTTTCAGAGTTATGTAATGTCAATCGATTTTATATAGCGCACGTTCACCAGATACCTCTTGGCACTCTGGCAAAAATCAGACAAGGAGAGCACAGAAGAATCAGTAATAGGTCTTTTTTATTTAAAAAGAAAGAAAGCTAAATGTATACATTTCTGGTAGTAATCACATATCTGAAATGGACGTCGATTACAGTGCATGCTCACTATTATAATTTGATTTCCGAATTACTGGACGAAACACATGTTAACGATTTGAACGTGTAATTAGTGCTCAAAGCCACACAGTCTTATTCATGAAAATTGCATACATGCCTTACTCACCAAAATGAAGAGCCATCCAGTGTCCAAAGCTGCATTGCCTCTTGCAGCATTAACACATTAACATTAATTTAAAAGTATAGTGGTGTGTTGTCGCTCTACATTTAAAATGCCTTGAAACCCCGCCTTTTTGTGTCAAAAGCTACCAGACAGAACAGTTCCCTGGTTGCGAAAAGTTTATTGGGAACATGCTCAAAGTTGACCTCGGAATGTATTCCGCCCGTTGCTTACAATTGGCTTTTGTTTTGTCAGTCACTTTTACTAACTTTCTTTTTGTGGGTTTTATTTGTTCTAGCTCATCTAGCTTGTGCTTGTCCTTCTCGGGAGCATTTATTCTTTACTATCTCTCCGATTGACTGCTCCTATGCTTCACCAGTGTTTGCTTTTAGGGCACTGTTTTTGTTCTTTTTTGTGAAGCACTCCATGAGAGTTCACCTTTTTTCCTCCTCTCATCTCTCTTGAGTGCTTTTCTCCCCACCACTATACACTTTCCTCTGTCTTCAGTGTGCTTTTGTTTGCTCCTCCTGCCCTCCCTGAGTTCTGCCAACCAGCTCCTGCCCTTGCTTTTGGGGCATCCCAACCCCCCCCCCCCATTCATTACCATTTCCATTTGGTTTCTTTTTTTAAGTGCTTTCGGCTCTGCAAATCACTCTCATAGATTAAACCTATTGGCTTTGCCAATGCTTGTTTTTAGAGTGTCTTAATGGAGGAAGGAGTAATCTAACTTTTGAAGTTGGCTGAAATAGGGGCATGCACCTGGCAGTTTGTCTTTACAGCATCATGTAGGCTGAATCTCAGGAAAGCAGGCAAATTCTATGCCAGCAATCTGGCATTAACGGTCAGAACCTTTCCTCTTCTCCCTTGGCTTTAAAAGTGTTTCCTTTCTCGATGAAAGAAAAGCGTCTTTGGTGTGTGAATCTAGATGATGTCATGTTCCGTGCGCAATTGTATGCATTTAATGATGGGTAGAACTGGTAACACTATGGTCAGTCTGATTGGTTTGTGTGGAATATATACCTTTTGGTGTGAATGTGTGCTGGTGCATGCTTGGAATGGTATTTGCGTATAATTGTAATCATCGGACGGTGTTAATTAGCAACTGTTTGTGTGTGGAATGGTGTGTGCATGATGTGTTGTTTGGTGTGAATGTGTTTTGTGTGTTCAAGTGACGACATGATGCTGTGTTTGTGTCTATATACAGTATTATATTGTGAAAACCCTTGGTAAAGTCAATACGTCCCAAAGGCAACACCTATTGGTTTTGCCACTGCTTGTTTCCTCTGCAGAGCGGGAAGTAAATTTCATGATTATCGCCAGGTGATGGGCAAACCAAAGTTCATCATCAGCTACCCGGCCCAACACTACAACATATAGGTTGTCATATATGATAATGACGCTCCTCCTATAATGGCAGATTTGCTTCACTATAAGAGGAATAACTTTTGCTGTCCACTCGGAAGAGAAGCCTTCTTCCACGATACTAGCGTTAGAGGAAATGACTTACAAAATATAAATGACCAGTTGTGGCTTCTAGAGAGAAACTCTGCTTCCTACACACCTTTTCTCAACAATAATTTAATTGATTCCAGGAGAGACTTCTGGGAACCTGATGTAAGGGTTATTAACATTCACAGATCCTGGAGTCACATGGTTCTATCAGTCCGACAGTCTTAATGCCCCAAAGAAACCACACCAGAGTTTTAATTTCGAAATAACACCTTTCTGCAATACCTAAGAAAGATAAATGTCTAAAAATATCAATATAAATATAAATACCAGTTTTCTGCAGTTGATTAAAACTGCAACCGAGTCGTGCTTAGACAAATAGCTTGTCTAATGTTCTCATAAGATATACATACTCATGGAATAATGTGCCAGATTTTATGATGCTTGAATACTGAATTTATTGGAACTCAGACTTCTTCCAGACCTCTCACAGACTTTACTATAGTTTTACGTCCTAGCATTTGACAGATTAATCTGATTCCTTCTTGTGTCTTTGATTGAAGTTAGGCCCCATGTCGTCTTGAAATTTCAGTTCTTTTGGTAGCCATTTCAAGTGATCGATATGTGACAATCTTGTTCTGATATTAATATCTTTTTGTTTACATCTTACATTCAATTGTTCTTAAAAGAGGTACACTACACATCTATACTAAAAATAATGCAAATTAAGTTCTGCTAAAAATCCATAGAGAAATGCACTTTTTGTAGTTAGACCTCGCGTCCTTGATGTGATTTCCCCTAACTTTTTAGCCATCTGACTTGTTTTTTGGACTCATTTTTGCTGGCTTTTAGGCTTCTGTGCACTTCACCACTGCTGACCAGTGCTAAAGTGCAGGTGCCCTGTACTCTAAAACACAGTAACATTGGTTTATCCACAATTGGAATACCTAATTTACCTGTAAGTCCCTAGTAAAATGCATTAGGTGTGCCCAGGGTCTGTAAAATAAATACTATTAGTGGGCATGCAGCACTGATTGTGCCACCCACTACTGTAGTTTTCAAACATGTCTCAGGCCTGTCACTGCAGATCCTGTGTGTGCAGTGTCAAACTGCCACTTCGACCTTGCAACTGCACACATGCCAGGCCCAAATCTTCTTTTTTATTATTACATATCTCAACCTAAAAATAGGCCCTGGTCAGCCCCAAAGGCAGGGTGCAGTGCACTTAAAAAGCTGGACATGTACTTTTTAGCTTATCATGTGCAGGTAGTGGAAAACTCTTGAATTTATTTTTCACTGCTGCAAGGCCTATCTATCCCATGGGTTAACATTGGGATTGCCTTAAAAAATCTTTTTATTCCCAATTTGGAGAAGATTGAAATACGGAGTTTCTGGACTCACAAATTAAAATTACAAGTCAAATTTTAAATTACAAGTCTGAAAATGGCACTTTTAGAAAGTAGGCACTTTCTTACTTTAACCATTCTGTACTTAAGCCTTTCTCAGAATAAACAGCTGGGCTGAGCTGGGGGACAGCCATACATTCTGAATTCCCTCTAGACAGCCACAAGCATAGTACACTCAGCTGCATCTGCAATAATCTGCATAGCGATGTGTCTTCCTGCGCAGAGGGAAGGGGAGGAATTCATACATACTTCAATAGGTAGTGTCCTGTCTCCACACAAACGACTGATGACCCCCTACAAATAGCTTGGCAGACAGGACTTGCATGATAGGGACCCTTGTAAGCTTTGGAGAACTCATTTGAAGTCTCCCCTACATCAAAGGCCTTTTTGGTTGTATGTACTGGACCCTGAACCCCACCAAACTAGTTCACTTAGGGTCCAGAGGAGACTGCACCTAAGAGGAGCTGTGCTGCCAAGAGGTACTACCACTTTGTCACATGCTTTGCTGTGTTGGCCTATTGTCTGCTGATTGTTGTGCTGCCAGGAGATACTGCCACTCTGCACTGTGCTCTTTTGTGTTGGCCTACATCCTGCTACCTCAGCAGTGAGTGAGGACTGAACCTGCCCTCTAAATCCCACAAATTTTCACAGAACTCCAAGGGATTGTTAAGCTTGTCTCCTGTTGTGGAAGACACAGGGCCATCAAAGAATTCAGACAGAACACTGCCCGCTAACCAACATCTGCTGCAGGATAATTGCAAGTGTTACTGGGCCACCAGATGTGCTCCCATAATCCAGCGCCTGTTGAGTTGGCTCACAATCCCCTTCCAGTACAAGTTACCCTCGGAGATTGCCATTTTTGGGAGACATCACCACGCTGCAGCACTGAGGGAAACCAAAGAGCTCAGCATTACCTTTCCACCCAAGCTGTGCCAAAAGTTGTGAGCTCTCCCCTATTGTTCTGCTGCATGAACGTCCCACTCGGTTGCCAGGCAACCCCACCATGCTGGGCATGATTCGACAGCCTCCCCAGAGCGGAATACCAACACGTATCGCCTTGTTACAACGCAGGCCCCGTGTGCAAGGCCTACCGAGATCAGGAGTGGCTGCTCACAAACCCAAGTTCAGTGCCTCCGGGAGTCTACTCCCAATCCCTGCAACATCAAAGGCAGTTGGAAGATTTTCTTGCTATATTCCAAACTTCTGATACTGAGCTAGCCATAGGTGAGAACTTACAGGTTACTGTGAAGGCTCTGAAAGGAGCCCCACTCAAAAGAACTGTTTGGAATATCAAAAAGTGAATATTTCATGATACACCAATTGGATTGTTGTCATTTTGGCCTTGTTTTTTATTCACTAAATATTACCTATTTTTCTAACTCGGTGTTGAGTCTTTTTGTGGTGTCTTTCACTGTGCTACTGTAACAAAGTGCTGCACACATACTTTACACATTTCCTCTTAAGTTAGCTCTGTGCCAAGCTACCAAAGGGTGAGCACAGGTTAATTTAGGGTGTGTATCTGACTTACCCTGACTGGGATTGTGGTCCCTACTTGGACGGGGTGCATACCCCTGCCCACTAGAGACCCAATTTCAAACACATTCCAAGGCTCAGTTTTTATTTGGGGATGGGGGTTTACTCAATTACATATTGTCAATCAGATGTGCACAAAGATGTCAAACCTTTTTCCCACTCGCCCCAGATTGAAACTGTTATTCCAGCTCTTTGTACTATTTCTAAATCTGGGACTTGATGAATCGTTTTCCAAGTTCCAAGGGGTGAGGAGACACATTAAAAATTCTCAGTACAAATTACAGTGTAACCTGTTGGCCACACATTAAATCTCAGAGACCAAGATAAATTTCAAATATGTTTTATTGCAGACTGAAAGTCAGACGTACATAAATTAGTCTCACAACTATGGTATAGGTTTAATCAGCATGTGCAGAACCAATATTTCAATAACAATAATGTACAAAAGAAGGAAAAATACCTAGGTTTTTAAATCTAAGCTCAAATTATCCTGCCTAACCCTTGAATCTAAATTCCTAACTATTCAAACAGTAAAGAGATTTCAGGAAAAGTGCCAGCACTACAGAACTTCTGTAAAAGTTCTTGTTAAGAAAGGTGTGAGTAGCATAAAGCCACTTAAGGAAAAAGGTGTGAGGTCTGTATCTCAGAGAGGTCCACTCGGATCAAGGGGCAGGGGGAATCTGAATCTACAACTAACTAGACCTCACTTAAACCTTGATTCTTCCAGAAGCTGACATCACAGCCAAAAACTTTCACTCATTTACAGTTCTGTAAATCATTTGTCTAATTGACCGCTGAGATTTTTAAAACTAAATCAGTTCAGCCTCGGTTCACTCTCATGCTCAGGAATTTCAGATGAGAGTTTGACTGGCATCTTACGTTACTCCTGTGGACCTTGGTAACACATCTTCCCAGGCCTTCTTATCTTTTTGCACAATGGTATCCTTATTAGTCAAAGTCTTGTGGCATTGTGCTTGCAGCTTAGGAAGATATGTAATAAAGCAGGGTTTCACATTGAAGATTAGAAATAGAAAAAAACACGGGCCTTCACTCAGGCCAAGCTAAAATAACATGGATACCCTTTTAGTTTAAATGATTTTCCACATGTTTCTCATGGTGAATATAAAATGATTACGAAAATCACATTTCTGAAATACTATAACAACCATGCAAAACGATGAATAAATATGCTTTACACGGAAAGTTATATTCATACGTGCACTTTACTTTTATGCATTTCAGTGCACCACTTTATATGGAAAGCCACTTTCACACGTTTACATAATAAAATAACCATTCCTTTATTTCACAGCCAAATTATGCTCTCTAACTGTCAAGATTGCCAAGAATTGGTGTTATATTGGTTCACTTTTGTTTGTGCCTTCAAGTGTTAGAATGTTTGTATTTAACTTGTTCTAAATCTTGGTACGCGTTCCAAGATCCAGACAGTTTGGTTATTTGAGTTGGACTTCAGGTACCTGAGACATTGTGTGCCACTCTGGTTTTTAGATGAATCTGATTTATTCAGTTCCATAGTAATGATGCTAGGCCCTGGTGCAAGCAAAGAAAATGGCCCATTTTCCTTTTGTTGGGGTATTTAAATACAGCAATTATCAGGGCTCAATGAGCCCTTCAGCAATCTGGGCCCTGGTTCACTGCACCTGATGCTCCAGTGATAGCTACACCACTGGATCCATCTTGGATTAGTCAACAACATCTTCTCATCATTCATTTGAGGAAACTCCACATACTTTGTCAGTGAGGAGAATAGATGGACCTTCCTTCATTCAAAGAGAACTGCACAGTTCAAGTTCTATATCTATATCTCAGCCATCATTTCTACAAGAGTGGTTGATACTGCTATTGGTGGACTGTGAACCTTATGGAATATTTTTGTGACCTGCTGGTGACTATAATTAACATCATCAGACTTCTGCATTCTATTCACGGGATGGCCCTGTGAGCCCTCTGCAGGACTTTCAACTCCAGGCTGAATTTCAGCATTCTCTCTCTGTGGCAGCATTCCAGCGCAGCAACACAGCAGTCTTACTGCGTGCCTTAAGCATCTGCTCATTAAGGCTGAGATGCTTGTTAGTCCTTGTGAAACTCCTGCGATCTCTGTCGTGATTCACAGCTCCACAGAAACAAGATTGGAAAAGCATGGCAAACCATGTGCCAGGCCCTACTGTGTCTGCCATGTTGTGCCACACAGCTTCACAGAATCAAGTGGAAGCACATCCACTGGCCATTTTCAATCTAACATGCCCTGGAAATACAGTTTTAGGGAGGAATTGTTTTATTAGCTTGCTACTGACTAGTCACCTGTATCAGTCATTCCGACCTTGACTCTTCATTGGATTAATCCAACTACATATAACTGGATAAAAATTGTGTTGAAACCTTTCTTTTTGCTATTCATCAACTTTCCATTAATTATCCATTGTTTCTTTACCTATACTTGAATTGTGAAGTACTTTTTAATTACCCATGACTTCTCAGAAGATTTCATAAACAATTCCTAGTTTATAACACATAGGACTTATTTATGAGTTTGCCAGACGGGAACATCCGTCCGCCAAACTCCCAATATGGTGGCCGCCACTGTAGTGGTGACCTACTCGCAGGACCCATTATGATTTTCCCGCTGGGCTGACGAGTGGAAACTAAGGTTTCCACCTGTCATTCCAGTGGGAAAGTGGTGGCAGCACTTTTACCAGCTTGTAAACGAGCTGGCTGTAATGCTGCTGCCGGCGGGGGGCACCAGCGACCTCATAATGCACACTGTCTGCACAGCAGACAGTGCGGATTACAAGGGTGCTGGGCAGGGGGACTCCTGCACTGCCAATGCCATGGACCTGGGCAGTGCAGGGGCCCCATTGTGGCCCCCTGCACTTGTTCTCCACCAGCCTATTTATGGCGGTTCCAGGCTGGCGGAGAACCAGGTTGTAATCAGCAGGGAGGCGCTGCATGCAGCACTGCCTTGGCTGATTGCAACATGCACCCGCCGTCAGCCCGTCAGGATCACTGATCCCGGAGACGGTGGTACCCTGGAGGTCGGACTGCCAGGGTCGTAATATCGTGGTTGGACTGCCACAGCAGCGGCCCTCCAGACTGCCACCGCGAGTCTGGCTGTCTAGTGACTGCCAGATTCATAATAAGGCCCATAGCGTCCAGGCTTTCAAACATACAAAATGCTGATTTCTCTATTTCAGTTTTGCAAGAGCTTAGTTTGCCTAGAATGAAATGGAAGCAATGGTTCAATAAGCTTAAAAGCTACATAATCACACTTGATGGCACCCACTTGGAACCTGCAAGTAAAAAGGCAAATAATGTACAATTGCTAATGTACCAAAGAGCAGAGAATATTTTTACTGTCAGCCTGTAATGATGCAAATCTTTCTGAGGTTTGGGATGAATTCATGGAAGCCATTAAAATACCAGAGAATCATTTTAAAGCTCTCAGCATTATTATGGAGGTACATCGATTCTTCACCAGGAAACAGAGGCAACACAAATCCATTGACATTTTTTTTTTAGCTCAACAAAGAATATTAGCCTCCATGTGAGAATTTGATGGTATGCTTGACAAATATTTGCAAGACCCACTAGTAGTTGTTATCACAGCAGAACTCTAGAGAGATTGCTATGCTGTAGGAGCCCCTCACTAGAAGAAATGTTATAAATTGCCAGAGGGATTAAAAAATCAGCCTCAGTTTTAATAGAACTTGGAAAATTTAAACATGAGAATTACATGTGAGAATGTGCTCACAATCACTGTTAAATCTACTGAATGTGTCTATTGATAATACAAAATGAGAGAAAGGCAGAACGAATGTTTCTGGAATGTGTTGCAGTTGTGGCTCCAGGAATCACATTTCCAGTCACAATGCTTATCCTGCTATCACGAAGATGTGCTTGAAGTACAAAAAATTTCATTTTTGCACACGTGCAAAAACACACAAGAAACGTTTTAAGTATTGATCGTCAAGTGAAGTTGAACGTTACCGTAGATTCTGGATCAACCATCACAATTGTCATTGACAAGTTATATTTTGAAAATAGGCAGTACCACACATTAAAACTGTGGCATAAAGGGGTCACAAAAACATATAATGGGGTATTTCAAGGGACAGAGAGATCCCCATCAAAGTATATGTAGGAAAACAGGTCTACAATATTTTGGGGTGAAGGGATCAATCTTCCCTTGGGGTGGGGCTTAGACCGTGGACTGATCAAACCTTATCTCTGGTCAAGATATTCTTGTAGGATATTACATTAAAGGGGATATTGGTAATATATAAGACTACTTCTGAAGACAGGCTAGATAGTGGTAAGTATTTTTCACATAAGATTGTCTTAAAACCTGAAGCGATTCAGGTGGTGCACAAAGTTTGGAGGTGCCATTGAGTGTCAAAATCCAGTTGAAGAATCATTTTAAGAAACCTTGTGAGGAGAAATTCCTTGAACTCATTGATTCTTCCCACTAGATTTCCCTGATAGTTATCACAAAGGAGAAATCAGGAGACCTCTGGTCCCTTAACAAGAAAATATCTGTCTCTCTTTACCCAAAATAAAGGTAATGTGAGCCAAATTGTCTGGAGAAAAAGGTTTTTCGACTCTAGTCCTAAGAGCCACTTACCACCAGGCTGAGCTCATTGAAGAGTCTTGTTCCTTAACTGCATTCAGCACCTTTTTCTGGGGCATACATGTTTTTATGAATGCTATTTGAGTTGGCCTCAGCATCCTCAATAGTTAAACATTTTATGGTTCAGGTTT
This sequence comes from Pleurodeles waltl, assembly GCF_031143425.1. Lineage (NCBI taxonomy): Eukaryota > Metazoa > Chordata > Amphibia > Caudata > Salamandridae > Pleurodeles > Pleurodeles waltl. The sequence goes on along the minus strand of NC_090447.1, from coordinate 1,354,336,330 downwards.
TTGGTAATGATAAGAGTAATGGCATACCAGGATGAGATACTGATAATTAAAAAAAATCAGTGCAGGAACACTATGAGGTTTTAGACAGGGTTTTTAACAATAATGGAGCTGTATGATGTTACAGTTAAAAAGGCAAATGCCACTTCTTGTTGGATGAAGTTTATTATTTAGGGCATCACTTGCCTGCCCACGGCATTCGACCTAAAGAAGACCTGGTCCCAGCCATAAGTGATGGGACTGTCCCAAGGATAGGGACCAAGTTAGATAATTTATGGGGCTCTGTGAGTGCTACCCTTGTTTTGTGGATAATTTTGTCCTGTACGTGGCACCACTGATGAGGTTATTAAGGAGTGGATTGAAATTTTTGTCTGGTATGGAAGAAAATAAAGTTTTGGAGAATTCGAAAAATTTGATTATAGAAGCATAGCTCAACTAGAGTTTAGGGATGATCCCCTTTCAATGGTCACACTGGATTCGGTGGCAATGGTCTCCGTGCTGTCTTAAGCCAAGTTTGCAATGGTAGGAGAAGGCCCCAAATTGAAACAGCCAACATTGAAAAGAAATGGTGTTAAATTGGTTTGCTTTTATTTGTGCCTTTAATTGTTAGAAAGTTTGTATTTAACTTGTTATTACTCTGGGTTTGTGTTCTAAGCTACAATCAGTTTGCTGATTAGCTGGACTTCAGGTATGTAAGACATTATGGCCCTCATTACAACCCTGGCGGTCTTTGACCGCCAGGGTTGTTTTGGCGATCATACCGCCAACAGGCTGGTGGTACAAATCGCCATATTTTGACCGCTGCGTTAGCGCAGCGTTAGCGCTGCGGTTGCACCGGCGGAACCGGCGGTTTTCCACCATCGTTGTCCCAGCAGTTTTAATCCACCAGGGCAGCGCTACTTGCAGCGCTCCCCTGGGGATTATGACTCCCCTTCTCGCCAGCCTGTCCATGGCGGTAGAGACCACCATGGAAAGGCTGGGGGTAAGGGTAGTCGGCAGGCCCCTGGGGGCCCCTGCACTGCCCATGCACTTGGCATGGGCAGTGCAGGGGCCCCCAGGCACAGCCCCACCCTGCTTTTCACTGTCTGCACAACGTCGCACAGCAGCAACACCGCCGGCTCCATCAGGAGCCGGCTGCAATGTTACAGCCGACATCCCCGCTGGGCCGGCGGGCGGGGATGTTGTATTGCGGCCGCTCGGCAGTTCAACCTTGTAATGAGGATCTATGTTCTGTTCTTGTTACAAGACTAAATTGATTTATCTTTGGTAAATTAACCATCAAGTCCTATTCATTCATTTCAGGAAAACCACAAGTGTTCCTTACTGTGTTTACTACCAAGCGTTAGATTTTGTTTTGGCATATGTTGACAACAGTTGATTAGCTTTTCTACACTTGCTCAGTTTGCTTGCTAATATTTGCTCAAAGTCTGATAGAGGGCAGTCACAAATCATTACTTCGTTGATACACAGTCACACTCTGATATTGCATGATACATTATTTGGTGGAAAAAGTGGATTAATGCCAAGTATGTGGGTGTCACTAAGAAACAATTTGAATAAAAGAGGAGCCAGAATACATCCTTGATCAAGCCCAATACTGGTCAGTGCAGTACCAGCTGCTTCTTTGAACCTGTGCAATTTCCATGTTCTCCTTCCATGTAGATGTGTATGAGACCCAGAACTATCTTCCTTCAAAACACCTTAATGGGTGGTGGTTTATCCTTTTATTCCCCTGTTTTTCATTGCCCTGTAAGCTGTTCTGGTGCTCAAGACGGGTGAAAGGCAAAACAAGAGTCCCTACAGGTGTAGGCTGTGGAGGTGGACTCCATTCAATATTGATGGGCCATTCTATTCTGGAGTCCCCCTTTACACAGAAAATACCTAGTCTCATCTCTTTTCAGTATCAGACACACCAGAGACGTGCCTGGGTCCTAACCAGAAAACAGAGAACAGATGTGAAGGTGGGTAAGACAGATACCCACCAGTCCATGCTGGGTGGCTTTCAGCTGTGGATAGTGGCAGATGCCATAAGTCATAATATGTCTATGGTGTTCTCTTTCATTAGTGAGCAGCTCCTCAAGAGATCCAAAGCTTCAACATCCAAATCTCAGCCAACCTAACACAGTGGATGCACTATCTGTTTCTGTCCGTAAAGAGAGATGGCTTCTTTTTGGTGTGGTGCCACAGCCACTGGCAAAATATGCTTCAGAATCACCCATCATCCTGACGGCAATCCTATTGCTGGTACCATGCCCAAAATATTCATGCGGCCTCCTGTCTACAGTCAGTCGATGTGGAGTCAGAAGTCAGAATGGAGCTACCTCAAACCTCCTCTGTGATCTTCAGCCTTGCCTCTCTATCCAAGGCATATTATTGAGAAGCCCACGGTCAATTTGTCTCATATTATGTCTTGAACAGTTGGTATGATGAGATTAACAACTCCTTAAAGCATTTATCATAGTGAGTTTTAGGACCGTTTGTATGCTCTGTTACAACAACTTTTGGGGGGTTTGCAGCAATTGTTGACCTTCTGCGATCTAATTGTGCACAAAACACATTGACTAAAAATGATTACTTGAACACATCCAAGTACTGAAAAATGGAAAAAGCGATCCTCTTGAGAGTATCAATAGTATAGTCCAAGGCATGCATATGGCAATAAAAAGTATACTAAGGTGAGCAATCAACTCTGAAAATGTTTGATGTTCCATTTAAGCGGGGCATAAAGAGGCCCCATGAACTTAATCATAGCCCTGCCTGCTATTTCCTTGTTCACTACCGCACAGAGTTCCTCTGCTAAATGAATTTTTAATTCACTAGTGCCCATGGAAAAGATGTGAACTCCATTGGGCAGTTCGCTGACCTACAAAAACACAACAAGCTGCTTGAAGCCCTTTTCCTGAGGAGCCCAGATGACCAGTTCCAACTGGGCCTGCCCTATGACCCTTCGGTAGGTCAAGGTATAGTCTTCCTAGCATCCTGAGAAACCTGGCACTTATAAACCTTTTTGTTCCAAAGACCTCTGCAGGATAAGGAAAAACCTGCCAAGTGAATCTGTGGTTGGGCCGAAGATTCAGTTTATTCCTGCTTGGAGCTTTTTGCAGCACTAAATTAATTTCAGTAGGCCATTGTGGAGAGGGCACCCAGGCTTGTGGAATCATGATCGGTTACTGCTTTCTTCCTTGTCCTGCTGGACGGGTCTGACTTCAAAAAAAGTGACTAAGTCGGAATGTAGAAATGTTCCAGGGGACAAAATCCATCCAGCAGGGGACATTCCTAGGCCCGTATTTATACTTTTTGACGCTAAACTGCGCTAACGCAGTTTAGCGTCAAAAAGTTTTGCGCCGGCTAACGCCATTCTGAAGCGCCATGCGGGCGCCGTATTTATTGAATGGCGTTAGCCGGCGCTAGCAGACCAGCGCTGCCTGGTGTGCGTGGAAAAAAACCACGTACACCAGGCAGCGCCGGCGTAGGGAAAAATGGCGTTAGGGCGTCTTAAAAATGGTGCAAGTCAGGTTGACGCAAAAAAATCGCCTCCACCCGATTTGCGCCATTTTTAACGACGCCCAGACACCATTTACATGACTCCTGTCTTAGTAAAGACAGGAGTCATGCCCCCTTGCCCAATGGCCATGCCCAGGGGACTTCTGTCCCCTGGGCATGGTCATTGGGCATTGTGGCATGTAGGGGGGCACAAATCAGGCCCCCCTATGCCAAAAAAAAATATAAAAAAAATTATTTTTTTATACTTACCTGAACTTACCTGAATGTCCCTGGGATGGGTCCCTCCATCCTTGGGTGTCCTCCTGGGGTGGGCAAGGGCGGCAGGGGGGGTTCCTGGGGGCATGGGAGGGCACCTCTGGGCTCATTTTGAGCCCACAGGTCCCTTAACGCCTGCCCTGACCCAGGCGTTAAAAAGAGGCGCAAATGCGGGTTTTTTTGTCCCGCCCACTCCCGGGCGTGATTTTTGCCCGGGAGTATAAATACGACGCATTTGCGTTGCAGTCATTTTTTTAGACGGGAACGCCTACCTTGCATCTCATTAACGCAAGGAAGGCGTTCACGCAAAAAAATGACGCTCTTTCCTCATACTTTGGTGCTAGACGTGTCTAACGCCAAAGTATAAATATGGCGTTAGTTTTGCGCCGAATTTGCGTCGAAAAAAACGACGCAAATTTGGCGCAAACGGAGTATAAATATGCCCCCTAGTGTGCAAAAGTTTAATTCCTCCCACTCTGAGTTTTTCCCTCAAAAGTCAACATCATCACCAGGACCTCATCTGAAGGCTATCCAGCATCATGGAGCCCTTCATGGCCACAGCTTGCTGCCTTGCGCTGATGAGGATTTTTGACTTCCTTTTCAGAGACTAATGGACTGATTTAGATCTCGGCAGACTGGTTACTCAATCACAAGGGTGATGGCTATTCTGTCCGCTGAAATATGAATCCCATGGGATATAATGGGATTTATATGTTGTCGAACGGGATAACCGTCACGCTTGTCATAGAGTAACCTGTCCGCTGAGATCAAATCAGGCCCTCAGTCAGAAGCTAAAACTTCTATAGCTGACCCTCGCCCCAACGTGGTAGGCCTTAAATCACAGCTAGGTATGGGTCAAGTGCAACCAGATGACCGTAGAAGGCACTTAACACTTTTGTGCACTATTTTCATTTGAAACTCTACAAAATCATGTCTGCAGTTCCCCTTATTGGATGTTTGTCATTTTGGTGTCATTGCATTCATTACATTGGGCCAGATGTAGGAAGGAAGCAATTTGCGAGTTGCAAATTGCGAGTCCTTCCGACTCGCAATTTGCAACTCGCAAATTGCTATGCAGTACGGTGTCTCAGACACCGACTGCAACTCGCTATGGGGTCGCAATGACCCACCTCATGAATATTCATGAGGTGGGTCGCAAATTGCGGCCCCATAGCGAGTATAGGCACTCGCTAACATGGAGGCCTGCTGTAGTCAGCAGGCCTCCATGTTAGCGACCTGCTTTTCAATAAAGCAGTTTTTTTTTTTTTTTAAATGTAGCCCGTTTTCCCTAAGGGAAAACGAGCTGCATTTCAAAAAATCCGAAACCTTTTGTTTCGGTTTTTTCAGGGCAGGGAGTGGTCCCTGCCCTGAAAAAATATTTTGGGGTCCATTCACAAAGGGGAAGGGGGTCCCCTTCCCGTTTGCGAATGGGTTACCATCCACTTCAAGTGGATGGTAACTGCGACTCCATTTGCGACCGCATAAGCGGTCACAAATGGAATTGCATACCATTGCGAATCGCAAATAGGAAGGGAACACCCCTTCCTATTTGCGATTCGGAAATGCATTTTGCGAGTCGGTAACGACTCGCAAAATGCATTTCTGCATAGGAAACACGCATTTGTGAGTCGCAAACGGCAAATTTTGCCGTTTGCGACTCGCAAAGTGCTTCCTACATCTGGCCCATTATTCTGTATTTTGAGAAATTGGACTGGGATTTTACTGTGTTGTGTTTTCAACTTTTTAGATCTTTTGGTAATTCTAAATGTCTACTCATTTCTTAAGTTAAGCCTGCCTGTGTGCTCTATGCCATAGCTACCAGGGACTGTGCTCAGGTGAAAATTACTGAAGCTTTACTAGATCTAGCAAGATAGTAACATTATTACTTGTGGAGCGCTCCCATCCACACAAACTAATAATTCACTTTCTCACATTGGTGTTCAGAGCTATAATCTAGACTTTACATTTAGCCGTACCATTCAGCTATGAAGATGGATATTAAAAATCCCTAAACTGATCTGGAAGCAAAAATTGATTTTTGATTTGTAATTGGCATTAGGGGCCTCATTCTGAGGCCGGCGGGAACCGCCATATGGCCGCTCCGCGGTCGAAAGACCGCGGAGGCCATTCTGGCTTTCCCGCTGGGCTGGCGGGCGACCGCCAGAAGGCCGCCCGCCAGCCTAGCGGGAAACCCCTTCCCACGAGGAAGCCGGCTCCGAATGGAGCCGGCGGAGTGGGAAGGTGCGACGGGTGCAGTTGCACCCGTCGCGAATTTCAGTGTCTGCTAAGCATAACACACCATACCGCCATCCTGTTGAACAGGATGGCGGTATGGGGTGTCGGAATCCCCATGGCGGCGCAGCAAGGATTCCTGAGGGCAGCGGAAAACCGGCGGGAGACCGTCGGTTTTCCCTTTCTGACCGCGGCCAAACCGCTGCGGTCAGAATTCCCTTGAGAGCACCGCCAGCCTGTTGGCGGTGCTCTCGTGGTCGTTGAGGTCAGAATGACCCCCTAGGTCTTAAATTGTGTCATTTCTGATTTTCCAAATTATTTTTTATTCTAATATTTGAAAGGTTTAAATGTATAAGGGAACATAGGGTTAGATTGGGCTACCCTGACAACTCTCATAGTGGTGAAGAGGACGGCCCTTTGCAGAAAAAGGCAATTGAAGTGCGGCTAGAATGCCAAGAAGGTGGATTATGGAAGGACCCTCAAGACCTGGGAGGAAACTCGCCATGCACAGATCCCCTTTGAGGATGAGCAATGGATGCAGCTCAAGAGAATAAAGGTGTAGAGGATCCCATGTCCTTAAATGGATTTTTGGTATACCATCCAGAGCTGGAAGTGAAGCAGGTTCTGCCAGCATATGCCCTTCTGAACTGGTCATCCGCTAGTTAGAGCTCAGTGACAACCAATCAGCAAGAGAGCTGCAGGCCAAATTGGTAGAACTGAAGGAGGAGAAATTTGTACTGGAAGAAAAGAAACTGGCCTTGGAGGAGATGAAGTTCATCTTAGGACTTCCAAGGCCCGAAGAAGGTGGAGACAGCAAGGTTGAGGTGTCTACATGGGGTCCACACATCCTTCACTTGCCCAAGGTTACATTGTCTAGCTTTGTGGTGGGGGACAATATTGATAAATGATTTGCCTCCTCTAAAAGAGTACTGAGAATGAGCAGGGTGAGACAACAGCACTGGGGAGCTTTATTGTAACAGTTAGTACCAACACTGGTGTACCAACACTCCTAACTCTAGACAAGGGTGTAGCTGACACATACAATCACATGACGAATGTCCTGTGAAGACATTTGGTCTCACCCCTAAAGAGTGCCAGAAGTAGTTCTGTCACACACACTATAACCCACAATAATCCTGGTTTGCCTTTGTAGATGTTTCAATAAAGGCATTAGAGGGCTGGGTGAAATGCAATACGGTCACTGCTTTTGATAGGCTATACAATATGATCATGAAGATGCACATCTGGAGTAACTGTCATACAGACTTACACCAGCGTCTACTAGTTTTCATGATGTCTGAACCCAGGAAACTTGGTAAGTCAGCTGACATATGGGTGCACAATAGGATGCCTAAAACATATCAGGAGTTTAATGTCAGGAAAGGGGGGTCAGCCCCCCTCTGTGGAAAGATGGGGGCAACAAGGATAAAAAGAAGTAGTTCTAACATCTTCAGAGGAGGGGGGGTCCCATTCCTCTTCCAATTCCAAGTGGGGAGGGTGCGAGGGGAAGAAACCTTTTGACCCTATAAGGTCTGAGCTACGCCTGGAGTGTCAAGGGCCAGAACATAAAAAGGATGACTCAGTCTGTTCCAAGAAGTCCCCCACAGGTGGGCAATTCCAGTGGATTGCAGGTGTAGGAATTGGTGTGGAACTTTGTTGAACAGAAATCAGGGGCTTGACTGAAACCACCCTAGTCTTTATGGAGTGGGTGAATGTAGAAGCACTGGATGCCCCAGCATGGTGTAGTACAGGTAAATGCAAATCATCAGCAGGACCAAGGTAAAGGCTCTGAGGGATACAGAAGACAGAGTGACCATAGTGGTAAGTGGACTGTTTTTTCCAGAGCAATATGACCCCAGGTATTCTCCAGTGGGTAGTCAACACTGACGATGAGGTGAAAATTCATTCAACAGAATTGATCACCATTGAAAAGGGAGGTGTCACCATTCCAGGGAGTGTCTGTTGAGAAATTACCTAGGCTAAGGTAGAAAGGAAGACTCATGCAGAAATGTTGGGTCTGCCTGAGTGGGTCTGTGTGGCCACAAGGGCACAGGCAGACAATCAAAGAACTCAATGGAGCGTGAACTCTGCAACAGTAGCCCAGGTTCCCAAAACCAAAAGAAAGGGGCAACAGGTGTGGGAAACCAGCCTCAAGGAATCTGACCCCAAAGGCAAGGATCTGGAGCCTAAAGGGGACAAAAGCCTACCCATAGAGAACTACCAGAACATTCCAAGTAGCTTGAAACAGGATGAAACTTCAGTGAGGAATTCTGCAAAGCACAGAAAGAATGCCAAACCATTGAAGGCCTTTGGCATCAAGCTGAGGGGGATGGCAGTGGAACCCAGAAGATTTACTTGGAAGAGGGTATCTTGTACAGTGAGGCAGTACACTCCTCTTAAACTTCATCCATGATATCCCCTTGGCTGGGCATTTGGGCCTCACCAAAATCAAGGAGAGGTTGGTCAACCACTTATGCAGGCCCCAGGTGTCTGAGAAGGTGAAGGAATTGTGTTGCTCCAGCACCACCTTTAAGTCAGTGGCAAGACAGGAGGGAAACCCAAGGCTCCCCTGATCCCACTGCCAGTGGAGGGGATGCCTTTTGAGAGGGATTAACATTGTCGGATCCATTGATCCTATAGCAGCCTCAAGAAACAGGTTTGAATTGGCAGTGGTGACTATTTCACTAGGTACCCCCAAAGCCATACCTCTGAGGATGATAACTGTGCCCATGGTGGCCAGGGCCATGCTTGGTATCTTTACCAGAGTACAGTTCCCCAAAATGATAATGTGGAATGAGTGTGGGGTGACTTACAAGTTCACTAACCTTTATCACCCCTCCCCCCAGCCAGTGGGCTTATACAGATATTCAACAAGACCTTAAAAGGTATGTTTAGAGGATTGCCAGAGAAACTCCGTAGGATTTGGGATGTCTTACTCCAATGGTTCCTTAACTGTTGTTGGAGAAGGGTGGGAGAAACCTCTTAAGGAACCTAAAAAGGACACTGAGGACTATGTGCTGGGTCTGCATTTCTGCATGGCAGAGTACATGAAAATGGCTAAGAAAAATTTGGAGGCCAGCCAGGAGCTTATTAGGCACTGGTATGACCAAAACGCGACATTGGTGAAATACCAGCCAGGTCAAAAAGTGCTGGTTGTGGAACCTATGGCTCTCACGGCCTTCCAGGTCATATGTAGTGGGCCCTACATGGTACTGGAGAAGAGGGGTGAGGTCAGCTACCTGGAGGACATTGTACCCTTATACATGCCCACTGGATGATCCATACAAACCGTTTGAAGCCCCACTATGACAGGGCAAATATGACAGTGCTCATAGTCCATGATGGAAGAGGGGAAGAAGAGAGAGAGCCTCTTGCAGACCCCCTATCCCACAATACCAAGAATGGTTTGGTGGAGGGAGTAGTGCTTTCCCCTACCCTGACAGAGCAGTAGCAGCAGAGAGAATGTCACCAATTGTTGGGGCAGTTTGCTGGACTGGTCTCACTGACACTTGGGTTGGCTCAGTGGTGTGTTAATGACATATACTTGTGACAGCTTACCTGTCAAAAGCAAAATAAATAGTTTTTCAGACAACGTAAGTGCCAGCATCGAGGAAGAAGATTCCAAAATGTTGTCCCAGTGGATGACTGCACCCTCTAGTAGTCCCTGGACCAACCCAGTGGTACTGATGCACAAGGCCAAATCAAAAGCGGAGACCCCAGAGCTGAGGTTCTGTGTGAACTACAGAGGACTGAATGCCAGGACCAACACACTCCGCAACACACATGCCATTCCCAGAGTTGAAGAGCTCATCGACCGGTTGCAAGTGCCAAGTACCTCTCCACATTTGATCTGACTTTCGAGTACTGACAGATTTCACTAATTGAGGGAGCTGAGGAGAAATTAGCATTGCCAACTCTTGAGGTCCATGTCTAGTTTGAGATAATTCCCTTTAGATTGAAGAATGCACCTGACACTTTTCAGAAGCTATTGAACAGGGTATAGCCTGGACTGAAGACCTTTAGTGCACCATATCTAGATGACATTGCTGTCATCAGCTCCCCTGGCAGGAATACCTGATCTACCTCAGGGAAGTGCTTCAGGCCCTGCAACAAGACTGAACATCAAGGGGAGCAAATACCACATAGGTCAGGGATCTGTAGTTAACCTGGGCCACCAAGCTGGTGAGGGACATGTTCAGCCTCTCCATTCGAAGATCCAAGCCAACATGGCTTGGAACCTCCCAAAACCCAGAATCAGGTCAGAGCTTTCCTGGGTATGTCAGTTAATTATAGAAGGTTTGAAAGGGTTATGGCATTGTGCTGGAAATTCCTGGCTTGGAACATCAAGAAGCAGAAGTTGAGGAACCACAATGACCAAATTGAGGATCCATCTTGGAAGATTTATCCTGACAGTATAGAGATTGGTAGTACCTTTCATGTTTTCTCAGGGTTTATGTAATGATTAAGTTGATGTGGGAAAGCGAGAAAGGGAAGCCTGACATATTGTTAAATCTCCAGCTGTTGGTCCCACACGAGCAGGAAAACTTAATACAAGAGGTCTTGGAAATGGAGATAAGAGATGCTATTGGTAAACTAAAGAGAGGTAAATCCAGGGGCCCAGATGGGTTACATGAGGAGCTGTATAAAATTGCAGCTGAAGAAGTAATACCCATGTGATTGGAAGTGAGTGTTTTGGCCTCAAACAGTGAGGTTAAACAAAACAGTAAACTACAATGTACTGTTTCTAAATGCTCCGGGGCACCTAAGAAAGTTTGATATCATCACCCAGGACAACGCTAAAGACACTGATGACGGTTAAATCTGGTTCGCCGGAAGGCCCCTGCCCTGTGTATATACTTACATCACTTTCCTCCTTGTTGATCTCACATATTACAGAACTATTTAACCTATCTTTGGACTCGGCCAAGGTGCCAATGGTCTGGAAGTCAGCATTTGTCTCTCCTTTTCTAAAGAAAAAGCTAATGCTGACCCACACAACTACGCTACCTATCGGCCAATTTTGCTTCTCCCTTTTCTCAGTAAGGTTTTGGAGACGGGTTAATAAACAAACAACTCTCCCTGTATCTAGAGAACAACCACTCATTGGATTCCTCACAGTCACGCTTTAAAACAGCACACAGCACTGAGACTGCACTTATGGCTCTTACCAACTCTTTTAGGATCATGCTGGAAGAAGGAAGCCCTTGGATGCTGGTATTATTAGATTTGCCAGCTACCTTCAATATGGTCTCCCATCCCATACTCATTCAGAGACTGTATGATATAGTTGTGCATGCGGAAGCCCTAGCATGGTTCAGGGAATACCTTGGAAGAGAGAACACTTGTGGTTTCAATCTATCCCTTTAAATCAAGGACTGGGCGTACAGCAAGGATCTTTCCTGAGCCCTATGTTTTTTTAAACATTTATGTGACCCCACTTGCATTGACTGTGAAATCCTGCAGTAATAGCCATCCAACTGGTGATTTCAATAGGACAAGACTCAGAAGCCCTTAAAAGCCAAATGTATTGACTGCATGAGGAAAGCTGTGTATTGGAGCTGAAGGCAGATACTCCAGATGTTCACAATTTACTACGTGGCAGCAGAAGCAAATGAGAAGCAAAGGAGGTGAATATTAAATTTGAAGAGTCTTCCAATTTTCCTAGCAGAGGGTGTTGGGGCTTAAATGTCTGGGGCAATTAGTATAGGGCCCAACAAAAAAGTATGGGCAAACAGACAAGAATCTAGATTATCTCACTCATAGAGGAGTTAAGAATGAAAGAGTAAAAAGTAATCCAATGCTGAAATGGTCATTCATGTAAAACATGTGGAATTGACTAGAATCATAAATCTGGACTGCTATGACAAATTCAAGATTTCATTTTGTGTTTATTTATTTGAGCATAATCTCGTGCCCACTTTAGTGCATTCTCTATTTCTAAATTGTGAAGCAGGCCTCACATATTTAATGAGGAACCCAAAGTAGAATGTTTGTGGTAATGGAATGTCTTCCCATGTCTGGAGGAAAAGCTAAAATCAGAGGAGAATCTACCCTTGGGTTTTCCTCATCACAGCAATATTGTTTTGGCAACAAGGTGGTGGAGGGGTGTGAACTCCTCCACAGAGCTGCCACTTAGGTGATGAAAATAAAATTAAACACAACCACTTTTGTATATTAAAACTGCCTTTCTGTAAAGTGCTTTGACTCTTAGACTGGAGTTCCAGGGTAGGGGTATGCCACTCAATTGGACAGCAGTGGATCCTGGTAAAGAGACACCACTACCTTTTGCCTATCCTGGACCACAGAACTGTTTGGGAGTTCAGTGAGAATAGTGCACAAACTGAAGGGAATTAGTATGAACATTGGTGGCTCTTAACATAGGCATTGTCATCACAGGGCAATTGGCACCCTGCAGCTAGTGCTTAATTTGTAAATAAATGAATGCCAGGACCCTTTTCAGGAGGCCACTGTTGCTTGCACCACCCATTGCCCTTACCAGCGCTGCCAGTGACATTACCAACACAACCACTATAACACATCTTCAACTTTGACATTTTAGACTATTCCAGGCAACAAAGCTATAAGAATGGCTTGGGCAGCAGCTATTAGTCATTTTTATTGCAAATTAAATTGAGAAGCAACTGTCATTGTGCTGATCTCTATGTTAGACAAACAGCACTATCATGTGGCAGTCTGTCATAAGTGCTAGTGTTAAAAATTAAGAGGTGTGCCGAGCACTAGAAATCACCGGCCCAAATTGATCACTGCACACAGCCCGGCTTTGATTTTTATTTCTGCATAGCCATGTATGGACATCAAGTCACCAAAATGCCAGAGATAGAGGAAGGGACATGATATGTCATTTGATACAAACTATGTCACAGGAAGTGATGTCAAATAACCTTTGACCCATATTCAGCCTCCATGTAGCTGTCTGTTTCTCATGTCAGCATTTATTATCTCTTTCTCCTGTTATCTCTTTCTCTCCCCTCCTGTATCCTCCTTTGACTGTCTTTCTCACTGCTCTCCTTATAACATCTCATTTCTTCACCACCCTCAACTGACTTTCTCACCTGTTCTGTTTATTTTTCACCTCTCTTTTACCAGTCTCCAACCTCTCTTACTCCCCTGTTTCTCTCTTTCTCACTTGTCTCGGTCTCTGTCTCAATATCACCTCCATATCTCCAGCATCTTATTGTTTTTTCTATCCTCTCTGTCTCATCACCACTCTCTCTTTCTCTGCTTCCCTTTGTCTCTCAGTTGTCTATCACTAGCTATCTCTTTCTCATTTTTGTCACAGCTGTCTCACACTCGCTTTCTGTTAATCCTGCTTTTTTCCTATCTGTATCACACCTCTCATAGAGTCATCCCCTCTCACTAGCCCTCTCCTCTCCCGTACTCTCGGCTGTCTCTTTGTCCCCTGTCAATGTGCCTAGCACTCTCATTTGACTAACTCTCTTCCACACCTGTCTTCATCTCCCACACCTGTCACATCCCTCTGATGTCTCTTTAATCCCTCTCTCTGTTTTTCTCTCTCTTACACATACATACACACACTTATTGGTCTTCCTGCTCTTCCTTTCAATATTTTCCCCTCACTTTCCTCATTAGAGCCATGTTTAACTTCTGTTTCTGACACTGCTCTTACCACATCTGAAGCCAGGGGGTCACAAGGACAGTGGCAGGGGCCACAATAGGCAACCCAGGGATCACAGCTGTGACCCCTGGCAACTCCTAAATGACACTCATTCAGCCATGAGCAGACTACGGTGGCACATTTGTCATTCTTTCACGCAACACAGCAAGACAACTAGCCATTCTGTGCTGCACTGCCTGAAAGGGATAGGGCATGAATTCCCCATACCTACTAAGATATGGCGCATTCCTGCTCTCTGCCTGCACTGGTGCACATTGTTCTGGCTAGCGCTTATATAGGCACCCTTCCACCATGATGCAAATATGCGTGTGTTGCAGGCAAGATTGTTGTTGTGCAGGAAGGGACAATCTCCTGCACAAAAAAGATCCTCTGAGGCTTTTTCCTCTTTCTAATTGTGCTGCATTCTGCAGCGCAATTAGAAAGAGAAAACCACTAAGATAAATAAAGATATTTCGCCCCATTGCACCTCCACTGGGAAGGCATAGCATCCCGGCACATTCCCAGATTTATCATTATTGTTAAACCTGAGAATGAGCCAATTTCGATGTGTGGATGCTTAAAACACCCACACCCCAGCCATGGAACGCCTTTCCATGGAGTTGTAACGCAAGGCAGCAACTTGCTCTATGCCAATGACGGAATGCTGGGGTTATTTGTTGTGATTCCCAGGATTTTTGTGCCAAATGATTCTAAATAAGAACTTGAAATGCTGTTAAGATGCAGAAGGCCAGTTTTAAAAGCCTTGTCAATAATTAAACTGGACTTATGACTAGCAAAAACTAAACTTAGACGACCAATCAAGTCTGAAATCGACAAGGGAGACAAGGTCTAAGCTGGTCACCATGAACCTAAGTAGAGCCTTACCTGCCGAATCTGTTGCTAGTGTTTGATTGCCTAGTGAAATGTCAAAAGGTATCCTCTGGGTATCTTGAATTGTATAAACAACTGATACAGAACTACGCTAATGATGCGCACTGCACGTACAAACCTTAACACGTCTGTTCAGATATTACATATAACTTCCTGGAAACCCCACTATTAAATTAAACCCATACAAGGTTTACCTGCTTCACTCTGTCGCATTCCACACACTGTACTAATCTCACTGTTAACAGAGCCCCCGGTATTTGGAAAATCCGTTGAGGCTTGTCACTGGCATCCGAGACACACACATCTGTTTTCTGATCAGGTTTCCGTCATTCAAGATTTGAAAACATGGCTCCCCATGAAGCAATCCTGCTTTTCTTCACTTGGTTTAACTTTTGTGTTCCTTAAGCCTTTGTAACTCCAGTGTTAAGCTTTTTAAGCTATGGTGGTTTGCATGCCATACTGCTTTCGGATTAGTTACATTTTCCGACTGCTATTGCATGCCTATGAAAGGGACGAGTGATTTCATACTAAGGCTAAGGGGTCACTTCGAGTTTAGTTGGATGGGACAACAGCAGGTCTGTTCAGGCACCCTGGCAACTTCCGCCAAACTCAAGCTTTCTCTATGTCATTTAGAGGTGGAGGAACCCCCAGGTTTCCAAGTCGGAATCTCAGCTGGCCATTGCCAGAAACCTTTTTCCATCAAACCAAATGCCAGAGGCCTACTAAAGTCACAGTATCATTAGCCCCCGACCTAATGAGAGCAGACCTTTTGATGCAGTATCCATGATGACAGAGCCAGCAGGAAAGACCATCAATTGCCCCTTCATGTAGAGAGAAACTCCCTGCCTCTCAGTGCAATTTCTTAATTTTTTTGTAGTTCAGAAATAACCTCTTTTTTTGTAGTTTTCCTTTGTAATACAAAAAATGCCAGCTGGCCACCTAGACATTACATTTTTGGTCAAAGGTCTGCTGCATTGGTGGCAACACTTGGCAAAACAATCCTAGCCTGGGATTTGTTACTTCAGTATGTTCACCTATGCCGAGTGGGCGCAGGCGGTGCTTCTGTCAGCAGATTTGCGAGAGAAGACTGAATGAGCCTGTGAAGTTAAATAATATAATTTTTCCCATATAGATACTTCCAGTGAGAAAGATGCAAAGATTCATACTCAGAGTGCCATACTCAAAGGCCAGTCCACTTAGGATGTTCTGAAAACCTATGCTGCCAAGGTGATGCTAATTTTACAGATGCAAACACCAATAACCCTATGTGTTGTATCTTAATATAATGCAAACATTGAACCCGATTCTTATAAATGGTCTGAAAAACTACACTCATCATGTTAAGACTTTGTATGTGCACAGATTTTCCAACAGTTTGGAACTGACAAGATTGTGGCAGTTTGGCAGATAAGAAATCTACACACATTAGCACATTTTTATTTGCTGCTTACCTCTAATTGAAGACAATAGACCCAAAGTGGTCCTTAAAGAAAAATTAAGGAAGCATATCTTAAACTGTGACTCATAATTTTGCGATCTTTGAGATAACTATCTCAGAGCATTCGCTGGTGAAGTTTGTGTTGACAGGGACCCCTCTGAAGAGCACCGCTTCTGAATCCATGTCTAATGATATTTTCCGTGTAATGGTTTGACATGAGCACCTGGGTGCCTCTAAGTAGGAAAAATGCAAAACTGTCTCTATACTTTGGGAGAGACGACTCCAGCAACATCATTCGAATTTTTATTTTCAAAATAACTACTCCACAGTTTTGAGATCAGTCTCAATATAATTTTAAAAAGATCTCACAGCTCTCTCTTGCCATGGCAGGCCCTCCATCACCGTGTTTTAGTTAACTGGAGGGCATTTTGCCACTGAGGTGGGAAAAGGGAATCTGGATCTCATACTGTTCGGCTATATTTTCAGAGGCGTCTGTTACAGGCAATAATTTAGCTAAGTTCAAACATTGTAGTAAAACTGAGAAACAGAATGTATTTCCAGACATGAACATAGTCAAAATATTACTGTTCACAAGGCTTACTAAATAGTTATTATACTTAAAAGCACATTCAGAGTGCACAAAGCCATTAGTGCATGTAAGTGCAATTTACAAGTGCAAATGGGTTGATTTATTTGTACAATACCACATTTTGCATTCACAAAACGTAAACTTACAGATCTAACTAAATTTACTGTCATGACAAATTACACCAGTATAGTCTAAGTGTATTGCCAGGTGTAGGAATTTGGCGTGGTAGTATGGGGATGCCTTTAAAAGCTTTGTACACCCACCTATTTACAGGTTTGTTGGTGGTTACATACATTTTTCTTGCGCCAATCCAACCTTGGAAATTAATGGATATGTACTTATGTTATAAGGAAAACAAAATCAATTTTAAATTTAGGAAAGCACAGAGGACATTCCAAAAATTGGTGGAAAGTAGGGGAAGTTATTTCTCCCTGTTTAAAAGCGTTTTCCCCAGCGGAGGAAAAAACCTCTTAGACCTCACATCTTTGGAATGATAGTCCCATAAACGTTTTTGCCTTCACTCCCTTGTTTTGCTGAGCTCATTTTCGTTGGCACCGTGAAAGTGTGCACTTTACTTCTGCTAATCAGTGGTAACATGGTTGTGTCCTCTCCCTTTAACATGGTAAACTTGACATGCACACAATTTGCACATTTAATTTACCTATCAGTCCCAAGAAAATGGCACTACATGTACCCAGGGCCTATAAATCAAATAATACTAGTGGGCAGCAGCACGTACTGTTCAACACACTAAAGTAGCCCTTTAAAACATGTCTCAGGCCTGCAATGCTATTTTAACCTGTCATTTCAACCCGCCACTTTGACCCGACAAAATAACCTTTTGCCAGGCCTAAATATTCATTTTTAATGTTTATAAGTCACCCTTAAGGTAGACCAAACATGCCTAGGGCAGGGTGCATGGTGATGCTGCTAAGCCCTTTTCACCTAGAATGCTAAGCCCTTTTCTAGCTAATGGGGTAGATCATGCTTAGGCATCCATAACCTTTTCCACATCAGATATCCACACCAAATTTGTGTCTCTTTTTTACCAACATCCTGGGCATCCATAACCTTTTTCCACATCAGATATCCACACAAAATTTGCGTCTCCTTTTACCAACATCCTGGGGATTCTAAAGGTGCCCATTGGTTGTGGATTCCCCTGGAGGGGATGAGAAAATAGGCAAGATATATGTACATTTGAGTTTTTGGGAAAAATGGGAAAGAGGTACTCTGCAAAAAAGTCCAGTTTTTTCCCTAAAAGGTTTGCTGTGCTAAAGTAACCATTTCCCAGCTTTGAGGAACATGCAGGGCTGAATAAAAAACAATTCAGCCACAGTTTTGTCATTTTTTAGAACTGTAGCCCATTTTCCTATTTTTTATGCTTTGAACCTACTTCCAGTTCGTGGTGGAAACTATTCTGAAACCCATGGCATATCCTGGAGATGTATAGATTTCTGAAAAGTAGACAGAATTCCAAATTCAGAAAGATACCTCAAGGTTTTCCCAAAGAAAGTAACTGTTGGAATAAAAAAAACTATTGAAAATTAGTAGGAAAAAAGTCCATTTGTGACAACATTTTCATTTATAACTCCTTGTCACAATGGCCAATTTACAAAGGCAATATTCTGTTACGTCCGCTGGACCCTGGTTGTTGGGACATATAGAGCTTGAAGGTTCACTAAGAACCCAAGGTACCCAGAGCCAATTACTGAGCTGCACCTTGCAATGGTTTTTCATTGTGTACAGGGTGTTCACCAATTCATTTGGTAAAATATAAACAGTGAAAAATAGGTATCATGGAAACCTATGTATTTCTGAAATGGGCACAAGATATGGATTTTAGAAGCAGTAGTTCTTTGGACTCTGGATTTGAGGGTACCCGTACTAGCATGTAAATTAGGGAGAAGTTCTCAAAATGACTTCTTTCTTAATACAGTGCCTTACATTTGGAAAGCACAAATGCAGAGAAAGACAATTGGTAATAACACTTATTGTACTATTCTATGTTCCCCCAAATCTCCCATTAACATGGTAGTTTACTTCTGTGGGTAGGTCTAACAAATTTGTCTAAAAAACACATTTTCATCACATTTCTGTGGTGGAAAGTTCTGGAATCTGAGGGGAGCCACAAACCTCCTTTCACCCAGCATTCCCCCAAGTCTCCCGATAAAATTGATACCTCACTTGTGTGGGTATGCCTAGTTCCCGCAAAAGGAAAAGGCCCAAAACTCAACATGGACACATCACATTTTTCCACTGAACACTGATCCTTTTTTGCAAAGTGCTTAGCTGTGGATTTTGGGACCTAGCTCAGCCAGCACCTAGGATAACCTAGCAAACCTGTACATTTTTTTTAAAAACTAGACCCCTGGGGGAATCCAGGATGGAGTGACATGTGCGGCTGTCACCAGGTTCTGTCACCCAGAATCCCTTGCAACACTCAATATTTGTTCATAAAACACATTTTCCTCACAGTTCTTTGATGGAAAGTTCTAAAATCTCAGGGGAGCCTCAAACTTTCTTCCACCCAGCATTCCCCTAAGTCTCCCAATAAAACTGAAACCTCACTTGTGTGGGTAGGCCCAGTGCCCCCCACAGGAAATGGCCCAGAATGCAACGTGGACACATCCCATTTTTCCACTGAAAAAAGGCCCTTTTTTGCAATGTGCCAAGCTGTGGATTTTAGGCCCTAGCTCAGCCGACATCTAGGGATACCTTGCACACCTATACATTTAAAAAAACTAAAGTAAAGGGTGACTTGTGTGACTCTCACTAGGGTTCTGTCACCCAGAATCCCTTGTAAATCTCAAAATTTGTACAAAAAAACACATTTTCCTCACATTTCTGTGATGAAAGTTCTAGAATCTGAGGGGAGCCACAAACCTCCTTTCACCCAGCATTCCCCCAAGTCTCCCGATAAAATTGATACCTCACTTGTGTGGGTATGCCTAGTTCACGCAAAAGGAAACTGCCCAAAACTCAACATGGACACATCACATTTTTCCACTGAACACTGATCCTTTTTTGCAAAGTGCTTAGCTGTGGATTTTGGGACCTAGCTCAGCCAGCACCTAGGATAACCTAGCAAACCTGTACATTTTTTTAAAAACTAGACCCCTGGGGGAATCCAGGATGGGGTGGCATGTGCGGCTGTCACCAGGTTCTGTCACCCAGAATCCCTTGCAACACTCAATATTTGTTCATAAAACACATTTTCCTCACAGTTCTTTGATGGAAAGTTCTAAAATCTCAGGGGAGCCTCAAACTTTCTTCCACCCAGCATTCCCCTAAGTCTCCCAATAGAACTGAAACCTCACTTGTGTGGGTAGGCCCAGTGCCCCCCACAGGAAATGGCCCAGAATGCAACGTGGACACATCCCATTTTTCCACTGAAAAAAGGCCCTTTTTTTGCAATGCGCCAAGCTGTGGATTTTAGGCCCTAGCTCAGCCGACATCTAGGGACACCTTTCACACCTATACATTTAAAAAAACTAAAGTAAAGGGTGACTTGTGTGACTCTCACTAGGGTTCTGTCACCCAGAATCCCTTGTAAATCTCAAAATTTGTACCAAAAACACATTTTCCTCACATTTCTGTGATGAAAGTTCTAGAATCTAAGGGGAGCTATAAACTTCCTTCCACCCAGCATTACTTAAAGTCTCCTCATAAAAATTCATACCTCACTAGTGTGGGCCCGCAACAGGAAATGGCCCAAATCGCAACATGGACACATCAAATTTCTCCACTAAAAACAAGCCCTTTTATTGCAACAGGCCTAGCTGTGAATTTCTGCCATAGCTCAGTAGGCACCTAGGGAAACCTAGCAAACCTGTACATTTTTTAAAACTAGACACTTAGGGGAGCCCATGAAGCGGTGACTGGTGTGGCTCTCACCAGGTTCTGTCACTCAGAATCCCTTACAAACCTCAAAATGTGTCTACAAATCACATTTTCCTCACTCACATTTCTGTGATACAAAGTGTAAGAATCTGAGGGGAGCCACAGACTTTCTTCCACCCAGCATTTCCCTAGTTTCCTGATAAAAATGGTACCTTACTTGTGTGAGTATGCCTAGTGCCCGCAAAAGGAAACAGGCAAAAACGCAATGTTGACACATCACATTTCTCCAATGAACACTAGCCATTTTATAGCAACAGGCCTAGCTGTGGATTTCAGGCCTTAGCTCATCTGGCACCTAGGGAAACCTAGCAAACCTGTACATTTTAGAAAACTAGATACCTAGGAGAACCCATGAAGGGGTGACTGGTGTGGCCCTCACCGGGTTTTGTCACTCAGAATCCTTTACAAACCTCAAAATGTGTCTAGAAATCACATTTTCTTCACATTTCTGTGATAGAAAGTTTAAGAATCTGAGGGGAGCCACAGACCTTCTTCCACCCAGCATTTCCCTAGTCTCCTGATAAAAATGGTACCTTACTTGTGTGGGTAGGCCTAGTGTCTACAACAGGAAACGGGCAAAAATGCAACATGGACACATCACATTTCTCCACTGAAAGCCGACCCTTTTTTTGCAACCCAGGGAAACCTAGAACACCTGTACATTTCTGAACATTAGACAGCTAGAGAAATCCAGGAAGGGGTGACGTGTGTGGTTCTCACTAGGCTCTGTCATCGAGAATCCCTTGCAAACCTCAAAATGTATCTAAAAACTCATTTTCCTCACATTTCTGTGATGGAAAGTTCTAGAGTCTGAGGGGAGCCACAAACTTTCTTTTCAGCATTTCCCCAAGTCTCCTAATAAAAATGGCACCTTGCTTGTGTGGGTAGGCCTAGTGCCAGTGACAGGAAACTGCCCAAAATACACCATGGACACCCCACATTTTTCCACTGAAAATGTATCCTTTTCTTGCAATGTGCCTAGCTGTAGATGTTTGGCCCTGTTCTGTCGGCACATGCGGAAGTCTAGCAAACCCATACATTTTTCAAAACTAGGCACCTAGGGGAATCCAGGAAGGGATGACTTGTGTGGTTCTCACCAGGTTCTGTCACCCAGAATCCCTTGCAAACCTCAACATTTGTCTAAAAAAACACATTTTCCTCAAATTTCTGTGATAGAAAATTCTAGATTCTGAGGGGAGCCACAAACTTCCTTCCACCCAGCATTCCCCCCAAGTCTCCCAATAAAAAATGGTATCTCACTCGTATGGGTAAGTCTACTTCCTGTGACAGGAAACAGACCACAATGCAACATGGACACATCACATTTCTCCACTGAAAACTAGTCATTTTTTTTAAATGAGCTGTGGACTTTGGGCCCTAGCTCAGCTGGCACCTCAGGAAACCTAGCAAATCTGTACATGTTTGAAAACTAGACACCAAGGAAATCCAAGACGAGGTGACTTGTGTGGCTCTAACCAGGTTCTGTCACCCATAATCCCTTGCAACCCTCAAAATGTGTCTAAAAAACAAATCTTTATCACATTTCTGTGATCTGAGGGGGCCACTAATTTCCTAACTCTCAGCATTCCCCTCACTCTCCTGATAAAAATGATGCCTCACTTGTGTAAGTGGGGCAAGTGCCTGCTACAGGTAAAGGCAATGAATGTGTAGAGTTTGAGGGGGAACTAAAGCGAGTCCAAAAGGGCAGATTGTTTTATACATTTTTAGGCTGACTCTCTCAAGTCAGGTATAATTTTCATCAGGAGACCAAGGAGAATGTTGGGTGGTAAGAAATATGTGATTTATTTTT
Source organism: Pleurodeles waltl (assembly GCF_031143425.1). NCBI lineage: Eukaryota > Metazoa > Chordata > Amphibia > Caudata > Salamandridae > Pleurodeles > Pleurodeles waltl. Next base: position 1,354,314,075 of record NC_090447.1, on the reverse strand, counting down.
GTTTGTGGAAGAATATGGCAAAGAACTTAAAGGAAAATGTTTGATTTTAGTCACATTTTGAGGTTTGCTGGGCATTTTGGGTATGAAAACTTGTTCAGATCCACAAGAGGCACACCATCCTGTACTCCCCTGGGTGTCTATTTTTCAAATATATCTAAAGTTTGTAGATTTTCCCTAGACAAGAAGCGAGCACGCTACCAAGTCCTTTGCTTTATTAATGTCCCAAACACTCAAAATGTAAACAAAATAGCATTAGATTTGGTTAAAAAGACCCCTCGCTCATCAACCTACTTGGTGGCATGCTTAATCATTGGAGTCCCACCGAAGGCACCTAGCATGTTAGGGTTGAGCTTCGATGCCTGATTACTGCAGAGCAGGTTTTTTTTCTGAGTTGAATTCCAAGCTGGGAGGCACATTGAAAAGAAATGACTAGTCTTCAAAGGCAGGGACGGACATTTAGAGCAGCTCAGGACCTCCCATATTTTCGCAACCCCATACAATTAGGTGCCCTCTTGATTAGACTAGGAGGGGGCAGGAGAGGGGTGTGTTTAGGATTTTTAGCCACACCAGTGGTTGAGCTCAGCCAGATCTAACCTCTAAAAATTAGTTTCAGCCATATTGGATTTTTAAGAATATAGCTCCCTGGAATTGATTTTTGCCACACTTCCCAGGAAGCGGTCATTCAAGGGGGAAGTGGCGTGCCTGTGATTGGACAGTTGCCCCATCCCCCCTTGCTTTTCACCCCACGAGCAAGGATAATTTTGGCAGAGCTGCACCCACACCTCAGATCCCTGCAGGAAGACGATAATGGAGAGGAAGGACTGCCATACTGGATCCCTGGCCTGCACCTGGACACTGCACTCAGCTCCACACTTTGGGCTTCAACAAGAAAAGGACTTTGCCTTGCTTCTGCTTCTCCAGGAGTGGACTCACTGTAAGCTACAGGTACAAACGAGCTGCCCAGAGTCCACTGCATCAAGTCCTGCAAGAAGATCCCAGATGACCAACGTCCAGTGGCTATTTGAGGATTGTGACCAGGTGCATTCTGGGAATTGTAGTCCCTACTCCCAAGGACCAACGCAGAGCTTCTGGAACCTTGGATTAAGGTGTGAACACTTCAAGGACCCAAAAAGGACATCTGGAAGAAGATCCAGAAGTTTAGAGATATTTGGGGCAGCTGTTGTAAACAGCTGCATAAGTTGAAGAAGTGCATTGTGGGAGTTGTAGTCCCAGACCCCCAAGCGGCAAACCAGAGCCTCTGAACCCTTGGCTGGTGCTGTGGACCACTTTCCTGTATCAAGAAATACATCTGAAAGTAAGTGCAACAGTGTTACATAGTTGGTGGCCTAAACTCTGGACTTTGTCCCAGTCCAGTGTGACCTTTTTAATACCCTTTGAGCGCTATTTGCTTCTAAGTGCTAGAATTACTTTTAATCTTTAAAAATTCATATCTCTGGTTCCCTACCTTGGATTTTTGTTGTTTTAGTGTCATTTTAAAGAATAGAATATGCTCTATTTTTATAAATAGTTGGATTTTTATTGTGTTTTACTTATTTACTGTTTTGTGAGCTTTAAATGCTTTACACGCTTGCCTCCTAAGTTAAGCCTTGTCGCTTGGTGCCAAGCTACCAAGCAACCAAGGTTTGAGCTGGGTTTAATTTATTGAGACCTAACTGGACCGAAGTGGGGTTTAGTGGCCTATTACTAAGTGTAGGTACTTACCTTCCCTTACCAATAACCCACTTTCCAACAATGATAAAACACTATGACCATTCAGATGGCTAGATGCCAGTCCACATACACCGCCAGGCAAATGCCAATACACACACAGCCAACCAAATACCAGTACATGTAGACCTTCAGCTGAACTCCAGTTCACACACACACAGAAACTTTCCCTGATGCCTAGTAGTTTTGTACCACCCGTAGGTGAAGATGGGCCTAAAAATATGGCCAATCTGGCCCCAAGGGGCAGAAATGACCAAAATAAATGCCCCCAATAAAGGTAGTGACCATTGCCAAAGGGATCACTCCCCAATATGCAAATAAGATCCCTGGTGTCCAGTGGCCTTCTGCTCCCATTAGGTCAGATGGGCCAAAAAATATGCTGATCTGCCCCCAAGGGGCAATGGGCGGCCAAAATAATTACCCCCTAAAGGGGAGTAACCCTTGCCCACAGAGCTGCTCCCTAAGAATGCCAAAATACATAATATTATACAATCCCTGGTGTTTAGTGGTTTCTGCCCTTGGGGGTAGATGGGCCTAAAAAACACACATCAGCCCCCAAGGGGGCGGAATTGGCCAAAAGACTTGCTCCCCAAAGGGGAGTGACACTTGCGGAAGGGGCCACACCCCACAACAACAATCTGGCCAAAGAAGAAATCCATGGTGTCCAGTGGGCAATCCTGCTGCATGATTGCGGCCCCATGCACGATTGTGTAGGCGGAATGCACACGAAAGACACATCAAGGGAAAGGAAAACCTTTTCCTTCCCCTGATGTCTCTCTGGCTGGCCCTAACCCTCCCCGGCGGAAAAGACTTACCTTTTTCCTCTCTCTGTTGGATGCAAGGGCTTCCAGCGCGGTCCCAGCGGTTCTTGATGATGTGTTTGCTGATGTCATCAGATAGCCAAGTGGGATGGGGGGTGGCAGCGGAAGAACTTCTGCTGTCATCCCTGGTCCCTGGTTCTGCTGCAAAAGGGCAGCCCATGGGGAAGCGCTGGGTGGGTGCCAAGAAGGCCTGGGAGCCATTCGACGCACACACCCACTGTGTCATCAGATGGCTCCTGGCAGTCTGATGCAACAAAGGGGTTAAGGACTGTTGGTTTAATCATGACAGATTCTATATGCATTTTATTCATCAGTGAGCTAAGATATGGGAGCAGATTAAGAGCACACAGTATAGGAGAGATGATGATCCGTTAATAAGTCCCTCAGGTAACTGGGAAACGTGTTGACATCTTCCCCATGATTACAATCCTTGCACTATATTCTTTATATAGTGTTTGAATGTGTTGCAGGTAAACCTTTCTAATACTCACTTGTTGCATAACTGCCCACAAAAGTTGCCATGAGGTGCAGTCAAACACCTTGTCTGCATCCAGCAATATCATATCGGCTGGTGAAACATTTCGATTAGCTGTGCCAAACATAGCTATGGTATGATAAACATAAGAAGTCTTTCTCGGCCAGGGATAAAACTATGCTATACATATTAAACAAAACATTCAATAGCTTTTGCAAGTCTGAAACACAATACCTGGGAACATACTTTTCCATCTGTATTTATCAGGCAGATAGGTCTGTAGGAATCACATTCATTATTTTCGTCAACTTCCCTTGCCACCTTCATGAGCCCCATTGCATTGTTCTTGCACCATGCAACGGGATGCAGGAGCGATGCAAATAAAAACATGTGAGCTATGAAACCATGCAAAGCCATCTGGAGTAGCCCTGTGTGGCTTCATAAATCTTAAATAATGCAAAGTAGCTCAAGTCACTGTGTTGAATTACAGTGCACCAGAGAGGCATTTCCATGGATGATGCATGGGTGTTTCCACGCAAACTCCATGGATTTTGACGCATTTCCAGATTTACAAGGGCAGCTAAACCTGGTAATGAGCCAAAAAGATATGCCTCCCCAGGTGAGGCATAATGAAGAGAAATATCTTTATTTCTCCTCGATACCACATCTTTCTGCAGCACACATAGAAAGAGGAAAAAGCCTCTTGGGATTGTTTTTGTGCAGAAAAAAATCCTCTATGCAACGCAGTCACCCCTGCACCTTGGTGCAAGGGTGATTGCATTTGCACTAGACAGCTTATTGTGCACCAGTGCACGTGAAAGGACAGAAATGTGCCATATTGCTCTAAAGGTGACTTGCTGACTGTGCTGCACTGCGTGACTTCACCGTAAATATGGCCCTGGGATCTTGACTCTCAAGTTCAAAGCACTCATGGCAAAAGTGTTCCAAACCTGGAAGCCCATCATCCTACCCCACGTTTGTAAAATGGCAGTTTATGTACGCTCAGATTTTTGTAAGTCCGCCATGAAACAAAGAGTGAAGATACGTAAAATGACATCACTGCTGCAGGGACTGGGAACTCAAGTCTTTCTGCAAGAACCATCTAGACTTAAAATAATCAAGACTGATTGGACATACTTTAGTAATACTGAGATGGAAGCTAAGGCACTCACTGATCATTGGTCTATGTTGTCAAATACAGAAACCCAACAACAGACCGATTTACGAGAGACTGGAAATACTGGTGATGTGGAAAAATGCAGTATAGAGCGTTCATCCAATTATTGGTCATTAAAGGGGGGATTCATTGATAATGACAATGAATTGATTTTTTAATGAGAAGACCTTCGGGGAGATAATGTATTATGAGAATCTACTTAGGGTGAAACATATTTAGGTACAGCGGAGTGGGTGGGAACCCTTGAGATGCCCTGTGTAGAAGGTATGCAAAAATATATTCCCTGTTTAGTGGGAGATGGGTAAACCAGAGCATGCAGGGCTAAGTATATTGTGTCCAAAGAAATGTCTGTCTAATGTCCAGTCAACCATAAATTATGAACAGGCCTGGTGTTTATAATTGTGTTTCCTGGCATCCAACATGGGCATTAAAAGCTCTCATACTTTCCTTGCTACTTTGTGTTATCCAGGAGAATTCCTAATATTTTTACTAAATTGATAATAGTTTGCATTGGCTCCCAAATAATCAATTTTTGTCACACAGAAGGGCATATTTATATGCCCCTACCACCACTGGAGTGTCACTTTTTGTGACGCTCCTGTGGTGCTGTGCTCTGTGCCATATTTACAAGGTGGTGCTAAGCTACTTTTTGTGGCTTAACGCCGCTTTGGAAATATGGTTCCCTCCAACACAGTTTTATGAGGCAGAGAGGTGTGCAATGGGTGTTGCTGTGGGTGTTCCAGTACAACTCTCATTGCTTTTGATGCTGCCCCAGATTTACAGGAATTCGTAAATCTGTGGTAGCGCCAAAAACTAACTCCACTCTGGGGGTGGCGTTAGCATGGTGCAATGAGGATAAATACTTATGTTTAACCTCGTTTTTGCTGCAGCACACATGGAAACAGCAAAAATACAATGAATGATTGTTTATGTGCAGGAATGCGTTCCTTCCTGTACATAAACAATCCTTCAATAATAAAACGCACCCTTGTTTTAGGTCAAATACCATTGGAATTTTCCTCAATAATAATTTGGTGCCATCAGCCAGTTTTACTTGGCTCCAGGTGTGTGAATCTAGCTGCTCTTTAGCACATAGTATTCTGGTTGGAAGCCCCACAATCTTAATTTTTGCCACAGTAGCTCACGATCCACTCGGTCGAAGGCCACACATAAATGTAAATTGTTCTTTAATCGCATGCACTTGTTGGCTATTGTTGTTAATGCTAGGATGTTTGTGGTGGTACCAAAACCTATCTGAAACCCAGTCTGGACTGCAGGGATTAGGGGCCAGATGTATGAATCTGGCCCACTGCGATTCGGTAATTGCGATTTTTAAGAAATCGCAATTACCGACTCGCAAAGGGCCATGTATCACATTTGCGATTCGGTAATTGTGATTTCTTAAAAACCGCAAATGCAATTACCGAATCGCAAATTGCGATACTGACCCCATTCGCAGCTATGGGCCTGTTGGCCCATAGCTGAGAATTTTTTGCATTTCGCAAATTGCGATTTCTGAAACAGAAATCGCAATTTGGGAAAAGCAAAGGGCCAGGGTGCTGGGGGCCTAAGGCCCCCTCTCCTGCACCCCATTTTTTTATTTTTGCACCTGTAAAGTACACACATGCCAAAAGGACATGTGTGCTTTACATATCTAATTTAAAAATGCAGTTGTACTGCATTTTTAAATTTTGCACCAGGTTACCACCTGGTTGCAGGTCATGGTATTTTGCAAGTGCAAAATACCATTCTGCGAAAAATCGCAATTTTTTGCAGAATTGCTTTGCGACCTAGATTTTGCGAATCGTAAATTGCGATTCGCAAAATCCAGGTCGCAACACAGAAAATCAAAATTTTTGCGATTTTCGGTTCTTGGTCTGCGAATGCATTTGATGCATTGCAGACCTCGATTTTGCACTCGCAAACGGCCGATTTCGCTGTTTGCGAGTGCAAAATCTGTTGATACATCTGGCCCCAAATCTTTGGTGCTTAACCATTCTACCAGTTCGTCCATGATTAGTGAGGCGTAGTGTTTCGCCTCTGCATCAATGAGTGCTGTTAGTCTGTAGTTGGCAGGGTTTAATCAATCTCCCCCCCCCCCCCATGAGATCGGGTTTATTATTGATCCTCTCCATCTACTAGTGATTGTACCTTTTAGTGCCACCTCATTATATAGTGCTGATAGGTGAGAAACATGTATTCTGGGTCAAATTTGTAAATGACCTGCAGAACGCCATTTGGCCCTTGCGCTCCGTCCCTTTGGCCACCCTTAAACACTTACCACCACCGCAGGTGTGTAGGGTTTGATTACCAGCACAGACAGGCTCTCAATGGGACTGTGGTGGGTGGGTATGATCAGTTTGTGAGTAGTGGTGATGTCTTTGGTTTTGACATCTCAAGCAGCGCTCCTTCGATCATGCTTGCAGTTATCTATCTGTAAACTGTTAGTGAATGTTTTAGTCAGATGGGTAACCCAGGCTTCCTCTGATATACTTGAGCTGTTTATTGTTATTACATCTTTGTTGATGCCATTTACAGTTTCCCAAAATGCTCTGGGATTTGTTTCTTTAGCATCAAAGAGTAGCTTTAGCCAGAGGTCACTGTATTTTGTTTTTTGATCTTCCCAAAGTTGTTTCTTATATTGTTTCCTCAGAGCTTTTATTTTTTTCGCGTGTATGAATTGAGGCTGAAGGTTTGCTTGCGTGCCTAACTGCTCTTCCTAGCTCTTTTTTTCAGTGCTCGACACCTATGTGTTAGGCCTCCTTTTTGCCCATGTCACCCCTAACCCTTTTGGCTGTGGAAGGGCTCCGGAGAGGTCGGATCGGATTGGCGACTTCGTCACACTGAAGAAAACCTTCAAGAAAACAACAAGTCCAAAGGTAAACTTTTGACTGAGGCCTCCCTCCTGCATGTAGCCAAGCAGGGCTCCATCGCAGTCGGCCTTAAACTTTGACTTTGCCCCAGTTGTGATGCGACCAGAGGACCAGATTAGTGCTATTTGTTTCTAAGTGCTAAAAAACACTAATTCTTTAATGTTCATATCTCGGGTTCCCCTTATCTGATTTTATTCGATGTGGTGTCATTTTAAAGCTAAAAATATTCCCTATTGTTATAAATTGGTTTTGGAGTTTTAAACAGTTTTCTGTGTTTTATTTAATTACTGTTTTGTGATACTTGAATGCTTTACACTTTATCTCCTAAGTTAAGCCTTGTCGCTCGTTGCCAAGCTATGATGGTTGAGCTGGGGTTAATTCATTGAGACCTAACTAAACCTAGTGGGGGTTAGTGGCCTATTGCTAAGTGTAGGTACTTACCTTCCCTTACCAATAATACACATTCCAACAGGGAAGAAGTGCATCACAAACTTGTTGAGAAGGATATCCAGGCTGCCTTGTTGGTACAGTTGAAAGCATGGCTGGCCTCCAATATTTCTTTCGTTTTGTGAGCCAATCTCAGTAATGAGTGGTGTGTCCATCTCAACTGCTTCAGATTGGTTGCATGTAAAAGGCCGACTTCGGGTGGCGCAGCCACATGTCTGCGAGGCTATAAATTTAATCTAGGTGCTCGTATGAGTGATTGCCGCAAGTAGTATATATAACTGTATATTTCTTCACATGCTTTAGAAGTGGTAATTAGAGAATTGAAAAGTCTATTATTGATCTTGTGTTTGCGCCATAGTAAGTATACCTGGGTGGCTTATCTTCCTGAGTTCTGCCATTGATCACTCTCAAGCCCAAGTACTCCAGGTCAATGACTAGTTCTTGACAATTACGATCCCAATAATTTTTAGGATGGTCTTTGTTTGTACTGCCCATAAGTCATTTTCAATTGCCAGGAACTCGATTTATGTAATAGGCATTATAGGGGTGTGCATTTTGACCCTTCTCGTTGTTAAGTGGGTGTCCCCTTCTATGACTGGAAACATTGCCCCATGAAGAGACAGAACATTTTAATGTCTTGAAGGACTACACCATGCAACCAACTTTGGACCATAGGTGAAACGACTTTCATGGTATATATTACATCAAGTCATTGAAAGGATGCAGGGGGTGACTCATGTGCTGATCCAATTATTATTCAAAGACGACCAATTTAGGAATGAAAAATTAAGGGTAACCCCTATGTTTAATGTAGTATAGAAGAAGGGAACTTTCCTACTCTACAACTCACTGCCATTTAATTATCCTATGGAATTTGGACAAAAATATTCTACAATAACCTTGGGAAACTATGAATATTTTAATTGAGGCTCAGGCCTTTCTCCTGAAAGAGAAACTATCCAGTGATGACATATACCCTTTATTTGTCAAATACATCAAGTGGGGCTAAATGACTGTGGCCTTCTTAAGCACAGAGAGGACTAATAGCTTGGTCCAGTCAGTTTTTCAGTCAAAAGTACCTTAATTGATTAGATTTGCTTCTTCTGCAGAGGATAAAGGAATGGGTTGACTACTTACTTAATCTCAGCCACTGATAACTCTGGGCAGCATTCCAATTCATTATTTGTTCCCACTGTGTCATTCCAGACAAGAAAATTAGGTTTGGCTCTGATACAAAAGGAACTGCACAGCCCAAACTGCCACATAAGTCCCTTCTGAATGGGAAACAAGCAACAACTGACAGTTTGGGCATATTTGGGCCTATTGTTGATGTGCGGTTTTATTCCTGTGGTACAGTGGCAATGACAGCGCAAGTCCAATCCACTACCTTGCTACCCAGTCACCTTGCCATACCACTGAGTTTAAGGTATACCTCTCCCCTTCTATGACTCCACCATCTTGTGCTTGTGTTGGTGCTTTTTAATTCCACATGTACGTACACGCATAAACAAAATGCTCACATAAAAGCTGAATGCTGAAAGTTAGCAGAGGACTGATCAAGATAAAAAATTAAAGAGCTGGAGATCACCTCAACTTATTTGTCACATTAGCATTTCCTGAATTGGTATATTCTGGTCTTGTCTACATATGTATTGCATAGAAATTACTAATTGCAAGTGAGACAAAGTTGTGTGTTAAAATATAAATACTTTAATACATAATAACTTAGAGCATATACACATTTTACAATAAAACTGCTTTAGAACATAAATGGTGTAGATGGAGTGGCACAAACTTAAACTGAATGGCTATACATATATACAGTCAGCAGCCTTCAAGAAGTCAATACTTCATGTTAATGGATGGTGATTGAAAGGAGTTCCTTTGGATTGAGTATAGGTGGCAGTATTTTACTTTGGACATTCAAATTTTCATGTGAAGTTTTTTAACAGTCATTGGATATGTTTCACAGTTCATTTTTTTAAAAAGAGAACTTTTAAAACAATAATTTAAAAAATGTAAACTAGCCCTGGGCATGTTTTCACATAGTTGTTTGTGTGTGTTTATGTGTGCATGTGGGCGCACATGTGTTCATGCATGTGTGCATGGTGTGTGTGTAAGTGCATAAATGTGAAAGAGCATGTGTTTGAATAGTGGCCATAGCTATTTGTTGTGATGTTTCATTTCACAGCTTTATGCTTCTTTACATCCCAACCAGCTGTTGTTCCTCATGACCCGCATCACTCTTTTCGACTTCATGCTGAATTCAAGCTGGTACTTTCCACTGAAGAAGTAGAGGAATCCTGCATTGAAAATTAAAAAATACATTACATGAGAGAATTGAATATATTATTGAGCATAAGGCAATCTCTCTATATCTTGTATTCTTGTATATAATGGATGCATTAAGTTCATTAGTTTACTTTAGTTTAGTTTTCCTGAGTTTAGTTTAGTTCAGCTTGGGTTCATACACAAAAGGGCAAACCTTTGCAGGTATCCAAAAGCTGACAGTGCATTAACTACAGAAGAAACACCCAGTGTAAGGGTAACTTTGACTTGATGATAAGAATGAATACATGGATATGTTTGCTACTTTTCCAGAACCTTATGTGATTTCTTTCATTTTTAAGTACTATATAAAAAAACTAATTGTTGCACCTAGTCTGGATAAGGAACCGCCAATTTTGTTAGCTTTCCTCAAATTAAAGAGTGATTAATTCTTTAGGCGGTGTAAAAGTTGGTCACAGCTTAGATGCTAGTGGTTTTGCCAATCCTAATTTTTCTGTTGTACCATACGGATTGGTGTAATTTCAGTTTTGCAATACATGATCTCATAACATTTCATATTTTCCTGGAGCCAGAAAAGCCATATAACACAATTTCATATTGTAGCATGAACGATTTCTGTCTGTACATGATAAATTTACATCAGAAGATATTTTAGGGGAAGTCACATAGGCAATGAGCACTTACCATTTGACTGAACTACAGCGTGGACCTTCTGGCCAATTCCTGGAAAGTCATTCACTGTCTCTTTCGGGAAACCTTCGTCCATGGCCCGGGTCCTTTCATCATAACTGAAAAAAGAAGTTGGAACATCTGATTTTACAAAACAAAATCAATACATTGATATAGAACCATTTTTACAAATAGTAAACTCCCTAAAACCTAAATCTTTGATGCAATACTCAGTTTGTACTTTACAGAACATTAAGTTCTATGGACCACCACTTTCGCAGCGGCAGTCTGGACCACCTCTAATGCGGCAGTCCAACCGCCACATAACAACTCTGGCGGTCGGGCCACCAGGGAACCATCAGCTCCACCAGGATCTCGGATCCCGGGGGTCTGGAGGGTGGTGGCTATCCTAATCTGCAAGGGCAGCACTGCCCTGAGGATAATGACCCTCTTCTCCGCCAGGGGTTTCATGGCGGTAGCACGGCCATGAAAAGGCTGGTGGAGAACGAGTGCTGGGGGCCCGGGGGGGGCCATGCACTTAGCATGGGCAGTGCAGGGCCCCCCCGGCCAGCACCATTGCAATGTTCGCTGTGTGCTGTTCAGACAGCAAACACTGTAAGGGTGTTGGTGCACCCGGCAGGCTACAACATTGCCACCGGCTCGATTACGATCCAGAGACAATGTTGTAGCCTGTGTCCTGCTAGGCCACTGGGTGGAACCTTAGGCTTCCGCCCACCGACCTAGCAGGAAACCCATAATAGCTCCGGTGAGGAGGTCACCGCGTAGGCGGCGGCCACCCTTTCGGGAGTTTGGCAGACATAGTTTTCCATCTGCCAGACTCATAATGGGGCCCTAAATGTGGTAAAATACACCTCAATATTATCTTAATGATGCCCGCCCTCTGTAGCATATGGTAAACTTCTATTTGGGAATGTAAAATTAAGGGGAACCTTACCCCTATATTTAATGGAGTATAGAAGAAAGGAACTTGACACTTGGAAATATATTTTTCCTGTAGAGAAAAATTGCATGCACACATGAACAATACTAACTAATGAGCAATGTGCACATGGTGGACAATTCGCAAGAGTAAGGGTGATGCTGTAATAGAACTCATTAAAAGCCATATTTTTTGGACATTTACATGAGCGCTCCAAGCAATTGCCTACTCTCATAAAAGTAGGAAATCCACTCAAAACAGAGGAATAATTGTATAAGGATATATTTATAATTTGTATGGAGATGTGTGTGAGTCAGGTCTGAGAGTCAATTCAGATTTGGTCTGTGCTATAAAAATGCACTATTTTTCAAAATTCCCAGTTTTGTACATATGTTATTGTAGTGCTTACCAGAGTCTGTCCATTGTCTCATACTACGCCAACTTTGGACATCATTTCACCTATTATTACCTTTTATTACCACCCCTTTCACGCTATACGTATCTAGTATTAGATCAAATGTGTTCGGCAAAACATCAAAAATCTGTCTACTTACTTTGAGCAATGGACAGACTCACATATTTCCCTGAGATGCAAGACAAATATGTTTGCCCCATAGGTATATAAACACAATGCTATAGGTTCATACCTCCAGTACTTGTTTCCTACAAAGAAGAATGTTTTCCCAGTTTCCTCATTATGAACTGCAGCATCAATTTTCTTTACAGTTTTTGGGAATCCCAGCGAATGGATATTTTTGGGATAGCCCTGCACAACATCATAGCCATTAAGTGCCCAGAACTTGGATCCTGTAAGGAAGAAGAAGGGACAATACAGATAACCATTGCAATATTATTATATATTATATAGTTGACTTGACAAATGTATTATATCAATCACATTAAAGAAATGTGAAGCATATTTGCAGAATATGAGCACATGAAGTTCCCAAGAATATAATCTCAATAATGTAATCCCAATAAATGTTACCACGGTACACCTCCACTATATTGCAAGTGTTATACAGCATGACAAAAATATTGCATCCACTATATTGACCTAAATACTGCGTTGCAAGATGTATAGGTAAGAAGATGTGAAGTTACCAATAGCATTATTATACTTACCTTGACAATGTGGTGGTAAGCAAGCTAGTGAATGCAATAATTTTGTAGGTCGATATTAACAACCTCCATATAGTGGCATATAATCATCATTCCATCTTTTACTAAAGCTGATTAACGTCAGAAGCTCGAAAACTATGAGAAAATATGTGACCATACCTTTAAAAATGAGAACTTCATCCCGTTCAGGGTTTTCATAGGCAGCTTCAATATCAGAAGGCAGAGATGGCCAAAAAGATTTGATAAAATGAAGTTCAGCCTCTGGGTATTGTGCGTGACGGCGCCAGAAGAACCTAATTTAAAAAGAATGTCATGGTTGGATGTAAGAAATCTAGACATTCATTGGTAGACCACAGGTATTATTAGACCTTGGAGTGGAGGATACATTCCGCTCCATCAGCAGAATAGGCAGAATTCTGGCCTTAAGCGTAATGCAGAGTTCTGGCAAAATGCAGCCAACCACTGCGTAGCAGAGTTTTTTCTCACATACAGCTTTCCAAAGGTTAGTTGGCAAGCAAGAACTGGCATCCCCAAGCACGAATATTGGGTGCTAGGAGGGCACTTGGCAAGATTTTCTCACCACAAACGGTCACAGGCGGTTGCAACCATTTGCAGTGAGAAAGCTACTGCTCCAGTAGAAAATTTACTCAAGTTGCAACAAAATCAACTCGAGCAGCAGCGCCCTCTAGTGTGCCATGAGGTGTCATTTGTTCTGATTTTTCAGTGCGGAGCGAGCTCCCAGCGCTGAAAATCAACAAAAGACGATTTCTGCCTGTTCACAGAACTGCGTGGAATCTCACAGAGATTTCAAGTAACTCCACAGAATTTCGTAGAGTGAAACTCTGCGAGTTCCACCCATCCCTAAATAGAACAACTGTTGCTAACTGTGGTGTCTTACCATGAAGTATGACATACCTTTCTTTGAAGAACAGCATTTCTCCACGCAGTGTAGCAACTGCATCAAAGATAACCTTTGTATCACAGATTGATGGTGTAGTGGGACCTGTTGGCTGAACTGGATCTTCTGATTCTCCTGAAACAGTAAGACAAACATGTGTGAACTACGAGTTGTACTGTACTTTTTAAATGGTATATTTTCAAATGGTTTTGGCAGGCGTCTAAAAGTACTTATTTGTTTAATACATTTTATTGCGCTGTAACAACATCAATGTTTGTTTGTCTTTCTAACCAGAGCTACTGATTTGTTACTTGAGTTTGGCTCTGGAAACACATTTAAGTAGAAAAGGAGGCATATAGACTCCCACCACCATAATCAATTAGAACTTTTTTGTTATGCAAATATATAACATTATTTGCAAGCCTAGGTAGCATATGTGCATCTTCCTGAAAAATGCACTTGATTCAAGCTGACTTAAAATACAATTGTTTTGATTGACATACTATGTTGTGGGTGGATTTCAGCTATCATTGTCATTATCTGTTCCCCAGTTGTGGATATCATAATCCTATGTACAGCAGGAGGATCATCTGAAATCATTTGGTTAGAAGGAATTGTCAACAAGTTCAGTTATTAGTGTATTGTATAGGGAAGGCCATGCATCTAAATATCAGGAACTAGTGATGCAACAATTTACTGACCAACATGTTTAATGGATTGTTTTTTTATATTACTATTGAAACCTTGCCAAATCGTCATCAATGCTCTGTGGGTATCATGACAGAAAGGCTGGACATACGAAATGGAGAATATAATTGCAAATATGTATTTCAGATCCACCATGGTGATGTTCACTATTTCGTGTTGTCCCATGATTTGCCCCCACTTACCTAAAAACTGGTATCCTGAAATTCAGTTCTATGGAAAATATGTCCTTGAATTTCAGGCCATACAAACTTTGCCCAAGAAGATATTTTTAGTGGTATTAGATCACTAAGCTACTACAGTAACACAGAATGTGCAATGCTATTTGCAAGCACTGGACAGGGTCTAATGTGACTTCAGAAATTTGTTTTCGCTCTCTGTGGACACTGGAATGGGCAACAGTTTTATAAACAGACTTAGGAGAAACAGGGAATAATGAAAACTTGTGTGAACTAAGCCACTGCTAGTTATAACTACCTCCAAAACAGCTTATCAATGAACATTAATGTAGCCAGTTTGTTCTAATGAACTCTGTGAGCCACATCAGCAGAGCATGTATGAAGATAGCCTTCTGTTTAATGAACTCTTTAACAGCTATCTATGAGTGATTATGTTCAATACCTAATCATCACAACATATTTATAAATATGCACAAACCAACATTCATTGGCAATGATAACAACCCTAGAGGGTAACCTACCAAAATATCACAAATTAAAGTGATACAAAAGTATTAGTGACTTAATATAGAGAGCAAAACAATGCACACATAGGTAAGAACAGGCTTACTCCATTTAACATCACATATGTGAACCTTGACAATATATATTTGAGAAATATGGATGTGGAGCTAAGAAGAGTGAATCTATACTTGTGTGTACTTATTTCCACAATATTTTCTATCACAATATTTCTGTCCTCGATTTTCTGTCAAACAGCCCTAAATGGAAATGTAATTTATAGTAAATATGAAACATGTATGCATCAAAAGTGCATGAAGTAAAAACATTGAACATACCTTATGTAAGAGCACATTGCCATTCAACAGACTTAATATTGAAGAGGGAACTTGTGAAGGAGATGTTTGAGTCTTAAAAGTAAAGAAGCCACTCACCATAAAGGGACTGGATTCCATTAATATCATCCTGGGGAAGCCTGAACTCATCAGGGTCGGTGCTGGAGTAGGTTGGGTACATCAATGCTCCAGGGTCATTGGAATGAGAGAGACCAAGAGAGTGACCAAACTCATGAGCAGCCACGAGAAACAGGTTATATCCTAGGAAAGTAAGACACACGTCAGGTGATGGAGAAACATGTCTTGGAATTTCATTCTCGAAGTTACCAGGTGAGATATACAAACCACATCACTAAGTACCATCATTTTATGTTATGTTGATTGTGCCACACTGTATAAGGTTCTCAGAATTATCTAGATAGTGAACTCTTTTATTTCTAAGAATTAATGCAGATGATCTCCTGACTTGACTATAAACCCATGCTCAACTCCAATCCTGCCCATAAAAAACAAGCAAATAATGTATATGAACTTCATAACTGAGTGATAAATACATTTTATTATATATATAGATGGATATAGATATATATTTAAATGTGCACATATAAATATACATATATATATATATACACATGTGCATATATATGTATATATATATATATATATATACATTTATATTTATATATATATATATATATATATATATATATATATATATATATATATATATATATATATATATATATATATACACATATATATACTCAAAAAAACAAAGGTCAAAGAGATGTTATAGTTAGGTTCTAAATTTACTCGTACAAAACCATAGAAATTCAGGAGTTCTAGTTAGAGTTCTAGAGTCTATAACTAGCGCCCTAAGGTAACTATAACTCGCGCCTTTGCCATGCACAGCTTTCTCATCAATAATGTTATTGCAAACGTTGCAGTGAAATCAAAGATGCCATACAAGATCTCATCAATAACATAATATGTGGAGTAATTAGCTCTGCATGGCAAAGGCGTGAGTCAGCACGGGAGTTATAGTCACTTAAAAGAACTCTAACTATAACTGTTGAATTTCTATGGTTTTATATGAGTAAATTCAGAACCTAGCTATAACATCCCTCCAACCTTTCTTTTTTTCAGTGAGTTGTTTTTTTTTTTTACATAAAGTAATTTTATTTACTATACGTTATTCCAACCCCTGCCGTTCGCAGTGGGGTTTGGTTGCAAGGCATTGGCCTTGCAGCCAGGCCTTGCAACCAAGCCTTTATAACCACCCAGCGCCGTGCCACGCATGGCCTTTGGCTGTGCACAGCAGAGGTTGGCCACAGGGCCTGCCTCTGTCAGTGGATGTGTGCGTGGGTGCGTGAGTGTCTGAGTGGGTCTCAAAGTGGGTGTGTGAGTCTATGAGTGGGTCTGAGTAGGTACATGAATGTCTGAGCAGGTGTGTGAGTGGCGCCTGAGCCTCTGAGTGCATGCATGAGTGAATTAATTAGTGTATGAATGAATCTGTGGCTTTTCGTTTACATTTTTCTATAATTGCAAATAATTTGGGAATAATTCACAGAAATTCATGAAAATTTGTGATTTTTCACAAATATAGTGTGATGTGATGCAAAATTATACTAAACCTAAAATTTGCCCCTAAAACACACCTATATCACACCCCTGGGGTCAGGATACCTTCACCCTGACCCCTTTTGCCACTTCAATTCGAATTTTCAACCCCAGGGACCGTGTCCCGTAAAATAAAATGATGGTCGCAACTTTCTCGTCTGGTTACGCCCATCCAATTGCAACACTTTTTTACGCACGTGTATTTGCGAAAATTCACCAATTTCGCTAAATATTCACAGACAGAGATATACAAATGTATTTGCCCTTAAATATCTCCTAAACTACTGAATGAATTTACACCAAATATCAAAAAGCACAATCTGCGTACCAGTAGCTAGCTTTCCGCCAAATTTGGTGTAATTCCGTCCAGTGGTTCGGGCTGTAGATATGTTGACAGATCCTATGGGAATTAACATGGGAAATGCACTGTTTTTTTGTGTGTGTGTGTGTGTGTGTCCAATAAGTGCAATATGGTATTCAGCACCTTTCCTCAGTGTGGCTAGGAGTCTTTGATCTGAAGAGGTAGAATCTTGAGTAGGTTGTGACGGCTCTAAGGATGCCTCTAAACTCGCTCAACAAGACTAGTAAATATAAAATTATTCTGAGAAGATCTGTAAGTATGGTTTTATGCAAATTGTCTTTAATACTTCTAACTAAGGATTGCATTTGTAAATGTTATAAACAATTTGATTAATCAGACCCTGAATACAGAGAATTAAATATGTACAGTGCAATGTGTAAAAAAAGATCTGGGTATTTTTTCTGCAAGATAGCATTGGTGTGGACACTGCAAGGCGGGTAGTAGTGATTTCTCAAATTATTTAGGCTGTACTATATATTAATATAAAATTTATCTTCTGATGTAATAAAGGTCTGAATGTATTTTATCTGTACAATTGTTTCGAATGATGAGTATTATTGAGCCAAATTATTTGAATTTAAAATGTGATAATGCTTCCTATTGCAGTATTACAAACATCAGAGCTATATGGAATACAATTAATTAGACATTTCCTAATTGATCATTCAAGTACTGCAAGTCATCTTTTTTAGAGATAGGCATTAAAAATAGTCTATCAGAGAAAATTCGGCAGTGAAGACCATGCTTTGGTTGTACCTACTTTCTGATCCCTTTGTCCATCTTTCATCTTCATCGAAGTGCGCATCTCCACCAATCCCTTTGCCTGGTTCAAAGGCGTGAGCCAACAGTCCATCGGGACCATCAAAGGGTGAATTGTCGCCATGATCTAAAGAATTTTAAATGGTTTTAATGTCACGTGCTGAACATTTGCAGAAGTACAAAAGAAGTTTTTTATTACAAAACATATCTGAATGGCCTTATTCCAGCCATGCTCTGCATTCAATAAACATTAGGTCCATATTTGTTCTTGAGTACCATGTCACACAAATAATGCTACTGTGCGCCAGATTCTCAAAAGGCTTGTGGGAAGTCACAAATTTACTCTGATCTGTCCTGAGACTAGAAGAATCTCAGAAGGACTGCTGGAAAAAGACAATAGTAGATTTCTACGAGTCCTCACATGCATTGAATGCACGCATGCAGGATTTCCAACAAGTGGAACATTCTGCTTGTAGAAATACAAGGCAAATGGTGATTCACTCATTTAACTGTTATTTTTCTACATAAGGAAAATATATTTCCCTATGAAAACATTCCTCACTCATATCCCATTTAAATGGAAGGGGGGCCTCCCTGTTCTTACTCTGTAAATGTGCGTCAATATTATGAATAAATGGTTAACAATGCATTATTTTATTTTCTGCGGGAAAATTACAACAACTTGTGGTCTTTCAAATGGCTCATATTTTCAGATATTTTCAAATGAGACACCTCTGCTTCATTTTTGACCCCTGAGAATATTAAATATGAGTTGTGAGTACAGCCTTGCATGTTAAGCCCAACCCAGCCCGTAACCTTAACCCTGTGAACAAGTTCTTGACTAGGAGATAATGAGAGAGTCTGAGCAACATGTGTCTAGAAAGTAGCATTAATCCTTGGGTTGGGGGTTTACCAGAAGCCTTTTTGTGTGGCGACCGCTGTCAATGGGGATTACAGCTGTCATTTTCTTAGAGCATGAACAAAGAATAAGCAACTTATATGTTACAGTATTGTTTACTTTAAAGACCACATTAATACCATGGATACTGATTCACCAAAATGCCTGGGGTATCTGAAGTAATACCAACATAACCTTTTTCCCCTGGACTTCTTGTTAAAATGTAATCTTTTGCTATGTTAATGTGTAACACAATCACCGTTTTTAGTACTTTGATTGAATATAGTTGTTTTTCATGTTATTTTTGTAACTTTGGGATGATCTATCTAGTCCAATGGATGATAAATTATATGAACAAATGGCAACAGCATTTTATATGTATTTTATTAAATATTTATGCGATTCTAAATATTATGGTTAAAGCATGATTGGTTACTTTTGATATTGCAGTTATATTTGTCGTTCTTAGACTGATAATTAAGCATCCACATAGTGAAAGATTGCATTTTAACAACAAGTCAAGGGGAAAAACTTTTGTATTGGTTTGGCTGAGTCCCATCCCCTCTGCCTTTGTAAAAGGGGTCACTCTCTAAATTGTTGATGTATTCTTGTAACAGAAGGAATATCACACACTATTTAACCTCTAATGGCATCCGAAGGTTGCCCTTTTTTTCTACCTTCCACAACTCACTGGTCTCCAATCTGTTGTTAAAGGTCTAAAGGAAGTGGATTTACCAGAAAGTAATCATGACTCTAAAAGCACTAACTACCTTCTGTTCCCTCTACTGCACTCATGACCCCTCACACCAGATGTATCAAGAGTGAGCCAGGGCTGAGTCCAGAGGTGCCACGAGCAACACAGGAATAGCAGTTGTTTTCCCTGGCAACTTTCAAATGTCAGTGAATTCGACTTTTTTGAACTCACAACTGTTTAACCTACCTCCTGCTGCAAAGGAGATCTGGATATCGGCGGTGCCCTCGTACAGCCTGGTGAATGTCAGTGGGGTCACATCAGCCCAGACATTGAGAGCTCGCTGGATGGCTGCATCCACATCAGCCTGCGCCAGGTCCGGAGTGTAGTTTAGGATCCTTGGAAAGAAAAACGGGGAAATTATTAGCACTGCCTCTGCTGTGGAATACGTACCATAGGTCCTACGTTTGTGATCACTTTTTTTTGCAACTGTACCTGTAAGTTATGTCTTTATTTTTCCAAACAGGACGGCCTGGGGTGATACTGTAGCGTGCAACGTCGGGCACCCCACACCTGGGCTTCTCCATCACTTCCAGGGTCTCAGAGTCCAGCCTTCCAGTCACTTCCAGGCCAAAGAATGTCTGCATTTCTCTGAGTTTTTCTGAGAAAGGACTGCCATTCTTCCTAGCAAATTTTTTCTTCTCTGTGTCCAGATCGTAGAATCTTTTCAGGTATGCCTAGAAGAGTAAGAAACAGTGTGACTAAGAGCCCCTCACATGATATTGTGTTCTTATTGTAAAATAACACAGACTATCACAGTCTGATGTGCAGGGGCAGTCCCTCTGCTATGGCAGAGGAGAGTCACCCCGCTGCTGAAAGCAAAAAAATAAAGTGAGAAAAAAAGTATTTTGTTATCACTTTATTTTTCTGCTCCATGAGGGCGGGGCCAGCCACCCCCACGTCACTTGGGATAAGGAGTGGTATGTGCACTTCTAAGTGCGCATGTCAGTTTGGCCGGCCTTCTGAGGCTGGACAAACTGACATGCGCACTTAGAACTTTCGACCCAGCTGTGTTACACAGCCGGATGGAGAGCAAGCGCAGGCTCCCACTCCCTCCCTGAGCGGCATTTCTGCCCACTCAGGCCATTCCCAGTGCTCCTCTCATGCTGGTAGCAGCATGAGAGAAGCATTGGGACTGGGTGAGAAGGGGAGGAAGAAGACAAGAAGAATTGAGACAACGAGAGCGGCAGAACACCGAGGCGGGAGGTAAGATTTATTTTATTTATTATTGGTTGCCCCCACCCCCTGCTCGTCACACTGCCTCTTGCCCCCTACCCCTTCCTGGCAAAAGCCGCTACCGCTGTTCTGCCAAAAGAATAGGCTACATCTCAAACCTGTGGAAAACAATGAAGACACAAAGCTAAGTGCAAGATTGTGTAGTTTTTCACAATATCACTATACAGTTTGAATTCCTGTTAGCTTGCAATACCTATGAAAATATTTTTGATACAGACCTCATTACAGTGTTTTGAGATCTTACTGCCCGTCTGTAAAAAGAAAATGCTCCCAGTATTCTAAAAGAAGATCACACTGACAATCCGCAAATCACTCTGTACTCTTTGACTTCAAATGGCCTTTTGTTAGATGGTGAGGGACAAAATGCCATGTGTGTTTGGTTGGGGGTGCTATTGAGTCTTGCACTGGGAAAATGCTACTGGCCTCAGGGGAATTTTTATCTAAAGGATGTACTGACCCAACAATTAAAACCAAGAGATAATACATTGGAACATGTATTTTTTGACAGTTGAGTTGTCATGTTTATATTCATCTGTAATAATGAAATTACATAGCTGCTCAATTGTAATAACCTATTAAATTCGAGCTGTGATGTCATGATGCTTTCTGCTAGCAAGTCCCAGGGCATAACTACAGCTGCAGTTTAAGGAACAACTGTTGTCCCCTTCTTATATATTTTCTTGTAAAACGAACAGTGATCAGCATAAAGTAGATATGTATGTCAACGTGTTATTTTTACACACTGCAGCACGTTTTAACATGTTCTGGGTTACAACATACTTTTTAAATTGGACTTTCAGTAAACTGAGTGTAATAGCTTTTTGCAACAAATTAGTAACTGCTTTTTGGTGTATTTAATTTCACCCTACAGATTTTACTTTTATTCTTCATGTATGTAAGCATAGTATTTCTTTCATATGAAAAAGCAGGTCACCAAGAATTTAAGGGATTTGTGGAATGTAGTGATGTGACCACATATTTAAAGGGTAAAATACGCTTTGGTGTACTTAAAAAAAATATTGCAGGCTCCACAGATTTCCATCGCTTAAAAAGGAGCTCGGCTGTCCACATTGTTCCTCTATATAGTCACAGAACTGCTGAGTGACATGCAATATTCTTAGAATGTATGGAAAGGGGTCCTTTATCCCATACATTACAATGTGGTCACAGGGCTCAGTGAGTCAACACTCGCCGCAGACACCTGCAGAAAATGAGGGGCATATTTACAAGCCCCTTGCCCTCCTTAGTGCCGCCGTAGTGTCATTTTTTTTTACTCTACGCTGGCGCTAAACAGGTCCTCATCCAGTGCCATATGTACAAAGTGGCGCAATGCCAGCATTGCACCACTTTATAAACCCTCGCGCCACTATAAAATTTAAAAGATTTCACTGCGCCATTCTAGCGCCATTATTTAATGCCTGCCCAGGGCGGGCATTAAAGTGACGTTAGGCTGTTTCCTATGGACCTCCCCGAGCTTTGTTGGACTAGAGTCAAAATGTTTACAGTATCCTGCATTATGTATACTAACCTCTAATTATTGGCACACTGTATAATAAAATATTAATGATGTGCGTTTAAGTATAAATAACCAAAACAATCACCATTGAGAATAGATTGGGCTTTTCTCTGTAGGCCAATATAATTCAATAACTTAAACATGCAGTTATTGTGCACTAAATAGAAATGGAACCAATTTAAGTTTCTTGAAAGTAATCTCTTTTCAGGCTTTACATGCCTTAGATATATACATATTTTATTAGTAACCTCCCAGAAATGCTATCCAAACATTTCTAAAGGAAGAGTTCAGAATTACATGAATAAAGAAAGCCAAATGAAGGCGACCCTCTCTCCTATCAAATGTGGTGAGGGTTCATAAGATATCTGATTCGTGGTGTTACTGCTAGACCTCAGGCGGGTAGCTATCAACAGTGCGGAAGGTGGAGTAGCGCCGGGACCCAAGAGCCTAAGGGGCCATGTGCAACTCAATCCTGCTTGTATTTCCCCACCGTAATAAAAACATGTGGTTCACTTTCCTAACTTGCATTAAGGGCCATAGATAGCATCCTCGCTTCATCAATGCTTGCAGGGGGGCCTCGGCAGAGGTGCAGCCATTTGTGGTGCAGCGGGTGAAGTAGCACCAGGGCCTAGCTGTAGGAGGGAGCCACTACACGCCAAATATGCGTTTCAGTACCTGAACGGGGAGAGGGAGTAAAGGAGCCTATTCCGCACCCCTGAAAGCACCTGAAAGGTATAAAGCGCTCACCTCAGCACGCTGAACATCGCTCTCTTCGGACCCCGAGTCTGACGCTGCGGGGAAGGCGCGGGAGCCGGCTGCGCAGAGCAGCAGCAGCAGGCACGGTAGGCTCTGCATGCTTGGCGTCGCTTCTGGCAGGCGTCGAGCAGTGGGTTGTCCTGTGGACAAGTTTCTCCGATCCCTACTTCACTGTGCTTGGTCTCTCTTCTATTTATACGGATTCGCCGTACCTGCCTGACTCAGCGCCCCCTGACTCACAGACTTCCGCTAATTACGTTATGGCCCTGGATAAACAGTTTTTCTCCCTCTTCGTTTTTTTCGGACCAATGACAAAACCTGAGCGCGTGTAGTAACATCCCCTCAGCCCCCTCTCCACTTTTTTTCTTTTTTAAAAATCATTTTGCAACTTTTTTGTCCCTTTCATTCCAGGAAATGGTGTTTGGTTTCCAAACTGCAGATGCCACTGCTGTTCCCCACAATTAAAAACAGAACCACACGGAGCATTGTTTGGCGCATATGGAACTCGCTACGCAGGTCATTTCCCCAACGCCTGTCTGTGGTAAACCTCGCAGCAGTCTGTAGCTGATTACCGTCCACGGGGATCATAAACTGCGCGCCACAAGACCAGAGCGCGCGGGACAAGTGTAATATGTTTCTGCCATGACTCTGAATTTCAATGTTTTTTTAAGGTCTGTAGAGAGACATGTAGAATGTTCTGCAAAATTAGAAAATGTTCTGACGCGGCACCCTATTAAAATAATAAAAATATAAAATATATGTATTCACAACACTTGCTGCAACAGTAATAAGCCATCACTATGAGTGGCCTGGAATTCCCCATGTGCGGGAGGAGGAGAGGCAACGGCCGCATAAGGAGTCCCAGGTGTTCCCGTGATATTTCCACTACGCCACCTAGGTCGCCAGGTTTGGCGAATACTGCATTTCAACCTGGGAAAAATCCAAGTTAAACATCCCAGTGGATTACGTTTTTTTGTTTGTTTTGTATTTGGTATAAACAAAGCCTAATTCCGTTTTTTTTATCTGTTGTTTAAAAAACAAGGAATATGTATATAGGTCATCATGCCACTGTGCCGTGGTGGACCAGTCCACAATGCACATTTAAGTGAAACTTCCCAGCTGACTTTCTGGGTGAACTCTAAGTACGGCAGGTGGGTTGACACAGAACCGGCTGAGGTGGGACCTCAACTGAGTGTGGCAACCAGCCCGCCAAAAGCTAAGTAGCTTCCTTTGAATCCACGATTAAGAAGCAAAGGAGCTGTTCTTTTATTCAGGTATGTTCTCCCAGGACGTATCTGCTTTCCAGACCTGAGGAAGCTGGCCTCATTATTTACCCAGTGGGATGCTCCAACTGCTGCTGCTTAATCTCAAGTTTGGGATTTCATTTTTGCTGAACATTGACTTCTAGACCAGATTCGTAATCATAGTTATTTTAGGCTGTATAATTGTATTGAGACTGCCTCTTGTATTGTTTTACTTCTGTTATTGAGAAAAGTGTTGAACCCCATAAAACCTCTAAGTAAGAAGTCAACTGAAGTGTTTCAGCTAAACATTTTATGCTACCACAATACAAGCCCTATTGTAATTTCCTAAAATGTTTTCTGAATTTTCCAACATTTCCTAAAGTTATTCGTTTGCTTCGATTTTATTTCGGCAATAACAATTGGCCCCTTTAAATTACATTAAAAACTTTAAAAGTGTTTTTTTTTCGATTATTTTTCGTATCAATCAATGTAGTTTGACAGTTTTGATAAAAGTGTTTTTTTTTACTTTACTTTTGTTTTCTCATCTATTAATGTTCCTTTTGGAATTGTTGATTCTTGCTTCAATCTAGTGCCTCTCAATCAGGATGTTTCTGACATCATAAATGTTACTAAAGGTTGATAAGGTAAGGATATTTTGGGTTTCCTCTGTTGAGAATACCTGACAAGAGTCTCCTAGGAGCCAATATAAATCCTGCTTCAGTGTCCCGAGGCCATCTACTAGCTTTCCCGTCCCACGGGGATTTCTTACAGGGATCGTATATACAAAGCAAAGCCACAGACCCGACACACCCCGCTGGACAAAAAATGAGTAATGGAAGGAGCAGTGCTAGACAGCATAATTGATTTGTTGAAACAGGATATCAGTGACAGAATGCAAAAAAGGTTGATAGATGGTAAATGAAGATAAGTAACTCTATGGAAGGCTTTTCAATTAATCAAAGGGAGCAGCACAGCAGCACCAAACTATCAGACAGAAGGATGGACAAGAGGGCTGCACTGAAGCAGATGAAATCTCAAAGTAAGCCTTCTGACTATAAAACCGAATGAGGGTTTGGACCATGTTTGTAAGAGGTTTGAAAGTGCAGAGGTGGTTGTTCTGGTAAGCACATGGAAACTGTATAGGGGAACATTTTTGGACTCAGTTGAAAAGAAGTGAATGTGGTGGGGTGAGTGAGAGCAGAGAAGGGTGAGGGATTGTCAGCTTGAGTACAGAACTCCATGCATTGGTGCAGGTGACGCTGAGGTGCCTCTAGATTGAACGTAGTGACAATAGCTAGAGAAGAGATAGAGGAGAGCTCTAGGACATTGACCAGACGTTGCAGGTTCTAGCAGGCAGCAGTCTCATGGAGACCAGTTTGTGCCCTTAATGCCTCTTTGATAATGGGAAACTTTTATGTTACTGCAACCACTGTTTCTTTATGGCACAGGGTCAATGCCGGCAGATTGAAAACTCAAATGCTGAAATGGAGGTCAGCTGTACTGTGCAGACCTGCATTCAAGCTTTCACTGCTGTGAACAATTAAGGGGCATATTTATACTCTGCTTGCGCCAATTTAGCGTAAAAAATGTTGATGCTATACGGGGCATAGCTAACTTCATATTTATAAATTGACACTAGACCAGTCTAGCGTCAAAATATAGGGGTTAGCGTCATATTGTGGATGCAGCAAACTCCCTTGCGCTAATTAGATGCAAGGTAGGTGTTCCTGTCCACAATATCACGTGAACCCCCTACAGCCCTATTTATACTCCAGCGCAAAAACAACAGGCACGGCGTAGGCGGACCCAAATAATGGTGTTTAGCCTGCTTAGCACCACTATTTAATGCCTGGGTCCAACCAGGAGTTAGGGGACCTATGGACCCATTTCCATGGCTAAAAACCTTGGAATGGGGTCACAGATGCCCACCCCAAGACCCAGGAACACCACCACCCACACCAGAGGGACGCCATAGGATTGGGGACCCCATCCTGGTTAAGTAGAGATAAGTATATATTTTTTTTCTGTGCCACTGGGGGCCTTACATTATCCCTGCCTGGTACTTGGTATTATGTCCTTGCCCAGGGGACACCGGTGCCCTGAGCTGGCCATTGGGGTGGTGAGCATGACTCCTGTCTTTAATAAGACAGGAGTCCTTTTTGTGGGTGGTAGTGTGTCAGAAAATGATGCTAGGCTGGTTAGTGGCATATTTATTGCCACTAACCAGCCTAGCGTCATTTCTGGCCCACTAATGCCTTTTCCCCTCCCACCATCCCCACCTGTGCTTTGCGCCACCGTTAGCCATTCCATAATTATGACGCCTGGCTGGCACTATGGAATGGCACTAGCGGGCGCTATGGATTTTGACACAAAACTGTGTTAGTGCAGTTTTGCTTCAAAATCCATAAATAAGGGCCTAAGTGCATGATCAACGCTGTCCTGATTTAGTCTAAAGAGATGGGCACTATGTGCCTCATTGAACATAGCGTTTTGCACTACGATGGAATAACAAATGTTTCCCAGCACAAAGCATCAGAGTGATAGCAGTCCAATTCAAAGATTTGCGCTGCACATAGCCTCTTCATAATTCTAGATTGCTAAGGCACACAGTTCCCATCTCTTTAAAATGAATTAGGACAGTGTTGACCGCGCACTTATTTGTTTACAGCAGTGAATGCTTGGATGCAGGACCACACAGTACACCGACCTCCATTCCAGCATTTGAATTTGCAATGTGTCTGCATTGTCAACCCTGTGCCATAAAGGAACAGAGGTTGCAATAACACAAAAAACTTCCCATTGGCAAAGAGGCATTGAGGGCGCAAACTGGCTTCCATGACACCTCTACCCACTCTTCGCAATGCTCGTAGTCTAGTTATGCCAAGCACAAGGTCCTACAAACTGATCACTTACACATTGAAAATGACTACCACCAGGCATTAGCAATCTGAAACAGTCTAAAACAATTCATTTTTTTCTGACAACAGAACAGGTAACAAATTGTTTGTACGTTACATTGCGTATAAAACATAACATACAGGGCCTCTTTCAGAATATGGGGATAATGAATAAATCCCAAAGCAAACAATTCCGTGTGACCAGTTCAACATTTGAAGTGGCAAGTAAATAGCACGTACACTCTGATGAACTTTGTGCAGGGAAAAGGCTTCTCTGAAACACGCAGCTGCTGCACTGAAATGTGTGAGCACAGAATACTGAGCCAGCATAATCCTAAAGCCACCTCGGGCCTCTTTTATCAATTTACAGCCACTCCCTGCCTTTTCAGCTCACTCTTGCAGCTTTCTGCTTTCTCCCTTTGTGACATTTTTCTGTCTTTCCTCAGTCTTTCCCATGTATGTCTTTTGCTCGCAGTAATTGCCTGATGCAAAATAATAGGTGCTGGCCCCCCAAAATAAGTGCTGGTGCCCCGCACCAGAAACCACCGGCTCAAATTGAGCACTGGTTATTTCCCACAGTAATTTTAACTTCCAATATTTTCAAACTACTTGGAATGAGAGCCTTAATGTATATTATTATTCTCTGAACTTCCAATCATTGCTCAACTTTAGCAAATATCTAAGAAAGAGTATTTGTTGGCCCTTCTTAGGAGATTTCTCTGAAAACGTTTGCCTTTTCCTCCTAGTTTTTTTCTTACTGTCTTTGTATGGTCTTAGGACTCTGGGCAACTTCCCACTGTATTGCAGTGGGAAAGTGTGTGCACCCTTCCTACCCATGTCTGGAAGGGGCACTTATGTGTTTGGTTGAGGAGCCGTACCCAGGAGTGCCCTATAAAGTGGTACCACCACACACCCCGGGCAGGTACAGCCCTGGCCCCTAGTGGGATGCTGCACTAAGTGTGCCACCCAGAAGAGTAGCCTGACAAACATGTATTAAGTCTGCTAGTGTAGGCCTCTGGAGGGGAGGTGAGCCTACACTCAGGGTGGCATCTCCCGTTGGCCAACATTGCTTAGGCCTTCCTCTACTGCATAGAGAACCACTCAGAAGGCGGCACAGGTCGTAGACATCAGGCAAGGCAGGTACACAAGGTTGTCCCATGCCCTGGTAAGGGAGAATCTCCACGTAGGTTTCCCTATCGAGGAGGTCAACTCTTCCCCTGAGGTTTTGCTGATCCTCTAGGAGTGGCCTTCAGGGTCTGGATGCTTTCCCACTGCAAGTATAGTGTGAAAGTGTGCACGCCCTACCCACATAAGTTAGGAAGTGATGCATACCAGTATGTGCACACTTGCACATTGGTGTTCTCATATACATTTTGAGCCTGGCCCAGCTTGCCAGGATGTGCACATTTGCACAGTGGTGTTTTCATGTATATACTGAGCCTTGCATAGCTTACCAGTATGTGCACACTTGCACAATGGTGGTTTCATCCATACTGAGCCTGGCACAGCTTGCCATCATGTGCACATTTGCACAATGGTTTTTTCATTTGTATTCTGAGCCTGGGACAGCTTGTCAGTATGTGCACACTTGCACTGTGAAGTTTTCATATATATAATGAGCCTGTCACAACAGGCCTGTATGGGCGCATTTGCACCTTTGTGGTGTTCTTAAAACTTGTGTCTAGCCTGCCCCACAGGCTTGAGCGCGTGCCAGGGCACATGTGCCCAGGGAGTGAACAATACCCATGTGTGTTTTCACTACCATTGGGAGCTGCTTTGCCCATAAGTTAATATGGGGGAAAGTTTACAATTAATCCTAGCTGCAATAGTGGATTGCAGTGGAGCAGCCTCATAATGTTTACTATCGATAACTTTACAATGACAAACCCTTTCCAATGGTAAAGGTGGCTTTTTTAGTCATGCCTTGGAAATGCCACTTCTAGAAAGTCGGCATCTCTATGTTCTAAAACTCCTTCTGCATACATTTGTAATTCAGCTTAATTCCTCTGGATGATGGGAGAATACACACCTGTGCATTCCCAAGCGACAACTCTAAAACTTTGAGAATTGGAATGACAGACCTCTGCCATTTGACAGCCTGGCTGGATAGATTAGAGGAAGAGGAGTTGACAGTTGGCCTCTCAGAGCCAGATCATGGACCCATTAAAGATTAACATCTGCATTCCATGGCCCCATGGCAGAGAGGACAGAAATTTAGGGGAGACATCAGTGGTTCAAAGTGCCACACATTGAACCCTTTGAACCACCCCCAACTTCAAAGACACACCGGTAAAACTAAGGATACTGCACTTCAGCAACTGAGTGATTCAATTGCAGGAATGCGGGGCAGAGGTCGTGGACTGCATGGTGCACACTGCCAGAGAAATCTGTTGTGCACAGGAGTATTTACTACCCTGTGAAGGGACTGCACACCCTTACTGCATCACGGCTGGCCTAGGCAAACTGCTTGCTGCAGTGTGGTACTCTGAAGTGTGCTCTGCAAGGGCTTGTTGGCTTGCCCCCTGTTCTTTGTGGAGGTCTCAGGGACATCAAACAACTCCTGCGAGGGACCTACACCCTCTACCTGTGTCATCTGGAGAGCAGTGCCCTCCTATGCACCAACGTCATCTGCTGGATTCCATCGGGAAGCGGCGGTGTGAGCATAGAGCTAAGTATTGCTCCTAGAGACTGGATTTGGCTGGTGTGGAACCGTAATAGTATTGCCAGCATTCAGGGAGTGTGGCCCTTCATCGTGGCCCCACGACATGCATAAGCATCGGTTTGGTAGTGTGCGGATTCACGTGGCTCACTTTTGTCGAGTGTGCCGCATTCCTCTTGTGTGACATCTGACTGCATGCTCATTGTGTGCGGTGTCCATGTCACTGGTTGGGATCCTTGGAGGTGGGAACGTACCCAGAGCAGTGCCCCATTCTTCCTGTGTGTGTGTGACTGCATTTGTCTGGTGTGGCTCAATTCATCGCACACCAGACATTGTGCCTCATTCCAGGGAAGTATGGGATTGGAACTAATCGTGTGTTTGGAATTATCTGATGTGACTCAAGTCATCGTGAAGCAGGAGTATGCCTAAATCCAGGGAGGCACTGCACTAGTCACTTTGCATGTGCAATCAGAATCGTCTGGCATGACTCATGTCATTGTGCACCAGACACTGTGCCCATACGAGGAGGGCACGGAAATTGGTAACTCTCCGTGGTGATCTGAATAGTTTGGTGCAACTCAAGTCATTGCGTACCCAATGTTGTGTTTCCTTTCAGGGAGGTGTGGATTTGTTAACTCTTCATGTTCAACCAGGAAGCCTGGGGTGCCCCAAGTCATTGCTCCCCAGACATGGTGCCTCCGTTCCTGGGAGGTGCAGAATTGGTAACTATTTGTGGATTGGAGTGTCTGACTTAGCTGGGTGCCACAGTGATCGCTGACTTAGCTGACTTTGCTGGGTCGTCTAGCGTGATTCCTAGACGACCCTCCCCGTGCTTTGCAGACTGACCCGCGCTGGAAGGCCGGTGTGGAGACCTCTGAGTAAACTTTTTGAGTTGTGGCCAAACCTCCATTTGTTGACTATTGACTGATCAGCCATTCTCTCTTCCTTCCCCCAACTTTGCCCCAGGATCCTGAATAACAGTAACGAATGGCCGCAAGGGGCCTACTACACAGGGAAAGGTTATTACATCTCTAGATCTTGGGGATGGGAATTGGTTGGAGGATGGAGAAAGGTTTTGGTCCAAGAGGGGTCTGCGAGCTCATTGACAACTCACCTGCCGAATGTCAGAGCACCGCATTAGGGTGCCGAAGTGAGTGTGTGGGACTGCATGTATGGTAGCCTGCCTGATATCCCTGGCACTGTTTAGCGATGCAGATTAAATGTGTGGGAGTGATTGACTGAGATTGACTACACTGCACTGCAGGGGTGCCATGCACATTGTTTATTATTAGGTTTGACATTGAAGTTTACCTGTGCGGCTTAGGCCACAGAGCTATTGTGAAAGTACTGAGATTCTCTGTATGTGCACCTTGCTGCTGTTGTTGGAAACCGGGATGCATCCTATATCTGTTTGAAATTGATTTGGGGTGATCGCTAGGATGGATTTTGTGCTGCCAGCGTGTTGCACTACATGAGGGTGCTGGGAGGGAAAGTATTATTTTCTTCTCACATGTACATACTGTTAATGTTGTTTTAACACAGTTGGGCCTAGTACTACAAGTTATATTTCTAAATGTGATTGATGCCCAGATTGTCATGATGTTCATGTTGTGTTAATTAATGTGTGTGGTGAATACAAACTCTATTTACACACACCTCGTGTGAAGTCTCTTTTGTGATGCTCAGTGTAATTGTTGTGTGGTTGTGTTGTGCTGTGCCAATGCTTTACACATTGCCCCTGTGATAAGTCTGACTGCTCTGTGCCAAGCTACCCAGGGGTGAGTGCAGGTTATACAGTGAGTGTAATCATCCACTCTTGACGGGAGTAGTAGTTTCTGGCAGATAAGGTCCTCGCCTCAGCCAGCCAGAACGTGCTGCTTTCAACAGTATTAAATGGATATGTTTAGACTGCAATCTTCATTTCCATCACATTTCAATATTAAGTGACAATATGCCTTATTAGCACTTGAGCTAAGGACATTGCAGCTGTGGCACACCACAGGGTGAACTAACAAAGTTAGTTTTGCATTTATATGTTTTGAAAAACAACAGGTCTGAGTTTAACTAGGTGTGGCAGAGGGTGATTCCTGGGGATGGTGTAGGACATTACCCCACCATTCTGCGGGACTAGTGGCCTCCAAATCTAGAGTTGTCCTCTAGCCCCACCAACAACTCTTAACATTAAAAGAAACTATTATCATTGGGGTTCCTGTCAATGTTATCAAAGTTTAAGGAACGGCTCTGTCAAACAGCATGACCACCTGTCAAACCTTTACAAAGTTGTTCTTTTTTTAAGAAGGCTCTCAGAGGAGTATGTCAGTGATAGAGAGTAGGCTCAGTCATGTACACACTTGGGGGCAGATTCATGAAAAGTGGTGCTGCATCTAGTGCAACACCACTTTTCTTGCACCCCTTAGCGGCCCCAAATGGCACCATGTGTGCGCTGTATTTAAAATACGGTGCACTATGGCAGTAATCAGGGGAACTAGCATCATCATTTATTATACCAGTCTGTCACTTTGCAGGATTAGTGTCAAAAATGTTGACGCTAATCCTGCAAAGCACCCAGAGGCCAATTGAAAACAATGGAAGCCTCCCTTTAACGCCTGCTCTTAGCAGGTGTTACAAATGCTGATGAAAATGACACAAAGAAATCTTTTAGATTTCTTTGCATCATTTTTTCGGTCCCCCTAGCGCTGGAACACTCCCTTGCATTCATTATGCCTGGCACAGGCATAATGTGGCATAAGGGGTTACAAACTGGTGCAATGCAAGCATTACACCACTTTGTAAATATGGCGCAGTGTTTTTGGCCTTCCAACGCCACATGAACGTCATCAAAATGATGCTAATGTGGCGCTGGAATGGCGTTAGGCCCTCTTAAATCTGGACCTTAAGATCTTCCCACCTTTAAATCAGGTGAGTGGACCTTGAGTTTGGCACAGAGCATATTCCGTCACCATTGTGACACAGTACCCTCTCCTTCAAACTCTGAAACAGCCCCGAAGTTAGTTGAGAAGTTTCTCAAAACACACAGATGTAAAAGCAAAATCATTTTTACATTTGTGTGTTTTAAGAACCCTCTGAACAAACTTTGTCCACTCGCCCTGTGCTGAACCCCAGCTACAATGTCCTTAGTTTCAATTAACAAAATGCTGACATTTACCTTGCAGATAAACATAGACATTGACATGTAAAATAGAAATAGTAGTGATTTGTTATAAAAAAAATATTCTCTGTTTACTGTTGAATTACACCTAACAGTTCGCGTTCCATGATACATTTTGAAACCAAAACACTACAAAAACATTAGAAGCTTTATCTTCTGTTCTACTAACCTTCTCGTGACCTATAAAATGAGGTGGTGTTGCAGCACCATACATGCCCCTAGTTCCACTGCCTTTGTGGATATGTTAACCAAACGTCTCCCTGTCGATAAGCCACAGTGATGTATAGTATGCTACCAGATATTTGTTGTATGGGGTAAAGGCTTCAGTATGCCCTAGGGGTCAGGCACTATAGTTCACCAAGCATCAAAGTCTCTGCTATGCCAAGGCCTGCATTAATCACACAGAGCACATTATGTAATAAGGTTCTTGAGATGAACCCCAAAATAACTAATCTCATTCAAAAGTATGAATAAGTCAAGGCACAGAGGCCACTACCTAGTTGTTTTGTACTCTTTATCCAGACTGAAGTTGCTACTTAGAACAGTCTCGTCACGTTTCTATGCTTAGAGGCACGGACCTTTTGACTTTTGTGGAAAATGTGAAGAAATTCCTCACTTTTTTCGAATCCCATACTTGTAACTGTGCCCTCAAGTAATTGTCTTACACCCTTTTTTCTTTTCTCTTGTGCACATATACACTTGATAATTTTGGTGCTAAACCATGGAAAGCCAAAACTGTACCTATCCCCATGGCTTTAGATCTCATGTCTATATCTGCTCTGGTAGTGAAACAATCCTCCCCTTTCCCTTCATGCACAGGCAATACCAATGTCCTCTTCCTGATGAGACCAGGAAATCAATCTGTATGAAAACATTGACACCGTAGGGGAGAGACTGGTGCTTAATACATATGGACACTATCACAAAAGAGGAAAGGAAGATTGAACCTGAACCGTGATTGCCTAAACTTTTGACCACAAGTTTACATCCTCCTGGTCCACGTAAACCACTGGTCACAATGAATTAACCTGAATGCTCCCTACTAACTCCCCAAGCCATGTAACGCATCTAAGTACCCAGATACCATACACAGATTTAATGTAATTTGTATTTTTATTGAGCTAAATTACTTTAACAATTGTATACCCTAATGTACTATGAATTTCTTTGTGTTCTGGATTTCCTTCCTAAAGTGTGTTATTGTGAGATGGAGTGCTTCCGGTTGCTGAAAAGGTTGGTGTTTTGATGCTACTCATCTGCAGGGGAATTTTCAGTTTTACCTACGCTCTGAGCCTCTCTGTTGATATGGGTTTAAGGCGCCCTTTTAATTTATTCTAGGTATGTACTCTGCGATCGCCTTTATCCCGTTTTGTTTTATTTCGGTGAATATTCCAGTTCCAACCTAGCTCGTGCAGGATCGTACTTCTCATCTACTACATCCCAAGAGGAATTCAATACTTCTCTTCAAAACTGAGACATCTGGGGCTTTTTCATGACTGTTTAATGTGACTCAGCCACGTCACCCTGGAGCCATGCTACTGAAAAGCAGTCTTCCTTCTAATAAAAACTTCTGCCAGCTGGACTGCAAGAAACGTTCTGCTGCCTGGCAAACGTGCAATGCTCACATAGAAAAGGCACAAGAAAGGGCTTTTTCTCATTAGAAGCACGCAAACAACACTGGTAAGCATGAAAAAACGATATGTCAATAACATATCTCTCACACATGAAATTGGCTCGGATCACACAACCTATGGCCCAGAATTATGGTGGCCTAGCGCCATTCCAAAGCCACATTAGCTTCATTTTTTTGACGCTAATGTGGCATTGGAAGGGCACAAATGCTGCACCATATTTACAAAGTGGCGCAATGCTTGCATTGTGCCACTTTGTAACCCCTTGCGCCACATTATGCCTGCACCAGGCATAATTTATGCAAGGGGGGCTTTCCGGCGCGCAGGTGGCCGTAAAAATGGAGCTCCATTTTTATCTGCATTTTTAATGCCTGCTAAGAGCAGGCGTTAAAAAGAGGCTCCCATTGTGTTCCATGAGCCTCTGGGTGCTTTGCAGGATTAGCGTCATCATTTTTTACGCTAGTCCTGCAAATCGCCGGACTAGTACAAAAAATGATGACGCTAGTCCACCTGACTACCACCATGGTGCGCCGTATTTTAAATAAGGTGCACGCATGGTGGCGTTAGGGAGGCGCTAAGTGGCACAAGAAAAGTGGTGTTGCACTAGGTGCAGAACCACTTTTCATAAACCCCGGCCTATATCTTTTTTTTATTTCTTTTGCAGCAGACCATGCTGCTTGGGGCAACTCAAATAGCTTTTTTTATTTTTTATTTAGCTCTTCAAGTCACTCTTCTGCCATATTTAAGACCTATGATTATTAGGTACTATTATACAAAGTTAGGAATCAATCTGTAACTCATCATTTCTGAAACTATAAATCCCTCCAACTGATCCACATAAGAGGTGACATCACTGGACTTTCCATCATTTATATGCATAGGATGTGACAACACTGCATTTCCTATCATCTACTTGCACAGGAAGTGACATTACCTCCTGCCTTCTCTCTAAATCAAACAACTCTTCAGGGCATCCCATAACATGGCATCCCCAGCAAAGGGTATATGCCGAAAAGGGCATCACATGTTTGAGCTTGGTAGGGCCAGGAAGGACCTTGGGTCAGAACACCTGGTCCATTGACACATATTAGGTAAAATGTAAGCATGTGCCTCACCAAGCACCCCATATTGACAGTCCCCCATCACACCTAGACTTAGCCAACACATACACTCATACTAAGACAGTTCACACCTCCACTGAGAAGAGTGCATAGGTCAAAGACAGGGCTGTGAGTGGAACAACATCTCTGCCTTTCACTGAAGGTAGGTGGAAACTCTCTGACGAGGGCGAAAGGCTCTGGAACACCACCTCACAAAAATGTGAGAGCATTATGTAATTTCAATCAAAACCTGATGCTTGCAAGGCGTTATTGGTAAGAAAAAGTAGTGGGTTCTTCAAAAACCACAAAACTGCTGACTCCCTCGGGTGTCTAATTTTCAGAATGTTTTGGGATTTGTAGGTTTCCATGTGTGTTAGACCTGACAGCCTTAGGATGGTCACCCCTAAGTTTCTGCCTGCCTCCGGTCACTTTTTGGACTCTGGTTTTGCTGGTTTTTAGACTCTGCGCACATTACGACTGCTAACCAGTGCTAAAGTGCATATGCTCTCTCCCTTTAAACATGGTAACCTTGGATCAGACTAAATTGGACATACTTATAAGTCCCTAGTAGAGTGCACTATATGTGTCCAGGGCCTGTAGATTAAATGCTACTAGTGGGCCTGCAACACTGATTGTGCCACCCACTGAAGTAGCCCCTTAACCTTGTCTCAGGCATGCCCTTGCAAGGCCTGTGTGTGCAGTTTCACTGCCAATTTGACTTGGCATTTAAAAGTACTTGCCAAGCCTAAAACTCCCCTTTTTCTACATATAAGACACCCCTAAAGATATGCCCTAGGTAACCCATAGGGCAGGGTGCTGTGTAGGCAAAAAGGCAGGACACGTACCTGTGTAGTTTACACGTCCTGGTAGTGTAAAACTCCTAAATTCGTTTTTACACTGCTGTGAGGCCTGCTCCCTTCATAGGCTAACATTGAGGCTGCCCTCATACAGTGTTTGAGTGGTAGCTGCTGATCTGAAAGGGGTAGGAAGGTCATATTTAGTATGGCCAGAATGGTAATAGAAAATCCTGCTGACTGGTAAAGTTGGATTTAATATTACTATTTTAGAAGTGCCACTTTTAGAAAGTGAGCATTTCTCTGCACTTAAATCTTTCTGTGCCTTACAATCCACGTCTGGCTGGGTTTAGTTGACAGCTCCTTGTGTATTCACTCAGACACACCCCAAACACAGGATACTCAGCCTCACTTGCATACACCTGTATTTTGAATGGGTCTTCCTGGGCTGGGAGGGTGGAGGGCCTTCTCTCACACAAAGGACTGCCACACCCCCTACTAGGACCCTGGCAGATAGGATTGGACTGAAAGGGGACCTGTGCACTTCTAAGCCACTCTTTGAAGTCTCCCCCACTTCAAAAGCACGTTTGGGTATAAAAGCAGGGCCTCTGCTCTACCACTGCAGACACTTCCTGGAGAAGAAACCCAAACCGGAATCTGCACACTGACAAGAAGAACTGCCTGGCTGCCTAAAGGACTCATCTGACTGCTTTCTGAAGAGGACTGCTGCCTTGCTGTTGCCCTGCTGTCTTGCTGCTCTCTTGCTTTGTTGCAGAAGTGCTCTCCAAGGGCTTGGATAGAGCTTGCCTCCTGTTCCCTGAAGTCTCAGGACCAAAAAGACTTCTCTCCTGCAGCTGAAATCCCTGTGCGGTGAAAATTCGACACACCGCCTGCCAAGAACGATGCACAGCCTGCTCGCAGTGAAAATTTAAAAGCACACCGAGTCCGGAACGACGCAGCCCGACTTCACAACAGAAGATCGACGCAGCGGCAGTGACGCAACCGGAAATTCAACGCACAGCCCTACTGGATCGACGCAAGCCGACTCAGAACAACGCCGCCCGACGGAATCGATGCAGCGCCTGCCGTACGGAAGAAAATTTCACGCATCGCCTACCGGAATCGACGCAGCCGCTGTGACTTCGCTCCGCAAGCCCAGGATTCCACGCATCGTCCCCGGGGCGTCTGAAAACCCCGCAACCTGAAGAGGATCCAGGTCCGAGCGCCGGAAATCGA
This sequence comes from Pleurodeles waltl, assembly GCF_031143425.1. Classification (NCBI taxonomy): domain Eukaryota; kingdom Metazoa; phylum Chordata; class Amphibia; order Caudata; family Salamandridae; genus Pleurodeles; species Pleurodeles waltl. The sequence goes on along the minus strand of NC_090447.1, from coordinate 1,354,276,289 downwards.
CGCAACGTCTTCCCCCGCGTGGAAAATAACTACGCAAGTCCATGTGCGAAGGGGCGAAACCGGCCGCACACTCACCGTTTTCCACGCATCTTCTCCTCTGCGGTCCCTTGCAAAGATTTTTCAACACAAACCAGGTACTTTGCCCTGCAAGAGACACTTGTTGTTTCTAGGAGAATTTAAGACACTATTTATTGCTTTTACAGTAATCCTTGAACTCTAAAGACACTTGATATCACTTTCAGTAATATCCCTACATTTGCTTATTTCAACTTTAATCGTTTTGACCTGCATTTATTCAGATAAATATTATATATTTGTTCTAAACACTGTGTGGTGTATTTTTGTGGTGCTATATTGTGTTATTGTATGATTTATTGCACAAATACTTTACACATGGCCTTCTAAGTTAAGCCTGACTGCTCAGTGCCAAGCTACCAGAGGGGGGGCACAGGATAGTTTTGATTGTGTGTGACTTACCCTGACTAGAGTGAGGATCTTTGCTTGGACAGGGTGTAACCTAACTGCCAACCAAAGACCCCATTTCTAACATTGGTGATCAGTGGTGAGGATAGGACTTGTATTTGTGCAGTGACATACAGTAGCTAAGTATTTCACTACCTACCCACAGTTGAAGGTCAACTTGATTTTTATCTCTTTTTGCAAATTCGTTTTTCCTGACAATTTTCTAAACCAAAATCCTCACTCAACATGTCTCAGGCTGGGTCTCAAGCAGGAGATTTTGACCTAGCCCTGTTGGAGACATATAGGCCCTCATTATGACCTTGGCGGGTGGCTTCAGCCGCCTGCCAAGATCGGACCGCAGGGCGGCCGCCAATGTGGCCGCACTTCCGCCGCAGCCATTTGGAGATCCCCGCTGGGCTGGCAGGCGGAAACCTGGTTTCCGCCCGCCGGCCCAGCGGGGATCTCGGCCGCAACACAGGAGCCGGCTCCAAATGGACCAGTTGCACCCGTCGCGCTTTTCACTGTCTGCTATGCAGACAGTGAAAAGCTCCATGGGGCCCCCAGGGGCCCAGCGACTCCCCTTTCTGCCAGCCTTTTCCTGGCGGTTCAAACCGCCAGGAAAAGGCTGGCGGGAGGGGGACTCGTAATCCCCTGGGCAGCGCTGCAAGCAGCGCTGCCCTGGCGGATTAAAACCGACGGGGCCGTTGTGGCGGGAAACCGTCGGCCCCGGCGGTGCGACTGCGGCGCTTCCACCGTGGTGGTAATTCCCTATGAAGCACCGCCAGCCTGTTGGCGGTGCTTCCGTCAAAACAGCCCTGGCGGTCTTGGACCGCCAGGGTTGTAATGAGGGCCATACTGTCAAACAGCTAAAAGGGTTCTGCAAGGAGATGAGTGTACCCACTAAAGGGGCCTCCAGAAAGGAGGACTTTCAAGTGGCGTTGAGGGCCTGGGCAGAAGCCCATTTAGAGGCGGATGCTGAGGAGGAGGAACCAGAATATGGCCCCTCAGAGGATTTTTTGCCATCAGTGGGTGATGTTACCACTGCAATTGTGCCCCCTTCCAGACCAGGGAGCAGTGTCTCTGATCAAGGTCTGACAGCAGAGGAAAGGAGAGAGGAGAGGGAGTTGCAATTGCAAATAGCAAGACTGAAAATTGAGGCTCAACAGGAGGAAAGGAGGGCAGAGAGAGAAGCGCAAGCAGCTGAGAGAGCCTTGGCCGAAAATAAACTTTTATTGGCTCATGAACTGAGTCTCAAGGAGCTGGATCTTAAGGCAAAGCAGTCTGAATCCAGCAGTAATGGTGGCAGCATACAGACAGGACCTGCTGGAGAAAAGAAGGTTTGTATACCCAAAAATGTGGTGCCCAGTTTTGTGGTGGGAGATGACATAGATAAATGGCTGGCTGCTTATGAAGTTGCACTAAGGGCTCATGAGGTTCCTGAAGGGCAATGGGGTACAGCTATGTGGAGTTATGTGCCAACATTAGGGAGGGACACACTTCTCACATTGGACCCAAAGGATATAAACACATTTCCACTTCAGAAAGCCATTTTACTTGCCAAGTTTGGACTGACCCCTGAGAAATACCGTCAGAGGTTCAGGGACAGCACTAAACAGTCCACACAAACATGGGTAGATTTCTTTGACTTTTCCAGTAAGGCACTGAATGGATGGGTGCCGGGCTGCAAAGTAGATGATTACACAGGATTGTATAATTTGATTCTGAGAGAGCATATGCTCAGTATTTGTTTTACAGAGTTGCGCCAGCACCTAGTAGACAGTAAGCTGACTGATCCCAGGAAGCTTGCTGAGGAGGCGGACTTCTAGACTAGTACCAGAGTGTCCAGAAAGGTATCTGGGGGGACACCCACAAAGGTGGTCAGGATTCCCATCAGAAGACAGAGGGGAGAGAAAAACTTAAAAACAAGGAGTTCTCAAAAAGCCCCCAAAATAGTTCCCAAGGGAGTAGTGGTAACCAGTCCCAGTCTGATTCCAAAAGGAGAGGTTTTACTGACCATGAGACAGGGAGGTTTGTACCCCAATGTGCAGAGTACAATAAGTATGGGCACTTTGAGGGTGACTCCAAGTGTGCCAAGAGGGCACAGCCCCCCAAAGGAGGGCCGACACCTGGGTTGGCTAGCTTAGCGCTCGGGGAGGAGATGGTCCCAGTCAGTTTTGGGGAGCAGACAGAGGTAACCCTAGTGTCCCTGGGGGATGCAGAGATGGTGCCAAAAACCCACATGCCTGCCAATATTTCCAAGTATAGGCAGTGGGTCACCATCAATGGGCAAAGGGTGGAGGCTCTGCGTGACACAGGAGCCAGCATGACTACTGTCAAGGGTCAGCTGGTGTCAGCAGAGCAGGTCCTCCCAAATACATTTCACCAAGTCATAGTCGCCGACAATCGTGAGAGCAACCTACCGGTAGCTCTGGTTCCCTTTGAGTGGGGGGGTGTCTCTGGTACTCTAAAAGTAGCTGTGAGTCCTGCCATGCCTGTAGATTGTCTGCTAGGCAACGACCTTGAGCACACTACCTGGAAGAAGGTAGAGCTAAGGTCTCACTTGGAGATGTTAGGATTGCCTGAGTGGGTCTGCATGACCACACAGTCCATGGCTGCCCGAGAGGGAAGTCAAGGGCATCTGGAGCCTGGAACAATGGAACAACTGCCAAGAGGAGGGGCAAGGGGAGCGGGAAACCGGTCCCAGAAGTTCCCGCAGTGATTGACGGGGTTCCTGAGGAGGAGGCCCCCGAGCCAACTGGGGAAGACATTGCCACCCTAGGTGACCTACCTGAGCTTGCTGGCTGGCAAGTTGAGGGTGGGCCCACCAGGGAGGAATTCTGCAAGGTGCAGAAAGAATGTCCCACTGTAGAGGGCATGAGGAAGCAAGCCTCAGCCAAGGCAGCAGGTAAAGCCTCTGGCAATCACCACATATATTGGGAGAATGATCTCCTCTACAGTGAGCCTAAGGTTCCGGCCATTGGGGCAGCGTGTGCACTGGTGGTCCCCCCAGTGTTACCGGACCTTCCTACTGGGACTGGCTCATGACATTCCCCTGGCAGGACATTTAGGGCAAGACAAGACCTTTGCCAGGCTTGTCACCCACTTCTATTGGCCCCGAATGAGGACAAACTCAGATACGTTCTGTAGGTCCTGTCCTGCCTGCCAGGCCAGTGGTAAAACAGAAAAAAGGGTTAAGGCCCCCCTGATTCCACTTCCTGTCGTTGGCACCCCCTTTGAAAGGGTGGGCATCGACATTGTTGGTCCATTGGACCCCAAAACTGCCCTAGGCAACAGATTCATCCTGGTTTTGGTGGACCATGCCACCTGTTACCCAGAGGCAATCCCTCTGAGGACCGTAACTGCACCGTTGGTGACCAGAACTCTGATGGGGATATTTACCCGTGTGGGATTCCCAAAGGAGATAGTGTCTGACAGAGGCACTAACTTCATGTCTGCATACATGAAGTCTATGTGAGATGCGTGTGGTGTAACCTACAAGTTCACCACACCCTACCACCCCCAATCTAAAGGTCTTGTGGAGAGATTCAACAAGACCTTGAAAGGCATGATCACAGGCCTCCCTGAGGCCCTGAGGCATAAGTGGGACGTCCTCTTACCGTGCCTGCTCTTTGCTTACAGAGAGGTACCCTAGAAGGGGGTAGGGTTCAGTCCCTTTGAGCTCCTCTATGGGTACCCTGTCAGGGGACCCTTAAGCATTGTCAAGGAAGGGTTGGAGAAAGCTCCAAAGGCACCCCTTCAGGATGTGGTCAGCTACATGCTGGCCCTCCACAACCAGATGCACCACTTCTGGAAAATGGCCAAAAGTAACCTTGAGGCCAGTCAAGAGGTAATGAAACGCTGGTATGACCAGAAGGCCGTCCTGGTAGAGTTTCAAGCTGGAGACAAAGTGTATGTAATGGAGCCAGTAGAGCCTAGAGCTCTCCAGGACCGCTGGTCTGGCCCATTTGAAGTGAAGGAGCGGAAAGGGGAGGCCACATACCTAGTGGACCTCCAATGCCCTAGAAACCCCCTAAGGGTGCTCCATGTCAACTGACTGAAGCCTCATTTTGAGAGGTCTGAAGTCACCATGCTTCTGGTCACAGACGAGGGGGTGGAGGAGGAGAGCGAACCTCTCCCCGACCTCCTTGCTGCCAAGGAAGGTGATGGGTCAGTGGAGGGTGTCATTCTCTCTGACTCCCTGACCCTAGACCAGAGAGGGGGTTGCTACCAGTTACTGGAACAGTACTCCTCCCTGTTTTCTCTCAACCCTGGACTCACACACTTGTGTGTCCATGATATTGACACAGGAGACAGTCCCCCTGTAAAGAACAAAATTTACAGGTTGTCAGACAAGGTGAAGGCCAGCATCAAAGAGGAAGTCTCCAAGATGTTGGCTCTTGGGGTTATTGAGAAGTCTAGCAGTCCCTGGGCCAGCCCTGTGGTCCTGGTACCCAAGGCTGCTGCCCCCGGTGCCAAGCCAGAACTTCAGTTCTGCGTGGACTACCAGGGTCTCAATTCGGTCACACGACTGACGCTCACCCCATCCCCCGAGCTGATGAGCTCGTAGACAGACTAGGCGCTGCCAAATTCCTCAGTACTTTTGATCTCACATCAGGGTACTGGCAGATCGCCTTGACTGAGGGGGCTAAAGAGAGATCAGCATTTTCCACACCTGAGGGCCATTACCAATTCCAGGTGATGCCCTTTGGGTTGAAAAATGCCCCCGCTACTTTCCAACGGTTGGTTAACGGGGTCCTAGCTGGCAAGGATGCCTTCTGCGCAGCCTACCTGGACGACATTGCCGTTTACAGTGACAGCTGGGAGGAACACCTGCTCCACCTAAAGGAGGTGCTTCAGGCCCTGCAACAGGCAGGCCTGACCATCAAGGCCAGTAAGTGCCAGATTGGGCAGGGTTCGTGGTGAACATGGGACACCTAGTCAGTGGTGGCAAGGTGCTGCCACTCCAGGCCAAGATTGAAACTATCAAGGCCTGGCAACCACCTAGAACCCAGACAGAGGTGAGAGCCTTCTTATGCCTCACCGAGTATTACCGCAGATTTGTCAAGGGCCATGGAACCATGGTGACACCCTTGACAGAACTCACATCCAAAAAACAACCTAGGTTGGTGATTTGGACAGAGGCTTGTCAGAAAGCCTTTGACTCCCTGAAGGAAGCCATGTGCACGGCCCCTGTGCTCAAGGCCCCTGACTACTCCAAGGAATTTATCATGCAGACAGACGCTTCAGAGCACGGCATAGGGGCAGTTCTAGCACAGCTAAATGAGGAGGGCCTAGACCAACCAGTAGTCTTTATTAGCAGAAGACTATTACCACGGGAACAGAGGTGGAGTGCTATTGAAAGAGAAGCATTTGCTGTGGTCTGGGCACTGAAGAAGCTGAGACCATACCTGTTTGGGACTCACTTCCGGGTTCAGACAGACCACAGGCCCCTCAGATGGCTCATGCAGATGAGGGGTGAGAATCCAAAACTCTTGAGGTGGTCCATTTCCCTACAGGGGATGGACTTCACGGTGGAGCATCGCCCGGGGATTGACCACGCCAATGCCGATGGTCTCTCCAGATACTTCCGCATTAGTGATGAGAGCTCCCAGGAGGTTGGGTAGCTCTCCCCACTTTCAGCTGGGGGGGACACATGCTAGACCTGACAGCCTTAGGGTGGTCACCCCTAACTTTTTGCCTGCCTCCCTCCACGTTTTGGACACTGTTTTTGCTGGTTTTTAGACTGCGCACTTTACCACTGCTAACCAGTGCTAAAGTGCATATGCTCTCTCCCTTTAAACATGGTAACCTTGGATCATACCAAATTGGACTATTTAATTTACTTCTAAGTCCCTAGTAGAGTGCACTATATGTGCCCAGGGCCTGTAGATTAAATGCTACTAGTGGGCCTGCAGCACTGATTGTGCCACCCACTGAAGTAGCCCCTTAACCTTGTCTCAGGCCTGCCCTTGCAAGGCCTGTGTGTGCAGTTTCACTGCCAATTCGACTTGGCATTTAAAAGTACTTGCCAAGCCTAACACTACCCTTTTTCTACATATAAGACACCCCTAAAGATGTGCCCTAGTTAACCCATAGGGCAGGGTGCTGTGTAGGCAAAAAGGCAGGACATGTACCTGTGTAGTTTACACATCCTGGTAGTGTAAAACTCCTAAATTCGTTTTTACACTGCTGTGAGGCCTGCTCCCTTCATAGGCTAACATTGGGGCTGCCCTCATACAGTGTTTGAGTGGTAGCTGCTGATCTGAAAGGGGTAGGAAGGTCATATTTAGTATGGCCAGAATGGTAATAGAAAATCCTGCTGACTGGTGAAGTTGGATTTAATATTACTATTTTAGAAGTGCCACTTTTTGAAAGTAAGCATTTCTCTGCACTTAAATATTTCTGTGCCTTACAATCCACGTATGGATGGGTTTAGTTGACAGCTCCTTGTGCATTCACTCAGACACACCCCAAACACAGGATACTCAGCCTCACTTGCATACACCTGCATTTTGAATGAGTCTTCCTGGGCTGGGAGGGTGGGGGGCCTTCTCTCACACAAAGGACTGCCACTCCCCTACTGGGACCCTGGCAGACAGGATTGGACTGAAACGGGACCTGTGCACTTCTAAGCCACTCTTTGAAGTCTCCCCCACTTCAAAGGCACATTTGGGTATAAAAGCAGGGCCTCTGCCCTACCACTGCAGACACTTCCTGGAGAAGAAACCTGAACCAGAACCTGCACCCTGACAAGAAGAACTGCCTGGCTGCCTAAAGGACTCACCTGACTGCTTTCTGAAGAGGACTGCTGCCTTGCTGTTGCCCTGCTGTCTTGCTGCTCTCTTGCTTTGTTGCAGAAGTGCTCTCCAAGGGCTTGGATAGAGCTTGCCTCCTGTCCCTGAAGTCTCAGGACCAAAAAGACTTCTCTCCTGCAGCTGAAATCACCATGCGGTGAAAATACGACACACCGCCTGCCAAGAATGACGCACAGCCTGCTCGTGGTGAAAATTTCACCGCACACCGAGTCCGGAACGACGCAGCCCGACTTCGCAACAGAAGATCGACGCAGCGCCAGCGACGCGACCGGAACTTCAACGCACAGCCCTACTGGATCGATGCAAGCCGACTCAGAATGACGCCGCCCGACAGAATCGACACAGCGCCTGCCCTGCGGAAGATAATTCCACGCATCACCGACAGGGGCGTCTGAAAACCCCGCAAACCGAAGAGGATCTAAGCCCACGCCCCGGAAATCTACGCAACGTCTTCCCCGCGTGGAAAATAACGACGCAAGTCCGTGTGCGAAGGGGCGAAACCGACGCACACTCACCGTTTTCCACGCATCTTCTCCTCTGCGGTCCCTTGCAAGGATTTTTCAATGCAAACCAGGTACTTTGCCCTGCAAGAGACACTTGGGGGCATATTTATACTCTGGTTGCGCCGGAATTGCGTCGTTTTTTTTTACGCAAATCCGACGCAAAACTAACTCCATATTTATACTTTGGCGTTAGACCCGTCTAGCGCCAAAGATCTTGGAGTTTGCATCATTTTTTAGCGTGGACACCTTCCTTGCGTTAATGATATGCAAGGTAGGCGTTCCCGTCTAAAAAATGACTCCGAGGCATGTGCGCCGTATTTATACTCCCGGGCAAAAATGACGCCCGGGAGTGGGCGGGTCAAAAAAAATGACGTCCAGCCACTTTAGCGTCATTTTTTAGCGCCTGGTCAGGGCAGGCGTTAAGGGACCTGTGGGCTCGGAAGGAGCCCAGAGGTGCCCTCCCATGCCCCCACGGACACCCCCTGCCACCCTTGCCCACCCCAGGAGGACGCCCAAGGATGGAGGGACCCATCCCAGGGAATTTAAGGTAAGTTCCGGTAAGTTTTTTTTTTTTTTTTTGTGGCATAGGGGGGCCTGATTTGTGCCCCCCTACATGCCACTATGCCCAATGACCATGCCCAGGGGACAGAAGTCCCCTGGGCATGGCCATTGGGCAAGGGGGCATGACTCCTGTCTTTGCTAAGACAGGAGTCATGTCAATGGAGGGTGGGAGTCAAAAAAAAATGGCGCAAATCGGGTTGAGGCAGATTTTTTGCCTCAGACCGACTTGCCCCATTTTTTGACGCCCAAGCTCCAGTTTCCCCTACGCCGGCCCTGCCTGGTGTAAGTCTTTTTTTTTTACGCACACCAGGCAGCTCCGCCGGCTAACGTCATTCCATAAATAAGGCGCCCGCATGGCGCTTTGGAATGGCGTTAGCCGGCGTTACATTTTTTTACGCACAACTGCGTTGGCGCAGTTGTGCGCCAAAAAGTATAAATACGGCCCTTGTTGTTTCTAGGAAAATTTAAGACACTTTTTATTGCTTTTACAGTAATCTTTGAACTCTAAAGACACTTGATATCACTTTCAGTAATATCCCTACATTTGCTTATTTCAACTTTAATCATTTTGACCTGCATTTATTCAGATAAATCTTATATATTTTTTCTAACCACTGTGTGGTGTATTTTTGAGGTGCTATATTGTGTTATTGTATGATTTATTGCACAAATACTTTACACATGGCCTTCTAAGTTAAGCCTGATTGCTCAGTGCCAAGCTACCCGAGGGGGGGGGGGGGCACAGGATAATTTGGATTGTGTGTGATTTACCCTGACTAGAGTGAGGATCTTTGCTTGGACAGGGGGTAACCTGACTGCCAACCAAAGACCCCATTCCTAATAATGTGTGTCGGCCTACTTCAGGCCCAAATGCCACAGCTACCCACATCTGCATACAGGCAGACATTTCAAGGATCTTGAGGCCTCCGTGTTGCATTTTGAGTCCTTTACTGTCATTGGTGATTGGTCCACCTAGAGAAGTCCCTCCATTTCTAGCTTCAAATGTGCATTTTGCAAAATATCTTGTATGAATATCCTCTGTTTAGAATCGTGTACATAATTAAAAACATAGAGTTTTCCTTCTTACAGATTTGTATTAATTAAATGTTACCTCATTTATAGATGCATGGTGGGTCAAATAACAATCATTATCAGCTCTAGCTTGGATAATGGCTCTGGTAAGCACATGTTTTTGGACAACCAACAACCAATATATACTGTTGCAATAGGAAGAGACTCACAGACATATCAGAATACTTTTTTGTAGATCAGCCATTGGAGCAAATAATTTGACCCCTTTCTGCTTTTTCAGCCAAGGAACAGCTTTCTGGACTCACCTATGTGTTTCACACCTCTTTCCCCAACAAATTGGAAGTAGGTACAAACTGCAAAAATAGTAAATTGTGAATGTTACTCAGAATATTTAAAAATACTGTGGCGAAATAAATTATTCTTTTCGACTTTACTTGTTCCCTAAAGGAAGGAAGAGGGAATCTTACCAAAGAAAACCTTTTATTGATATACTTTTAGAAACATAAAACACACTTTGTTGTACAGCACTTTTTCTATTGTCAAATACAAATTCTTTCTACATGTTAGCTGTTTTCTTGGTTCCTTTCAGGGGAAGCCACATACATTGGGTAACCTTAAAATCTCCAAAATGTGGGAATAAAAGGGTGCAAATGTGGCTCGAATGTATTTAGTGGAAAAAAGGTTACGAAAGTTAAAGCACAAACTGCCCCAGATATAAAGAAGAGCTCAGCACTCAAGAAAAGGGAAGTCTCAGCTCTAAAGGATTAAAACTGGCATATGTCAGTTTAAAGAATACTATTCTGGGAACCCTATCTGATATTTGTACTGATCATACATGAATCTATTTATTTATTACTTAAGCCAGCCCATCTTGTGGCTACCTGACAGCATTTCCATATACCATCCAATTCACTAGATATATATGCACTTAAGTAGCTGTGATCTGTTAGACATTTCTTTCAGCCAAGACTATAACATTATTTAGAGAACAAATGCGACGTGCTTACATTTGAACACACGTCAAAGAAAAGTGCATAATATGTCATTAATTATTAAGTACCATTGAATTAGTCATCAACAAGAATTGAGAAACGTGTCCTATGGGCATGAATTGGATACTTGGGCTTAGCCAAGTTCTTCCTTGCTCTAAGGATTGGGAATCCCATTTCCTGCCTGTACATGATTCCCTCGCTCATGTGATGTGAGCTGCTTACATGAGACAGCCTTTAATCATTTGTGTTTTCCAAATGTTGCTCACTGAGCGGACTTTCCAGAATATTACTAACTAGCTCTTGTGATTCAGACTCCTGTACAGAGGACTGACAGCTGTAGCATCAAGCTTGAGTGAGGTTGCTTGGCACTGTCTGTGAAAAAAATACCAAGATACCCTATTTTGTTCAGCTCTGCCAGATCGCAGAATAATTCTGCAATGCTTTGGAATCATGGAGAGTACAAGTACAGCAAGCAGAAGCTCATGTTTGAACACAATTTCAAAGCTTCAGGGAATTTGTGTAGTTTCTGGCCACTGCTGAAGAGTTTGGATGCAATTGGAATGCAGGTGTGAGTTAATGGATGTATTCAAGCTAAAGTTACAGAACTCAGCCTGTCAGGCTGGGTTACCTGGTGCATGTAACTTCAGTTGTTACTCTACCCATTTACAGCACTATCTTTACCGTTGGTGGTGCCCAGTGCGTCAATCTTTGTTGGCACCCCCTTCACAATGGCCTCCTTCTCACAGATTCCCTCACTACCACCTCCAGTGGCGCTTTCCTTAGGCCTTCCCTCACATTTATTTCTGTTATAGCACCATTCATCCCAATGGAGAGTGTCCGAGGGCTTTATAAAAAAAGCATATTATACAGAGATGATGAGTCCTAAAAGTGTGTAAATTAATGTGTAGGAAATTTTACTTAAGTCACCGTGGACTACAAGGTGTAGGAGACACTTATTGTCAATTCAGGTAGGCATTATTTGTTAAGAGTGCTTGTTCTGGAGAAATGAAGGGTCAGGTTTACTAAGTTTTCATGTACTCTAGTGACCAAAGTTGCTTTGATCTCGCTTGTAGTGCCAGTGCACCTTAAACTACCTTTAATAAATGCACACACTCTTGCTCCGTAGTGCAACAACGTATGTGTGCTGTCAAACATAGGTTTTATACTGAAAAGGTACCCTTCATAACTCAATGTCCTATGTTGGAAGGGTTGTAACTTATGAACTCCAAATAACAAGATATTGTTTACAAAAGCTGTAACCCACTGACCTAGCTACATAACATGCACATTTTTGATCTGCGTGTTACACGTTGCACTTTGTAGCTGGAACATTAGCTCTCTATGCTAGTTTATGATGAGTTAACACATACAAGAAAAATAACATATCTCTCCATCAACTGCATTAAGCACAAGAGTTATCAGGCAATTTCTATTATCCTCTGAAAAAAAACAGGCACATAAAGATCTTTGCAGGCAGCTCAGCTTGTCATGCAAAGGGGGCCCACTTGAGCTTGGCATTCAGGGTGACAGCACCAGTCACACAGGCCTAAACCAGGCACTGCTCTCAAAAAAAGGAACGCTCAAGATCCCTCACAAACAGCCCTAAAGGTTAATTTCACATACACCTCACAAATGCCTTCTTGATTCTAAATATAGGCATGGGCATGTAACCAAGGCCAACCTCAGTAGGAGTGTGTGAGGCATATCTAACCACAGTGCATCACTGTTATCACCATATCAATAAACTCTATATATCCAGCCAAGTTCTGTGGGATGCACAGCACTTTTAATAATATTTCATGTATAAAATAAATTAACGGTTTAAAGAGCTAGTAATGTTGTAGAAAACACTCAAAACCTTACCACAATCTAGCACATTGATTATACAATGAACTGGCAATCTCACGATGAGAAAGGTTATCTTGAGTAGTTACGATCTAGCCCTTAAGCAGATGTTATAAACACAATACAGTAAATAAACCATGCTCACTGGGTAAACAGTGTGCAATATTTGATAACACTTTGGGTGTGCTTCACAAAGGTAAGTTACACTTTTTAATAAGTGTACACTTTGTAGTAAGTTGACTTCTTTCAGTATTCACAAACTCTGGATATCGTTATACCGAAACTCCTCCTGGACCCTTACTAGTAAGTCTACCCTTTTTCCCATCCACTCCCTTGTGTTCCTCTCACTTTTATCAATACAATCTATATTTACATGTGCAGAGATGTTGCTTGAATGAGGATTTAGCTTAAAAAAACAAGATGCAAAACAGGAAATGGCTTGTTTAATTAAACATTACGGCTTGGAGAGCAGTTACAGAGCAGTGGTCTGAGGACTGTCTCTCATAGTACATTGAAATTAGGCACATTTTATACATTTCTCTGAGAGCAATAAACCCATAAAGCATTCTTTCCCTGGTGAAACAGTTGACAGGGAGTCGTAGATGCAATTTCCAGATAGGGAATGCAGGTAGGCCTCGACCTGGCGTGGACACTATGTGGACCAGTGAGTGCATGTCCAGATGTCCAGCCTGAGGGGCATGTCGTCACTGTGTGTGCTGTGCGTGATGTGTCCTTATTGGCTAAGTGTACCTAACAGTGTGTGGCATCTAACTGTATTGTGAATTGGGAATGCATGCGCCCCTCTGGCCATTTGTGCTTTATTGGGGCCAATCTCAAGGGACCACTGTAGTGTTGCTGCCTAGCTATGGGATGTGATCTAAGGTTGTGTGTTTGGCTGTCAGCTAAGTGTTACCCCAACTGTGACCTGTCAGTCATTAACCTTCAGGCTGGGGTTGCAGAATCTGCCTGACCACACACCTGTGTGCTGGGGTTGACGGAGAGTTCATGACCGGGGAATTTAACAGAGGTGATGCAACTTTGTGTATAAAAATGTATCGCCTGTGTGAAAAGGTGCCTTGTTGTCATGCGCTTTGATTAATGCAATGTCAACAGAGACTACACAGTTGGGACGTAGAACTCTGCCCATATAAGTGTAGGCAACAATTCCAATTTGTAGTATGTTTTGGAGCCCTACAAAACATAATAGTAAGTGTAGTTTCTGAATCAGGTGCCCAGTGTTCATAAAGCTCAAGCATACATAAAATGTTGGAGTATGGAACTGCAATTTCAGTGCAGCTGGCACTTTCATCCAACAACCTAATGATTGCAAATGGCTAATGCTAACAAACACAAAGAGGATATTAAAACACAACTGAGTATCACAATCTTACATCGTATTAATTATAACTCTTAAGGCAATGTGAAGTTGTCAGAAATTGGGTTATTAGTTGATAGACGTAAGAACCCACCTCTAGTGGAATTCAAAGTCCTAGTAATGGTGAAACACTAAGGGCCATATTTATACTTTTTGACGCAAAACTGCATTGAATGCAGTTTTGCGTCAAAAAGTTTAACGCCGGCTAACGCCATTTCTTTGCGCCACCCAAGCATCAAATTTATACTTTGACTCTCCGTGGTGCAGACCACGGGTTAGAGTAATTTTTTTTTTTACTCTAACCATTGCACCTGCGTAAAGAAAAAACAACGTCAACGCGGCGAAAATAACTTTAATCCAGTTTACGACGTCGCAAACCGGATACGTGCCATTTTTCCCTGCAAGTGCGTCAAAAAGAGGTGCAAACACAGCCAAATGTGGTAAGGAGCCCCAAAATGGATCCCAGAAGCCATGAGAGACCCCAGGAAGACTCCAACCTACCAGGAACCAGCCAGGAGGACCCTGACAAGACCCAGAAGAGGGAGAAGAAGAAAAGGAAGTGTCGGTTCAGTGCAGAGGAGCAGGAAATACTGGTGTAAGAGGTGACAGAACACCAGCATCAACTTTTTGTCACCTCAAAATTGCCAATTGGGAGGAGAGAGGCAATTTGGCAACACATTGTGGACAAGATAAACAGTGTGACAGAAGTACAGAGAACAGACACTGGTGCAAGAAACTCTAGCATGACTGCAAGCGCAGGACCAAGGAAAGATGGCAAGGAACAAGAAGGCAGCACTGCAGACTAGAGGTGGGAGTCCAGCACCACAGGAGGCCCTGGACCAGATGGAGGAGATGGTGGCAGCTGTCATCCCAGAGGAGATCGTCACAGGGATTCAAGGACAGGACAGCGCAGACTACCAGGAAACCACACAGATGCAGGGTAAGTTGCATGGGGGACAAAATTGCCTAAATGTTAACTGTAAGCGGGAGGACATACCTACTACACAATGCATGTCAGCCATGAAAATCAGGCAGAGGAAAGGGCAAAGAGGGACAGCACGGGCGCATGGGCTGTGCAATGGAAACCAGGGGCACAGCACAACACTACACCAACAACCTTTGCATTGGGGTACTCTTCCATGGCAAGGATGTTGGAAAGGCAAAGGCAGTCCAGGAGGGTAGGGTACAACGTAAAACTGGCCTGCTGTCACACGACAGCTGGTATTGTCGCTACATGAACTAGGGCTCAAGTTCCAGTCTCAGGCCATACCTGCAAGTGGTATTTACCAATGACAACAGTTGCCACTGCCACCTGTGCTGTGTGTGCAGGTCAAGTAGCTAATGGCAGTTACGTGCCCATGGATCAAACACACCCAAAATAGAGGGTTCCAGATGACCACGTTATCAATCCCCTGTAGTTCCTAACAAAGTGTAAATCCTGTCAAATACTCATGTCTATTGGCGCTATAAACATCAGGTATTGTTACTTACATTATGAAGTACACAGCAGTAATGTCATACCCATGCTTCACATTTCAGGGTCTACCCCGTGCCTGTGTTACAATAGCTGCAATGCCACCTTGCAACATCCCAACTGTCATACTGCTAAGACAACAGCATTGAGAGGAAGGACATATGTGTCTAGCTAGTTAAACACACCCGCACCATCATAGGAGGAAATGGAACACTGCCAGTACCATCAGTGCAATCCAATGTAGCACACATTCCCCAACATCAACATTACACACTACCAATGCTTACACCTGTGTCGTGCCATGCCAATGCTATACACAGTATGTACTTGTTCTCAGTAATATATAGGTGTATGCGATATATCCGAGACTGGGTCAGTTCCTTATTGTTAAGTGTGGTGCAAGTGGCATCAGTACACCCACAGCCAATGCAAGGCCTCACCATGCTAATGGAAGTAGATGGAGGGTTGCGTAGGACAAGAAGGTGGCAACATACAATTTGGACAGAACCTACACCTAGAGGATGTGACTCAGACAAATTTGCAAACTGCCCACACTACATTTGACATG
This sequence comes from Pleurodeles waltl, assembly GCF_031143425.1. Taxonomy (NCBI): domain Eukaryota; kingdom Metazoa; phylum Chordata; class Amphibia; order Caudata; family Salamandridae; genus Pleurodeles; species Pleurodeles waltl. The sequence continues at coordinate 1,354,260,662 of NC_090447.1, read as the reverse complement.
CAGGCGGGGCATAGGCCTGAGAAAATGCTAATATTAATGACAGGAACAATGAACAGGAACCAAGATTACTATGTCTCACTAATAGGAAGTCAATAACGTCACATTACAACTGCCACAAAACAGACACACTAATTGCACAATATCTCATTGCAGAGGACAATGGCTCTCCTGGGGATATGCCTGTCCTGGACTTCCCTGATGACATGGATGACGAGCTGACAAACATTAGCCAGCAGACCCTCCAAGATGTCCTTGAAACACTCCAAATCCCACCTTCAGTCGCAAGGAGGAGTACAGATACAGTAGCCATCACAGAGGACCCACCCACCACCCCAATAGTATGACCTGCCAGCTCCAACCCAGCTGAGGACTCTTAGGACACTGGTACCACTTTTGAGAGGACAGTAGTGAGAGTACTGTGGGAGCTGTCCAAGGAGGTGCGGGAGGGGATGCAAAATATGGCAGCCAGCCTTGAGGGGATTCACACCTGCATGATGTCATCTGCAGAACACGCAGCAGCCATGCAAGCGCTACTATCCCTCCTGCAAGGACTACAACAATGTTTAAGGGAATTCACTACAGCAGTTAGGGAGCTGCCACAACACCTGGCATCCCAAACCTTTCACTGCATGCACAAATGCAATCATGGCCCCCTCAGGGCCGACCTGGCTGCCTACCACAATGATGCAGCTGCTATACTCAAGAACCAGCAGCTCCTCCTTGCTGCAGTAATGCCCTTAATAGCCCCACAGTTGGCAGCTACCTAGAATTCTGACTCCACGTCTTCAAACATTGAAGTGTGTGTTGCCCCTTCAAACCCACCACCACCAAGGGCAGAGGAGACAACACACACATCAGAAGATAAAGACGTGGAACAGATCACCTTCACCCGTAGGAGGACCCGGTAGCACAAGTCCATGCCACATGGGCACTGATATCCTAGGTCCTGTGCTTGTTAACATGACAGTCTTCTACAGTTAGTCACATGCACTGTTCTCCAGCACACTGTTTACCTTGGCACTATGCACTGTAATTGTCTCTCACTACCTCATTGGCAATTCATGTTCCTCTGCACTGTATGACACTTCACCCCAGCATGTCCCTCACCATTGCACTTGTGCTGCATCACAATAGAAGGTGTCACACTAATGGACTCACAATCCTGGACTATGTAAATATTGCACTACAGCACTTTAAAATAAATAGCACTTACACAACCACTTTGTCTCTTTATAATGTGACACATCAACTGTGTAGGAGATTAGTGATGTATGTCACATGTAAATGGCAATAGAATGTCAATACAACAGTGTTGAAAGAATGTGGGCTGAGAACTATGCACTGGGGTCTGGATTTTATCATCATATGTGATTTCTTAGGCTTATTTCTGAAGTGAAATTAAAACAAACAGTACAATGCTGTGTAGAACAGAAAAAGTCAGCTTCAAAGTATGTATAAGCGGAAACTGGCCAACATATACTTTCATCACACACACACACCATACAGCAGGAATGGATGTGTACGAGTGTATGGACAAATATGTAACCTGGGAGTACAATGTAAGAAATTATAGGTGTGAGTTATGTATACAGAACTACATAAGATTATACCATCACTCAGCTTCTCAGGGTTCACATGAACATCAGGCTGCAGGCAGATGTCCCACAGTGCCCAAGATTCCAATTCAGGACCCAAACGATAACAGATTTAAAAACACATCCAACCTTCACAGCACATTGGGAACCATAGTAACCTTGAGTGGTGAGTGCAATGGATGGCAGATGCATAGAGAAGTAGCTTTGGCGTACCTGCCAATGTGACAGCTCATTTGGAATAACCATGTCAATAATGGGATTCTGATGTAGGATGGAACAGAAATGCAAATACTAAATTGACACTATACACCCATGCCAAGGCCCTGAACCCCAAGCATATGACACATACTGTAAAGGAGTACCTAAAACTTTATCTTACAGTAATAAAGGAAAATTAAACTAGGAGAACCTAACCTATCCTAACTATACATTACCCACAACTGGCCCTAACTACCCTAAGCTAAACTTACTTCTCACGTTTAACTAAACACTCTAAACATCAACCCCCCCACCCATCTTATATGACGGGACACATGTAGGACAACATATACTAACCTAAACACATACTAACTTATCCTAAACAAATATATTTTTTTTGTATTTTTTTAAATCATTTTTATAATTATTTTTTAATGTAATTTTTTTTATACATATAACCCCAACCTCATCCCCCACCCACCCACGCACAAAAAACATGTAATAATATAACCTCCTCCACCCCCCAACCCACTTATACTAACTAAACTAATAGCCTACTCTAACCTAACACTAAGCCCCCTAAACCCACTAAAGATAAGAACAAGGAAAGAGGAGGGAGGGGAGGGAATCATGGGTGAGGATCCAATAATTACAAATTGGCTCTCTGCATGATTTTTTTGATACCCCGAAGTCTCCTGCTATTGCGGGACACCTCATGCTTCAGCCTGTCCATCCTGCACAACATTCTTTGCATGTCACGTTTCAGTGTCTGTATGTCCTGATTGTCTATCACAGCAGCTGAGGTTGTTTGTGTTCCACTTGTTGATGCCATTGCTGGTGCTGGTGCCATGGTTGGAGGGGGAGGTGCAGGAGGTGCTGCTTGTGGGCCTGGAGCAGATGAGGTTGAGGGACCTGCTACAGTAGCTGTCATCCTTGGGCTCACTGTGGTCTGAGCTGTGGTGGTGGCTGTTGTGGGAAAGGCTGGCCCCCCTTGGACAAATGCTCTCCAGACCCCTGTGGCTCTCTCATGGCGATAACGGCGAGCCATATTGCAGAACCCAGCCTCCACATCTAGTATGTGGCAGTAACGCATTGCCTGCCTTTGGAATTCCCTGATCTCATGGGCATTCATGTTGGCAGCTGTAAAAATAGAGAAAGCCAAACATTAGTGACATCATTGTGTGATACTTCTATAGATGATATTCTAACACTTCATCAAAAATAGAACATACAGTCCAAATCACAGTACAGATGATAGAGGCCCTCATTACAACATTGGCGGTAAAAGCCGCTTACCGCCGTGCAGAAGACCGCCAACACACCGCGGCGGCCGCGGAATTCCGCCACAGCTATTATGACCCACATTTCGGAATCCACCAAAAATCAGACACCCACACAAGTCCGCCACACCAAAGGTCAGTGATAAACTGGCGAAAACAAAACCGACACCGTCACGCCAACAGAAATACACCCACACTATCACGACACACGAATCCACGCGGCGGTCTTTCAACCTAGGTATTCCATTGGCAGTACACACCGCCGCACTCAAAATACACACACTCTTACAAAACACAGCCACATTGGACAATTCAAAATACACACACCTGATACACATACACACACCACTCCCACACACCCAATACAATATAAAACACACACCCACATCACCCACAAACCCCTACGACCAAAAGTTCTGAAAGAAGGCCAGAGAGAGACAGCATCAGCAAGAACAACAGCATCCACAGACACACAACACCATCACCCATACAACTGCCACGCACCTAACACAACACACCACTACATATCACCACACTTATCACCACACACTCCACCCCACACATCACCTACACCACCCCATGGCATGGCAAAGACACCCCAGGTTCTCGGAGGAGGAGCACAGGGTCATGGTGGAGGAAATAGTCCGGGTAGAGCCACAGCTATTCGGAGCACAGGTGCAGCACACCTCCATTGCAAGGAAGATGGAGCTATGTCGAAGAATAGTGGACAGGGTCAACGCAGTGGGGCAGCACCCAAGAAATCAAGAGGACATCAGGAAGAGGTGGAACGACCTACGGGGGAAGGTGCGTTCTGTGGTCTCAAGACACCACCTGGCGGTTCAGCGGACTGGTGGCGGACCCCCACCTCCTCCCCCACAACTAACAACATGGGAGGAGCAGGTTTTGGCGATTCTGCCTCCTCAGGGCCTCGCAGGAGTAGCTGGAGGAATGGACTCTGGTAAGTCAAACCTTTACTATTACATCCCCCACCCTACCTGCATGCTATCACATACCTCCACCCTCACCCCCAGCACCCCAACTCCTCACATATGTCCCAACATCACAAACCACCCATCCCAACACCAAGCCCTGCATGCAACAACAAAGCATGGACACCCATCACCAATGCATGCCCGCTGCACATACCAATGCACCTCCCTAAACCATCATCACACAAGGTCCCACACAGGAATGCTAGCACTGGGGTACACGGTGTACACCATTACACACAAAGATTTAATAAACATCCTTTTATACCCCTGCAGGACCCCTACCCAACGTCATCGGACAGGAGGGTCCACACATGTCCACACCCCCAACAGAAGAGATCCACAGTGATGACAGCACCTCTGTCCAACTGGATATAGATGACCAGCCCGGATCATCGGGGACATCGGGACAGTTGGTTCCCCTCACACAGGCATAGGCCACCACAGACCTTCCCCCCTCTGGAAACACCAGCACAGCACCCATCCAGCGGGCCCATACCTCCGTCCCCAGGACACGTCAATCAGCAGTGTGTCCACCACTACAGGGAACCCAGGATAACCCACCACCCAACAACAACAGGGGCCTGGGGGCAGTGGTAGTGGGCACACGGTCCAGGGGACAGAGGCCCAGGAACACAGGGGAACTGGGAGGGCTGCTGTGCGACAGGGGGAGGACAGGCCAAGGGAACTCACTCTCCACGAGGCCCTGTCCTCCATCATGGGAGCTTACCACCACTCCCAGGAGACGATGGCAACGGTACTGGCCAACTTTCAGGCGACCCAGTGCATGCAGGAGGAACAGTATATGGGCTTCAGGGAGGAACTCAGAACCATCAGCTCCGCCCTGGGCACCATCGTAGGGGTGCTGAAGGAACTACTCAACACCAGGAGGGACACTGTGGCACTACAATGGGCCCCTGACACTAGCATGGACGATGAACTGCCCACCACCTCCTCCGGCGCTAGTGGACAGGACGCCCCACCACAGGACCACCACACCAGCACCCCACCCCCTGCCGACGGAGAACCACCCCGCAAACGGTCCCTGAGATTCAGGACAAAGACAGAGCACGATGCCAAGACCCCCCCCAAGAAATGAGACCACCCTGATTGTCATCCTACTGTCCCACTTTGTCACCCTGTCCATACTTTAACTGCCCCAGCTCCACTTCCTATGTCCATGTGGGCAATGCACCTGTGAGTCTAATAGACTGGACTCTGCCATGGACACTCCTCCGCCATCACCCCTCACCATTTCACTACCCCCTCCAATATTGAGCATTTAAATAAACACACCTAAAGCACAAAACGATCTGGAGTCTGTCTGTGATTTGGAAATAGTGTGTTAGCAATTGCAGTGCTAAAATGTTTTTTAAATAGTAATGTCAACATACCTATGTCACACAGCTCTAGTCCATGAGGAATCTAAGCAGATGTCACACAGTGGGACCCACATCTGTGAAATCATAAGGGAAAGTGAAAACTCAGTGACCGTACACTGGGTGAAAACGACAGACATGAGAGAGGTAGTAGGTTCAAAGTACATGTAGTAGGCAGGTTTGGATTCCTACCTGTGTCTCACTGGAAATATTGCAGGATCACTGAGTCCCTGTTGTGCATGTCTTCTTCCTCTGCTTCCTCCTCATCACTGTCCACAGGCTCCACAGCTGCCACAACACCGCCATCTGGACCATCCTCCTGCAGAAAAGGCACCTGTCATCGCAAAGCCAAGTTGTGAAGCATTCAGCAGGCCACGATGATCTGGCACACCTTCTTTGGTGAGTAGAATAGGGCTCCACCTGTCATATGGAGGCACCGGAACCTCACCTTCAGGAGGCCAAAGGTCCACTCGATCACCCTCCTAGTTCGCCCATGGGCCTCATTGTAGCGTTCCTCTGCCCTAGTCCTGGGATTCCTCACTGGGGTCAGTAGCCATGACAGGTTGGGGTAACCAGAGTCACCTGCAAATGGCGAGGGACAACTGTTAGACACACACTAACCTGTAGGGATAACCCCAGACCCACACAACCATTCCCAATGACTTGCTTCCAGGTGCTCACCTAATAGCCACACACGGTGCCTCTGGAGTTGCCCCATCACATAAGGGATGCTGCTATTCCGCAGGATGTAGGCGTCATGCACTGAGCCAGGGAACATGGCATTCACATGGGAGATGTACTGGTCTGCCAAACATACCATCTGTACATTCATAGAATGATAACGCTTCCAGTTTCTGTACACCTGTTCACTCCTGTGGGGGGAGGACCAAAGCTACATGGGTCCCATCAATGGCACCTATGATGTTGGGGATATGTCCCTGGGCATAGAAATAACCTTTCACTGTAGGCAAATACTCCACCTGTGGGGAAAACGATGTAGCTCTGCATGTGTTTCAGAAGGGCAGACAACACTCTGGACAATACGTTGGAAAACATAGGCTGGGACATCCCTGATGCCATGGCCACAGTTGTTTGAAATGACCCACTTGCAAGGAAATGGAGCACTGACAGCACCTGCACTTGAGGGGGGATTCCTGTGGGATGGCGGATTGCTGACATCAGGCCTGGTTCCAACTGGGTACACAGTTCCTGGATTGTGGCACGGTCAAGCCTGTAGGTGATTATCAAATGTCGCTCCTCCATTGTCGACAGGTCCACCAACGGTCGGTACACCGGAGGATGCTGCCATCTCCTCACATGTCCCAGCGGACGGTGCCTATGAAGGACAAGAGCGAGCACAGAGTCAACCAACTCAGAGGTACATACCCACAGTCTACACAGAACACCATCCATACACAAAAGGTGGCCTGTATGTGTGTTGAGTCTAGACCTAGGTATGTGTGACGCAGTTGAAAATGAAGCCATGTGGGCCCCTGAAATGGCGGCTGCCTGACCTCTGAAGTGGGACAATGGGATGTGAGGTAACTGCGTTGGCGTTGTACACCGTCGCGGTAGGCGGTCGAAGACCGCGGAGCAATGCTGCATTGGTCAACATTGGAACGTATGGGTCCCAGGAGCCAATGACGATGTACACCGGCGGTGACGGTATGCACCGCCGCAGATGTGACCGCCATTTTCAATCACTTCAATCACTCGATACCTGATCTTCGACAGGAGAGGACCTACACTGCAAGTGCTGCTGTGACCTCGGTCTGGAAGAGACAATGGCTCGTGCATCTGGGGAAAGGGCCCCTGCCTTCACATCGGAGGAGTTGGAGAAACTCGTGGACGGGGTCCTCCCCCAGTACACGCTACTCTACAGTCCTCCAGACAAACAGGTAAGTACACAGATAGCATATTGTATGGGCTATGCCTGTGAGGAGAGGGCTGGATGCAAGAAGGAAGGGGGCAGAGTGCTGCGTGCATGAAAGACGGTTAATGCATGTGCCACATGGCAAGGGTAGGGATGGGGGCCAATCACTGTGACAGTGCAGTTGGTAATGACTTCTCTTTTTCCCCTGTACATTTCATGTAGGTCAGCGCCCACCAGAAGAAAGATATTTGGCGTGCCATCGCCAAGGACGTCCAGACCCTGGGGGTCTACCACAGACGGAGCACCCACTGCCTTAAAAGATGGGAGGACATTCGCTGCTGGAGCAAGAAGACGGTGGAGGTTCAGCTGGGGATGGCCTCCCGATGTGGGAGGGGTGCCCGTCACACCATGACCCCCCTGATGTTCAGGATCCTGGCGGTGGCCTACCCGGAGTTGGATGGGCGCTTGAGGGCATCACAGCAGACACAAGGGGGTGAGTACACTCTCATTCTGAAGACTTCGCAGTGGAGGTGTCTGGGTGGGGGATGAGGGCTGTGGGTTTCCCTAGGCCAGGGCGAGTTCCGTAGGCAAGGACCCTCCATAAGGCAGGCCATGTGGAAACTCACCCCACCTCTGTAGAGTGCCAAGTACAGCTATTCATGCTCTTGTGTCATCTATGTGTGCAGATGTCGTCCATAGACTTGTAGGCCATTTCCCAGGAGTTGAACAGTGGACCCCAAGAGCGCAGAGTAGTGCAGGGGCCTTCTGTGTCTGTTGTGTCTGCCAACGGTAGCGGTAATCAATGCACTCAACATGTCTTTCTTCTGTCGTCCCCCCATTTTGTGGTCTCCCTGTTCTTGTGTGCATTAGCATCATCAGGCGGAGGAGCAGTGGCACCGGAGCACGAGGGAGCTGCATCCCACATGGCCCTGGAGGGCGAGACTACAGACTTGGAATTCACCAGTGGGACAGAGGGTGAGGGGAGCTCCACGGCGGGGACAGGAGCTGACACCAGTTATACAGACTCGTCCTCTGATGGGAGCTCCCTTGTGGTGGCTGCAACATCTGTGCCCCCCGCATCTACAGGTAAAGCCGCCACCCCCCTACCAGCACCGCCCTCCCAGCAGCCCCTCAGCCTTCGCCCTGCCCCCGCTCACCCAGGAGGGTGGGCATCACCTTTGCCCCAGGCACCTCAGCCCCTGCCCCAGTCACCCCTGCTGCCCTCAGTGAGGAGGCCATTGACCTCCTCAGGTCCCTCACTGTTGGGCAGTCTACCATTTTGAATGCCATCCAGGGTGTAGAAAGGCAGTTGCAACAAACAAATGCATTCCTGGAGGGCATTCATTCTGGTCAGGCGGCCCTTCAGTGAGGTTTTCAGACTCTGGCCTCAGCACAGATGGCAGCCATTGTCCCCGTCTCTAGCCTCCCCCCTTCATCTTCCTCCACCCAGACCCAATTCCCTGTACCTCTGCATATCCCAAGCACACCATCAGACCAGCCTGCACACACCTCAACACACAAGGGAAGCTCAGGCAAACATAAGCACCACACATCCCACAGGAACTCACGCAAGCAACACATACATGCATACAGACCAACATCCACTGCCTCCACTGTGTCCCCCTCTTTGTCGTCTCCCTCCTCCCTCCCAGTCTCGTCTACACTCACACCTGCATGCACTACCTCTACAGCCACTATGTCCCTCACCAGCACACCCACCAGCACACCCCGCTCACGTGCAGTCACCACCCCCACTACCATTCACACGTCCCCTGTGTCCTCTCCCATTGTGTCTGTGACGCCCCCTCCCAAGATACACAAACGTAGGCACACACCCACCCAACAGCCATCCACCTCACAACAGCCTCCAGCGCATGCACCTTCACCCAAAGTCACCAAACGTACACCTCCTACTACCACCACCTCTTCCTCCACTCCCAAACCCCCTCCAGCTACCCATCCCAGTGTGTCCCAAAAACTTTTCCTGTCCACCCTTGACCTTTTTCCCACACCTCCCCCACCCCGTCCATCTCATAGGTCCCGAAGTTGCACCTCAGCCACAACATCTCCGGGACCAGTGGTGCCTGTAGTCACCGGTATGTGGAGTGCACCGGCCACCAGGACAGCCAGTGTGGCACGGAGCCAAAGCACAGACAGTCCCCCACCTGTGAAGCATCAGAAGTTGGCCAGTGCCCGGTGGGAGAGGGGGAAGACTCTAGCCACCAAAGCCGCAGAGTGTGGAGTCAGCTGTGACACCTTCCAAGGCGGGGAAGGGCCACAAGAAACCCGGCAAGTCTGGGAAGAGCAGCACGGTGGAGAAGACCGCCATCATCCCAGCTGCCCAGGAGGCCACCGCCAGCCCCAGCCCAGCTGCCCAGGAGGCCACCGCCAGCCCCAGCCCTGCTGCCCAGGCGGCCACCGCCAGCCCCAGCCCAGCTGCCCAGGAGGCCACCGCCAACCCCAACCCAGCTGCCCAGGAGGCCACCGCCAGCCCCAGCCTAGCTGCCCAGGAGGCCACTGCCAGCACCAGCCCCGCTGGGCCATGAAGGACCGCCAGCACAAGCTGGGCCATGAAGGACCACCATCTCAAGCACCGCTGGGCCATGAAGTACTGCCAGCACAAGCACCGCTGAACAGGGCACCACCATCTGAAGCACCGCTGAACAGGGCACCGCCATCTGAAGCACCGCTTAATAGGGCACCGCCATCTCAAGCACCGCTGGGCCATGAAGGATGGCCAGCACAAGCACCGCTGAACAGGCACCGCCATCTCAAGCACCGCTGAACAGGGCACGCCATCTCAAGCACCGCTAGCCCATGAGCGGCAGGGGCACTGACGCAACTGGGTCTGTCACGGGGTGAGTGATGCACTCTGGGCACCAGTCCCCCTCCAGAACCAGTGGAGAGATCCATCCACTACCTCTGTCTTTCACAGGATGAAACACTCTGGGCACCAGTCCCCCTCCAGAACCAGTGGAGAGATCCATCCACTACCTCTGTCCATCACAGGATGAAGCACTCTGGGCACCAGTCCCCCTCCAGAACCAGTGGAGAGATCCATCCACTACCTCTGTCCTTCACAGGATGAAGTACTCTGGGCACCAGTCCCCCTCCAGAACCAGTGGAGACTGTTATCCTCTTGAGAGACTGTGGCTTTGCACTCCCCAGGATGGAACAGTGGGCAACCCACCCACTGTAGAGACTTGAGAGACTGTGGCTTAGCACTCCCCAGGATTGTACAGTGGGCAAGCCACCCACTGTAGAGACTTGAGAGACTGTGGCTTTGCACTCCCCAGGATGGAACAGTGGGCAACCCACCCACTGTAGAGACTTGGGAGACTGCGGCTTTGCACTACCCAGGATTGAACAGTGGGCAACCCACCCACTGTAGAGACTTCAGAGCCTGTGGCTTTGCACTCCCCAGGATGGAATAGTGGGCAACCCACCCACTGTAGAGACTTGTGAGGCTCAAGTGGCTGAGGTGCCCCCCCTTTCCCTCCCCCTGAGGTGCCTGTTTTCTTGCTGTCTGATGCCCCTGCAGTGTTCTCTCCATCATGGTCAGGGATCTTGTGTGGGCCTCGCCCATACCGTGTGGTCCCAGTGTGCCACGGTCTTTCTTTGTGCACTACCTGTACTACTATGCCTGGTATTTATTTTGTACCTTGTGTATATATATATTTCTGCCTTCTTGTTTTTAATATATTCCGATGGTTACACTCATTTTCTTTGGTCTTTGCATTCTTCCGGGGGGATCTGGGGGTGTAACTGTGATTTATTGCTATGCATTAGTGTGTGTGTTGTGGTGGGTGAGGGTGGGGGGGTTGCATGTGTGTGTCCCTGTTTTTTCCCTCCCCCTCCCCTGTGTCGTAGGTGCAGTACTCACCGTGGACTTCGCCGCCGTCGTTCGTGCTCCTGGTAGAGGAGCAGGAAGACTATCGCAGGTAGAATTTTGAGTTCCGGTTCCATGGTGTCCTCGTTCCTCGTGGAGTGTGTAGAGGTGAGCGTTTTCCCTTCGAAATTCCTGTTTCGCCGTGTTTTTATCCGCGGTGAATCCGCCCCGGAAAAGGTGGCGGATTGGCCTGTCATAATAGTGTGGGCGGTGCATTGTCTCCCGCCTGTCTGTTGGCGGTGACCGCTGCGCTGTTTGTTTGTACCGCCGTGGCGGTCGGAGTGTTAAAGTGGCTGTCTTTGTTGGTGGTTTCCGCCACGGTCGTAATTGCAATTTTTTTAACGCCGGCCTGTTGGCGGTCTTACCGCTGCTTTAACACCGTCCGCCAGGGTTGTAATGACCACCAGAGTGTCCCTGAGGAACTACATGCCAAGGCAGCCTATACATCTACTATCTAACAGCACAGCAATGCACAACAAGGTGTGTACTTAATTAAATGTCTGTGCATCTTTGTACTGCTATTAGTCACATAACAAATGCTGCAAGTACTCCACATGTGCCAGGCCAACTAATGACTATCTTCTGGATGACAATCCAGACCCACAAGACCTGTGAATTGTAAATGGAACTGGCTGGACGGTATGCAGTTGGTAATCATGAGGGGCCATTGTACGTTCAAACACATGAATGTTTGAATTACATGTCTGTCTTCTACACTGGGATCCTCACACCTAGGTACACATATTTCCTAACCCTAAACCCTGTGCCTCAGGGGGTGATGGACATGCAACGCATACTTTCAAACATCAAGAACAGCCAGAAAGCTTTGGACAGCTGTCCATGGGTTTAGTCAGCCCACCACAGGTAAGGAGGCCTGCCAACTAGGATTTACTCAAACATTGGACAATCACATCCACATTAATTTTCAAAATATGGACAATTGTCTACATCATTACATCTCACTGACACCTTTCCAAAATCAAGCACATTGATGCAAGCACCCATCCGACCTCCATGCACACCTATGACATTTCACTCAAGTGCCACATAAACGGAGCACAACATGTGGAGCTAGATGCTGCTAGGAAGTCAAACATACAGTCCTACATGTTCATTACTTAACAGGGTTGCACAAGTCTGTGGGTAAGATTTCAGCATCACTGGTCTGTGTGAATCACTGTATGACTTGCTGACTAAATCATGACACTGGCCATCTCCAAATTAATCATTGGCATACATGTAGCAACAATTCACCCTGTTCACATGCCCATGCCTATAGCGCAGCACTCGACTCCCAATATATGACTCTCTGCCACAGAATGTCCAATTCTAACATAGAACATAATGTCAACCTCCAGTCAAGTCACATTTCAGATCATGTGCCAGTACATCACACCTTGCAATGAGTCTAACACACAGGAGTCAATCACACAACAGCTGCAAACACAACACAGGACAAACCTATTAACACTTACTGGACACGTCTGGGTCCGCAAATCGAGCCACTTCACCAATTGTATATGGGGCGGTTCCACCTGTAAAACATGGAAGGGTGAAATGTGCTCAATGTCTGCTCACATGTACAAAACTTGGATCAACAAATTTCTGTGTGTGACATTTTATATGATAGAGCAGCACATCAGGCATGCAGAGACACCAACAGACATAGTCATGCAAACATGCATTGACACTGTCACTCCAGTGAGTGATAGACACACATATGCACACATGCACTGGCCCTAACAATCATGAGGTGCCCAACATGAACACTCAATGTTGTGCTTAATTATTTCTAGAGGGTACTCCATTTTATCATTTGTTATTATGAGAGACATGCAAAGCCACATTCATGGTGCACTGCAATACCAGTGACTCAGGTATTGTGGCCTGTGCATCAAGGGACAAAGAGTTACTGTGTGATGCTCATGAGGGTAGAGTTTTGTTCTAGAATTATTGTGCTATCAATGGTCCATTATATGTGTGCCTGTGTTGTATGTAGGTTACATGTGCCACATTGGCAGTGTACCCAGAGCTGTATATGACCCCTATGACAACATGATGGCAGGGATCCTGTGTGTTACTTGATGACAATGTTACGCTAAACGTGGATTGGCCATTTATCTAAATCAAAACAACAACAGCATGTATGCTGACAGTGTCTAATTTGATAATACGTGACAGAATGCATGGGCACAGGTGTAGTCAATGCACCTGAAATGTGTTCCTCTGGGCCTGTGTACCTATATAAGGTATTGTAGATCACAGTTTGCCACATTCATTATTTCAGAATTGCCAAGTTGGGTGATCTGTGGTAATACAACAAAACTGACACTGTCTGCTAATTAAAACATGTGTAAGCAAATGTCCTACTTCTGCAATCTTGATGAGGTAGGTCTCTATTTTTAAGCACCATGGGAATGGCGCAACTCACAGGAATGCTGGCCTGCTGATCTTAGCATACTACCATGTCTGTGATAGCCTTCATACTGAAAAGTTAACAATTGTAAATATGCTGCACCATATCAGCAGGGGTGTACCAAACGTGAAATAGCAAACTATTTTGTCACTTTAAATGTATGATTAACTGTAGAAAATTGTTTGGCTATAAAGTGACACAGATGGCAATTGCACCAGCTCTGTACCAGCAATTGTGTCCAAGGCAAAAATGTTGTTGGGCCATGCTACTCAATGATAGGATTTCTACACCTACTCCGAAAAGCCATGAGATTAACCTGTTTAGTGCTACTGCAATCTGGTAGAATCCGAGCACAATTAGATTTGGCCATGTGAAAGATTATCCGTCCAGACGTAAACACACAGAAACAATTAACTTAGGGCCAGATGTTTTTTTTTATGTGTAGCATTTGCTTAATTTGTTTACGCTACAGCTATGGAAAGTAGCACAAAACATCTAGATATTATTAAGTGTGCATTACTTTGGCATCCAGAATTAATTTAAATGCTGCACAAACAAAGTTGAAATATCACCCTAGATATTAACCCCTTCGCTGCCAGGCCTTTTCCCCCTCCTGTGCCAGGCCTTTTTTTGGCTATTTGGGGCAGTTTGCACTTAGGCCCTCATAACGTTCTGTCCACAGAAGCTAGCCCAGCCAAATTTGCGTTCTTTTTTTCCAACATCCTAGGGATTCTAGCGGTACCCAGACTTTGTGGGTTCCCTGAAGGAGGCCAAGAAATTAGCAAAAATACAGTGAAAATTTCGTTTTTTTCAAAAAGATTGGAAAAAGGGGCTGCGAAAGAAGGCTTTTGTTTTTTTCCCTGAAAACGGCATCAACAAAGGGTTTGCGGTGCTAAAATCACCAGCTTCCCAGCTTTCAGGAGCAGGCAGACTTGAATCATAAAACCCAATTTTTCAACACAATTTCGGCATTTTACTGGGACATACCCCATTTTTATGATTTTTTGTGCTTTCAGCCTCCATCCAGTCAGTGACGGAAATGGGCATGAAACCAATGCTGGATCCCAGAAACCTAAACATTTCTGAAAAGTAGACAAAATTTTGAATTCAGCAAGGGGTAATTTGTGTAGATCCTATAAGGGTTTCCTACAGAAAATAACAACTGAAAAAAAAAAATATTGAAATTGAGGTGAAAGAAACAGCAATTTTTCTCTACGTTTTACTCTGTAACTTTTTCCTGCAATGTCAGATTTTTGAAAGCAATATGCCGTTACGTCTGCTGGACCCTTCTGGTTGCGGGGATATATAGGGCTTGTGGGTTCATCAAGAACCCTAGGTAACCAGAGCCAATAAATGAGCTGCACCCTGCAGTGGGTTTTCATTCTATACCGGGTATACAGCAATTCATTTGCTGAAATATAAAGAATGAAAAATAGCTATCAAGAAAACCCTTGTATTTCCAAAATGGGCACAAGATAAGGTGTTGAGGAGCAGTGGTTATTTGCACATCTCTGAATTCCGGGGTGCCCATACTAGCATGTGAATTACAGGGCATTTCTCAAATAGACGTCTTTTTTACACACTCTCTTATATTTGGAAGGAAAAAATGTAGAGAAAGATAAGGGGCAATAACACTTGTTTTGCTATTCTATGTTCTCCCAAGTCTCCCGATAAAAATGATACCTCATTGTGTGGGTAGGCCTAGCGCCCACGACAGGAAATGCCCCAAAACACAACGTGGACACATCACATTTTTTGACTGAAAACAGAGGTGTTTTTTGCAATGTGCCTACCTGTAGATTTGGGCCTCTAGCTCAGCCGGCACCTAGGGAAACCTACCAAACCTGTGCATTTTTGAAAACTAGAGACCTAGGGGAATCCAAGATGGGGTGACTTGTGGGGCTCTGGCCAGGTTCTATTACCCAGAATCCTTTGCAAACCTCACAATTTGGCTAAAAAAACACTTTTTCCTCACATTTCGGTGACAGAAAGTTCTGGAATCTGAGAGGAGCCACAAATTTCCTTCCACCCAGCATTCCCCCTAGTCTCCCGATAAAAATGATACCTCACTTGTGTGGGTAGGCCTAGCCCCCGCGACAGGAAATGCCCCAAAACACTATGTGGACACATCACATTTTTTGACAGAAAACAGAGGTGTTTTTTGCAAAGTGCCTACCTGTAGATTTTGGCCTCTAGCTCAGCCGGCACCTGGGGAAACCTACCAAACCTGTGCATTCTTGAAAACTAGAGACCTAGGGGAATCCAAGATGGGATGACTTGTGGGGCTCTGACCAGGTTCTGTTACCCAGAATCCTTTGCAAACCTCAAAATTTGGGTAAAAAAACACATTTTCCTCATATTTCGGTGACAAAAAGTTCTGGAATCTGAGAGGAGCCACAAATTTCTTTCCACCCAGCGTTCCCCTAAGTCTCCCGATAAAAATGATACCTCACTTGTGTGGGTAGGCCTAGCGCCCACGACAGGAAATGCCCCAAAACACAACATGGACACATTCCATTTTTTGACAGAAAACAGAGGTTTTTTTTGTCAACACCAGAGCAATACGCGCTCTATTGGCGACAAAAATGCAAAAACCCAGCACTGTCAAAACAAAGTAATTTATGCATTATGCTGATATGTTGTCGTTTAACCTTTTGCATTGCAGAGTTCAATCCTGAAAACTTATTTTTAATATGCTTACAAATACTGTTCCTTTGCCATGTATTGCTGCAGGTTTTCAGAGTGTGTTAGGGTGTGCCCCTTTCCAGGGCCTTCCAGAGACTTTCCCTGCAACATGCCTGGGCGTGGTTCTGGGCTGGGCCAAGACTCTATAAAAGAGAGCCAGCCCAACTCTCAGTGCTCACTATTCAGAGGTCCCGGTGCAGAGCAGCAGCTTCTTCCTGAGCTCCTGTCCCGGCGGCTTATTTGGATCTTCCGGTCTTCTGCCCTAATCCTTCATTGGTGATCATTGGTCCAGGCAGTAAGACGGTGGTTGGCCTGTCCCGACACCGTTAGTTAGAATTTTCCTATTCTTGGTTTAAATTCTTAAATGAGTAACAGATTACTTGCACGCTACCATTTCTTGACATTTATATGGTAGTTTACAAATAGGCAAGACGCGCAATTTATTTCATAAAAGGTTTGACTTTGTTATTCATTGCGCGCTACCATTTCTTGACATTTATATGGTAGTTTACAAAAAGGCAAGACGCACGATTTATTTCATAAAGGTTTGACTTTGTAATTCATTGCGCGCTACCATTTCTTGACATTTACATGGTGGCTTAACAATCGCAAAACGCGCAATTCATTTTATGGTGTTTAAACATTGATGTCCATTGCGCGCTACTATTTCTTGAAATTTACATGATGTTTTACGAATTGGCAAGATGCACAACTCGTTACATGAGCAGTAAACTTTGTTGTTCATTGCGCTCTACCATTTCTTGACATTTTACATGGTGGCTTAAGAATCGGCAAAAGAAGCGCGATTTGTTTCATTGTACTTTGATCTTGTTATTTATTGTGAGCTGTTATTCCTTGACATTTACACCGTGTTTTACGAATCGGCAAGACGCGCAATTCGATTAATGATGATTTGACTTTGATATTCATTGCGTGCTACCATTTCTTGGTATTTTACATGGTAACACTCGAATTGGCAAGACGCACGATTCTCTCCTCAAGTTTAATTCATGTTGTTTATTGTATGCTACTATTCTAAGATATTTATTATGTAATATTCGAGTAGACAAGTTATGTGATTTGTTTCCTGAATCCATATTGTGTTATTCATGGTGCACAATCCTTTAATGGTGTTTACTATATATATATATATATATATATATATATATATATATATATATATATCTGCAATATGTGCAATTTGTGTTGAAACATTTTAAGAGTACACAGAAAGCCAGAGTTTCTAGATGCAATATTGTATGGTCCTAGTGTACATTCTCAAAACAGGATTTATATGACTGGTTTAAAATTTAGTCAGAATGTTTTTTCTGAATCTCATGTTATGGAAAGTACTTGAAGTTCCTCTACAGGTATCTGGCCATCTTGAAACTTAGTCATTTTAAACTTACCTCTTAGATTGTTCATGTTTTCAGAGTGACTAGGCTTAGAATCATAGTCTAGTATTGATTTCAGGAGATATAATTTTCATATTGTGTGTTCTAACCTTTTTCTTACTACAGGTCTCCTTCCCAGCTGTTCCCTTCCTAATCCCCTCTTCCCCTCTTGGACTCTCTCAGTCTCTGTGATTTATCTATCAGAGTCTTGGAGCTGTTCAGTGGTGGACGTGTTGGGAACGTGCACAGACCCCGAGGATCTGGTGACTCTGACATTTTTGCAAAGTGCCTACCTGTAGATTTTGGCCTCTAGCTCAGCTGGCACCTAGGGAAACCTACCAAACCTGTGCATTTCTGACAACTAGAGACCTAGGGGAATCCAAGATGGGGTGACTTGTGGGGCTCTGACCAGGTTCTGTTACCCAGAATCCTTTGCAAACCTCAGGATTTGGCTAAAAAAACACGTTTTCCTCACATTTCGGTGACAGAAAGTTCTGGAATCTGAGGGGAGCCACAAATTTCCTTCCACCCAGCATTCCCCCAAATCTCCCGATAAAAATGATACCTCACTTGTGTGGGTAGGCCTAGCGCCTGTGACAGGAAATGCCCCAAAACACAACGTGGACACATCACATTTTTTGACAGAAAACAGAGGTGTTTTTTTCAAAGTGCCTACCTGTAGATTTTGGCCTCTAGCTCAGCTGGCACCTAGGAAAACCTACCAAGCCTGTGCATTTTTTAAAACTAGAGACCTAGGGAAATCCAAGATGGGGTGGCTTGTGGGGCTCTGACCAGGTTCTGTTACCCAGAATCCTTTGCAAACCTCAAAATTTGGCTAAAAAAACAAGTTTTCCTCACATTTTGGTGACAGAAAGTTCTGGAATCTGAGAGGAGCCACAAATTTCCTTCCACCCAGCGATCCCCAAAGTCTCCCGATAGAAATGATATCTCACTTGTGTGGGTAGGCCTAGCGCCCGTGAGAGGAAATGCCCCAAAACACAACGTGGACACATCACATTTTTTGACAGAAAACAGAGGTGTTTTTTGCAAAGTGCCTACCTGTAGATGTTGGCCTCTAGCTCAGCCGGCACCTAGGGAAACCTACCAAACCTGTGCATTTTTTAAAACTAGAGACCTAGGGGAATCCAAGATGGGGTGACTTGTGAGGCTCTGACCAGGTTCTGTTACCCCGAACACTTTGCAAACCTCAAAATTTGGCTTAAAAAACACATTTTCCTCACATTTCGGTGACAGAAAGTTCTGGAAACTGAGAGGAGCCACAAATTTACTTCCACCCAGCGTTCCTCCAAGTCTCCCGATAAAAATGATACCTCACTTGTGTGGGTAGGCCTAGCGCCCACGAAAGGAAAGGGCCCAAAACACAACGTGGACACATCAAATTTTTTCACAGAAAACTGAGGTGTTTTTTACAAAGTGCCTACCTGTGGATTTTGTCCTCTAGCTCAGCTGGCCCCAGATGGGCAGAAATGGGCCAAAATAAATATGCCCCCTCACTCCCCCCAGGGAGCGACCCTTGCCTACGGGGTCGCTCCCCCTGCGTGACATTGGCGCAAAAAAAAAGATCCCCGTGGGTAGTTGTTTCTGCCCCCCTTGGGGGCAGATTGACCTAAAATCGTCCGATTTGCCCCCAAGGGGGGCAGAAATGGTCTAAATACAATTTGCCCCCAAGGGTAGCGGCCCTTGCCTAATGGGTCGCTCCCCATCTCTAAAAAAAAAAAAAAAAAAAAAATTGCCCTGGCGCCTAGAGGTTTCTGCCCCCGGGGGGGAGGGGCAGATCGGCCTAATAACAATAGGGGGGGGCAGAAATGGCCTAAAATAAATTTGGCCCCCCAACCCCCTCCCCCCAGGAGCGACCCTTGCCTATGGGGTCACTCCCCTTGCGTGACATTGTCGCAAAAAAAAAATCCCCGGTGCCGGGGGGCAGATTGACCTAAAATCAGCCGGTCTGTCCCCAAGGGGGGCAGAAATGGTCTAAATACAATTCGGCCCCCAGGGGAGTGACCCTTGCCTAATGGGTCGCGCCCCATCTCTAAAAAAACAAACAAACACAAAAAAAAAACACACAAAAAAAAGTTGCCCTGGCGCCTAGAGGTTTTTGACCCCCCCCCAGGAGCAGATCGGCCTAATAACAATAGGCCGATCTGCCCCCGGGGGGGCAGAAATGGCCTAAAATAAATTAGCACCCCCACCACCCCATGGGAGAGACCCTTGCCTACGGGGTCGCTCCCCTTGCGTGACATTGGCGCAAAAAAAAAAAAAAAATGGTGCCTAGTGGTTTCTGCCCCCTTTGGGGGCAGATTGAGCTAAAATCGGCCGATCTGCCCCAAAGGCGGCAGAAATGCCCTAAATACAATTTGCCCCTCCAAGGGAGCGACCCTTGCCTAAGGAGTCGCTCACCATCTGTAAAACAACAACAACAAAAAAATCCCCGGTGCCTAGTGGTTTCTGCCCCTCTTGGGGGCAGATCGGCCTAATTAAAATAGGCTGATCTGCCCCCCAGGTGGGCAGAAATGGCATAAAATAAATTTGCCCCCCAGGTGAACGACCCTTGCCTAAGGGGTCGCTCCCCTTGAAAAAAAAAACTCCCTGGTGCCTAGGGGTTTCTGTCCCCCTTGGAGGCAGATTGGCCTCATAAAAATAGGCCAATCTGCCCCCAAAGGGGGCAGAAATGGCCTAAATGTAATTTGCCCACTAGGGGAGCGACCCTTGCCTAAGGGGTCGCTCCCCACCTCTAAAAAAAAAAAATTTAGCCCTGGTGGGCAGATCGGCCTAATAATAGGCCGATCTGCCCCCAGGGGGAGGGCAGAAAAGGCCTTTAAAAAAATGCCCCCTCTGGGAGCGACCCTTGCCCAAGGGGTCGCTCCCTTATGCCAATTTCCTAATAAAAAAAAAACTTCCTGGTGTATAGTGGTTTCTGTCCCCCTTGGGGGCAGAATGGCCTCATAATTTTTTTTATCCCTGGTGCCTAGAGGTGTCTGCCCCCCCTGGGGGCAGATCGGCCTATTAATAGGCCGATCTGCCCCCAGGGGGGGCAGAAAAGGCCTTCCAAAAAAAATGCCCCCCCTGGGAGCGACCCTTGTCCAAGGGGTCGCTCCCCTATGCCAGTTTCATAAATATAACAGAATTACCTGGTGTCTAGTGGGCGTTTCAAAAGCCGGATTGCTTTACAATCCTGCTTTTGAAACGCTGAGAGAGACTTCAAAGGGAAGGAAATCTATTTCCTTCCCTTTGAAGCCTCTCCGGGCCTCCTCCACGTGATTGGAAGAAAAATGCTTTGCATTTATCTACCGAGAGCGCTGGAAGCTGAGCTTCCAGCGCGAAGGAGGAGGCCTCTCTGACAATCAGCGTGCGATGCGCGCTGATGTCACAGGGAGGGGTGGGGGGCTCGGGGTGGAAGGGGAAGGGATTCCCCTTCCATCCACGATCGGGGTGTGTGGGTGGGGGGCTCATGGGGGGAGCACTAGCGCTCCCCCCGGTTCCCGGGTGCAGGACGAGGTGATCTCGTCCAAGGCACCTGGGAACCGGTGCCTTGGACAAGATCACCTCGTCCAAGGCACAGAACAGGTTAACAGAGGTTAGGAAGATCTTTGTGCGTATGGCCATGAATACTGTTCAAACATGGTTTAAAAAAATTGGGGACTACATTGGTTCCTTGCATTAACATGTGAAATACATCCCATTCCTGGTACACTCAGAGGCCCTGAATAATACTTTTGTTTGTGCTGCATTACCATCATCTATTGACATCAAAGCGACACTAATTTACAAGATAAAGTTGTCTTTTGTAGCTTTTGCGTCAACAAATGAGGGTAATGTGTAGCAAAAATTGTATACATCAGGGCCACTGTTTGTTCAACTTGCATTCCACATGTCCACTAACATTGCATGCAGCATGTCACAAAATCTGCTACTGTCACTACAGAGCCTTTTATTGTACACATTTGTCTAATTTGTACTCGCCAACAGGGCCACCAATCACCACGCCCAGGTGGTCCAGCAGGTCCTACTCTCAGGCCACCAGGTCAGCCCAGCGATGTTTTAATTGGTGGTCATTGCACTGGCTGTTGAACAGTCTTCTTTGGTGGAACACCGCTTGCCCACCTGAGCCTCCTAGCCTCCATGAGATACCCCTGTATTACCCTGCCACAGCCTCCAATATCAGGGGGTGGAAGTGGCACACCAACCACACAAAGGTCCCCAGCTCCTCCTCACCTATTCTCCCCAGACGTGTCCTTCCCAACATCTCAACAATAATAAGGATAGGTAAGGGTAAAGAGGGAAAACAGGGAAAGGAGGTATGGAAAGGAAACTTAAAGAACCCACAAACAGTCCCACAATACCCCAATTAACAATACCCACTAACACACTCCCAACAGTACGAAGACAAATCTAATCTAAAAGAAATTACAAAAACACACTAACACTGATTTACACAGTCACTTACAAAAACAACAGATGACGATGGCAATAGCACACAGGAGACAAAAACACAATATTCACAGACACAACTCTATACACAGCCACACAGTCTAAGAATCACAGACTGCAAAGCAAAAGTGAAAGTACACCTACTGTACCATTTCTGTAAACAGGATATCCTATGACATCACTTCCTGTCTCAAATGCAGTGCGATTTTATTATATTGCGTGAAATTTTATGACGCTTACGGGCTTTGCGTCAATATTTTTTTACGCTTATGCTTAAAATGTCCCACGCATTCAAGGATCAATACATTTTTGATGGATAACCGATTTCATGGGGTGCAGTGTTGGAATTAACGCTAGGGACCAATCGATGTATTATAGGTGTTATTTTTTAACGCATATGCATCATATTTTGACGCATATGCGTCTTTTTTCACACTTTTGCATCACAAAATCTGTCTATAACTGTGTTTGTGTCATTTTTCTTTTTTTAACATACATGAAGCCTATAACTATACAAAGATAGGATGTTATGACCTGCTGTGTGTGTCCTAGTGTTTGGGCACATATGGCAGACCACACTACTGCGGACCATAATTCTCATGTTGTTGTGCCGGATTAGCTCTCTTAACTGACGCAACAGCAACACAAACTTTTGGAATAAAATTGGTATTTCCTAGTTTGAGCAGGTGTTGCATCAATAGAGGATGGCAAGTTTACGCAACTAAACAAATAGACTTATGGCCTGTGTGTTTATGTCTGTGAATTGGCTATTTCATTTGTTTTTGTTCCTCTGTGTGAACGTCACAAGAAGTGTTTTGCATAATGTGCATGTATGAATGTGTTGTAATTGTATATAACCATCAGATGCCATTCATTGAGGTACATCAGGCATGATATGTGTTTGTTATATCTGTTGCGTATTATGCTGTGTGTACTTCCTTGACTTTGGGGACAAAACATCTCCCATGACAAACTTTACACAGGATAGATAGAGGACGGTTGATAATGGCAATGTCAGAAATGTAACCCATCACATTTCATGAAATGTTGGATACCACTTCATGGTCACTTGTGTGTATACTACCCATGAGTCAGGCATTTGAACATGCTAGGTAGGTACAGTTTTTCTGACACAGAGTCTCAAATCCAATCTAAAATTTGTTACGTACACCACAGTTTGACTCATGTACATGACCTATGTTCCTCCTGTGGCTGCAGAGGACCAGCAGACCATGCTGCATGTGTTCACATATTTCCAGTGGTTCATTGCAGAAAGGTGTCCAGTTCAAGTGTGTGGCCATGTGTACCCTGTGTCAGTATTGGTCTCCATGTTGTCATAGTTACGTGCAGGTCTAGTCTGTGGAGCCAGTCACTGAATTAACAGAGTATCCTTCAAAGCAGATTTGACCTAAAGCCAAAGATCAACTAACGACACACATGCTGATAGTCCAGCTATGGCACTGCAGAACTTTAATGAGGCTGACGACAGGGCAACCTTGGTGTGCTTAAAAACTTTATGGATGGGTAATAGGAATCAGGCAGCATTCATCACAACATGTGTACACAGGGTGGGCTTCAAAATTCCCACTGCAACAGAGAACATCAGTGCGTCTGTGCTAATTAATCTCACAGCTAGTCACCACGCAAGCACCATCAAAAGGTGGCGGCAGAAGTGAATCTGTGTCTGGATCGTCATGGCACAAACATGTGTTATCCTCACATACACATTGGCAAGCCTTGTTTGTTGTGCTGGAGGCACCGTACCGAATCCATGCATAAAGCCATAGCACACTGTCACTGTTTGCCAATAATGAATACATGAAAAACCAGAAAAGGGATGGTGGCTGGATTAGGCAATTTGAATACATGTCCCAGAACTGATTATGATGAGTAAAATGATTAAACTATACTATCTTTTTGAGGATTAATTGTAGACCTACCAGACACAACACCCCAGGAGGAAAGAGAGGGCATGGAAAGCAACTATTAGACAAATGTAGCCACAGGGAACCTCTATGGTTAACGCAAAGACAGGAACCAGTCTGGCTAACGGGATGCAGGCTCTGTCAGGAACAAACATGAACAAAGCAAATACACATTGAGCAGGCTCTGACTTGGAAACGCTGGAACAACACTGTGGGAACTAAAAACAGTTTGTGCTGTGGTCTCCAACGTTACACTATCCCCCAAGGGCTCTGGTACACAAGTGATTTGTACGCCAATGCACAACAAGGAAATTCCGAAAATGGTAGCTCCTAAGCAGTTCCAGGCAGCAGCAAGGGCAGGTTCAAATGGCTGGTCTGCATGGTAGTGCTACAGGTGTGTGCTGCTTCAGTCTCTCACAAGTCGTGGAGTTGAGAATCAAGTTCAAAGGGCCAACTGGACCTTTCACATGGGAAGCAATGGACAGCTGATTACAGGTCTTACCGACTACCAGGCAGTGCATTATTTTACCTGAAGTCCATGCAGATTGATGAACTATGACTATGGCATGCCATACCGAAGTGGGAAGCACACAGGAGTCAGAATGGGAGTCTGGGTGTGTGTAGCTGAAGAGTCTCAGGGTACAGATAGTCCATTTACAGGGCCCCCAAGAGAAGGGTGGGGAGAGACTTAAAACATGGCATTGGCAGTACTTATTAAATGGGATGGACTGCACAGGGTATGTCTTGTGAGCAATGCTTGTCATACCTGGGGCACTCTTGCTATCCAATTTCAGCTAAGATGGACTTCTTGTCACACATGCTCCTTGCAGAGATAGCTGATGTCACACTTACTGCTGTCAAGGGTCTGGTCATACATTCCTGTTACCAATGCACTAGCACATCCACTGCCTCATGTATGAAACACTTTTTTACCTTATGATTGTTGGTGTCTTAGTTGTGTGTCATTTGCTGCAATGAACCAGGTTGGCAACATGGATGTGTCTCATAGCTGTGGTCCTCTGATATTGCCCTTCACATGTGATATGGACAGGATATATGTCATTTACACTGTATGTGATGTTGGCTGTTCATTTATACCCATCAAATGTTATGTGGCTTTTTCAGTATCCTAATCTGTATTTCTGCAATGCTCCATGTGGCTAAACTCTGAATATGATTCCTAGGGATCATGTGATGCATAACAAATTACCCAGAGCATGATTGAGTGATAAAGTTAGATGTTTAATGACATATGATAACAAAGTGATGATGGTGACTATAGTTAGAAGAAGTTTAGTATGAAGTGTTGTCTGCGACGCAATCCTGCAGCAGTGTTTGGATGTTCACCCTCATTTTCACCGACAGCATCCTCCTCTTCCTCCTCTTCAGGCATTTGTGGATCTGATTTATAGAGGGGAATGTTCCTCCTTACACAAATGTTGTGCAGGATGGCACAGGTCAAAATGATCTTGCAGACCATTTCAGGTGAATATAGGAGTCTGCCTCCGGTGATGTCCAGGCACCTGAATCTGGACTTCAGGATGCCAAAAGTCCTCTCAACTATGGTGCGTGTCCTACGATGTGCCTCATTATAGGCATGCACTGCTGCTGTGCTTGGGTTGGCAAATGGGGTCATGATCCATGGCTGGACCCCATAAACCTGATCAGCCGAAGGAGAAAATGAGGGTAAATATTTGGTTATTGGTGGCACCTTGATTATCACTTTGCATGGCAGTTGTTATCTTGTGTCGTCTGTGACTCTTCAGTGTTTGTGGTATTGTGTGAGATCCTAGGCTTCTGTGATGTTCTTTCTGCATTGGGTTGTTTAACTATCAAAACTGGTGTTTGACTGATTGACCTGATATCAGTGGTATATTTCTAAACTTGCTGTTCAGTGTGTCTCTCCCATGCATTATGTAATGTGAAAGAAGTGTCTGTGTGCCTTCACTGGAGGTGACATAATACTTCCACACACACAATTAATTCCACTGTGGTGGTAACACGGTTGCACTACATGAGCTGAACATCCCATCCAATGTGACATATGTAATTGCATGTAAAATGCAACAGTGAGGCCCTATTATTTCGCTGGGTGACAATGTACAACACATCTCCATAAGTTGGCAGCACTGAAGTGTTCACAATTGGCAATGCACAATTATCCCATGTGTGACAAGTTTTATACAAACCTATTTTTGTGCCCTCACTGAGTTGCCTCATGTGCAAACATATGCCTACACTACTGAACTTGCTCCAGGTAAGCTGTCTAACTTGGTTGTGGGGGTGAAGGTTTTAGTGTCAGAAGGTCCATGTGCCTGTACATCTGTTATGTATATGGGGAATTGTCTCAATCCGTATGTGAAGCAGTGTGCACTTTGCATTAGTGTCACATCCGCATGTTTTCATAGCACTGTCCACATCCTTATTGCTAGCTGGCAATGTCACCCCAGGAGTGATTTGAGATGTTGGTACTGCCTCAATGATTCCATGTCACCTTCATTAGAGTCAGAATCATCATGCTATGTGTCTCATGGTGTTTGACCTGCAGCAAAACACATTACACACCCCTTACACAGGACGTATTGCTTGGAAGGGTGTGTGATTGAGTGTTATTGACGTGATATTGGAAGATTCATCTTCCAAGTTGTACTGCCAGTTAAGGCCATGTCATTGTCATTGTCATGGGTCCCGTGTGGCTCTGGAATGGCATCTCTTGTTATTTGCATCTGTCAATTGTCCATAGGTGTGCATCCCATTGGGTCAGGATATCAAACATGACTACCAGTGTCTCAACCTCAGTGTCTTCCTGGCCATGTGTCAATGTAGTGGTGTATGTGTTGTGTGTCCTACAAGGTTGCTGTGCTGTGTGTAAATTCCTAGATTTCTGTACTTATCTACAAGTAGGCCATTGCCATATCGTCCATCCTGGAAGTGCTGATTGATGGTGCTGTGGCGGAAGATGAATAAATCATGTACACTCCCAGGATACTTTGCCACGATGTTGGTGATCAATCCACGGTGATCCACAATGGCCTGCACATTGATGGAGTGCGTGTGCTTCCTGTTGCGGTATAGATGCTCCATTGCAGCAGGTGGCACAATCCGTACATGTGTGGAGTCAATGGCACCAAGCACGTGCGGGAAGCCATTGATGTGATGAACCCCCTGTTTGGTCTCCTGCTGCTTCTGCTGTGTGTTGGAGAAGCTGATGTGGTGGGGTGTGGGGGAGATGATGGCATCAAGTACCTTGGAAAGGAAGGCAGAGAATTAGGGCTGTGAGATCCCGGCAACCAGGGCACCAGTGGTTTGAAAAGAGCCACTTGCCAGTATGTGCAGGACAGCTAGCAGCTTGGTCTCTGGTGGAATGCTGTGGGGTGTCTGCAAGCTGGGTGCCAACTGTGGGTCAATGTGGCACAGTAGCTGCTGTATGGCTTGCAAGTTTAGTCTGTACCTCTGGATGATGTCATGTTCCCTGAGGCCCTGAAGGGTTGTCCTGGTCCTGAATATCCTCTCCTGCCTTCTGCATTGCCTTTGGGGTCCCTGTTGGTGTGGTGGTAGCTGCTGCTGTTGCTCCTGTGCTTTGCGTCTTCGTGCATGCTGGATGAATAGCACCTCCATGTCTTCCTTTTTGAGCTCTGATGTTGCTTCTGTGAGTGTTCCTTAAGTACTGGTGTGTTTGCCCCATTTTAACACCTGCCCTGACCCAGGCGTTAAATTTTGGCGCAAATTGGGATTTGCGCCATTTTCCAGCTCTGCCTACCAGTCGTGCGCCATTTTTGCGCAGCTGGATAAATATGGCGCACGGGTGTTATTTTTTAGACAGGAACGCCTACCTTGCATCTCATTGACGCAAGGCGGTTTCATGCATCCAGAAAATAACGCACACTGGGATATTTTGACGTTAGATGGGTCTAGCGTCAAAGTATAAATATGGTGATAGCTTTGTGCTGAATTTGCATTAAAAAAAATGACACTAATCCGGCGCAAAGGGAGTATAAATATGGGCCCAAATTCATCGAATAAACTTGAGCTCAGCCCCATGGTAGCTATGGCACAGAGCAGACAGGCTTAACTTAGGGACAATGTGTAAATTATTTCTGTAGTGCTAAAACAGTAATAACATTAAAATGCAAAAGAATCAAGATTCCAAAATGAATTAGGAAAAAGGAGTAGAGTATAGTAAACAAAATGACACCAACATGACAAAAATCTAAAAGGTAAAACCAGAGATATGAATGTTTAAGTAGAAATAGTGCAAAGAAACACAAAGTGACAATGATAGTCAATGGTCACGGTAGAATAGGGCCTATGTGCAATTTGACGCTGACCGCAATGGAACGCCGGTCAGATACACTAACCAGGTTTGTCCTGGTCAAAGATTTTACATTCTGTTTATAATCCTTAAAGTCTAAATCCAGAACAGGAGTGCACTTTTAAAGCACCCCGGGACCTCAGGAGAGGAACTTACAGGCCCAAAGGGTGGCAGGCAAAGCCCAACAGGAGGGTTCTGTCCTAGTGCAGTTGCCACTGGTCAGCTGGGTAGTTGCAGGACAAGGACTCTTGTAGCTTACTGTGTTCCTGATTCTTTAAAAGGAGGTCAGCCTTATGACCCCTCACGCCCACTTCTTTGTCCTGGGTATAAGAGGGAGGGCAGGACCAGTTCTCTATGGTCTCCTCAGGTCACAGACAGCAGGTTTTGTCCTTTTCTGGGGTGTTCCCAAGAGGGTGACTGGCACAATCTAGTTGGTATGAATGACACTTTGGGATGTCCTAACCATTATGGAAAAGGTTTCCGGGGCTAGCCCTTCCCTTCCTGGGCATTTGCAAGATGGCCAAAGACTTTGGTCAAATTAAACATGAGCTCTGAATCCGGCTGATGTGTGTGGGGAGTGTACTATGGTAATCCTTGTGCCCTCCTATATCTAACACTAAAGTGCAGTTTGACACAGTCTCTTGTACCCCCTCACAAACTCAGAGATAAAAGTCTGCCAGGAAAAAGCTGAGTTTTGAGCAACCAGGCAGCAGATACACACAAATTATTTTGCCATTCTGTTTCCCTCCTTTGAAGTGAGCCCCAAATGTTATATTAAAAACCCCAACAGACCTGTTAAGCAGGTCTTGACACTCCAGCAGGATATGACACTGTGATGTCAACATGAGACCCACTGTGATGGAGTCCAGGTTTGCTGGTAGGAAAAAAAGGAATGGTGTGGGCCTCGATGTTAGCTGCATCTATTTGTGGAGGGGAAGGCCTCATTGAAGTTAAGTCCTTAGGGCTAGCTCACAGGCCATCCAGTCAAGGACACAACACCTCCCCAGACACAAGGCATTTTGTTCCTGTACTAGGAGCAAGTTCATACCTCATTCATGCCCACTAAAATGCTAATTACCGGCTGGCAGAAGGGAGAGAGTAAAATGCAGATTTAGAGTCTCTGGACTTCACTACTGAATTAGGATTGAAATAAATACTTCAAAAAGTTCAAAAATTAAATTTGTGGCTGTTTCCTAGATGCAGATAACATTTATGAAACTTAGGCCCATATTTATACTTTTTTTAGTGCCGCATTTGTGTCATTTTCTGACGCAAAAGTGGCGCAAACTTACAAAATACAATTGTATTTTGTAAATTTGCGCCACTTTTACGTAAAAAAATTACGCAAATGCAGCACTAAAAAAGTGTAAATATGAGCCTTAATGTTGTATCCTAATGTTTTCCTGTGGAACGGACAACCCAACTTCGGTGAAAATAGCTTTAAGGTGCTAGTCAATGTACGGTCATATTTAACAATAACCTTTGTCTGTCCTACTCTTAGGTCCTTTTCACCTGGCCTTAATGGACAATAAGACCAGACAGAAAGGGGTTATTTTGACTGGTTGAATTTTCAGTTGAAACCTACACTGTCATGCTACTGGTGACAGGTTTGGAGACATGCTTTACAGTGTCGCTGCAGTGGCACAATGAGTGCTGAAGTCCACTGGTACCATATAATTGACCGGCCCTGGGTGCTTTTGGTACCATAAACTAGGGACTTATGAGGCAAATTAAATAAACCAATCAGGAGAATACCAATTTCATCAGGTTGAATGGAGGTGCACAAGCTCAGCAGGGGTAAGTGTACAGAGTTCTATAGCAAGCGCCAACATGGTTCAGCAAAAAGAAGGCAAAAAATAAATCTGGAGTGACACTTCTGAAGATGCAAACTTCCAACAGAAGTAAAATATCTTGGGAATCTGCAAAGTAAGAGTAAAATGTTTGAAGTTCATGTGTGTACTATTTAATGCGCAAATGGTTAAAGGGGGCCCCGGACCCCATCACAGGGACCCACCTGGAAGAAAAGTCAGGGGATGCAACCCCCGCGAAGATGGCTGCCGGCGGAGGGAGAGCCAGGGGGCGATGATTAAACCGGGGAGCGCTGCGAAGATCATGCCGGGGCCCCGGACCCCATCCCGAGGCCTCACCAGAAGACAAAGTTGGGGGTGCTGTTGAGGCCCTGTGAATGCAGCCAGAGGGGCTCCAGACTCCATCCCGGGGCCCCGTGAATGGGTTGAGGCTGGGGAGTGGTGCTGTCATGCTCCCCAGAGTGGCGAAGGGGGCCCTGGACCTCATCCTGGGGCCCTGATGCAGCAAAAGGGGAGAGTGCCATCGCACTCGCCCCAGATGACCCGTCCGGCCACCCAGCAGCATGTGCCTGCCCACAGGAGCATGCATACACCAAATAATAGGCCAGCTTCCGCAGCAGCACTTAGAGGTGGTAGCTGTGTGGTGAACTGGCAGGAGTGACCGAGCCATTCCCCAACCTTACTCACCTGACGGGAGTGTCCGGGTGGGACCCATTGATGATGGCAGCCAAAGATGGGCTCCCAGCATAGAATGCAGAATGATGGGGGTGTCCGAATGGGACCAGACACCCCTCCCCAAACAAGAGGGCAGCCAGGAGTGGGCTCCTCGCGCTGCCCAGGGCACCAGAAAATGCGTTGCAAGGCCGCCAGAAAAGAACATCCCTACAAAAAACGCGAGGGGGCTCTCCCCGGCACAGCGGTAGAGCCGCTCATTTGTTATGCATATGGCCCATAAGGCTTTGTGGGCCCAGGTCCTCCAGGACACAGTGCTCAGCTCATTGTGGCCCCAGGAAGATGGGGCCACCACCAACCAAGTGCCCATTGTCAGGGGGAGCTGCAGGAACAGTGCAGCGTCCCCCCAACACCAGGTTTATGTCCCTCACCCTAGGTTGGGTGGGACAAAGGAAATATAATCCCCCAAGGGTTGCAAGCAAATGTAAAGCACAAGAGTGTTAGAAATTGTGTTCTTGGCTTGTGTGATTGCATTCTTTAGGGGTGCAGGATGGTATTACACCAGAATAATCAAGCGTATGATATTACACCAGTATAATCAAAAAATGATCTTTATTGTTTAATGTATTTAAAAATGTCTCTAGGTGTTTCTGGTAATGCTGATTTGTGTAATAAGACTGATAACCACTCTCTTGTGCAATAAATATGCTTATTTGTTTGACTTTGGTGTGTTCACTCTACATTACAGGCAAATGTTGCATTGGGATACCAGGGATTGTTTTGTCATATGGGTGGTTGGATTATATTTCCCCAAGGGAAAGGCATGAGAGATTACACCATGTTATCCAAGGGTAAGTCCATCAATTTGTGTATATTTGTAAATTGTTGCATAGTATTGAGTAGTGTGTGTGTGTAATAAATGTACTTTTAGTTTATCAAAAGAAAAAGCACAGACTGGACAATCATTTCTTGGGTGCCATGCTTGCGTGCTCGTGAATAGGGATTACTAGCCAACACCACATCCCTTGAGTAAGCCTTGGTCTGCTCAGCAACGCTACCCTATGAGAGTCAAGTGCTACAATGGGGAGTTTGGTTCCCAGTGGTGGTCGTGTGCGGACCCATTACTTGTGCAGGCCACACAACTAATGACCTACCTTCCAACAGGTGTCATTCAAGAGGCTTAGCAGATGGCACTAACAGCAGTATCCTTTGAATTTGAGTCTTTGACAGACACTTCTTACTCATGGTGAGGAGTACAGCTGGCTACATCTCTCTTGCATGAGGCAGAAATTCTTGGATTGGGTGGGGGCTTCAATGCAGGGCAACCCCAGAATTAGCTGCAGAGTAGGCATGCAGACGGATCTTCAGCAGGGCTACAGGTTCAGTTCTAGCCAGGAAGAAGTAGGCCGCACACACGCTCCACACTTGTGAATGCACCTTCTGCAAAGAGATCTGTACAGGTCCTGTGTCCAAATTTAGGGGCATATTTATACTCCGTTTGCGCCGAATTTGCGTCGTTTTTTTCGACGCAAATTCGGCGCAAAACTAACGCCATATTTATACTTTGGCGTTAGACGCGTCTAGCGCCAAAGTATGAGGAAAGAGCGTAATTTTTTTGCGTGAACGCCTTCCTTGCGTTAATGAGATGCAAGGTAGGCGTTCCCGTCTAAAAAAATGACTGCGACGCAAATGCGTCGTATTTATACTCCCGGGCAAAAATCACGCCCGGGAGTGGGCGGGGCAAAAAAACCCGCATTTGCGCCGGATTTTAGCGCCTGGGTCAGGGCAGGCGTTAAGGGACCT
This sequence comes from Pleurodeles waltl, assembly GCF_031143425.1. Taxonomy (NCBI): domain Eukaryota; kingdom Metazoa; phylum Chordata; class Amphibia; order Caudata; family Salamandridae; genus Pleurodeles; species Pleurodeles waltl. Next base: position 1,354,227,995 of record NC_090447.1, on the reverse strand, counting down.
GTGGGCTCAAAATGAGCCCACAGCTGCCCTCCCATGCCCCCAGGGACCCCCCCTGCCACCCTTGCCCACCCCAGGAGGACACCCAAGGATGGAGGGACCCATCCCAGGGACATTCAGGTAAGTTCAGGTAAGTATAAATATTTTTTTTTTTTTTTTTTTTTTTTTGGCATAGGGGGGCCTGATTTGTGCCCCCCTACATGCCTCAATGCCCAATGACCATGCCCAGGGGACATAAGTCCCCTGGGCATGGCCATTGGGCAAGGGGGCATGACTCCTGTCTTTACTAAGACAGGAGTCATGTAAATGGCGTCTGGGCGTCGTAAAAAATGGCGCAAATCGGGTGGAGGCGATTTTTTGGCGTCAACCTGACTTGCACCATTTTTAAGACGCCCTAACGCCATTTTTCCCTACGCCGGCGCTGCCTGGTGTACGTGGTTTTTTTCCACGCACACCAGGCAGCGCCGGTCTGCTAGCGCCGGCTAACGCCATTCAATAAATACGGCGCCCGCATGGTGCTTCAGAATGGCGTTAGCCGGCGCAAAACTTTTTGACGCTAAACTGCGTTAGCGCAGTTTAGCGTCAAAAAGTATAAATACGGGCCTTAGTTTTTTGTGCTACTGGCATGTCCTGCTTATATTCCCAAAGATGGGCGGGTGCAGTATCAATAAATGTCCAGTGTATCCTTCCAATTTCCCTTCTCATAGAGAAGTATATTGAGCCATCAGTATATTCCAGCCGGTGAGGCTAAAACATAGGAAAAGCAAGAATAAGAAATTAAGGATCAGGGTGTCCTAAATTGGCAGCACTCTTCCTCTATCTTGCAAAAGCAATACTTATGCTAAAACATATAACTGTAATTAATTATGGGTAACACTGAAAACAGGTGAACTCATACTGATGTTTGCTGAGAGTTACAGAAGTGATGACTGAATGTAATGTTTTCAAACACCAAGGGGCAGTAAAAAAAAAAGTGGGCCGCACTCAATGCACCCTTTAGTGCCCCCCTACCACCACCATGTGTGTGTCACTATATAAAATACGGTGCACCATGGCGCAGGGTCGGGGGCAATAGCGTCAACACTTTTTTCACTATTTATGTACTGTTCAGGGTTAGCACCAAAATGTTGGCACTAACCCTGAACAGTATGTAGGGGCCCATTGTAACCAATAGTGTGCCCTCTTTTAACACCTGCTCTGAGCAGGTGTTCAAAATGTCGTTAAAAATGGTGCAAAGAAATCTTTTAGATTTCTTTGCGCCACTTCCCCCCCCCCCCCAACGGGGGAATGCCCCACTTGCATACATTATGCCTGGTGCAGACATAATGTAGCGCAAGGGGTTACAAAGTGGCTCAATGCATGCATTGCGTCATTTGTAAATCTGGTGCTGCCATTTTGGCCTCGTTAGACCACAATAGCTTTAAAAAACATTACGGTAATGTGGCACAAGGAAGCGTTAGTCCATCTTAAGTCTGGGCCCACATATATTGTACAGAAATAAATATAGTGGCAGAGCCCAGCCCCAAGGAAGATGGCTGGCCTCTAGTGAGCTCAAGTTTTCAATCACTCTAAAGGGTATGTATTCTGGAACAAATGTTTAATTAATGGAAGTGTGTGGCAGACACTGAGGTATGAGGATCTCCTGCAAAATGAGGATGGTAGACATTGCAATTACACAGTAAGGGGGAATCAAGTATCCAGTACTCACCCGTCTTCCACTGTCAGAAGATTGCAGTGAGCAAGTTTTTGCTGAGCATGGAAGCCAATTGCTGAGGTTGCTGTGTCATTTGAACCATGCCTGATGACACATATGGAAAAGAGGGTGGAGGAACAAAGACCAGGAGGTGCTGGTGTTACCGCAAAGGGATAGCATGATAATCTACCTCATGGAGTCTCTCTGAGAGCCTGGGAAGGACAGAGCAGCATTGGTGAGAGGATGCCACAGGAGTAGAACAAAACAATAACTAGCTGCAGGACCTGGCTTAAAACACCAAGAGGGATCCATTTTGGATTGGGAAGGGTGCAGAATAATGACACACCAAGTTCCTGTGTAGGTGGCCATTTTCAGATCTCCAATACTTTAACAAACAAGTGCGCACTTACTAGTGGAAGTAAATGTTCGCAGATTAACAAAAAACATATAGTTATAATATACAGTATCCTGTGTTTACCTTCAGAGGGAAACCATAAATGCACATATACAAGGATACTGCCGAGAAATTCATGCTGGCACAGTTATAACAGCAAAGAATTGTTGAAATGCATTGCCCAGCTGTGCTATATATATTTTCTTGTGGCATTGATCTGAGCAATAAAGCTTCTAGGCAGTTGCTATTCCGAGTGCCTTGACTGGAGAGAAAGAAAGACTCAACAAGCTCAACAATCACAAACCTAAACCATGGCCACCATGACGCTCGGCACAGTATTGGCTAAACTGTAAGGCATTAAGGTTTTGATAGATATCTGTACTCTGAACTTCAGAGACCAACAGGAAATTAAAATCCATGCACAGGGAAATGGCAACACGCAAAGCCCTAGCCAACAGGTCAGAACATCTGTTAAAGGACAAAGATGCTTGTTTGGTACATCGAACTTCCAAGACGATTGGCACCTGCCCCTAGAATGGGCATACAACATCATTTGTTGATGATTTTTCATATTAAACAAACATCCTTTGTGAAAGGTTTCTCCAACTGACACTTATTTCTAAAAAGGACTATTAGACCCAGCAACCGTTTGAGTGACTATAGAGGGAAGGACAATGGAATTCTGTGAAACTAGAAAGATTTAGAGAAGAATTAGACCAGTCATCCACAAAAACTGGACCAGTAGCACACGAAAGCACGACAAATTGTAGTGCCTCACTTTTGATTACTCAACCTGATAGGAATCAAGAAAGACTAGATCACCTCTTAAAACTTAAGAAACCCTCAAGTATAGATGCAGATGACTTATTTTGATATACATCGGAGAAGATCCTCAGTGAAAACTCTTATTTGATACTTGAGAGTTTTTTGAGTTCTTGAGTTGTTATATGGGCTAGAGGAGAAAGGCAGCTCTTCGTAAAGTTTTCATATTAGTGAATAGGCAACATACATTAGACGCATTATCTAATAGTAACACTGTAATATCTCTCAATCTGTATAATTTTGTGGACCCAGTGAGTCAATCGCAAGATGATTCAGTGACATTGAATGTACTGAATAGAGAATCCAGTTTATAGGTTCCCTTGGGAATTAAACCTATTTTAAACACAGCAAAAAGGGATGGGGAACTGCATACAAACCATATACCAGAAGAAAGCATTCTTAATTTGGTGCTAAATGTCTATGTTAAACATAAAAGGGTTCTGTTATCTGGCAACTAAAAAAATCAACATAGTACTGATTCACGAAACGTACCTTTCCAAGATGGAATCTGAAAGACTGAAGAAATACTGAGGGCCGCCTTTATAAGGCCTGTGACAAAGAGCGGCACAGCAAGGGCCTTGCTGCACCACCCTGTGCCACCGGAAAGGGCAGACATGTGCTGGATCTACAAGAGACAGTACATTTCTGTCCTCTCCCCCCACGCTAGTGCACAAATTGCTGCCTAGCGCCAATGCAAGCACTTTTGCACCATGGTGCAAGGGTGCCTGTATTGCGGGGATGATTGTTTTTGTGCAGGAAGGTACACCTTCTTGCACAAAAACAATCCCAAGAGGTGTTTTCCTCTTTCTATTTGTGCTGCATTGTGCAGCACACACAGAGAGAAAAAAAGGAGAAATAAAGATATTTCTCCCCATTGCATGATTCTTATGCCGCCCCTGAAGTGGCATCGGAATCTGACACATTTCCAGACTTGTAAATCTGGGAATGCGTCAGATTCCTCCCGATTCCTTGGGTGTTGCATGGGAACACCCACAGCAACCCCTTTGGAATGCCCCTTTCACGCAGTATTATGTGTGAAATGGGTCCACATTTACAAGGCCATGAAAAGCCACGAAGGTGGCTTTGCGTGGCCTTGTAAATATGGGCTGGTACACTGCGTCCAGGAGCATTAAAAAAATGATGCTCTTGTGGCGCAGTGGGCCAATAGGGCCTTGTAAATGAGGCCCTGTGTGTGTAAAGTGATGCTCCTCTAGGTCAGAAAACTTAAAGCAAAATCCTACATCTCAAACTCTACATTACGGAAAAAATGCATGATTGCTATGGTCATTAATAAAAAAATTCAGTTAGAATTCTGAAAATATGGAATAACCCTGCAGAAAGGTACATCTTCGCAAACTAAAATGTCAAGGTGATTCCTTCATAATTGGCTCTATCTGCTCCCTTAATGACCAGAAACTAACCTTCTCTAAGCTGAATATAGAGCTTTAATGAATTAAACTCTCAAAAAATCTTAAAAGGAGGAAACTGGAGCATAAGTATTACGCCTGGATTAGAGCGTTCAGGTTATCGAGACATGTGTAATGCTACTGACAAGGAATTACTGAAAAATCTGATTTCGTAAAATTTGCTAATACACCCATGGTGTTTATATTATCCGACAGACAGAGAATGTACATTTCTCTTGTGTACCAACAGTACCATAACAAGGATATTCCCTAAATCCAGGAAAGTTAAAATCATGGCAGGCAGTATCACAGGCCATGCAATACTAAACCTTTTATTAGATTTGAAGATTACAACTCTTAAATCAAAGTCCTGGTGGATAAATGTTGTCACATTACACATTCCCCAAAGACAAGCAAGAGCCACAAGATAGACTCTGAGAATAATAAAATCTTAATGAACATTCAAACCTTTCTTCAAGATCCTTTTGGCAGAAGTAAACATGTAAATTTATGGCTAAAATGTAAACACCCAGCTGTAGTAGGTAAAGCCTCAGAAGAACAATAACTCGCTCTGAAGTCCGAAACAACCCAGCTTTAGAGAATAAATCATAAATGCCTAAGATACTTTGTTAACCAAAACAATGAAGAAACAATGAAGAAATAGCCTTTTAACGAAATTTGCAAAGGAAGTGCTGCATCATGTTAAACAGTGACATTATGGACATGGGGAGGAGGGGCGGAGTCTGGCCACCAATGAAGATGGCTGCCTGACTTCGGAGCTAAGTCCCGCTGCAAGGCCCCAGGGAGCAAAACGCAGATAATCAGCGGTCTCCAACCACCACATTTGCTGGGAATGCATCCAACTGAATGAAGAATTTGGGGAAGCAACTTTGACGGCAACATTCACACCGCAACCAGAGCTGGCAGTTGCGGATTCTCCCAACCACACCACGAGGAGCCAGACTGCACAGAGAGGAGGCGCACCCTGTCAGGCAGCCCTGAGCGGCACATTGGAGCAGCTCGCTCCTAGCCTCCAAAACCACATGGGACCTCTGTAGATGATTCTGAAGGGATGGGGGTGGCCGAGGTAAATTACTCCACTCCCCTCGACCCCATTAGCTGCCCTTGGGGTACGCTTGTAATCCCCGCTGATGAGGGTGGCACTACGGCCCGAGTTTGATGGTGTGCAGCAGCAGGATTCCTAGCCCACACCATGGGCCCCAGACAGCCCTGAAATTGGGTGCTCGCCCCCCAGCCTCCACCGCCACTGCAGCAGGACCTTACTGGATGTCTGAGAGGGGCTAGGGGTGTCTGAAGCAATCAGCGCCAATTCCCCCAGCTTCAAATAGAACCATGCTAACAGTGAGTGGCCGGTCCCCTAACAGAGGCTTCCCCTTCCTTGGACTTTCTCCCCATGGGGACACCGGACACTTGGGCTCCCTGGCCTGACACACCTGCACCTTATCCATCCCTGTGCCAGGGTCCTGATAGGCTTAGCAAACCTAGCAGCAGCTGGCCTCAGCTAAATACCTGGAGGGACACTTTGGAACTGGATGTGCTCTCTCCCTCTTACCCACACCTTTGCTGTGTCCTTGTGGTCATCCCTGCAGAGCTGTGGCACCCACAGCGAACAGCAGCCTGCTCCCCTCCCAACACACTGGATGCTTCCCCAGTGGAGAATACTTACCCTGCACCGTCCAGGCAGTAGCTGTCCGTTAGCACCCACCATCCCACGAATCGCTCCTCCCCATAGGGCCTGAGAGCTAATCAGAGCTAATATGCTCTGGTGTCCTGGACTGCCTACAATGAAGAGGACCTCCCTTGTCTGTACCTTTTCAGGCACGAGTGGAAGTTGCTAAGGGGTCCTGAATCCTGCCAGTACCCCCTGACATCGCCCCACCCAGAGGAACAGGAGATAACAGTTGTCCAGAGGCAGGCCTTGCCGAACTTGATGCCGCAGACTGCGGAATCCCTCCTCTTGATGCCCAAGGTCCCCTCTGATGCCAAGAGGCAATGCATCGGCACATACCAACGTACCACCCCATCAACAGACAGCTCAAACACCCCCTTCGTCTGTCTCGACTAACTCTCCTTCTCTAGTCCAGGCCCTCACTTTTTCTCTTCTTCTCCTTAGCAGAGGACGATGTCCCACACCTGTTCATGCCCCACTGGACAGCTAAATCTCCACTTTATGATCTTGCACTGGTGTCACCCCCCTGGACATTGTCTGTTGCCAAGGACCAACCAGACACCAGCCGGGAATGGCAACCAGGAAACCAATGATACAGCTGCTCTTCACAGAAGTGGTCTTCCACGCTAAACCTCCATCCCCTCTGCAAGGACCATCAGAGACCACAATGGACCTGTTCCTCAGAGAGAGACCAGTGGTGATGAACATGGAAACGACAAACCTCACCACCAAAACAGACAGGGACCTGGAATCCCACACCTTGTGCAACAAGATTAAAGCCACAGGGTCAACATACACTTCTTCAGGATCCCAGAGAAGGCAGAGGGTGCATATGCCAGATGCTTCCTTCACAACTTCTTGCCAACCCTCCTTGGGATCGCCTTCTCGCTTCCACTTGCAATGCAGAAAGCGCATAGAATACGCCTGAGGTGAGCTTCAGGCTTGTCCGGCCTGAGGCCTATTACAGCCTGCTTCCTTCTGCATGAGCAGGTGTGGCAGATCCTGACAACAGCAAGAGCTCATGGGCCCTATGACTTCGATGGTCACAAAATCCAAGTGGCAATGGACTTTTTCAAAGAGATGAACGGCCAGCGAAGGGTTTTCTTCTCCTTTGACCACTGCTCTCCAAATGGGACATCAAATTTGGCCTCTTTGAGCTGGTACACAAATAGATCACCATGGATGGTAAATCCAAGGATGTCTTCTACCCGGGGGAGCTACAGGCCTTTTTGGTTAGGCTACCTGAAGGTACCATGGACACCTCCCAGTGTCCCCTGAACTCCTCACCATGGTGGGGGACTCCCCTGTCATGAGGAGCCCTGAAACATAGCCTGAGGGACCCTGGTACCCAGCCAAAACCCTTAGCAAGCAAAGAGACAGGGAGAGGGCACTGAAAGCAGTGGCTGAGCACACACAGGACAGAGGGTGTGACAAATCCTGATCACCACTTAAGCTGAGGTCACCTGCAGGCTGATGGTTGCTGCACCTGCCACACAGTATTGATGTTTCAGAACCTCCTTCCTCCCCTGACCTTTAGGCTGAGTATACACTTAATGCTTGCTACTGATGGGGTCTTGTTATCTCCTTGACTGTCTCTTCCCTATTTGTTTATCACTGTTCTTTATTGATTGTTTGATATTGGAACTTACCTGTTGGTAGTTCATCACACACCTACCCCGCCTCCCCCTAACGAGCCCCCGCTGTGTTCCACTTCACACAGTGGCATTACTCATTGAGGCCCATTTCCCTCCCTCCTCCCCCCAAAGCACCACCACATCTAGCACTGAGACACTGTGCGCCCTGCCTTTCTCCCCGATTGCCCTCCCCCCAGCTCACTGGCATCATAAGGGGTCCACTCGTGGCCTTTCCCACCCACCCAGCCTCAGAATTCTGCCACTGTCCTGAACTTATCACAGGGCCAGGCCTCCTAGACACTGCAGCCCCTCAGTTTTATACCTGCCGACTACAGCTGATAGGGCACACTGCACAGTGCTTTTGATTGCTCAATTGGTTTTTGTTTACATTGCCTTGCCGTGTTTATTTGTGCATTGTTCTATCCCTTACCCCCAACACAAGCTCCTTTTATCCCTCTTCCCTTTCCCTCTCTCCCTTCTTCTTTCCTTTTTAGGGTCGAGCCTGCGTTGCATGCGCTCGCGCATGCGTATCGCAGCGACACGCTTTAGTATTTAGAAAAGGGCTCGGAGCCCTGTCAACTTCACGTCAGTGTTTTTTATTGGTTTGTGGGCTTGCCTAATAAAATCTGCTTGCTTTCATTAGCTGAAGGCACACATACCTCATGCCTTTTCCAGTGGCTAGCCCTCCTCCAGCCAGCGACCAAGTACAGAAAGCATGCGAGGCTCGCTGTTTTCCATCAGGCTCGTTGACTTCTTTTTCTCTAATTTACGAGCGCGATCTCGCTTGGCAGAAGTCGAGCGCTTTACATAGTTAATTTAACTTTTTCGGGTTATGTACATAAATGCACTTTTGCCCGATAGGTGAAAAGTCGGGTTAGGAGTTTACAACGTGATCAGCTCTAACATGAGCAAAGCGAGACCGTTGCATTTATCTTTTGCTGGCAGCGCGATCTCGCTTGGCAGAAGTCGAGCGCTTTGCATAACATCGACCCTGTTAGGTAGTTAATTGCACTTTTGCCAGTTACCGATAGGTTTCACTACGAGTTAACTGTAGCAGCGCGATCGCGCTGTTTTTTCTTTTTTATCTAGTGCTATAATTCAGTAGCTCAGATTGCTTTGGCATTAGCATAAAATACTTTTGAACAACCAAAAGGTGTGTTAATGGTACTGAAGTCTTTGTGTGATGTTACACGGGTTTATTTGGAGTAGCTTAAACAAATTCATTAGTGGCTTGGAGCTTTCGGATCTTGGGCAAGCTGCTAACAGCATTTTTGGGAGGACTGGCTAGTGATGTTCTGTGGCTCAGATTAACATTGGCGAAAAGGTTTATATGCTAAGCTTTCCCTCCTTAATCGGTGGGAACAGATCTAGCAATCCTTCAATCTAACCCATATTTTAGCTTGGCCCCGCATTATTTCTAGGTGCTGCTTTGCATGGGTTGGAAAGGTTTAGGCATTGCAGCGTCAAGTATGGCAACGCTACTCTGCACAGCGTGTGTTCGTGTGTTCTCCCAGCAAACAATGTGGACAACTGTCAAATGTCTGTAATTCTTTGTATTCTTGCCTGTGGTGTTCCTGGGCTAGTTTCTGCTGGAGCTATGCCACCCTAACAACTTGTAGATTTTCTTCTAATTTAGGCACCAGCCTTCTCTTGATTTCCGCCGCTTGTCCTTGTGCCCTTTGACTGATTCGGTGTAGCGCTTTCTCAGATATTCCCTGGCCTCACGCCTCCTATTCCTGTGCCTTGTTGACTTCCTTCACCTGTACAACTTACCACAGACCTAAACTACAGAAGCAACCCACTACCCTGAGAACATGAGTTGCATGAGCACCAGATTGGTGTGTGTGAGCAACTACTGTGGAACTGACTCCCTGATGTGTGCAGGCTGCAATATATACTGCGTTTATTTCAGCTATGGTCATTACAACAATGACTGAATAATTAGGAAAATACCAGCAATGGTGGGTCAGGAAGATCAGTGTTTCCTTCTGCGGTCTGACGTGATCGTCACTAATTCGAATACCAGGCGGGGCATCTCGGGCTGCTCTGCTTCCCAAATCAACAGAGTGTACGCCATTAAACTGATTAACATTGACACCTGTTATTTACAGGGCTTATAACCTCCAACATTCTAAATCAATTGTTGTGACAAAAAAATTGTTGCTATCATTAAGTGCTTGTTTTGTTTTTAAATTGGATTATACGGTGCTACGGGAATAACGTGTATCATGTTCAATATAGTCCAGTGCTACTTTCATTTCGCATTTTGCAGTCTGCCCCTGAGATCTTAGCAAGTTGGACAGGGGTGAAAAGGGTATATGCACTTATTATTTTGTAAAGGGGTAGTTGGAGGCAATGGAAAAAATAGCAAATATAGTGCCTGGGGAAGAACTTGGAAAACATCCTTTATGGCCAGACAGAAAAGAGCGATTCATAAAAATTCTGGAATCACTTCAATGACAGTGATATTGCATCTGCGCTTGTTTTTTTTTTTTTAATTTAATGTGGCAAAAAAAGTCTGGTTAGGAGTTTACAATGCTAATAGCTCTAACTCAATGTAATGCGAGACCCGTTGCATTGCAAATGCTTGTTTGTGTTTGGTTAGGCACCCCCTCTATTCCACACATTCTCTCTATGGATTACCTCTCCCTCTGAGACCTTTGGTCACCCCCTCCCTGTTTTTTCCGCATCCCAAGAACTGCCCCTAGATCCTGACAGACCACTCCTGCCCATCCATCATTGTTCACAGCCCCCGGACCCCCCATTTGTGCTTGCAATCTCAATGTCCACGAACGTGACGATTAACTTTCTCTCTTGGAACGTCAATGGCCTTACACATTACACCAAGCAAAAGTAAGTGCTCTCCTGCCTTTATTCCAAGTATGCCAACATAGCCCTCCTCCAGGAGATGCACCTCACTGAGGCAGAAGCTGAAAAGCTCAGGCAGGACTGGGTGAGCAAAGAGATCCATGGTTGCTGTCCCCAGTGGGCTGAGGATGGCTTGCCAGTCTCCCTGAAACACGGTGTAGCCATTTTGATGCAGAAATCATGTCCCATTTGGTGCTCAAGACATGGGTGGTGGACACTGAGCATTTGCCAAACTGAAGATCAGTGGGAAGGCACTATGCAAATTCTCATAGACACAGCCAACATTCTAATAGGTGGGGTCTGGAATCTGGCCTGGGATGTGGTTTTAGTCTGCACTGGCTCTATTGATACACCCAACAGTGCAGATAGAACCCTACTTGTAGACATTGGAGAAGACCATGCCCTTCGCAACATGGCATCTCCTACACCTGGTGGAGCAGGAACACATATGCTTGTCCCTGGTTCATGGCAAGCATTCGCGGTTGGGCTTCTTCCTGATGGCTCATCTCTTACTTCCCCTTCTCTGTGAGGCTTTCATACTGGAGAGCGCATTCTTGGACCACTCCCCAATTGCCTTACAGGCTGATCTGGGCCTGTTGCAGCCTATTCGTAAACTCTGGCACCTCAACCTGTCTCGCAAGAACCAGATTAAAGCTCATGTTCGTACCTATTGCGGTTAATTTGAATCAGCCCTAGCCTTAAGGGCAGCAGTGAAGGTGACCATCAGGGAACAACTGATGAGGGGTGCTGCCCTGCCCTAACGGGCAGAGAGAGAAGTGACAGAGGGTGCTGGAAGAGGATATAACCAGACTTCCGTGCACCTAAATGGCCCACCCTCCTGGTGTCACCAGGTGCAGTCTTGAGAAGGTGAACATGGACCTCAGTATCCTCTTCACTTCTGAAGCTGAATATGCATTCCAGAAGTTGAAATACCAGCATTATGAACAGGGTGAGGAAATCGGGGCGGCGACTCGCTGTGCAGCGCAGGCAGGGTGCTGCTGGAATGGCCATACCTGCTACCACCACCATCTCCTAAACACTGGTCACCAAGCCTCACAAAATTGCAGATACATTTGCATCCTACTACAAGGTCCTCTACTTCCGGGAAATTGTCACATGAGCAACGCAGACGGGCACCTACCTGGATAGCATTTGCTTATCGTGCCTCACTGATGACGACAAGACTTCCTTCAAGTTGCAATCACCAAAGAGGAGATTGAAAAGAGCATCTCGGACCTACCCTATTATAAAGCCCCGGGTGAGGATGGCCTGATGAAACTCAAGTACTTATTTACAAACCCCTTGCACCACTGATGCATCACTTTTTATATGGGGAAAAAATGACGCACCAGCGGCACAAGGGGCTTGTAAATAAGCTCCTCAGTCTTTTTAAGATTCTCCAAAATAGGCACTGGACGCTGGCACAGTTTGAGGCTCTGGGACTGCTGCCTCCTTTACCTGCTGGCAGCACCATGTGATATTGTCCATATCTTACTGGACTGGTTTGCCATCTTCCCCTTCTGGACAGCGGTGGGATCCACGCTTCAGGATTCAATGGATGTGCCCTTGCCAGTCCTGAACCTCCTAATTCTACTATAAAACAGAAAAGGAGAGTACTGGGAGTGTTACTATCCCACACCACCTCCCAAGAGAAATCTATATAGCCACTAAGGGTGTGGGGTGGTTGGGGTTGAGGGTGGAGTTTGACCAGTGTTCCCTCAATTGGCAGTACCGATTAGGTTGCGTTTTTGTAAGAGAAGAGGAAAAGCATATGTGGAGAGTGTCTCAGGAGCGAAAGGCTGTATTGAAATAAGAGGGGAGGGGGGGGAGTCCCCTTATGGACTAGGTGGTCTCACACACATAATAGTGTCTTGCTTCATCATTTGACCACCTAGACCCACCCAAGTAAGATGGTACTACTTGGGCGGACTCAACCTCTTAGTTAAAAGAACAAGAGGGAGTGCTGAAATTAAACTGGCTGGATAATTTACAGGGATCCAGATAAGGTGGAAATTAAATTACCATACATGTCACCAATCTCTATTAGTTTAAACTTTAATGGGGGTGCATGTTGGTAAGGTTAAGAATGGGGAAGGAGGCTCACTAGAGGATAATGTCTCTTGGAGTCTTAAAAAGGAATATGTATGACCAACATGTTTCTGCCCTCTCGAAGTGCTGGTAGGTCAGGGGCATTCGTCAGGGTCTAGGATCCCGGAGCACTAATACTAAGTGAAGTGCTCAGAAGTGAATTCTAAAAAGCCTACCTGAACAGGTGGTTCATGGTATGGTAGGTCTGTAATGTATAATAGATAAACTACAGATTATAAAGGGTGATGGGTGGCACACCACTGCACACAACACAGCAAAAAATAAGGTGATAATATACAATAAAAGGTGAAAAACACTCAAACACACATGCATTGTTGACTTACCCCGGAATTAGGGGCGAATGGCCTCTGGTCTGGGTAAAGCCGGGGGTGGGGTTTTCCCTTGTAGTCAGACTCTTGAGGGTGAGGAGGAAAAGGAGATTAAGGGGGGGGGGGTAAGGGGGCAAGATGCCAAGGATAGAAAAAGGTCCAGGTAGGGGAGGGAGAAGGGTAATAGATGCAAGGAAATAGGTGAAATAGTAAGAAAGAGTAGAAAAATAAGAGTAGAGAAATAAGGAAGAAAGAAGAATAAGAAAGAAATGGGAAGTTGAGCTGGTATCCAGAAGAGTTGCCTCAGGACCAGGGTAAATGAAAGACCCAAATTGCAGGAAAATTCAAGATCAAACTTACCACTCCAAAGGGAATACCGTGGAGAGTACCTACATGCCAGTGCCAGACCACTCTGATGTCGAGTGGAGGGTTGGCCCGGTATTTATGGTAATGTGGGTGGAGAAAGAGCCAATGAATGCTGGACTGGCAGGCACCGGCGTTCGTTATACGTCCTAATTGCAACACCGGAAGTTCCGGTGTTGAAAGGTGTCATCAGGCTGGAGGGCTATGCGTGTGGGGCCCGCCTGGAAAGCCGGTGCTCTGAACGCATCTTGATGAAGCGCCGCGAGAGGCGCGGCGTGCAGCACTGGACCCACGGGACTCTGGGAAACAGAGTCCCGTGGCGCACAGGCACCGTGTCCAGGAGCAAGGACGCAGTGCAGCGCTGGTTAATCAGCGCAGCGCGTGATGCGCGGTGCGCACAGGGCTTCCCCGGGAAACTCCTGTGAGACCTAAAAATAAAAATGAAAGATAAAAAGAGGGTAGGAGAAGGAGGGGAAGAAGGGGGGTGGGGGTGAGAGGAAAAAAGTGGAAAAAAATTGTGGGGGGAGAAGGCTGGAGGAGGGGAGGGGAAGGGTTGCAGAGAAGAGCAGAAGTAGAGAGAGTAAAATTGAGATGTGAAGATAGGCAGAACCGGCGAAAGCTGGAAGAAAGAAGGAAGGAGAGGAAGCAAGGGAACAAGGAGGAAAAAGAAAGACGACACGAGGAAAGGAAAGGAAAGAAGGGGAGGAAAAGAACAGAGAGAGAGAAGACAAAGGGAAGAATAAAAAAAGAGGAATTAGAGGAGAGGAGGAAAAAGCAAACGAAGATGACAATAGGTAAGGAGGGTTTTATCATTTCAAAACCGAGGACAGTAAGAGGTCGTCTGCGCTGCAGCCGAGGGGCACGGGAAGGATTTTGCCCGCGAACAAGGTGGTAATCTTGCTGGACAATAGTTAAGTCTGTGCATGGTATATCTCGATATGGATATATTCTTTTTATGGTATAGCCATTAGCCTAAGGCTGACCACTGGATATTGTCATTGAGTCCAATGGTATTGGTCCGCAGTCTCCATACCCATCTCTGTTCATATAGTAAGAGTTTCTGTTTAACATTAGTCACTGTAGTTTTAAGTTGGTCTAATACCACCCATTGCATGTGGTCGGGATGGTGATTGTTGGTGACGTAGTGCTCTGTTAGTCTCATGGCATCTCTTTTACAGCGAATGCTGCTTCTGTGTTCACAGATGCGTGTACCCACTCGTCTTGTTGTCATCCCAATATATTTTAAACCA